>NC_092142.1:72388756-73680899 GCF_043159975.1 Macaca nemestrina | reverse complement strand
TTTAGTAGAGACGGGGTTTCACTATGTTGGCCAGCTGGTCTAGAACTCCCTATCTCAGAGAAACTGCCTGTCTCAGCCTCCCAAAGTGCTGGGATTACAGGCGTGAGCCACTGGATCCACCGTTTTTCAAGTTTTAAAGAAAATCTCTGTGAATACCTCCAGCCAAAGACCACCAGGAACACACCTGCAGTTAAGCAAGTTGGGTTTATTGCTCATTTCAGGGAAGGAAAACCTCACACCATGGAAACCTGGGGCATTTCAGAAGGAAAGTGCTCTGAGGGCCTTGTTGCAGGATTTGCACTTCTGGCTGGTGATTTGGGGGTGGGTTTATGGAAGTGGAGATTTGCTCAGGGTTAGATGTTGCTGTTGGAAGCAAGGATAATTCTATGATTGGATATCTTACTAAAGCTTAATCATAGGAAGGGTGGATGAGAGTGAGGCTACAGCTGTAATTGGTAAAGAAGTAGCCATCCCTCATACTGACTGGGAGAAGGCGGGGCAATGGTTGGTATTTGTGACTTCGAAAATGTTCAGGTTTTGTCTGTGTTCGAACACCACACCCAAGTGGTCTTGGTTTTTGTCTTGATCTGTCACCATCGTGGAGATGCTTGTCTGATGTAGATGCTGTGTGAAATTGTGTGTGCTCACCAGCAGAACAGCGACACACAGCTAAGGGCGTCAGGGGTGCCTTCCTCTATCCCACACGCAATTATGACAGATTTTGTCAGACCAACTCCACTTTCAAAGTAACAAACCCAGTTTTTATCTACTCAGCCAAATCCTTAGCATCTTGGTAGCTTTGCTTAGTCTCCAGTCTTTTAGTCTCTTCCTCTCTTCCTTCTTTTCTTTCTTCCTTCCAACGAACGATGTATAAGTCTGTTTCTTAATGATCACGTACTTTTAATCGAGATTCATAGAACAGTCAGATGACAGCAAGGAAGGAGATGGAGATGAATGTATTAGTCTGTTCTCACTCTGCTGTAAAGACATACCTGAGACTGGGTAATTTATAAACGGTTTTAATTGGCTCACAGTTCTGCATGGCTGCAGAGGCCTCAGGAAACTTACAATCACGGCGAGAGGCAAAGGAGAAGCAAGGCATGTCTTCACATGGTGTCAGGAGAGAGAGCGCAAAGATCTGGTTGTTTGTAAGTGTGTAACACCCTCCCCCCGCCCACCTTCGCGCTGTCTCTTCTCACTGTCACGAGAACAGCAAGGGGGAAATCTGCCCCCATGATCCAATCACCTCCCACCAGGTCCCTCCCCCAATACTGGGGATTACAATTCAACATGGGATTTGGATGGGGACACGGAGCCAAACTGTATCAACAAGCACACAGAAATACACAAAATGGGCCAGGTGCAGTGGCTCATGCCTGTAATCTCAGCACTTCGGGAGGCTGGGGCGGGCTAATCACTTGAGGTCAGGAGTTTGAGCCCAGCCTGACCAATATGGCAAAACCCCATCTCTACTAAAAATACAAAAAAAATTAGCCAGGCATGGTGGCACATGCCTGTAGCCCCAGCTACTTGGGAGGCTGAGGCAGGAGAATTGCTCAAACCTGGGAGGCAGAGGTTGCAGTGAGCCGAGACTGCGTTATTGCACTCCAGCCTGGGCAACAGAGAGAGTCTCCATCTCAAAAAAAACAAACAAACAAAAAAACAAAATGATGCCTTATGTCTGCTGTGGTACATGTATATATCTAAATTCACAGAGAATGTTCTGGAAGGAGACACCAAACCGATAACTGGTTACCTCAGAGCAGCAGGGAGACCAAGGTTGGCAGTGATGCTCAAAGGGAACCTTGCTTTTTTAAAAAATAGACTATGTTTTAGAGCAGTTTTAGGCTCACTGCAAGTTGAGCGGAAAGGACAGAGTTCCCATAGAGCATATCATTAAAACTATTTTAAATAACAAAGTCAGGCAGACTTCATCATGGTGGCCCCCATTCATCTGAGCACCCCAAACAACAGGCACTTTATAAATAGTTCATTACCTTTAATCCTTATAGCAGTCCTGAACGGGAGGTATTTTCTTCCCACATTTACACGTGAGGAAATAGACCCAGTTAAAAGCGGTGCCCAGGGCCATTAGGCTAGTATGTGGCAATGCTGGAGTCAGAGGTACATGGTCAGATTCCCGAACCCATTCTTCTTTCATTCTGAAAACCTAGGTTGGCCTTGGCATGGACCCCTCTTTCCCAGCTCCCACCCATTGGCTGGTGACCCACCTGTGAATGGACCCTGTGGTGTGCTGCTGACCCACTGGCCACAGGGCCACAGTCTGACACAGGAGATGACCAATGCCTCTTGTGCTTAGAGGGGCTTTGTTGGGGCTTCCTGTGTGTGGTTTTCAGGCCCCACAAATTTGAGCAGCTCCTGGAAGCCCACCCTTTACCGCTTATATCACTCACCACCTCTAATCTGCCTACTGTAATGTAAGGCCTTTCCATCTGGATTAGACAATCACAATGTTTAATTTATTATTATTTTTTGAAATGGAGTGTTGCTGTGTTGCCCAGGCTGGAGTGCAGTGGGGCAATCTCAGCTCACTGCAACCTCTGCCTCTGGGGTTTAAGTGATCCTCCTGCCTCAGCCTCCCATGTAGCTGGGACTACAGGCATGCGCCACCACATTCAGCTAATTTTTGTATTTTTAGTAGAGATGAGGTATCTCCATGTTGGCCAGGCTGGTCTCGAACTCCCGACCTCAAGTGATCTACCTGCCTCGGCCTCCCAAAGTGTTAGGATTACAGACATGAGCCACTGTGCCCAGGCTGGTTTAAGTTTTAACATTTCCTTTACTATAAAAGCCATATAAACTTGTTTCTCCCTTGTGTAGGATACTCGTTTCTTGTTTCCCTGGTAGTGTAACTGACATGCACACACAGTGGACCTGTGGCTGAGGGCTCCAGCCTCCCCCCTGCTCTTCCCTTTATGCCTTGAATGACCAGTAGCCGAGTTACAGCAAAAACCTGGGGGTAGACTTTGGCAAATGTATCGTGATTTTTATCTCCTGGTTCTAAGATTTCAGAAATGATCGTTTTGGGCTTACGGGAATTTCTTAGGCAGCAACAAGAAAGCCTTGGTAATAATTCTGAAAAATCATTTAGCTTTTCCAAGTTGACATCCAAGAGACCAGATATAAGCATTTGTCATTACTGTTCACAGGCAACGAGAGTGCAGGCGTTCTGGAAAAAGGAGTTGGCATTTGCTCCCCAGCATTTGAGGAAGCCAATGAAAAAAAAAAAAGCATTCTTAGTCATTATTGTGGTAAAAACAAAATAAATCCAAAGAAAAAAGAATTTAAAAATTAATTATAAAAAGAGCATTTCTATCAAATGGACCTTAATTCGTGCATAGTTCAGATCCACTTGGTGAATAGATGCTTTTTTTTTTTATTGTGGTAAAATATATATAACATAAACATTTACCATTTTAAACATTTTCCCCCATTTTTACCATTTTAAAATGGTATTTTACCAGTTCAGTGGCGTTCAGTACATTGATGATGCTGTGCAACCATCACCACTATCCAAATCCAGGACTGTATCTTCCCAAACAGAAAGTCCATACCCGTTCAATAAGAACCCCCCACTCTCTGCACTGCCCAGCCCTTGGTAACCTCTACTTTCTGTATTTATGAATTTGCCTGTTCTGAGTTCTTTCCTATACCTAGTGAAATCATAATATTTGTCCTTTTGTGTGTAGCTTATTTCACTCAGCATGAGGCTTTGCAGGTGCATCCGTGTGGTAGCGTGTATCAGAACCTCATTCCTTTATATAGAGGAATCATATTCCATCGCATGGATACACCACATTCTGTTTGTCCATTCATCTGTTGATAGACACTTGAGCTGTTCCCACCTTTTGGCTATTGGGAATAAAGCTGCCATGAGCATTGGTGTACAAGTATCTGTTTGAGCTGAGTGTCTGTATTCTTTTGTTTTGATCCGTGTTACTAATACAATATGGCGGAAGTGATAACATCTCACTTCTGAGATTGGGTTATAAACACACTGTTGCTTCCAGTTTGCGTGCTCTTTCTCTCATCACCACGGTGGCTAACGTTGAAAAGATTAGCAATCTCTTCTCGGCCATTTGGCCAAGATCAAGTGTAAAAAGATGGGCAGTACCACGTTTTGCAAAGAATGTGTGGCAACCAGTGCTCTGGAACATTGCCGGTGACAGGATAAATGGCACAACTGCTGGGCACAAACTTTTTGGCAATTTCTCAAATTAAACATAGCTATCCAATGACTGAGGAATTCTTCTCAGGTGTAGAAATTAACATACAAGTCTTTTTATGAACATATGTGTCCTGGTTTGCCCATGACAGCCAAAAACTAGAAACGATGCAAATATCTATCAATAAGACAATGGATAAACTGTGTTATATTCATATGATGGACCTACTGACACTGACCTACTGATGCGGCAATGTGGATCAATGTCAGTAACATTAAGTTGAGCAAAGTAAGCCAGACATAAAACAGGTCATGCCTCACGATTCCACTTCAATGAAGTTCGAGAACAGGCAAAACTACGATGACAGAAGTCAAGATAGCGGTGTCCTCTGGGTGCTGAAGGGCTGGGAAAAGGGACTGGGAACCTTTGGGGGTGAGGACAATGTTCTGTATCTTAATGTGAGTGTTGGTCACCGAGCCGTACACTTCAGATTTGTGTACTGTAAACTATACCTCAGTAAAGGACTGTCAGTTGAAAAACATTCTAATAGGAACAATTTTCCCCTCTATTCCAAAGTCCACATACAGATATTCCTTGTTTTCCTTTGAGAAAAGGGGACTGTTTTCTACTCCAATAAGGAATTGGGCATGATGCAAGTGTTCCCTAGTACTGAACCCTAGTTCTCACGGGGCCCAGGTGTCATCTGCCCGGGTTACTGCAGAGACTGGCTGCCTGTCGGTAAAGCAGCAGTATTTGCTCATACACCTCACCCAGTCCCCTTTCTTTCTTGTTAGCTCATCGTTCACAACTATGTTGATTATACTGTTTCCAGTGCGTTCAGGGGTTTGCAGCAGGGAGCTTTGCAAGTTATTATATCTTGGTCACCAGCCTGCAGAACCAGAAGTCTACTGTATAACCCTAAAGTTTTAAAAGCCAGTAATCATAACAGGACACATGGAGCACTTCCAATGTGCCTGGTGGTGTTTTAAATGCTTTTCTTCTTCTTATTTTATTATTTATTTATTTA
This sequence comes from Macaca nemestrina, assembly GCF_043159975.1. Lineage (NCBI taxonomy): Eukaryota > Metazoa > Chordata > Mammalia > Primates > Cercopithecidae > Macaca > Macaca nemestrina. The sequence continues at coordinate 73,675,685 of NC_092142.1, read as the reverse complement.
TCTATTTCATTTTGATGCAGAGTCTTGCTCCGTCACCCAGGCTGGACTGCAGTGGCGCGATCTCAGCTCACTGCAACCTCTGCCTCCCGGGTTCAAGCGATTCTCCTGCCTCAGCCTCTTGGATTACAGGCATGTGCCACCACACTCGGCTACTTTTTTTTGGTATTTTTGATACAGACTGGTTTCACCATGTTGGCCAGGCTGGTCTTGAACTCTTGACCTCAACTGATCCTCCCACCTCGGCCTCCCAAAATGCTGGGATTACAGGTGTGAGACACTGCACCCGGCCTTTTAAATGTTTTTAGAGGGACTTAATCTTCGCAGCAACTGCAGGTGGTAGGTGCTATGATCATCCCATGTTACTGTTGAAGAAACTGAAGTTGAAGTTGAGATAACTTGCTCAAGGTCATAAAATGACAGGGCCAAAACCTGGACCCAGCAGTCTGGCTCTCAAGTCCACACTCCTATCTGCTGTACTATATTATCTGTAAAAAAACAAAGAAAGAAAATAAAGCACAGAAAAATAATGACAACTGGACAGAAATATGTTCCATTATTAAACATGGCTCTCTCAGAGACATGGAAAAGGTAAAGAAGGGCTTTCACATTTTAATTTAAAACTGCCGCATTAAGTTTTCTCAACATACTTCTTATGTAATTTTTTTTTTTTTTTTTTAGATGGAGTCTCACTCTATCACCCAGGCTGGAGTGCAGTGGCACGATCTTGGCTCACTGCAACCTCCAAGCAGTTCAAGCAGTTCCCCTGCCTCAGCCTCCCGTGTAGCTGGGATTACAGGCACCCGCCACCACACCTGGCTCATTTTTTGTATTTTTAGTGGTTTTTAACAATGTTAGCTAGATGGTCTCAAACTCCTGACCTCAGGCTATCCACCTGCCTCAGTCTCCCAAAGCGCTGAGATTAAAGGTAGAAGCCACTGCGCCTGGCCTACTTATGTAATTTTTAAAAATTACATGTCTTGGTAAGGTTAGAAGTGGCATATTAGTGTCATGGAACTATAGATGATCATTCTGTTATTTTTTCAGTTGTATTTAATATTAATTAAATAATAACATTAAAAAAATTTTTAAAAATAAATAATACTTTAACAGTAGGACAGCCTGGGCAACATGGTAAAACCCTGTCTCTCCAAAAAAAAAAAAAAAAAGAAATTAGCTGGGCATGGTGATGCACACCTGTAGTCCCAGCCACTCAGGAGGCTGAGGTGGGAGGATAACCTGAGCCCAGGGAGTTCGAGGCTGCTATGAGCTGTGGCTGTGCCACCGCACTCCAGCCTGGGCAACAGAGTGAGACCCTATCACAAACAAACAAAAAATAGGAGAAAAGCACATTTAAAGAGAATTTGCCTTGTTTTGACAATAGCGTTTGTCAAGCTACTTCAAATGGTTTGATAGAAACCTTATAGCAGAAATCTCAGCTTTTTTATAATTTAATAAACTTCCATCTTTCTCAAATAAATCTTGTAATGGGAGTTTACTGAAGAACTAAAACGCATTGTCCAAGGACAAACTTCGTGGTCCTTCCCAGGTCTCTGGCCACCTCTGGCCACGGGAACGTAGAGTGGCTTCTGCATCTCCCGCACTCACCTCGGAGTAGGCTCTGTGGGAGACACCGCCCGATGCATCGTCATGGGCCTTGTGAAATACACCAGGTAACCTAAAGAAGAAGACATCACATGAGCCATCAGTGTCAACAAGCTGGACGTGGGAAATCCTGAGGCAGGACTGGCCAGTCTTTCTTCTATCTCTGTATACCTGAGGGTAAGACACATTTTCATAAGCTGCAAGACTCACGACTGCGGTGACCCTTACCAAGAACAAAGGTCAGCACTCCAGAGTCCAGGAGAGAGGATGTAGGTGGACGAGGCAGAGTCATCAGCGGGACTCTAAGCCTCCCTACCAGGGGACTGTCCCCTGCTAAGAATCAGGGCTCTGAGTAAAGACTCAAACCCAAGCTCATCAGAATGAAGAAAGTTAAGACCAGCATTCTGGTGCACACTCTTAGGATAAGTCCAGAGACACTGACTGGGCCTCAGACCCTGCCACGCTACTATGAAAGTCTCGTTGGAGTTCTCTGGGAGTAAAAGCAAACATTTGTTGCTCAAGATGTTTATACAGAATCTATGGCATTCTTAGCTGCTCCCTCTCAAAATCTAGAATCAGAGAACCAAAGAGACCCACCTGCTCCACAGAACCTGGCCCCAGAAGTCCTAGGAAAGGGAATGTGGGCATCCTGGTACAACCCGTAGGCCGTGGTCACCCGCATAAATGTCAGGGAGGGGGGTGTGACAGAGTTGGGGAGCGCACATAGGTTGCTGGAAGTGCTGTCTTCCTGGTTCTGAAATTTAAAAATCCACAAACTAGGCCGGGCGCAGTGGTTCACGCCTGTAATCCCGGCACTTTGGGAGGCCGAGGTGGGTGGATCACCTGAAGTCAGGAGTTCAAGAACAGCCTGGCCACCATGGCGAAACCCGTCTCTACTAAAAATACAAAAATTAGCTGGGCATGGTGGCAGGTGCCTGTAATCCCAGCTACTCAGGAGGCTGAGGCAGGAGAATCGCTTGAACCTGGGAGGCAGAGCTTGCAGTGAGCCAAGATCACACCACTGCACTACAGTTTGGGCAACAGTGCAAGACTGCAAGACTCCATCTCAAAAAAAAAAAAAAAAAAAATCCACAACTTGTCTTAAAGCTGAATTACAAAATAAAGACCCAGCATTACAAAACCAGAAAATCCATGATTTTAGGAGAAAGAAATGAAACAAAACACCAAAGCATAAGTTGGTACGACAGTTTCACGCTTCCCACTGCAAAGGACTCAAGGACTCCGGGCAGGAGATGAGCTGGCGCAGGCAGGGCTCCAGGCAGCTCCGGCCATGCTTCACTTTCTGTAGGGCGGTGTCCTCACGCACCCCCAGGTTTTCAGAGGAATCACTGGCTAGATTCAAGTGGTCTGTAAACAGATGGGAAAAATAGCATTTTTTTCCCCAGTGAATTCTAATTTAAATTTTCATTTATTTCAATTATGAAGGCATGCAAACTTACAGATGATAGTGTCTTAATATTCAATTTTTTAAGTTTTACAGTTAGATCTTAGTTTTTCTTAACCTCCCTTTTAAAAACTTTAAAAAATTTTCACATATGTGCAAAGATAGGCTAACATAGTGAACTCCTATCTCCCCCAGCTTCAGAAATTATCAACACCTGCTAATTTTTTTTTTTTGAGATGAAGTTTCACTCTGTTGTCTAGGCTGGGTTGCAGTGGCATGATTAGCCTTGAAGCTGAGACTACAGGCACGTGCCAGCATGCCTGGTTTATTTTTAAATTTTTTTGTAGGGATGGGGTCTTACTGTGTTGCCCAGGTTGGCCTTGAAATCCTAGGCTCCAGCAATCCTCCCAAAGAGCTAGAATTAGAGGTGTGAGCCACCGTGCCCGGCAGCGCTGGCTAATCTCGTTTCATCTCTGTTCTCTTCCCTCCCACCTTGTCACAGCATTGTTTTGAAGCAAATCTCAGACATTGTATCATTTCATTTATAATACGTCAGGGTATATCTTTAAGAGACAGAAATTCTTTTGTAAAACACAACCATGATACTTTAAATGTTTAACAATAACTCCTAAATATCTACTGGTCTTCAAATTTCCTAATTGTATCATAAATGTTTATTAAGTCCAAATAACGTCCACAATTAAATTTATTGCCAAGCCTCTCTTCTTTTTCTTTTCCTTTTTTCTTTCTTTTCTTTGTTTCTCCTTCTTTCTCTTCTTTGTTTCTCTTTCTTTCTTTCTCTCTCTCTCTCTCTCTTTTTCTTTCTCCCTTCCCTCCCCTCCCCTCCCCTCCCCTCCCCTCCCCTCCCCTCCCCTCCCCTCCCCTCTCCTCCCCTCCCCTCTCCTCTCCTCTCCTCTCCTCCCCTCCCCTCCCCTCTCCTCTCCTCCCCTCCCCTCTCCTCTCCTCCCCTCCCCTCTCCTCTCCTCTCCTCCCCTCCCCTCTCCTCCCCTCCCCTCTCCTCTCCTCTCCTCACCTCATCTCTCCTCTCCTCCCCTCTCCTCTCCTCTCCTTCCCTTTCACTGTTGCCCAGGCTGGAGTGCAGTAGAGTGATCTTGGCTCACTGCAACCTCTGCCTCCCAGGTTCAAGCAATTCTCATGCCTTAGCCTCCCGAGTAGCTGACACTACAGGTGCACGCCACCACACCAGGCTAATTTTTGTATTTTTAGTAGAGACAGTTTCGCCATGTTGGCCAGGCTGATCTGGAACTCCTGACCTCAAGTGATCCGCCCTGCCTCACCTTGGCCTCCCAAAGTGCTGGGAGTACACGGGTGAGCCACCGTGACTGGCCCAAGTCTCTTTTAATCTAAAGAATCTATTGATTTTTCTCCCTCTTTCATTCCTGCAACTTATTTGTCAAAGAACAAATTGGTTTTTTTCCTTTCAATGAGCAAATAAACTATTGTTTCCTTGCAATTTATTTTTTGAAGGACATTTGTCCTGTAGCATTTTCTACATTTTAGACTTTTCTGGCTGTGTCTCTATCTATTTCCTGTGAACTGGTGTTTAGATTTAGAGTAGGTTTTACAGATAAAATGCAGCTTGCTCAGTTAAATTTGAATTTCAGCTGAACAATGAATAATTTTATTAGTGTAAGTATGCCCCCTGTAATATTTGGACATCCTGTATTTTTTTCTTTTGAGACAGGGTCTCACTTTGTCACCCAGGCTACAGTGCAGTGATGGAATCTCGGCTCACTGCAGCCTCAACCTCCTGGGCTCAAGTGGTCCTCCCACTTCAGCCTCCCAGGTATCTGGGATTACAGGCACATGCTACCATGCTTGGCTAATTTTTGTATTTTTTGTAGAGACAGGTTTCGCCATGTTGCCCAGGCTAGTCTTGAACTCCTAAGCTCAAGCAGTATGCCCACCTGAGCCTCCCAAAGTGCTGGGATTATAGGCGTGAGCCCCTGCGCTTGGCCCCTGTATTTTTTTTAATCATTCTGCATTTTTGTTTGCTAAATTTGACAACTGTAACCTAGAGAAGTGATCACACTCAGGAGTGGTTTTTTGGCAGGACTGTGTTCTAGGTGGTGGTGTGTACTTCCAGCAGGAGACGGAAGTCTGGCTATTCCTCTTTTTGTGATGTGATGTGATGTGATGTGATGTGATGTGATGTGATGTGATGTGATGTGGAGATGAATGGATTCAGGTTTTATTAATATCAACCAGATAGACTGGGTGCAGTGACTCACGCCTGCAATTCCAGCACTTTGGGAAGCTGAGGCGGGTGGACCCCTTGAGGCCAGGAGTTCGATACCAGCCCGGCCAACATGGCGAAATCCTGTCTCTACTAAAAATACAAAAATTAGCTAGGTGTGGTGGTGCACGTCTGTAATTCCAACTACTTGGGAGGCTGAGGCAGGAGAATTGCTTGAACCCAGGAGGCAGAGGCCGCAGTGAGCTGAGATTGTGCCCCTGCACTGCAGCCTGGGTGACAGAGTGAGACTCTGCCTCAAAAAAAAAAAAAAAATATATATATATATATATATATGTATATATGTATATCTATGTATATATGTGTATATATGTATATATATGTGTGTGTATATATATAATACATATCATCATTCCACAAATACTAAGAAAGTAGTGATTCTAGACCCTCAGCTGCCAAAAGCATCAGATGAACAGCCAACGGGACACTCCCGGATGCGTGTGTTGTGAGAGTGTCCCCTTGGCTTTTTACCTGATAGTTTTGGCCGCTGAGGGTCTAGAATCATTACTTTCTTAGTATTTGTGGAATGATGATACTCTAAGGCATTCACTCCTGCACTCATTAGTCTATATTCTTCCAAAAGAAGAACTTACCCTGCAGTTCACATAGGAAAGTTCAGCTCTTTCTTTCAATCTGATTTTTGCAGGCACCATATCGAAGAATAAAATTTTGATAGGGATTTAGATAACTCTTATAAGTCAAATATACATTAATCAAAATTTACCTTTAGTAAGATGAAAATCTTAAAGTGTTTCTTTTTTTTTTTTTTTTTTTTTTTTTTTTTGAGACGGAGTCTCGCTCTGTCGCCCGGGCTGGAGTGCAGTGGCCGGATCTCCGCTCACTGCAAGCTCCGCCTCCCAGGTTTACGCCATTCTCCTGCCTCAGCCTCCCGAGTAGCTGGGACCACAGGCGCCCGCCACCTCGCCCGGCTAGTTTTTTTTGTATTTTTTTTAGTAGAGACGGGGTTTCACTGTGTTAGCCAGGATGGTCTCAATCTCCTGACCTCGTGATCCGCCCGTCTCGGCCTCCCAAAGTGCTGGGATTACAGGCTTGAGCCACCGCGCCTGGCCTTAAAGTGTTTCTAGATGTTGAAAATCATACTTATCTATTTAGAAAGTCAGAACTCTAGCATTTAAACGTTGATTGCACACTTAAATAGCTAAAGCTTGCTAAGGATTACAATTAAAATTGTATGTTAAATTCTCTAGTGTGTCAGGCTTGAAATGTTTCAAACCACTGAAAACTGAAGAAAGCATATAAAAAGAAACACAATGATTACAAAACTTTTCACACCAGGATTGATATAGTTTGTGTTGCAATTTATTTTCTTTGTCACCTATATGGTTATTTCTTTTTTTGTTTTTTATTTTTAAAATTTTAAAATTTTTAGTTTTTAGAGACAGGGTTTTGCTATGTTGCCCAGGCTGGTCTCAAACTCCTGAGCTCAAGTGATCTTCCTGCCTCGGCCTCCCAAAGTGTTGGGATTATAGGCGTGAGCCACCATGCCCGGCCTATGCTTATTTATTATGACTTTCTAGGATTGCAAATTCATGAATCCGCTTAAGCAGATCTGAGTGAGTATCTCAAGCTTGTACTGTAAACACCAGTTCACAGGAAGTGCGTAGGGATGCAACCAGAAAGGTCTAGAATATAGAAAACTCTACAGGACAAATGTTCTTCACAATTCAAGAAATAAATTGCAAGGAAACAATAGTTTATTTCCTCATTGAATGAAGAAAACCTGTTTGTTCTTTGACAGATAAAGGGTGAGGTGACTCAGGGCTACTGGCTAAAGGCAGCTGGAACACAGGAACCTGGGTTCAACAAACTGGAGGCAGACCAGCGAAATCCATTCTCAGTGTGTGGTTCTAGAGGTCACATCTTCAAACGAGTTAATTGTAAATTTCTCGACCCAGTGCATCATACATTCCAATGATCTTTCAAATGTCATTCTTACCAATTTTGCTTTTCAGATTTCAGTAGATGGAATTCAGCAACTCTCCTCATGCCCCCAACTGGGGTTTCTTCCTGCTGCGTGTTAAGAGTGGGCTGAATTCTGGCCGGGCGCGGTGGCTCAAGCCTGTAATCCCAGCACTTTGGGAGGCCGAGACGGGCGGATCACGAGGTCAGGAGATCGAGACCATCCTGGCTAACACGGTGAAACCCCGTCTCTACTAAAAAAAAAAAAAAAAAAATACAAAAAACTAGCCGGGCGAGGTGGCGGGCGCCTGTAGTCCCAGCTACTCGGGAGGCTGAGGCAGGAGAATGGCATAAACCCGGGTGGCGGAGCTTGCAGTGAGCTGAGATCCGGCCACTGCACTCCAGCCTGGGCGACAGAGCGAGACTCCGTCTCATAAAAAAAAAAAAAAAAAGAAAAAAAAAAAAAAAAGAGTGAGCTGAATTCTGCACTCTCCTTATGTCGAGGACATCCACCCATTAGCCGCCATCCTGCAGTGTTGACAAACTAAACTCAGAACTTCTAACAAAATGTGAAAAGTGCCCCCTTGCTAAGTTTCTCTTCCCTGTTGGTATTTTTTTCAGGTAAAGAAATAGCCACTGAGAAATGAAGCAAGTGTCTCTCATTACGAGATTTCAGTTGAAAGGCCAGGGCTATAATCAGCGCTGCTTACTGACTAGGTCAAGAGTAGACAACATGTGAGTTGGCTGCTCCTGGGCATCTGCAGGTGATGGTCTCGTTCACCCTTCAACTGCCTGCCTGTACTCTTCTGTTTCTTCATACCTGTATAGGTGAAAGATCATGGGAAAAAATTTACAAAATACTATGATGCAACAAATTGACTGTGACATCTGTGTACCACAAACGCAAAAAAGTATCTTACAGTCATTGTTCACTAAGTGATATAAAAAACTGACATCCACTGTCTTATTAGAACAGGCCTTGGGCTTTCAGGCAAATATATTGTTTAAATTATCCTATATCACTCCCTTTACTATTAACACATTCCAATCTAAAGACACAGATTAAAGATTACTGTTGCCTCAGCTCATTTAGCCCATGCTTATTGTTGATCTGTCCATATGTTATACGAAAGCATGAGTTTCTATTATATCTGAAATAAAAATCTCTGCAAATACCTAAATGTAAATAAATATATACATATACACATACATATATGTATACACAATTTATAAAGTTTGGAGTCAATTAAAATATGTATATGATCCAATTCTGTACAGTAGTTAATTTTTTAAAAAATTTATATTATTAATTTTATGTTATTATTTTATCTTATTATTTTTGAGACAGGGTCTCGCTCTGTTACCCAGGCTGGAGTGAAGTGGTACAATCTCAGCTCACTGCAGCTTCCACCTCCTGGGCTCAAGTGATCCTCCCATTTCAGCCTCCCGAGTAGCTGGGACTATAGACTCACACTAGCATGCCTGGCTAAAAACATTCTAGATGCTTGTTTAAAAAGAAAACGCCAGATAGAATTTACATGATGACATTCTAGTTTGGCACATTGATTATTATGTATGGGGTGACTATAAAAAGGACTGTTATTTTTCTTCCTGATTGTAATAGCTTTCTTTTTTCTCGCAGACTCTGATTTTTTTCTTTTTTTTTTTTGTTTTAATATTTCATTTGGAAGACTGTGTGATCTTGGGAGTGGAAAAGTACTTTGTAGTTGGAAACATCCCAAAGGAGTAAAACCAGCCATGCCTTGGCAAGCCCACAGAGAAGAGAGGCCATAAGCACCCATTGTCTCTAACCTTTTCAAATGACATTTATGCAGCTCAGTCTTAATGGGATTTTTGCAAACTCTCTGAAGTTCCCATGCTGTCTGGCTCTGGCCACAAGATGCCAAGTTGGTAAACAAGAGCTGAGCGAAAAAAATCAAGACCAGAATTAAAATTCTATTTTCTATTAATTTGTAAAAGCCTTGTTGTAGGCACCTTACCATAGAAGATCTTACTCTGGTAGGCTAAACAATCCCCCTGTAAGGCAGATTCCCTATGCACTAGCACCATGTTAGCCCACTGCATTTCAGCTGCAATATCTGCTACTTGCGTGAGTCCAGTGAGACAGAACACTCACACAACTTACAAAACAATTTTTTTTTTGGGAGGGGATGGAGTCTCAGTCTGTCACTCAGGCTGGAGTACAGTGGCACGATCTCAGCTCACTGCAACCTCTGCCTCCCGGGTTCAAGCGATTCTCCTGCCTCAGCCTCCCGAGTAACTGGGATTACAGGCACCTGCCACCACCCCGCTGCCTGGCTAATTTTTATATTTTTAGTAGAGACTGGGTTTTGCCTTGTTGGCCAGGCTGGTCTTGAACTCCTGACCTCAAGTGATCCACCAGTCTCAGCCTCCCAAAGTGCTGGGATTACGGGCATGAGCCACTGTACCTGGCCACAAAGCAACTTTATTATTCACAGATAGGCAGCAAGGGATGGCAGAAGCCTAGGATTCATGGAGAGCCAGTCCCCTGAGGCTCAGGAGAGCTTCCTGGGGTGGATGGAACCTGCTTGCACCACAGCTGAGGGACCCTGGAAAGGAGGCTGTCCTGGGTTTTAAACTTTGGGAGTCATGAGACTTGTTGGGCTAAGGAGTGAAGGGCATCCTGTTCTAGGAGGAACAGAAACAGAGCCTGGGCTGTTGTGCTGGTTCCTCTCTATCTGAGGGTATTGCATTCTCAGCACATTCTACAATTGTTCTTGAGAACTAGAAGTGAGAAAGATGGAGTAACTGAATTGGTCCAAGGCCACCCGGACAATGGTCATGCACCCCCCTTCCCCCAAAGATACTCACAGCCTCATACCAGCAACCCGTGAATTCGTGTCACCTTACATGGTAGGAAAGGCTTTGCAGATGCGGTTAAATTAAGGATCTTAAGACGGAGAGGTTATCCTGGATTAAGTGAGTGGGGCCAGTGTAATCATAAGAGTCCTTATAAGAAGGAGGCAGGAGGCCAGGTGCGGTGGCTCATACCTGTAATCACGGCACTTTGGGAGTCCAAGGTGGGCAGATCACCTGTGGTCAGGAGTTCCAGACCAGCCTGGTCAACATTTGAGACCCTGTCTCTACTAAAAAATTACTACTTTTTGAGACAGGATCTCACTTTGTCGCCAAATTAACCAGGCTTGGTGGCACCTGTCGTCCCAGCTACTCGGGAGGCTGAGGCAGGAGAATCACTTGAATCGGGGAGGCGGAGGTTGCAGTGAACCAAGATCATGCCACTGCGCTCCAGCCTGGGTGACAGAGCTGGAAACCCACAAAGAAACGTGGGTGGCCTCTAGATGTTGGAACAGGCAAAAAAACAAATTCTCCCCAAGCCTCTGGAAGAAAACCAGCTCTGCTGAGTTTAGCCTCAGAGACCCACTTTGGACTTCTGAGATAAACAAATTTGTGTTGTGTTAAGCCAAAAAAGCAAAAGGCATTATTGTAGCTCTTTCCTCTGGCCCAGAAAATATAGCGTAAAGTCAATGAGGCAAAGAACAAGACAGCAAGAAAGTGTGGACTCCACAGAGGGTGAATGGCCTGTTTTGCCGGGCGCAGTGGCCTGTGCCTGTAATCCCAGCACTTTGGGAGGCCAAGGTGGGAGGATCAGTTGAGCCCAGGAGTTCAAGACCAGCCCAGGCAACAAAATGAGATAAAAATGAAAAAATCAAATGGGTATGATGGCACGTGCCTGTAGTCCCAGCTACTCGGAAGGTTGAGGGGGGAGAATCACTTGAGCCTAGGAGTTTGAGGCTGCAGTGAACTGTCACTGTGCCACTGCATTGGCGACAATGCCTGGGCGACAGAGCGAGGCCCTGTCTCTAAAAATAAAAACAAAATTACATTAAGTTAAATTTAATTTCATTTAAAATTCAGTTTCTTAGTCACAGAAGGCACATTTCAAGTTCTTAATTATCAGTGTCAGCTGGGCACAGTGGTACATGCCCGTAATCACAGCACTCAGGGAGACTGAGTCAGGAGGATCACTTGAGCTCAGGAGTTTGAGCAAGATCAGCCTAGGCACCATGGCAAAACCCCATTTCTACAAAAAAATACAAAAAAAAAAAATTAGTCAGTTATGGTGGCACGCAGCCGTAGTCCCAGCTACTTGGGAGGCTGAGGTGGGAGGATCACTTGAACCCTGGAGGTTGAGGTTGCAGTGAGCTGTGATTGCTCCACTGCACTCTAGCCTGGGTGACAAAGTGAGATCCTGTCTCAAAAACTAATAATAATCGTGGTTACCATATCTGGATAGCACACATATAAAATATTTCCAAATAATCTACTGGAAAGTTCTTCTGGACGGTGCTGCTTTGGAAGGCAAAACCAAGATGTGAAGTGATTCTGATTTAGTAGAGATCACAAGACAAGCCAGTGGAAACGGAGGGAAACATTTTCCCTAAACAACCCCAGAATATTAGATAATGGCTGGGTGGTAGAGGGCCGGGGGCGGGGGTGTGGCAATATCCTTCAACTTTGGATGGTTTCTTTGGACGTCTGTATTTGAGTATGTGCCTGCCAGTCCAGGTCCTTTCCTGACATCCTGATTCTTGAAGCCTCCTTCTGCACAGCTTCCTTCTACTGCAGAATGCAGAGGCAACCAGCTTTTTTTTTTTTTTTTTTTTTTTTGGGACAGTCTTGCCGCTGTCACCCAGGCTGGAATACAGTGGTGTGATCACAGCTCATTGGAGCCTCGAACTCCTGGACTCAAGAGATCCTCCCCACTCAGGCTCCCCAATAGCTGGAACTACAAGCACGTGTTACCACACCCAAATAACTTTTTTTTTTTCTTCTTTTTTATGAGACGAAGTTTCACTCTGTCGCCCAGGCTGGAGTGCAGTGGCACGATCCCGGCTTACTGCAAGTTCTGCCTCCCAGGTTCACGCCATTCTCCTGCCTCAGCCTCCCGAGTAGCTGGGACTACAGGCACCCGCCACGATGCCCGGCTAATTTTTTTTTGTTTGTTTGTATTTTTAGTAGAGATGGGGTTTCACCGTGTTAGCCAGGATGGTCTTGATCTCCTGACCTCGTGATCCTCCCTCCTTGGCCTCCCAAAGTGCTGGGATTATAGGCGTGAGGCACCGCATCCAGCCCCAAATCACTTTTTAAACATTTTTTGTAGAGATGAGGACTCAGGATATCGCCCGGGCTCCGACTTTGTTTTTGAAGTTGCCCAACCTTCTGAGAATCTGATGCAAGTATCATGACCAGCTGCCACCGCACCCACTCCACTTCTCTCTGAATTAAACAAGGAACTGGGAAGAAATCTGGAAGAGATGACTGTAGTTATGCCTTCGCTTTTAGACAGAGTCACTTATCCACTTCCAAAAGCAAATCAAGTTCAAATGAATCTGTTTTCTAGGAAAATGTGAGTAGACAGAGCCCCAGAGCCTCAGTTATGTGTGAGTGAACAAAAGACCTTTCAGCAAGGCCGGGCGCAGTGGCTCACGCCTGTAATCCCAGCACTTTGGGAGGCTGAGACAGGCTGATCGCTTGTAGTCAGGAGTTCGAGACCAGCCTGGCCAACACGGTAAAACCTCATCTCTACTAAAAATACAAAAATTAGGGAGGCCAAGGTGGGCAGATCATGAGGTCAGGAGATTGAGACCATCCTGGCTAACACAATGAAACCCCACCTCTACTAAAAATGCAAAACATTAGCTGGGCGTGGTAGCACGCACCTGTAGTCCCAGCTACTCGGGAGGCTGAGGCAGGAGAATCGCTTGAACCTAGCAGGTGGAGGCTGCAGTGAGCCGAGATCGTGCCACTGCACTCCAGCCTGGGCAACAGAGCGAGACTCTGTATCAAAAAAACAAAAAACAGCCGGGCACTGTGGCTCAAGCCTGTAATCCCAGCACTTTGGGAGGCCGAGACGGGCGGATCACGAGGTCAGGAGATCGAGACTAGCCTGGCTAACACGGTGAAACCCCGTCTCTACTAAAAAAATACAAAAACTAGCCGGGCGAGGTGGCGGGTGCCTGTAGTCCCAGCTACTGGGGAGGCTGAGGCAGGAGAATGGTGTAAACCCGGGAGGCGGAGCTTGCAGTGAGCTGAGATCCGGCCACTGCACTCCAGCCTGGGCGACAGAGCGAGACTCCGTCTCAAAAAAAAAAAAAAAAAAAAAACAAAAAACAAAAAACAAAAATTATCTGGGCATGGTGGTGGGCGCCTGTAATCCCAGCTACTCAGGAGGCTGAGGTGGGAGAATCACTTGAACCCAGGATGTGGACTGGGACGCAGAGGTTGCAGTGAGCCAAGATGAAGCCACTGCACTCCAGCCTGGACAACAGAGCAAGACTCCGTCTCAAAAAACAAAAACAAAAACCAAAAGACGTTTTAGCAAAATCTCTAGAGTGCCCATGGCCCTCTGAGGTACCCATCATTGCTAACATTGATTGGGGTGATCTGGTGTTTCAGGTGTGATGTTGTCTACTTGCCATACTTCATTTCATAACAGCCTCTGAAGGCATTACTATTAACTTCTCTTTACAAGTGAGGAGGCAACTAGAGGTTAAACGCCTTTTCAAGCTCACACAGCTTACATCTCGTAGAACCAAGATTATCTCCTGCTCGTCTGACTCCGGGGAACTTTGTCTTGATTATGTCCCTAGCACAGCGTTTATTATTGGGTTTTGATTTATTTACTGTCTTTCTCTCCTTCAAGATGGGGCACTTTTCAAGGACAAGGTCAGTGCCTCTATCTTCCTGGGCCCAAATGATCCTCCTACCTTAGCCTCTGGAGTAGCTGGAGCTACAGGCGCATACCACCACGCTCAGCTCATTTTCGTATTTTTTTGTAGAGATAGGGTCTCGTTCTGTTGCCAAGGTTGGTCTGGTCTTGAACTCCCGGGCTCAGGCGATCTGCTTGCCTCCCAAAGTGCTGGGATTACAGGCGTGAGTCACTGCGCCCGGCCTCCCTTCCTAAAGTTGAGCTCCCCAACCACTGTATGTTTTCCCTCTCACCTTGGAAGTATGAAAGGGTAAGAAATACCCTTTCCCTGTGTCAAGTGACCAGGGCATGGACATGGGACTTGGCTTGGCCAATCACTTTCTCCTTCCTGAGGCACAGAATCTTGAGCAAGTGGCTCAAGACCAACAAAGACCAACAGTTGGGCATCATTCACAGGGATGGTGGTGTCCAGCAGTGGTACCTTGTGGTGGCATTGGTAGTAGCATCCTGACCAAATGGCTTCTACTGAAAAATAGTGGTTATCTTCCTGTTCCCTAGCCCTCTGCCGTAGTCCTGTTTCCTGATCATTTTCTAAGCCCTTGCCTCCCATCTGCTTCTTCCAGAATATTCCCTTTCTGTGTAGAGTTGTTTTCTGCAGCTTGAAACCAAGAATTATGACTAACATAGTCATCTTTGCATACCCAAAGGATGGGGTGGCGCATTAGTAAATGCTTGTTGAAGGAATAAATAAATGAAAACTTTTAAGTGTCAATATACCTTTTATAGAAGGAATTTTGGGAAACAGGATGAGAATGAATATGTTAGAATTGTAGAAAGTGGAGTGGAGAGGATGTTTCCCATTAAATGTTTCTCCTTGTCACTTGCTAGCTGTGCTTGTAAGAAGCTGATAGACAAGGCATGGTGGCTCACAGCTGTAATCTCAGCACTTTGGGAGGCCAAGGCAGATGGATCTCTTGAGCCCAGGAGTTTGAGACCAGCCTGGGCAACATGGCGAAACTCTTTCTCTACAAACAAAACAAAACAAAACAAACAAAAAAACGACGTTAATTAGCTGGGCATGGTAGTGTGTTCCTGTGGTCCCAACTACTCACGGGGCTGAGGTGGGAGAATTGCTTGAGCCCAGGCAGTTAAGGCTACAGTGAGCCAGGATCGCACCACTGCACTCCAGCCTGGGCAACACAGTGAGACCCTGTCTCAAAAAAAAAAAAAAAAAAAAAAAAAGAAGAAGCTCTGGCAAATTCAGTGCATGGGAAATGAAATTTCATTCTTAGAAGTGCGATTAAAGGAAGGGATATCCCTCTGTGAAATGTGAGGTGCAAGCCTTCAACTCTCTCTGGAGCTTCCTGTGAATTCCACGGCGAGTCCTTCCACAACTGCTTTTCAAGCATGGTAATCCTGTCCCTGTCGAGATCATTAGTCATTCAGCACTCAGGGTGACATGCCTGCAGGAACCTGCCCCGTGTCCCTGCTTCTGGCAACATGGATGAAGAGCAAGGATTAGTGGGGTTCCGTCTTTCATGAGTCACACCAAGAGATGAAGAAAGGGTAAATCCTGGGTCAGGACATCAGCAAGATGTATTTATGAAGTTAAGCTTCATTAATTCAGTACTGTGATAATCCAGAAGAAATCCAAGTAGACATTTGACTTGACACAAAATGCAAATCAATAAGTGAACAGTGTGAGCAAGAATGCAGGAAAATCATTGAAACTTACACAGAAACAAAGGTTTACCTCTCTAAAAATGTACCACAGTAGCTCATTATAAATTATTCTTACGCATTCAAAGAAGTTGTTCTTCCTTGAATAATTATTTGGCGGTCTAAACCAAGCTGGACTTTCTTAGTTTGGTTCTACACACTGTTTGTTTATACTTGCATCAGACCCGAGCTCAGTGACTGATGCCTGTAATTCCAACACTTTGAGAGGCCAAGATGGGGGGATTGCTTCAGCCCAGGAGTTCAAGACCAACCTGGGCAGCATGGTGAAACCCCATCTCTATGAAAATTAGCCAGGTGTGGTGGCTCACACCTGTAATCCCAGTACTTTGGGAGGCTGAGGCGGGCAGATTGCTTGAGCCCAAGAGTTGGAGACCAGCCTGGGCAACATGACAAAACTCCGTTTCTACAAAAAATTAGCAAGCCGTGGTGGTGTGTGCCTGTAGTCCCAGCTAGTCGGAAGGCTGAAGTGGGAGGATCACCTGAGGCCAGGAAGTTGAGGCTGCAGTGAGCTGTGATTGTGCCATTGTCCTCCAGCCTGGGCAACAGAGCAAGACCCTGTCTCAAAAAATAAAATGAAATGATTTAAAAAATAACATTAAGAAATATGCTTGCATCAGTTGGGAGTCCCTAGAAGACAGGAGATACACTCAAGACTCTGCCTGCTGTTCATTCTCTTGATTAGAGAGAGACACAGAGATAGAGACAACAGAATCCACCGCACTTTTGCCCTTTGAACAGACTCCAAACTCCCTGCCTTAGCTAACAAGGCTGGGTCTGACTTATTAGGATGTTGCCCAAATCTCCTACTTATCATCTCACACTGCATGTTCGCTTCCCCAAGACCCTTGGTCTGTTTACTCAAACACGTCTCCATTACTGCCTTTGTTTGTGTTAAATAGATATTTTCTAATGTGCCATTTCAATTCCTTTGTCGCTTCTTCTATATGTTCTGAGTTGGTTGCCATGGTAATTATAATGAACATCTTATAGGAATCTAGTTCTGATTAATACATCTTTATGTCAGTATTACACAAAATCTTTATTCTCCCCTTCCTCCTTTGTGTTATTATCGTCTTACAGATTATATCTTTATAGATTATGTGTACATTAACACTGATCTATAATTTTGCTTTATGCAATTGCCTTTTAAATCAGATAGGAGATAAAAGAGTTACAACAAAAATACATTAATACTGTCTTTTATGTTTACCTATGCAGTTATCTTTACAAATGCTCTTTATTTCTTCATATGAATTGAAGTTACTACTGTCTAGAGTCTTTTCATTTCAGGCTAAAAGACTCTCTTTTAATATTTGTTATATGGTGGGATTGCTAGTAATGAATCCTTTCAGGTTTTGTTTATCTGAGAACATCTTAATTTCTCCTTCTTTTTTTTTTTTTTTTAGATGGAATCTCTGTTGCCCAGGCTACAGTGCAGTGGTGCGATCTCCGTTCACTGCAAGCTCCGCCTCCTGGGTTCACGCCATTCTCCTGCCTCAGCCTCCTGAGTAGCTGGGACTACAGGCGCCTGCCACCTCACCTGGCTAATTTTTTGTATTTTTAGTAGAGATGGGGTTTCACTGTGTTAGCCAGGATGGTCTTGATCTCCTGACCTCGTGATCTGCCCACCTCAGCCTGCCAAAGTGCTGGGATTACAAGTGTGAGCCACCGAGTCCATCTTCTCCTTCATTTTTAAAAGATAGTTTTGTCAGATACAGAATTCTTAGTTGACAATGGTTTTTCTTTTGTCTTCTGGCCTCTGTGGTTTCTAATGAGAAATCAGCTATTAATCTTACAAGGCTCTTGTGAATATAAACAGTCAATTTTCTCTTGCTACTTTTGAGATTCTCTGTTTGACTTTCAACAATGTGATTATGATGTGTCTTGGTGTGGTTCTCTTTCTATTTATTCCACTTGGAGTTTGTTGGGCTTGGATATGTAAATTTAAAAAACTGGGGAGTTTTCAGCTATTCTTTAGAAAAGATATTTTTAAGACAAGGTCTTACTGTCACCCAGGCTGGAGTGCAGTGGTGCCATCTTGGCTCACTGCAATCTTCACTTCCTGAGCTCAAGCAATCCTCCCACCTCAGTCTTCCAAGTAGCTGGGACCCCAAGTGTGCACTACCACATCCAGCTGATTTTTGTATTTTGTTTTTAGAGATGAGGTTTTGCCATGTTGCCCAGGCTGCAATATTCTTTTTGTTCCTTTGTATCCTTTTTTTCTGCGTCTTATTACGTGTTTGTTGGGATCGTTCTACAGGTCTCTGAGACTCTGCTCATTTTTCTTTCCATTCATTTTTCTTGCTTGTCCTCAGGCTGGATAGTCTCAATTGATCTATCTTCAGGTTGTCTGATTCTTTCTTCTGACTACTCAAATCTGCTGTTGAGTTCCTCTAGTAAATTTTTCATTTCAGTTATTGTGCTTTTCCACTTCAGAATTTGTATTTGGTTCTTTTCATAATTCTATCTTTTGATATTATCTATTTGATGAGAGATTATTCTCAAACTTTTCTTTAGTTCATTGTAAATACCTTCATTTATTTGAACATATTGAAGGTAACTAATTGGAAATCTTTAGTAAATCAACATCTGGAATTCCTCAGGGACAGTTTCTATTGATTATTTTTTCTTATGTTTGGATTATACTTCTTTGTTTATGTGTCTCATCTTTAAGTGAAAACTGGATATTTTAACTAATATAATATGGCAACTCTGGGATAAGATCTTTCTTTACCCTCCCACCAGATTTTGTTGTTGCTGCTATTTGTTGTTGTTGTTCATTTGTTTAATGACATTTCTAAAGTAATTTTATAAAGTCTGTATTCCTTGGTTGTGTTAGCCACTGAAGTCTCTGTGTGATTTGTTTAGTGGTTAACTAGTGAATGGACAGAGATTTCCTTAAATAAGTGGAATCAATAAGTCTTTGTTAAGGGGCTTTGTGTGCATGTTGGAGTGTGCTTTCAATAAGCAATGGAGTGTACAATTGACATCTCTACCTTAGCCTTCACTTCCCATTTGTGCAGAGCCTCAAAGTCAGTCAGAAGTGAGAGCCTAGGGATTTCTCATGTCATTCTTGAGCATGGACAAAACTCTACATATGCATGGCCTTCTAGATTCCTGGGAATATATCAGAGCTTATCAAAGCTCTGTGAAAATCTCATTCCCAAGCTTTTCCTCTTAAGCCTTTTTGTTAAGTCTATTGTTTGCCCTGGCTGTTATCCATGATGTCAGGCAGCCATGAAATCAAACAATTGCTTCTAAATGTTATTGACAAACGCACTTGGGAAAAAGGACCCTCCTACACTACCCCATGGGGCGAGCTCCAAGTCAGGGGAAATAAAGAAAGCTTTGCAAGTGGTTTTCCAGGGAAACACTAGATGGATCAAATAACGAGAATTCCCTGGAAAACAGACTTTGAAGGTGCTCCAACCCCAGCCCCTTCTGGTGGCTTCCAGACCACTGGATTTCCTCATGAGTCAGTCTGTTGGTTGTCAAAGTTACCATGGAGCTGGATAGAAGGGGTTAGGACTGGAATAAATAAAAACACCGCAATGCTAGCTGTTCTTACCAAGAGCCATTTTTCTTGAATAAATGCTTCCTGGATTCCTGAAACCATGTGGTTAATGTCTAGAATTCCAAAAAGGGTTGATCCTGATTATTTTTGCCAGTTTTCTCTCTGCCCTGTGGAGGACAGAATTTTCAGAAGTTCTGTAGATTCTTGGGCCCCACCCAAAATATACTGAAACAACATTCCGGAGGGTTAGAGTGAAACTCTGCATTTTTATAAGCATCCAAGTGATTTGTACCAAACCCTAAAATTTGAGAAACTGCTACTTAGAGTCATTGTTTGGTCACCACATTTAAAAAGTCAACCTTACTGAGCCAGCAAAACAACAGAATTTACATGATACCAGAAATTGTAAGGCTTTTAGAATCTGCAGACAAAGATCACACCACTTTTTTCCTTGCTTTCTCTACCCCTTCCCAAAGCAAACAGAAAACATACTAATCTTAGGAACCCCATGTCCAGATAGTGTAGAAATTGCCACAAGAACTTGGGGTCCTTGCTTTCCTTAGACTACTTCTGAATGACGCTGCTTGTAGCTAGTTCTATAGCACCCTGCAAGCTACCGGAGAAGGTTGAAGGTAATGCAGTTTGGCACATCTAAGCCAAAAATTCAGAACAATTTAAATCACATTGCAAAACATGGATAGAAGTCAAAGCAGCCATTTCCTGTTCTGATCTCTGCTTGAAAAACAAAAGCCTGCATAACTGGAAATCATAAATCAATAGGAAAGTAAATTACAACCTTTTAACTTCTGAACTAAAAGTGGATAGATGGATGCAATCAAGCTCACCCCTGATTTCTTAAAAACATTTAAGCAGTCAATGATGTGGTGGTGGTGAGAATTCAGTTGGCCAAAAGGCATGCATGTTTAGAGCTAAATCTTTATTAACTCAGCCTGATAGAGTGTACAGATAGGCTTCTATTTCAAAATGCCCTGTAATAGGAAACTGCTTTAGGTGGTGTATGTGGGGCTTTGGGGAGACCATGTGGAGGCTGTTTGTGGGGACAGCTTCTGCCTGAGGCTTCCTGGCTTGGCTACCTCACTCAGTGGCTATGCAGCTTTGGGCTAGTTTCCTAGTATCTATAATACTCAGTGTCTTCATGGGGAAAGTGAGTGTCATAATGGTGTTTATTTACAGGACTGCTGGGAAGATTAAACACAATAATCCAAGCGAGCCCTTTAGCGGATCACCTAGGGTAGCAGAAGCATGAGGCAGGCGGAGCAGGCTGATCCTAATCATTTGTGTCACAGGGATGTGGGTATAAAAGGCTCAGCATAATAACTACTGTATGATTCAGATGCCCTAAATCTGTGCTGCTCAATATGGTAGCCACATGTGGCTACTGAGCATTACAGATGTGGCTTATCTGGATTGAGATGTGCTGTAAGCATAAAAGAAAACATACAGTGGGTTCTAAAGACTTACTACATTTAAGGCCGGGCGTGGTGGCTTATGCCTGTAATCCCAGCACTTTGGGAGGCCAAGGCGGGTGGAGTTTGAGACCAGCCTGACCAACATGGCAAAACCCCGTTTCTGCTAAAAAATACAAAAATTAGCCTGGCGTGATGGATTTGGCCTGTGATCCCAGCTACTCAGGAGGCTGAGGTAGGAGAATCGCTTGAACTCGGGAGGTGGAGGTTGCAGTGAGCTGAGATCGTGCCACTGCACTCCAGCCTGGGCAACAGTGAGACTCCATCTTAAGGAAAAAAAAAAAAGTCTTCATTAAAAAAAAAAAAAAAAAAAAAAAAAAATCTCACCATGATCTCAGGCAGCCATGAAATCAAACAATTGCTTCTAAATGTTATTGACAAACGCACTTGGGGAAAGGCTCCCCCTGCCCTAGCCCATAGGGCGAGCTCCAAGTCAGGTGAAATAAAGTTTCTATATTGATTACATATTGCCTTCATCATATTTGGAGTATGTTGGGTTAAATGAAATATAGTATTAAAATTAATTTCACCTGTCTTCTTACCTTTTTAAATGTAGTTACAAGAAAATTTAAATTTCTATGGGAGGCTTGTGTTTTGTGGCTCCCACCTAATTTCTGGTGCAATAGACTTTATTAGATTTACATCCAACCAATTTATTGAATGTCTGCTATGAATCAGGCCATGTGGAGGTGGTCTAACAGGGGAATGTGTCACGTGCCACAGGGGTACACAGAAGGAAAGGCTGGTCCCAGGCATCAGGGAGGTCTTCATGGAGGAGGTGATGTCTGAGCTGGGTCCTTCTCTCTCCGGAGATCAGCAGGAAATTCAAAGGTGCTGATTTGCTGTGGGTTTGCTCCCTTCGGAATGTTCAATCACATTTCAGAGGCGTGGAAGACACCATGAACTTCCCTACCCTACAAAAATCCAATAGCCAGACAAGCCCAGCAAAGGGCCAGGTCAATGTCTGGGATATTTTGGTACTTGAACCTTCATCTTACCATTTGGCCTCATGTACTTGTTTGTCCAGTTAGTGAGGAGTGGATAAACATTGCTGGAAATTTTTTTTTTTTCCTTGTGAGAACATCCAAGTATAGTAATGATTTTTAGAAATACAGTGCCAAGTGAAGCCAAGTGAAGGCTTGGGAAGTCAGTGCTCAGCTTCTGCTGTGATAATCTTGAGGTCTAGGGCACTTTGAGGCCCTATGTCAGGCGCAGTGGCTCACACCTGTAATCCCAACACTTTGGGAAGCCAGTGCAAGTGGATCGCTTGAGCCCAGGAGTTGAAGAGCAGCCTGTAATACCTCATTTCTACCAAAAAAAAAAAAAAATTAGCCAAGTGTTGTGGTGTGTGCCTGTGGTCCCTGCTACTCAGGAGGCTGAGAGGGGAGGAGCACTTGAGCTGGGGAAGTAGAGGCTACAGTGAGCCATGATCATGCCACTGCACACCAGCCTGGGCAACGGAGCGGTATTCTGTCTTGAAAAAGAAGAAAAGGCCCTGCTAACTCGCCAATTTTCCATCTTTCAAAAACAGTTGAAAGTTTGGAGTTGTTTCAAAAACAACGTCATGAGTGGGATATTCAATGACTCTGTGTTCAGGGAGTCCTACCGTGTTGAAGATGCTGGAAAAGAGGCAATGCTTTGTTCATTTCTACCAGGCGTGGCTGCGTGAGCAATAGAGGGTGCAAGAAGATGCTGTGAATGTTTTTCTGCTTTTTAAAAATTTATTATCACTTCTCAGAGCTTTTGGCTAAGATGAAGTGTAGTATCTGTTCTTACCACTTTACAAATTTATTTAAAAATTTTTTAAATTTAATTTTTAATTTTAAAATTATCTGTTTATTTATTTTGACACCAGGCTATGAGACTGGCTAATTTTTTTTTTATATATACTTTAAGTTCTAGGGTACATGTGCATAACGTGCAGGTTTGTTACATATGTATACTTGTGCCATGTTGGTGTGCTGCACCCATCAACTCGTCAGCACCCATCAACTCGTCATTTACATCAGTTATAACTCCCAATGCAATCCCTCCCCCCTCCCCCCTCCCCATGATAGGCCCCGGTGTGTGATGTTCCCCTTCCCGAGTCCAAGTGATCTCATTGTTCAGTTCCTACCTATGAGTGAGAACATGCGGTGTTTGGTTTTTTGTTCTTGTGATAGTTTGCTAAGAATAATGGTTTCCAGCTGCATCCATGTCCCTACAAAGGACACAAACTCATCCTTTTTTATGGCTGCATAGTATTCCATGGTGTATATGTGCCACATTTTCTTAATCCAGTCTGTCACTGATGGACATTTGGGTTGATTCCAAGTCTTTGCTATTGTGAATAGTGCTGCAATAAACATACAGTGTGCATGTGTCTTTATAGCAGCATGATTTATAAGAGACTGGCTAATTTTTATATTTTTGGTAGAAATGGAGTTTTGCCATGTTGCCCAGACTGGTCTCAAACTCCTGGGCTCAAGCAATTGACCCGCCTCAGTCTCCCGAAGTGCTGGGATACAGGTGGGAAGCCACCATGCCTGGGCTGTCATTTGTTTTTCTAATAATAGCTTTATTCTTCACATGTCCTATGACTTACCCATTTAAAGTATACCATTTGATGGCTTGCAACCTGTTCACAAAGTTGTACGGCTATTACCACCATCAATTGTAGAACATTTTAATCACCCCAAAAGAAACCCTGTACTATGTAGCCATCACGCCTAGTAGCGGGTTGAATTGTGGCCCCCTAAATCTTTGTCCATGTGGAATCTTAGAATGTGACCTTATTTCGAATAAGGGTCTTTGCAGATGTAATTAAGGTAAGGAGCTTGAGATGAGATCATCCTGGATTAGGGTGGACCCTAAATGCAATGATGGGTGTCTTTATAAAAGACAGAAAAGAAAACGCAGAGACATAGACAGAAGGCAACATGAAAACAGAAGCTGAGATGAGACTTATGAAACCCAAGGCATGCGGCACGAAGGGTTGCTAGCATTTTACAGATATATAGCAGTCCCCGCTTATCTGCAGGAGGTACGTTCCAAGAACCCCAGTGGATGCCTGGAACCATGAATAGTACTGGACCCTACATACACTATGTTTTTCTTATCTGTATATATCTATGATAAGGTTTACTTTATAAATTAGGCACACAAAGAGACTGATGACAATAAAAGTAAAATACAACAATTATAACAATATACTGTAATAAACTTAGAGTGAGTGTGGTCTCTCGCCTCGCTCTCAAAATATGCTATTGTACTGTACTCACCTATTTTTGGACCATGGTTGACCATGGGTAACTGAAACTGCAGAAAGCGAAACCACAGATAAGGGGGCGCTACTGTGCTATGTTTTGTTTGTCCTTTCATTGGTTGATGGACATGTGGGTTGCTTGCACTTTTTGGTTATTATAAATAATGCTGTTATGAACATTTATGGGTAAGTTTTGGTGTGGACATACATTTTCATTTCTTTTGGGGACACCTAGGAGTAGAATTGCTGGATCCTATGGTAACCCTATGCTTAACATTTTAAGGAACTTCTAGACTGTTTTCCAAAAGGGTTGCACCATTTGACATTCCCACCAGCAGCGTAAGAGGTGCCCGTTTCTCCACATCCTTACCAACACTTGTTATTATCTGTCTTTTTATTAGAACTATATCCAGGCTGGGTGTTGTGGCTCATGCCTGTAATCTCAGCACTCTGGGAGGCTGAGGTGAGAGGATTGCCTGAGCCTGGGAGGTTAAGGCTGC
The DNA here is from genome assembly GCF_043159975.1 of Macaca nemestrina. Classification (NCBI taxonomy): domain Eukaryota; kingdom Metazoa; phylum Chordata; class Mammalia; order Primates; family Cercopithecidae; genus Macaca; species Macaca nemestrina. The sequence goes on along the minus strand of NC_092142.1, from coordinate 73,651,286 downwards.
AGTGAGCCATGTTTGTGCCACTGCACTCCAGCCTGGGTGACAGAGTGAGACCTTGTTTCCAAAAAAAAAAAAAAAAAAAAACCAACAACAACAAACCCAAAGACCTGTGTCGATACCACAAGTTCCCTCATGATTTTAACTTCCTCACGGCCTTTGGGTCCACACCACCAGTCCCTTGGGTTAACACAGCTTCTTGTGTCCACAGCACAAACGCTCCCAGGTATATGGAATCTTCCACACCAACCCCGCCAGGTACCTTAGGTACACAGGAGCTCTAGCTCCCACTACAAGTTGTGTCCAATACACACAGCCTTGTCGTCTAACACAGATGAGGCCTCAGTTGCATAGAGCCTCCCTACCCAATCCACACACACCACAATTCCCCTGGACATGAAAAGTCCCCTCAGATGAACACAGCCTTTTCTTTTTCTTTTCTTTTCTTTTTTTTTTTTTTTTTTTGGTCTACACCACAAGTTTCCTTAGTGTCACAAAACTGCTATGTCCACACCACAAGCCTCTAAGGCATACACAGCCTTTTATCCACATAAGAAGTCTCCTCAGGTACATATAGCCTTTGTGCCACATCACACATGTCCTCGTGTATAACCTCCCCCTGTGTCTACATTAGAAGTCTTGCTGGGAATAAACAGCTTTCTACTCCATTCCACAAGTTGTCTTAAGTCTACATACCTCGGTGTGCATGTCACGACCCCTCGCAGGTATATACCTCCTTCTTGGTCCACATCCAGTGTCCACACCACGAGCCCTCACAGGTATATGCCACCTTCTTGGTCCACACCACAAGCCCTCGCAGGTATATACTACCGCCTTGGTCCACAGCACGAGCCCTCGCAGGTGTATACTACCGCCTTGGTCCATAGCACGAGCCCTCGCAGGTATATACTACCGCCTTGGTCCACACCACAAGCCCTTGCAGGTATATACTACCGCCTTGGTCCACATCCAGTGTCCACACCAGAAGTCCCTTCAAGTTCACACAGCCTTGTTTTTTAAACTCCCACGTCCCTGGTACTCTTGAATTACGCAGCCTTCTATGTCCTCTGTCCGCATCACAAGTCCCCTCAGGAACACGATTTTCAGTGTCTGCACCACAAGTCACATCGCATATGGACAGCTTTGGTTTTTTTTTTTGATGGCGTCTGACTCTGTCACCAGGCTGGAGGGCGGTGGCACAATCTCGGCTCACTGCAACCTCCGCCTCCTGGGTTCAAGTGATTCTCCTGCCTCAGCCTCCCAAGTAGCTGGGATTACAGGTGCCCACCACCACACCCAGCTTATTTTTGTATTTTTATTAGGACGGGGTTTCATCATGTTGGCCAGGATGGTCTTGATCTCCTGACCTCGTGATCCACCTGCCTCAGCCTCCCAAAGTGCTGGGATTACAGGTGTGAGCCACTGCGCCCGGCCAAGTCATATCACATATGGACAACTTTCTACTTTCACAACCACAAGTCCTTTTAGGGACACACAGCCTCCTACTTCCACTCCAGAAGTTCCCTCAGGGATACAAGGGCACCTCCGCCCACACCACAAGTCCTCCAAGACAGGCTGTCTTCTGTGGCCACAGCACAAGTGTGGCCCTCCGCACACTAACCATCAATGTCCACACCACCAGTCCCCTAGGGGCTCACAGCCTTCTATGTCCACACTGTCAGGTCTCCGGGTCACAGACAAATATCATGTCCACATCACAAGTCTCCTTTTTTCTATACAGCCTTCTGGAAACAAACCACATGTTCCCTCAGAAGCACACAGCCTTCCCTGTCCATACCACTGGTCCCCAAGGTTGACACACCCATGCCACACGTCTTCTCAAGTACACAAAGCTTTCCGTGTCCGTGCAATAAGTCTTCTCAAGTACGTACAGGCCTCCATGTCCACACCACAGGTTTCCTCTTGTACTCATCTTCTTGGTCTCAGGCCTCTGAAAGCACTGCCCTAGGCAATCAGTCATCTCATACTTACAAAAATCAAGATGATTCAAGTTCACTGTGCGAGTGCATCAGTCAACACGGGCTGATATTCTCATCAAGTATATTTTTATTTTTTTCTTTCTTTTATTTATTTTTTTTTTTGAGACAGAGTCTCACTCTGTCACCCAGGGTGGAGTAAGGAGTACTCTGGTGCAATCTTGGATCACTGCGACCTATGCCTCCTGGGTTCAAGCAATTCTTGTGCCTCAGCCTCCAGAGTAGCTGGGCCTACAGGTGCATGCTAATTTTTTGTATTTTTAGTAGAGACAGGGTTTTACCATGTTGTCCAGGCTGGTCTCGAACTCCTGATCTCAACCCACCCACCTTGGCCTCCTAAAGTGCTGGGATTACAGGTGTGAGCCACTGTGCCTGGCCTTTATTTTTTTCTTTCTGGACATTTTTTTTCTATATCCAAGCCACTGATTCTCATGGCTTTTTTAAAAAAAATATCTGGGGATAATTCAACTATTTGTGAAGTATAAGCTGGCTTAGTCAAGCAAGCTTCATATGTGATTTATAATCTTAAGTGGAGCTGTGAAATTCTTTCCCCAGCTTGCTATCTTCTTTTTCTTTTCTTTTTTTCTTTTTTTTCTTTTTTGAGACAGGTTCTCACTCTGTCACCCAGGCTGGAGTGCAGTGCTGCGATCTAAGCTCACTGCAACCTCTGCCTCTGCCTCTATGGCTTAAGCAATCCTCCCACCTCAGCCTCCCAAGTAGCTGGGATCACAGGCACCTGGTACCATGCCTGGCTAATATTTGTAATTTTTTATAGAGACGGGGTTTTGTCATGTTGGCCAGGCTGGTCTCGAACTTCTGGGCTTGAGTGATCCACCCACCTCGGCCTCCCAGAGTGCTGGGATTACAGGCGTGAGCCACCATGCCCAGCCACCCCAGCTTTCTTGAGGTGTAACTGACAAATAAAAATTGTATATATTTATTTAAAGCATACAACATGATGTTTTGATATTTGTGTACATTGTGACATGATTACCACAGTGAACAGATCCGCCATGTTTGTGTTGGTATGACTTTTCCCCATCACCGCGGACCTGTCAACCCTCTTCGTTAACAGACACTAAGTCCCACACATCCTCACAGAGCAGAGAAAAGAGAAGCTGGATTATGATAAACCGGTCTCCTAGACTGAATTTGGATCTGGGACTTTGTCAGTTAACAAAAAGTTACCAATTTTCTCTAGTCAAACAACATTCTTCCAGCTTGGCAGTGAAAGGAGGAGAGGTGTTCATGCTGTGTAGTCTTTGGGCAGAGTGAGGTCCGAGGGAGTCATGACAACGGTTAACAGTGAAGCCAGCAGGGCAGGACACATGAGGCTTCCTCACCCATATGCTGGGGTTTGGGCTTGTTCTAACTTCATCATTTGTGTTCAGGGTTGGACTTGAGAGACTACTGGTCTGGAAGCTTCCCCAGGGTTACAGGCTAGCCACAGAACAAACCCTCTCTCTAATCCTCAACCAAAACCAATCCAAACCTTAAAGCCAGCCTTAGAATAGACTGTTTTCTTAGAATACTCTAGAATAGTGATTCTGCCCAATACCCCTTTCCCATCCCCTCTCCTGCTCCTGGGCTTGACTGGCTCCTTGAGGCACATGGCCTGGATGAGTCTCCCTAAAGTGTCTGATATTGGTAGGATGGAGCAAGGGTAAGCAGGTTTCTTCACTACAGTATTTTTCAGGACCTTTAATAGGCATTTTGACTCTCCAGGAGAAGAATAAAATTGCAGTTGCTCAAATTTACTTGGCCATTAAATTTATTTCTCATCATCTCAGAGGACTGGTGTTGGGTGGGACACTGTTATAGGTTGGGTTTTCCAGAAGCAAGACCTGAAATGGTGATTCTTGTGTACATGATTTTTGAGGGAGGGGTCTCTGGAGAAACTTATATAAGGCAGGGAATAAGCCAAGCAATGATGCAAGTTCAGGCTAAGTTTGGCCTTAGCCCAACCCCACAGGGAGCACTGGAGTATAATAAACTCTACTACAGGGGTTGCCCCTGTACCCCTGCCCAGATAAGGGGGCTGGGCTGTTACATATCCACCTCCATTAGTCATTGGCCACAGGCTGCCCCCCGAAGATGGTACATAATTTTCCAGGCATCTCCAGGCAAGGCAGCTCTGTCCACCAAGAGCAAGAGAAAGAGGTAGGTGTGAGCAGTGGCAACACCCAGGAGCTAGAGGGCAAGGTGTACCAGCCCAGGAAAGAAGATATGGGCAGGGCACCAGGTCTGCTACAGTCACACTTTGTGAAAAACAACATGGCACCTCAGTCCTATCTATGGCTTCTCCCCAAGGCTACATAAGAATCAGACTACTCTTTGGACAAATATTCATCTGGCTGTTCTCATGTCCCATTTTCATTATCTCTAAGGTAGAGAGAAATGATCTTGGAGAGACCTTATCAAGATGAAGAGGATTCAGAGCAATTAGGTAAGATAATGAAATAAAGGGCATCCAGATTGGAAAGGATGAAGTCAAATTATCCCTGTTTGCAGACAATGTAATCTTATATATAGAAAAACTTAAAGACTCTACCAAAAGACTCTTAGAACTGATAAATAAATTCACTAAAGCTGCAGGATAAAAAATCAACACACAAAAACAAGTAGCGTTTCTATACACAAACAACAAACTATCTGAAAAATAAATCAAGAAGACAATCCCATTTACAGTAGCTACAAAAATTAAAATATTTAGGAATAAATTTAACCAAGGGAGTGAAAGACATCTACAAGGGAAACTACAAAACACTGATGAAAGAAATTGAAGAGGATAAAAACAGGCAGAAAGACCTCTCATGTTCATAGATAGAAGAATCAATATTGTTAGAATGACCATACCACTCAAAGCAATCTACAGATTCATGCCATTCTTATTAAAATACCAAAGACATTCTTCAATGAAATAGAAAAAAAATCCTAAAATTTGTATGAAATCACAAAAGACCCCAAATAGCCAAAGCAATCCTGAGCAAAAGGAACAAAACTGGAGGTATCACACTACCAGACTTTAAAACATACTACAAAGCTATAGTAACCAAAACAGCACAATAGTGGCATAAAAATAGACATAAACTAGTGGAACAGGGAATGCAGAAATTAATCCATGTATCTATAGCCAACTGATTTTTGACAAAGGTGCCAAGATCACTCACTGGGGAAAGGACAATCTCTTCAATAAATAGTGCCAGGAAAACTGGATATCCATATGCAGAAGAACAAAACTAGACACTCATCTCTCATGCTATACAAAAATCAACTCAAAGTGGATCAAAGAACTAAAGGTAAGACCCAAGACTATAAAACTACTAGAAGAAAACATAGGGGAAATGCTTTAGGACATTAGTCTGGGGAAATATTTTATGAATAAGACCTCAAAAACACAGGCAACAAAAGCAAAAATAAACAAATGGGATTACATCAAACTAAAAAACTTCTGCATAGCAAAGGAAACAACAGAGTGAAAAGACAACCTACAGAATGGGAGAAGATATTTGCAAACTATTCATCTGACAGGAGATTCATATTCAGAATATACAAGGAATATACAAGGAATTTAAACATCTCAACAGCAAAAAAAAAAAAAAATCTTAAAATGGCGATTTGAACAGATATTTCTCAAAAGAAGACATACAAATGGGCCAACAAATAGATGAAAAAACTGCTCCACATAACTAATCACCCAGGAAATGCAAATCGAAACCACAGTGGAGTATCATCTCACCCCAGCTAGAATGACTGTTATCAAAAAGACCAAAAAAAAAAAAAAAAAAAAGTGCTGGCAAGGATGTGGGGAAAAGGGAACTCTTATACACAGCTGGTGAAAATGTAAACCAGTAAGGCTGGGCACGGTGGCTTATGCCTGTAATCCCAACACTTTGGGAGGCCACAGCGGGCAGATCACCTGAGGTAAGGAGTTTGAGACCAGCCTGGCCAACATGGTGAAATCCCATCTCTACTAAAAATATAAAAAATTAGCCGGGCCTGGTGGCGGGAGCCTGTAACCCTAGCTACTTGGGAGGCTGAGGCAGGAGAATCGCTTGAACCTGGGAGGCGGAGGTTGCAGTGAGCTGAGATCGCGCCACTGCACTCCAGCCTGGGTGACAGAATGAGACTCCATCTCAAAAAAAAAAAAAAAAAAGAGAGAATGTAAACCAGTAAAGCCAGTATGGAGACCAGTATGGAGGTTCCTCAAAAAACCATAAGTAGAGCTACCATAAGATCCAGCAATCCCACTACTGGACATTTATCCAGAAGGAAGGAAATCAGTCTATTGTGAAGATCTACATCCCCATGTTTATCGCAAGACTATTCACAATAGCCAAGATATGAAATCAACCTAGGTGTCCATCAACAGATTAATGGATAAAGAAAATGTGGTATATACGCAATGAAATGTTATTCAGCCATAAAAAGAATGAAATCTTGTCATTCATGGCAACATGGATGGAACTGGAGGACATTACGTTAAGTGAAACAAGCCAGGGACAGAAAGTTAAACACTGCATTTTCTCACTCATGTGGAAGCTAAAAAAATGTTGATCTCATGGAAGTCGAAAGTAAAACAGAGGATGCTAGAGGCTGGGAAGCGTGGGGAAAGGGTGGCAAAAGGAGACCTTTGTTAAAGGATACAAAATTACAGCTAGATAGGAGGGAAAGTTCATCAGTTTTCTGAATATACCACTGTAAGATGACTATAGTTAACAAGAATATGTAGTTTCAAATAGCCAGGAGGATATTGAATATTCCCAACACAAATAAATGATAAATGCTTGAGATGATGGATATGTGAAATATGGAATTATCATAATCTGATCACTACATATTATATGTTTGAAACATCACTATGTACCTCATAAATATGATTATTATGTATTAATTTAAAAAAGATGAAGGGGAAACTTCATCTTGAGATTGCTAGACTATGAAGTCAGGACCAATGTGTGTATATAGAGTAGAGGAAGTTTCTTAGGGAAATGGGCTTTTCAACAAGACCATGAACTTTTTTGGTTTAGAAGGAACAGGTGGAGGAATAGAAAAACTCTCACTGCTCCACAGTAGGGGCAGAGCGGGGTCTGTTAGAGATAGGGGCTCTCGCTTGAATTTCTTGGGTGTGCTACTTCTGGAAGCAGGAAAGGCAGTAATGCTTGGAGTTCTTGGGGGTGGGGGACAGGGAGCCAGTGGCTGTGTGGCCCTGGCTATCAGAGAGGACAAGAGGATGTGCATTCAGCTAGGGGCATGGGGCACATTCAGATCAAGATGAAGGGACTCTGGAATCCACATTTCTGCCCTGCCAGCTGGCTCCATCTTGGGTTCTTGGCAGAGTCCAAGCACCACTAAGTGGTGCTAAAGGGAGACTGAAATGCTGGAAGAAGGGAGAAGGGAGCGGCTTCATCTCGTTCTGCTCTCCATTCCTGCCAGCATCACCACAGCACCTGTTCTTTACCCTGAGAGTGACACTTTTTTTTTTTTTTTTTTTGAGACAGGGTCTGGCTCTGTTGCCCAGGCTGGAGTGTAGTGGTGCTATATCGGTTATAGCCACCTCCCGGACTCAAGCGATCCTCCCACCTCAGCCTCCCAAGTAGCTGGGATCACAGGCCCAATCTACCGCGCCTGGCTAATTTTTGTTTTTGCTTTTTTGTAGAGACAGGGTTCTGCCAAGTTGGCCAGGCTGGTCTTGAACTCCTGGACTCAAGCGACCCACCTGCCTCAGCCTCCAACAGTGCTGGGATTAGAGGCATGAGCCATCATGCCTGGCCCTCAGAGTGACACTTTGTATGCTCCCCAAGCCAGCTTCATCACCCCCGTCAGAGACAGCAGCAGCAGCCAGGCAGTGCCCACTCCATAGGGATCTGGGTCCTGGCTCTCAGGACCATCCATCCACCTTCCAAGGCACCAGCACCCGCCTGGCAGTGCCGTCTCCTCGGAAGCCTGAGCTGCGGTTTCCCCAGACTCCCCTATCTATTCCTAGGTTCTAATAAGTCCACCTCTCCCTCTTGTTCTCCTGGTCCTTGGGGTGGGAGTTACTTCCTGAAGTTCCAATGTCTGTTTTTTGTCCTTTCCTCCAGTATTTGTTAATTCTCTCTATTACATTCTCTCTGTTAAGATAAATATTGTGGTTGCTGTTTTCCTGAATGAACCATGATTGATATGCTTACTAAACATTTCAAAGCTTCCTGGGGCTCAGTGGGGCCATGGATGGCTTCTGGAGGACTTCAGATCAAATGGGAGAGGCGAGGGCAAAGATCATAAGCAAAAAATGGAGAGGGTCAGTCCAGACTTGACTGGCTGGGAGAGAGAAGTCCCATGTGGACTGTGGGAGGCATCTGAAAGGATTACTATCTCTTAAGATTACTATCTCTTAGGATTATTATCTCTTAAGAGTTTTTTTCAACATCAAATCCTCTACAAGACCCGCAAACTCATCTTGTCCCTCCAGCCCCTTCCTAGGCAGCATCCGTTCAACCCCACCCCTTCACCTGTGGCAAGACCCTGTCTTGTCCTCATTTCTGCACACCTGTGTCACTGTTCATCTCCTCCCACCCTCAGGCCTCACAGGACTTATGGTCACCATACCAGACTGGGTTAGCTCAGTGCGGGGGCTGCTGGCACTTTCTTCGTTTGCTGCAACACTACTCCCTGGCACACCACCCAGTTACTTCTCTTGATTTGTCCCTGGGTTGCCACAAAGAACTTTCCTTCCAGCAGTTTCCTCATGCATTGCCCCAGGGTTTCTGCAGGCACCCTATCCGGGAATCCTGCTTGACCCAGCTTTCAAGATCACCTGGAAGGCTCTGGCAGCCTCTTATTGTAACACCCACTTTCATCAGGGTGTCCACCAGACAAGTAAATATTTCCAATTCAGGTGGCAGAAGGGGAAATTGTCATTTAGGGTTCTGTTAATCCAGGATTATGTCCTCTTCTTTCTCACAGACGGCAGGAGCTTCACTCCTAAGCTCCAGAAGTGATGATGAAACATCTTTCAGTTATAGGCAGGGCTGAGTTTGTGGATGTGTGACCTGTGTCAATCACATAGGTCCCTGTGCTTGATTTAATGCTCTGCTGTCCCCATCTTGAAATTCGTAATCATTTTTGAAGAAAGGGTCCTGCAATTTCATTTTGCACTGGAATTATGTAACTGCAAATTACGTAGCTGATCCTGGATATAGGGTATGTGAAATCCCAGCAAAAGGCAATAGAGAACATTTGCATATTGAACTATGAACACAACTTGCCCCACATACTCTTTGCTCTAAACCCTGGGCTTCTGCTTGAGACAGGAAAATGCTGGGGGAGTACAGCTCCCTGGAGCTGGGTCACTATTAGACATGAGAGTCTCTGGTCCAGGCTCTAGGTAGGACAGCCAGGGCTGTCCCCATCGTCTCCAGATTGAAGCATCATTTCTCCCCTACATCCAACTGCCTCCTCAACAATTGTGGGGGCCAGGCAGTAACAGGCAGAAGGGACAGAGCACAGGAACCAGGGCTCACCATGGACAATCAGCATCTGCCAATGGCTACGACTTCAAAGTCTAATCGATGTCTTGAATTCACATCTCAAAAGCTAAATTCGGGCACTCTCTCCATTTCTCACCACTTCCACTGTGGCCACCCTGGTCAAAGCTGCTGTTGTCTCTTGCCTGGATCATTTGCCATGGCATCCTGACTAGTCTCCCTCTTTCCATCTTTGCCCCCTTCAGTCCATTCTCAGCACAGCAGCCAGGCCATCCTGTTAAAGCAACCATAATTGACCCCTTCTTTGAGAGCAAAAAGAAATGCTATTGATAATTACAATGGATAACAGGAGTAAGCCAGTACTGGCCCTGGCAAACCAGAACATGTGATCACCTTGATTAAAACTAAATCAGATTTCGTTCCTCCTCTGCTCAAAACCCTCTTTTAGTCTATTTTCTGTTGCTGTAACAGAATAACACAGAGTGGGTAATCTATAAACAAAAGAAGTGTATTTAGCTAACAATTCTGGAGGCTAGGAATTCCAAGGATGTGGTGCCAGCATCTGGTGAGAGCCTTTTACTTTCGTCCTAACATGGCAGAGGGCATCGCATGGCAAAAGGGCAAAACAAAGCATGTGCAAGAGAGAGCTCACTTTGGTAACAAAGGCATTCTCATGATTACCCAGTCCCCTGACAGTGACAACATGAATCCATTCATGAGGGCAGAATCTTCATTAATTCATGAACCCATTCATGAGGGCACAGTTTCTAACACATGGACTTTTGGGAGACACATTCAAACACTAGTAACTCTATGCCAGGTCCACGTTTCACACAGCATAAAAGCCGAAGTTCTTATAAGAGGATGATTTTCCAGATTGGGTCTCCGGCCACCTCTCTGACCTCATTTACCCTTCACTCCGCCTCAGCTACATGGCTTCCTTCTGGAAGCATGCCAGGCCTATCCACCAGGGCTGCTGCACCAGCTGTTTCCTCTTCTTAAAGTTATTGCATATTTAAATAATAATGGGGCCAGGCGCAGTGGCTCTAGCCTGTAATCCCAGCACCTTGGGAGGCCAAGGCAGGTGGATCACCTGGGGTCAGGAGTTCGAGACTAGCCTGGCCAACATGGTGAAACCCCGTCTCTACTAAAAATGCAAAAATTAGCCAGGCGTGGTGGTGGGCGCCTGTAATCCCAGCTACTCGGGAGGCTGAGGCATGAGAATCACTTGAACGTAGGAGGCGGAGGTTGCAGTGAGCTGAGATCACACCATTGCACTCCAGCCTGGGCAACAGAGTGAAATTTGGTTTCAAATAAAATAATGATGATAAATAAAAATAATAGGGTGGCAAAATTCATGAGGGTGGTGTTGACTGTGCTCAGAAATCAAAAACTGCTGAGACCAGCTCGGTCGGGGAGACCCTAACCCTGCAGCGCTAGAGGAATTAAAGACACACACACAGAAATACAGAGGTGTGAAGTGGGAAATCAGAGGTCTCACAGCCTTCAGAGCTGAGAACCCCAAAGAGAGATTTACCCACATATTTATTAACAGCAAACCAGTCATTAGCATTGTTTCTATAGATATTAAATTAACTAAAAGTATCCCTTATGAGAAACGAAGGGATAGGCCGAATTAAAGGAATAGATTGGGCTAGTTAACTGTAGCAGGAACATGCCCTTAAGGCACAGATCGCTCATGCTATTATTTGTGGCTTAAGAATGCCTTTAAGTGGTTTTCCGCCCTGGGCGGGCCAGGTGTTCCTTGCCCTCATTCCCATAAACCCACGAACTTCCAGCGTGGGTGTTAGGGCCATTATGAACATGTTACAGTGCTGCAGAGATTTAGTTCATGGCCAGTCTTGGGGCCAGTTTATGGCCAGATTTTGGGGGGGTGCTGCTCCCAACATGTCTCCCTTCTCTGATTTGCAAATCGATAAAAGCAAGGGCAGCTTTGTCATGGTGAGCTACTTCTCACAGGAGTCAGGATCCACATCTGCAGACTATACAAAGACAAACAACATAGATTAAAAGCACAATCATCATTGAAATCACAGAGCTTCCAAGTGTTCTAACCATTTTAATGGGTTACTAGTTGCTAATTTGTCTGCAGCTTCTTTAAGCACTCCAGTTCCTGGCATTAAGGTCAGGTGTGCCTGGGATGCTTTAAATATTTGTTCTTTTAATTTTGCTATATCCAAAAACAAGTTTGTAGAGTGTCCTTCTAGATGCTTTTTTATTCTTTTCCAAAATTTGATCTTATTAAGAGCATTTAATAGTTTCCACAAATCCTTATGTTTAGCTCCTAGAGCGGGCCATATCATTTGAGGTTGAGGTGCCACTATACTGCCATGGTTCCAGAAAATAGGAACTTTTGCCGTACTTCTTATCATTTCTACCATCTGACCGTTTTGTTCAGATCATCTGAACATAGTGTGACCGTGGCACACAGACTGAGAGGTGCAATTCAAGCTAAACATCCTCTTAGGGGACCAATTAATAATGATTCCATAGGAATCGTTGCGCAGCACCTCTGCCTGTTCTGCAAAGCAATCTTCCTAAACAAGTATGTTCATTTTTTCTAACTGGGTCCAATCCTGTTTACAAATAGGTTTTTGAGGGCAGCATGCCTCAATTATAGGAGCAGATTTATTATGGTAAATACTGAGATCAGAAAGCATGTGTAACTGTGTCATAGAGTGATTGCATCCAGGCACTCTTACCAGCCCTTATTGAAGGAATACTCACGGCAGTGGTGATAACTGCTATCATAGCTACCATTACATTATTCATTGTGACTGGCTGTCCCGCTTTCCTCAGGTTTTCTTCTGCCATCTGTGACATCTTCTTGATCTGTCCCCAGGTGGGTGACTGTGTTCGACGGGTGTTGCTCGTGACAGTTGGGGTCCTCCTCAGTGTCAGTCTCGACATGGCTGCAACGGGGGGGTCCTTGGGATCTTCCCGGAGTCTCTCCCTTGGCATCTGGCTTGTGATAAGGTTTGAGATGTCTTGATGGTATCCAGATTGGCTGTTGATTTTGGCCTGGAGAAATACAAGCATAACCTCTACCCCAAGTTATTATTTCACCTATCTCCCAATTTTTTGTTGTTGGATCTCTCCATCAAATCAGTTGTTCTGTTTCTGTCTTTGCAGCTGGTTTCTGTAGATGCTGTTCAGCTGCTGATAACATCTGGTCTTTGGGCAGGCTCAAAAAATTTTAAATTAATAATGCTGGGTTCAGTTGCATCTGTGGGGTTCTATATTCTCTGTCTCCCTTCTGCTTTTGCAACTGCTGTTTTAGGGAGAGATTCATTCTTTCCACTGTGGCTTGTCCTTGAGAACTGTATGGGATACCACTAATGTGTTTAATATTCCACATAGAGAAAAATGTAGCTAGAGCTTGGCTAGTATAGCTGGGGCATTATCTGTTTTAACAGAAGCTGGAATGCCCATCACCGCAAAACACTGCGAAAGATGACATTTAACATAGGCAGAAGACTTTCCTGATTGGCAGGTAGCCCAGACAAAGTGAGACAAGGTGTCCACACATACATGTACATAAGCTAGTCTCCCAAACGAGGGAATATGTGTGACATCCATTTGCCAAAGAGAGTTAGGTTCCAGTCCTCGAGGATTAACTCCTCCTGTAAAAGATGAGGAACATAACATTTGGCAAGTTGGGCATCGCTGGATAATAGCTTTAGCTTCTTTCCAGGCAATGCTGTATCTGCGTTTGAGAACAGAAGCATTAACATGGGTCAAATTGTGAAAGTGTCTAGCATTAGATATTGCATTAGCAACTAGGTGATCGGCCATTTGATTCCCTTCAGTCAAAGGTCCTGGAAGAGGTGTATGAGCTCTAATGTGAGTGATGTAAAAAGGATGCATTTTACTCCTAACTGCTGTTTGCAATTGGGTAAATAAAGTCATCAGTTGTTCATCTGTATAAAATTGTAACTGAGCATTTTCATTTAACTGTGTGGAATGAACCACGTATGAAGAATCAGAAATCACATTAATAGGCATATCAAAAGCAGTCAATACCTCAATTACAGCTTCAAGCTCCGTTTTTTGAGCTGAAGTATAGGACATCCGGAAAACTTTCCTTTTTCATCCAGAATAAGAAGCTTTACCCTTACTAGAACGATCTGTAAGACAATGAAAACGCTTAGCAGGCTGCAGGTTGTTTACTGCAAGAATTGTAAATGCAAACTGTTCACAGTCTTGCTCAGCTAAAGGGATAGTAAATAAACAGTCTTTTAAATCTATGACTATTAAAGGCCAATTTTTTGGAATTGTAGCAGGAGAAGACAATCCTGGCTGTACTGCTCCCATAGGTTGTATAACTGAGCTGATGGCTCTTAAGTCAGTTAACATTCTCCATTTTCCTGATTTTTTCTTAATTATGAAAACTGGAGAATTCCAAGGAGAAAATGTTGGAGCTATGTGCCCATTTTCTAATTGTTCAGTAACTAATTTCTCTAAAGTCTCCAGTTTTTCTTTACTTAGCGGCCATTGTTCTATCCAAATTGGCTTATCTGTTAACCCTTTTAAAGGTATAGGTTCTGGAGGCTTAACAATGGCCGCCATCAAAAATTATTTCTTAATCTTTGGCGGGAACTTTGTTTTTCCACTTGAAGAGGTTCTTTTAAACCTTGCAAACTTTTTTCTAGTCCCATACCAGGGACATACCCCATTTCAAGCATCGTATGTTGACTTTGAGGGCTATCTAATTGTTCTGGAATTAGAACTTGTGCTCCCCATTGTTGTAATAAATCTCTTCCCCATAAATTTATAGGTACAGAAGTTATAATTGGTTGAATAGTCCCAGATTGTCCATCGGGCCCTTTACAATGCAAAATATAACTACTTTGAAATACTTCAGAGGCTTTACCAACTCCAACTATGTTAAATTGAGCAGGTTGAATTGGCCACGTGGACGGCCAGTGCTGTAGAGAAATGATTGAAATGTCCACTCCTGTATCTACCAAACCTTTAAATTTCTTTCATTGAATAGTTATTTAACAGATAGGATGTTTATCAGTAATTTGATTTACCCAATAAGCTGCTTTGCCTTGTTTATTTGTGCTTCCAAATCCTCCTGTTCGTTTAATTTCACTTTTTCCCATTCTCACATACGGCACAATCAGGAGCTGTGCTATGCGCTCTCCTGGCTCTGCTTTCCAGGGAACAGAAGTAGATGTAACAATCTGAATTTCCCCATTATAATCTGAATCAATGACTCCTGTATGTATTTGTATGCCTTTTAAACTTACACTAGACCTTCCTAAAAGTAATCCTATTGTCCCTGCTGGGAAGGGTCCACAGACTCCTGTTGGGACCTTTTGCAGGGGTTCCCCAGGCAGAAGGCTCACAGCCTTTGTGCAGTATAAATCTACTGCGGCACTGCCGGCTGTGGCGGGGGACAGACATTGTACAGGGGTGAGGGAATGGCCTGAGCTGGAAATGCCTCGGTTTAGAATTGGGCCCGGATGGGCCCCTCATGGCATTTCCCGAAATTGGGTTCCCTTCTTTATTAAACTTAGAGTGACACTGACTAGCCCAATGTTTTCCTTTTTTACATTTTGGACATATTTCAGGCTCAACAGTTTTCTCTTTTCCCCTATCTGGTGGTCTGACTCGCTAATTTTTTCTACATTCTTTTTTAGTATGACCATGCTTCCCACAGTTAAAACAAGCTCCAGGAAATGGAGTATTTCCGTTATCCACTCTCAGTCCTGCCACTGCCTGTGCCAACAAAATAACTTTATGCAGATTACCTCCAATACCATCACAGGCCTTGACATAATTAACTAAATGTGCTTTCCCTCTGATAGGTCACAGAGCGGCCTGGCAATCGGGATTAGCATTGTCGAAAGCTAATAACTGCAACACTATATCCTGAGCAGCCAAATCTGCAATCATCTTTTTAAGGGACTTCTGTAACTGAGCTGTAAAATTAATGTATGGTTCTCTTGGTCCCTGTTTTATAGCACTAAAGGAAGGGTATTGTTCTCCACCTGAAGTGATTTTTTCCCAAGCTCTAATGCACACTCCTCTAAGCCGTTGTATGGCATCATCCTGCATGACCACTTGTGTATCTAAACCAGCCCAGCCGCCAACCCCCAAAAGTTGGTCTGCAGTTATATTAATTTGAGGTTGGGCCTGGGCATTGGGAGCAGCCCGAATGGCAGCTTCATCTGCCTACCAAGTTTTAAATTGTAAGAACTGAGCAGGAGTTAGATAAGCTCGAGTAAGAGCGTCCCAGTCAGTAGGACTCATCCAACAGGAAACAGTAACATTCTTTAACAGTCCCATTACAAAAGGAGAACTTGGTCCATACTCATTTATAGCTTGTTTTAATTCTTTGAGTAATTTAAAAGGAAAAGGCTCAAAAGTAGCTGTAATATTTCCCTGTTGATCTGGGGAGTGTATTCTAGCAGGGTACATTAGTGTATAGCCAAGCCTCTATATCACCCTCTTGTCTAGCTTGCTGAATTCCTGCCTGAATAGACCTAAGAGCGGTTGCTTGAGGCGCTGCTCAAACAGTCACTGGGTCAACTACTTTTTCTCCCATTGTCCTCTGGAAAAGAAAGATCTGGGGGGTCATTTTCTTCAAAATAATAAGGAGGGGGTGCAGAAGGGTAGGGATGAACTTCTCCTTCCTTTGCCACTTTAGCTTTAGCTAGTAAATAAACATGCTCTGTAACCTCTTCTGTTACTTCGCTATACTCTTGTTCCTCCTCATTATCAGTGTGAAAAAGTTCCAAGGTGAAACGAATCAGACCCCATACCTGTCCCATTGTTACCCTGATGCTTCCAAGCTCCCCTTCTTACTCACCACGGGGATTGCTTTAAGAGTACTCGGGTGTCCTCCAGCTAGTTTTCTGTTCCAACTGTTGCTCTGGTGACCCTTTGACCTGGATTCGAGCCCCCACGATGGACGTCACTTGCTGAGACCAGCTCAGTCGGGGAGACCCTAACCCAGTGGCGCTAGAGGAATTAAAGACACACACACAGAAATATAGAGGTGTGAAGTGGGAAGTCAGGGGTCTCACAGTCTTCAGAGCTGAGAGCCCAAAACAGAGATTTACCCACATATTAACAGCAAACCAGTCATTAACATTGTTTCTATAGGTATTAAATTAACTAAAAGTATCCCTTATGGGAAACAAAGGGATGGGCGGAATTAAAGGAATAGGTCAGGCTAGTTAACTGCAGCAGGAACACGCCCTTAAGACACAGATCGCTTATGCTATTGTTTGTGGCTTAAGAATGCCTTTAAGCGGTTTTCTACCCTGGTGGGCCAGGTTTTCCTTGCCCTCATTCTTGTAAACCCACAATCTTCCAGTGCGGGCATTAGGGCCATTATGAACATGTTACAATGCTGCAGAGATTTTGTTTATAGCCAGTCTTGGGGTCAGTTTATGGCCAGATTTTGGGGGGCTTGCTCCCAACCAAAAGCAATGTCCATCTGGGCATGGTGGCTCACACCTGCAATCCCAGTACTGTCAGAGGCTAATGTGGGAGAATTGCTTGAGGCTGGGAGTTTGAGACCAGGCTGGGCAACTTAGCAGGACTTCATCTCTATATTTATATAAAACGAAAAAAAGCAAGGCCTTTACATGTGACCTGAGTGAATGGTTCCCACCATGCCTCCTCTTCTCAGGGGAAGAGGGAAATGCTCTTCCCCTGAGATCTTCATGGCTCCTCCAAGTCTCAGCTCGTGTCACTTTCTTGGGGAGGCTTACCTGTCCCCTCCCAATTGTCCCCCAGGCTGAAATGGGGAAATGGGTATGGAGTGTGGATCTTTAGCTCTGACCTGAATGACTAGGAGATGCTAGGTGCCGACTCCCTTCTCTGTCTCAGTGTCTGGAGGCTGAACAATTGAGCCTGGATGATATCTCAGCCCCCTCCCAGTCCCCACTTACCCTAGGATCATGCATGCCCTGTACTGCTCTTAGCTCCTGATGGTCAAGGCAGAGAGTGGATACTGAGGAGGCCCTGAGCACTAAAGCTGGGGCAAAACAGGAAATGGACAGGGAAGTCTGTTGTGCTCAGTTTAAATTTCTTTCATCTTGCCTCGATTTTCACGAAGAGATTTTTTTTTGTTGTCGTTGTTGTTGTTTTTTCTATTTCTTTTTTTTTTTTCACCCTGACTGGAAACTGCCAGACACTAAAGGTTTCTTAACTGTGGCCATAGAGTTTATGGGGTCCCTGAACTTGCAAAGGAAAATAATTACATCGTTATTCTCACCCACCTCTAAGTGATACTTGGGATTTTCTTCAATTATAAAGCAGGCAGCAAATAAACCATAGTGGTATTAGCAGTGCCAATAGAAATGGAAGGTATGTTCATGTCATATTACAGTCATTACAGTGATCTGGAAAAGTCACTTGTGCTCAGTTTTTCCAAATTCCTAGATCTTGTTATTTATTCCTACCTAGTTCATGAATTTCAAAAGATTATTCTGAGAGGAGCGCCACAGCCTAACCAGGCTTTGTACAAAGTAAGGTTAAGAATCTCCATTAGGGGTTATTTTCATTTCCTTGTGGCTCAAGCAGCTCTGAGATTTGGTTTTGAAGGGGGCTGAGACTGACTTTGCCAAGCCCTGCCCCAGGTGTGCAGGGACCCCAGGGCGGGGGGCCACGAGAGGGCAGGCGTGTCCCAGCCTGTTCCAGCTGCTTGGGCTGCAAGGGGCCACGCTGCTCCCGCTCATACTGGGAGCATGCGTCCACCACCTAGTGGTGAAGCACGGCGCTGCACTCCGCATCCTTGGCCAGGCCCATTCCTGGCCCAGGTGTCACCCAGCCCAGGTGTCACCCAGCCCAGGTGTCACAGACAGCGGACTGCTGTTCCTGTGCCCTCACTCCAACACCTGCTCCCAAGCCCCCCCAAACTGAGGAACATTGGTAGAGCCCCAAATTTAAATGTCCTCCTCTGCAAGCCCCTTTGGCTTTGGGCATACATGGCCAGGATTACTTGGGGGGAACTATTCGCCCATGTCATGTATAGGAGTGTTCCTTTTTTTTTTCTTTTAATATAAATATAGAGATGGAGTCCCGCTGTGTTACCCAAGCTGCTCTCAAACTCCCGGCCTCAAGCGATCCTCCCACCTCAGCCTCTCAAAGTGCCGGGATTGCAGACGTGAGCCACTGCACCCAGCTGGGCCTTGCCTTTGATTTCTGAGCACAGTTAACACCACCCTCATGAATTTTGCAACACCGTTATTATTTAAATATGCAATTACTTTCCTTAAAGGACTTACTTTTAACCAAAATTAATGTATATAAAATGAAAAGTTTACATCCCTATCACAAATGGAAAACCCAGTATACTTTGCCACAAATAAAAGGTAACTATAAAGACAAATACAACAAAGACAAAACAATTGTTACTGCTAATCAATTCCAGCTAGGCTTAAAGACTTAGTAGCATCAAACAAAGACTTTCTGTTTGACATGATTGGAATGACTTGGGGAAAAAAAGGAAAAGGGGATGGCTTTTTAAAACTTTGGCATTCAAAGTTATTACAGGAAGATCATCCCACCATTTAGAGAATGCTGAGGGAGACGAGGCTGAGTCCTTGGTGGCTTCTCAGTACTCAACAACTGCACATCGGGAGGCTAGCAATGCAGGCCAGGCCCTGGGGTAGGTGTTCTGGATGCTGGAGGGATGGGTTATTCATAGGCTCTACTATCAGTGGGCGTTTTGGAGGACTTCTCCTTTCCTCTAAGTAGATCTGGAGATTCCCCTTCCTCAGCTTCAGTTGGGAGGCCACTTGGTGCACCCCCTGCATACGTGGCAGATTATTTTTGTAGTTGGGCTCAGGGAAGCTACAGAGCTGGGTGTGGCAGCAGATAGAAGGAGCAAAGCCATGATCCTGGCTGGGTACTGGGCATCCTGCCCACAAGTTCATTGTGTGGCCAAGATCTTTCCTCAGCGGGCGCCTGCTTGAGGTCTGGGCCAGGATTTGGCCCTCAGGGTTATATGTTGCTCTGGTTAAGACTTACCCATAGGATTCCCAAAGGACAGAAAGAATTTGAATACAGATATGGTAGCTTAGAGGGCAAGCCAAGATAATAAGTGAGAATGCGAGCATGTGTGTGTGTGTTGAGAACTACAGAACACTTCCCACATGATAACTTTGTACAAACCTCTGCACTAAATAATGCAGAGCATCTAAATGAAATACTAGCATGGCTTCTAACAGCATAATGCTGTGTCCCTAGGATGTTACTAGAGATAAAGAAGGACATTTTGTAATATTAGATGGGTCAGTCCACAATCTACACACATGTCAAAATATATTGTACACTATGAATCCCAAATATCTGAGACAGGTGTCAGTTACTTTGGGAAGTTTATTTTGCCAAGGTTGAGGACATGCACCCATTACACAGCCTCAGGAGATCCTGACATGTGCCCAAGGCGATCAGGGCACAGCTTGGTTTTATACATTTTAGAGAGACATGAGACATCAATCAGTATATGTAAGATAAACATTAGTTCCTCCCAAAAAGGCGGGACAACTCAAAGCAAGGAGGGGGCTTCCAGGTCACAGGTAGGTGAGAGACAAATGGTTGCATTCTTTTGAGTTTCTGACTAGCCTCTCCAAAGGAGGCAATCAGATACGCATTTATCTCAGTGAGCAGAGGCGTGGCTTTGAATAGAGTGGGAGGCAGGTTTGCCCTAAGTAGTTCCCAGCTTGACTTTTCCCTTTAGCTTAGTGATTTTGGGGTCATAAGATTTATTTCCCTTTTACATTTCCCCCCTTTTGTTTTTAAAATCTTTTGGAGAAAGCATTTTTGGAAGAAAATGAGTCTCTGGTCTCAGGTTTCATCTGCTCTCTCAGAACAGCTTAGACAGATAAGTTCCAAGTTATTAGGAAAGCTCATTTTTAGCAGGTTGTGAAGTCTAATGTCGTATGAAGAGAAAATAGGAGGAAGAAGGAAGAGAAACAACAACAAACGAAAGAACAATCCTGCAAAATTGATATACGCCACCTTACTCTGAAGTCCATACATCAGTAGGCAGGTATAAAAGTGGCTTATGTATGTCAAAGGATGCTGTTATTTTCTTCCGAAGTTTAAGTTGTCTAGTTTCAGTTTGCAGGCCTTTAAGAAAGCACAGCTTAGTTTTCAGTGATTTCAAATTAGGAAAAATGGGGGGAAAAGGAAAAGAAAGAAAAAAATGAAAACATTATTTTGGAGACTTGTAGCCAGGAAAGATTAGAATTCAGTCCAGATAGCAGAAAATAATAAAAACAGAAAAACATGTTGCCCAGGCTGGTCTCAAACTCCTGGCTTCCAGTGATCCTCCCACCTCAGACTCCCAAAGTGCTAGGATTACAACTATGTCACTGTACCCAGCCGAAATTTACACTTAATGTGGTTATTGATATGGTTAGGTTTAGACTTACCATTTTGCTCCTTGTTTTCTATTTGTCCTATTTGCTTGTTGTTCTCGTTTTGTTATTTTACTGACTTTTTTTGGATTGAGTGTTTTGTTTTTTGTTTTTTGTTTTTGAGACAGTCTCACTCTTACCCAGGCTGGAGTACAGTGGTACAATCTTGACTCACTGCAACCTCTGCCTCCCAGGTTCAAGTGATCCTCCCACCTCAGCCTCCCAAATAGCTGGGATTAGAGGCATGCACTACCACGCCTGGCTAATTTTTGTATTTTTAGTAGAGACGAGGTTCCACCATGTTGGCCAGGCTGGTCTTAAACATCTGACCTCAAATAATCCATCCGCCTTGGCCTCCCAAAGTGCTGAAATTACAAGCGTGAGTCATCACACCTAGCTAATTGTTTTTTATGGTTCCACCTATCCCATTTTTAAGCTTATTAGCTATAACTCTTCATTTTGTTATTTTAGTGGTTGCTTTACAATTTGCGGAATACATATTTAACTGTCTACTTTCTTTTTTTTTTTTTTTTTTTTGTTTGTTTGTTTGTTTGTTTTTGAGACGGAGTCTTGCTCTGTCGCCCAGGCTGGAGTGCAGTGGCCGGATCTCAGCTCACTGCAAGCTCCGCCTCCTGGGTTCACGCCATTCTCCTGCCTCAGCCTCCCGAGTAGCTGGGACTACAGGCGCTCGCCACCTCACCCGGCTAGTTTTTTTGTGTTTTTTAGTAGAGACGGGGTTTCACAGTGTTAGCCAGGATGGTCTCGATCTCCTGACCTCGTGATCCACCCGTCTCGGCCTCCCAAAGTGCTGGGATTACAGGCTTGAGCCACCGCGCCCGGCCTTAACTGTCTACTTTCAAGTGATATTATGAACCTTCACATATACTATGAGAACCGTACAATAGTATCTTTCTATTTCTCCTCTTCCTGCCTTTGTAACATTCATTTTATCATATATTTTACTTATATATATGTTATAATCCCCAACATACATTGCTATTTTTCTTGTATGACAATATTTTTAAAATACATTTAAATAATAATAACTTTTTAAAATTTTCCAACATAGTTATCATGTCTGGTGTTCATTTCTTTAAATAGATCAGTATTACCATATGGTATCATTTGTCTTCTGTCTGAAAGACTTCATTTCTTATAGTATATGTCTTCTATAAGTGTATTCCTTCAGTTTTTGTATGTCTGAAAAGGTCTTTGTTTTACTCGCTTTTGTTCTCTAAATATATCTTCACTGAGTATGAATTCTAGGTTGATAAGCTTTATCCTTTTAGTACTTTAAATATGTTGCTCCATTGTCTTCTGGCTTCCATTGTTTTCAATGAGCAATCTGTTGTCATCCTTATCTTTGTTTTTTAGAGAAGGGTCCCCAACCCCTGGGCTGCAGACCGGTACTGGTCTGTGGCCTGTTAGGAGCCAGGCCACACAGCAGGAGATGAGTGGGTGAGCGAGCATTACTTCCTGAGCTCCTCCTCCCGTCAGATCAGTGGCAGCATTAGATTCTCATGGGAGCTTGAACCCTATTGTGAAATGTGCATGTGAGGGATCTAAGTGGCACACTCCTTGTGAGAATCTAGCTGGTGCCTGTTGATCTGAGGTGGAACAGTTTCATTCCAAAACCATCCTTCTAACTCCTGTCCATGGAAAAATTGTCTTCCACAAAACCAGTCCCTGGTGCCAAAAAGGTTGGGGAATGCTGCATTAGTATGTAATGGGTTCCCCTGCCCATTCCCCTCCCCAGCTACTTTTAGGATATTTCTCATTATTCCCAGTTTTAAGCAATGTGCCTATAATGTTCTTTAATATAATTTTCTTCATGCCCCTTGTGCTTGGGGTTTGTTGAAATTCTTGGGTCTGGGAATATATAGTTTTCATCATATTTGGAAAACTATCAGACTTTATATCCTCAAATATTTCTGTTTCCCTCCCTCCCTCTGGGATTTCAATTACACATATATTAGCCTGCTAGAATTTGTCTCACAGCTCACTGACACTCTGTTGATTTTGTTTCTGTCTTCTTTCTCTTTGTATTTCATTTTAGATAATTTCTATTGCTATAGCTTCATAGTGAAGCATATATCTTCAGTGAACACTGCTTTTTTCTTCTGCAATTTCTAAACAGTCCTTCGTCCTCTCCAGTGTATTTGTCATCTCAGACGTTGTAGATTTCCTCTCAGAAGTTTGATTTGGATTTTTTTTCTGTATTCAGTACATCTACTTAAGACGTTGTCTTTCTTCTAGTTTCTTGAGCATATAAGAACACTTACAATAACTGTTTTAACACTCTTTTCTACTGATTCTATCAGCTTTGTCATTTGTCATTTGTGGGACAGTTTGTAATTTTTCTCATAATTATTTACCAATATCCTGTTAAAATACTTCCAAAGAGGAAGTATTTTTCTGCTTCTTTTTCCTTTGGGGGTCTTGCCTTTAAAGTTTTTTAGTAGAGACAAGATAAGCTAATTATTCTCCACAACTAAGGTAAAAGCACTCTGAGTATTCAACCCAATGTCCTGAGAATTAAAAGATTTTCCAGTTTGATCAGTGGAAGGCTGGGTAGTGTGAGCTTCAAGGATTGTTCCCTCTAACACTTTCAGTTGGTTTTTACTGACTCTCAGTAGTTTCTTCACACACATGTGTTCATCAATATCAGCTAAATACTTGAGAGAAATACTCTGTAGATCTCTGGAGTTCTCTGTGCATCTCTCTCCTCTCTGGTATTTTCCCCTGATAACTCCAGTCACCTGGGTGTCCCCCAACTCCCAGCTCCATCTCTTCAACTGAGGATGACCACTCAGCTCTGCCTATATTCTCCATCCCAAACCTCACTTCCCCACCCATGCACTATGACCTGGAAGCTCTTTCCAGGCAGTAAACTGGGTCAATCAAGAAGTTCACCTCATTTAATACCCCACTTCTCAGGGATCACTGCTTTTGGCTGCCTGATGTCCAAAGTCTTGAAGCCGTTGTTTCATGCATTTTGTCCAGTATTTTGGCTGTTTCATGCAGAAAGATAACTTTGTTCTCTTCCATCTTGAATGGAAAAGAAAGTCTCCATCTTACCCTGCTTAAATTCTCTGATTGGTGACTTTCACTCTCTGAGTTCCTGTTTATTTACTAATTTATTTATCAGTTGCCTCCCCAAGAATTTAAGCTCCTTAGAAGAGAATTTATCTGTTTTCCTCACCACATCCCCTAGAACATGCCAAATTGCTCCAGAAACATTTATACACCTGGGGTTGAGAGATGAGCCAAACTGACGAGCATGTATGTTAAAAGAAAAGTCCTCTTCAAGTGATTTAATATGTCCCCTTTCCCCTAGAGAAAGTCACTGGTATAGCATCTAAAGTCTCATAGGGAGTAGGGAGTACAGCTTATACACAGATAAAACAAATATCAATGGGAAAATCAGGGTGGATGTTTGAGCTGGACTCTGAAACGCAGAGAAAAATAGAGAAAATATCAACCCATGAAAATAGAATATTTGCCATCCCACAAAGATGGCATTACCACAAAGGGGCAAAACCTCAGAGGCAAGAAAAGGTGGAGTGTATTTAGGGGTAATGAATTCAATCGGTCTGCTCTTCTGAAATGTGGACAAGAGTTGGAGATACAGTCGAGATATGGATTGTGACAGATGGCAGAGGAAATTGATCCTAGAAGGAGGGATACAGAAAGCTTTAGGAAAATGCTAAAAGATGTTTAACTTGGCAACAGTCAGGATGAAGGATGTATTTAAGTAGGAAGATGTATTTAAGCAGGAAGGCTTTTAAAAGATTAAAACCTGATTCATAATAAAAGAAGTGCAAATTAAGACAACACGATTTCTTCCCTATCAGATGGACAAGCATTCTAAAGCTTAACCACATACTCTGTAGACTCTCATATGTTACCAGCAGGAATACAAAAGGGTACTACCTCTATGGAAGGGTATGTGGCCCTGTCTAACAACACTATACATGCATTTACCCCTTAATCCAGGAATTTCATTTTTAGGAATTTTCCCTGAAGATACTCATCAAAGTCATATGAAAATCATGTGCATATGACATTTTTTTCTGGAATAATTTATAATTACAAAATACCAGTACTAATCTAAATGTACATGCACAGGGAGGAGATTGGTTTAATAAACTATGGTGTATTTCACACAATGAAATACCATGAAGCTATGAGAGAAAATGAATTAACATGGAATAACTTACAATCTAACTCATTCAGAGGGAAAAGCATATATATATATATAAACATATATATAATAATAATAAGCATATACATATGCTTATTATTAGCATATAATTGCATAACAAATACATAACAAGATGAAACACAGGGAATATAAGCCAGAAACTAAGGAATTCAGTTTAACTACGATGGGAAATGGAACAAGGTGGAAGGTATAGGGAGGTGAAGTGAATGGGCTTTGCTGAGGGGATTTTTAAATACAGTCTTGAACCAGATTAATTCTTTACATACTTAAAAATAATATTGCACTTTGGGAAGCCAAGGCGGGCAGATCACTTGAGGTCAGGAGTTCGTGACCAGCCTGGCCAACATGGTGAAATCCTGTCTCTACTAAAAATATGAAACTTAGTTAGGCATGATGCTGCACACCTGTAATCCCAGCTACTCAGGAGGCTGAGGCAAGAGAATCGCTTAAACCCAGGAGGCAGAGGTTGCAGTGAGCTGAGATCACGCCATTGCACTCCAGCCTGGGCAACACAGAGAGATTCTATCTCAAAAAAAAAAAAAAAAGAAAAAAAAAACAATAATAATAATATTGAATTCACAAGAATAAGAAGGAAATCCCTAAAACTGAATACAACAGAAGCGATGGAAACTAAGCATAGTCTTGTACTGCATATGGAAGTTGACGTATTTTGGTCAACCACAGGCTGCATGTATGACAGTGGTCCCATAAGATTATACCACATTTTTACTGTATCTTTTCTATGTTTAGATACACAAATAATTATCACTGTATTCCAATTGCATATAGCATTCAGTACAGTAAAGTGGGCTACACCATCGAGGTTTGTGTAAGTACATACTATGATGTTCACACAGTGACGAAATTACCTAACAATGCATTTCTCAGAATGTATTTGGATTGTTAAGCAACACAGGACTGTATGTATATCAAACTGATGACAACCACACTGAAGAAAGAGTGAATCAGCATTTGCTTTGAGCACTGTACTTTATCAGGTACTGTCAGTGAGATGTAGGACTAACTTCATCAGGCAGGTCCCATGATAACTTTTTTTTGGCAGGGGAATTGGGTGTCTTGCCATTTGCCCAAGCTGGACTCAAACTCCTGGCCTCAAGAATTCCTGTCACCTGTGCCTCCCCAGTAGCTGGGACTACAGGCATGCACCACCGAGTTCAATTCACAATACCTTTTTTTTGAGACAGGCTGGAGTGCAGAGGCGCGATCTCGGCTCACTGCAATCTCTGTCTCCTGGGTTCACACCATTCTCCTGCCTCAGCCTCCCGAGTAGCTGGGACTACAGGTGTCCGCCACCATGCCTGGCTAATTTTTTTGTATTTTTTTTTAGTAGAGATGGGGTTTCACCGTGTTAGCAAGGATGGTCTCCATCTCCTGACCTCGTGATCCGCCCGCCTCGGCCTCCCCAAGTACTGGTATTACAGGCATGAGCCACCATGCCAGGCCCCAATTCACAATACTTTTAAGAGCCACAAACAGGTATTAATTTTACTTTCTTTCTGTTGCTTTTTTTTTGACGGAGTTTTACTCTCGTTGCCCAGGCTGGACTGCAGTGGAGTGATCTCGGCTCTCAGCATCCTCTGCCTCCTGGATTCAAGTGATTCTTCCGCCTCAGCCTCCCAAGTAGCTGGGATTACAGGCATCTACCACCACGCCCAGCTAATTTTTGTATCTGTAGTAGAGACAGGGTTTCACCCTGTTGGTGAGGCTGGTCTTGAACTCCTGACCTCAGGTGATCCACCCGCCTTGGCCTTCCGAAGTGCTGGGATTACAGGCATGAGCCACTGCACCCAGCCAATTTTACTTTCTTTAACATCAGAAGAGACACTAGGATGGTTATGATTTTTAAAACAGAAATAGCAGTTATTGGTGAAGATGTGCAGAAATTGGAACCCTTCTGCACTGCTGGTGGGAATGTAAAATGGTGCAGCCACTGTAGAAAACAGGCAGTTTCTCAGAAGGTTAAACATAGGACTACTGACCCAGCAATTTCACTCTCAGACACACATCCAAAAGAATCAAAAGCAAGGACTTCAACAAACTCTTGTACACCAATGTTCATAGCAGCATTAGTCACAATAGCCAAAAAGTGGAAACAATGCAAGTGTCCATTAACAGATGAATGGATCAACAAAATGTGGCATAGTCATACATGGAATATTATTTAGCCATGAAAAGGAATAAAGTTTTGATGTGTGCTACAGCATGAATGGACCTCGAAATCATTATGCTTAGTGAAATAAGCCAGACACAGAAGGACAAATATCATATGACTCCACTTATATTATGTACCTAGAATATGCAAATTCATGGAAGCAGAAAGGAGAATAGGGGTTGCAAGGGGCTTGGAAGAGGGAGAAGGGGGAGTTGTTACTTAATGGGTGCAGAGTTTTTGTTGAAAACGAAAAGGTATTAGGTATAGTGGTTGTATTAGTCAGATCTCGCATTGCTGTAAAGAACTACCTGAGACTGGGTAATTTATAAAGAAAAGAGGTTTAACTGGCTCATGGTTCCACAGGCTGCACAGGAAGCAGGGCTGGGGAGGCCTCAGGAAACTTACAATCATAGCGGAAGGCAAAAGGAGAAGCAGGCAGTCTTCACATGGCAGACAAGAGAGAGATAGTGAAGGGGGAGGTGCCATACGCTTTCAAACAACCAGATCTCGTGAGAACTCACCACACATGCTCATTATGGGGGGAAAAAAGCAGGAAATACAGGTATGGAAAAGGAAGGTGAATTCCAATAACATCTTGGTGCAAATTCTTCCAGCTTTCTCAAATAGATACTCGGATGAACCAGGCAGCCCTGACATGTTTCTCTAGTATGTTTGCTTCCTACTTCTCCAATTGAAGACAGGTTAAAAAGGGAGAAGAATGTCCAGGACAACTAGAACGTTCTCTGTTCTCAGAGAATAGTGTGGGACATTTTTGTTGTTGTTGTTGTTGTTGTTGTTTAGATGGAGTCTCGCTCTGTTGCCCAGACTGCAGTGCAGTGGCACCATCTTGGCTCACTGCAAACTCCACCTCCTGGCTTCAAGTGATTCTCTGGTCTCAGCCTCCTGAGTAGCTGGGATTACAGGTGTGCACCACCAGGCCTGGCTAATTTTTGTATTTTTAGTAGAGATGCGGTTTCACCATGTTGGGCAGGCTGGTCACGAACTCCTGACCTCAAGTGATCCGCCCACCTCAACATCCCAAAGTGCTGGGATTATAGGCGTGAACCACTATGGCTAGCCAAAAGAAAAATTTTTTTTGAGACAGAGTCTCACTGTCGCCCAGGCTGGAGCGCAATGGCATGATCATAGCTCACTGTAACCTCAACCTCCCGGGCTCAAGTAGTCCTCCCAATATGGGAATTCATGGTGAGTCAGAATCAGACTGACTGTATTACATACTCTAATTTGTCCTGGTAATCAATGAGGTAACTAAACACTCTTTGCTGAAGAACTCAAACAAATTTACAAGAAAAAAACAAACAACCCCATCAAAAAGTGGGCAAAGGATGTGAACAGACATTTCTCAAAAGAAGACATTCATACAGCCAACAGACACATGAAAAAATGCTCATCATCACTGGCCATCAGAGAAATGCAAATCAAAACCACAATGAGATACCATCTCACACCAGTTAGAATGGCAATCATTAAAAAGTCAGGAAACAACAGGTGCTGGAGAGGATGTGGAGAAATAGGAACACTTTTACACTGTTGGTGGGATTGTAAACTAGTTCAACCATTATGGAAAACAGTATGGCGATTCCTCAAGGATCTAGAACTAGATGTACCATATGACCCAGCCATCCCATTACTGGGTATATACCCAAAGGATTATAAATTATGCTGCTATAAAGACACATGCACACGTATGTTTATTGCAGCACTATTCACAATAGCAAAGACTTGGAATCAACCCAAATGTCCATCAGTGACAGATTGGATTAAGAAAATGTGGCACATATACACCATGGAATACTATGCAGCCATGAAAAAGGATGAGTTTGAGTCCTTTGTAGGGACTTGGATGCAGCTGGAATCCATCATTCTTTTTTTTTTTTTTTTTGAGACGGAGTCTCGCTCTGTCGCCGGGCTGGAGTGCAGTGGCCGGACCTCAGCTCACTGCAAGCTCCGCCTCCCGGGTTCCCGCCATTCTCCTGCCTCAGCCTCCCGAGTAGCTGGGACTACAGGCGCCCGCCACCTCGCCCGGCTAGTTTTTTGTATTTTTAGTAGAGATGGGGTTTCACCGTATTAGCCAGGATGGTCTCGATCTCCTGACCTCGTGATCCGCCCATCTCGGCCTCCCAAAGTGCTGGGATTACAGGCTTGAGCCACCGCGCCTGGCCGGAATCCATCATTCTTAGCAAACTATCACAAGAACAGAAAACCAAACACCGCATGTTCTCACTCATAGGTGGGAACTGAACAATGAGATCACTCGGACTCAGGAAGGGGAACATCACACACCGGGGCCTATCATGGGGAGGGGGGAGGGGGGAGGGATTGCATTGGGAGTTATACCTGATGTAAATGACGAGTTGATGGGTGCAGCACAGCAACATGGCACAAGTATACATATGTAACAAACCTGCACGTTATGCACATGTACCCTACAACTTAAAGTATAATAATAATAAATAAATTAAAAAAAAAAAAGAAAACACTCTTTGCTGAATGAAATCACATGAGGTCTATGGTCCTCATAGATCTATGGTAACGTTAAGGATCTACAGCTGATGGTTGGGGTGAACACGAGCGTCATCTCAGAGGTAGAATTGACACACATGGGTGGTGGATTGGTTTGGGGAAGGTGGGAGAGGAGAAATAAAAGAGGATTCTGAGGTTCCTTGCTGAGTATCTAAAGTTCTACAATGCAGAAATAGAAAAGCTCGTTTTTAGGAAGAAGATAATGGGTTTGGATGCGCCAGGTTGAGCTTGGGATATGGTTGTCATACGGTGATCAGAAATACCTTTCTGGAGCTTGAAAGAGGGTCAGAGAGGGAGCTAGGGACGTATACTTCAACAACTGGAGATGGTTGTTGAGGTAGAGGAAGTGTATACTGTCACCAAGGGGAAGAATACAGGCAGAAGAGTGGAGTGTCGCGGGCGACCTTGGGAAATATCTCCTCTTTAGAGGAAGGAAAAAGAAAATATGCTAGTGATGAAAAGAAGAAGGTGCCATCAAAGCCTGGCAACAATTTAGGGCAGTGAGAATCAGGATCCACAAGGAAGTTGTATGTTGTATTCAACAACCTAAGAGCAATGACAGCCCAGATAATTAAGATGCCATTGAATATACTCCCATTAACACATTGGGACCAGAGCTGGTCAAAGCAAGAAGTGAAAATATAGCAGCCCCCAACTCTCTGCAAGGACCCGAGACTCTGTAGCTCTGGCCTCGCTTGCTGTCTTCCATGTGGTCTGGGGGTGGGAGTGGTAACAGGGGGAAGAAGGCGCTAGGGTTGTATAGTAGTGTTTGGCTGTGCAGATGGGACTGCCATTTGGCAGACAGGGAGCAACACTCCAACCCCACACACCATAGTATGTCCTAGTGAGTAGATGTCACAAAAGATGGGATGTGGGCCCTGACTCCCCAAGCAGAGACTCTGAGATTGTTGGAGTAATATATACCCATCTCCAGTCCTCCCTTTTCTTTTTCTTTTTCTTTTTTTTTTTGATATGGTGTCTCACTCTGTTGCCCAGGCTGGAGTGCAGTGGCATGATCTCGGCTCATTGCAACCTTGGCCTCCCAGGTTGAAGCGATTCTACTGCCTCAGCCTCCCAGATAGCTAGGATTACAGGTGTGCACAACCACACCTGGCTAATTTTTGTATTTTCAGTAAAGATGGGTGTTTTACCGTGTTGGCCAGGCTGGTCTCGAACTCCTGACTTCAAGTGATCCACCTGCCTCAGCCTCCCAAAGTGCTGGAATTACAGGCTTGAGCCACCACCCCTGGCCCAGCCTTCCCTTTTCTAACAGTCATCTGAGCACTCACTTCCCAGGAGCCTTTTCTATTAATTTCACTAAACCCTCTCTTTTTAAATATGTGTATATTCCCTCTGCCTCTCTGCACCATGGCAGTTTAGATAATTTTTTGGAGTGAGTTGCTTTACAAATGCCCTCCAGCTTCACATTTTCTTTTCCTCAATCTGGGGCATATAAATGATGTCTTCCCTTTCCTTTATGTTCCCAGCTTAAGACAGAGAGAGCAGACATTTGAAAAAGATGGAGGGAGTAAATAAGTGAAACTACTCTGCACTGTGGTTATAGCTAGCCTAGAGCACTAGGGAGTTTCTCAATAACTCCAATCACTGCCTATCTTACCTGTCTAAATGCACCTCACCCAGCAGATTTGTTCAAAAGTTATTCCATCCAATGCAGGTCCACAGGCAACAAGACCAAATAATGATGCAGAACTCCAAGGCAAGTTATTGTTAACTGGCCCTTTGCCGTGATTGCTATATCTGAATGGCCAAGCACTGATATCTAGATATACTTGTGGTCTGGTTTGGCTGTGTCCCCATCCAAATCTCACCCTGAATGGTATCTCATAATTCCCATGTGTTGTGGGAGGGACCTGGTGGGAGATAACTGAACCATGGGGCGGTTTTCCCCATACTGTTCTCGTGGTAGTGAATCAGTCTCGCAAGATCTGATGGCTTTACAAAGTGAAACCCCTTTTGCTTGGCTCTCGTTTCTCTCTTGCTGCCACCATGTAAAAAGTACCTTTCACCTTCCACCATGATTCTGAGGCCTCGCCAGTCACATGGAACTGTGAGTCCATTAAATCTCTTTTTCTTTGTAAATTACCCTGTCTTGGGTATGTCTTTTTTTTCTTTCTTTCTTTCTTTTTTTTTTTTTTTTTTTTTTTTTTGAGACAGAGTCTCACTCTGTTGCCCAGGCTGGAGTACAGTGGCATGATCTTGGCTCACTGCAACCTCTGCCTATGAGGTTCAAGGGATTCTCCTGCCTCAACCTCCCAAGTAGCTGGGATTACAGGCACCTGCTACCACATCTGGCTAATTTTTGTATTTTTAGTAGAGATTGGGTTTCACCATATTGGCCAGGCTGGTCTCGAACTCCTGACCTCAAGTGATCCACCTGCCTAGGCCTCCCAATGTGCGGGGATTACAGGCATGAGCCACCGCACCCAGCCGTATGTCTTTATCACCGGTGTGAAAATGGACTAATATAACTTATGAGCAGCTGGCCTCTGCCAGACGGACCAACACTGGGCACTGGGTGACAAGCTGGCATTGAGGGAGAGCTCAGGCCTTGGACCCTTCCTCTCCCTCCCTGATACCAGGATAGCTGAATGTGTCCGTAACCATAATCATGGCCTTAACCATAACAGCACCACCAACTTCCAAGCTCCACTTGCACGAGGCCAGGCAGCTCACAGAAATCCTTCTTCTGTGCTATCTCATTTGAGTTTCCTGACAGCCTTTGCCTCAGCCAGGACAAAAGTTTTTGATCCTTATTTTATACGGAAAGATACTGAATATTCATAGCAGCACTGTTCATAAGAGCCTAAGGTAAAAACAACCCAAAAGTCAATCACCCGATGAATGGTTAAACAAAATGGGTCATATCCATAGAATGGAACACTATTCGGCCATGAAAAGGAATGAAGTACTGACACCTGCTGCCACATGGATGAACTTCTAAAACACTGTGCTAAGTAAAAGAAGTCAGCTAAAAGTCGCATGTTGTATGATTCCTTTTATATGAAATATCCAGAATAGGCCAATCCATGAAGACAGAGAACAGATGAGTAGTTGCCAGGAGCTGGGAGAAGAACAGGATGGAGAAGGACTGCCAGTGGATTTGGGTTTCCTTTTGGGGTGGTGAAAATATTTGGAGATGATAATTGCACAGCACTGTAAATGTACTAATGCCCTTGAATTGTATGTATCAAAATAGTTAAAATCAGGAATTTTATGTTATATGAACTTTAATGCAAGTTTTTGGTTGTTGTTTTTGAGGCAAGGTCTGGCTCTGTTGTTCAGGCTGGAGTGCAGTGGTATGATCTCGGCTCACTGCAACCTCCACCTTACAGACTCCAGCAATCCTCCTACCTCAGCCTCCTGAGTAGCTGGAACTACAAGCGTATACCACCAGGCTCAGCTAACTTTTGTAGAGACAGGCCTTCGCTATGTTGCCCAGGCGGGTCTTGAATTACTGGACTCAAGCAATCCACCTGCCTCGGCCTCCCAAAGTGCTGGGATTACAGGCGTGAGCCACCACACCGAGTTCAGGTACACACATTCTATGATGTTCATATAATGATGAAATAGCCTAATGATGCATTGCTTAAACTGTATGTATACCTGTCATTAAGTGACACATGGCTGTACACATTTGATTTATGTGAAAGTGATACCTCAGAGCCGTGTAGAAAAGAGTGGTCTTTTCAACAAGTGTTGCTGAATAGACTGGATATATACATGGAAAAAAATACTAGTCTTGATCCATATCTTAGACCATACTAAAAAAATCAATCCCAAGTTGATTTTAGATCTAAATATGAAAAGTGAAACAATAAAGCTTCCAGAAGAAAATAATATATAGAAGAATATATTTATAATTTGGGGGTAGTCAAATATTTCTTAAACAAGACACGAAAAGCCATAATCAGAAAATAAAAGACTGATAAACTACTTTAAATTGTAAAGGCCAGGCGCAGTGGCTTATGCCTGTAATCCTAGCACTTTGGGAGGCTGAGGTGGGCGGATCACCTGAGATCAGGAATTCAAGACCAGCCTGACCAACATGGTGAAACCCCGTCTCTATTAAAAATACAAAAAATTAACCGGGCGTGGTGACACATGCGTATAATCCCAGCTACTTGGGAGGCTGAAGCAGGAGAATCGCTTGAACCCGGGAGGCGGAGGTTGTGGTGAGCCGAGATCGCGCCATTGCACTCCAGCCTGGGCAACAAGAGCAAAAACTGTCTCAAAAAAAAAAAAAAAAGTGTTCTTCAGCTGGGCGCGGTGGCTCATGCCTATAATCCCAGCACTTTGGGAGGTCAAGATGGGCGGATCACCTGAGGTCAGGAGTTCAAGACCAGCTTGGCCAAACATGGCAAAACCCTGTCTCTGCAAAAATACAAAAATTAGCTGGGTGTGGTGACTGGTGCCTGTAATCCCAGCTACTTGGGAGGCTGAAGCAGGAAAATCACTTGAACCCAGGAGGCGGAGGTTGCAGTGAGTCTAGATCATGCCATTGCACTCCAACCTGGATGACAGAGCAAGACTCCATCTCAAAAAAAAAAAAAAAAAAAAAAAGTGGGGGGGCCGGGTGCGGTGGCTCACGCCTGTAATCCCAGCACTTTGGAAGGCCGAGTCGGGTGGGTTATGAAGTCAGGAGTTCGAGACCAGCCTGGTCAACAAGGTGAAACCCCGTCTCTACTAAAAACACAAAAAATTAGCTGGTCATGATGGTGTGCACCTGTAATCCCAGATACTCAGGAGGCTGAGGCAGGAGAATCGCTTGAACCAGGGAGGCGGAGGTTGCAGTGAGCCGAGATCGTGCCATTGCACTCCAGCCTGGGTGACAGAGCAAGACTCCATCTCAAAAAAAAATTTTTTTTGATAGAAAAATGGACAATGGGGATAACCAATTAAATACAAGTATTCAGTCCCAGTCACTGAGGATACGCACATTTAAATCACAATGAGATACCAATATTTACCCACAAGGATGGCTAAAAAAATGTTTTAAGGCTAATAAAACTGAGTGTGGCAAGGATGTGGGAAAATTGGAACTCTCATATACTGCTGATGGGAATATAATTTGATATATTACCTACTCAAGTTGAACACAGACAAGTTCTCTCCTGGGTATCTACCTAACAGAAATGCATTCAAATTAAAAAAAAAAAATGTACAAGCATATTTATAGCATCACTTAATAGCCCCAAGCTGTAAAGAACCCAAAAGTCCATTAATAATAGAATAGATAAATTAAGTGTGGCATGTTCATATACTGGAATACTATACAGATATAAGAATGTGCAAATTACTACTATACCAAACAACATAAACGGATCTCACAAACCTAAGAATAAGTGAAAGAAGGTAGTTAAACAGAATATACACTGTATGGTCCTATTTATATAAAATTCTAAAGCAGACAAAATTCATGTATGAGGTTGGAAATCAACATGGTGGTTTTCTCTGGGAAAGAGGCAGTAACTGTGGAAAGGCTTGAGGGAGACTTCTGTGAGGCTGTTAGTGTTCTATTTCCTGAGAAGTGTATGCTCACTTTGTGAAAATTCATTGAGCTGTACACTTATGATTTATGTACTTTTCTCTATGGATGTCATACATCAACAAAGAGCTTATTTAAAAAGAAATTATTGGCCAGGCACGATGGCTCATGCCTGTAATCCCAACACTTTGGGAGGCTGAGGCAGGTGGATCACGAAGTCAGGAGTTCAAGACCAGCCTGGCCAACATGGTGAAACCCCGTCTCTGCTAAAAATACAAAAATGAGCTGGGTGTGGTGGCACGTGCCTGTAATCCCAGCTACTCGCAGGCTAAGGCAGAGAATTGCTTAAGCCCAGGAGGCGGATGTTGCAGTGAGTCGTGATCGCACCACTGCACTCCAGCCTGGGTGACAGAGTGAGACTCCACCTCAAAAAAAAAAAAAAAAAAAAGAAATTATTTATAATAGAAAAACAATATAGGGTACTTAGGAATTCATTTAACATATGTGTGAAAGTTCTATATGCAGAAACCTTAACCTTTATGGAATTAAATTACATATGGCCTGGATGAATAAGTGGAGATATAGCTCAGGTACATAAATAGGAAGTCTCTGTATTGCGAACTTTTATTTTGAGACAGAATCTTACTCTGTCACCTAGGCTGGAGTGCAGTGGCATGATCATAGCTCACTGCAGCCTCGACTTCTCAGGCTCAAGCGATCTTCCTGCCTCAGCCTCCTGAGTAGCTGGGACCACAGGTGCATCACCATCACACCCAACTAATTTTTTCTTTTTTGTAGAGATGGGGTCTTGCATGTTGCCCAGGCTGGTCTTGAACTCCTGGGCTCAAGCGATCCTCCTGCCTCGGCCTCCCAAAGTGCTGATATTACAGGTGTGAGTCACCGAGCCTGGCCTCAAATATGTTAATCCTCTCCAAATTAATCTATGGATTCAATGCAATTGTTTTCACAATCCCAATAGGCTTATTCATGGACATTGACAAAATGATTCTAAAGTTTATATGAAAAAAAAGAAAAATCTGAGCCTAAACAAAGAGTCTTAAAGAAGAACAGGGTGTGTGTATCAGCCTTATCAGATACCAAGACTTATTACTAAAGCTACAATAATGAAGACAATGTTGTATTAGCAAAGGGAGAGATAAATCGGACCTTTAGAAGGATATAGAAGAAAAAGGATATAGAAGATGCCCCACCTGTACACTAAAAAGGCCAAATTTTATCGTATGTAAGTTATCTCAATTAAAGAACAAAATGACCTCATATGTTTGGGTCTCTTTCTGTTCCTTTTTGTTCCATTGATCTATTTGTTGCTTCTTATGCAAGCACTACACTATCTTGAATATGTAGCTTTATACCAAGGCTTGAAGTCAGGAAGTGTAAGTCCCACAAATTTGTTCTTCTTTCTCAAGATTGCTTTCAATATTCTGGGTCCTTTACATTTCCATAAAAATTTTAAAAGCAAGTTAAAGTTCTAAACAACAACAACAACAACTATTGGGCTAGCACGATGACCCACGCCTGTAAATCCCAGCACTTTGGGAGGCCAAGGCGAGCGGATTACCTGAGGTCAGGAGTTCGAGATCAGCCTGGCCAACATAGTGAAACCCCGCCTCTACTAAACATACGAAAATTAG
Organism: Macaca nemestrina; assembly: GCF_043159975.1. Taxonomy (NCBI): domain Eukaryota; kingdom Metazoa; phylum Chordata; class Mammalia; order Primates; family Cercopithecidae; genus Macaca; species Macaca nemestrina. The sequence goes on along the minus strand of NC_092142.1, from coordinate 73,614,318 downwards.
CCAGGTGTGGTGGCGTGTGCCTGTCATCCCAGCTACTTGGGAGGCTGAGGCAGGAGAATCACTTGAACCGCTGGAGACAGAGGTTGCAATGAGCTCAGATTGCACCACTGCACTCCAGCCTGGGTGACAGAGTAAGACTCTGTCTCAAAAAACAAACAAACAAACAAACAAAAAACCCCACAAAACTAGTGGCTAGTGGGATTATGATTGGAATTGCGTTGAATCATTAGATCAGTTGGAAGATAATTGAGATCTTAATATTGAGTTATGCAATATATGAACTTGGAATTTGGTATATCTATGAATTCCATTTGTTAAGATATTCTTTCATTTCTCTCAGCAGCATTTTTGTAGTTTTCACTTAGAGGTTTTAGATAATTTTTGTCAAATTTATCCTTGCATACTTTATGGATTTTGACACTACGATAAATGAAATTCTAAAATATTATTTTCCAATTGTTTGTTGCTAGTAATTAAAATATGACTGATTTTTGTATTTTGACCTTGGATCCTATGGACTTGCTAAATTTACTCATTAGTTCTAGTTGTTTTGCAAATTGGTTGAGATTTTCTATGTAAACAATCATGGCCTCTGCAAGTAGAAAGTTTTCCTCCTTCATTTCTTCTTTTTATGGCTTTCATTTTTTTTGTTTGCCTTACATCACTGTCTAGCATTGCTAATGTTGAATATAAGTGATAAGACTGGCCATCCTTGCCTTGTTCCTAATATTAGGGCTAGAGATTTTCATGCGTCTTTCATGGAGATGTAAAATAGTATATCCACCTAGAAGTTAATTTACGTTCTCTTGCAAATTTGAACTCTTGCGTACTCTAGGATGTACTCCTAGGTACATGGGCTATAGAAAGTCTTGCCCATAGGTACAAGAAATTTCACAATAGAAAAAATAAAGAAACAATTAAAATTCCTTTGAAGAGGAAAAGGGAAATGAATAAATTAATATAGTGGAATATGACACAGCAGTGAAAACTGGTGTGGTGGCATATGCCTGTCATCCCAGCTACTCAGGAGGCTGAGGCAGAAGAATTGGTTGAATCCAGGAGACAGAGGTTGAAACGAGCTCAGATTGCACCTCTGCACTCCAGCCTGGGTGACACAGTAAGACTCTGTCTCAAAAAAAAAAAAAAAAAAAAAAAAGTGACCCTCAACACTGGATGGAGTTTTGGATGAATCTTAATATAAAATTGAATAAAGCATGCAAGGCCACATGAAGCTAAACAGAGTATCACATGATTTTCATAAAACTCAAAAACAAGCTGATCTAAATAATACATTCCATAGGCACACACATAGGTGTGCTAAAAATATTAAAAATATAAAGCAGACTGGGCACAGTGGCTCACGCCTGTAATCCTAGCACTTTGGGAGGCCGAGGTGAACATATCACCTGAGGTCAGGAGTTCAAGACCAGCCTGGCCTACATGGTAAAACCCCATCTCTACAAAAATACAAAAATTAGCTGGGCGTGATGGCAGACGCCAGTAATCCCAGTTACTTGGGAGGCTGAGGTATGAGAATCACTTGAAGGCAGAGGTTGCAGTGAGCCAAGATCATAGCACTGCACTGCAGCCTGGGGACAGAACTCGACTCTGTGTCAAAGGAAAGATGAGCATTAACATCAGGGCAGAGGTTACCTCTTTGTATGTAACCAATAGGCAAAGAGGTGAAAGGTTTAGGGTACAGTAGTAGGTACAAGTTTTTGGTAATGTCCTAGCTCTTGAGTTAGGAGGGAGATTCAATGAGTTAATGAAACTTTTTGCTTTAAAAATTACATATATGTTTTTGTTTGCATAAAAATATCTTAAAGATTAATTAAAAATAGCCAACTAGTTTTTAGCATGCCATACACAGCATTCCTGTTGTTTTCCCCTGCAATACTCTGGAGATTATTCTAAATTAGTACACATAGATCTACCTCATTTTTTCTAATGGCTACATAGTATTTCACTGTCTGAATATACCATAATTTATTTACTCAGTCCTCCCTAATGATGAACATTTGATCACTTCTGTCTATAAATGAGGTTGCGATTAATGTTATTGTTCTTGCATCTTGGTATAGTATATCTATAAGATCAAATCTCTAGAAGTGGAATAACTAGGGCAAGAAGTGTGAGTGTTACAATTCTGAACAGATGACCCAATCGTTTGTTCAACTTTAAACACTGGGAGTTTACGGCCATGGTGGGAAATCCAAATGGGAGTACCCTCAGATATTGTCAGCAAGAAGTAACTGAGTACACCTGTGACGGTGTGCTTGGCTGCTTTGGCACGTGCAGCGGATTTGGAGCAGAGTAGGTGTGGGAGTTGCGTAAGGGTGACTACTTATGCGTTCAACGCTTGAGAAAAGCAACAACTCTGGTGATGTAAGGCCTCTAGGCCTGATGGGCAGGTGCTCCATAGACCCACAGATAGCAGAACTCTTGCCTACTCCCTGAGGGTCAGTCCAAAGAGAAAGGAGAGGGGAGAGGGGCGGCTCTTCTGACCTGGGGGCCCCTGAGGCATCAGGGCCAGGCTTCCCATACTTAAACTGACCCAGCACAGATGCCTGGCCCCAGAAGGGGTGATCCTTAAAATATCTTTCCTGAAAGAGACAAAAGCCAGCTAGATGAGTTAGCCTCTGTACCAGGAGCATTTGATTACAAATCATGAGTTCAAGTGGGATCCCCTGTGGCTGGGCAAGTAAAACTGTGCGGCTTTTCCCTTTTTGTTTTCTGTTTAAGAGACGGAGCTCACTCTGTTGCCCAGGCTGGAGTGCCGTGGTGCAGTCATAGGATACTGCAGCCTCAAACTCCTGGACTCAAGAGATCCTCTGGCCTCGGCTTCCCCAGTAGCTGGGACGATAGTCCCACGTCACTACAACTGGCTAATTTTAAAAAGTATTCATTTATCTAATTATTTTTGAGATGGAGCCTCGCTCTGTCACTCAGGATGGAGTGCAGTGGTGCAAACTCCACTCACTGCAACATCTGCCACCTGGGTTCAAGCGATTCTGCAGCCTCAGTCTCCCAAGTAGCTGGGACTACAGGGTCATGCCACTGCGCCTGACTAATTTTCTTGTATTTTTAGTAGAGATGGGGTTCCACCATGTTGGCCAGGCTGGTCTCAAACTCCTGACCTCAGGGGATCTGACTGCCTTGGCCTCCCAAACTGCTAGGATTACAGGTATGAGCCATTGCGCCTGGCCTCAATTTTTTCTTTTCTTTTCTTTTTTTTTTTTTTTTTTTGAGACGGAGTTTCGCTCTTGTTTCCCAGGCTGGAGTGCAATGGCACAATCTCGGCTCACTGCAACCTCCACCTTCCGGGTTCAAATGATTCTCTTGCCTCAGCCTTCCTGAGTAGCTGAGATTACAGGCATGTGCCACCACGCCCAGCTAATTTTGTATTTTTAGTAGAGAAGGGGTTTCTCCATGTTGGTCAGGCTGGTCTCAAACTCCCAACCTCAGGTGATCCACCCACCTCAGCCTCCCAAAGTGCTGGGACTATAGGCATGAGCCACTGTGCCTGGCCTGGCCTCAATTTTTATATATATATATATATTTTTTGTAGAGACAAGGTATTGCTTTGTTGCCCAGGCTGGTCTTGAACTCCTGGGCTCAAGCGATCCTCCTGCCTTGGCCTCCCAAAGTGTTGGGATTACAGACATGAGCCACCATGTCCAGCCAAGGTTTCCTATTCTAAACAAAACTGTGATGAACAAACTCAGTCCTCCTTTCCATACAGCATCACCCCCAGCCTTTACTCCTGTGGGCCCCTACTTCCCCTTCTGTAATGGAGACAGTGTTCTCTGTTCTCCCCTCGGGTCCTTCCCCAGGGCTCAGGATTAGAGTGAGGGAGTGAGGCACTAGCCCTGAGTGCAAAATTTACAGGCAAGCCAAAAAACAAACAAACAAACAAAAATAACCAAGATAAATAATATTTTAATGCAGTATTTTAAAACTTCAAAATTAATGCAAAAAAATCCACGATGGACAAAATATCAAAATTTTAAATAAAAACAGGAGCTAACCCTGCACTTTCACATCCATGTCTCACGAATCCCTGGCCCTGGTTCCAATAAAACCTTATTTACAAAAACAGGTGGCCAATGCCACGCCCCCCAACCCCACCCCTCACCCTGTCATTTGCCAATATGATTTTTTAAAACATTCTTAAATATTTTGTGTTGGGGTAAAATATACATAATATAAATTTACCACTTCAACCATTTTCAGTGTACAGTTCAGAGACATTAACAACATTCACATTGTGAAACAAAATTTTTTTTTTCTTTTTTTTTTTGAGACAGAGTTTCACTTTGTTGCCAGGCTGGAGTGTAGTGGGGTGATCTCAGTTCACGGCAACCTCCGACTCCCGGGTTCAAGCGATTCCCCTGCCTCAGCCTCCCAAGTAACTATGACTACAGATGCATGCCTCCATGCTCAGCTGATTTTTGTAGTTTTAGTAGAGACAGGGGTTCACCAAGTTGACCAGGATGGTCTCGATCTCTTGTCCTCGTGATTCACCCACCTCAGCCTCCCAAAGTGCTGGGATTACAGGTGTGAGCCACCATGTCCGGCTAACAATATAATTTTTAAATATTACATTCAGGTTTTAGATATAGTAATGACTGAGTTCTGGGGTGCCCCATTAAATTTTGCCCTTGAATATTATTAAAAAGTCAAGAAACAGTAGATGTTTGCATGGATGCAATGGAAGGGGGATGCGTATACATTGCTGGAGGGAATGTAAATTAGTACAACCTGTTTGGAAAACAGTATAGAGATTCCTTAACAAACTAAAAGTACACTTTGGGCCTTGGCGCGGTGGCTCACGCCTGTGATCCCAGCATTCTGGGAGGCTGAGACGGGCGGATCATTTGAGGTCAGGATTTCGAGACCAGCCTGGCCAACATGGTGAAACCCCGTCTCTACTAAAACTACAAAAAAAGTAGCCGGGCGTGGTGGCACGCGCCTATAGTCCCAGCTACTCTGGAGGCTGAGGCAGAAGGATCGTTTGAACCCGGCAGGCGGAGGTAGCAGTGAGCTGAGATCGCGCCACTGCACTCCAGCCTGGACAACAGAGTGAGACTCTGTCTCAAAAACAAACAAACAAACAAACAAACAAACAGTGCACTATGGGAGGCCATGGCAGGCAAATCGCTTGAGTCCAGGAGTTTGAGACCATCCTGGGCAGTATGGTGAAACCTTGTCTCTATAAAAAAATACAAAAATTAACCAGGTGTAGTGGTGCATGCCTGTAGTCCCAGCTACTTGGGAGGCTGGGGTAAGAGGATTGCTTGAGCCCGGGAGGTCGAGGCTGCAGTGAACCAAGACTGTGCCACTACTCTCCAGCCTGGGTGATAGAGTGAGACCTTGTCACAAAAGGTAGGAAGGAAGGAAGGAAGGAAGGAAGGAAGGAAGGAAGGAAGGAAGGGAGGGAGGGAGGGAGGGAGGGAGGGAGGGAGGGAGGGAGGGAGGGAGGGAGGGAAGGAAAGAAAGTAGATTTACCATTCGGTCCAGCAATCCCACCACTGAGTATCTACCCAAAGGAAAAGAGAGTCATTATATGAAAAAGACACTTGCACACGAATGTTTGTTTTTTGCAGCCAATTCACAATTGAAAAGATATGGAACCAACTTAAATAACCATGAACCAATGAGTGGATAAAGAAAATGTAGTTGATATACACCATGGACTACTACTCAGCCATTAAAAGGAACGAAATGATGTCTTTTGCAGCAACTTGCATGGAGCTGGAGGCCATTATTCTAAGTGTAGTGACTCAGGAATGGAAAACCAAACACTGTATGTTCTCACTCATAAGTAGGAACTAAGCTATGAGGACGCAAAGGCATACAGAGTGATATAATGGACCCTAGGGAGAATGGGAGGGGGTGTGAGACAAAAACAACAACAACAACTACACATTGGGTATAATGTACACTACTCGGGGGACAGGTGGACTAAAATCTCAGGATTCACAACTATACAATTCCTCCACGTAACCAAAAACCACTGGTAACCCAAAAGCTACTGACATTTTAAAAATGTTAAAAACAAAACAAGCATTTGCACCCGAGGCGAGCACCTCATTCCTCTCGCTCTCTCGGGCACCTCCTGGAGCCAGAGGGTCTCACGTGGCCAGCTCCTCCCTGGAAGCGGTTGAAGTTATTCCAGCGGCGATCAGGCCACCGAAGACGTCCGCCCAGACAACCACCCGCGACGGGGAGACTCGCTCCGCCTGTGTCCGCCCGCCGTCCTCCCGCGCGGGACACACCTGGCGGGCGCGCCTTTCCCTGCCGGGGGCCACCTGGCGCGCAGCTCCCGGCGCCGGGCCCGCCCCTCGCGGCTCTGCCGGGGGCTCCCTGCCGGCCAATGGGAGCGCGGCATGCAAATGAGCAGGTGCGGTGGCGGCCCGCCCGGAACGGCCCCGGGGCTCCCGGGATGTTAGAGGCGCTCAGGGCGGCAGCAGAGCAGACGCCGGGCTGCGCGCTGGGAGCTGCGGTCTCCGGCCATGGCCCCCGCTCCGCCCCCCGCCGCCTCCTTCTCGCCCTCCGAGGTCCAGCGGCGCCTGGCGGCCGGCGCATGCTGGGTCCGCCGCGGGGCCCGCCTCTACGACCTCTCCAGCTTTGTGCGGCACCACCCGGGGGGCGAGCAGCTGCTGCGGGCCAGGGCGGGCCAGGACATCAGCGCCGACCTGGACGGGCCGCCGCACAGGCACTCGGCCAATGCGCGCCGCTGGTTGGAGCAGTACTACGTGGGAGAGCTGCGCGGGGAGCAGCAGGTACAGCCGGGCCGGGGCCCCCCACCCCAACCCAGGCCTCCCTCAGCCTTCCACTCCCGGGCGAGCCCCGTTCACCTGCCCTCTAGGAGGACCCAAGGTGCCAGCCTCTGCCTCCGTTCCCTCGCTTCCTCTCTCTTCTTTCCAGGCAACAGGTCATTGTCGTCTCCCCCAACCCCTCCTTCCTCTCTCCAGGAACTTGCTGTTCCCTTCCACCCTTACCGCCTGGCCCGCCTCCGTGCCAGCTCTCCCACTTCCCCAACACCCCTCCTTCCAGAGTGTTCCTTCTGCAGCCCCTGCCCTCCGACAACCTGGATTCCTGTTTCTGGCCCCAGCCCTCCCACACGCCCCGGCTTTCCTTCCTCTTCACTTACCGGCCTCTCCCTCTTTGCAACCACTCTCCGTTTCTGTTTGGATGGATAATGGGCTCACCTGCTCCCACCTCCCCATCCCACCTCACTTCTGCTTCAAAGAGGCACAGATCAGTAGCTCTTCTCACTAGTTTGGGTTTCCTGGTGCCACCCTAGCTTTGCACCAGGGCTCCCCTGGGTGGGTGGAGAAGTCTGGGCCATGTCTGGGGTGTACTGTGTCCTCCAACCTCTCAGACCTTCCCTTATATCATTGTCCTAAACACTGGCTTGGGAGTCCAAAAGAGTGAAATGAAAGGCATGAGCCAGTTTTGCCAAGGAGAAGGGACTAGCACTTTGAACCAGACTGTGTGCTGAGCTGCACGCTGCTGTGCAGTACCAGCTCCCAGTGATACTTAAGTCCGTAACTGAACCTGGGGCAGGTTTTGTTATTCCCATTTCAGGATATGGAATCTGAGGCTTAGGGAGGCTCTGATTAATGCGCCTAAGGTCAAATAGCTAAATAGTGGGAAAGCCACATGTATCTGACTCCAAAATCAATGCTGGCTCCATCCCAAAAATCTTCGGGTGGGGGAGACAGACCTAGTACACAGGATTCCAGGTAGACTCAGGCCAGAAGCAAAGTGACTCTCTGGGTGTTCCCAGGCCTGGTTCTGGGACTGGTGACTATGGGGCCGTCATGCCTAGATATACAGTAGTTTCCCCTTGTCCAAGGGGATACATTTCAAGACCCTCCGTGGATCCCTAAAACCACGGATAGTACCGAATCCTATATATGCTATGTTTTTCCCATATATACATACCTATGATAAAGTTAAATTTATAAATTAAGAATAGGAAGAGATTAACACCAATAATAAAATGACAGTTATAACAATATGCTGTAATAAGAGCTATTTGAATGTGGTCCCTTTCTCTCAAAACATCTTATTGTACTGTACTGTGATGATGTAAGATGTAACATGAGGCAGGGCATGGTGACTGACATTTGTAATTCTAGCACTTTGGTAGGCCGAGGTAAGAGGATCACTTGAGCCCAGGAGTTCAAGACCAGCCTGGGCAACATAGGGAGACCCTGTTCTACAAAAAATACCAAAATTAGCCGGGTGTGGTGGCATGTGCCTATAATTCTAGCTACTTGGGAGGCTAAGGTGGGAGGATCACCTGAGAGGTGGAGGCTGCAGTGAGCCATGATCGTGCCACTGCACTCCAGCCTGAGCAACAGAGTGAGACCCCACCTCAAAAAAAAAAAAAGATGATAAGATGCCTACATGATGGGTTGGAGTGAGGTGAATGACAGGTATGGTGATGTGGCATTGGCTACTATTGAAAACTAATTTAAAACTTATAAATTATTTCTGGAATTTTCCATTTAGTTATGTTTTTGGGCCCAGGTTGACCGTGGGTTACTGAAATCAAGGAAAGTGAAACCATGGATAAGGGGGACTCCTGAAAACCAACAGTTGTCCCCTGCTTCTAGCTCTTGCTTTCAAGATGAGCCTAGCAACTATTCTTAGATTTTTGGTTGAAAGGACTTAGCATCCACTGTTTCAGGTGGCTTTTCATTGGGCCATCCTGCCTAATTTCTCCATCATTTATTCAGTCATGTAACTGGTTCCTTAATGGGTTGACAGCACTGTGCTAGGTGTGGGGAGATATCAATGAACAAAATCAATTCGGTTCCTGTCTTCATGCAGCTAACAGGAGGGAGAGGGAACATACAGATCACATAGTAGTTGCTTAGTTAATGGTGTATCAGAGTATGGATCTAGAGGGGAGGAGCTTAGAGAGAGCCTTCTTGAGAAAGTCACATTGACACTGAGAGCTGACTGATAGGCTGGGTTTAACCAGGTGATGTGTAGCAGGAAGAATATTTCAGACAAAGGGGACAGACAGCATGTGTGAGGGCTCTGGCAGGAAGAGCTTGACATAGTAAAAGACTGGAAATAAAACCAATGTGGCCAGAGGATGACGGGCAAGGACAGGGATGTGGGGGGCAGGCCAAAAGTCAGCCGGGGCCACATCACACAGGGCTTCATAGGCTGTGGTCAGGATTTGGGACTTGACTCTAACAAAAATGGGAAGCCAGGTGAGCCTGGGAGGTGGAGGTTGCAGTGAGCCAAGATCGCGCCACTGCACTTCAGCCTGGGCGACAGAGCAAGACTCCATCTCAGAAAAAAAAAAAAAAAAGGGAAGCCAGAGAAGAGGTTCAGGCAGGGTTCGTGGTCAGATTTGCATCTTTGGAAGAGGACCCTGGCTGCAGTGTCAAGGGGGAACGGAGAGAGCCTAAGTGGGTGTGAGGAGATCGGGCAGGACGCTCCGGCATGGCTGCCACTGCAGTGGCTGTGACCACGGGGAGAAGGGGGATGAAGATGGGAGAGTCTCTAGACAATATGCTGGGACAGCATTCTGTGGTGAGAGCCCAGTTTAATCTTAGAAGTTGGTGTTTGGTGTCAGGTTGTGCTGAAGGGTTTAGAAGAAGATATAAGAAAAACTGAATGCAGGAGGCCGAGCGTGGTGGCTCCCACCTGTAATCCCAGGAATTTGGGAGGGTGAGGTGGGCAGATCACTTGAGGTCAGGGGTTTGAGACCAGCCTGGCCAACATGGTGAAACCCTCTCTCTACTAAAAATACTAAAAATTAGCTGGGTGTGGTAGTGCGCTGGGCGTGGTGGTACACTCTCAGCTACTTGGGAGGCTGAGGCATGTGGATCACTTGAAGTCGGGAGTTCAAGATCTGCTTGGGCAAATGGTAAAATCTTCCCTCTGCTAAAAATACAAAAAACTAGCTGGGTGTGGTGGTGCACGCCTGTAATCCCAGCTGCTCGGGAGGCTGAGGTAGGAGAACTGTTTGAACCCGGGAGGCAGAGGTTGCAGTGAGCCGAGATCGCACTACTGTATTCCAGCCTGGGCGACAGAGTGAGACTTTGTCACAAAAAAAGAAAAAGAAGAAAAGAGAAAGAAAAAGGAAAGGAAAGGAAAAAGAAAAGAAAAACTGAGTGCAGGAAATAAGAGAGGTTGAGACTGACAGGTTTGCGGTGGCTCATGGGGCCCGCCCTGTGTTGTCACTGTATCCTCTGGACAGGAACCTTAGGGTGTGGCTCATCCTCCCAACACCATCCTGAGTATTCTTACAGCCACCCCTGGCCAGCTGCCCTGGATGGCCCCACCTCCCGGCTCTGCTAACCACCTAGCACCATGGTTTGCCTTGTCTGATCCTCAGAGAGGGGCCCAGGGACCCAGTCTCACACGTGCTTCTGACCTGCATGCTCGTCTGTTAGCTAAGATCCCCAGTGCGGGCCATGCTGCAGACATCCTTATTTCTGGGCCCCAACCTGAGCATGTGGAACAAAACTCAAAACAACGCACCTGCAGACACATGGCCCAAGCTTAACAATGGTCACACTAGCCCAGCACTCCACTGGGCTGCCAGCTTCTGCCTTCAGAGTTCTAAGAGCTAGTACAGGGTTGTCTTTAAATTGAGAAAGAGGAAGACTTGGCACAGTGGTCATGCCCATAATCCTAGCACTTTGGGAGGCCGAGGTGGGTGGATCACTTGAGCCCAGGAGTTCGAGACCAGCCTAGGCAACATGGTGAAACGCCGTCTCTACAAAAAATTAGCTGGGTGTGGTGGCTTGTGCCTGCAGTCCCAGCTACTCAGGAGACTGAGGTGGGAGGATCACTGGAGCCCAGGAGGCAGAAGTTGCAGTGAGTCAGATCACACCACTGTACTCCAGCCTAGGTGACAGAGCAAGACCCTGTCGCAAAAAAAAAAAAAGAAAAAAAGAAAAAAAACTTGTGGGAGAGGTTGTCAAAGGAGAAATCTGGGGGTGAGATATCCTTTCAAAGAGATGCCTGGATGGAGACACTTTCTGTTCTTCTCCCTAGCTAAGCCCTTCTAGCAATCCCCAAGCTGCCTTTTGCACTTCCCATCTCTCCTGCTGGACCAGGGATGCTGACACCCTTGTGGGTAGAGCCCTCTGTCTCTGGAGGAGCCGGAGGATTTTGCTGGGGAAGGGGAGTGCCATGAACCAACTCTGTTGTTTGGGGCTCGTTTCTGAATGGTGCCCCTCCGAGGGACCTGTCCTGCTGGTTTAGCCCTTGGATGGGAGCATCCTGGCCCTTCCTCCAGGGAGAAGACCTGGTCCCGTTTGTTCCCCCTGCACCTAACTTTGATGCACCCTCTCTATGTACACACATTCACGCTCACGTGAAGGCACATTCACAAAACAAGTCCAACTTGTTTGAGCCACCATGCTGTCTGCCACAGCCTTGGACATGGGGAAGCCAAGGTGCCCACCTTGAGCAAGGGACAGAGCCATGGCTGAGCAGGGAAGGTCCTTGGGGCAGTGGGGTCAAGAGCCTCACCCCAAGCTCAGGCAACAGCAGTGCTCTTCCAGCTGCAGCCACATGTTAGCAGAGTATGAAGTCCACTTATTGAGCGTGACTGGCATTTTTCACAAAATAGACAAGAAAAGGACTTTAGATCTAAATCTCCTTCCCAGGCTATATTACCGTGTTTCCCAGACTCTGGGCATCCATGACTCACCACCCCATGTATTTTTCCCTCCAATTGGGTGTATTATACTCTGGTTACTCTTCAGATTGTATGTCTTTCACCTTTTACCAACTTGGTGTACCACTTGAACTATCATATTTAATATTTATCTTTAAATTGACCCACTTTATTTTCCCACGTACTCATGCTTGGCGATAATGAGATCAAAGGTTTTACATGCACTTTAAAGGGAATGGGGGCCAGGCATGGTGGCTCATGCCTGTAATCCCAGCACTTTGGGAGGCTGAGGTGGGCGGGTCGCCAGAGCCCAGGAGTTCAAGACCAGCCTGGGCAACATGGTGAAAAACTATCTCTACAAGAAAAAAATTACAAAAATTAGCCGGGCATGGTGGCATGCACCTGTGGTCCCAGCCACTTGGGAGGCTGAGGTGAGGGGATCACCTGAGCCTGGGAAGTGAAGCCTGCAATAAGCTGTGATCACGCCACTGCACTCCAGCCTCAGTGACAGGAGACCCCTTCTCAATAAATAAATAAAGTGAATATGGAACTGGGGTTTTTCCTGAGCCCCAAGCCTGCCACCCAGAGGGATGATAACTGGCAGAAGGTGGCTCATACTCCCCCATGCCCCGCCAATCCTGGAGAGGTCCTCCCGTGGGCAGATATCTGACCATGCCAGCTGACCATGCCCTGTGCTTGCGAAGCCCCTGGAGGAAAGCAAACCTGACTCCTCAGCCACTAGTGTTGGGGTAACCTTGATGTCTGAAGGCCTTGATGCCATGTTTGAATCCCACAGGGTTTGTCTCTGTCTCAACGTGGCTGAGAAGTCCACAGATTCAACCACACATGGGTCTGTAAGACTTTGGGCTCTGGCCATTCAGAGCTTCAGGGCTTGAATAATTAAATGGGGAGGGACAATAAGGAGGAGATCTAAGTGCAGGAAGACTTGGGTTTCCCACCCTACCCAGGTCCGGGAACATCTTGAGCTCAGCCCATCTTGGAAAGCCGGTCTGATAAAAACTGATGCTTGGGGAATTTGCTGAACTGCCGCCACCTTCTGAGAAGAGTACAGCTGAGAAGTCAACTTAATGAAGGGGTTGAGATCGCTTGGCCTCTAAGGGGGCATCCCAGGGGAGCCTGCCTGACCAATTAACGGTCACTGCCTTCCACCACCTGCCGGGACTTCTACACTCTGGCCTGCTGTGGTGCCAGGTGAGTCTCACCTGGAGGACGAAACTAGGGCCAGCAGGTGGGGCATCCAGGGCCCAGGTCACTACACTTCCATGGCCACCCCAGGGTCAGCACAGGCTCCAGGAGTGCTCTCTGGTGTCACCCCACAATTCAGTGAAGAAAGAGGCTTCCAGACCCAGAATTGGGAAGAAGGTCAAAAATTAGGATTCTCTGGAGGAAATAAAAAGAAACAAACAGGAATCCTAGAAATACATGAGAATAATTGTCTTTGGAAGTATTCCCAGGAAGTAACCCGAACTGATGATTTGGCAATAGCATTCCTCATCTTCACTTATTTTTTTTCTTATGACACACACTCCTCATTGGTCCCTATGTAGTCTTCATTTATTTAGACAGGTGATAAGCACCCCATGCGCTCTGAAACCCACCACACCACGGAAACAGCCCTTGGCGTTACCAGGACCTTCGCCTTCCTCCACCCGGTGGTCAGTGCTCACCTTATCTTACATGGCCTGGCAGCAACTGGTGACACCACTGATCACCCCTCCTCCACCCCAGTACACTTTCTTCACCTGGCTGCTGGATGCTATACCCTTTTGGTTTTCCACCTGAATTCATTTTTTATTGCTTCTCTGACAAATTACCACAAACTCGGTGACTTAAAGCAACACACATTTACTCTCTTACAGTTCCGAAGTAAAAAATGAGTCTGCAGGGAAGTATTCCTTCTGGAGGCTCTAGGGGAAATTCTTTTTTCCTGCCTTTTCCAGTTACTGGAGTCTGCCTGCATTCCTTGGCTCATGGCCCAGCCAGCAATCTCATCATGCTGGCCTCTGCCTCTGTCACTGCGTCTCCTCCTACGACTGACGCTCTTGAATCCATCTTCCACTTACAAGTACACTCGGGATCACACTGAACCCACCTAGATGATCCAGGATAATCTCCTCATCTCCAGATCCTTCACTTAATGACATCTGCAAAGTCCCTTTTGAAAAGTCAGGTAGCATATTCACAGACTGTGCCTCCCACCCCACCCAGACCCCAGTTGTGACTTCTCAGTCTCCATTGTTAGTTTCTCTCACTTCTCATTTCCCAGAAAAGTGCACAAAGCTTGAACATACAGCTCAGGGATTTTTTTTTTTTTTTTTTTTTTTGAGTCTCCCTCTGTCACCAGGCTGGAGTGCAACGGCACAATCTCAGCTCACTGCAAACTTCGCCTCCCAGGTTCAAGGGATTCTCCTGCCTCAGCCTCCCAAGCAGCTGGGATCACAGGCATGCGCCACCACGCCCAGCTAATTTTTGTATTTTTAGTAGAGATGGGGTTTCACCATGTTGGCCAGGATGGTCTCGATCTCCTGACCTCGTGATTTGACTGCCTCGGACTCCCAAAGTGCTGAGATTACAGGCGTGAGCCACCGTGCCCGGCCAATTTTTTTTTTTTTTAACCTAGGTAAACATCTCTGTTGCCACCATCCAGATGAAAACCTAGAACTCTTCCAGCACCTAGCACAGGCTCCTGCCTCCTTCCAGGCAACAGCGCCTCCCAGAGGCAGCCACTGTTCTAATCTCCCTGGGACAGTTTTGTGAATCCCTCATCTTTATATGGGAATTGTGCACTCTGTTGATGGCCGCTTTCACTCGGTATTATGTCTGGGGTATTATTGATGTTTTTCTTACTCTTAACAGTAACCGTTTCCATTGCCTACTCTGTCCTAGAGAATCCATAGGCAGAGGGAGAAAATGGGGAGTAACTGGAGCAAGAAGAGCCAATGACTTAGACCACCTGTTAATCTTCAGTAGCCCCCACTTAGTCTTCCTTCCGGAACATTTCCCCCACTACTGCCCTACTTTGGCTACAGCCTCTTTACACTCACTATTGCGTTACACTCACTATCAGTCTCTTGGGCAGGTCTTCCTCTGTTCCCCATTGTCTCTGAACCTTTCTAAAGAGAGCTTGATCATGTTACGGCAGTGCTCCTAAGTATTCAATGGCTCCCTATTGCCATATCCTTTAAGTCCAGCTTGAATGCTCTTTCTTCCACAGAGTCTCCTTACCTCCTCACCTATACCTGTTTTTTTCCCCTTCAATCAGACTCTCATAGCTCTTTACCTGAACCTATCTTACAGCATTCATAATTTTTTTTTTTTTTTGAGACAAAGTCTTGCTGTGTTCCCTAGGCCCCAGGCTGGAGTGCAGTGGCATGATCTCAGCTCCCGGCAATCCTGCCTCCCAGGTTCAAGTGATTCTCCTGCCTTCGCATCCTGAGTAGCTGGGATTGCAGGTGCCCACCACCGTGCCCGGCTAATTTTTATATTTTTAGTAGACACAGGGTTTTAACACGTTGGCCAGGCTGGTCTTGAACTCCTGACCTCACGTGCCTCGGCCTCCCAAAGTGTTGGGTGTGAGCCACCACACCCGGCAGATAACATTCTTTCTTATTTAACGTATTTTCACTATGACTCTTGTCTTCCCTATTATTTTGTCTACTAATCTGTAAACTCCCCAAGGACTGGACTTGTCTGATTCATCTGGATTTCTCTAACACGCACAGGCACACTGGTACATACCAACAGGTACTAATAAATATTTGAATGGTCTGGGTATGGGCTCATACCTGTAATCCCAGCACTTTGGGAGGCCAAGGCAGAAGGAAAGCTTGAGACCAGGAGTTCAAGGCCAGCCTGGGCAATATAGTGAGACTCTATGTCTACAAAAAAACTTTTTAACATAACCAGGCACGGTCGTGTACCTATAGTCCCAGCTACTTGGGAGGCTACAATGGGGGGATTGCTTGAGCCCAGGAGGTCAAGGCTGCAGTGAGCCATGATCACACCATTGTACTCCAGTCTGGGCAGCAGAGTGAGACTGTCTCAAAAAATGACTGAATGAATAAATAAATGTTTGAATAAGTGAATGAATGAGTTGCTTGGAAAACTGAGGTATATGCATAATTGAAAAGGAAATATTAGCATATGCAAGACACTTTAAGAATGAAACACAGCCAGGCGCGGTGGCTCATGCCTGTAATCCCAGCACTTTGGGAGGCCAAGGCGGGTGGATCAACTGAGGTCAGGAGTTCGAGACCAGCCTAGTCAACATGGTGAAACCCCGTCTCTACTAAAAACACAAAAATTAGCCAGATGTGGTGGTGCGTGACTATAATCCCAGCTACTCGGGAGGCTGAGGCAGGAGAAGCGCTTGAACCTGGGAGGTGGAGGTTGCAGTGAGCCAAGATCGTGCCATTGCATTCCAGCCTGGGGGACTTGATCCCACAAAAAAAAAAAAAAAAAAAAAAAAATTGAATGAAAGATTAAGAAAAATCTCTCTTCTGTGTCTTGTTAGCTAAAGGGTTGGGAGTTGATGGAAAGGACAGAGAACCATCAAGCAAGTCACTCATTTGTCCTCGGTTCTTTGCAGCCAGAGACAGTTAGCAAAACCTGTCTCTTAGCAGGCTCTTACAGTCCACCCGTCCCATGAGTCTCCTTCAAGGGTTAAAAGTGAAGTTAACCACAGAAAATCTCAATCGAGACCCACATTGCTTTCAGGGTTGTGACCCCCCAGTCCCCATGTAGCTATAAGTACCTGGGTGACACTCATTGGCATGTCCCAGGTTGCCTGGGTTTCTAGTCCTGTTTACTCTGTCTGGTGTCTTTTCATGCAACATTCTCTAAAGCACATAGACTCAGAACAGTGGTTCTCCGTCTTCTCTAATTGCTCCTATTCTTTTTTTTTTTTTAACTTCTAAGTTCAGCAATACATGTGCAGGTTTGTTAAATAGGTAAACTCATGTCATGGGGGTTTGTAGTACAGATTATTTTGTCACCCGGGTGTTAGGCCTAGTACCCATTACTTATTTTTCCTGCTCCTCTCCCTCCTCCCACCCTCCATCCTCAGGTGGAGGCCTCAGGTATCTGTTGTTTCCTTCTTTGTGTCCATAAGTTCTCATCATTTAGCTCCCACTTATAAATGAGAACATGTGGTATTTGGTTTTCTGTTCCTGCCTTAGTTTGCTAAGGATAATGGCTTCCAGCTCCATCCATATTCCCTCAAGGGGCATGATCCCATTCTTTTTTATGGCTGCATAGTATTCCATGGTATATATGCACCACATTTTATTTATCCAGTCTACCATTGATGGGCATTTGGGTTGATTCCATGTCTTTGCTATTGTGAACAGTGCTGCAATGAACATACACGTACATGTGTCTTTATGATGGATCGACTTATATTCCTTTGGGTATATACCCAGTAACTGGATTGCTGGGTCCCATGGTATTTGTAAGAGGGGCAGAAGACTCTAATGACCTGCTCTTTCTCTCTGACAGAAAAAGAGCTCAGCCATAACAAAAATCGAGAACAACAAACTTGATGCTAGCAACACTCGTAAAGCTTATAACTGGGAAATATGAACCTTAAACTCAGTACTTTATATTGTGAAACACTGTCCCCAAAACACTATTATCCAAATAACTTCAGTTTCTTACCTTGATGGTACATTGCAAAGTATTTAAATAGCAATACCAGATAAGCAAATTTGAAGGTGGCGGGATTTGCTTTAACGTATTTGAAATCTGTTGCATACAAAGTATTTTTAAAGTCCTGTTTAGAGTAAAGCTAGTAGCCACCAATTTCATTCATACAAGTATGTCATTACATACTTAGAGTGAACCATGCAACCTACAATAAACTTGGTTGAAAATTACCTAAGTAAATTAGTTATAATTTCTCCTTTAAGAGGGAGAGTAGAATTCTAGTTCTCTACATTCTTTTATGCCCAGTAGAACCTTTCCAATGTTGCTTAGCATTGAACGATTTTCAGATTACCTAATGAGAAATGGAATCAGAGTTTTTAGGGATCTCTAGAAATGGCTGGTTTTAGTTGATAAATTTCAGACTGGGCACGGTGGCTCACGCCTGTAATCCCAGCACTTTGGGAGGCCGAGGCAGGCAGATGGCTTGAGGCCAGGAGTTCAAGAACAGCCTGGCCAACACAGTGAGACCTCGTCTCTACTAAAAATACAAAAACTAGCCGGGTGTGGTGGTGCATGCCTATAATCCCAGCTACTCAGGAGGCTGAGATATGAGAATTACTTGAACCTGGGAGGCAGAGGTTGCAGTGAGCGGCGTTCACGCCACTGCACTCCAGCCTGGGTGACAGAATGAGACTCTGTCTCAAAAAAAAAAATCCAAATGTTAATAACTCATAATAACCCACTTAGGTGCTCATAAGTAGCCCCTAGTCTTCTGTAATAATGAAAATCTATGAAATGGCATCATTTACTCACAAAGATCAAAGAAAGACCTCAAATTTTAAAGTCAGTTTGACGAAGGCCTGTACTTTGAGACTCTGCTGTGGAGCAATAAGGAGCACCTCACTGGACTGAATAAATCCAACTTCTATGATCCTGTGTTGCCCCCAAACAGGGAAAAGGACAGATGAGCTTGGTTTCATGGTTGCTTTCTCCTGTGCCAGGCAAAGCCTTCTGGAACCAACCATAATGGCTTATGCTGGTTGGAGAAAAAGTGCTATAAAAAATTCAGTTGTTCCTTAGACCCAAGTAGAAGAGTCCTTGAATCCTAATAAAAAGTCACTTTTTAAAGTTACTGTATTCTAGGCTGGGCGCAGTGACTCATGCCTGTAATCCCAGCACTTTCGGAGGCCGAGGTGGGCAGATCACGAGGTCAGGAGTTCAAGACCAGCCTGACCAACATGGTGAAACCCCATCTCTACTAAAAATACAAAAATTAGCTGAGCATAATGGTGTGCACCTGTAGTCCCAGCTACTCGGGAGGCTAAAGCAGGAAAATTGATTGAACCAGGGAGGCGGATGTTGCAGTGAGACAAGATCATGCCACTACACTCCAGCCTGGGCAACAGCAAGACTGCATCTCAAAAAAAAAAAGAAAGAAAAAGAAAAAAAGTTACTCTATTCTAAATGAAAACCAAAATTTCATAGACATAGGACAAGAGGTTGGGGTAGGGAAATTTATTATCTTTAAAAAAGAAACTGAAAAGGACTTAAAGATCACAGTGTTGCCCCGATTCTTAAGTTGAGCAAATAATGAGTCAAATCATGTTGGTTTTGTGCATCTGTGTGGTTTTTCCAACAAAATTGTATGGGCTGGGCGTGGTGGCTCATGCCTGTAATCCCAGCACTTTGGGAGGCCAAGGTGGGCAGATCACTTGAGGTCAGGAGTTCGAGACCAGCCTGGACAACATGGTGAAACCCCATCTCTACAAAAATACAAAAATTAGCCAGGCATGGTGGCGCATGCCTATAGTCCCAGCTACTCAGGAGGCTGAGGCAGGAGAATTGCTTGAACCTGGGAGGTGGAGGTTGCAGTGAGCCAAGATCACGCCACTGCACTCCAGCTTGGGTGACAGAGTGAGACCCTGTCTCAAAAAAAAAAAAAAAAAAAAAAAAAAATTGTGTGGAAGCACAATGTAACATGCCATAAACTCCAGTTTGAACATTCACAGCATACTCCTAAATGGGGCATCTTATTAACAAGGGTATTTAAGGGCTAAGGGTCTCTCTTTATCCTTTGACAAACAGGTCTATCTCTTTTGAAAGGCTTCTTCCTTCGTTCATTGCCTCTCTTTCGACACTGGCCTCCTTATTTGGCAATGGAGTTGGAGTCAAACAGTTCTCCATTGCTTTCAGTGACTTCATGAAGTTTTCTATTTTTTTTTCTGCATGGATGTTTATCTTACTTTGTATTTTGTTACATTGCATATTGTTGGATGATAGCACCCTCTAACCATCAAAGAGAGAACACTTTGCCTAGATGGGCAGGGCAAAGTTGGGGGAGGAGGTGGTCAGTATTTAAGCAAGGGCCAAATTTATTGAACTCATAAATATATATTGAACTCATAAATTTATTGACTAATAAAAATTTATTGAACTCATAAATTTATTGACTCATAAATATCTACATGATTTTTGCTGTCTTTTGCAACTTGAATCTACAGGAACTCAGATAAAGAACACTTGGATAATGATGATCCCTGTAGAGCTAATGGTAACACACCTTAAGTGTATACAGTGATCTACATTGATCTATGTTTTTCTTTTTTTTTTGAGATGGAGTCTTGCTCTGTCGCCCAGGCTAGAGTGCAGTGCCGTGATCTCGGGTCGCTGCAACCTCCGCCTCCCTGGTTCAAGTGATTCTCCTGTCTCAGCCTCCTGAGTAGCTGGGATTTCAGGTGTGTGCCACCATGCCTAATTTTTGTATTTTAAGTAAAGATGGGGTTTCACCATGTTGACCAGGCTGGTCTTGAACTCCTGACCTCAGGTGATCCGCCCGCCTCAGCCTCCCAAAGTGCTGGGATTACAGGCGTGAGCCACCGCACCTGGCCCTATCTACATTTTTCAAAATATTTTTCAATAGACTTTTTTCCCTTCCAACTTTTATTTTAACTTTAGGGGTACATGTGCAGGATGTGCAGGTTTGTTACATAGGTAAACGTGTGCCACGGTGGTTTGCTGCCCAGATCATCCCATCACCTAGATGTTAAGCCCAGCGTTCATTCTCTGTCTTTCCTGACGCTCTCCCTCCTCCCACCCCATCCCATAGATTTCTACTTGAACTCTTAAAGTGGGTGGAGTAGATGTAGGAAGCTGTAGTTCAGAGAGATCCTGCAATATGGGTCTCCAAGTGCCCAGTATTTTCAGTGCATACTCATTAGGGACAAATCTTAGTCATGAGATTAAGCTGAGGGGTACCAAATGCATTTCTTTCAGATCTAGGAGGGATGAGGTACCATCCAAGGTCCCCTCTGATCCTTCTGACTGGGCTGAAGTCAGGCCTCTGAAGACAGAAGGAGAAGGATCCTAAGGCTGAAGCTGTTTGCTTTCTAGACCTCATAAACCTGTCTTCTAGGATGATGTGAGGCAATGCATATACTCATGTGATAGGGATTTCCTGGGGGGAGCAGGCGTATCTTCCTCTGACGTGTCATTGACTCCCTGCATGCTCAGTTACTGATTAATCCGCGGATCACTCCAGCTTCCTGCCAGCTGCCCTTTCATGGGGTGAGGGAGTGCAGGTCAAAGTGGGAGCTGGGATGGTGTGTGGGCTTCAAAAACTTTACCTGGCGTCACGGGCACTGAGGAAATGCTTGGTTGCTGCAGTTGTATCCCGAAGCCTTTAATTTAGACAATTTTAGCTTAGCCAGGCTAGAGAAATACTTCCTTTATGAGCAATAGGGCCTGTGAAAGACCCCAAATACATGGGAGACCTGAAATAATAATGATTTGTGGCTCCCAGCACGCTCCCTCGGGGGCCTGGTGTCCTGGAGGCTGGTCTGACTTGCCTGGAGGTCACTGGTGTGTGGCTTAGCTGTAGCGGCGGCGTAGGGGGTGTCCAGGGGAGTGGACAAGCAATTCTCCTGTCTTTTGCAATTTGAATCTTCAGGAACTCACATAAAGAACACTTGAATGACGACGATCCCTGTAGAGGGATTTCATCTGTTCCATCACACATGGAAGAGGAGTTGCTAGGTCAGGAAAGGAAGCTGCTAAGCTAAGGTTCTTGTCACTTTGTCCTTGCATGCCGGAGGAGGGGCTGTCCAGGATGAGGTAATTTTGTAGATCCTCACCTCCTTCCTAAAAACCTTGCCATGGGGTTGCAATGTGCCATGTTCATCAGTGCTCCAGCAGACTCCAGGAGAGGAAGAGGGACCCCTAGGAGGTGGCTGCTGCTGCTTCTTTCCAAGATGCAAGTCCTGTCCGGGTGAAATAGGGCAGTTCCCAGTCGAGGCCCTGGCTGCACTGCCAGACCATAGCCCATAGGCAGGCAGAGCCTCAGGCCAGCACTGCGCCTTCCAGCCAGCATGGCTGTGACTCCCTAAGCAGCCCAGGACTGCGGTTACCTCTGGAGTGTCTTGCTGGCAGAGGTGGCCTTCCCGGGGAAAGTGAGGGAATTTTAAATGTTCCTTCTATCTAGGTTTCTCTTGTTTAGAAAACATGGAAGTACATGTGGGTGACACAGGTGAGCTCATCAAACACGTTTAAGAAGGGTCTTTAGTAGGAAGAATGGAATAAGGAGTGGGAAACTCTTACTTCCTCCACCACTCTTGATCTCGCCCACAAAGGTGAGTTCGCCTTGCACCCTCTGTGGGTTGGAGCTGATCCCAGCCAATTAGCCGATGACATGTTGCTCCCTCATTGCCAGAAAAAGCCCCTCTCAGCGGTAAGACCTGGGGCCTCCACATCAGACCTTCTCTACAGCAGTGGCTGGTCTGACTTGGGAAAAGGGAGGAAGATAGATGTGTCATGAATGAAACATGTGTAGTATGTTGGTGCACATTTAAAGACATTAAAGACTGACATTGAAGTTCCCTTACAGAAATAAATGAATCCTGGAGTTCTAATTGCTGGTCCCACCTAAGTATCTTCTCTGTCAGGATAAAAATATAAAGAATGTCCCAGACTAGATGTCATGAGTCTAGACCCGTGTTAAGGGAGAACCTGCCAGGTACAACAGAGTGGGACATGACCTGATAAGGCAGGGGACCAAGGTGACTCATGAAGTTTAGTGCAGAGCCAGGCAGCCATGATGAGAGCAGAGTTTGTAGACAGCTACCTGGCTTTGAGCCTTGCATGCAGCCAAGATCCTGAGGCCTTCAGGAGGGCTCCCCTGGAATGTTCTAGATACAGGAAGCGGTACCTGCTGAAAGGGCTGGGAAGGAGCTTTTTCCTGGACTGTTTCAAATCCACTGTGTCCTAGACACTTGCATTTTTTAAAATTATTTTTAAATATTTTGTAGAGATGGGGGTCTTGCTCTGTGGCCCAGGCTAGTCTCGAGCTGCTGGCCTCAAGTGATCCATACAACTCAGCCTCCCAAAGTGCTGGGATTGCAGGCATGAGCCACCGTGCCTGGCCTGGAAACTCTCATTCTAATTGACATTAATTAATACTCACTAATGGCATTTCATTAGGATAGATGTCAAAGATTTATCACATTCTGCAGTGTTCTGTTTGTTCAGGGGATGGATAGCATATTTGATTAAAATTAGACTGTAGATTTTTTCTATCATAATTACATATTAATATAGTTCATAAAAATTTAAATAGTTAAGAGGAATATGCGAAAAAGAATTGTTTCTGGCCGGGCTCGGTGGCTCATGCCTGTAATCCCAGCACTTTGGGAGGCCGAGGCAGGCAGATCACGAGGTTAGGAGTTCGAGACCAGTCTGGCCAACATAGTGAAACCCTGTCTCTACTAAAAATACAAAAAATTAGGCCGGGCGCGGTGGCTCAAGCCTGTAATCCCAGCACTTTGGGAGGCCGAGACGGGCGGATCACGAGGTCAGGAGTTCGAGACCATCCTGGCTAACACGGTGAAACCCCGTCTCTACTAAAAAATACAAAAAACGAGCCAGGCGAGGTGGCGGGCGCCTGTAGTCCCAGCTACTCGGGAGGCTGAGGCAGGAGAATGACATAAAAACCCGGGAGGCAGAGCTTGCAGTGAGCTGAGATCTGGCCACTGCACTCCAGCCTGGGAGACACAGCGAGACTCCGTCTAAAAAAAAAAAAAAAAAAAAAAAAAAAAAATTAGCCGGGTGTGGTTTGTGTGCCTATAATCCCAGCTACTCAGGAGGCCGAGGCAGGAGAATTGCTTGAACCCAGAAGGCTGAGGTTGCAGTGAGCCAAGATCGCACCATTGCACTTCAGCCCAGGTGACGGTCCAAGACTTCGTCTCAAAAAAATAAAAGAATTGTTTCCCTCTTGCTCTAGTCCCTCTATAAATACCCTGATTTTTTGTGTTCTCTCACAGGGACTCTACATATATATATACACACACACATATATTCTACCCATATACATATATATATATATATGTATATATACACACACACACATATTTATTCATTTATTTATTTATTTAAAAACAGGCTCTCACTCTATCACCCAGACTGGAGTACAGTGGTGCTATCTCGGCTCACTGCAGCCTTGAACTCCCGGGCTCAGGTGATCCTCCCACCTTAGCCTCCCAAATAGCTAGGACTGTAGCATGTGCCTGTAGGCACATGCCACCACTCCCAGCTAATCTTTGTTTTTTTTTTTTTTTTGTAAAGACAGAGTTTTGCCATGTTGCCCAGGCTGGTCTCAAACTCCTGGGCTGAAATGATCCACCCACTTCAGCCTCCCAAAGTGACAGGATTACAGGTGTATGCCACCATGCCCAGCCATGCATATATTATTCTTTTTATTTCTCACATAAAGGAATCGTGTGACACAGACTGCTTGACAACTTGCTGTCTTTTTCACCCAATGACATATTTTGTACCTCTTTCCATATCAGCAATATAGGTTTACTCCATTTTTTTTAACAGCTGTTCCTATTGATGCTTTTTCCTGTTACATCAGTGCCACAAGAAGCATCCTTACATAATCACTTTGCATATATATGCAAATCAACCATAATACAGAGTCCTGGATTTGGATTTTCTGGATCCAAATAATACACATCTTATATTTTAATAGATAGTGCCAAATTGCCCCCAAAACAGTTGTACCAATTTTAACTCCCTCCAAAAACGTGTGAGAATGCTTCTCCACACTTTCACAAATTCTGTGTGTTAGTATTTTTAATCATCTTCAATGGATGAAAAAATTGCTCCCTGTTCAAATTCTTATTTATATGAAGGATAAGGGAGGTTCTGAGTCTTTCCACATGTTTCTAAACTTTTTCCTCGTTTTTAGCAAACTGCCTTTTCATGTCCTTTATCCATCTTTCTATTGATAGTTGTCTTGTTTCCCTGGAATTTTTTTGGGGGGATGGGGTATAAGGAAAAAGATAGGTATTATTTTAGGTTTATATTTTTCCAAATTACCAGTTGTCCCACTAGATTTATTGAATAATCTGTCTTTTTCCACTGATTTTTTTTTTTAAAAACCTACCCTTTTCACATATCAGTCATTTACATATATATTTATTTAGGTCTGTTTTCGGACTATATTCTGTACCAATGAAATCACTACTGTTGTATTAGGTTTTAGCCATTTGTGTTTTTCCTCCTTGCATTCCCTTGCAGCCAAGACTCTGCTCCACTAGAGAAAGAAAAAGAACAGGAGGTGGGAGTGATTCTGGAGCCTGTCACCAGCCTTGGCGAACACAGTCAAGTTTGACTTTCAAAGACTAGGGCTGCCGGGTTTGCCCTGGGCCCTGAGGTCATGTGGCTGGAGCAGATAAGAAGTCACTTTGGAGAAATGCTTGCAGGCAGCAGCCCTCGGCAGCATGTGTGTGGCCCGTAGTGGTTATCTGTCCAAGCAGTGATGGAATAGCAGTGATTTCAGCCAGGGGATGTGGACATGGGGAGGGGTGTGGAAGGAGCAAGTAGCCGCAGCTTGTCCTGGAACTCAGCATTCAGGTGGGTCCTGCCTATTCTTCCTGCTTTGTGTTCAAAGCCTGTGGTTAGAGGGGAGGCCTGCAGGCCGGATTTCACGTGTGCGTGGATGACCAAGGCTAGGACGGCAGGGGGGCAGCCATGTTTGCTAGAGGGAACATGCACCTCTCCTGGAAAGCCGTGTGAATCTCAAACTTTACTCTCCCTCTGGCCAAGGGAACTGGATACATATTCCCCGTTTCTTCCTCGTTCCTTTCATCAGAATTGCATGAGGAGCATATTAAAATAGATTCCTAGGATTTTCTGGAGAGATGGAACTGGTCTGTGTCTTGATTTGGGCATTGGCTGTAAGGAGGCATGTCGTTGTCAAACTACACCCTTACAGTTGATTTTTTTTTTAACTATATGAAAATTATGCTTAGTAGGGGGAAAGGAGAGCCAAATAAACTTAACACCAGCTTCATAGTCACTCCTAAGCAGGTGACCTCACATTTGCAAGAGTTAGTGCTGGTATACACAAGCCTTACAAAGACTGCTTTGGAAAGAAAGAGTAGAATGTGAATGGTGAAATCCAGGTTAGAGGGGATGCAGGTGCTTTTGGTGAGATTCTCCCAGTTTACTGTATATTTGAAATTTTCCTAACAAAATGTTGGACAAAATACTAAGTAGTTACCCTGTGGAGATCACTCACAGGGGTGTTCTTAAAGAATGAGTAGAAATATAAAATAACAGCACATGAATGGTTACATGCAGCAAAGGATCAAATTTCCAGTGATATCATGTTGGCCATCGCAAAGCACTATACACAGGATGGCTTAAAACAATGCACTTTGGGAGGCCAAGGTGGGTGGATCACCTGAGGTCGGGAGTTTGAGACCAACCTGGCCAGCATGGCGAAACCCCGTCTCTACTGAGAATACAAAAATTAGCTGGGTGTGGTGGCGCATGCATGTAGTCCCAGCTACTCTGGAGGCTGAAGTGGGAGAATCACTTAAATCTGTGAGGCGGAGGTTGCAGTGATCTGAGATGGCGCCACTGCGTTCCAGCCTGGGCGACAGAGCACGACTCCATTCCCCACCCCATGCCAAAAAAAAAAAAAAAAAAAAAGCAAAACCCAGAAATGTATTATCTCATGCTTCTAGAGGCTGGACAGCAGACATCAAGATTTCAGCCGGGTTACTTCCCTCTAGAGGCTGCAAGGAAGAACCACTTCAAGCCCCTCTCCGGGCTTCTAGTGGGGCTGCTGTCCTTTGGTGTTTCTTGGCTTGTAGTTGCATCACTCCCATCCCTGCCTCCATCTTTATGGGTGTTCTTCCCATACAGATGGCTCTATGTCAATGTCTCCTAAGTCCCCTCTTAGGAGGGGGCTTACGCCACCAATCTTACATTGATTATATCAAAGATCATATTTCTGACCAGGTGTGGTCGCTCAGGCGTGTAATCCCAGCAATTTGGGAGGCCGAGGCAGGAGGGTCACTTGAAGAGCCCGGAAGTTTCAGATCAACCTGGGCAACATAGGGAGACCCTGTCTGTAAAAAACACAAAAATTACCTGGATGTGGTGGTGTGCACCTGTAGTCTCAGCTACTCAGGAGGCTGAGGTGAGAGGATCGCTTGAGCCCAGGAGTCAGAGGTCTCAGTGAGCTGAGATCACGTCAGTGCATTCCAGCCTGGGTAACAGAGCCAGACCCTGTCTCAAAATAAATAAATAAATAAAAATCCTGTTTCCAAACAAAGTCATATTCACAAGCTCTGGACGGACATGAGTTGGCAGGGGGAATTGGGGAAGGGACACTCTTCCTCCCAGTACATTTTTTTTGTTGTTTTTTGTTTTTTGTTCTTGAGATGGAGTCTCCTCGCTCTGTCATC
Organism: Macaca nemestrina; assembly: GCF_043159975.1. Taxonomy (NCBI): domain Eukaryota; kingdom Metazoa; phylum Chordata; class Mammalia; order Primates; family Cercopithecidae; genus Macaca; species Macaca nemestrina. The sequence continues at coordinate 73,587,237 of NC_092142.1, read as the reverse complement.
CAGGCTGGAGTGCAGTGGCACAATCTTGGCTCACTACAACCTCCACCTCCCAGGCTCATGCAATTCTCCTGCCTCAGCCTCCCGCATAGCTGGGACTACAGACATGTGCCACCACACCTGGCTAATTTTTGTATTTTCAGTAGAGACAGGGTTTCGCCATATTGGCCAGGCTGGTCTTGAACTCCCGACCTCAAGTGATCCACCTGCCTTGGCCTCCCAAAGTGCTGGGATTACACACCTGAGCCACTGTTCCTCCCCCCGGTACAGTTACTATTAAACAACTTCTGCCGCTCAAACAACCTAGATGAAAGTGATTATGAATGCTCATTGGAGAACTACGGTCTATTGCAGAAAAATGACTCCAATAGAGACAGAGATTTCAATGTCAAAGACTTATGTGAAAAGTTTGATGCTTCACTTGAGCGAAAAAAATCCATGTGTAACTAAAGAATTAGTGTGCACAGATTATATTTTTAAAAGATTCTAAGGTCACCTCCAAACCTACAAAATGTAAATCTCTGGAGTCAAGACCTCAGAAATCTGTATTTTTCATAAGTACCCTGTGTGACTCTTGAGCACCATAAAGTTTGTTGTAACTCATTGTCCTAGAAGGGTAAGGGCAGAAGGAAAATGGAGATGGAGAAAATAGAGGTGCTGGGCATGGCTTGGCAGGCAGTGCTCATGGGGTTATTTATTTATTTATTTTCATTTTTATTTTTATTTTTTTGAGCTGGAGTCTCGCTCTGTTGCCCAGGCTGGAGTGCAGAGGCGCAATCTCAGCTCACTGCAACCTCCACCTCCCAGGTTCAAGCGATTCTCCTGCCTCAGCCTCCCGAGTAGCTGGAATTATTACAGGTGCACGCCAACACACCCAGCTATTTTTAGTAGAGATGGGGTTTCACTATGTTGGCCAGGCTGGTCTCAAACTCCTGACCTCATGATCCGCCCGCTTCAGACTCCCAAAGTGCTGGGAGGCGTAAGCCACCTCGCCCTGCTCTTCATGGGGTTATTAAAGAAGCCACATCCTCAGGCTCCTGTTGTGGTGCATGGCGTTTGGTGCAGAACAGTTGCGCTGTGGACACTTACTGGGCAGCCCATGCTGTTGCCCTCTGAGACAGAGGAGGGAGTCCAGGATCTGGAGCCTAAGATGGTGCTCTAGTTCTGGCTCTGTATCTAACTGGCGGTGTGACTTTGGGCAAGTTAATCAACCTCTCTGAGCAGTGATTTCCTTATGCCCTGCCTCCCCTACAGGATTCTCTGTGGCTACAGTGAGATAATATGAGAGCTGTGAAACAGGATGCAGGGATCACACCCACGCAGGAGGGTGAGGAGTCCCTTCAGCTCCAGCTTCTGCTAAGCAGGGGTGGGTTTCTGCTAGGTAGTGAGGGACACGTGTTTTCAGAACCTGAGCTGCTGCGTGCTTCGACCCTCCTGGGCAGGATTGTGCACCCCTGGAGGAGCTGGAGAATGTGACATTCTGGTCTCAGTCATCCCTCCAGGCCTGGCCAGGGAGATCTGCGATAGCCTCCCATCGTCACTCCATCTTCACCTGGACAGGTGCAGCACTATACCCAGGACACTTACCCTGGTCAGGGAAGGACAGTCCCCAAAGGTGAGGCTGGCCAGGGCCCCAGTTTGTCTCGGGGGCTCACAGGGCTGCCTCCCGCTCTCCACCATCCCTTCCTCCATTCAGCCACAAATATGTTAATGTTTCCTCTGTGCCAGGCATCCTGCTTGTTACTGGAGACAAAAAGACACCTGACTGAGATACTCATGGGGCTTACCTCAGAGGAGTGAGACAGACATGATAATTACAGGTGGCAGCAAGTGCTTCTGTAGAATAGAAACATTCTGTATGGACCAATATCCTGGGTCGGAAACATTCCAGGCAGAGGGAACAGCACGTGCAAAGGCTCTGAGGCACACAGGACTGAGAGGAGACTCTGGCATTACTGGAGCGTGGGGAGGGGTGGAGTGTGGTGGGGGCTGAAGTGGAAGGAGGTGGACAAGAGCCCTGACTTGGTGGGGTTCATGGGTCATGGCCAGGGATTTAGATTTTATGCTGAGAACCAGGGGCAGCCACTGGAGGATTTTAAGCAGAAGACTGACAACGTTGCTCTGCATTTGATCAGATCGCTCTGGCTGCCATGTGGAGGGCAGATTGGGCTTGGGGTCGGGGGGTGGTCAAGAGTGGAAGCAGCAAGGGAGTTAAGAGGCCATTGCTGTTGTCCAAGTGGCAGATGGGGGTGGCCTGGATTGGTGACCGTGAGGATGAAGGGAATTTGAAATTTTCATGGACATGGAACCATAAGAACTTGCTGCTGCATTGGATGCCAGCAGCGAGGGGAAGGAAGAAGTTGAGGACGACGCCAAGGTTTTGGCCTGAGCAACTGGGTGATTTGATTTATGGAAATGACTAATACTGGGGTGGGGGCCAATGTTTGGGATAGGACCATCAAAGTTCACTGGGGTCAGGTTTGAGGTGCCAAGGAAATATCAGTAGAGATTTCGAATAGTGATTGAATATATGAGTCCAGAGCTGAGCTGTCCAAGGTGGGAACCACCAGCCATATTAGACAGCACACATATAGAACATTTCCATCACCGGACAAAATCCTGCCAGATGGTGCTGGTCTAGAGCTGTGACCCAGCACCATAGGCATTTCTCTCTGGGATAATGGCACCCAATCTGATGGTGCTATCTAGGAAGCTGCTGTCCGTATGTCATTCACAAATGGCTCTTTCTTGCCCTCTCTGCTTGACCACACCAGAACGTGTATTCAGTGAGGTCCCTTACGTGTGGCCATGTCAGGCAGGCACTGACCTCCTAGAAAGACAATTTACCCTGTGGTTATTTAAGGAAGTCACTTCCTGGGGCTGAAGCAGCATTATGGTGACGAGTATAACACATAGAATGGAGGCTGTACCCACCAGGCATCACCAGTTGTCATGAGTTCTAGGATTCACTGTGTAGACTTCGCTAATTTAAGAAATGTGTGATGGGGCCGGGTGCGGTGGCTCAAACCTGTGATCCCAGCACTTTGGGAGGCCAAGGCGGGTGGGTCACCTGAGGTCAGGAGTTCAAGACCAGCCTGGGCAACATGGTAAAACTCTGTCTCTGCTAAAAATACAAAAAATCAGGCATGGTGGTGCGTGCCTATAATCCCAGCTACTCGGGAGACTGAGGCAGGAGAATCGCTTGAACCTGGGAGTTGCAGTGAGCCAAGATTGTGCCACTGCACTCCGGCCTGGGTGACAGAGCGAGACTCTGTCTCAAAAAACAAACAGAAAGAAATGTACAGTGGGAGCAGGCAGAGTAGCTCATGCCTGTAATCCCAGAAGTTTGGGAAGCTGAGGTAGAAGGATCCCCTAAGGCCAGGAGTTTGAGACCAGCCTGGGCAACATAGCATGACCTCATCTCTTAAAAAAAAGTAGCAGATTAGCCGGCCATTGTGGCATGTGCCGATAGTCCTAACTACTCAGGAGGCTGAGATGGAAGGATCGCTCGAGCCAGGAACTGGAGGCTGAGGTTGCAGTGAGCCGTGATTGCACCACTGCACTCCAGCCTGCTGACAGAGCAAGACCCTGTCTCTTAGACACACACACACAGGCACACAAACACAAAGAGTGGAAAAAAAGAGAACACAGGCCTGAATCCAATGGACTTGTCTTCTAGAACACACCATGCCACCTGAGACAAGTCAGCCAATCTTTCCAAGCATAAACCTCCTTAACTGCACAGGGAGGAGACTGCATGGCCAGGCATGGGGAGAGGGAATCGCTTGAATCAGCAAAAAGAAGTAGGAGGTATGAGGGAGGGTCTTGTTGTTGATGCTGCTGCTGCTGCTGTCGTTTGGGTTTTTTAATAAAACGGTTCAGTGACTTTTATTGTTTTTTGTAGCATAATCATTTGCCATTTTGTAAACAGTGCCAAGAACAATATTTTTCTTTCTTAAATTATTAGATTATAAAAGACACATTTAGAAATATTGTTTCTGGAATAATGGCACATGAGGTTGTTTGTAAATCAGTAGTCTTGATTCTCCTTTTAAAAATAGCAAAATACAGGATAATTCTTAGATTGGAGTGTTATGCAATAGATCTGAAATTTGCTATATTATACCAGTTGGGTCAGTGAGGAGATAATATATTTTAGGTGCCTTGTGGATAGCACATGCTGTAAACCTGCTTGAGGTGGCTTGAGGTCTCAGTCTTGAGAGAGTACGGTCCAGAAGTGGTCTCGGCAAGTCTGCAAAAGGACACGTTTTAAGGAACTCATGTCCTGCGAGCTGTTGATGCTGCTCATTGGAGTTGAAACTCAGATTCTCCCATTTTACCACTGCAGCGAGGGACAGGATTTTGTAAGGAAGGACCCAGCAGGGAAGCCTCCAAAAGCCCCTCTTGTTTACCCTGACAAGCCCTGGCCACGCCCCCTCCAGCTGTGCTCCCAGCACAGAGACTTTCCCTGGGGGCCTCTCCAGATCCCCAGGTCCCGCATTCACTGGAAAAACCCACGTGTTTCCCTGACTCAGTGCATTCCTGGAAACTTTGCCCTAATCGGAGGTTAGAGACTGGAGGGCTGAGGATCCCGGTGGCTGCCAACAGTCAGTGGCAACATTTGGTAAAAAATGGAGCTAGTGGCTTGAAAACCCACGGGGGGTATCCTAATGCGTTCCCAGTGGTAATTTCATTTTTTCAAGCCTCTGCCCCTTTTCCCACGTCCTGGGTTGCCTGCCCACCTGTGCTGGCTTCTGCTTCTGGTGTCGAGGTTGCTGGCAGTGGCATTAGAGGGGGCTCCACTTCACGAGTAGAATGGATGCTGGGTCTGTGGTGAACAGTCGACGCCCCGGGACCCAGGACTGTCTTTTTGTCCTTCTCCACACACCTGAGCTGGAGAGTTGGTCACAGCTCAGGCACACGTTTCCCGCTGGTTTTCTTTCCTCCTTTCCTCTGGCTCCCATGAATACTGGGACAGTGGCCTGCAGGGCCCATCGCCTTGCAATGACTGTGGGGAGGGCGAGGGGTGGGTGGGCTTCAGGGGTTCTGACCCTTGTCACTTGCCAGATACGGTTTCTTAGGCCACCACAGGCATCTAGAGCTCAGCTCCTGGTCGGTCCTGACTCCAGGTTTGGATCTAGAAAGGCAGAGGGCAGCTTATTAAAGATGGAAGCAAGCGGATCCGCTGCCTTCATTTCAGCCAAAAGCTTTCACCAAAAAACACCAGCTCCAAGGAGACTGCTCCCTGGGGGCCGCAGAGGTGGGCTTGTTAACGCCAGAGCCTCCTCCCCAAGAAAGACTCTCGCTGCAGATACAGATACGGCTCGGGACAGCCTTGGCACCATCATCTCCCTCTGGGGCCTGCCCCTTCCTAGCTGCCAGGGACCATGTAACACCCAGGGGTGCTGCGACACCTGGACCCCCCACCTTCCCCCTGGGCCTCCATGGGGTGGGGGCAGCTGGACCCAAGGCCTGAGGCAACCATTCCCTTTCAGAAAAGGGGTTTTCAGGCAAAACCCAGGCTGTGGGATAAAAGGCCATCTGTCCGTCCCGCGGTGCCCAGCCCCGGCTTTCCCGAACAACATGCCTTTATGCCTGCGCCCCCGCCCGCAGCCCCCGCCCGCCGCACACTGCCTCCTTTCAGGCTGCCTCTATGGTGGACTTGTTTGTTTGTGGTGCAGAGCGCAGACGTTCTGTTGTTCTTCTCTGTTCTCTCCCCCGTGCGCCGTCCAAGCAAACCCTCTCTAGGGAGGACAGGGTCTGGGACCCTGGAGGAAGCTGGGGGCTTGGGGACCTCCCAGGGAGTCCTCCAGGAGGGGAGAAAGGAGGGTACGTGGGGAGCCTTCCCGGGAACAGTCCTGGGAGTGGGCTGCTCTCTGCCCCCCCCCCCGCCCCTCCAGCAGTCACTTGAGAGATCTTGAATAAGTCACTCGGGCCGCCTGTGCCTCAGTTTCCCCCGTGTGCGGAATGCCTCCTGCCAGTCTCTCAGGGAGAGTTGTGTCCGTCCCGGTGAGATGCCGCCGCATGTGCGCCGTGGTGAAGGTGCTTGTGGTGGAGGTGGCAGGGCTGTCCCAGCTGCCACCTGGGGGATGGGGGAAGTGCAGAATAGAACAAGATTTGCACTAAAGAGGGCAGCAGTTTGCTCCACTGCTCCACGCGCAGCATTTCCATGTGGGAAAAACTAGGAAGTGACCTCTCAGGCCCTAAAGAAGGGGAACAAGGCCGCCCCTGGCTGCAGGTGGGCAGCAGTGGGCTAGGAACGGACCTACTTGAATGCCTGTCCCCCGGGGCCATCTGTGTGGCCTGCCCCTGCGGGCCGGGTGGCAACGCTGTGCTGACTGAAGGATCCTGGTTTCTGCCGCGTCCTCAGCTTAGGGTGAGGGGCAGACTCCTGGCTCCTCAGCACTTCGGATGCCTCCCTCGGTTGTCCCCTCTCCTTCTTGAATTCCCTTTCCTTTGGTGACCCGTCTTGATCCCAGGTGAAACTGATTCAGGCCTTGTTACAGGTTTTCTAGGCTCCTGTAACAAACTATCACAAACTGGGTGGTTGAACAACAGAAATGTATTGTCTCACAGCTCTGGAGGCCGGAAGTCTGAGAGCAAGGTGTTGGCTGGGTGGGTTCCTTCTGAGGACATTGAGGGACAGTCTGTTCCAGCCCTCCCCTGAGCTGCTGGGGACTGCCAGCTGCTCTTGACAATACTTGGCTTGGAGAGGCATTGCTCCCATCTCTCCCTCCATCTTCACACGCGTGTGTCTGTGCCCAAATCACCCCTTTTATAAGGCCCACTGGAATGACGTCATCTTAACTAATTACATCTGCAATGACCTTGTTTCCCAAGAAAGTCACATTCTGAGGCTCTGGGGGTTTGAACTTCAGCATAGAGATCTTTGTGAGGACTGGCATAGCTCAACCCACAACCTCCACACTGGGAAGCGAGACCCTGGAACTAACACCCTTGGTGCATGGCCTGAGTCTCTACTGTGATTCCTTACCCCTCACAGATTTTGTCACCTTTCTTTCTTATTTATTTATTTATTTTGAGATGGAGTCTTGCTCTGTCACCCAGGCTGGAGTACAGTGGCAAGATCTCAGCTCACTGCAACCTCCACTTTCTGAGTTCAAGCGATTCTTCTGCCTCAGCCTCCCAAGTAGCTGAGATTACAGGTGCCTGCCACCATGCCTGGCTAGTTTTTGTATTTTTAATAGAGATGAGGTTTTGTCATGTTGCCCAGGCTCGTCTCAAACTCCTGACCTTAGGTGATCCACCTGCCTCGGCCTCCCAAAGTACTGGGATAACAGGCATGAGCCACCATGCCCGGCCAATTTTATCACCTTTCTAGATGTAAGGTGAAGAGAACCAGGAAAAACCAGGTCCAACACCCACTTCTGCTCCCTGACCTACTGCTTTCTCTAAAAGCCAGTCCCTGCCTGAGGTTGCCCTTCATCAGACCTTGCTGGGACTCTGGTCCCTTTGGCGCCTGCCTGCCCCGACTCCACCTGGGCCTTGGTGCAACTGGCCCTGAACGCCTGCCCCATGAGGGTATACCCCAGGCTCCCCATTGGAATTCCCCGTTCCAGGAATTGACAGGGCGGAGAAAACCCCTGCTCTCGTCTGTCCCTACTCATCCTTTTCAGTGGACAGGGCATCCCAGGGAGCAGGAGGCCTGCAACTTGCCTGGGAGTTTCAAACTGGCACACCAAGGGCCACATTTATATCCATACATGTTGATTTGGCTCACATCATTTGTTTTAAATGCAAGTCACATTTTAAAATCTGGAGATTTTACATAAAAATGTATTTTTCCAGCTTTTCATAGAAATCGGGGCCAGGCGCAGTGGCTTATGCCTGTAATCCCAGCACCTTAGGAAGCCAAGGTAGGAGGATCACCTGAGGCCAGGAGTTTGAGGCTAGGAGGTTGAGACTAACCTGGGCCACATAGCGAGACCCCCTTTGATACTAAAAAATTAAAAAAATAAAAATTGAGCCCCGGAGTTCAAGGCTGCAGCAAGCCACGATCACATCGCTCCACTCCAGCCTGGGAAACAGAGTGAGACTCTGTGTCAAAAGAAAAGAAAAAGAGAGAAGAAAAGAAATCAGAAGGTCTGACAACCCTTGGTCCCCATCTTCCTATGACTTGGACCTAAGTCAGAGCTGCCCTATTATAACAGGGCGTGGCCCCTCTATTTCACTGTAGTCTGCCTCATACCCTGCAGCCTCCCTGATACGAAGATGCAGTGACAGGCCAGGCACCACCATGGCTCATGCCTGTAATCCCAAGAAGGCTGAGGCAGGCAGATTGCCTGAGCTCACGAGTTCAAGACCAGCCTGGGCAACATGGTGAAACTCTGTCTCTGCTAAAAATACAAAAAAGTAGCCAAGCATGGTGGTACATGCCTGTAGTCCCAGCTACATAGGAGGCTGAGACAGGAAAATCGCTTGAACTGAGGAGGCGGAGGCTGCAGCGAGACAAGATGGTGCCACTGCATTCTAGTCAGGGCTACAGAGCAAGACTCTGTCTCAAAAAAAAAAAAAAAAAAAAAAAAAAAAAAAAAAAAAAAAAAAATTCCATTGACAGTGACTCGATGCTGTCCTTGTGGCTTGGGCTGACCAGAGAGGAAATAATGCCTGGTGATGAGCCAGGAATTGGTGTTGTGCTGGGAGCATTGAGGGTTGGTACTTCTCAAAGGCTTCTCTCTCGTGTGGCCTTGGACTATGGCTGGAAGGATCTAAGGAGGTTGAAGTGCCCTCCCTACCCTCCATTGCCCAGCATGTCCAGTGGCTCTCGGCTGGGAATGAGCAGTGCCTGCCGACCCCGTCTCCTTGGCAGAGCACCTTGGCCATTGCTTGTGCCCATCCTTCTCTCTCCAAGTAGACATGGGCTGTGGACGGCTCTCTTCCTGCCTGCCCTCCCCACACATTGGTGGTCTTTCCAGGCCTGGGCTCTCAAAGTCGACCCAGCCATCCACCTGCTCGCTAATGGATCACTCAGCAGGTATTGGCGGGCCAAGACTGTGCTGGGGACTAGGGAGTGAGCAGTGAGCAAGATTGAGTGGGGTCTCTACCGCACAGGGCTTACAGGCTAGCTTGGAATACAATCAACAGGTAAATGCGGTATCAGGAGAGCCAGGTGCCCCCTCGCCACTCAACAGCCCTGGGCCTGAACACAAGAGTGTCGAGCTGTCTCTCCTGCCTGCCTTCCCAAGGCAGAGAGGCCAGGAGGGACTGGGATGAAGGCTTCCGTTCTCAGCACCAGACTATTGCCCTGGGATAGTCTTGTCCGCCTCAGGGCACAAGAAAGCTGTGACCTGACACAGATGGGTTGGACACCCCCTGTCAAGCCACACTCATCAACACTTGTGCTGATCATTCCTGTGAAAGCCAGTGTGAGTCTAACTACAAAATTCTTCACTTCCCTTACCAAATACTGAAACCTACCCAATTCAAAGGCATCACCAGCCAGGTGCGGTGGTTCACACCTGTAATCCCAGAACTCTGGGAGACTAAAGTGAGCAGATCGCTTGAGCTTAGGAGTTTGAGACCAACCTGGGCAACATAGCAAGACCTTGTCTCTATAAAAAATAAAAAATTCACTGGACATGGTGGTGCACACCTATGGTCCCAGCTATTTGGGAGGCTGAGGTGGGAGGATTGCTTGAACGTGGGAGTTCAAGAGCAGCCTGAGCAACAAAGCAAGACCCCATCTCTACAAAAAATTTAAAAATTAGCTGGGCATGATGGTGAATACCCATCATCCCAGCTACTTGGGAGGCTGAGGTGTGAGGATTGCTTGAGCCTGGGAGGTTGAGGCTGCACTGAGCCAAGATCATGCCACTGCACTCCAGCCTGGGTGACAGAGTGAGACCTTGATTTAAAAAAAAAAAAAAAAAAAAAAAAGGCATAATCTGGAATAATTTCCAAATATTGGAAAAAAGGCATCATCTGGAATAATTTCCAAATACTGGGGGAAAAAAAAGCACACATATCTTCATTTAAGGCACTTTTTGGTTTTTAAAGTGTTTAAAAACCACCCTTTGGCTTGCTTCCAGGACCAGGAGAGCCTTTTAAATAATGAATGTGAAAGTTTCCAAGAAACTTTTTCTAAAAGCCTTTTAAAGCTGGAGTTGTACCCTAGTTCCCAGGAATGACCTCTACACACTCGTGATTCATGGATGGTGTTCACCTGTGGAATTCAAGGGTGAGCTGGCTCAACTCTAAAATAAACACTGGGGCGGGAGTCTGGAAAACGTGGCCCAGATCAACGTGTGTGGCATGCGTGCAGCACAGCCGCTCCTGGCAGGACTCAGTTCCGGGAGTCCTGGTGTCCCCCAGGTGGGAACGGGAGACCTTCTTCAGGAGGGTCTTTGTCTTAGCTGTGTGGAGGGAGAGTTTTTAGACCTGGAATCTCACAACTAGACTTGAGAAAATTAATCAATGAACAATGCACTGGAGGACGTGTCCCTGTACCTAGGAGTATTCCTGCTACTGACACCGTGTGACACTGGCTCTGGTTTTCCTTGGAGTCTCCTCCCATGTTGGAGGTGTGTCCCACCTTGTGATAAGAACCTGGGCTTCTGCCAGGGAGGGGTGTGGTCCCGATGAAGCCACCCAGAAAGTACCTTGCTTATTTAGTCAGTCTGGGGCTTATTTGCTAGAAGCATATCAGTCCTGACATTGCTCCCTGGGGTGGCGCCAGGATCCTAGAGCAGAAGCAGGAAGGAGAAGGATAGGAAGAGGCCATGCCCACCCCCTTCCCCTTTGTCCTTCTTTTCCTCAGCCTCCATAGAGAGGGTGCATCCTCTTCTAGCCCTTGACTGGCTCTGGTCCATGATTCAGAGGGATTCTGGAGAGAGAATCCTGGCCGCTCTGTGCTGGGGATGGAGCCGCTCAGGGTATGACCCACTGCCCTTCCCCAGGCTCTCAGGAGCAGGACAGAAATCCACAGAGCAGGGACTCCTCTGCTTTCCTCATGTCACCCAGGATACTTCCAGTTGAATGAGGAAGCTTTCAACGGCTGTTTCTGTTTAGCATCTCTCTAAGAAACTGGATTTCTGTAATTTTTGAAGTAGAACCTTAGAACCAGGACATGGTGAACATTTGGTTTACTTCCTGTTACGGATAGATCATCGAGCCCCACATCAACCATCTTGAGCCCAAAGAGCAGTTATGTGCAATTAATGCTCATAAAAACAGAATGTTGTTATAATTGTTCTGCATTAATAAATATTTTAAAATAGAGGCCGGGTATGGTGGCTCACAGCAATAATCATAGCACTTTGGGAGGCAGAGGCAGGAGGATCACTGGAGTACAGGAGTTCGAGATCAGACTGGGCAACATAGTGAGACCCTATCTCTATAAAAAGAAAATAATTTTAAAAATAATAAAATAGAACCTTTTTTGGTAAATGTCAGTATAAAGTTGCCAACTGCCTTCCTTGGAAAGAACTGCCTGTTATCCTGACAACATGTACTTCCTATATATTTGGTATTGAAATTTCCTCTTGTTTATGAAATGTTGCTGATAGTAAATTAAAAAAAAAAATTTTTTTTTGAGACAAAGTCTCACTCTGTTGCCCAGGCTGGAGTGCAGTGGCACAATCATAGCTCACTCATAGCCTCAACCTCCTGGACTCAAATGATCCTCCTCCCTTAGCCTCCTGAGTAGCTAGGACTACAGGTGCACACTAGCACCACGCCTGGCTTTTTTTTTTCTGTGATAGAGACAGTGTCTCATTTTGTTGCCCAGGCTTGTCTCAAACTCCTGGCCTCAAGCAATCCTCCCACCTCAGCCTCCCAAAGTGCTGGGATTGCAGGCATTGGCTACCATGCCTGCCCTTGAAATATTTTTATTTGGCAAAATAAAATACTAGCAATCTCATACCAGTCTTATATATTTTTCATTCTGCTCATGCCTTTCCTATGTACTCGGCCAAAGGGCACTGAGAATCTATGATTTAGATTGTTGGAATTTTGATCCTTTTATCTGGGCACTGCCCTATCCAGCCCAGAGTGCAAGATTCATGTTTTGTGTCCTGGCCCACCCCCTCAGGCAGACACCCCACCACATGGCAGGGTGGGCAGATACACCCACTCCATTTGTTTCACATCCCCAAGGAGTGTGAGCCCTGCAGAGTTTCAGGGCTTCGCCCCCACAGCCAGGCCCACCACATGGCAGGAGTCTTGGGAGACGTTGGCTGCTTGCAGAGACCCAGCATTGAAACACAGCCCACTGGGGAAATGTGGGTGGAGCATCTGGTATTTGCAAGACCCAGGCTAGGCACGGGTCTGAAAACAGGAAACAGAAATCCACAAGGTCCCTGCCTATTGGAACCTATCACACCACTGGACAAAAAAAGATAATTACCCCCAACATTCACAAACAACAGGAGGCAAGAAATTATAAATACCAACTGGGTAAAAATCACAGATGGAAAGTATGACTTTTTAAAAGTTCGAAAATGGGCTGGGTGCATTGGCTTATGCGTGTAATCCCAGCATTTTGGGAGGCCGAGGCAGGCAAATCACTAGAGAATGGGAGTGTAAGACCAGCCTGAGCAACATAGCAAAACCCTATCTCTACAAAAAATACAAAAATGAGCCTGCTGTGGTGGCGTGTGCCTGTGGCCCCAGCTACTCAGGAGGCTGTGGTGGGAGGATCACTTGGGCCGAGGAGGTGGAAGTTGCAGTGAGCCGAGATCACTCCGCTGAACTCCAGCCCTGGGTGACAGAGCAAGAGACCCTGTCTCAAAAATAAAGTTGGAAAATGAATAGATCAGTTGCTAGAATGATTGGAGAAGAAGATCGTGGTGGTAAAGAGAATATTCTGGGCCGGGCGCGGTGGCTCAAGCCTGTAATCCCAGCACTTTGGGAGGCCGAGACGGGCGGATCACGAGGTCAGGAGATCGAGACCATCCTGGCTAACACGGTGAAACCCCGTCTCTACTAAAAAATACAAAAAACTAGCCGGGCGAGGTGGCGGGCAACTGTAGTCCCAGCTACTCGAGAGGCTGAGGCAGGAGAATGGCATAAACCCAGGAGACGGAGCTTGCAGTGAGCTGAGATCTGGCCACTGCACTCCAGCCTGGGCCACAAAGCGAGACTCCGTCTCAAAAAAAAAAAAAAAAAAAGAGAATATTCTAAGGTCCCACTGCTGGCTCGACCCCTCACTAGCTGTGAGACTGCCCCGTGGGCAGGTCCCTTCATGTGCCGAATGGGAATAAGCACTGTGCCTACTTCATGCAGTTATTAGGAAGATTAGACGGCTGAGCATATAGTAAACACTCATGAAATACCAACTCCCTAAATGCCTTGTCTTCTGCTTGCAGTGGTGGTTCAGGTGGATATACCCAAAAGAGATCTGTGTCTACCACTCCGAGCAGTCTGAAAAGTGTAGTATAGACAAAAACATTAATAGTACTATGTATGGTAAGCCCTTCCCTGCTAAGGTGAGCCTTGTGGCTGGGTGCGATGGTTCACGCCTGTAATCCCAGCACTTTGGGAGGCCGAGGCGGGCGGATCACTTGGTCAGGAGATCAAGACCATCCTGGCTAACACGGTGAAACGCTGTCTCTACTAAAAAAATACAAAAAAGAAATTAGCCAGGCGTGGTAGTAGGTGCCTATAGTCCCAGCTACTCGGGAGGTTGAGGCAGGAGAATGGCATGAACCTGGGAGGCGGAGCTTGCAGTGAGCTGAGATGGTGCCACTGCACTCCAGCCTGGGCGACAGAATGAGACTCCGTTTAAAAAAAAAAAAAAAAAAAAAACAAAAAAACAGATGAGCCTTGTGTTTTCTAGGAGAGGCAAATGGGGTTGCAGTGAGTGGTACTGGGGGTACAGAGAAGGAGTCAACCATCCTACTCAAGGAAGGACTTGAGTGACCTGGAGAAAACTACCCAGGAAGAAGGAAGTCAATAGCTCACTGGAGCAGGGTGGTGGGGAGGGATTGGAGAGGGCATGCCCTGGAGTATTTTGAGGTTAAATAGAACTGGAAGGAACAGGATTATTGAGCTGCTGTCATGGGAAGAGGGAGGACTTTTTTATTGGATATTTGAGGTATTTCCATGTATGATGTGCTATAAAATCCACTATTCTTTGTACTCAAGAGAGCATGAGATAGATACACACACACACACACACGTATTTTTTAAATCAGGTGTTGGCCCAGCGCGGTGGCTCACACCTGTAATCCCAGCACTTTGGGAGGCCGAGGTGGGTGGATCACGTGAGGTCAGGAGTTCAAGACCAGTCTGGGCAATATGGCCAAACCCCATCTCTATTAAAAATACAAAAATTAGCCAGGTGTGGTCACGTGCACCTGTAGTTCCAGCTACTTGGGAGGCTGAAGTGGGAGGATGGCCTAGGCCCAGGAGGCAGAGGTAGCAGTGGGCCATTGCACTCCAACTTGAGTGACAGAACAAGAGCCTGTCTCAAAGAAATAAAAAAATTCAGGTATTAGCTTGGTGATACAGACTAAATACGCTGAGACACACAGACTAAGACAGGACCACAAAAGCCGACTTTTAGGTTACATGTGGATTTTCTCATAAAATGCCAAATACTGTCAGCATCAGGTTCTCTTGGGTCCGTTTGGAAACAAAAATGTACAAGTCGTGACAGTAGCCTCTTGGCCGCCGGCCAGCGCCCAACTTCCAGCTCCCTGCCATGGCCACCAGCACCATGGCTTCCTTCAGTCACAAGGACACAGAGAAGGCGAGCGCTCTCTCTCCGCCCCTCCTACGGGGAAGTGTGGGTTTCACTTTACGTGCCAGCCTGCTCGCTCTGGCCTCACCCTTCTCGCTCTGGGCTCACCCTGCGTGACATCAGAGCTGGCTGGGGCTGTGTGCTTTTCCGAGCACATCCCATTTCCCTCTGACTTTACCTTTTTGTGAGTTCGATTTAACCTTGAGTCCACTTGGGCACTGCTCTGCCAATCCCACCCCACGTGTGGCTGCTGACTGACTGGCACTTGGGTGTTGCTGCAGGGACAGCCTCCCTCGCTCCCTGCTGCCTTTCTTTCTTGTGGGCGTGTGGCCCTAGAAGCCACAGCCTGTGACTCATCAGCGTGGCCCCGTGAGCCCCACCAGGTGCCCTGGGTGCTACCCTGGTACTCTCTTTGCCTGGGACCTGCCAGGGACCTGAGGGAGGACTAGCAGGGACCCCTTTCCCGGAAGGCTCCCACTAAGCAAGCTCCTTTCCCTGCAGGCTCTCCGCTGGCTCACTTCCTCTCCCAGATTTTTCTGCCTGTTTTGTTTATGCAGAAATTTTATTATTATTATTATTATTATTATTTTGAGACGGAGTCTCGCTCTGTCGCCCAGGCTGGAGTGAAGTGGCACGATCTCGGCTCACTGCAACCTCTGTCTTCCAGATTCAAGCGATTCTCCTGCCTCAGCCTCCTGAGTAGCTGGGATTACAGGCGCACACCACCACGCCTGGTGAACTTTTTTGTATTTTTAGTAGAGATGAGTTTTCACCATGTTGGCCAGGCTGGTCTCAAACTCCTGACCTCAGGTGATCCACCCACCTTGGTCTCCCAAAGTGCTGAGATTACAGGTGTGAGCCACTGTGCCTGGCTGGAAATTGTTTTTTTTGTTGTTTTTTTTTTTTTTTTTTTAAGGGAAATGTAAAACACAGAGAATAACAATGCTCACATCAGGGTCTCTCTGTTTTCAGAAGGACCCAACGTCCTTGATCTCCACCACCCTGCCCCACCCATGGGGCTCTCACCACTCCTGGCTGCCTCTTCTCGGGGCAGCTTGGGGCTCTGCCCTCTTCCCTCACACACTGTGTATAATCCTCTCGTATGTTCTCCTTCTAGGGCTCCATGGAGAACGAGGCTGTAGCCCTTGAGGAGACTCAGAAGACAGATCCTGCTATGGAACCATGGTTCAAAGTGGTGGATTGGGACAAGGTACCTGGCATAGGACGGAGTGGGGTGATGACTGGGGGCTGGCGGGGATGAGGAGAGGGAGAGGGTGTGTGGAGCCAAAGGTGGGAGTGGGCATGACGTGTGCCCAGGGGAGAAGGGAAGGGGAAACAGGTGTCCCCAGCCCACAGGCGTGACCTGGGGCAGCAAACTCAGGCAGGGGTGTGCCTCATTGGTGGAAAGTTCAGAAAAATAGCAGACAAGGTCTCAGCATGGAGCCAGATCCCAGACACCCCTGGAAAAGAAGAATTCTCCCACCAGGACCCCTGTAGCTGAGAAGGGGCTGTGACAGGGTTAGCAGGCCCAGACATGCTCACTTTGACCAGGGTGCAAGGTAGAGCTGCCCCTGGCACCTGCAATCATCTGGAAACGACATTGGCCAGTGCAGGGCACAGGAGCCTGCTGAGTCCAGCAGGAGATAGCACTAAAGCCATCCTCCGTGTTTGGGAGGAGTCAGAGGTGCCTGCAGTCTTAGGATAAGCCTCTTTTGGCATTGAGAGGCCAGTGCCTTGCTGTGGCTGAGCAGACCCCATAGACCGGTGAGGTGAACCCTGGAGGAGCTGAGCGGTCACGGTGGAAAAGGAGTCACTCAGTGGCGGGGGAGAAGCAGCGTTGCCTGGTGGGGGGTCACTGGAGGGAGCCGGGTTTGGTGCCATTTCTTTCCAGCTTAGGAACAGACACAAATGTGCATGTCCATAAACCCCTACCCTGCGTGCCCTCTGCCTAGGCTGGGCCTCAAAGACACAGAAACAAACAGGACAGGCCCGTCCCCGCGGGAGCTCACAGCCTGGTGGAGGGGACAGTAACCCCTCCCCACCACAGCCATAAACAGTTATTACCCCAGGAGGCGGCATGGGATGCATGCCCAAGGAACACAGGCGAGCAGAGTGGGGCAGGGACCCCACAAAGCTGACTCTGCTGGGCCCCCTTGGCCCTGACGCTGGGAACATGGAGATCCCAACTGTCACATGAGATCACAACTGCCTCTGGGAGAACCCATCCGCCCACAGCACAGGCGCCTGGGGGATCCAACCAGAGAGGCCGAAAGAAGTTGTTCTGTGCCACGTCCCCTCCTGAGAGGTGCAGAACCCAGGGGAAGATGGGGGCCAGCCGGAGGAAAGGCCGCCCGGCCACACAGCTGGCAAGCTGGTTTCTGAGCCTCAACCCCCAGCTTGGGCCCCGGACGCTGTCAGGGTCAGGACCTCAGTCTGGAACAGGGGGCGATCACAGGGGAATGGGGAGAGTTTGCAGAATGATGAGGGACCAGAGGGTGAGCTACAGCATGTCCTGGCTCAGGGTCTTGTCCTGAGTGACCAGTGGATGGTGCCGGAAGGAGCTGTAGAGAGGGGCATCTGTGAGCTTGGCTTAGGGTTTGAATTCTGAAAAGAGCTGACCGGGACTGAACAAATGTGGCAGCCCTCAGGGTGGAGTGACATGAACAAAACTGTCCTGGAGGGAGGAGCTGGGGTCTGAGGCTGGCTGGGGACGGGAGATCCAGCCCACGTTGCCAGCTCTGCGGCCAGCTCCTCCCAGTCTCCCCGAGCTGTGGTTCAGGGCGGACCCCGGCCCCATCACTGCAGGAGGCAAGGGGAGGATTAACCTGGGCTGTGCCACCATCACCTGTTCTGTCACCACGACCACACCCAAGAGGACAAGGGGCCCCTCCTCCCCCATGGCCTGCTCCCTGCTTGGCTCTGGGCCAGCCGTCCAGGCAGCCTGACTCACCTTCCCCACCTCTCTCTCATTCTCTCTCTCCACACACTCAGTCTTCCTCCCCTTCCTCCTGTGTCCCTGGGCTGAGACAGCAGGGTGAGGGCTGGGCCCAGGAGGATGTGGAGGCCTACTCTGGATGGAGCCCCCACCCCCCCGGGTGTGCATGGGAACCCCCCCTTAGCACCCCAGAAAATCAGCACAAGGAGCGGGGCTTCCCACGAGTGTGGAGGGTGCTTTTCTGCTTTTTTCTTTTCTTTTAACTTTTGACTTTCCAAAAAAGGGTGCTGCTGCTCTCTCGTTCACCTCACGGGCAATCCCAGTTCCGTTAGTGGGAACAGAGAGGCGGGGGGAGCCACCAGCGCTCCAACCTGAGCCCCCCATCTGTTGCTGACCCCGGCAGGGGGTGCTGGGGTGGGTCTTTGGGTCGGGACATGGAGGAGCTGGGACAGAGGCCGTGTAGGCGGCAGCTTTGTCTCAGCCGAGGGTCCCAGGTCTGGGGTGGATTTGCACACCTGCTCCTGGGGCAGAGGGGCTTGCCGGTGTTAACCCTTCTGGCTTCGCCTCCAAGCTCGGTACTGTGCTTGCTGCCGAAGACTGGAGTGCTGGTCTCCCAGGATCCAGTTTCCCTGGGCCTAGAAGGTGGGGACAGAGTGGGCCATGCTGGGAAGAGTGAGGGGACCTTAGGCCATGGCGCCAGGGCAGAGTTAGAAGGATCTGAAAAGACAGCGAGAAGAGCCAGGAAGCAAACCCTGGAGCCCCTCCCTGCTCAGAGGTGCGGGATCGTCTGACTTTCGGGCTCTGTGTGGAATTTTACCAGAACAGTTTCTAAATCATCCCTTCAGTCACCCAGCCAGGCAGGACCCAGGCTTCCTTATGGGACAGGAAGCCAGGCTGTGGATTCTCACCCTCCACGTCCCTCCCCGTTTCTAGAACACAGCCAGGTGAGGTGGCCAGAGCTGCCCACCACTCTCAGCTCCTGGGCACACCTGTCCCCCTGGTCCAGCAGCCTCCTTTGCCACTTCGCCATGTCTTTTTCGGAGCCCTCCCTTGGGAGCCCTCTCCACCCTTTCTGCCCTGGGGACCAGCCTCCCTTTGGGGAAGCGTAGAGAACAGGTGTGATTTGAGGGGGTTGCAGAAGTTCCCTGCCCAGACACTCAGCAGCGGAGTTAGCCCTGAATCCACACCCCTTGTACTGAGCCCTCACTGTGTGCCAGCCGCTTTAAGTGTGTTATCGGTTATCTGCTTTAATCCTGCTGATAGCACGAGGGATAAGGATTATAATTATCCTCATTTAACTGATGAGGAAGAGCTTACATCTCCCGCCCAAAGTCACCTCTGGGCACACTAGCAGCCCAGATAGCAGCCCCTCCCCTCCACAAGGTAGTAGAACCTTCCCACCCTGACAGCTGACCATGAATAAGACCCCAAGACCCGTGAGTAGGAGAGGGTGTGGCGGGGGGGGGAAGCTGAGCAGATACCAGTGGTGTCTCCCAAGCCAGCCACATCCTCTTCCCCATCCTTCCTCAGGCTAAGCCAGATGCTGGCATAACCGGCTTCCTTCCAGCCTCTGGGGCTGGCCAATGGGTCTGATCACCCTCTTCCCTCAAGGGACAGATAGACCCATCCAGCAGGCGTGTCAGTAGTCAGCTCCCCAAACTCCCTGTCCCTGCCCCTTGCCCAGCATAACACACACCACCCTGACACCAGGGTCCCCAGGGCCTGGCAAGGCTATTGATATTGGCCATAGTGTTTTACCTGTTTAGGACCCCCAGATCAGTCACAGGGGGACCAGGCTCGGCACTGTGGGCACTGGCCTGGCTCTCCTCCAGGCACCCTGCCTGCCTAGTTGCCTTGGGCGCCCTTGGGCCTCCTTTCTCTCTATAATCCCTCCCTGCCAGAGTAGGGGTCTGGAGGGCCCAACATCCAAAGGGCCATCCCAAGACTGTCATTACAGGGCTCAGGGTCCCTAAGTCTCCTCTCTGCCTGCCTCCTTGCCCAGAGCTCCTGGCCCCTCTTCAGAGGAGCTCAGTGGTGCTCAAAAAATACCCCAAGGCAGAAAGCAGGCAGGTGGGCTGGGCACTGCCTTCTGCTTCTGTGGTCTTAGAGGACACCCTAGGAGGGCATAGACAGGGCAGGCTGGGTGGCAAGAGATGCCACGTGGTGTTCCAGTATGATGGAGAAAGCTCTTCCCTCTATCTTTTTAATTTTTTTAGAGACAGGGTCTTACTCTGTCACCCAGGCTGGAGTACAGTGGCAAGATTGTAGCTCACTGCAGCCTCAACCTCCTAGGCTCA
Source organism: Macaca nemestrina (assembly GCF_043159975.1). Classification (NCBI taxonomy): domain Eukaryota; kingdom Metazoa; phylum Chordata; class Mammalia; order Primates; family Cercopithecidae; genus Macaca; species Macaca nemestrina. Next base: position 73,567,307 of record NC_092142.1, on the reverse strand, counting down.
AGCCATCCTCCCAGGCTCAAGCCATCCTCCCACCTCAACTTCCTAAGTAGCTGGGACTACAGGTGCATACCACCATGCCTGGCTAATTTTCTTAAATTTTTTTGTAGAGATATGGTCTCGCTATATTGCCCAGGCTGGTCTGAAACTCGCAGACTCAGTGATCCTCCCACCTTGGCCTCCCAAGGTGCTGGGATTGCAACCCTGCATCTTATTATTGAGTGGGATTATCTGGAGGATCTGGTGGAAGGTACTAAGAGATATCAGAAAGTGTGCTGCAAGGGAAGACCACCCTACCTGGTTTTGGGGCGGAGCCCCGGGCAGGTCCCCTTCACTCCTCTTCAGCCCTAAGGGCAGGGTCGTGCCTGCTTTCTGCCAGCGCTCAAGCTGTGTTTCCTTTCTGCCTGCGGCTCTGGCATTTTTGCTCCCTGTCCACTCTCCACTGCCTGATTCCTCGTGGGATGAGCCTGAGGCCACCTCCCTGTCCTCACATCCCCTGGGTCACGGGAGGGTCACAGGGCTCAGGGGGAGGAGGCAGGTGATCCGGAACCTCAAGTCCACCTCTGTGGACTCGAGCTTGTCCCAGTTAGACCGCACAGGACGGGCCTGCAGTCACTCCGGCAACGCCACCAAAAGCCCCACCTTGCTGCCCCCACTGAGCGCCACTGGGCTTCCTCACAGCCTCTGTGCCGAGGAAGTCACAGCCGTGGGTCCCGATCTGGCTGGCAGGAGGCCTCCTGGCCGAGCCTGGGCTGTGAGTGGGGCACTCGCGTCCAGGCCCTGCCACAGCACGTGCAGCCGAACATCTGACCCTGTCTTCTCATCTGTCAAGGGAGGTCATCATCGGCCCCAACTCCCAGAATTAAGGTTCATGAAGGATAGGGATGTGAGGCCTGAGCCCCGGCGGACCGGCGACCGGGCTGCAGAAAACTGGCCCCCACTCCTGTCCCGCGGCCCCGGCTGTCTGGAAGCACGTCCTCCACCTCTCTGCTCAGAAAGCTGCCCTCCGCGATGTGCCCTGAGTTTGGGTGGACATTTCTTCAAACAATTGCCTTAGCTTATCGCTGTGGGAGTGGGCGGTGCTGCTGACCCTGAGCAGCTACCCCACCCACCGCCTACTCCCGCTCACCACCTTTGCCACCTTGGGGAGAAGCAGATTCTGGGCACACCGTTCCCCAAGAAAGCGTCCTATGCCACCTGGCCCTGTGCTGCCCGGAGGAGGGGTCCTGGGGATGGAGAGGAGGAAAACGGGGAAGGCCCCCTCCTACCCGGGCACATCGCCCTTCCGCCCACCTTCTGGGCAGCAGGCTGCCCTTTCCCCCTGCCCATGCTGCTGCGGGCCGCATTCCTGGCATAGCCTGGGAGAGGCCGTCCCCGTCTCTCTAAGGCGGGAACAGAGCAGGCTGGCGGGTGGGGCATGGACCCCACGCAGTTGGCACAAGGTGCTTTGGCCAAATCCACTCTCCCTTGCATTGCTTCCTGGGCCCCGGCCCATTGGTCGGGTCTTTGAATCACCAAAAAATCCCTCCACCCCAATGAGCTGCTCATTCCAGAGCAGTTTCGGGCATAACTGTGCTGTTGCCCATGCAGGCCAGCCTCCTCTGGGCGGCCCCGAGTGCTGGACATGCCTCTCTGGCGTCCAGTTCCACTGCTGTAAAAGGGGACTTGTTACTGTAGGGGGAGCCATGGGAGCCCCCAGATGCCTGGGAAGTGGAGGCGTCATCAGTGGCGTGATCTCCCCTTCTCCCCACCCCAGCTACGAACACAGCCCGTAAACCTGTGCCCATGCCTTCCCTCTGTCCCCCAAGCCTTGGGAAGAAAGGAGTAAATGGGGCCAGGACTGGGAACGAGCCGGAAGGAAAAGACCCACTGATGTGGCAGGAGTAGGAGGGGTCTTCGGTCAGGTAGAAAGGGTGGGCGGAAGGTGTGGTGCCCAGGCAGGAGGGGGCTTCCCTGCTTTCCTCCGGGATCCCCCTCCCCAGGACCCCTCCTCCCAGGCTGCACAGGGCCAGGTGGCACAGGATGCTTTCCTGGGGAATGGTGTGCCCAGAATCTGCTTCTCCCCAAGGTGGCGAATGCGGTGAGTGGGGGCAGGCGGGAGGCGGGATAGTTGCTCAGTGTCAGCGGCACTGCCCACCCCCACGACGATGAGCGAAGGCAATGGTTTGGTCAGGCAGAGCAGAAAGTGAAATGTGTCTTGCATCGCTTCCCATCTCATTGGATCCCAAGCTGTCATCTTCTGTTGTCTTCCCTTCTCAAAACCAGGTCCCGCCAGCTGCCATGTTGAAAACAACCAGCACGTGAGAGGTCTCCAACCTCTCAGCACCCAGCTGAGCCTTTCTCCTTCAGTGCTCAGGACTGGAAGACGATTAAGAAAGGACACCCTATCAGTGCATGTACCACCTAAATCAAGGTCAAGTGCACAGGGTGCCAGTCCCAGCTCTTGGGAAATTGTATGGAGGTTGCTACAAGCTGGGGGAAGGGGGAGGGAGGCCTCCACTTCAGGCCCAACCAATCCTATCTCAAAAGTCACTTGACCTCTCAGGCCTCAATATCCTGATCTATAAATTGGGTCGAGGGTTGGCGGGCCTGAATTTCTCAGCTTCTCTGGAAGGTTCATGGGGCTTCGCCTGGAATAGCAGGACTGAGGCCCCAGTCGTAGAACTACAGGTGTTGGCCTTTGATGACTGAGGGGAGTGTTCACAGAAGGGAGAGCGACGCCTTCCTGGGATTCCTTCAGGGTGGTCCTTCAGCCCCAGAGTGAAGTGCGCACCTTCCCTGGGCACCCAGGAGGGCTTCCTTGTGGAGACACAGCATAGACTAGATACAGAGCTCGGGTGTGAGGCCCTCCACGGCCCCAGACAGGCAAGAGGCAGCTTGGGGCTGACTCTCGAGCACAAGTCCACCATGTGTGCAGGTTGCAGTGCTTGTGTCTACCCAGGGAGTAACTGAAATCAAGTGAATCAAACGACAGACCCCTGTGCTGGGGCTGTTCCCACCACACCTGTAAACGCATCTTCCACGGTCTAGCTCCGGTTTCCACACCAGCTCTGTGCTTTTGTTCTGTTTCCTGTACATCCAGGTGTGAGAGCTAGGCTGAAGTCCCTTACCTAGACATTTCTTCTTGTGGTTCAACTGAATTCAACGTATGAATCCTATGCCATTTTCGGCTGGGCACAGTGGCTCACACCTGTAATCCCAGCACTTTGGGAGGCCGAGGCAAGATCACCTGAAGCCAGGAGTTCAAGACCAAACTAGCCAACATGGTGAAACCCCATCTCTACTAAAAATACAAAAACAATTAGCCAGGTGTGGTGATACACACCTGTAGTCCCAGCTACTCAGGAGACTGAGACAGGAGAATCACTTCAACCGGGGAAGCAGAGGTTGCAGTGAGTCGAGATCATGCCACTCCACTCCAGCCTGGGTGACAGAGTGAGACTCGATCTCAAAAAAAAAAAAAGAAAAGAAAAAAGAAAGGAAAAGAATCCTATGCCATTTTCTACTTGCTTCACAAAATAAAGACAAAATGGATCAATAGATTAAAATTTGCCCAAACCACTGCTAGACTGAGAGAGGGACCCCCTGGCCATATCCCTGTACTATAGCTTGAAAAGATCATAGTTCAAGATGGCTCCGTCTGTGTAAAGTGCACACTGAATCACAGGATAGCAGGCTCTATCATGTGTAGCATGCAAAAGTGGGACATAGAAAAACCAGGGGCGCTGGCCAGGCACAGTGGCTCATGCTTATAAGCCCAGCATTTTGGGAGGCTGAGGCAGGAGGATCAATTGAGTCCTTGAGCCCAGGAATTCGAGACCAGCCTATGCAACATAGTGATACTTCGTCTCTAAAAAAAAAAAAAAAAAAAAAAATTAACTGGGCATGGTGGTGTGAGCGTGTAGTCCCAGCTACTCGGGAATCTGAGGTGGGAGGATCGCTTGAGCTTAGGAAGTTGATGCTGCAGTGAGCCATAGCCATGCCACCACACTCTCACTTGGGCAACAGAGCAAGCTCCTGTCTCAGAAAAGGAAAGGACCAAGGGATTCATTTGAGAGAGATGGTCGTAAGTTACAGATGTATATTATTCTCTTTAGAGCAACAACTGCAAGGAAAATACCGAAAGCATAGCTGAAAGGTCAATAGAGGAGATAGTATGGAATATTGTAAAATATTTCATTCAAACAAGACAAAGGAAGAACAGAGGAGACAAATAGAAAATAGCAGCCAGGTATGGGGGTGCCCACCTGTAATCCTAGCTACTCGGAAGGCTGAGGCGGGAGGAATATTTGATCTCCAGAGGTCAAGGCTGTAGTGAGCCAAGATCGTGCCACTGCACTCCAGCCTGGGTGACAGAGCAAGCCCTGTCTCAAAAAAAAAAAAAAAAAGAAGGAAAGAATGAGAAAAGAAAACCAGAGTAGAGCTACGCCAACATTAAATGTAAATAGATTTAGTGCTTCAATTAAAAGGCAGAGATGGCCAGGTGTGGTGGCTCATGCCTGTAATACCAGCGCTTTGGGAGGCCGAGGCAGGTAGGATCACCTGAGGTCAGGAGTTCAAGGCTATCCTGGCCAACACAGTGAAATCCCATCTCTACTAAAAATACAAAAAAAAGAAAAGAAAAAAGAAATAGCCAGACATGGTGGCAGGTGCCTGTAATCCCAGCTACTCAGAGGCTGAGGCAGGGAGAATTGCTTAAACCCGGGAGGGAGAGGTTGCAGTGAGCCGAGATGGCACCATTGCCATCTTGGCCTAAGCAAAAATAGTGAAACTCCTTCTCAAAAAAAAAAAAAAAAAAAAAAAAAAAAAAAAAGGCAGAGATTGTCTGACTAGATTAAAGAAGAAGATCCAACTATATTCTGTCTGCAAGAGATGCACCTTAAATGTAAAGGCATACACAGGTTGAAAGGAAAAGTATGGGAAAACATGGATCCTGTGCACACCAAGCTTCAGGAAACGAACGTGATTCTATTACTACCCAAGCAGACTTCAGGACAAGGAGTATTTCCAGGGACCGAGATGGTTCTTTCCCAGTGGTAAAGGGGCCAACTCATGAAGGAGACATAAGTGGGCAATCTTGGGCAGATTACTCAGCCTCAGTTTCCCCATCTGCAAAATGACAATAGTTAGAATACCCACCTAGTTAGGGGTATGGCGAGGATCAAGTGACTGAACCTGTGTCGGGTGTTTAGAACCATGCTTGACACATAAGCAGGGCTCCATGGGGATTAGCTCTGAGTGCTACTGCAGCTGGGACAAAGCCTCGCATTCTCGCCGTGAACCTGGTCCAACTTCTTCTAAGGTGGGGCTCTGCAGACTGCCGCAAGATAAGGTGTACACACAGGCCACCAGCTGGTTCCTCCAGTTCTTTTTCCTGGTAGTGGTGGTAGCGGTTGTGGTGGTGCGGGGGGTGTGTGTGTGTTTAGAGACCTAGGGCAGAGGGCTGGAGGGAATGAGACAGCACACTTCCAGTGACCCCACTTGCTGCTAGACTCCAGGGCTGAGGTCAAGGAGACTGGGGTCAGGAAGGGAGCAGCGACTAGGTGCAGTTTAGATGATTGCTTGATTTGTTAGTGCCAGGGCGGGATGGCTCCAGGCTGACTTGGATTGTCTTCCAGCCTGAGAAGCAGGAAGTGAACCTCCCAACCCCCACCCCTGCCACAGGAAGGCAGCCAGTACCTGGGACCTGCCAAGTTCACATGGCAGAAGCCACAGCTTTCTTTGGGCCTTTCATCCTGGTCACAGGCACAGAGAGAAACCCAGTGGCCTTGCCTGCTTGCTCCCGGGACCCCCACACCCCTGCTCCCAGGCTGTGATGGCAAGACTAGCTCCACCTCCAGAGGAGCTGGGGGGCCCGTGAGGGCTGGTTCCTGGAAGACCCCCTGGGGCTGCAGGCTTTGGTGGAGAGGCCTGTACAAGGATGAGATTGCAGCCAGGGTGAGGGGAAGGCGGGTTTCTGGAATCACTGATGGCTGTTTCATCCAGGCTTGCAAGCTCTTCCACGTGCAGCCCTTGCTCCTCTCCCTTCCTCTCCCTGCCTATCGTTCCCTCACTTCCCACCTGCAGTGACTGCCTGACTCTCCAAGCCGAAGATTGGCTGGGCATCCACCGCGGCACCCTCATCCTCAGTCCGATTGTGGGTGGTGGACTGGGGCCCACCAGCATCACAGATGAGGGCACCGAGGGGCCCCGAGAGGAAAAGATGCATGTCCAGGATCTCACAACTGGCCAAAGGCACAGCCAGGCTTTAATGGAGTTCCCCTCACTCCAGGTCCACTGTTCTTTACTGGATTCGGTCCAGATTAACCTAGCACTGGCTTGTCAGAAATCCCCAACCGCTTCCCCTTGCCTGGAGCTGAAACCTGCAAACTTTTCTGAGCTTGCGTGCCTATGAGTAACACTTTCTGCACACACTCTCCATTATGTGTCCATTTAAATTATTTCTAAAGTATTTGTATGTGTTAACGTACTCTCATATTCTGCGTGTTAGAAAACATTCAAATGCCGTGTAAAGGTGAGATAAAGCTTGCGTAGTGACACACACTCTAAGCTACCCAAGAGGCTGAGGCAGGAGGATCGCTTGAGCCCAGGAGTTCAAGTCCAGCCTGAGCAACATAGCAAGACCCACCTCTTAATAAAACAAAAAAGAGGCCAGGCATGGTGGCTCACGTCGGTAATCCCAGCACTTTGGGAGGCCAAGGCGGTCGGATCGCGAGGGTCAGGAGATCGAGACTATCTTGGCCAACATGGTGAAACCCCGTCTCTACTAAAATACAAAAAATTAGCTGGGTGAGGTGGCATGTGCCTGTAATCCTAGCTACTAGGGAGGCTGAGGCAGGGGAATCACTTGAACCCGGGAGGCAGAGGTTACAGTGAGCTGAGATCGCGCCACTGCACTCCAGCCTGGCGACAGAGTAAGACTCCGTCTCAAAAAAAAAAAAGATCGAGACCATCCTGGCCAACATGATGAAACCCCGTCTCTACTAAAAATACAAAAATCAGTTAGGCGTGGTGGCACATGCCTGTAGTCCCAGCTGCTCGGGAGGCTGAGGCAGGAGAATCACTTGAACGCGGGAGGCGGAGGTTGCAGTGAGCTGAGATTATGCCACTGCACTCCAGCCTGGCGACAGAGCGAGACTCTGTCTCAAAAAAAAAAAAGAAAAGAAAAGAAAGAAAAAGAAAAAAGAGATAAATATATTACAAACACAAATAAATAGAAATAATAGAAATAGAAATAGAGTGGTTAATATTTTCTCCTTGCCTCTGGGGATTAACCTGTGAGTACCAATGGGGTAGGTGTACATCCTTGCCTTGGAGACAACAGGCCTGGAGAATAAGCAACTCCTGGGTGTGGTACAGGGTGTTCCATCCTCTGAGCCTTCAGCAGCTTTCCTCCTGCTGCCCACAGAGCACTATTAAGGTGCCAGAAAGGCCACAGCCATATTCAACTTTACATCTGTGCCCACACTCCCCGCCATCCCTTCCTCTCTCCCCCTTGTCAAATCCTCTGTGTTGGTGAACTCCACCCCAAACCCCAGGTCCTCTGCAAAGCCCTCCTCGCCTACCCTGACCCAGGCATTTGTGCCAGCCATTCTGCCTCTGGATCTCAGCCTGCTTTGTGTCTCTACTAAACTATCCTTACTTGGCATGCCACATCTCACTGAGCACTTAATGCAGGTACCGTTATTATTTTTTTATTTTTGTAGAGATGGAGTCTCAAAATATTGCCCAGGCTGGTCTCGAACTACTGGCCTCAAGCAGTTATCCTGGCTCAGCCTTCCAAAATGCAGAGTTTACAGGCATGAGCTACTGCAACCAACAATTACTTCCATTTTATAGCTGGGGAAACTGAGGCTCAAGGAAGTTAAGTGATTTTCCTAAAGTCACACAGTAAATGGCAAATGGATTTGTACTCAGGCCTGACTTCAGAGTCTAAGCACTAAGCTACATGAAACAAGGTTGGCCTCTTTCATTCCTGTTGATTCTTCCCAGCACCTAGCATTTAAATATATATAAAATATTAAATAAATTGCTGAATAAATGATTGAATGAATTAATTACCCAGGCCAACACCAAGAAGAAAGCCTGGGAAAAGAGCCCACTTCATTCCTGATACAAAATGTGTTGCCTCCTGTACCTCAAGAGTCCTGAGCAAGACTTTAAACTTCAGATGTGGCTGAATCTGGATGCTCAGATATCATCACTGGGATTCTGTCTCTCTAGCTCTTGGTTTGGCCATCTTCTGTTCTGGTGGTGTCTTCAGGCAGGCTCTGCTAGTAAATCCAGGCTCATGCCCTGCCGATTTAGCACGCCCAACAGAAAGAGGGAGTGTCTGATGCCTCATCACACCAGCTTAGGTCGTAAACCTTTACTGGATCCTATTGCTGTGGCTGGGGGCTGGGATGAGCAACTTGGTCAGTTCTTGATCACTGAAGCAGGAGGGTGGGTGGTCCCACACAGATCACATGAGCTGAGGTAGGAGCAGGGGATTGGGATGCTGTAACGAGGAAATTAGAGAAGGAATATGGGAAGACGTGAATATCAAATGTCCACTTGGCTTCATCTCTTGCAGGACCTGGTGGACTGGCAAAAGCCTCTCCTGTGGCAGGTGGGCCACTTGGGAGAGAAGTACGATGAGTGGGTTCACCAGCCGGTGACCAGGCCCATCCGCCTCTTCCACTCAGACCTCATTGAGGGCCTCTCTAAGACTGTCTGGTGAGCTCTTCCCTGAGCCTGTGACAGGCTTCCCTTCTCTTCTGATTGTGCCAATCAGATATGGAAAGGGAAGGGGCAATTGGGTCCCTCCCTAGAGCCCAGGTCTATGCTGTAAAGCTCTCAGGGAGGGAGGAACACACGATGGGAATAATTCATCCCTATGCATCGTTTTGCCCACTGGGTGGGTCACAACCCAACATGTAGCCAGAAACTACGTTGAATGCCACTCCTGGTCTATTCCAGACTCTTATGAGGAGTTTCTTGCCCCCAGTGCACATGGAAACAATTTTGCCTGCAATTAGCTCCTCTGCCACAAGAGGTCAGCGTCTGTGTATTTGCATAGAGTCAATAGCGCTGGGGACACAGTTCTTTTCTGCCAATAATTCATCTCAGAGACAGGAGGCAGATGGACTCACAGCCTCTCTCCTCTTTTCTCTTCCCCACTCCCTGTACCAGTGTCCCTTTGACCCCAGGTCTCCATAGGCATTCTGCATATGCTTTGCTGTCATCTTGTCCCCCCTCCAGTTGAGTTATATTTCTCTAAGAAAGCTGGACCCTGCCAGGCACAGTGTCTCACGCCTGTAATCCCATCACTTTGGGAGGCCAAGGCGGGTGGATCACCTGAGGTCTGGAGTTCGAGACCAGCCTGACAACATGGTGAAACCCCATCTCTACTAAAAATACAAAATTAGCTGGGTGTGGTGGCACATTCCTGTAATCCCGGCTACTTGGGAGGCTGAGGCAGGAGAATCACTTGAACCCAGGAGGCAGAGGTTGCAGTGAGCCAAGATCACGCCATTGCACTCCAGCCTGGGCAACAAGAGTGAAACTCCATCTCAAAAAAAAAAAAAAAAAGAAAGAAAGAAAGCTGGACCCTGTCAAGCTCCTGTATGTGTATCTCTCTCACCCTGACGGCCTTCCTACAGGTACAGTGTCCCCATCATCTGGGTGCCCCTGGTGCTGTACCTCAGCTGGTCCTACTACCGAACCTTTGCCCAGGGGAACGTCCGACTCTTCACGTCATTTACAACAGGTAATGCCAGGTTCTTTCCTGACTTGCCCTGAGGATCCTAGAGGAAGGAGACCTCAGTGCTTTCCCTAGCCCAGAGTTTCTGAGAGCATAGAACCCCAAACCACATCACAGACATTTTTTGGTGAAGCCTCTCTGTAGAAATAGTCTTCCAAAGAAGAATTTTGTCAGACTCCCATCTACCCCCACAAATGGATACAAAACCCAACAACACATCAGCAAAAACTAAATGGAATCATCAGGTGGCATAGAAATAAAAAAAAAAGAGGGAGACAGAGAGTGCTTCTCATTGAGTGTCACACCAAAAAATGCATGATCTGGGATTCTTTGCTAAGAAACTAAATGAAATCACTTTGTCAGGTGACACAGCTGAGAGCTAGACTCAGACTGGCCTGTGAACCGAGCACAGATTAGCAGAGAACTTGGGAGAGAAAGATCTGAGAGTGTCCTAGAGTGTGTCCAAGGCAAAGGTTCAGGCAGCGGACCCCCAGACTGGGAGTAACAGCGCACTAACCTGTATGGGACACTTGCCATGTGCAGGGCCATGTGCTCTCCCAGGACTGCCTCATTTACCCCTCCCAGCAGCCCCATAAGAAGGGTCCTGTCATTATCCCTTTTTAGAACTGAGGAAATGGAGCCTCAGATATATCAAGGGAGTAGTTGAAGGTCATGTGGCTAGGATGTGGATACCAGGTGCGCCCCAGCTTCTAGCTGGGTCTTTCAGGATGACTGTGGGTTTAGGTATGGCCGCTGGGACAGCCAGCCTGGCAAGCACCTTGCCTACCTTGGGCCTCCAGGTACATGCCACCTGCCCTGTGGTCTGTCTTTCCTGGCTATGAGCTTCCTGAGCTGCCCTCACTCTGCCAGGGGCACCTCTTTTCCCCGCAGTCCGCAAGTCAAGTGCCTGAATGGTTGAGATGAGAGGGGCCGCGGTCATGGCACCAGGAGCTTCTTTTATCCACCTGAGTCAAGGCTGAGCAAGTTGCAGAAAGTTCCCCCAGATCCAGCCCAGAGCTGCCCCTGGTCACCGAGGGTTACTGCGGGCATCTCTCGAGCCATGGTTGTCCTGTTCTGCCCACGCTGAATAGCTCAGGCACAGCACAGGGCTTGTTGCTCAGAAGTCCTGCTCGCTGAATCACCCACTGTCTGCCCAACACTCCCCTAACAATCACAAACAGTGGCAGGGCCGCCAGGGCTGGCAGCCGGAGGGGGAAGGGGACGCTGAAGCTTTGGCCCAGGTCCCTCTGCTGGATTCCTCCAGAGATGCCACTCAGTACCAGCTCCGGCCGGATGGGCAGACAGGGGTGATGCTGGGGTGAGGGGGCGGGCAGAGGCTTGACCTATAGGAGAGGACTTTCCTGTGAGGCAAGGAGGATGATTTGACGGCTCTGTCAGCCACACGGCCTCGGCAGAGGGCTAAAATATGCCTGTCTTATAAAGGTCCAGTGTAGAGGGTTAGTAAGCCTGTGACCACGATGCCAGGGATGGGGGCATGAGAGATATGTCTCCACATGCCTCCTTCAGCCCCCAGCTTGTCATGCAAGGCACAAGCCGCAGGCAGAGAAAATAAGAGCTCACAAAGCAAGGCAAGGAGAGGCTCGGCGGGGTCCCAGTGCAGCTGCTAGACAAAGGACACGCTGGAATCAATACAGAAGAGTCAGGGTGCCAAGAAGCAGTGGAAGCTGAACGAAGACACCAGTTCAAGGCTGACATTCCTAGATGCGCACGTGAAAATGCTTTCAAAAGCCGGGGGGACAGGGGAGAGGGGGCAGTGCTGCATACTCAGGATGGCTCCAGAGCAGCTTCTGAGAGCATGTTAGAGCGAGCAGCATCCCGGAGAGGAGGGGCAGGTGGGCCTCTGGTGGGGTGGTGTGCAGGGCCCGACAGAGGCCAGGACCTGAGTCTGTGCCAGAGTGCTCCTGTGTGTCCAGTCCTTTCCTTACCAATAAGAGAGCTAAGGCCGGGCACGGTAGCTCACGCCTATAATCTCAGCACTTTGGGAGACCTAGGCGGGTGGATCACCTGAGGTCAGGAGTTTGAAACAAGCCTGGCCAACATGGTGAAACCCAGTCTCTACTAAAAATACAAAAATTAGCTGGGCATGGTGGCGCATGCCTGTAGTCCCAGCTACTCAGGAGGCTGAGGCAGGAGAATCGTTTGAACCCGGGAGGCAGAGGTTGCAGTGAACCAAGATCATGCCCCTGCATCCCAGCCTGGCTGACAGAGTGAGATTCTGCCTCAAAAAAAAAAAAAAAAAAAAAAAAAAGGAAAAGAAAATATAATGTTAATGTTATTATATAATACGACATATATACTCATCATATAATCAGATATTCTGTTACCTCCATCCTAACTACAACATGGGTAGGGTGTTTCCCTGAGAAAACTGTAACACCTGGGTGGTGACGAGCCAGGATTTGAATCCAGGTCTGCAAATTTAATGCCTGTGCTCTCTGCACTTCACCGAAGTGACCTGAAGGACCCCAGAGGTATCAGAGCTTCCCTGGAAGCAGGGTCTCTCACCAAGCAGCCCAGCCCAGCTAAGACTCAGTGGGAGAGGGCTCACTTGAACCTGACTCCTTTGGTAATGTGTGGATGTCAGTAACCCCAGCCCCCCAGAAAGGAAACCCAAGAGGAGGTGGGCGGGAAGAAGGAGGAAGATGGTTGGCCTCATTTGGGAGGTGTTCAAGGTGGGGGTATGGACAACCACATGGGGCTGTCCAGTAGGGAGTGGCCACCCAGGGTGGAGTTGGTGTAGAGCTCAGTGGAGTTGGTGTAGAGCTTCGGTCGTCAGCACGTGGGAGAGGAAGGGATTGAGCTGAGAGGCAGAGGGTCCAGGCTTGGACCCTGGGGACAGAGGCAGAGTTTCCAAGATGGAGCCTGAGCAGGAGGATCCAGAGAAGAGGAGAAAAGCCAAGTGTGGCAGCAGGCAGAAGGTGGAGCTATGGATTCCGACCTTATTGCTCCCAGATATTTTGAGAATTTGAGAAACTGTGGACACACTACAGAGGAAAAATGCCCATAGATGTACAATTTGATATATCAGCAAGTTCACAGACACCCTGTAATCCAACTTAGGACCCTTAGATATTCATAAGCCTTAGGTTAAATGCCTAGGCAGTTGCAGATTGAAGAAGAGAGTAGTGTTAATGTCTTATGCCACAGCTAGGTTAGAGGTGGACTAAAAAAATTGCTTAGATTTGGCAAGAAGACATCATGAATAGCCTTTGAAGTTCTGGTGGTTTGGGGCAGAAGACAGATTTTTTTTTTTTTTTTTTTTTTTTTTTTTGAGATGGAGTTTCACTCTTACTGCCTATGCTGGAGTGCAATGGCACAATCTTGGCTCACCACAACCTCTGCCTCCCGGGAAGCTGAGATTACAGGCATGCGCCACCATGCCCAGCTAATTTTTGTATTTTTAGGGACGGGGTTTCACCGTGTTTGTCAGGCTGCTCTCGAACTCCTGGCCTCAGCTGATCCGCCCACCTTGGCCTCCCAAAGTGCTGCAATTACAGGCATGAGCCACTGCACCTGGCCCAGAAGACAGATTTTTAAGGACTTGACAAGTCGATGGGAAGTGGCAAAGTGGAGCCATGAGTCCAAACTACCCTTTTTTTCTTTTTTCTTTTTGAGACATGGTCTTGCTCTGTCATCCAGGCTGGAGTGCAGTGGTGCAATCACAGCTCACTGCAGGCTTGAACTACTGGGCTCAAGTGATCCCCCTGCCTCAGCCTTCTCAGTAGCTGGGACTACAGGCATGAGCCACCACTCGCAGCTAATTTTTTTACTTTTTGTTGAAGCAGGGTCTCACTGTGTTGCCCAGGTCGGCCTCAAACTCCTGGGCTCAAACGGTCCTCCCACCTCAGCCACTTTGAGATGACAGACATGAGCCCCCATGTTCAGCCTAGCCTGGCTTTTTCAGAGCCTTGATGAAGAAGGGGCTGAATCCATGATGGGAAAGTCTTGCCTCGCTCAGAAAGATGAGCAGAAGAGCCAGGAGAAAAGGAGAGACTGAAGGAGCCCAGAGGAGTCCCTTGGGAGGGAGGATGGGAGGAGGTGGCTGAGGGCTTTGCACTGCCCAACAGGGGGAGTCTGGCAAGTCATGGACTTTGGGCCTCCACGTCCTCACTCATGCAGGCAATGCAGGACTTCCCTTGTAAGGCTGTGGTGAGATGAAATAGAAAGTAATCCATGGAACACTCTTGAAGGGTGCCTGGCACACAGGAATCAGTGAGGACACATCTGCTGTTATTGTTGCTCTGAGCATCCAGCGCCCGCGTGCCGGTGCATGCCTCTGCCCTGAGAAACAATGAGGATGCACCAGGGTACCGGCAGAATGTGGTGTGCTTGGAAGTTGGGGGGAGTATGTGGAGGGGATAGTTCATCCCCAACCCCAGGGCCTCTCTTCTCTGTGAAGTAGGAGGCTGGATGGAAGGAGAGGCGGTAAAGGGGAGTAGAGAATGTCCAAGGGCAGTGGGGAGGGAGCTGGACTTGAAGATGCACAGGGATCATCCATCAGGCTGGGTCTAGGGTCTTACAGAGGTCAAAGGTGCCAGACCCACAGCCGTGTGACTCTCCGTGCCCAGCAGCTAGGGTATGGGTACAGAGAAAGGTTCCCGCGCTGACCCAGGGGTGAGGGTTCATGGGTGCAGGTGAGGGAGATGGAGTAGGGGTTAAAAGAGAATGACTAGGCCGAGTGTCGTGTCTCACGCCTGTAATCCCAGCATTCTCGGAGGCCGAGGTGGGTGGATCACTTGAGGTCAGGAGTTCGAGACCAGCCTGACCAACGTGGTGAAACCCCGTCTCTACTAAAAATACAAAAATTAGCTGGACATGGTGGTGGGTGCCTATAATCCCAGCTACCCGGGAGGCTGAGGCAGGAGAATCACTTGAACCTGGGAGGCAGAAGTTGCAGTGAGCCGAGATCGTGCCATTGCACTCCAGCCTGGGTGACAAGAGCAAAACTCTGCCTCACAAAGAAAAAGAGAGAATGGCTAGCTTTGGAAAACAGTCTGGCTGTTCCTCAAAAGGTTAAACATAGAGTTATGATACAACTCAACAGTACCACTCCTGGGCTTGTACCCAAGAGAAAGGACAACATCTGTTCACACCGAAACCTCTACACGAATGTGCATAGCAGCACTATTCACCATTGTCAAGAGCTACCAACAGCCCAGGTGTCCCTCAACTAATGGATGGATGAATACATTTTGAATATCATTCAGCCTTAAAAAGGAATGGAGTTCTAGTACATGCTACAACATGGGTGAACCTTGAATATATTTGGTAGGAGAAGCCAGTCATAAAAGACCATACATCATATGATTCAATTGATGTGAAATGTCCAGAATAGGCAAATCCAACAAAGAGAAAGTAGACCTGTGGCTTCCTAGGGTTGGGAGGGTCTGAGAGAAAAGGAGAGTGGTTGCTAATGGGTACAGGGGTTTGGGGGGAAGTGACAAAAATGTTGTAAAATTGACTGGGGTGATGGTTTAACAACTCTGTGAATGTACTCAAAAGCACTGAATTATGTATTTTATTTGGATGAATTATATGGATGTGAATTAGATTTTGATAAAGCTGTTATTTAAGAAGAGAGAAGATATGGCCAAAGCTATGGTTTGTGGAGAAAAGAAAGCTAGGGCCGGGCGCGGTGGCTCAAGCCTGTAATCCCAGCACTTTGGGAGGCTGAGACGGGCGGATCACGAGGTCAGGAGATCGAGACCATCCTGGCTAACATGGTGAAACCCCATGTCTACTAAAAATAATACAAAAAACTAGCCGGGTGAGGTGGCGGGCGCCTGTAGTCCCAGCTACTCGGGAGGCTGAGGCAGGAGAATGGCGTAAACCCAGGAAGCGGAGCTTGCAGTGAGCTGAGATCTGGCCACTGCACTCCAGCCTGGGTGAGACAGCGAGACTCTGTCTCAAAAAAAAAAAAAAAAAAGAAAGAAAAAGAAAAAGAAAAAGAAAAGAAAGCTAAGAGGATGAGGATGGGCCGGGCATGGTGGCTCACGTCTGTAATCCCAGCAATTTGGGAGGCTGAAGTGGGCAGATCCCTTGAGGTCAGGAGTTCAAGACCAGCCTGGACAACGTGGTGAAACCCCATCTCTACTAAAAGTATAAAAATTAGCCAGGTATGGTGGCGCACACCTGTAATCCCAGCTACTCGGGCAGCTGAGGCAGGAGAATGGCTTGAACCCGGGAGGTGGAAGTTGCAGTGAGCTCAGATCACACCACGGCACTCCAGCCTAGGCAACAGAGCAAGACTCTATCTCAAAAAAAAAAAAAAGGATGAGGGTGAATATGGGGAAAACAGGAACGAGAGCTGAAATCTCCATGAGGTCAAAGAATGAATGAAGTGGAGGAAAGAGCTGAAAGCCGCTAGGACTGCAGGCTGTCTCCAGAGGGTGGTGGGAAACTTGTGCTTGAAGATGGTGCCCCTGTCTCCAGTCTTCTCCTCTCCACCCAGGCTGATCATCTTCAGCGTTCTCACATCTTCCTCCTGTGCTATGATTTCAGGTCTTGTCTGTTGAGATCTCAGTGCTTGTTTTTTCTTGTCCTTCCTGCCCCACAGTCCCTGGTGGTTCACACTTTCCATCATTAACACCCTGAAGGCCGGGCACAGTGGCTCACTCCTGTTATCTCAGCACTTTGGGAGGCCAGGGCGAGAGAATTGTTTGAGTCCAGGAGTTTGAGACCAGCCTGGGCAACATAGCAAGATCTTGTCTCTACAAAAAATATAAAAAATAAAAATAAATTAAATTAAAAATTAGCTGGGTGCGGTGGCATGCGCCCATGATCCCAGCTACTTGAGAGGCTGAGGTGGAAGGATCGCTTGAGCCTAGGAAGGGGAGGCTGCAGTAAGCTGCAGTCACTCCACTGCACTCCAGCACTCCCGTCTTCCAACCTGGGAGACAGAGATACCTTGTCTCAAAATAATAATGACAACGCCCTGGCTCAGGAGTGTCGCCTCCAATGTCCTTGGGGCAAGGTCACCCTTCCAGGTAAAGGCCCAGCCCCAGCCACAGCCACTCCTCCCACAGCCTCTGTAAAGAGGACATCAGGCCTCCCATCACTCCTGTAAAGGACCCCCAGACCCAGACCAGAGCCCTGCAGCCTCCTTCCCATTTTGACCCAAGGGCCCCAGCAGTATGGCCTGGCCTCATAGCTGTCCAACAGAGAGCAGCAGCTCCCAAGCTGATGGGGATGGTGAGGTGGGGACACGTGGAGCTAACAGGCTGCTGTGCACCCGTCCTCACCTCGCTCTCCCCGCCACCCTGCAGAGTACGCGCTGGCAGTGCCCAAGTCCATGTTCCCTGGGCTCTTCATGCTGGGGATATTCCTCTGGAGCCTCATAGAGTACCTCATCCACCGCTTCCTGTTCCACATGAAGCCCCCCAGCGACAGCTATTACCTCATCATGCTGCACTTCGTCATGCATGGCCAGCACCACAAGGTGAGTGGGGTAGGGTCCCAGCCCGGAACTAGCATGTGCAGCGTGAGGGGGCCCGGCAGCCGGTGGCAGCTTCAGGTGCTGCGGAGCCTCCTGGGAGTCTGGCTGTGGGTTGGGAGCAACAGAATGTTTGATGCGATTCACGGGGGCAACTGGGTTGGGCATCCGAACCTGAGCCAGGCAGGGACAGTGTGGACCCCAGGCCCTCTGCACCTTGTTTACGCATCGCCTTTAATCCTCGAAACAACTCATTCATTCGTTCATTCATTCAGCAAATGCCCAGTGAGTGCCTCCTGTGTGCAAGACACTGTTCTAGACATCATTGAACAAAACAACAAAAAGCCTTGTCCTCCTGGAGCCTGTCCTGAAAACAGTCCCATCGTTCTCCCTGTTCCACAGAGCAGCAGACTGAGGCCTAGGGGAACTAAGGAACTTGCCCCAGGTCACATTTGGCACAGCCAGGATGTCGTACCCCATTCTGGGGATTCCAGAGTCTGCGCTTTCAATCACCCTTCCCCTGAGGCCCTTCAAGGACTCCACGACAGTCCCAGAAGCTGGCCCTAGAAGACAGGTCTGCCCAAAGGAAGCTGCCGCCCCCGTACCCCCCACTGCCTCTCCGTCCCTGCACTGTGCTCTCCTTGGCCCGTCCCAGGCTATTCCCCGGCTGGTCTCCACACTCTGTTCTCTGCTGGGCGTAAATCACAGAAAATGTGGCAGATATGATACTTTCAGGACACCAGTTTAGACCCTGATGTTGCTGAAACTGAACGTGGGTTTTATCTTGGTTTCCCAGCAGCAACTTAATCCGGTTCATCTCGATGAGCCAATTCAGGGTTTAATCGGCCACCTGGGAGTTCTCAGGGTGGTCGGCTGTGGTCCCCCCGGCTCTCCCCAGAGTTGATCTGCATCCTAGGGGGCTTTCCTAGGGGCCAGAATCGGGGTGCCCCATCCTCAGGTATACTGTCAGAGGTAGCGCACCCGGGCCTGGCCTGTGTCCTCCAGCCTCCCCTGGCCTCTGCTCTGCAGAGCTCACTGCACCTCTGCTGCGTCCCTTGCCCCGTTTGTGAAGCCTTTTCAGATCCACTGCCCCGTCAGCTGTCTTTCCCACCCACAGGGGCACAAGAACCTTCTGGGGACCTGCTCAGGCTATTCTGGGGCCCCAGGGGCTGTCTCAGGCTCGCTCTCCTGAGACATTTCCACCCCAGTCTGTCCAGTCCCCTGCTGCCACACCACAAGGACCCCAGGAGATTGTGTAGCCTGTAGCCACGTGGGCTCCAATCAGGAACGTGTTCTCAGATCCCCAAACCTATCCATCTAAGGATCCTGATCCAGCTGTGACCTGGAGCTGGCCCATGCCAGCTCACAAGAGCACCTGTGCACATCCTTTCCTGTTTCCGTTCCAGTGATGCCACCTGGGCGCTCGAAAGCACCAGGGCAGGAGTTTTTACACCGCAGGAATTAGCAAACGCTACCAATCAGGGCTCTCCCCCTCTCCTTCGTTCCCCCTCCTTCGTTTCCCCCTCCCTCGTTCCCCAGCTCTCTCCCTTCCTCCTTTTCCTGAGAGCTGGTTTTCCAGCACACCACTGGTCCTGTTGTTCTGGGTCTGAAGGGAGGGAGGCCCACGCCAGCACCTCACTGTCGCTGTCACCTGCTTTCTCTCTCTCTCCTCCAGCCCAGAGAGGCTGCAGGATTCTCTTCTCAGAATCCTGACCAAGCCATAGCTAAGATCTCACCTCTATGCCAGGCCCTCGGCTTCTGAAGCTCAAGGGCCATGGTAAAGCAGTGTTCACTGGTTCACTGTGGCGACACCCCCTTGGAACAAAAAAGGCCTCCTGTTTGGACATGGGGGTGGGGAGGACACCTCTAGTGACACTTCAGGGTCATCCCACCGCAGAGGCTGCATTAACCTCAGCCGCCCTCAGTGCCTTGCTCACCCAGACAACATCAGGCCTCAGTCTAGGTGCCTTCTCCAGAATGCCCCTCTAGCCAGGGGCATGGCATTTAGGGATGGGATATCTGTCTAGCACCTGACAAATTCCAGAGTCACAGTGGCCTCTAGAGCATGAGATGGGTGCTGAGCTGCCAGCACACCCCGCCCATCCTGCCCATCCCATGTTCCTCTGCAATCTGCCAGGTCCCTTCCTGGCTCGCAAACGGGGAGTAAGACGATCTCTCCAGGTCTTGCAGACGTGGCCCGCCCTCCCCAAAGCCACCAAAAGTGCCAAGCCTATGCAGTGGAATGTCTGGGCCGCTCTGTCCCTGTCCTCTGCAGGGAGCGGCCCGAGCTTGGCCAGCTGCCAAGGACCCGGCTGCCTCCTGACGCCCAGGCCTCTCCATCTGCAGGCACCCTTCGACGGCTCCCGCCTGGTCTTCCCCCCTGTGCCAGCCTCCCTGGTGATCGGCGTCTTCTACTTGTGCCTGCAGCTCATCCTGCCCGAGGCGGTGGGGGGCACTGTGTTTGCGGGGGGCCTTCTGGGCTATGTCCTCTACGACATGACCCATTACTACCTGCACTTTGGCTCGCCGCACAGGGGCTCCTACCTGTACAACCTGAAGGCCCACCACGTCAAGCACCACTTTGCACATCAGAAGTCAGGTGAGGACGGGCCTGGGTTTCCCAGTTCCCTATGTGTGTTCATTGATTTATTTGCCAACTACCATTGAGCTCCTGGGAACGGCGAGGCACCGTTCCGTGTACTGGGCATATACAGAGGGTTCCCTCTACCCTCTTCCCTGGTGCAGACAGCTGTGCAGAGACAGGCAAGGATATCAATAAATGGCAAAGATTTCAAACTGAGATAAATGCCATAAAGAAAATAAAGGGGCCGGGCGCGGTGGCTCACACCTGTAATCCCAGCCAAGGGGATTGGGAGGCTGAGGCAGGTGGATCACTTGAGGTCAGGAGTTTGGGACCAGCCTGGCCAACATGGTGAAACCTGTCTCCACTAAAAATACGAAAATTAGTAGGGTGTGGTGGTGCCCACCTGTAATCTCAGCTACTTGGGAGGCTGAGGCGTGAGAATAGCTTGAATCCAGGAGGCAGAGGCTACAGTGAGCTAAGATTGCACCACTGCACTCCAGGCTGGGTGACAGAGCAAGGCTCTGTCTTAAAAAAAAAAAAAAAGAAGAAGAAGAAGAAGAAAATAAATCAAGGTGATGGAATATCACATAGGTAGTGGGAGGGGTCCAGCGATTTCCATTGAAATATTATGTGGGCCACATAAGTGATTTTAAATTTTCTAGTGGCCACACTAAGACATGAAAATAAACAGATGAAAAGAATTTTAATAACATTTACTTAACCCAATATAAGCAAATTATTATTTCAACATGTAATCAACATTAAAAAATCATCAATGGCTGGGCGCAGTGGCTCAGGCCTATAATCCCAGCACTATGGGAGGCTGAGGCAGGGGATTGCTTGAAGCCAGGAGTTCCAGACCAGTCCGGGAAACACAGCAAGACCTTGTCTCTACATAAACAATTTTTAATTATCCGGGTGTGGTGATGTGCACCTGTAATCTCAGCTACCTAGAAGGCTGAGGCAAGAGGATCATTTGAGCCCAGGAGTTTGAGGCAGTAATGAGCTATGATGATGCCACCGCACCCCAGCCTGGGTGACAGAGCGAGACCCTTTTTGTAAAGTCTCTTTTTCAAAGAAAAGTCATTAGCAACTCTTATACTATGTCTTTGAAATCTAAGGTGTATTTTGCACTTACAGCACATCTCAATTCAGATGCTAAAGTTTCACTGGAAATACTAGATCCGTATCAATTCAGATACTAAAGTTTCACTGGAAATACTAGATCCGTATCTAGATTTTATAAATTTGCAAACAGTAGTTCACATAGGTAAGTTGCTCCAAACATGCTTAAAAATTGTCCAGTAACACACTGTAGGAGGCCGAGGTGGGCGGATCACCTGAGGTCAGGAGTTCAGGACCAGCCTGGCCAACATGGTGAAACCCCCTCTCTACTAAAAATACAAAAAATTAGCTGGATGTGGTGGTACACACCTGTAATCCCAGCTACTCAGGAGGCTGAGGAAGGAGAATCTCTTGGATCCAGGAGGCGGAGGTTGCAGTGAGCCGAGATCATGCCACTGCACTCCAGCCTGGGCAACAGGAGCGAAACTCCGTCTCAAAAATAAATAAATAAAAATTTAAAAATTCCAGTAACTGAATCAAGCATCAGTTTTTACATTGACATGTTAATTCATCAGAATTAAATGAAGTTAGAAATTCAGTTTCTCTGGAGCTCTAGCCACATTTCTAGTGCTCAGTAGCCACGTGTGGCTAGGGGCTAGTTGGACAGCAGAGAGATTAAATGGTCCAGGTGTCATTGCAGAGGTGCCATTAGAGCTGAGAACCTAATGAAGAGAAACCAGCATCTGGCATCCCAGGAGTGACTGGTGCAAAGCCCTGAGGCAGGAATGAACTCGGTCCAAAAGGAAGGGGAAGAAGATGGAGGTGGGGGGTGGGTGGGGGCCAGGTAACCTAGAAACGCAGGCCAGATAAGGAATTGGGGTTTATTCCAGCTTCATGCTGGAGACAATAAAAAACACAGGTTCCCCGCCCTTGACTTCTGCCAGGATGACCTTGGGGGTTGGGAAGGCCAAGGGGACAGATATTGACATTGTCTCCACCTATTATCCCTACCCTGGCACCCTTCCCAAGCCAGGGCACGCCTGCTCCTTCAATGCCTCATCGTCTCCCCTGTTGTCTCCCTCTCTAGGATTTGGCATCAGCACTAAATTGTGGGATTACTGTTTCCACACCCTCATTCCAGAGAAACCCCACCTGAAGACGCAGTGACAACTCCCACCCGCTCTGTCCTGCCCTCAGCCCGGCCCTGGCCCCTTCCCAACCCCCACCCGCCATCCAGACCCCACTAAGAAGGTTGACTTGGCCAGGCGGGATGGGCTCTGTCCGGCCCTGCAGCCTAGTGGAAGGTGCCGAGGGGGCCCTGAGGCAGGACCACCCTCCTGACCCCTAGCAGGAGGGTCACATCCACTTGGTGGCCAGGTGGCCCTTGGTGACCCTCTTCTTCCTGGAGCGTCCCTGCCTAGAGCTCAGCCCACAGGACTGCTTCAGGACCTGGCCACAGGTAGCAGCCTCAAGGGGAAATGAAGAAAACTGACTCCTCGTGGCCACCTGTGTCACCCTTGTGCCTTAGCGTCATGGACTGCCTAGGAGCTGCCTGCATGGCACAGCTCTGTGTTCATAGTCAGGAGTGGGTCTGTGGGACCTGTGGGCCCTGTCCTCCCTGCTGTCCTTTCTGGGGAGGCTTTGGTGGCTCTGAGGTGGACAAAGAGCTCTCACAAGACGAGACAGCATGATGCCTCCCACAGTCCACCCCAGACCCTGGGGCAGCCCCTCTGGCCCTGCCAGCTACCTGTGCCGTTGGGCCCAGGGTGGCTGGCAGGAGTCCCAGCTGCTTTCTTTAGGACCTGGCAGCTTCTCTAGCCGTCCCTCCCCTGCCTCCAGAATCACAGCCCTTCTCCCCAAGGGAGGCTGAGGAGCCTTCTCCACTGGTGGCAGCCCCACCCCATCCCCAGCCATTCTTGGCCTCCACCCTGCACAGGTGGGCTCGGCCCCCCACTCAGGCCTCCCCAGAAGTAGCCTCCCCTCAGTGCCTCACCTCCCCCTGCCTCCCAGCCTCCGCAGATGAGGTTCCTGCCCCTTCCTCCTCATAACCAAAACCCTCGCTGCTCCCAGGACGGTCTTATTTATAAACCAGACACGTGTTCTTAGTCTGGTCCCAGACCAAGGAGCTGGTCAGACGGCCCTTTCTAATCCTACGTGTTGAGTTTATGTAAAAAACATGGTTTCCTCCTGTTTTTGGTTCTTTTCTCACCCACAAACCATTACTACTTGAAACCTAAAAAAAAAAAAAAAACTCGCCGAGTGTAAAGGCTAAAAAGAAGCAGTTTGACAAACCTTGTGATTTGTACTGTTTACTGCAGAGCTATTTAAGGATTTTGGAATAAATATACAAAACTACAGTTGTGAAATAAAAAATTGTATATTTTGAAAAATAAAACACTGAAAAGAAACCAACAAAAATGAGTTGTTCATCAGACTCCCTCGTGGTTGGGAAGGGGCGGTGGTGTGGGGAGGGGTGGAGGGGCGGGGTCGGTCCCCAGGGAGGGAGATTTTAGCCCTGACCAGGGGGGGTAGAATTGCTGGGGCATGGTGATAATTGAAAGCTGACCAACTCTCAGCTGGGCGCGATGGCACCTGACTGTAATCCCAACACTTTGGGAGGCCAAGGGGGGAGGATCGTTTGAGGCCAGGTGTTCAAGACAAACCTGCCCAACATAGCAAAACTCCATATCTAACAAGAAAACAAGACAAAAGAAAAACAAAAGAAAAAAGCTGACTACTCTTATTCTCTCACTCAGCTTTATTCTGTTTCTAAATTCTCTGCAGACAGCATCTCCTCTTATTGCCTGCACCTGGGATGCATTGTGCCACAAACCACTTTGATCCGCTGCTGGGGAGGGATCTCTTCTGAAGTTTAACCCCAACTGAGCTTCTAGTTGACTTTCCTAAAACAGGGAGAAAGGCTCCAGCAACAGATCCCCATAGTGGGAACTAGAACCTCAGGCAGCTCAGTCTCGGTGAAACTGTTGCTTGTCTTTTTCTGCTGCCCTATCAGAACCACCGAGGAAGCTGTCAAAGTGCAGCTCCAAGGCCTTGCACTCAGGGTCTAGTTCAGTAGGTCCAAGGGGGTTGGCCCTGAACTCACCTGTCTGAGGACACAGAAGCAGAACAAGCTGATGTTGGGAAGCTCAGGAAAGTCGCCCCAAACTGTGCTGTGTCTCCCTGCTCTGGCACTCATAGGGGCAGCTTTATGCCTGCAGCTCCCAGCCTGAAGATAAGTAGGACCTGTCCGGAGCCACCCACACTCGAGTCCCTGAAGCCTGTCCCTGGAACCCAGATGGTCCAAGCAGCAGAACTGAGAACCTTCATTTACTGATGGAGCCGAGCAGCTCACCCTGGACCATCACACCCCGGGGGAGGGAAGCAGACGAGGAACACAGGCGGAGTCCACGCGTGTAAACACACATGGCCACAGCGGGAGAAAAAGCCTAAGGTGAGCAAGATTTAGAAAAAAAAAAAAAATTGAAAATTTTTTATTTAAGAAGAGTGAAACAGGCCGGGCACAGTGGCTCACACCTGTAATCCTAGCATTTTGGGAGGCCGAGGCGAGTGGATCACTTGAGGTCAGCAGTTCGAGACCAGCCTGGCCAACATGGTGAAAGCCCGTCTCTACTAAAAATACAAAAATTAGCCAGGCGTGGTGGCGGGCACCTGTAATCCCAGCTACTCAGGAGACAGAGGCAGGAGAATCGCTTTAACCCGGGAGGCAGAGGTTGCAGTGAGCTGAGATTGTGCCACTGCACTCCAGCCTGGGTGGCAGAGCAAGACTCCATCTCAAAAACAACAACAACAACACCAAAAATAAAAAACCAGTGAAACAGACCAGGCATGGAGGCTTATGCCTATAATCCCAACACTTTAGGAGGCCAAGGCAGGCAGATTGCTTTAGCTCAGGAATTTGAGACCAGCTTGGGCAATATAGTGAGACTCCATCTCTACAAAAAATAAGGAAAATTACCTGAGTGTGGTAGTGCACACCTGTAGTCCCAGCTACTTGGAAGGCTGAGGTGGGAGGATCACCTCCTGTGCCCAGGAGTTTGAGGCTGCCGTGAGCTGTGATCACACCACTGCATTCCAGCCTGGGCAACAGAATGAGACCCTGTCTCAAAAGAAAAAAAGGGAGTAAAACAAAACTAAAAAGAAAGGCCAAAAAATAAGTGAGTTTATAGCATGGTAATGAGAAGAGTTAGAAAAAAAGTGACAACACGAAACCAAGCCCACATATTAATGGAAAGTCCAATTGGTGAAAATCTGACAGATTCTCCCAGAGCCCCCCAGTGCGCTGCTGTAACTGTCCAGTGGGGTTGGGAGTATCCACAAGGCCTTTTGGAGAGAGAGCAAGTCCCACCTCACAGGCACTTGAGAGTGTGGAGGGGTCATTGCCTGCATTTTCTTTCTTTCTTTTTCTTTTTTTTTTTTGAGACAGAGTCTCACTCTGTTGCCCAGGCTGGAGTGCAGTGGCGCGATCTCGGCTCACTGCAAGCTCGGCCTCCCAGGTTCACGCCATTCTCCTGCCTCAGCCTCCCGAGTAACTGGGACTACAGGTGCGCACCACCATGCCTGATAATTTTTGTACTTTTAGTAGAGATGGGGTTTCACCATGTTGTACAGGCTGGTCTCAAACTCCTGAAATCAGGCAATCCTCCCACCTCAGCCTCCCAAAGTGCTTGGATTACAGGCATGAGCCCCTGCACCCGGCCATATTGCCTGCGTTTTCACAGCAGGGCAAAATACAGGAAGGCCATGAGGCCCGCAATCCCCAAGCAGTTAGTGCTCACGGAGCAGCCCCCACCTCAGTGAGCATCTGGGGGAGCTGGAGGATTTTGCCATCAAGTGTAAGAGTCAAAGATTAGATGTTAGAGCAAGCACGGGATATTATCAAAATGCCAACACATCTAGCCCAATGGGAAAAGCCTGGAACTGTGATGTGGGATTGTGTTTATCCTGTAGTAGGAGAGCCACCAAACCAAAAAAGTTTTGTGTTTGCTCAGGGAGGGGGCTATTGATTTATTTATAGAGAGAGGGTCTCATTCTGTTGCCCACGCTAGGGTGCAGTGGCATGATCATAGCTTACTGCAGTCTTGACCTCCCAGACTCAAGAGATCCTCCTACCTCAGCCTCCCAAACAGCTGGGACCACAGGCATGAGCCATCGTGCCCAGCTAATTTTTAAATTTTTACAAGTAGAGACAGGGTCTCTGTATGTTACCTAGGCTGATGTCGAACTCCTGGGCTCAAGCAATCCTCCCAGCTCAGCCTCCCAAAGTGCTGGGATTACCGGCATGAGCCACAATGCCCAGCCAATAGGGCCATTTAAATTCTGATCAGCATAAAGTAAATCTGCAGGTTGACTGACCCCCAGTGGCCCTACAAATTTGCCTCAGCTGATTCTCCAGGGATGACCTAGCTACCATGGCCAAGAACAGACCAAAAAATAGCCATCATATTTATTTCTGGTATTGCGTTTGTATTTCCAGGCATGCTGTCTTTGAAGGTTCCTTAGTTGATCCGAAGAACTTCCCTCTTAATTCTGCTCTGTTCCACTCCCCCGGTGGCGCTGACCTCTGCCCTCTGCCTTTGAACTTTGTGTGATTTTTTATTGTGCCCAGCACAATGACCAACTTGTAACAGAGCCCCATAAATGCTCGTCTTGTCTCCAGATCTCAGACGGTAACAGTAACTGGGCCTTGCCTCTCCACCTGTTCCCAGCCTCTGCTGCCCTCTGGTGGCAGCATGCAGCCCTACCCCATTATTACTGCCCTCGCGGGGACTATTTTGGAAGCAGGTATCTGTGATTTCAAAATTCTAGTCTTTTCCACTTTACCCATTCTGTTGACTTACATTCTTGACTCATCTGCCATTTTTGAGAGGAAGTTGGAACTATGTATATGAATAGTCTAACTTTCTAAAAAACCATAATGGTTGCAAAATTTCAGCTGGAGTTTTCTTTACAGTTAGGTGTTTTGCCCAAAGACCACACCAGGTTCCAATGAATAAATGTTATCTGTAAAGAATGCTACAAGATGAATGTGAAGTTAGGAAAATTCCAGGATTCTCATCTCATAAGTGTCTGTCCCATCCCAGATACCTATAGTGGGGAGGAAGAAATTTAAAAGAAGAAAAAATAGGCCGGGCACGGTGGCTCAAGCCTGTAATCCCAGCACTTTGGGAGGCCGAGACGGGTGGATCACGAGGTCAGGAGATCGAGACCATCCTGGTGAACACAGTGAAACCCCGTCTCTACTAAAACTACAAAAAACTAGCCGGGCGAGGTGGCGGGCGCCTGTAGTCCCAGCTACTCGGGAGGCTGAGGCAGGAGAATGGCGTGAACCCGGGAGGCGGAGCTTGCAGTGAGCTGAGATCAGGCCACTGCACTCCAGCCTGGGTGACAGAGCGAGACTCCGTCTCAAAAAAAAAAAAAAAAAAAAAAAAAAGAAGAAAAAATATTTTGTTCTGGCAAAAGCAGTGGGGTTATATCTTCTTTTAGGTTCCCTAAAAATGGGATTACAGGCATGATGGCTTGCGCCAGCACTTTGTGACGCCAAGGCGGGCAGATCACCTGAGGTCGGGAGTTCGAGACCAGCCCGACCAACATGGAGAAACCCCGTCTCTACTAAAGATACAAAATTAGCCAGGTGTGGTGGCTCATGCCTGTAATCCCAGCTACTTGGGAGGCTGAGGCAGGAGAATCTCTTGAACCCGGGAGGTGGAGGTTGCGGTGAGCTGAGATCGCGCCACTGCACTCCAGCCTGGGCAACAAGAGCGAAACTCCATCTCAAAAAATAAACAACAACAACAACAAAATCAAAACCTAAAACAAGCACATGGATGCAGGCAGTCTATTTGGGAGGTGATTGCAGAAATAAAGAGCGAGAACCAGGGAGGTCTAGAAAGGGAGAAGTTGGAAGAGCAGTGTAAAGTTGAGTATGTGGGGTTCTCCTACAGATTCTGTAAGGGCATCTTGAGAAGCATAGAGAAAACATGTCAGAATTGTCCAACAGGACAGGAGGCTGGAGCATTTATCATGGGTGAGGACTGTGTTCAGGGACATTGATTCACCCTCACTTAGGGACTTCTCTGCCGTGCAAGCCAAGCAGATGCTGGCTTTGGCAAAAGTCCTTGGAGAAAAGCAGGAAGAAGAAGTATGCATTTGCAGTGGGATTCTATCAGCACGAGTTGAATATGAGCTTGCTAGGCAGGAACTAGCCACTGGAACTCTGGCTGAAATCAGAGTTGAGACAGAGTTCACACAGAACCTTCCACCGCAATTGAGGCTAAGACCAGAGGTAGACAGAGGGGACAGGATGAGGAGGAACAGATGTGTTCGCTACAGACTCCAAAGGGTTATATCCTCAATGTAAGAGTGAACCAGGAGGAAACCCACCTCCCCAGCGCACTGCAAGTGAAATCTCCTGCATGGAGTGGGTAAAGGCTGAGGATGCAGAGCCACAAGGAGAGTCCTCACTGAGGTCTGAAGCCTGAATTCGTGCAAACTGTGTGATCCGAAACACCTCAAGCCAAAATTGTAATGTAAAATAGCCCGGTTGGTGGAGCCACAAGGCTCTCAGAGGAAGCAATTAAAATTGTTTTATGGAAAAATGTATCTTCAATTCAGGCCTCAAAAAATTCTCACAGGTAAAATTCCAAGGACTGGCCAGGCACGGTGGCTCACACCTGTAATCCCAGCACTTTGGGAGGCCTAGGTGGGCGGGTCACAAGGTCAGGAGATCGAGACCAACCTGGCCAATATGGTGAAACCCCATAATATGGTGAAACTATATATTGCAGAAATATAATATGGTGAAACACTACTAAAAATATAAAAAGTAGCCAGGCATGGTGGTGCATGCCTGTAGTCCCAGCTACTCGGGAGGCTGAGGTGGGAGAATTGCTTGAACCTCGAAGGCGGAGGCTACAGTGAGCTGAGATTGCGCCAATGTGCTCTAACCTGGGTGACAGAGTGAGGTCTTGAAAAAATAAATCAAATAGGCCGGGCACGGTGGCTCATGCCTGTAATCCCAGCACTTTGGGAAGCCGAGGCGGGCAGATCATGAGGTCAGGAGATCGAGACCATCCTGGCTAACACGGTGAAACCCCGTCTCTACTAAAAAAATACAAAAAATTAGCCGGGCGAGGTGGCGGGTACCTGTAGTCCCAGCTACTCGGGAGGCTGAGGCCGGAGAATGGCGTGAACCCGGGAGGCAGAGCTTGCAGTGAGCCGAGATTGAGCCACTGCACTCCAGTCTGGGCGACAGAGCGAGACTCCATCTCAAAAATAAATAAATAAATAAATAAATAAATAAAATAACTTAGGTAAATGTAATAGGATAAATGTCTATAAATGAACTTTTCATGTAATTTGAAATTTTTAAGTTACGTTACATTAAATAAAATAATAGATATTCATTAAATGTCTGGGTCAATTTGTTTCATTAAAAACTAATATTTTTAATGAAATACAAGAACACACTTGTATTTATATTCAGTAATTTGGTTCATTTAAAAATATTTTTAAAATGATATTCAATTTAGTTGAATATTACTCAATTTAATTGAATATTAAATATTAATTAATATTAAATAATAAGTAAAATATTATTTTAATGAACCAAATTACTGAATATAAATACAAGTGTGTTCTTTGATGCTTACATTTTATAAAATATTATATTTATTGGGTCTATTAATACGTGCAAAAATTTTATTATGGAAAAACATGTTTTTAAAAATTATGAAATAGGAGCCAGGAGGACTACTTGAAACCAGTTCAAGACCAG
The DNA here is from genome assembly GCF_043159975.1 of Macaca nemestrina. Classification (NCBI taxonomy): domain Eukaryota; kingdom Metazoa; phylum Chordata; class Mammalia; order Primates; family Cercopithecidae; genus Macaca; species Macaca nemestrina. Next base: position 73,537,672 of record NC_092142.1, on the reverse strand, counting down.
CCTGGACAACATAGCAAGACCCTTTCTCTATGAAAAAGATTTAGAAATTAGCCAGGTGTAGTGGTACACCACCTGTAGTCTTAGCTACTTCAGAGGCTGAGGCAAGAGGGTCACTTGAGCCCAGGAGTTTGAGGGTGCAGTGAGCTACGATCACACCACTGCACTCCAGCCTGGGCAACAGAGCAAGACCTTGCCTGGGATAGTAACTCTTTCCTTCAACCTTTTCATCAACTCTTGTAACTTTTTTTTTCTCCAATTCTGACTCTGCCCTTATGACCTGACACTGAAATGTTTATCTTAAAGGTCTAGAAGAATAATGCTTTCTATTACTATAACTTGATTCTGTACTCTTGGCTACTCTTGATGTGTCTGAATTGTTGCCAGAAAACTTCTCATTCTGTTACTAAGAATCACCTATTCCCCTTCTCAAGGCACAAGTTTTCTTGTTTGTTTACTTCCTTCCTTTTTTTTTTTTTTTTTAGGTGGAGTCTTGCTCTGTTGCCAGGCTGGAGTGCAGTGGTGTGATCTCGGCTCACCGCAACCTCTGCCTCCCGGTTTCAAGCGATTCCTCTGTCTCAGCCTCCCAAGTAGCTGGGACCACCACGCCCGGCTAATTTTTTAGTATTTTAGTAGAGACGGGGTTTTACCATGTTGGCCAGGATGGTCTCAATCTCCTGACCTCATTATCCTCCCGCCTCGGCCTTCCAAAGTGCTGGGATTACAGGTGTGAGCCACTGCGCCCCGCCCCTTAGATTCTTAAGTTATATTGGTTTCTTTGCTTGCGTCTTTATCTGGCTTTAGTATCAGAGTAATGCTGGTTTCTTAAAATGAGTTGGGAAGTGTTTCCTCCTCTCCTATTTTTGGAAGAGTTTGAGAATGATTGGTGCTAATTTATTTTTAAGTGTTTGGTAAAAAACACCGCGTGTTCTCGCTCATAAGTGGGAGTTGAACAATGAGAACACATCGACACAGGGAAGGGAACATCACACACCAGGGCCTGTTGGATGGGTGGGGGACTAGGGGAGGGATAGCATTAGGAGAAATACCTAAGGTAGGTAACAGGCTGATGGGTGCAGCAAACCACCGTGGCACGTGTATACCTATGTAACAAACCTGCACATTCTGCACATGTACCCCAGGACTTAAAGTATAATAAAAAATATATATAATAAATAAAATACGAGTCTCCAAGAAAGAAAAAAAAAGTTTGGTAGAATTCACCGTGAAACTATTAGGCCTGGACTTTTCTTGTTTGGACGAGTTTTGATTATTAATTCAATTTCTTTCCTTGTAGGTATGTTCAGATTTTCTCTTTCTCATTAAGTGAATTAGGTCAATTTTGTGTGTCTGGGAATTTGTCCATCTCCTCTAGGTTATCTAATTGGTTGGCAAACAATTGTTCATAGTTTTCTCTCATAGTCCTTTTTATTTCTATAAGGTAGATAGTAAGGTCCCCACTTTCATTTCTGATTTACCTTATTTTCATCTTCTCCTTGTTTTAGTTTAGCTAAAGATTGGTCAATTTTATTAATCTTTTCGAAGAACTAACTCTTAGTTTCATTGATTTTCTCTTTTCTGATCTTGATTATTTCCTCCCTTCTGCTAGTTTTGGGTTTGGTTTGCTCTTCTTTTTCTAGTTCCTTAAAATGTAGAGTTGGGATAATGATTTGAGATCTTCTCTCTCTCTTTTTGTTTTTGAGATGGAGTCTCGCTCTGTCGCCCAGGCTGGAGTGCAGTGGCACGATCTTGGCTCACTGAAACCTCTGCCTCCTGGATTCAAGTGATTCTCCTGCCTCAGCCTCCTGGGTAGCTGAGATTACAGGCACCCGCCACCACGCCAGGCTGATTTTTTTTTTTTTTTTTTTTTTTTGTATTTTTAGTAGAGATGGGGTTTCACCATGTTGGCCAGGCTGGTCTTGAACTCCTAACCTTGAGATCTGCCCGCCTCGGCCTCCCAAAGTGCTGGGATTACAGACATGAGCCACCGTGCCAGGCCTCTCTCTTTTTTTCCTTTTGTAGCCATGTATAGCTATAAATTATCCTTCGAGGACTGCTTTTGCTGCATCCTGTAAGTTTTGGTATGTTGTATCTTTTATTTTATTTGTCTCTAAGTGTTTTCTAATTTCCCTTGTGATTTCTTCTTTGACCCACTAGTTGTTTAAGTGTATGTTTTTTAATTTCTACATATTTGTGAATATTCCAGTTCTCTTTCCTGTTATTTATTTCTAGTTTTATTCTATTGTAGTCAAAGAAGATACTTTGTATGATTTTGATCTCTTTAAATTTATTGAGCAAAATATATCTTCATTTCCCTTGAGAAAATTTCCTCTTTGACTCATGAGTTATTTAGAAGCGTATTGTTTGATATGTGATTTGCAAATATTTTCTCCCAATCTGTAATTTGTCTTTTCATCCTCTTAAAAGGGTCCTTGCAGAGCAAGTTTCAAATTTTGATCGTCTGATTATTTATTTATTTATTTATTTATTTATTTATTTATTTTGAGACGGCGTCTCTGTCGCCCAGGCTGCAGTGCAGTGGCCGGATCTCAGCTCCCTGCAAGTTCCGCCTGCTGGGTTCATGCCATTCTCCTGCCTCAGCCTCCCGAGTAGCTGGGACTACAGGCGCCTGCCACCATGCCCGGCTAATTTTTTGTATTTTTTTAGTAGAGACGGGGTTTCACCGTGTTAGCCAGGATGGTCTCAATCTCCTGACCTCGTGATCTGCCCACCTCGGCCTCCCAAAGTGCTGGGATTACAGGCGTGAGCCACCGCGCCCGGCCATCATTTTTTAATTTTAAGAATAATGGCTTTGGGGCTGGGCACAGTGGTTCATGCCTGTAATCCCAGCACTTTGGGAGGCCAAGGCAGATGGATCACTTGAGGTCAGGAGTTCGAGACCAGTCTGGCCAACATGCTGAAACCCTGTCTCTACTAAAAAACAAAAAAAAAAATTAGCTGAGCGTGGTGGCACATGCCTGTAGCCCCAGCTTGTTGGGAGGCTGAGACAGGAGAATTGCTTGAGCCCTGGAGGTGGGGGTTTCAGTAAGCTCAGGTCACACCACTGTACTCCAGCCTGACAACAGAGGGAGACTCCGTCTCAAAAAAAAGAAGAAGAAGAAAGAAGAAGGAGAAGGAGAAGGAGAAGGAGAAGAAGAAGAAGAAAAAAAAAATAACAGCTTTGGTGTCATGCGTAAGAATTATTCTCCTAGCCTTAGGTCCTGAAGATTTTCTTCTACATGTCCTACTTCATGTTTTGTTTGTTTGTTTGTTTGTTTTTAATTTTTGTGAGTTTTTTTTTTAAATGGCAACTCTAAGATAAAGCCAAATTATTTTCAATATTGTACAATTTTTAGTATGAATAGCCATTCTAATTAAATAGACTCATTTGGCCAGGCATGGTGGCTCATGCTTATAATCCCAACACTTTGGGAGGCCAAGCATAAGGATTGCTTGAGTTCAGAAGTTCAAGATCAGCCTGGGCAACACAGGGAGACCCCTGTCTCTACTAAAAGTAAAAAAATTTTTAAAGGCTCATTTAAACTTTTTTCAAACACTGACACTTTCTCAACAGGAAATGTCTTTTAATTCTGCACAGTTCTCTCTGCTTTCTTCTAAAAGGTTCCTTGTTTTACATTTTACATTTAAATCTATGATCCATTCAGGCGATTTTTGCATAGAATATGAGGTTTAGGTGAAGTTCATTTTTTTGTTCAGTTACTCCACCACCATTTGAACACCACATATCTGGCAAAAGACTAATATCTAGAATATTTAAACTCTCAAAACTCAAGTTTTTAAAAAACAATTCAACTAAAACTGGGCAAAAGACATGGACAGACATTTCACCAATGAGGCTAAACAGATGGCAAACAAGCACATGAAGACATGTACATCATCACCAGGCACTAAAGAAATGCCAATTAAAACCATGATGAGGCCAGGTACGGTGGCTCACGCCTGTAATCCTAGCATTTTGGGAGGCCAAGGTGGGTGGATTACCTGAGGTCAGGAGTTCAAGACCAGTCTGGCCAATGTGGTGAAACCCTGTCTTACTAAAAATACAAAAAATAGACAGGTGTGCTGGTGCACTTCTGTAGTCCCAGCTACTTGGGAGGCTGAGGCTGGAGAATTACTTGAACCCAGGAGGTGGAGGTTGCAGTGAGCTGAGACGGTGCCACTGCGCTCCAGCCTGGGCAATAGAGTGAGACTCCATCACAAAACAAAACAAAAAACCATGATGATATATCACTATTCAGCTGTTAGAATAGCTAAAAATCCAGACAGGGACAAAACAAAATGCTGCTGCAGATGCAGAGAAACTGAATGTCTTGTACACTGATGGTGGTACAGTTAAAAAAGAAAAGAAAAGAAAAGAAAAAAATTCCAAAAGGTTATACATTGTATGATTTTGTTTATAGCAGATCAGTATACCCATCCTGCAGCTGCTCTGAATGTTGACAGCCAAAGACTCACACAGCTTCCCCCTCATCTGGAAGGATTGCCCTTGGCAGAAAGGAGGCTGCCTCTTGTTCCAGAGCTTCATGTTCCAGACCTCCCCATGGAACCTCCACTGACTACATCCTCGTTTCACTTTTTCTTCCCCTGCGCTATCCTACCCACCGCTCTCCTGAGAGCCTTCCTTCAATAAATCACATGCCCCTGTGTTACCTGTTGAAGGTGTCCAGGTTCTTGGAGTCTTGAACAAAGAATTGGGCAATAGGCACAAACAAAGAAAGGAAAAAATGAAGCAACAAAAGCAGAGATTTATTGAAAACAAAGGTACACTCCACAGGGTGGGAGCCAGCCTGAGCATAGGGGCTCAAGAGCTCCATTACAGAATTTTCTGGGGTTTAAATACCCTCTAGAGGTTTCCATTGGTTACTTGGTGTACACCCTATGTAAATGAAGAGATGAAGTTAAGTTGCTAAGTCACTTACTCAGTGAACACCATATGTAAATGAAGAAAATATTTCCTGTCATAGCTGCAGTGTTTCCATTTTATTTAGTTCTAGGAAGTCAGCGTGAATCAGCTTTATGTTCCCTGCCTGCAGACCCTATTCTCCTGCCTCACCTGAATCTCTTCACCTAAGACAGGAAGAAAACGGATGGTTCAGGAGAGGAAGAACAATAGCAGGGCGAACAATCACCAAAGCCGGGTTCAAGTGATTCTCCCCTCTCAGGCTCCCGAGTAGCTGGGACTACAGGCATGCACCACCATGTCCGGCTAATTTTTGTATTTTTAGTAGAGACAGGGTTTCCCCATGTTGGCCAGGATAGTCTCCAACTCCTGACCTCAGGTCATCCGGCCACCTCAGCCTCCCAAAGGGCTGGGATTACAAGCATGAGCCACAGCGCCCAGCCCCCAATTCTGTTCTTTCAGAGGCAAATAGTCTGTTGAGTAAATGCGTGACACTACTTAGACTTTCTAGCTGAAGATGTAGTTAATCTTAAGAAAACCTGACTCACACTATAACAGGATGTTCTGCAATGACCTTAAAGGAGGAAGTGATTTTTTTTCCCCACTTTTGTGTCTCTTCCCTAGTACCCTCCCCACCCCGCCAATATTATCCAGCACAGAGAAGTAAACACCAGAAGCGCCTCTCCAACTTGCAGGTTTTCTCTAAACTTCCAGTCCTTCCCACACCGTGTCCTGGTTATAGTAGTTGCTGGGACCTTATTCTATTCTGAATCCCCAGCCCCGAAAGAAGGCCTGGCACTGACGTGTACAGCGTAGTTACAGAGTGACTTTAAGGAAGGCAGGGAGAGTGTGGAAAGGACAGGAGGAGCATAGCAGGAGGAAGGGAGGGCTCGTGGTTCTGAGCTTCCTAGAAAGCGGCTCTAGGGAGCCGGGGCACCGTGAGCCTGGCGGTTGGCAGCTGAGCCAGGTCGGAGGGGGAAGTGTCGCAGCATTCCCTGCAGGCGTCCCAGACCTGAGGCGGTGGCCTCCGGAGGGCACAGGACAGAAACAGCCGTCCAAGTAGCTGAGTGGAGGGACCCTACTCAAGTGCAGCTGCAGTGGCCGGGGTTTCCCTCAGGTAGGATCGGGGCTCCTTGTCGCCGCCAGCCACGTGTGGTGTCCGGTACGGCCAGCGGAGTGCAGGGCGCGGACACCAGGGAAGGGGGTGCAGGGAAATTCCCGCGGGTCTCGTATTTGCAGACTTCTCGCCTGGGCAGGAGGCGGTCGTGGGAAAGAAGGCGGAAGAGCGAGCTTTTTGGAACTCTGCACGGGACAGATTGGACGCACATCCCTCGGGGGAGGCACGAAGGTGAGCATGGGGTCTCCCCAGGAGGCGGCGGGGCCGAGGGGCTGCAGCAAGATTCCTGGGCAGTGACGGGAAGAACCGGGCGTGAGGTGGCCCGGTCCGAATTCCTGGAACTCAGGACCGAGTTGGTTTCATTTCCTCGGCTCTGATGGTGGAGCTGCCTGCTCGGATCTCGCACTACCTTCTGCCAAAGCGAGAGGCCCAGTAGCGGTGGGGGTCGTGGAGGACAGGGACACGAGAACAAGTAACCTGATGTCTTCTCAGAAAAACGAAGCCTTCAGGTTTGCAGGCTGAAGGCGAGAGAGAGAGACAGAGAGAGAGGGGGAAGAGGTAAATGTCTGATAATCTTTATCTATTGTATTTTATTTTTATTTTTTGGAGGGAAGAGGTGAATTTGAATTATTGCCATTTAAAGATTTTTCACTTTTAAAATTAGTAACGTGTTTTCTCGTCGTAACATATGAACATAATCCCCTTTTTCTTTTTATGTATTTATTATTAGAGATGGGGTCTTCCTCTGTTGCCCAGGCTGGAGTGCAGTGGTACAATCATAGCTCACTGCAGCCTCCGAAACTCCTGGGCTCAAGTGATCCTCCCGCCAGATCCTCCCAAGTAGCTAGGACTACAAGGTGCACACCACCAGACCCAATAAATTTTTTTTGTATTTTTTCGTAGAGCCAGGGTCTCACTTTTTCACCCAGGCTGGTCTCAAACTCCTGGGCTCAGGTGATCCTCCTACCTCGCCCTCCTAAAGTGCTGGGATTGGCCGGGCGCGGTGGCTCAAGCCTGTAATCACAGCACTTTGGGAGGCCGAGACGGGCGGATCACGAGGTCAGGAGATCGAGACCATCCTGGCGAACACGGTGAAACCCCGTCTCTACTAAAGAAATACAAAAAACTAGCCGGGCGAGGTGGCGGGCGCCTGTAGTCCCAGCTACTCTGGAGGCTGAGGCCGGAGAATGGCGTGAACCCGGGAGGCGGAGCTTGCAGTGAGCTGAGATCCGGCCACTGCACTCCAGCCTGGGCTACAAAGCGAGACTCCGTCTCAAAAAAAAAAAAAAAAAAAAAAAGTGCTGGGATTACAGGTGTGAGCCACTGCAGCTGGCCTGAACATATTCTTAGTTGTTTGTTTTACATATTATAAATAGCACTGCAGTGAACATCTTAGTAGCCATCTATCTACACACACAAGCTTTCTGCATCATAAGTTCCTAGAAATTCAAATTGCCCAGTCTATGTGTGTATATATTTATATTCCCTTTCTTCCCTTAGAGCACATATACTTAATAAGCCCTTAAACAATTGAAGTTATTGTAGGGCGCTTTTTTCTCGATGTTTTGCAGTTTTTAATATATTTTAATGTCATAAGGCAAGTCCTCTTTTCTTTATTTTTTAAAATCCTAGTTATCCCTACTAATTTCCTGTTTCAAATGAACTTTTCATTTTGTTTCAATGCCAAAATATGTCATTAGATGTCTTATTGGAACTGCATTAAATTGGATTTAAATTTGGGAAGGATTGCTGGGTTGGTCTATTTTAGTCTTCCCAGCCAGAAACATGACACTTCTTCTCTTTCCTCCTTTCTTCAAGCTTTGTTTTACGCAATTTTCTTTTTTTTTTTCTTTTGAGATGGATGATCTTGGCTCAGTGTAACCTCCACCTCCCGGGTTCAAGCAATTCTCCTCCCTCGGACTCCCTAGTAGCTGGGATTACAGGCACCTGCTACCATGCTCAGCTAATTTTAGTATCTTTAGTAGAGATGGAATTTCACCATGTTGGCTGGGCTGATCTCAAACTCCTGACTTCAGGTGATCCACCTGCTTCAGCCTCCCAAAGTGCTGAGATTACAGGCGTGAGCCACTGCGCCCGCTACAATTTTCTTCATACCATGCCACCACTGTATAATTAATTATTTTAAATTGTTTGTCACTTCTATGGGTGCAATATTTTCCCCACTTTCCTTTCTGATTAGTTAGTGCTGAGATATGGCTTTCTGATGAGGCTGGTAGTAAGATAACTGGAGCTTGGAGCTAGGAAGCTAAAATTTGCAAGATTCCTTGAACAACGTTGTCACATGTGCTTCTGTTTCTGGTGCAACAGAGAAAGTGTAAAACCCTTTGCCCTCACAATTCCCAAGACATAGCCTTGAAGATACATGCTTAGCATGTGGGAATATCTGGGTAGTCTGAGATCCACTAGTCTTTTTAGGAGTGCCCTAATAACTCTTACCTCCCTTGCCCAATCACTGTAACTCTCAGGCAGCAAAAATGCAAATATATCAATTGCTCATTTATTTAGTTTCACTTCTGCCAGTGCCTCACTCATGTTTTAAAGACATATTTGGGCTCCAGGCCAAGCTGTTATTTAATCCATAAACTGGTGGTAATACTTAACCTACCTTTTTCACTGAGCTGTTAAAAAAAAAAAAAAAAAAAGGCCAGGTGCGGTGGCTCACACCTGTAATCCCAGCACTTTGGGAGGCTGAGGCGGGTGGATCACGAGGTCAGGAGTTCAAGATCAGCCTGGCCAACATGGTGAAACCCCGCCTCTACTAAAAACTACAAAAATTAGCCAAGCGAAGTGGCAGGCACTTGTAGTTCCGGCTACTCGGGAGGCTGAGGCAGAAGAATCACTTGAACCCGGGGGGTGGAGGTTGCAGTGAGCCGTGATTGTGTCACTGCACTTCAGCCTGGGTGACAGGGCGAGACTCTATCTCAAAAAAAAAAAAACAAAACTAACTTTGTTTTTTGTTGTCGTTGTTATTGGTGGTAGTGGTGGTATTTTTGAGACACAGTCTTACTTTGTTGCCCAGGTTGGATGGAGTCAGTGGCACACTCATGGCTCACTGCAGCCTTGACCTCCCAGCCTCAATCAATTCTCCCTCCTCAGGTTCTGGAGTAGCTGGGACTACAGGCAAGCACCACCACACCCAGCACATTTTTGTATTTTTTTTTAGAGACAGGGTTTCACCATGTTGCCCAGGCTGGTCTCGAACTCAGGCTCATGAGATCCCCTGGCCTCAGCCTCACAAAGTGCTGGGATTACAGGTTTGAGCCATCACACCCTACCCTAACTTTATTTTAAATACTTTGGAAACTGGTTTCATGGCCTTGTGATTATTTGAATGCAACCTCCCTGAACCACAGCGTCTTGACTTTTCACCTGTTTGTTTTTTCTAGACAGGGTCTCTCTTTGTTTCCCAGGCTGGAGTGCAGTGGTGTCATCATAGCTCACTGCAGCCTTGACCTCCTAGGCTCAAGCAATTCTCCCACCTCAGCCTCTTGAGGAGCTGGGACTACAGGTCCCAGCTAATTTTTGTATTTTTAGTAGAGATGGGTCTCGCTGTGTTGCCCAGAATGGTCTGGAACTCCTGGCCTCAAGCAATCCTCCCACCTCTACCTCCCAAAATATTGGGATAACAGGCAAGAACTACCATGCCCAGCCAGTATCTTCATCTGTTAAATGAAAATAACCATGGAGAGCTGGGGGTTCCAGAGCACTTAGGATGTAGTGGGTGAATTGAGAGATCTAGCATCATCATTATTATCATCATTCACTGCTGAACACAGTTGGCTTTAGTTGCAAATAAAGCAAACATGATTCAAACTGCCTTAAACAATCAGGGAGGTCATTGGTCCATGAAACCTGTAGTTAGGGGGTGGGGTACACTTCAGTGTCAGTTCAAACCAGTGGCTCAATGTTGTCATCAAGGACTCAGATTCTTTCTCCCTTTCCATTCTACCATGCTCAGGTTAGCCTCATTCCAAGCTTTAGGATCAGGGCTCTGTGCTTCCTCACTCATGTTCAGAGAAGAGAGAGAGGTTGAGAGTAGGAAGCTGGCACTGCAGCCTCAACCTCCTAGGCTCAAGAAATCCTCCTATCTCAACTTCTCAGGCAGCTGAGACTACAGGTGTGTGCCATCACACCAGGTTAATTTATTATATATATTATATATATGGAATATTATGTATGTATTACAATATATATGTAATATATTATTTTTTTTTGAGATAGTACAACCTCTGCCCCCTGGGTTCAAGCAATTCTTCTGACTCAGTCTTCCGAGTAGCTGGAATTACAGGCGTGCACCACCACACCCAGCTAATTTTTGTATTTTTAGTAGAGACGGGGTTTCACCATGTTTGCCAGGCTGGTTTCCAACTCCTGACCTCAAGTGATCTGGCCCTCCTCAGCCTTCCAAAGTGCTGGGATTACAGGCATGAGCGACTGCGCCCAGCCAATTTTATATTTTATTTTATTTTATTTTTTATTTTTCTAGAGAAAGGGTCTCACTTTGCTGTCCAGACTGATCTGGAACTCCTGGCCTCAAGCAATCCTCCTGCCCCTTCCTCTCAAAGTGCTGGGATTATCGGTGGGAGCCACCTCGCTCAGCTGCATTTTTCTTAAGGCACTGTGGGGCCGGGCGCGGTGGCTCAAGCCTGTAATCCCAGCACTTTGGGAGGCCGAGGCGGGTGGATCACGAGGTCAGGAGATCGAGACCATCCTGGCTAACATGATGAAACCCCGTCTCTACTAAAAATACAAAAAACGAGCTGGGCGTTGTGGCGGGCGCCTGTAGTCCCAGCTACTCGGAGGCTGAGGCGGGAGAATGGCGTGAACCCGGGAGGCGGAGCTTGCAGTGAGCCGAGATCGCGCCACTGCACTCCAGCCTGGGTGACACAGCGAGACTCCGGCTCAAAAAAAAAAAAAAAAAAAAAAAGCACTGTAGGAAGAAACTGAACAAATTTTTGTAGGAAAAATGAAAGATAGACAGTCCACATGTTTTAAGAAAAAGAGAAAGAAACATACTTATCTGTGGCAGTAAAGACTAGCCCAGCTCACTTCACTCATTTGAATTACCTGCCTGGCCCCTGAAACCTCTACGCTTTAGCAGGATATATTTGTAATAGGCGAAACTGATGTAAACATATCGACCTGAAAATTTACATGCAATACAATTTATTCCTTGATCACTTAACAGTCCATGACAGACGTTCCAGGTCTGTGGGTAGCTCTTCTCCAAGTGATGATCCAGGGACTCAGGACCCTTCTTGGGGCTCCACCACCCCTAGGGCTGCTTCTTTCAGGCGCAGCCAGCCAGCAAAGGGAGAGTGTGTGGAGGCAGCAAAGTTGCCCCAGTCCGAAGTAGAGCGGATCACATGCACTTACACCCCATTGGTGAGAACTAGTCACATGGCCACATCACGCTGCAAGGAAGGCTGGGAGATGTAGTTCCGGCTGGACCAGCTCTTCCCAGCTAAAACTCTACTATTGTGGGAGGGCAGAACAGGTTTTGGTGGGCAGCAAACCATCTCCATCTTGCATGAAAATGCTAGGGAGACCTCCTCAGGCATTTAAATCACAGACCCCTTTGATTCTTTCTTAGCCAAGTAGTGAATATGCAGGAGATTTGGGGATTTCACCAAATTACATTCATTTCTTCCAGGCATGGAAAATTTGAAGCATATTATCACCCTTGGCCAGGTCATCCACAAACGGTGTGAAGAGATGAAATACTGCAAGAAACAGTGCCGGCGCCTGGGCCACCGCGTCCTCGGCCTGGTCGAGTCTCTGGAGATGCTCCAGGACCAAGGAGAGAGGAGCGTGCCCTCTGAGAAGTTAACCACAGCCATGAACCGCTTCAAGGCTGCCCTGGAGGAGGCTAATAAGGAGATAAAAAAGTTCAGCAATAGATCCAATATCTGCAGGTTTCTAACAGCAAGCCAGGACAAAATACTCTTCAAGGATGTGAACAAGAACCTGAATGATGTCTGGAAGGAGCTCTCGCTGTTACTACAGATTGAGCAACGCATGCCTGTTTCACGCATAAGCCAAGGAGCGTCCTGGGCACAGGAAGATCAGCAGGATGCAGACGAAGACAGGCGAGCCTTCCAGATGCTAAGAAGGGGCAAGTTCGGTTTTTGGTGGGGAGTGGGAGTGCAGTTGAACACATTTTAGCCTCACTTTAATTCACCAAAGGAGCAGCAAGGATGAAGTTTGAGCAGCTGTAACATACTTGTAGCTCAAAACTCCTAACATCCTTTGGCCCAGATATACGGTGAGGGCTGGTGAAATTTGGGCAAGTCAGTGTAGAGGAGGAGTTTTTTGTTTTGTTTCATTTTTTGAGACAGGGTCTCTTTTGCATGGGCTGGAGGACAGTGGCACAATCATAGCTCACTGTAGCCTCAGGCTCAAGTGATCCTCCCACCTCAGCCTCTGGAGTGGCTGGGACTATAGGTGTGCATGCCACCATGCCCAGCTAATTTTTATTTTATTTTTTGCAGATAGAGAGTCTCACTATGTTGCCCAGGCTGGTGTAGAACTCCTGGCCTCAAGTGATCCTCTTGCCTCAGCCTCCCAAAGTGCTGGGATTACAGTCACCTAGGAGGTCGAGGCTGCAGTGAGCCATGATTATTCCACTGCTCTGCAGTCTGGGTGACAGAGCGAGATTCTGTCTCCAAAACCAAAGGGTGGAGGGGGGCCAGCATGAGAAGTAAATCTCCCTCCTTGACCTCGAGGGCCCCGTTTCCCGTTCTGAGGACATGAGACCTTCAGTACTGAAACTGGGGAAGTCTAATGGAAACCATATAGACACACTGATAATCTAATCCATTGTTGGTAGAAGGATATTTGTGCAACCGTTATCAAAATGTGAGATACAATTACACAATCTACCAGTTTATTGAATACCCTTCTGGAGATTTAAGTATTTATATTTTATTGTTGTCACACAGTCAGCATCATACCAAACACATTGTTCTGTTTCTTCTTTTCTCATTAAATAATTTTAAATATCTCCCATATAAATATCCATGGAATTATATAGCTTGTTTTCCTACTTGGCATCTATCCTACTGTTTTGTTTTGTTGTATGATCATACCAGCAGCATACAAATTCGAAAACAACCCAATACATACACCCATCATTTTTTCCCATTTTTTGTGATAAAATATACATAACATAAAATTTACCATTTCAACCATTTTTAGATGCCAATTCAGTGGCATCAAGTATATTCACATGGTTCTGAAACCATCACCACCATCTATCACCAGAACTTTTTTTTCTTTTCTTTCTTTCTTTCTTTTCTTTTCTTTTCTTCTTTCTTTTTTTTTTTTTTTTTTTTTTAGACAGAGTCTTGCTCTATCACCCAGGCTGGAGAGCAGTGGCACAATCTTGGCTCACTGCAACCTCTGCCTCCTGGGTTCAAGCAATTCTTGTGCCTCAGCCACCCGAGTAGTTGGGATTACAGGCATGTGCCATGACACCCAGCTTACTTTTATATTTTTAGTAGAGACGGGGTTTTACCATCTCTACTGACCAGTTTGACCAGGCTGGTCTCAAACTCCTGACCTCAAGTGATCTGCCTGACTCGGCCTCCCAAAGTGCTAGGATTACAGGCATGAGCCACCACGCCTGGCCTATTTCAAGATATCTTTATGAGAAATTCCCAGAAGTAGAATTATTAGGTAAAATCACTAGGTCAAAGACTATAGGCATTTTAAATTTTGATAGAAGTTGCACAGATATTACTCCTACCAACGATGCATGAGGTTATCTGCTTCTCTATATTTTCCCATAAGAGACTTTCCCACTTTTGGTAGTAAGGGTTTCATGTCCCCAGAACTCCTCAGTCCTGGGCAGACACGGATGGCTGACCATTGTAAATAGTGTGTTGTAAATTTTCAAACATGTTTCTGAGTATATAAATCAGGATAGATTTGATTATGCTGTAGTTTAAAAAAACAACAACAACAACAACTCAGTGTTCTAAAAAAACAAGTTTATTTCTCATTCAGGCAAAGTCCAGGGGACTCTCCAAGGTGAATGTCCTCCTTCTAGGATACTTTCAATAGCATAGCACTCCTCTGTTGACACAAACTTTCTTCACTTCCAAAGCAGCCAGGTTGGAACCTTATGCAGAGTCAGTTAAATGCTGCCTCTGGGAAGTGACAGACATCTCTTTCCTTCATTTCTTAGCCAAAGTGAGTTACCCAGCTATGCTTTAATGCATTTCCTATGTGCTTAGAAGTAGAAATCTGAATATTGGTGATCAGTAGTAATCGCATCATAATGAATATGATAGGTAAAAAATGATATCTCAACAGTTTTAATTAGCATTTTAGTTTTGATTGGCATGTGATTTTAATTTGTTTTGAGCATTCACTGCCCTTTTTTCCTGCAGATAATGAAGAAATAGAAGCTTCACTGAGACGATTAGAAATCAACATGAAAGAAATCAAGGAAACTTTGAGGCAGCGTAAGTTTTCATGTGCCCTACTGTTTCTGATGGCCCCCAAACTAGAAGTCATCCGTTTACTGGGACCCCAGCCTCCCCTACCCCTGCGTTTGTCCATTTTCTGTGCTGGATGACTGGAAGCAGCCCACAAGTTTGGGGATCCATTCGTGGCTAGCCCAGGCTTCTGTCCATGGAATAACATCCAGAGGGGGCTTCTTGACCAGTAAGATATCTTCTAACAGCTGTCAAAGTGCTTAAAAATCTCTATGAATAGCATCAAAGCTTCAGTTTGGTTGCTGAATTTCCAAGAAAAAATTCGAATCAAACTTAAAATGCCCACTCATTCATTCATTCAACAAAACTGTGAGTATCTGTTTTATGCCAGAGGCCATGCAAAGAGGGGACTAAGATGCAGAGAAGGACACTGCCTTCCAGGAGCGCATGGGGTAGAGGAGAAAAGAGGAAAGACAGACAGTGAACACACAACAGCAAGGTTACTGAGCTTGAACTATGTCCCTAACTACTAGATCTAAAATGACTAGACCAGATGCCAGATGCTCAAATGCCAAGCTCTAGGTAACAAGAATAGAGATCCTTCCAGGATGAGATAGACAAGTCTGGATGAGGGTTAAGGCTGGAGGGACAGGTGGGATTTGAAGAGGGAAAGGAAGTGGATGACACATTCTGTTAACTATCCAACTGTGTCTCTACTGGTCACTCAGAGGCATTGGAGCCGCTCCCTTGGGCTGAGTCGATCAGAAGCCCCAGCCACGACCAGCTCTGTTTCATGTTGTAGAGCTTCCCACTCACACATCACAAGGATGCCACCTCCCTTAGGACCCCTTCCTCTGCTCATTGACTCTTTTGTCTTCTTTCCTCTTGGGGATGAGGTCAGATTTACTACCAAAATGCATGCAGATCCCGCAAGAGCAAATCAAAGAGATCAAGAAGGAGCAGCTTTCGGGATCCCCGTGGATTCTGCTAAGGGAAAATGAAGTCAGCACACTTTATAAAGGAGAATACCACAGAGCTCCAGTGACCATAAAAGTATTCAACAACCCCCAGGCTGGCAGCATTGCGTAAGTTGTTTTGTGTGGTTCTCTCGTGTGCACCAATACTTAGTCTCTGTAACTCTCCAGGTTGAGAGGGGTATTGTCTCCATTTTTAGATGAGGAAGCCTGGGCCTCAAAGGGTTAAATGACTGCTCTCCACTATTAAGGAGCAGAGTCTTGACTTAAATACATCTTTCCACCTCAGTTCTAGGTCTTCTCTCCTTTATTCACGTATATATTAAAAAAAAAAAAAAAAAACTTTCTCTTCCAACCCTGTTTCCCAGTTGCTCATCCCCTCCCCAGACAATAATTCTAGTGTGTTTTGTTTGTATCTGTTCTTGTAAAATGTATGCATACATTTTTCCTGTTCATAACTGGTAGAGTTACGTGTCTGTTGCCTCCTTTCCTCATTTTTCCCACTCAACATCATGAAACATGTTCCATACTTGGACTCCTTAATTTCTGTCTGCCATCCATGGTGAAGATCCCCATTTTGCCAATTTTTTATTTTTATTTATTTATTTATTTATTTTTTGAGACAAGGTCTCACTCTGTTGTCCAGGCTGGAGTACAGTGGTGAGATCATAGCTCATTGCAGCCTTAACCTCCTGGGCTCCAGTAATCCTCACACCTCAGCCTCCCAAGTAGCTGGGACAGCAGGTATGCACCACCATGTTTGACTAATTTTTAAATTTTTTGTAGAGACAGGGTCCCCCTGTGCTGCCCAGGCTGGTCTGGAACTCCTGGACTCAAGCGCCTCCTGCCTCCGCCTTCCAAAGTGCTGGAATAACAGGCGTGAGCCATATATTTTGTCTTTTTTTTTTTTTTTTTTCCAGTGATGGAATCCAGTCAATTTCCAACTTCTCCCCACCAAAAAGATGCCATACTAAGTATCCCTTTAAGGACCTGTATGAGAATTCTTTGGGATATAGCACCAGGAGAGAAAATGAAGGGCCATAGGATATGTGTATATTAAGTGACAAAGTATTACCAGGCAACTCTTCAGAACAGAGTGTCTATGCCTACACTCCCACAAGCAACCTCATCAACCCTTAGTGTTATCCAGCTTTCTAATTACTTTCATCCTTCTAGTTATAAAGTGATCAATATCTTGTAGTTGTTTGAACTTGCATTTCTGTTTTTACTAATGAATTCAAGCCCTTATTTACATGTTTTAGCTATTTGGGTTTTCTCTTCCATAGATTGCCTGTTCATATCCTCTGCCCTTTTTTCCATCACGGTTGCTGCTTTTGTCTTGTCTGTTTGTAGATCTTTGTATATTGTGGAAATCAAGCACTTGTCAGCTTTAGATATTGCAAGCTTTTTATTTGTGCTCTGGAGGTACCCTTCCCCACCTCTAGATCTTAAAGA
Source organism: Macaca nemestrina (assembly GCF_043159975.1). NCBI lineage: Eukaryota > Metazoa > Chordata > Mammalia > Primates > Cercopithecidae > Macaca > Macaca nemestrina. Next base: position 73,520,746 of record NC_092142.1, on the reverse strand, counting down.
CATTCTATATTTTCTTCTCTTAACTTTACAGTTTTATTTTTTATATTTAGGTTTTAATCCATGTTAATCCACCTACTAGAATCCACCTTTGTATGTGACATTATGTAGGGTCAACTTTTATTTTTAGCCATATAGTCAGTTTTCTCTATACCATCTATTAAGTGGTCTGTCTTTTGCTTGTTGATTTGTGGTACCATATTTATTGTATATTAAGTTTTTTGTTTTTTTTTTTGTTTGTTTTTTTTTTTGAGACGGAGTCTCGCTGTGTCTCCCAGGCTGGAGTGCAGTGGCGTGATCTCGGCTCACTGCAAGCTCCGCCTCCCGGGTTCACGCCATTCTCCCGCCTCAGCCTCCCAAGTAGCTGAGACTACAGGCGCCCGCCACCACGCCCGGCTATTTTTTTGTATTTTTAGTAGAGACGGGGTTTCACCATGTTAGCCAGGATAGTCTCGATCTCCTGACCTCGTGATCCACCCGCCTCGGCCTCCCAAAGTGCTGGGATTACAGGCTTGAGCCACCGCGCCCGGCCTATGTTAAGTTTTTATATAGACATGGATCTGACTCTCATCTCTCTAATCTTTCCCACTGATCAATTTGTCTGTTTCTGTACCAATGACACAGTGTTACTGTGTTTTTCATATGACTTTGCAGTGAGTTTTGGTATCTGATAAAGAACTTCCTCCTGATTCTTCTTTTTCAGGTTGACTTAGCTAAATAAATATCAAAGAAAGTTTTATCACACTCCTCAAAATGTGATCAAGATTTTGATTGAGACCGTATTTTTAACAGTTTTATTGAGATATATTTTACATACCATAAGATTTACCTATTTAAAATGTACAATTTAATGACTTTAAGTATATATATATATATATATATATATATATATATATATATATATATATATTTTTTTTTTTTTTTTTTGAGACGGAGTCTCACGCTGTTGCCCAGGCTGGAGTGCAGTGGCGCGATCTCGGCTCACTGCAAGCTCCGCCTCCTGGGTTCACACCATTCTCCTGCCTCAGCCTCCTGAGTAGCTGGGACTACAGGCGCCCGCCACCGCGCCCGGCTAATTTTTTGTATTTTTTTAGTAGAGACGGGGTTTCACTGTGGTCTCGATCTCCTGACCTTGTGATCCGCCCACCTCGGCCTCCCAAAGTGCTGGGATTACAGGCTTGAGCCACCGCGCCCGGCCGACTTTAAGTATATTTACAGGCCGGGTGCAGTAGCTCACACCTGTAATCCCAGCACTTTGGGAGGCCAGGGCGGGCAGATCACCTGAGGTCAGGAGTTCAAGACCAGCCTGGCCAACATGGTGAAACCCCGTCTCTACAAAAAATACAAAAATTAGCTGGGCATGGTGGTGTGACCCTATAATCCCAGCTACTTGGGAGGCTGAGGCAGGAGAATCACTTGAACCTTGGAGGCCAAGGTTGCAGTGAGCTGAGATCGTGCCACTGCACTCCAGCCTGTGTGACAGAGCAAGACTCCAACGAAAAAAAAAGAAGAAAAAGAAGAAAGAAAGGAAGGAAGGGAGGGAGGGAGAGAGGGAAGGAGGGAAACCCTATATCACTAGCAGTCATTCCTCATTCACCCCCATCACCACCATCCTGAGCCCCAGGCAACACTCCTACCTTCTGTCTCTATAGATTTGCCTTTTCCAAATCTTTAATGTAAATGGAATAATACAATACGTGATCTGTTGAGTCTGGCTTCTTTCACTTAGCATGATATTTTCAAGGTTCATCTATATTGTAGCAAGTATAATTTCTTCATTCCTTTTTTATGGCTGAATGATAGTCCGTTGTATGGACATCTTATTTATCCATTGATCAGTTGATGAACCCTGTATTTTTCCCACTTTTTGATTATTATGAATAATGTTTCTGTGTACATTCATGTACAGGTTTTGGGGTTTTTTTTTATTTTGTTCTGTTTGACATAGAGTCTTGCTCTTTCACTCATGCTGGAGTGTAGTGGTGTGACATCAGCTCAACCGCAACCTCCACCTCCTGGGTTCAAGCAATTCTCATGCCTCAGCCTCCCGAGTAGCTGGAACTACAGGCGTGCGCCAACATGCCCAGCTAATTTTTGTATTTTCAGTGGTGACGGGTTTTGCCATGTTGGCCAGGCTGGTCTGAAACTCCTAACCTCAAGTGATCCACCCACCTTGGCCTCCCCAAATGCTGGGGTTAGAGGCTTGAGCCACTGCACCTGGCCCTCCTGTGTTTTCTTCCAAGAGTTTATAGTTTTGGCTCTTATATTTAGGTTTCCAATGTTGAGTTAATTTTGGTGTATTGTATAAGGTAGTCATTCAACTTCATTTTTCTGCATGTTGATATCCAGATGTCCCAGAACCTTTTGTTTAAAAGACTGTGCTGGCCTGGCACTGCAGCTCACATTTGTAATCCTAGCACTTTGGGAGGCCGAGGCAGGTGGATCACTTGAGGTCAGGAGTTCGAGACCAGCCTACCCAACATGGTGAAACCCCATCTCTACTAAAAATACAAAAATTAGCTGGGCGTTGGCTGGGCGCAGTGGCTCATGCCTGTAATCCTAGCACTTTGGGAGGCCAAGGCGGGCAGATCACCAGGTCAGGAGATCAAGACCATCCTGGCTAACATAGTGAAACCTCATCTCTACTAAAAATACAAAAAATTAGCCAGGCGTGGTAGCAGGTGCCTGTAGTCCCAGCTACTTGGGAGGCTGAGGCAGTAGAATCGTTTGAACCCAGGAGGCAGGTGTTGCAGTGAGCAGAAATTGTACCACTGCACTCTAGCCTGGGTGACAGAGCGCGTTCCAAAAAAAAAAAACTGTGAAAAATCAACTGGCTTTATCTGTATGACTTTACTTCTGGACTCCCAATTCTATTCCACTGATCTATTTGTCTAGTCTTATGATAGCACTATACTGTCTTCATTACTGTAGCCTTGTGATATGTTTGAAATTGAGAAGTATGAGTCTTCCAGTTTCGTTCTTTTTTTGCAAGACTGTCTTGGCTATCCTGAATTCCTTTCATTTCCATACAAATTTTAGGAATATCTTGTCAATTTCTGTTTTCGTTTTTGCTTTTTTTTATTTTTTATTTTTTGCCAACTACAAATTGGGTAAGGATTGCATTGAACCTGTAGGTCAATTTGGAAAATGTTATCATCTTAATGATACAAAGTCTTCCTATTCAAGAACATGGGACGTCTTTCCATTTCTTTAGATCTTTTAAAATTTCTTGCCAGGTGCAGTGACTCATGCCTATAATCCCAGCACTTTGGGAGGCTGAGGCAGGAGGATCACCTGAGGTCAGGAGTTCGAGACTAGTCTGGCCAACATGGTGAAATCCCGTCTCTAATAAAAATACAAAAATTAGCTGGGCATGGTGGCAGGTGCCTGTAATCCCAGCTATTCGGGAGGTTGAGGCAGGAGAATCGCTTGAACCCGGGAGGCAGAGGTTGCAGTGAGCCGAGATCCCGCCATTGCACTCCAGCCTGGGCAACAAGAGTGAGACTCCGTCTCAAAAAACAAACAAAAACAAACAAACAAACAAACAAACCAAAACAAAATTCTTTCAACAATTTAGGTACAAAATTTTAGGTACAAAATTTTCAGGGTAAGACTTGCACTTCTTTTATAAATTTATTGCTAAGTATTTTATTCTTTTTATGCTATTGGAAACGACAATTTTTAATTTAATCTTTTGATTGTTAATTGCTAGCAGATAGAAATACAATTGATTTTTGTAGGCTCTGAACCTGCCCTGTTTCTCTGACAGACCTTGGACAAGCCTCCTTTACCCTTTGAGTCTAAGACTCAGAATGAATGAACAGATTGGATTGAGTTGGTGGTTCCAGTGATCCTCTTTAATAATTTACCTGCCCATATTTTTTAAGGCCCACCTTTTGGAAGGAATTTTGGTTATAAGATTTCACTTAATAAATATCCTTATTTTTATTAATCAAAGACACACATCACAGGCTGGGCACGGTGACTCACACCTGTAATCCCAGCACTTTGGGAGGCAGAGGTGGGCAGATCACTTGAGGCCAGGAGTTTGACACCAGCCTGGCCAACATGGTGAAACCATGTCTCTACAGAAAAAAAAAAAAACAAAAATTAGCCGAGCATGGTGGCACGCACCTGCAGTTCCAACTATTCAGGTGGCTGAGGCATGAGAATAGCTTCAACCTGGGAGGTGGAGGCTGCAGTGAGCCAGATTGCACCACTGCACTCCAGCCTGGGTGACAGAGCAAGACCCTGTCTCCAATTAAAAAAAAAAAAAAAGACAGACACCACAATCTGTCAGAGTATATGCTAAACAACAGGTTACGGCCTAAAAACAATAACGAATACTTGACTTTTTAGTTTGCTTAGGAAAGCCCTGTAGGTCATAAAAATACAATTCTATCAGACTATTTTAACTACTGAAAAGATATTAGCAAGCCCCATTAGTATCTCACAGACACCGAGGAACTAATTGTGCTGCCACAGGCACCCGAGGGGTTCTACATGTTGACATCAGTAGCCGAGCTCATCCTGGCGCCAGTTCTTACCCCCAGGAGATGCTGATACCCCCACCCCCACATACACAGAGGGTCACCAAATTGAATGTTCTCTAAGGAACTTTCCAGTTCTGAAATCCCGATTTCTCCCTTTATCCTCATAGAATAGTGAGGCAGACTTTCAACGATGAGATCAAAACCATGAAGAAATTTGAATCTCCCAACATCCTGCGTATATTCGGGATTTGCATTGATGAAACAGGTAAGGAATGCTTCTGGGATTGGTCAAGCTTTGGATGGCCTGGAATATACCTCCTGTGTTTTAATGTATTGCACTTTTTTTAAAGAACACCACAGGCCGGGCGCGGTGGCTCAAGCCTGTAATCCCAGCACTTTGGGAGGCCGAGACGGGCGGATCACGAGGTCAGGAGATCGAGACCATCCTGGCTAACACCGTGAAACCCCGTCTCTACTAAAAATACAAAAAACTAGCCGGGCGAGGTGGCGGGCGCCTGTAGTCCCAGCTACTCCGGAGGCTGAGGCAGGAGAATGGCGTAAACCCGGGAGGCGGAGCTTGCAGTGAGCTGAGATCCGGCCACTGCACTCCAGCCCGGGCTACAGAGCAAGACTCCGTCTCAAAAAAAAAAAAAAAAAAAAAGAACACCACAAAGGGTGGAATCTACAAAGTGTGATTATTATCAATGTTAATTTTTTTTTTCATCCCAAGATGCAAGTTCTCATCTTCTTTTAGGAGAGCAGGGCTGAAGGCTGAGGGTTGGTTTGCACTAACATGGCCACATCTTCTCCTTTCAGCCCACTGGGAAATAAGGGGGTGCATGTTTAGATGCCAGCCTGGAAGAGGGGTGCATCTTGTTGCTCTAAAACATTATAAAGCTGCCAGGTGCAGTGGCTCACACCTATCATCCCGGCACTTTGGTAAGCCGAGACGGGCAGGTCACATGAGGTCAGGAGTTCAAGACCAGCCTGGCCAACATGGTGAAACCCCATCTCTACTAAAAATACAAAAATTAGCTGGGTCTGGTGGCAGCCACCAGTAGTCCCAGCTACTCAGGAGGCTGAGGTGGGAGAATTGCTTGAACCTGGGAAGCGGAGATTGCAGTGAGCTGAGGGTGCACCATTGCACTCCAGCCTGGGCAACAGAGCAAGACTCCGTCTCAAAAATAAAAACAAAAATAAAAATAAATTATAAAGCTGTCTGACCCAAACAAGGAAAACACCCTTGGTCATCATTACTGTAGATCAAATCTAAAAGCAAAATTAACTTACCTGGCCAGGTGCAGTGGCTCATACCTGTAATCCCAGCACTTTGGGAGGCCGAGGCGGGTGGATCACAAGGTCAGGAGCTCGAGACCATCCTGGCCAACATGGTGAAACCTCGTCTCTACTAAAAATACAAAAATTAGCTGGGTGTGGTGGCACGTGCTGTAGTCCCAGCTACTCGGGAGGCTGAGGCAGGAGAATTGCTTGAACCTGGGAGGCGGAGGTTGCAGTGAGCCGAGATCGCACCACTGCACTCCAGTCAGAGCAAGAAAGTGAGACTCTGTCTCAAAAAAAAAAAAAAAAAAAATTACCCCTTTACCAAGAGCCTCATGTGACAGGCTCTTTTTTTTTCCCTCAATGTGACTGCATTTTCTTTCATGGAATGACCCCTCCTGCTGGTCATGTTTTGCTGCCCTTGACTAGAGAGAGGACAGAGCAACTCCTGTCTTATCCGCTTTGGAAGTTGCTCCACAGCCTCAGGCCAACTTGATTTCAGAGTGTGGAATCCCAATCTAAAGGCAAACATAGGTTGGGCACGGTGGTTCACATCTGTAATCCCAGCACTTTGGGAGGCCGAGGCAGGTGCATCACCTGAGGTCAGGAGTTAGAGGGCAGCCTGGCCAACGTGCGGAAACTCTGTCTCTACTAAAAATACAAAAATTAGCTGGGTGTGGTGGTGGGTGCCCGTAATCTCAGCTACTTGGGAGGCTGAGGCAGGAGAATTGCATGAACCTGGGAGGCGAAGGTTGCAGTGAGCCGGTATCATGCCACTGCACTCCAGCCTGGGTGACAGAGCTAGACTCTGTCTTAAAAAAATTAAAAAATAAAACATAAAGGCAAACGTTCAGCAATGTTTATTCTCCTTGGGGACCGCTGAGGTGCCTGGCCCAGTCATATGTCAGTTTTGCAACTCAGGCCAATGAACGGGGATGTCGACTTCTTGTCTGAGTCCTCACCTGCCCCTGCCATGTGCACCCCACTCATTCCTCCCATACAGATGTACGAAGCTCCTTGTGAGCACCGTGTGAACAAGACAGACACATTTCCTGCCTTCTTGGGCTTCCAGCTGAGTGAGGAAGATATTCCCCAGATAACTGCTCAAGAAAATTTAGAATTATACCAAGAAAAGGAGATGGAAGTAAAAAAAGAAAAAGAAAAAGAATTTTTTTTTTTTTTTTTTTGAGACAGAGTCTCGCTCTGTCTCTCAGGCTGGAGTACAGTGGTGCGATCTGCTCACTGCAACCTCCACCTCCTAGTTTCAAGCAATTCTCCTGCCTCAGCCTCCCTAGTAGCTGCAACTACAGGCATGTGCCACCACACCTGGCTAATTTTTACATTTTTCGTAGAGACGAGGTTTCATCACGTTGGCCAGTCTGGTCTCAAACTCCTGGCCTTAAGTGATCCACCCGCCTCAGCCTCCCAAAGAGCCGGGATTACAGGCATGAGTCACCACGCCTGGCAGAACATTTTTTTTTTTTTTTTTTTTTTTTTGAGGCAGAGTGTTGCTCTGTTGCCCAGGCTGGAGTGCAGTGGTACGATCTCTGTTCACTGCAACCTCTGCCTCAGAGCTTCAAGTGATTCTCCTGCCTCAGCCTCCCAAGTAGCTGGGATTACAGGCACCTGCCACCACACCCAGCTACTTTTTGTATTTTTAGTAGAGACAGGGTTTCACCACGTAGGCCAGACTGATCTCAAACTCCTGACCTCGGTCTCCCAAAGTGCTGGGATTACAGGCGTGAGCCACCACACCCAGCCAATTTTTTTTTTTTAAGGTAAAATTACGACAAGCCAAGTGTTATGGAGAACCGGATGGGAATTCTGGGCATATTTGGTCTGTTCAAGGAGGCTGGGGAGCAAAACTGTGGGCTGAGAATTGGGGGAGAAATAGGACTCACAGCAGAGCCAGTCTATATCCGTACTGAGGCTGGGAGAGGTGGGCTAAGGACAGGGGAAGCTTCCAGTAGGGCAGGTCCTCATAGTGCCTGGCTTCTTTCCACCAGTGACTCCACCTCAATTCTCCATCGTCATGGAGTACTGTGAACTTGGGACCCTGAGGGAGCTGTTGGATAGGGAAGAAGACCTCACACTCAGCAAGCGCATCGTCCTAGTCCTGGGGGCAGCCCGAGGCCTGTACTGGTACGACGGGGTGAAAAGACGCCACTAAGGGTTGGACGGGTCTGTCCACACTTCTGATACTCTCAGAGATGGTGAGGGAGCAGGCCGGAAGCCCCAGTTTCCCTCCCATACACTGTTTTACTATTTACTTTGATTACAGATAGGAGGGAGGAAGGAGGCTTAACCCAGGGAACACCAGCTCCCAGAACTGACGGCTCAATTTGATGTACACACTGCACTTATAGAGTTGGATAAGCCCTAATTTTGGAGTGGACAGATTTAGCATAAAAGTAAACATATCCAGTTACATTTGAATGTTAGGAAAGTAATGAATCATTTTTTAGTATAAGTGCATCCTGAATATTGCATGGTATATACTTATACTAAATATCAAAAATATCAAATTTTATTTTATTTTATTTTATGTTTTGAGACAGGGTCTCACTCTCTTGCCCAGGCTGGAGTGTAGCGATGTGATCATAGCTCACTCAACCTCCCGAGCTCAGGGATTCTCCCACCTTAGCCTCCTGAGTAGCTGGGACTATAGGCACACAGCACTACACTCAGCCAATTTTTTTTCTTAATATTTTTTGTAGAGACAAGATTTTGCCATGCTGCCTAGGCTGGTCTTGAACTACTGGGCTCAAGCAATCCTCCTGCCTCAGCTTTCCAAAGTGCTGGGATTACAGGCATGAGTCACTGCACCCAGTCCCAAATTTTGGATACACATTTCTTTTTTTTTCTTTTTTTTTTTTTTTGAGACAGAGTCTCGCTTTGTTGCCCAGGCTGGAGTGCAGTGGCGCAATCTTGGCTTACTGCAAGCTCCGCCTCCCGAGTTCATTCCGTTCTCCTGCCTCAGCCTCCTCAGTAGCTGGGACTACAGGCTACAAAATAGCCACCACGCCTGGCTAATTTTTTTGTATTTTTAGTAGAGACGGGTTTTCACCGTGTTAGCCAGGATGGTCTCGATCTCATGACCTTGTGATGTGCCTGCCTCGGCCTCCCAAAGTGCTGGGATTACAGGCGTGAGCCGCCACACCCGGTCACATTTCTTTTTAGTACAAGTCTGTCATATACAATTTGTGGGCATATATATATATTAGTACATTAATATGTATGTTAATTGCTTATCAGAAACTCAAATTTAATGGAGTGTCTTGTGTTTTATTTGGCAACTCTACCTATTCTCACCTGCAGAATCTATGGATTCTTAATCCCAAGGGTCCCCAAAGGTTAGTCCCTCACAAACCACCTGCAGGGTTTTAACTATACTACTACCAGTGTTATTTACTTAACATTTTTCATTACATTGACTCACTTTTTAAAAATCTGAATAAAGGCCAGGCGCGGTGGCTCATGCCTGTAATCCCACCACTTTGAGAGGCCAAGGCGGGTGGATCACTTGAGGTCAGGAGTTCGAGACCAGCCTGGCCAACATGGTGAAACCCCGTTTCTACTAAAAATACAGAAAATAGCCCAGCATAGTGCCACAGGCCTGTAATCCCAGCTACTCAGGAGGCTTGAAGCACAAGAATCACTTGAACCCAGGAGGAGGAGGTTTCAGTGAACTAATATACCACTGCACTCCAGCCTGGGCGACAAAGCAAGACTCCATCTCAAAAAAAAAAAAAAAATTGAAATAAAGTTTTTAAAAAGGACACTTTCTATTACTGCCATAAATTGAAAACCATATCACTTGCCAAAAATAGATAACCACAAATGAAACCAAAACAATGTAATTAAATTCTGGCTGGATGAGGCTGCCTGCCAGAAGTTCTGTGGTCCAACCCACATTCTCTTTGTACAGTGGAGATACTGGCAGAGTTAGACAAGTGTTAAGGATACCCAACACCAAGGCCGGGCGCAGTAGCTCACGCCTGTAATCCTAGCACTTTGGGAGGCTGAGGCGGGTAGATCACAAGGTCAGGAGATCAAGACCATCCTGCCCAACATGGTGAAACCTTGTCTCTCCTAAAAATATAAAAATTAGCTGGGCATGGTAGCAGGTGCCTGTAGTCCCAACTACTCAGGAGGCTGAGACAGGAGAATCACCTGAATCTGGAAGGCAGAAAAACACCAAACCCCAACTTTCTCCTTGATGTAATCAAAAGATTGGAGCAAATTGAAAGGAGAGTAATATTCCCTTTATATAATCTTGCATACTACCTTATCCCATACTTTTGGAAACACTGTCTTAGCTATTAATTTGAAATTATCAAGTTTGTTTCTTCTCAACTCCTTAAACTAGTGAGTTTAAGGAGAAATATTTTTGGATGTTGTAGGGGACACTCTTAATATCCCCTCCAAATGACCTCTGATCCTTTTTACTAGCTCTATATACCCATCCCCCTCTCGGCACGCTTTGCTACTAAAAGTTAACAGCTGTAATCTTCAGAGGATTGCCTGTGGGCACTGGGGCCCTTTTACCCTTATAGACAGCTGAAAGTGCTCACGAGTTTTATATCCATCTGTCCCTGACCTCCCCAACACAGTCCATAACCACTGACTGGTGTGAATGCAAAAGTCCAGTTCCTTTGCCTCCTGTGGGACATGCTCTGAGTTGTAATTGTGCCCACAGGTCTCCATGAGACCACCTGAGCCTGGGATTTCACCTGAAATCAACCTCTTGCTTGATTTATTCTCTTTCCCCATCCTGCTTCCTCTACTCCCTCACCGTTTCTCCTGGGAGGACCTTCTTTTCGTTTGTTTGGGGGACTTTGGGAGTTTCTTTTTGGGACAGAGTCTCACTTTGTCGCCCAGGTTGGAGTGCAGTGGCATGATCTTAGCTCACTGCAACCTCCAGCTCCTGGGTGCAAGCAGTTCTCCTGCCTCAGCCTCCCGAGTAGCTGGGATTACAGGCGCATGCCGCCATGCCCAGCTAATTTTTTGTAGTTTTATTAATAGTAGAGACGGGGTTTCACCATGTTGGCCAGGCTGGTCTCAAACTCCTGACCTCAAGTGATCCATCCACCTTGGTCTCCCAAAGTGTGGGATTACAGGCATGAGCCACCGTGCCTGGCAAAGGGAGCACCTTCTTGATACAATCCCTCGTACGCAAACCATGGCTCATGATCTGCTTCTGGGAGAATCTGAGCTCAGGCAGACACCATGACCACAACCCAACCTGGGACACAGGGGCTTTGTGAAACCAAAACCCTTGTCTGGAAGTCAGCGGGACCCCAGCTCCACATTCTGTTTTGACCTGAAGGATCCCAGCAAGGTCCAGCCACCCAGCCATGCCTCTGAGCACTCGGATCTGCCCAGCACTTTCCAGGCAAAGCAACACAGAGGCACCTTTGTCCTCTACCTAAAGGCACCCCTGACGCCAGACTGCATGCACTTCACAAGGGCTGTCATGCCCCCTTGTGCTATGAATCTCGTCTCTGCTCTATACTCGCGGCTTGCGATTCTCAAACCTTGCCTCTGCATCCCAGTTTTTCGCGTCTCTCCGTGGACAGGCACCCATGGTACTGTCCAGCCTCGTAAGCCCAGTCATGATTGTCAGTCCCCCCAAGAAAGTTTGGGCAAAGGTCACTAATGCTCCCTGCCTTTGGCTGTGTCAGGCTACACCATTCAGAAGAACCTGAACTCCACGGAAAAATCAGAAGCTCAAACTTCCTGGTAACTCAAGGCTATCAAGTGAAGGTGAGTATGCCCTCCATAGGATGCTTTGGGTCAAACCTGCATGACTGGTGCTAGGAGAGGGGCACGAATGTCTCAGAAAGGCTTGATTTTTGCCTTAGTTTATTTATGAATTTATTTATTTAGAGACAAGTCTCTTTCTGTCACCCAGGCTAGAGTGCAGTGAGCGAGATTGCCCCACTGCAACCTCTGCTTCCCAGGTCCAAGCGATTCTCCTGCCTCAGCCTCCCAGGTAGCCGGGATTACAGTCAAGCACCACCACTCCCGACTAATTTTTGCCTTTTTAGTAGAGATAGGGTTTCACCGTGTTGGCCAGGTTGGTTTTGAACTCCTGGCCTGAAGTGATCCGCCCACCTCAGCCTCCCAAAGCGCTGAGATTACAGGCATGAGCCACCATGCCTGGGCTTGCCTTATTTTGAGAACTGAGTTCAATTTTAGTTTCAGAACTAAGTTCAACTTTCTGTGTGCCCACCACACAACAGACTCCATCTATGCCTCCTGTTCTGATGACTGCCTTCCCTCACTGCCCATTTAGCAGGGATGGGCTAAAAGTCATTTCCCCTTAGATGCCTGGACACCACTTCTGTGTCCCTACAACACACAACGGAGGATCTTCTCAGGTCTAAGGACTCCAACTCACAGGACAGGTCTAGGCCACACTTGTCATTCAGTTACTTAGAAGGATGTCCTGCAGAAAACACAGTGTCAGCAGCGCCAAACCTTTCCCTCCAGGGTGAGTCCTCGCAGTTATCCAGGAGATACTCGCTTTGTCAGAGCCACAGGTGCTGGAGAAAGAGGCTCCCATTAGGTGGGTGTGGGTCATCCAGGCTTAGAAGCCCATGACCTATAGGAGTCAGCATCTCTGATAACAACTCTGCAGGCAGGCCTTCCAGTGTTTCTGCAAGGGACATGTCAGTTGCTGTTTTTTTTGTTGTTTTTTTTTGTTTTTTTTTTTTTGAGACAGAGTTTCTCTCTGTCGCCCAGGCTGGAGTGCAGTGGCCGGATCTCAGCTCATTGCAAGCTCCGCCTCCTGGGTTCACGCCATTCTCCTGCCTCAGCCTCCCGAGTAGCTGGGACTACAGGCGCCCACCACCTCGCCCAGCTAGTTTGTTTGTATTTTTTTTTTTTTTTTTTGAGACGGAGTCTCACGCTGTTGCCCAGGCTGGAGTGCAGTGGCGCGATCTCGGCTCACTGCAAGCTCCGCCTCCCGGGTTCCCGCCATTCTCCTGCCTCAGCCTCCTGAGTTGCTGGGACTACAGGCGCCCGCCACCGCGCCCGGGTAATTTTTTGTATTTTTAGTAGAGACGGGGTTTCACTGTGGTCTCGATCTCCTGACCTTGTGATCCGCCCGCCTCGGCCTCCCAAAGTGCTGGGATTACAGGCTTGAGCCACCGCGCCCGGCCTGTTTGTATTTTTTAGTAGAGACGGGGTTTCACCGCGTTAGCCAGGATGGTCTCTATCTCCTGACCTTGTGATCCGCCCGTCTCGGCTTCCCAAAGTGCTGGGATTACAGGCTTGAGCCACCGCGCCCGGCCTGTCAGTTGCTGTTTTAAGAGCTGCCACATCTGGGCGTGGTGGCTCACGCCTGTAATCCCAACACTTTGGTAGGCTAAGGCAGGTAGATCGCCTGAGGTCAGGAGTTGGAGACCAGCCTGGCCAACATAGTGAAACCCCCATCTCTACTAAAAATACAAAAAATGAGTGGCCGTGGTGGCAGATGCCTGTAATCCCAGCTTCTAAGGTGGCTGAGGCAGGAGAATTGCTTGAACCCGGGAAGTGGAGGTTTGCAGTGAGCCTAGATTGTACCATTGCACTCCAGTCCGGGCAACAAGAGCAAAACTCCGTCTCCAAAAAAAAAAAAAAAAAAAGAAAAGAAAAGAGCTGCTACATGGCCGGGCATGGTGGCTTATGCCTGTAATCCCCACACTTTGGAAGGGAAGGCAGGAGGATCACTTGAGCCCAGGGGTTCAAGACCAGCCTGGGCTACACAGTGAGACCTCCCCCTCTTCAAAAAATTTAAAAATCAGCCAGTCATGGTTGTGCACACCTGTAATTCCAGCTACTCAGGAGAGTGAGGCAGGAAGAGGGTGGCTGGAGCCCAGGAGATCAAGGCTGCAGTGAGCTATGTTTATGCCACTGCACCCTAGACTGGGCAACAGAATGAGACCCTGTCTCAAAAAGTAAAAAAGAAAAAATTGCTACAAAGCATTCCTATCAGCTGTTTACTGTGTAGTCCACTTACCCCCTTGATCCTGCCCAGAAGCTATCTAACAATCAGCAGTCATTTTTATTTTTATCATCAGCAACATTACTAAGGGCCATAGGTGACAGTCTACCTTTATCAGATTTTCAGGGGAACATAGCTAAGAAGTTCACTGAAAGTCAGATTTTCATACAGAAGAGCAAAAGATTTTGTGAACTCGGTGTCCGTAATTCCCAAATGCTAAAAGAATTTTAGCAGTTTTCTTTGTCATCCATGGCTGGTTTTCTTTCTTCCAGTCTTATAAGTGTCAGAGACAGCCCTCAATTAACAGCAGACAGGCCTTTTTTGCCTTTCAAATGTCTTTCCCCCTCTGCATTGGTCACATAAGTACTCCCAAAACACTGTGTCCACTACTCTCACGCTCTTCATCCAGCCTGACTATAAGATGCGCTATTCCGCCTTTCACCCCTGGTATCCCATATGGCACTAGATGTCAGAGAATGTCGGTGCTCAGGAAATGTGTGAGCAAGTGAATGAATGAATGAATGAAGGTGGATGAACCATCTAAGTGCCTTATCCCTTTTCTCACATTGCCCACATGGTACCTGGCTGAGTTTGGGGCTGGCAGCCTTCTGCACACCAGTGGTGTCAATGGCAGGTGTGCATGGGACAAGAACATACGCTCTCACTGATTGTGCTATGGTTTCTTTAAGAACACCACGTGACCACGCAGGGCTTGGGGGATGACTCACAGTCATCACACCAAAGCTGAAGGATCAGGCTGACCACCCCCCCCATAGGGTCAGATAGTACAGAGGGAATGCCCCCATGCCATTTTTCCATCTGCTTCTCTGGGAAAAGGTGAGCCAGGCAGTGGCTCTATGACCCCTCTCCACTCTCACTGAGTGGAGTTCAGTCCTCAACTGAGAAACCCTTATATTTTAACACAGTCATAATGGCAACAACTACAACTTAGCAAGTCTTACTGGTGCTTTATAACCATTATCTCAAGTAATCCCCCCTGTCATCACCCCATTTTATAGAGAAGAAATCTCTTTGTGTTTCTCTTGGTCACTGCACTATGTTAAGTTGAACCCATAATGTTAACCAATAGAGTAGCCACACAGACAGAAGTCACTACAGGAAATAAATCCCTAAGGTAAAAGGCAATTCCCTGGCAATTGTGTGTAGCAACAATCCCTGCCCTTTACTCCTCTACCCAAGATCTTGCTTGTTTCTTTCTGTCTCTAAGTTGCCTCTCTGTCTAGCTTGCAGGATTTGAGTTGAGGAAAACACAGACTTCCATCAGTTTGAAAACTAAGAGAGAAAAGACAGACAGAGTCAAATCTACAGCATATATCTCACCTCAGAAACTGGAAAATATATATCATCAATATGACGTAAAGTCTGAAATATACAGGTACATTCATGTTCTGGTACAGATTCTAACTCAGATGTGCATGATAGGAAAATCCAAATCAAACTCCTCCAAGGACCACCTAAACTCAACTCTGTTGAATGAAATTGGGTAGTAATCAAAAAATTCAGAGTTTTCTGGCAGTGGCTAGAGGGACAGGGGAAAGGGGAGACTAGTTATGGTTGTTCAGTTTCTTGGTTTTCTTTTAGCTTTGGAATCGTCCTCTGGGAAATTGTCACTGGAAGGATCCCGTTTGAAGGTGAAGAAGGTGAAGGCTGGCTCAGCCAGTGCTGGGGTTGGGTCCCCTGCCAATAGACCAGAAACTCCCCATCAGTGCTGCCCCTGGCAATTTGTTGTTTAATGTTGGAACTGCCTGGGCTGGTCAGTGGAATCGTTGGAAGCTCTTGTTGTTTCCATACTCAGAGTCCCTAGTTCTGATGCCAGCCATCAGCATCCAGAGAGATGTACGAGTACCGGAGTAGCTTTTTAAGGCTCTCATGCTATCATTTCCAGGCTGTAATTCTGAGAAGATCTACGAGCTGGTGGCTGTGAAGCGGCAGCAGGAGCCGCTGGGTGAAGACTGCCCTTCAGAGCTGCGGGAGATCATTGATGAGTGCCGGGCCCATGATCCCTCTGTGCGGCCCTCTGTGGATGGTAGGGTTCTTTCTGGTGTAAAGAGCGTGAGCCTCATGCTTATTTCACATTTGTGAAAGATTTCCTTTTCACCAGCTCTAAGGCAGTAGTTTACCATGAGGGGTGATTTTATCCAGGGAACATTTAGCAATGTCTGAAAGCATTTTTGTTTGTTATAAGGCCAGAGTGTTAGGATGGGGTGTGCTACTGTCATCTAATGAATAAAGGCCAAGGATGATGGGTGAGCACAGTTGATCGCAGGGATTATGCCTGTAATCCCAGCTACTCAGAAGGGATTTGAGCGCAGGGATTATGCCTGTAATCCCAGCACTTTGGGAGGTTGAGGTGGGCGGATCATCTGGGGTCAGGAGTTTGAGACCAGCCTGGCCAACATGGTGAAACCTCATCTCTACTAAAATTAGCTGGCCATGGTGGTACATGCCTGTAATCCCAGCTACTCAGGAGGCTGAGGCACAAGAATCTCTTGAACCTGGGAGGTGGAGGTTGCAGTGAGCCGAGATCGTGCCACTCTACCACTGCACTCCAGTCTGGGCTACAGAGCAAGACTCCGTCTCAAAAAAAAATGTTGGCTGGGCACGGTGGCTCACGCCTGTAATCCCAACACTTTAGGAGGCCAAGGTGGGTGGATCACCTGAGGTCAGGAGTTCGAGACCACCCTGGCCAGCATGATGAAACCTCGTCTCTACTAAAAATACAAAAATTAGCCAGGTGTGTTGGCGCATGCCTGTAGTCCTAGCTCCTCAGGAGACTGAGGCGGGAGAATCACTTGAACCCGGGAGGCATAGGTTTCAGTGAGCTGAGATCGCGCCATGGCACTCCAGCCTGGGCAACAGGGCGAGACTCCGTCTCAAAAAAAAAAAAAGAATGCTATTCAACATCCTACAATGCATAGGACAGCCCACCACAGCAAAGAACTATCTGGCCCAAATGTCAATAGTGTAAGGGCTTCCAAAGGGCACTGTTTTATCCAAAGTGGTTTGGAAGGGCAGATTACTTTCCTCCTGCCTATTTCCTTCCTTTCTTTTTGTCTGTATCTGTCTATTTATCTTTTTTCTTTTTCTTTTTTTTTTTAGACAGGAGGTCTCATTACGTTGCCCAGGCCAGAGTATGGTGGCTATTCACAGGCAGGATCATGGCACTCTACAGCCTCGAACTCCTGGGCTCAAGTGATCCTCCTACCTCAGTCTCTAGAGTAGCTGGGACAACAGGCACCACCACAGCAGGCATTATCTTGTTGTCTTTTTGTCTTTCTCTCTCTCTTCTTTTTCTTCTCTCTTGCTTTATTTTTGCCTATCTTTCTCCTCTTTTCATTCCTCCTTGTCTGCCTTCCTTCCTTTTTTCAGCATCGTTGGGATTATTTCCTTGACGCAGACTTTTATCTCACCACATCATCAGCTGCTTCTCCGTAGCTTCCTTACACTGTCTCCCTCCCTGGAAGCATCTCTCTCTCCTATCCTAGACCTAAATCTCGCAGACTTTCCACAAAGCCCAGACAAAAAAGAGAAGGGGCCGGGCGCTGTCTCATGCTTGTAATCTCAGCACTTTGGGAGACCAAGGCGGACAGATCACTTGAAGTCAGGAGTTCAACACCAGCCTGGCCAACATAGTGAAACCCCATCTCTACTAAAAATACAAAAATTAACTGGGCGTAATGGCACACACCTGTAATCCCAGTTACTCAGGAAACTGAGGCAGGAGAATTGCTTGAACCCCAGAGGCAGAGGTTGCAGTGAGCTGAGATCGCGCCACTGCACTCCAGCCTGGGCAACAGAGGAAGACTCGGAAGAAGGAAGGAAGGAAGGAAGGGAGAGAGGGAGGGAGGAAGGAAGGAAGGAGCCATGAGTCCAGACTTTTGAGGCAGCTTCCAAGAATGTTCTCTCTACTTACAGAAGTCTCTAGCATGAGGACTATTCTTCAAGGCCTTCTCACAGATGGTCTGTCGGGAAAACCTCTCACACTACCCAAGAGGGTCTCATCTGTCATCTCTCCTCTCCCTTCATCCACATCCCTACCTTTCAGAATGAAAAATCAAAGTCACATCATAGTTTCTGTCTGAAACTTTCTCTTCATCACCACAGAGCAGAAGTGCAGACTTAATGATGCTTCCTGAAAAATTGGTCTTTAGGGTGAATGAGAAGCCAACAGTGATTTATACAATGCCGTCCTCCACTTCACTCTCTCCTCTGTCTTCTTTCTTCTTCTACCAAGCTCCCTTACAACCTAGAGTCCTCCTAGTATTAAGGAATCTAACACCAGAGACTAATTCACACTAAGATGTGAGTTTACCCCTTCCTATGAGGTGTTTGTGTTTTAAAAGTTGATCAAGTAAGATAACTTTATGTCACAAAGGCATGAGTGCTGATGGTGGTTTAGGCGCCAGCCAGACCAGGGGGAATGCAGTTTCTAAGCAACTGTGCAATGTAGAAATGTCTTTGTGTTTTTAACTTGGCTCTCAGCTCCCTGCTCTGGTCTAATTTTCTGTTCATTCATCCACAGAAATCTTAAAGAAACTCTCCACCTTTACTAAGTAGTGTATCGAAATCTAAACCAAGGATTCCCTGGACAAGAAGCTGGCAGAGGCACAAATTGGACATCTCTCTCTCTCTCATATCCTTTGTTATTGAGTTATTTATGGGTGCAAGGAGTGGGAGCATTTATCTGTTACAAATAGAAAATAATTCCAGTCATACAGGACACATCCCACTCCAAATGATATTTCCAAAAACATATCTCTGACAGTAACTTTGATAGATGGTTTGTCAAATGTATCTTTCTGGGTGTCCACACCTCTTGGCAATGTAATTTGCAGCTCCTCCCATCCACAAATGAAGTCTCTTTCCCCCACCATTTCAATCTGGGCTGGCATTGGGACTTGATTTGATCAATAGAATGTGGAAGAAGTGACTGTGTGCCAGTTCCAAGCCTAGGTTTCAAGATGCCCTTTAAATGTCTGTTGCAACCTTACCCAGCCATGAACATGTTGAGTGAGCATGCTGGGAATGAGAGACCACATGAAGCAGAAACATGCTTTCCTAGCTGAAGTCATACTAAACCAACCAACATGGCAGCTAACACATGAATGAGGACAATCAAGACCAGAAGAACCACTCAAGCAGAGCCCAGTCCAAATTGCCCATTCACACAATCAGGAGCTAAATAAATTACTGTTGTCTTAACACTAAGTTTTGGGGTGGTTTGTTACACAACAGAAGTAACTGGGCAAACAGTGTTCAATTCTTCCTCTTGCCCAAGGAATCAAGTACAAACTTCCTATTCAGATATCCATAGCCTTATGGATATATCCCATACCATACTTTCCAACCTGACTTTCCAATCAGATCCCAGAGTTCTCCTACCAGAGACTGCAAAGTCTAATACTTTTAGGGCCTAGGAAGGAACCTAAATGAATGCTTTGTGCCTGGAGGGGGCTTTAGTGAACAGATGAGCAAGAACAGCATCTGCTCAACTCCAATCTAAACTTTGTCACATAGAATGGGATTCCAACATTTCCAGAGCTTGTCAAAAGAGCTAGAAAGTTGGATTTTTCTGTGATGTCCTTATTTTTAAAGCTTAGTATCTCATTAAACATTATTTTAAGCTGGGCACGATGGCTCACGCCTGAAATCCCAGCACTTTGGGAGGCCAAAGCAGGAGGATCACCTGAGGTCAGGAGTTCAAGACCAGCCTTGCCAACATGGTGAAGCCCTGTTTCTACTAAAAATACAAAAATTAGCTGGGTATGGTGGCCACATGCCTGTAATCCCAGTTACTCAGGAGGCTAAGGCATGAGAATCATTTAAACCTGTGAGGTGGAGGTTGCAGTGAGGCATGATTGCACCACTGCACTCCAGCCTGAGCGACAGAGTGAGATCCCGTCTCAAAAAAAAAAAAAAAATTATTTTAATGCTGATAGGACAAACAAAATATGTGCATATAGGAGCTGTCAGATTTTAATCCCTGCCAGACTGAAACCTATGTTTGTGGTGCTTTCATTCTAGATTTTTTTTTTTTTTTTTTGAGACAGAGTTTCACTCTTGTTGCCCAGACTGGAATGCAATGGTGCGATCTTGGCTCACTGCAACCTCTTTTTCCCAGGTTTAAGTGATTCTCCTGCCTCAGCCTCCCAAGTGTCTGGGATTACAGGTGTGCACCACCACACCTGGCTAATTTTTGTATTTTTAGTAGAGACGGGGTTTCACCATGTTGGTCAGGCTGGTCTCGAGCTCCTGACCTCAAGTTATCTGCCTGTCTCAGCCTCCCAAAGTGCTAGGATTACAGACATGAGCCACCATGCCTGGTCTCATTCTAGATTTCTTATACTTTTGTTCATGGTGTGTGCTTTGCCTAGGATACACTAACCCCTGCCTCTAAAGTTACATTTTTTTCAGAACTCATTCTAAATCATTCAACAGCAAATGTGCTAGCCATTGTTTCAGTCACTGAGAAGACAGCAATAAAAATACATTTGGATCTTGTATTCTAGTAATCATCTCTGATGAATAAAATCATGGCTGATTTTTATTATTATTATTATGAGACAGGGTTTCACTGTGTTGACTAGGCTAGTCTTGAACTTCTGGGCTCAAGTGATCCTCACATCTTGGCTTCCCAAAGTGCTAGGATTACAGGCATGACCCACCACACTTGGCCTTATTTTTTTTTTATCTTTTACTTATCCTTGATTTTTTTTAAACCTAGAACATGTCTTTTTTCTGTAAATAAAAAATTCAGAAGAATATAAACAATATGATTCTTTTGTAGAACTTATTGGTAGGTATTACTATTTTCTTTCCTTTCTTTTTTCTCTTTTTTTTTTTTTTTTTTTTTGAGGCAGAGTCTGCTGTGTTGCCCAGGCTGGTCTGGAACTCCTGACCTCAAGGGATCCTCCCATTTAGTCCTCCCAAAGTGCTGGAATTACAGGCGTGAGCCACCATGCCCAGCCATGTTTTCATCTTTAAAATCATTTGTTCTATTTACTGTAGAAGTTACAGTGAAAATTCTCCTTGGTAGATGAATTATTCATACTCTGGCAGATCCACAATTATTATAGGTGAATTTACTGTAAAACTGAGAAAATTGAATTTTCAGGGCCTTTTATTTGCACAGGATGCCTTCCAAGGCCCTGTACCTGATTTTTCCCAACACTTATGTATGAAAATTTCCAGATACACAGAAAAGTTAGTACAATTGTACTCTGAATAACCATATACCTACCACCTAAACTCTACAACAATTTATTATATTTGTTTTATCACATACCTGTTGATCTACTTGTGCCTCTTTCTATCCATTAATCCATCCTAATTTTGTATGCACTTCATTCCTAAACACTTCAGCATTTATGCCATTAGCTGAAGTTTACCTCTGTATGGGCTTTTTTTTGGCGGGGGGGGGGTGTGGAAAGGTAAGTTTTTGCTGTGAAAAATTTGTGTGAAAGGCACAAATCTTAAAGATAGCATTTAGATGAGTTTTGCCAAATGCATACATATGAGTAATCCAAGCCCTATCAAGATAATGAACATTATGGCTGGGCGGGGTGGCTCATGCCTGTAATCCCAGCACTTAGTGGGGCTGAGGCAGGTGGATCACCTAAGGTCAGGAGTTCAACCAGCCTGGCCAACATAGTGAAACCCCATCTCTACTAAAAATACAAAAATTACCTGGCCATGGTGGCACATGCCTGTAGTCCCAGCTACTCAGCAGGCTGAGGCAGGAGAATCACTTGATCCTGGGAGGCGGAGGTTGCAGTGAGCTGAGATCATGCCATTGCACTCCAGCCTGGGTGACAAGAGTGACACCCTATCTAAAAAAAAAAGTTCCAGAGCTAAAAGATTATTCATATGGCACGAAGTGATCTCCTACTAGTCCAAAGTTCAAAAACATTTTAATGAAGTCCATTTATATATATTTTGTTTGCTTTCCAATGGAATACTATGTTTATTGAGGCAAAATCACATTATTTTTAGTTCTTGGAGTCAACAAGCATACACAAATGTTCTTCAACACAGTTATTAAAAATACAAGATCAAGTTGAATGTGCCAAAGAGATACCACTCAGTTGGGTTTTCTAGAGCCATCAGGAAGAAAATTAGAGAAGGGATTTATGTGGTTGGTTTCCATAGCTTGATAGACCAAACACAAAAAAAACTGCCACAACAACAAACAGCAGAATTTTTATCCATACAGGAATAGAGTGTCCCTTTTTTCGTATTTTCTCACTTGACATCTGTCGAGGGAACATACTTACAAACATATTTAGATGAAAATGACTCCTCCATCCTCAAATCACTGAGTTCTAAAGGCCGGCCTGGAGCTCCTTTGATTGGTCTGCGGCAACTAGCACTAATTCTTGTTGGTGTAGCTGCTTCACAGGGGAACATTTCCTTAGGAATATCCCTTTCTACCCTTCTTTCCTGTGTTTTTTCTCCCACTTCAGCTCTTGTCAATGGTGTATTTGGTGTTCTTCTGGGTATGTCTGAGAATTCAGTGACTGACAGAATAGGAGATGCATGCTTGAAATTTCCATTCACCCTATTGACAATTAAGGATTCATTGTTTGAAGCCATTATAGTTTCAGCTATGGGAGTACTCGCTGAAATTACTGCACCATCTATACGAAAATATTCTGAAGTGTGCACTCTTTTCCTTGGAGTTCTTCTTGACTCTCTTGTAGATTCCCTAGTTTATAATGCCTGCAGAGGTCTGCCTTTTGGAGATCCACTTGTTCATTCAGTCCCAGTTATTCCAGCTTGAGAATAGCTCTTGTTGTGCTCAACTCTTCTTTGTTTGAGGGTTACTGGAGTCTTTGCTCTGCCCTTCAGCGGTTCTCTCTTCTCAAGCTTGAGCTCTATTTTAGGGTCTTCTTCATTGTCACTATATCTGTCAGAATCATTACTTCCATTCTGCCTTGTATTTTCTGCTGAAGAAGAAATTGTTGGCAGAGGAGAAGATCTTGATTCTGTTCTTTGCTCCCTCGCTTTCAAAAGGTTTTTCTCACATAGCTTCCTGGTTGTTCCCACAATAGGACCAGGATTCACTCCGTATTTCACAAGCTGATCCAAAAGATCTTCATTAATGAGTTCTGTTACATCTAGACTGTCTTTATCATTTGTCTGGGTTTATCAGTTTTCTTTGTGGCTTTCCTGTCGGCGGCGGGCCCGGAGTCGAGACGCCTGTGGGCTAGCGCTCTCGTAGCTGGAGAATTCCTGGGGCCCGTTGCTGTTGGCGCTGGCGGCGAGCGGCGGCCCTGCCAAGTGACTTGAGACTGTTTAGTAGCTCAGATCCATTACAGCTGTTTGAGATTGAAGAGACTGTGTAGGCAAAGTCTTTTAAGTGAGCTCTTCAACCCCATGAGAGGATACACATGAACTGGACTGTCCTACCCTTTTTACAGGCTCCGAAATTCAAAATATTGAAATATTTAGAAATTATTCGATTAACTACTATCCTTTGGATACAGATAACTCCTTCACTAAAGCGTTAGGGACAAGCAGCAGGAGTCACAGTTTTAATATTTTCATCTCCATTCCAAAATGGATCGATAAATCATACAACTTTCTCCCGCCCGAAAGTTCAAATAAAACGCGCTGGGAAAAAAAAAAAAAAACCTTTTATTTTTTCCGGGGCGGGCACAAGGTGACGGACGTAGATTGCTGCCAATTGTAGGAGGCTTCCTCGAGAGCGGTCCCGCCTCGTCAGTTTATGAACAACTAGCCAATGAGAGCGCCGCTGCTTCAGCTAGCGGGGACCCATTGAAGAAGAAGACTGAGTATTGGCCACAGCCTAGGGCTTCTGTCCAATAGGAGCTTACCTGCTGGCGGCTCTGGCGGGAGCTTGAGCGGCTCCGGAAGTGGCCGTTGGCGTAGGTGCATTCGGAGTTCTGCTGAGGTAACTAGAGAGTCTTCGGCGGGCTCGCGAGCCAGGCCGCGGCCTACTGGTTTCAGGTGAGGAGGGGTCTTGCTTCTCCCCAGGCCTTGGGCCTCTAACTCCGGGATAAACTTCCCCACGCCTGATTCCTGGATTGGGGTCCAGGAGACACCCCACGAGGTGGGCTGCACGCGGGCTTGGAACCTGGCAGCCTGACAGGATTCGGGCCCTCGGGGCGGCGCCAATGGTCTGGGCTGAGGAGCCCGAACCCTAGCACTTATCTGAGTTGCTGGGCGTTGGGGGCTGGGCAGGCGGGAGCTCGGGGCGATGACGGAAGGAGCCGAGTTCGCTGCTGCGGGGCCTGCCCTGGCCAGGGTGGGAGGTCGCCCGGCCCTTCCCCCGAGAGCCTAGCCTCGGGCTCCTCAGCGGCGATGCCTGCGCCCGCTCTGAGCTCCGTTACTTCATCACTTTAAAGTTGACGGAAGAACTTCATTTTTAATTTCATCATGGAAAGTGTGGCGTAAAGACTTGTATTATCCCTATTTTACAGGCGAACAAGTTGAGCCGACGTTTCCCCATGTAGTAAAAGAACAGGGATTTAATATTTCTTTCTCTCCGTCTCCCTCTCCCTCCCCCTCCCCCTCCCCCTCCCCGTCCCCCTCCCCGTCCCCCTCCCCCTCCCCCTCCCCGTCCCCCTCCCCGTCTCCCTCCCCGTCTCCCTCCCCTTCCCCTTCCCTTCCCCTTCTCCGTCTCCCCCTCTCCGTCTCCCCCTCTCCGTCTCCCCCTCTCCCTCTCCCCCTCTCTCTCCCTCCCTTCCTCCCTCCCTCCCTCCCTCCCTCCCTCCCTCCCTCCCTTCCTCCCTCCCTCCCTCCCTCCCTCCCTCCCTCCCTTCCTCCCTTCCTCCCTTCCTCCCTTCCTTTTTCATGGTAAAGAGAGGAAAGCGCAGTGGCTCTAGTCTGTAATCCCAGCACTTTGGCCGAGGCAGGCAAATCACCTGAGTCAGGAGTTCGAGACCAGCCTGACCAACATGGAGAAACCCCGTCTCTACTAATAATACAAAATAAGCCAGGCGTGGTGGCACACGCCTGTAATCCCAGCTACTCGGGAAGCTGAGGCAGGTGAATCGCTTGAACCCGGAGGCAGAGTTTGCGGTGAGCCGAGATCACGGCATTGCACTCCAGCCTGGGCAACAAGAGTGAAACTCCGTCTAAAAAAAAAAAAAAAACCTAAGAAGCGAAATGAAGTCTCCCTGTTGCACCCAGGCTGGAAGAGCTCACTGCAGTCTTGAACTCCCGGGCCCCAGGGATCCTCCCGCCTCTGCTTCCCACAATAGCTGGGACCACAGCTGCTCACCACCACGCCCGGCTCATTGTTTTCTTTTTTTCTTTTTTTTCTTTTTCTTTTTTTTTTTTTTTGAGACGGAGTCTCATTCTGTCGCCCATGCTGGAGTGCAATGGCCCGGTCTCAGCTCACTGTAACCTCTGCCTCCCGGGTTCAAGCCATTCTCCTGCCTCAACCTCCCAAGTAGCTGGGGTTACAGGAATGCGCCACAACATCTGGGTGATTTTTGCATTTTTAGTGGAGACGAGGTTTCACCATATTGGCCAGGCCGGTCTGGGACTCCGACCTCAAGTGGTCCGCCCTCGGCCTCCCAAAGTGCTGGGATTACAGGTGTGAGCCACAGCACCTGACCTGTTCTATTTTTCTTTTTCGGTAGAAATGGGAATTTCACTGTGTTGCCCAAGCTGGTCTCGAACACCGGAGCGTAAGCAATCCATCTGCCTGGGCATCCTAATATCCAGGGATCACAGGCGTGACCCTCCGCGCTGGCCAGAGCAAAGATTTGAACCGAGGTTGGCCCGACTTCCCCCGCCCACCTCCTTTCAACCTTTAATTGAGGGGCTTTCATCCTGCCTGTTGTGGGCATTGATTGAAACCTGAATAATAAAGATGACAAGTCTGAGGTTAACGTTTTAAACCCCGACACTCACAGCACACATAAAAAGCAGCATTTGTGTGACATGCTCAAGGTTTGGGGTGCACAGCCCATGGTCTCTCGCTCTAGGCACCTCCGACTGGCCTACAGTGGTTAAGAAGCTTCGGCTCCAGAACTGCACCGTTCCATAGAACTTCGTGCGACAAGGAAAACATTCTGTATTTCTGCTGTCCAGAATGGGAGCCACCCGCCCTATGTGGGTTTCTAGCACTTGAAATGTGTCCTGCATGACAAAGGAACTTTCTTTCTTTCTTTTCTCTTTTTTCTTTTCTTTTCTTTTCTTTAACAGAGTTTTACTCTGTCTCCCGGGCTGGAGTGCAGTGGTGTAATCTCGGCTCACTGTAACCTCCACCCTCCAGGTTCAAGGGATTCTCCTGCCTCAGCATCCCGAGTAGCTGGGACCACAGGTGCACACCATCACGCCCGACTAATTGTATTTTTTGTAGAGACGCGATTTTGCCGTGTTGCCCAGGCTGGTCTCCAACTCCTGGTCTCAAGCTACCTGCCTCAGCCTCCCGACGTGCTGGGATTATAGGTATGAGCCCCAGCTCCTGGCCGAACT
Organism: Macaca nemestrina; assembly: GCF_043159975.1. NCBI lineage: Eukaryota > Metazoa > Chordata > Mammalia > Primates > Cercopithecidae > Macaca > Macaca nemestrina. Next base: position 73,494,517 of record NC_092142.1, on the reverse strand, counting down.
TGATTTTTATTTAATTTAAATAACCATATGGGAGTAGACAGTGCGGCGGCCATTTAGATTCTGCTCTTTTTAGTCTGTTTCTACCCTTTGTCTTCCTGAAGGCTGAGTTGCTTAATGTCTCTTAAGTACATCTACGCAAGTAACTTGGGTCTTATGTTGTGACACACACAATTCTTGGGAGACTGTCGTTGTACCCTAGAAACATATTAAAAGCTTTTAGTTAGCCAGCTGCAGTGGCTCACTCCTGTAATCCCAGTACTTTGGGAGGCTGAGGCAGGAGGGTTGCTTGAGCTGAGGAGTTCAAGACCAGGCTGGGCAACGTGGGAAACCCCATCTATACAAAAAATGTTTAAAACTTAAAGTATCTCACATCGTTTAGTTTGCAGACTTTCTTTCCCATTTATTTTCACTACTGCGCCACTCTCCATCCTGTGGAGGCCGCGCCAGGCCTGCTCTGGTGATTTTAAGAAACTTGACTGTTGGCCGGGCGCAGTGGCTCACACCTATAATCCCAGCACTTTGGGACGCCGAGGCAGGCAGATCTTTAGGTAAGGGGATCGAGACCATCCTGCTTATACGGTGAAACCCTGTCTCTAACACAGAAGAAACTCCTTACCAAGGCCCATGGGCCCTTTAATGATGGTGTCCTGTTCATCAGTCAAACCCATGCTCATCAGGGACCTATGCACTGATTTCCTTCTGAAACTTCCTTGGCTCTTTGCAGAGACAGTTTCTTTTAATCCTTCATGCCTCAGCCCAGTTTTCACTCTTTAAAAGACTACTTCCCTCAGAGTTGTGTCTTAGTTGGTCCTCCTTGTCTCCTCAACCCCGAACATCATAATCTATAATTTCTCATGTATTCGTTTATTGACATCTTACTTGCTAGAATGTTAACTCTGATACATGGTGTCTTACCTGTTTTTGCCTCTAGGGTGTCTGTCTGCATAACAGGTGCTTAATAAATACTAATTGAACCCACATTTCCTCATAAGTCAGATGAAAAAAGCACGTGCCTTACTTCACAAAGAAATTGAGGGGATAAGTTATACTGATATACTTTTTTTTTTTTTTTTTTTTTTTTTTTTGAGAGGGAGTCTGGCTCTGTCGCCCAGGCTGGAGTGCAGTGGCCGGATCTCAGCTCACTGCAAGCTCCGCCTCCCGGGTTTACGCCATTCTCCTGCCTCAGCCTCCCGAGTAGCTGGGACTATAGGCGCCCGCCACCTCGCCCGGCTAGTTTTTTTTTTTTTTGTATTTTTTAGTAGAGATGGGGTTTCACCGTGTTAGCCAGGATGGTCTTGATCTCCTGACCTCGTGATCCGCCCGTCTCAGCCTCCCAAAGTGCTGGGATTACAGGCTTGAGCCACCGCGCCCGGCCCTGATATACTTTAAAAACTAGGTGGTAGAGAGGCATAGTGGCTCAGTCCTATTGTCCTGGTGCATGAGGAGGTGAGGCCAGGCGTTCAAGACCAGTTTGGGCAACATAGAAAGCCTTCATCTATATAACAAAAAAAAAATTTTTTTTTTTAAATTTTAAAGCTAGGTGGTAGTTTTCAAAATGATGTAATGGAATTAAAGATAGGAAACATGAAAAGAACATAGGTGCTTAATATTTGTTGAATAGGCGAACATGATGGAATTAGAGATGGAAAACAAAAATAATGAAAGGGATAGGAAAAAGTTTGCTTAGCCTTTTTGGAAAAATCAGGTAAATTTCCATTTTGAGTTAGTAACTCAGTTAATTTTGCAAGTGTAAAAAATGTCCTTTCTCTGTTTATTCTTTATAGATCTTTCTATTTTGGAAGATACTACTGTGATCACAGGACTTCACATTTTCTTTTTTTTTTTTTTTTTTTTTGAGACGGAGTCTCACTCTGTCGCCCAGGCTGGAGTGCGGTGGCCAGATCTCTGCTCACTGCAAGCTCCGCCTCCCGGGTTTACGCCATTCTCCTGGCTCAGCCTCCCGAGTAGCTGGGACTACAGGCGCCCGCCACCTCGCCCGGCTAGTTTTTTGTACTTTTTTTTTTTTTTTTTTTTTTTTTTTTTTTGAGACGGAGTCTTGCTCTGCCGCCCAGGCTGAAGTGCAGTGGCCGGATCTCAGCTCACTGCAAGCTCCGCCTCCCGGGTTCTCGCCATTCTCCTGCCTCAGCCTCCCGAGTAGCTGGGACTACAGGCGCCGCCACCTCGCCCGGCTAGTTTTTTGTATTTTTTTTAGTAGAGACGGGGTTTCACCCTGTCAGCCAGGATGGTCTCGATCTTCTGACCTCGTGATTCGCCCGTCTCGGCCTCCCAAAGTGCTGGGATTACAGGCTTGAGCCACCGCGCCCGGCCGTTTTTTGTACTTTTTAGTAGAGACGGGGTTTCACCGTGTTAGCCAGGATGGTCTCAATCTCCTGACCTCGTGATCCGCCCGTCTCGGCCTCCCAAAGTGCTGGAATTACAGGCTTGAGCCACCGCGCCCGGCAGGACTTCACATTTTCTAAGGGCAAACTGGAAAACTGGTTATAAATGCTTGTTATAGAGAAGAAAGTCCATTACCAAACACTTCTGACTTAAAATTTAAATAGTTAAAATCTTCTCTTGAAGCTTCTCAGTCTTGCTAAGAATGATATTAAGCATAAAATCAGAAAGATTAAATATGATTCTGTCACCTACATAGCATGTTTTATCTATTTCATTAATACTTTTTGCAAATAATTGTTTCCCTAGTGATGGCTCATGAAGCAATGGAATATGATCTTCAGGTACAGTTAAATCATGCTGAAGAACAGCCAGCTTCTGCTGATGTGGCCAGCAGCCAAGGGGGACCAGCCCTCCTCCAGCCTGTTCCTGCTGATGTGGTCAGCAGCCAGGGGGGACCACTGATCTTCCAGCCAGCTCCTGCTGAAGTGATTGGCAGCCAAGTGACACCACCCCTACTCCAGCCTACTCCACAACTGTCCATTGACCTGACAGAAGTGGAGGTCTTGGGAGAAGACAATGTGGAGAACATCAATCCAAGAACTTCAGAACAACATAGACAGGCATCTGATGCTAATCACACCATCCGAGCATCTTCATTGCATTCAATGACCAACTTCATCAGTGGACTGCAGAGACTTCATGGCATGCTGGAATTCCTGAGACCTTCATCTTCAAACCACAGTGTAGGGCCAATGAGAACAAGAAGGAGGGTATCTGCTTCACGGAGGGCAAGAGCTGGAGGGTCTCAGAGGACAGACAGTGTCAGGTAAATCAATATATGGATAAGTCTGTGATCATTGCTGTACTAGGAATTATGAAACTGAGGCTCTGCCATTCAAGGACTGACAGTGTGACTTTTGGCAAGTCAGATAACTTCTGACCCCCAGTTCCTCATAAGTCAGATGGAAATAAAATTGCTTGCCTTACTTCACAAAGTAATGAGGGGATAAGTTAAATGATTGTGCCTTGAAAACTAGGTGGTAGTTTGTTGGCAATCTACATTTGTAGAGATTGGCTATTCTTCAGATTGTGTCTTGTACACCAAAAATTCTTTCTTCACTTGCAGATCTCCTCTACTCACCCAAATTCATTATTCGCTGGCATTCCACCGAGAGGCACAATTAATTAATTTTCTTTCATAGTCTTGGTTTGAACTTGCCTCTTGAAGGGCTTAGCCGTCAAGTCTTAGTAGGGTTGTTATGAAGAATAACAATTGCCTGTACCCTGTCTGTTGTTGTTTTTTGTTTGTTTGTTTGTTTGTTTTGAGACGGAGTCTCACTCTGTCGCCCAGGCTGGAGTACAGTGGCGCGATCTTGGTTCACTGCAACCTCCATCTCCCAGAGTCAAGGGATTCTCCTGCCTCAGCCTCCCGAGTAGCTGGCATTACAGGCACATGGCACCACCCCCAACTAATTAAACCTGTCTGTTTTTTTAACTTCTTACTTTACTTAAAGTATTTTATTTCACATTTGGTCTTCTAAGTGTTTTCAATATGTTTAGAAATATAATTCAACTTCTAATTTGTATGTGAAGGAAACTTGTACCCTGAGAGAGGGCTTTGTTCAGGGTCTCATAGCTATAGCATAGAGGAGTTAGCATGGGTATTGGAACCTGGATCTGCCCTGTTTTCTACACAGGCAGATGGAGGAAGCTTCGATCAAATCCCTTTGTTTTCTCTTTCTTCTTCTTTTAATTATTATTATTTTTGAGACAGGGTCTCACTGTGCTGCCCAGGCTGGAGTATAGTGGTGCAATCACAGCTCACTGCAGCCTCGACCTCCCCAGGCTCAGGCGATCTTCCTACCTCAGCCTCTTGATTAGCTGGGACTACAGGCATACGCAACCATGCCGATGTTTTCTAACATTGTGAAAATACTGAGATGGTACTAAAAAGTGGTAGCTAGGTCATCCATTACTCATGTTTTACAAATGAGGAAGCCGATGGGATAATTTGTGATTTGGTTGTGATAAGGCTGGATTGGAATTGTGCCTTCTGAATCTGGATTCAGCATTCTTTTTCATGGATCCTGCTGATTTTAATGTTGGGCTTCCCATGACTGTGGCTCCAGTGTCTGTAGTGACCATCAAGGATGACAGATGCCTAGTTCTATGTTGACAAGAGTTGCAAATGCATATTACTGTGGTTTTTTGTTTTGTTTTGTTTTTAAGACAAGAGTCTTGCTCTGTCACTCAGACTGGAGTGCAGTGGCTCTACCTCAGCTCACGACGACCTCTGGCTCCTGGGTTCAAGCGATTCTTGTGCCTCAGCCTCCTGAGTAGCTGGGATTATAGGCGTGTGCCTGCAGGCCTGGCTATAGTCTGTTTATTTATTTATTCATTTATTTATTTATTTTGAGGCGGAGTCTCACTCTGTTGCCCAGGCTGGAGTGCAATGGCGCGATCTCCGCTCACTGCAAGCTCCGCCTCCCGGGTTCACGCCATTCTCCTGCCTCAGCCTCCCGAATAGCTGGGACTACAGGCGCCCATCACCGCACCCGGCTAATTTTTTTGTATTTTTAGTAGAGACGGGGTTTCACCATGTTGGCCAGGATGGTCTCCATCTCCTGACCTCGTGATCCGCCCGCCTCGGCCTCCCAAAGTGCAGGGATTACAGGCGTTAGCCACTGCGCCCGGCCTATAGTCTGTTATTTTAAGATGTGATTACTCATGTTATAAAGGCAGGGTAAGATTTCATACATTGGTGTTATAGGTGAAGGCACCTTATGGTGTAATTTGGGGACCGTGCCAAAGTAAATATGAACCAACTTTCCATGGCTGAGAGTTGTGAGTGGTGTCTTCAGGAACTGACTGACTGTCAGGAGGCCTCTTGCAGTAGTCCTCAGTCTTGTTTATCCATGCACTCATTCTTGTTGGGGGAGGCACAGTGGATTCTGCTTGGTCAGACACACTGACTTGTATTAACCAACATAAGGGTGGCACTTATAAACAGATGCCAACTTACAAAGAAAAATAGAATCACTAGAGAGCCACACAGAAGCCAAACTCTAGTGAGAAAATTGTTCGATGTGGCTGGGCATGGTGGCTCACGCCTGTAATTCCAGAACTTTGGGAGGCCAAGGCAGGCAGATCCCTTTAGGCCAAGAGTTCAAGGCCAACATGGCGAAACCCCATCTCTACTAAAAATACAAAAAATTAGCCGGATGTGGTGGCATACACCTGTGATCCCAGCTACTTGGGCGGTTGAGGCATGAGAATTGCTTGAACCTAGGAGGCGTAGGTTGCAGTGAGCCAAAATCTTGTAATCTAGCCTGGGTGACAAGAATGACTCTGTCTTAAAAAAAATTTTTTTTCTTACAGAATCTGGTCAGGGAAAGAGTTATACAGAATTTAGATGTTGAAAGATGTCAGTCAAGCTATTTGGCAGCCATAATCTGTCTCCACAAAGGGAATAACCTAAAAGGTCAGAAAGTGTGCAGTTCAATGGAAATAACATCAGTTCTGGAGCCAGATAAATGTGATTAAAACTTTTTTCCCTAAAGTATGAGCTTTCCCAGGACTAATCTTCTGAAGTTCTTGAGATGAATTTCTCAGTGCGCTGTTTGACATTTACTCATCTGACAGACTGTCCCTGGGCCAGGTGTTGAAAGCCTGGGCCAAGGTGAACAGCTTTTGACTCACAGTCAGCCAAGAAGCCAAAGCTACAGAAAGCTAAGTAGTGAGCTTATTCTTCCCAACAGGCTTAGCTGAGGTCACAAACTCCCTTCTTATTTGTTTGAGGCGGCTTCATTCTGGCTGCAGGGGTCATCACTCATAATCATCAAATATTGATAACACTCCTCTGTGTGAGAGACTAAACTTTGCCCTAGATATATTGGTGAATATATTGTATTCACCAATATATCACTTAGATATATTGGTGATATATTGTATTCACCAATATATCACTTAGATATATTGGTGATATATTGTATTCACCAATATATCACTTAGATATATTGGTGATATATTGGTGATATATCTAAGTGATATATTGGTGATATATTGTAATCTGTGGTGAACACAGATTACAATATTGTTTTCATGGAGCATATGGAGTTTAGGACTACAGAGAGTAAGGAAGGAGCAAAATATATTTAATTCAAAGACGGTAAGTGCAGGAAAGGAGGAGGATTTCTTGGATTCTAAATCTGTGCTCCCAAGGAGAAACCCTAGCACTGTTTCCTGTTGGTTTTCATAGTTCTCCTTTCCTGTGTTCTTGCCTGACTTTGGAAATTCTTTACTACATAAAAGCAGTATTAAAGAGTGATTTTTTTTTTAAGTGTCTTACCACTTTTTTACTGGGTTCTATGTAGAATTCTTTTGATATACATGTCAACAGCCTAACTCTAGTTTGTATTTGATTAAATCCTCTTATAAAATGCTTTCCTTATGTGTTTAGTCTTATGGTAGCTATAGCTGCTGTTCACTCAGAATCTCAAGAAATGGAGTTGGTAAAGTTGCTTAGCACCATTTAAAAAGAAAACCTGGCTAGGCACAGTGGCTCACACCTGTAATCGCAGCACTTCGGGAGGCCGAGGTGGGCGAATCACCTGAGGTCATGAGTTCGAGACCAGCCTGGCCAACATGGTGAAACCCTGTCTCTACTAAAAATACAAAAATTAGCCTGGTGTGGTGGCGGGTGCCTGTAATCCCAGCTACTCAGGAGACCAAGGCAGGAGGTGGAGGTTGCAGTGAGCTGAGATTGCGCCACGACACTCCAGCCTGGGTCACAGAGCGAGACTCCATCTCAAAAAAAAAAAGAAAAAGAAAACCTGGGTGATGTCAGCGAAAATGGCAGAGTAAGGACCACAGAGAATTATCTCCATAAAAGTAGTGAAACAACTGGCAGAATTTGTCAGGATCAACTTTTTCATAATTTGGGAAACTGACTGAATGCTTACAGCAATCCAGGGAGGGCTGTTTAAAGAAAAACAGTCAAATCTCAATGAGCTCTATGGCATTCCTTATTCTTGTCCCCTTCTCCAGCTCCTTGGTAGTTGTGAAAATCATCTGCCTGTAATCATAGTAAAAACCAACAGCCTGGCAGGCACCAGAGGGATTGGAGCACCTTCAAAGCCTCATTCCCAGAGAATTATCTTTATGTGACCTGGTTGGTGGTTCTCTGGAAAACCCCATTTGCAAGACTACTCTTGACTCAGAGCAATGCAGAGTGTGAAAAGCCTAAATCATTTTCCCTGGGGCCTGCCTAAGGTAATGGATATTCAGTGGGATAAACAATAAACTAACCAATAAGAGGGAAAGGAAAATCTAGGAATGAGATCAATTCAGTCCCATCTTCTAAGTCTAGTTCTCTTGCTTTTTCTATCTACAGTTACTTCCTTGACTAAAATATTGAGCCCCTCAAAGTCACCCGTAAGACTTGACATCAACTTCTTCTAAATTTCTGTTAATGTTGATATTTTGGTCTCCTCCCATGAATCATGAATGTTCTTAGGGGCATCAAGGATGGTGGATCCCCCAGGCACAGTAGCCTGTAATCTCAGCACTTTGGGAGGCTGAAGTGGGCAGATTGCTTGAGCTCAGGAGCTCAAGACCCACCTGGCCAACGTGTTGAAACCTTGTCTCTACAAAAAATACAAAAATGGCCGGGCGCGGTGGCTCAAGCCTGTAATCCCAGCACTTTGGGAGGCCGAGGCGGGTGGATCACGAGGTCAGGAGATCGAGACTATCCTGGCTAACATGGTGAAACCCCGTCTCTACTAAAAATACAAAAAACTAGCTGGGCGTGGTGGCGGGCGCCTGTAGTCCCAGGTACTTGGGAGGCTGAGGAGGGAGAATGGCGTGAACCCGGGAGGCGGAGCTTGCAGTGAGCCCAGATCACGCCACTGCACTCCAGCCTGGGAGACACAGCGAGACTCCATCTCAAAAAAAAAAAAAAAAAAAAAAAAATACAAAAATTAGCTGGGCTTGGTGGTGTATGCCTGTAGTCCTAGCTACTTAGGAGGTTGAGGTGAAAGGTTCCAGTGAGTCAATATCGTGCCACTGCACTCCAGCCTGAGTGACAGAGCCAGACCCTATCTCCAAAAAAAAAAAAATGGTGGATCCTTTCAAGGTTTTCGATTTACTTTGTCCAGATCCATTAGAGGAATCACTGGCAGCTATCATCTTAAATTAAAATAAAAAATAAAAAAAGCTTTTTCCCACAGCTAAGAGTCACAACAAAATATTTCTTTTTTTTTCTTTCTTTCTTTTTTTTTTTTTTTTTTGTGAGACAGGGTCTCACTCTGTTGCCCAGGCTGGAGTACAGTGGTGTAATCATGGCTCACTGCAGCCTCAACCTCCCCAGGCTCAGGTAATCCTCTGCCTCAGCCTACAGAGTAGCTGATACTAAAGGCACAAACCACCACACCCAGCTAATTTTTTCTGTTTTTTTGTAGAGATGTTGTTTCATTAAAGTACTGAGATTACAGGTGTGAGCCACTGTGCCCGGCCTTATTTCTTAAATAAAAAGTCTTGAAAGTTGGGCTGCAGAATATGTTATGTTAACAGACATGAAAATAACATTAATCACCTTCAGAGCTCTTGGTTTACTGGGTGCATTGTCACTGAGCAGTAATATGTTTAAGGAATCCTTTTTTCTGAATAGTAGGTTTCAACAGTGGGCTTAAAATACTCAGTGAATACTCAGTAAGACATCATCTAAACAGATAAGCTGTTATCCAGGCTTTGTAGTTCCTTTTAGAGAGCACAGACATAGGCCAGGTGTGGCGGCTCACAGCCTGTAATGCCAGCACTTCGGGAGGCCGAGGTGGGCGGATCACAAGGTCAGGAGATGGAGACCATCCTGGCTAACATGGTGAAACCTTGTCTCTACTAAAAATACAAAAAATTAGCCAGGTGTGGTGGCAGGCGCCTGTAGTCCCAGCTACTCAGGAGGCTGAGGCAGGAGAATGGTGTGAACCCGGGAGGCAGAGCTTGCAGTGATCCAAGATCACACCACTGCACTCCAGCCTGGGCGACAGAGAGAGGATCCATCTCAAAAAAAAAAAAAGCATCGGCTTCAGCTGAAGTCACCAGCAGCATTATCCCCTAACAAGAGAGTCGGCCGGGTGCGGTGGCTCAAGCCTGTAATCCCAGCACTTTGGAAGGCCGAGATGGGCGGATCACGAGTTCAGGAGATCGAGACCATCCTGGCTAACATGGTGAAACCCCGTCTCTACTAAAATACAAAAAAAATTAGCCGGGCGAGGTGGCGGGCGCCTGTACTCCCAGCTACTCGGGAGGCTGAGCCAGGAGAATGGTGTGAACCCAGGAGGTGGGGCTTGCAGTGAGCTGAGATCCAGCCACTGCACTCCAGCCTGGGCGACACAGCCAGATTCCGTCTCAAAAAAAAAAAAAAAAAAAAAAAAAAAAAAACAAGAGAGTCAGCCTGTCCTTTGAACCTTGAGGCCAGGCGTTGACTTCTCTCTAGCTGCAGAAGTCCTACGTGGTATCTTCTTCCCGTAGAAGGCTGTTTCTTCTACACTGAGAATCTGTTTAGTGTACACACTTTTCATCAATTGTCTTAGCTAGATCTTCTGGATAACTTGGTACAGTTTCTATGTCAACACTTGCTGCTGCTTCTTGCACTTTTATTTTATGAAGACAGTATCTTAAACCTCATGAACCAGCCTCTGCTTTCTTCCAGCTTTTCACCTGCAGCTTCCTCACTTCTCTCAGCTTTCATAGAATTAAAGAGAGTTGGGGCCTTGCTCTGGATTAGGGATTGGCTTAAGGGAATGTTGTGGCTGGTTTGATCTTCTATCCAGACCTCTAAAACTGTCTCCATATCAGCAATAAGGCTGTCTTATCAGCCTTGCTTGTAGCACTTAATTTTCTTCAGGAACTTTTCCTTTGCATTCACCACTTGGCTATTGGTGCAAAAGGCCTGGCTTCTGGCCTATCCCAGCTTTTGACATGCTTTCCTCACTAAGCTTAATCACTTTAGCTTAGTGATTTAAAGTAAGAGATGTGTGACTCTTCCCTTAATTGAACACTGAGGCCATTGTAGGGTTACTAATTGGCCTAATTTCAGTATTGTTTTGTCTCAGGGAATAGGGAAGCCCAAGGAGAGGGAGGGAGGGGAATGGCTGGTCGATGGAGCAGTCAACATACACAACATTTACTGATTAAGTTCACCATCTTACATGGGTGTGATTCTTGCACACCAAACGTGGAAATTAAATAACACACTCCTAAATAATCAAAAGAACAAACACAACCCAACACAGGCAGGCAGAATAAAATAATAAAGATTAGCATATAAATAAATAAAATAGAGAATAGAAAAATGAGAGAAAATGAACTAATCAAAAAGTTGGTTCTTCTAAAAGATCAACAAAATTGACAGACTTTTAGCTAGACCAACCAAGAAATAGAGAAGACTCAAAGTACTAAAATCAAGAATGAAGGAGAGGACATGACTACCAAATAGGAGGGGAAATGACTGCTTGTGGGTACAGGGTCCCTTTTAGGTGTAACAAAAATGTTTTGGCACAAGATAATGGTTATGATTATGATTACATAACCTTGTGGTTATGCTTAAAAAAAAAAAACCGCACTGAATTGTACACTTTTAAATGGTAGATTTTGGAGTATATTAATTATATCTCAGTTTCCAAAAAAGAAAGCAACTTGATTGCTATTTCTCCTTTCGATTTATTGACATTTCTTTTTTTAAAAGGGTGAAAAATCTTCTGTCTATTGAGTTGGACACTAAGTAGTGTTTATTTTGTTCTAGTTAGCATTCGGTCATCTTTTTTTTTTTTTTTTTTTTAAGTAGAAAGCCCTAATTCATCAATAAATTGCACCCAAACTATTAGAAATCAAAATTTTTCTGTGTAAGCAGGCCCCAACAATTTTTCTGGGTAATAATCAATATTTTATTTAATGTCAATTATTAGAAGTTACAGTAAGTCGCCTGTCAGTAATACTTAGTAATTATTAGTGAGGTGGTATATTTTAAAGTTTAGAATGCCCTTTTGTTTTAAAATTTTTTTTTTAATAGAGATGGTGTCTCACTTTGTTGGCTAGTCTGGTCTCAAACTTCTGGCCTCAAGCAGTCCTCCTGCTTTGGCCTTCCAGGAGTGCGGGGATTACAGTCGTGAGCCACCACGGTCAGCTGTTTTTTTAATTTTTATTTTTTCTTCTTATTTTTTTTTGAAGATGGAGTCTCACTCTTGTACCCAGGCAGGAGTGCAGTAGCACAATCATAACTCACACACTGTAGCCTCAAACTCTCAGGCTCAAGTGATCCTCCTGCCTCAGCCTCCCAAGTTTTTTGGATGTCATTTTTCTGGGGTTTTTTTTTTTTGTTTTAAGACAAGTCTTGCTGTGACAACCAGGCTGGAGTATGGGCGCTGTTGTGGCTCACTGCAGCCTCAATCTCCCAGGCTCAAGCCATCCTCCCACCTTGGCCTCCCAAGTAGCTGGAACTATAGGAGCATACCACTATGCCTGGCTATAGTATAAAAAGTTTCATTAATTTGTATGGGTGTGGTGGCTTACGCCTGTAATCCCAGCACTTTGGAAGGCCGAGGTGGGTGGATCATTTGAGGTCAGGAGTTTGAGACCAGCTTGGCCAACATGGTAAGACCCCATCTCTACTAAATATAAAGTTTCATTAATTCTGTGACATAAGTGGCCTCAAACTCCTCAGCTCAAGCTGGAGTATGCTTTGTTATTCCAGGAATCAGGGAAACTGAGGTACAGTAGTGGTTATTTTAAACTCAGCCAGCCAAGATAGATTTGGAGTATTAGATTTGGCCCCAGATCTTCTCATCATTCTAAGTTATTTTTTTTAATACCATATTACCATTTATGTTTTTTATCTTAAAACTAACATTATTTAAATTTTAAAAGAAAAATACTGTCCTAAAATGAGAGGTGAAGAAATTATAGAAGCCAGACTCTGTACTGTACTCCAAAATACCTTGCTCTAGGTGGCTGCAATAGCAAAATCCCATGAGGCCATATTTGGGCAACAAAGCCCTTTTTCTTCTTGCTCACCTCCCTTTTCAGCTACCTAATACCAGCATACAGATTGCTGAGTTTCTCCTTTAAAGATACTGACAGTATGGCCAAGATAGCCAGTAAAATAGAATTGGCTTTTAACAGAAGGATCAAGCTCCTGTGTGGGCTAATGTAGCAGTGGTTGAGTGGTGAAAGATAATATCCAAGAGGCTAGTCTCCCCTTATCTGCTATTCCTGCTTCAGCTTTCAAAGGCAGCAGTTAATGGCTTGGAGATGGGTTGAAGTGATAGGATTTACTTCAAATCACTATAGATTGTTTTTGTGATGATAGTTCATTGTACTGTAATTCTGTTGTCTTTCTGTGTACACAGGTTGAGAGCACCATTGGATGCTTACTTTCAGGTGAGCAGGACCCAGCCTGACTTGCCAGCTGCCACTTATGATTCAGAGACTAGGAATCCTGTGTCTGAAGACTTGCAGGTGTCTAGTAGTACTGATTCTGACAGTGACAGCTCTGCAGAGTATGGAGGGGTTGTTGACCAGGCAGAGGAATCTGGAGCTGTCATTTTAGAAGGTCAGTATTTTACCAGGTTTGGACTCACAAGGCTAACATCCCCAAAGCTTAAACTTCAGAAGGCTAGAAACTAGATTTGTGCTTTGACACTTTCCCTTTTCTCCCCTAAGTGTTGTGGATTCCTGTTTTGTAGAGCCTTCACTGGCCATAATTATATAGAGAGGATTTGATGTGACTTACAGCTTAATGTAATTTGTGACCCAGTGAGTCAGTCACTTTTTAATGGCATTTTATATTCTCTTTCACTTTTTTAGACATCTGAGAAAGTAAATTCTTTTTCTTTTTTTTTTTTTTTTTAATTTTTTGAGGCAAGGTCTGGCTCTGTCCCCCCAATGACAACTGGAGTGCAGCAACAACAATCTCACCTTACTGCAACCTCCACTTCTTGGGCTCAAGCCATCCTCCCACCTCAGCCTCCCCACTAACTAGGACTACAGGCACACACCACCACACCTGGCTAATTTTTAAAATTTTTTTGTAGAGACAGGGTTTTTCCATGTTCCCCCAGCTGGTCGTGAACTCCTGAGCTCAAGAGATCCACCTGCCTCAGCCTCCCAAAGTGCTGGGATTACAGACATGAGCCACTGCACCCGGCCTAGATTCTTTATTTAAAAGTTTTGTAAGCCGGGCACGGTGGCTCAAGCCTGTAATCCCAGCACTTTGGGAGGCTGAGACGGGCGGATCACAAGGTCAGGAGATCGAGACCATCCTGGCTAACATGGTGAAACCCCGTCTCTACTAAAAAATACAAAAAACTAGCCGGGCGAGGTGGCGGGCGCCTGTGGTCCCAGCTACTCCGGAGGCTGAGGCAGGAGAATGGCGTAAACCCGGGAGGCGGAGCTTGCAGTGAGCTGAGATCCGGCCACTGCACTCCAGCCTGGGCGACAGAGCCAGACTCAGTCTCAAAAAAAAAAAAAAAGTTTTGTAAATTCAGCACCCTGTCTAGGCTAACACTTTGGAGTCCTAGTATAATGTTATGTGTTATGCAAGTGGAACTTTATTTAACAGTCGTAGGCAGAGACCCCTAAAGTAGATGTCCTGCTTATGTTAAAAAAGTTCTGATCCCCAGAGGGTGCTCATTCAGTATATTTTCCTACTGAAAGAATATTCTAGGATTATGAATTGAAATATAATAAGTCAATGAAAATCTTTAAGTTCATATTTATATAATTTTCCAAAACCTCATTTATCACTATGGTAAGTTAGAACCCCAACTAATTACTCCAAAAACTAGTAAATAAAGGGTCAGGAATATATTAATATTTTGCCTTCCTGTATAAACTGTATTTTGGACAACCAGATAGTTGATGAAGGGGTTTTTTTTGTTGTTTTTTATTCACAGCTCACTGTAGCCTTGACCTCCAGGCTAAAGTGATCCTCAGCCACCTGAGTAGCTAGGACTACATGTGTGTGCCACCACACCTGGCTAATTTTTTTTGTAGCTATGAGGTCTCCCTATGTTGTCCAGGCTTGAAGGTTTGTTTTTTTTTTGTTTTTGTTTTTGTTTTTTTTTGAGACGGAGTCTCGCTCTGTCTCGCAGGCTGGAGTGCAGTGGTGGGATCTCCGCTCACTGCAAACTCTGTTGCCTCTCGGGTTCATGCCGTTCTCCTGCCTCAGCCTCCTGAGAAACTGGGACTACAGGCGCCCGCCACCATGCCCGGCTAATTTTTTTGTATTTTTAGTAGAGATGGGGTTTCACCGTGTTTGCCAGGATGGTCTTGATCTCCTGACCTCGTGATCTGCCCACCTTGGACTTCCAAAGTGCTGGGATTACAGGTGTGAGCCACTGCGCCCAGCTGAAGGTTTTTTTAATAGAAAAATTTCAGCTAATTGCAGCAGGAACGATAGAAAAGTCATCATTTTGTGACTCCTAATGAAATTATATGTCTAGGCAAAGATCATCAGTGGATCCTAAAACCATTAGGTTGCGGGGTTGATGGGATTCTTTTTAATACAAGGACCAGGATGATACCACCTGAACCCGTTGGTCAATCTTAGCATCTCAAAAAAATAGGATAGCAAGACCATATGTGCCTCTTAATGTGCTGCAATCAGAAATACTCATGCCACTTAGGAATACTGTACACACACACACACACACACACCCACACACACACCAGTCCCCCACCCCCCATGCCAAAAAAAAAAAAACCTGAATCTGCTCAAGACTCTTTTCTAACAACCAGTTTGCATAGTTTGTAGAAAAAGGGGTGGAGGAACAAGATAATACCTCAGAGATGTAATCATTTAAATTAAAAATGTAGAACAGTCTACAAATGGAACATCTTTCTAGACCTGAATGTATATGGAAATTTAACATATTGTGAAGAGAATATCTCAAATCCGTGTGGACAATTTTTAATGTTTTATATAACAGCAAACCAACATAGTTTATGATTCCACTTACGTAAAATGTCCAGAAAAGGCAGATCTACAGAGACAATATTAGTGGTTGCCTGGGGCTGCAGGCGCAAATGTGAAGTGACTCTAAATGGGCATAAAGGATCTTTGTGGGCTGATAGAAATATTTTAAATTGGGTTATGGTGATGGTTGCACAATGCTCAATTTATTGTATATAAAAGTTAAACAATTTCATGAAGAAGCAATCAGCCAAATCCAGGTTGTGCAGGACTTTTCATAAGACAAATGACCTGACGAATGACAGAGGGGAAAAAATGGATGAGGGGGAATTGTAATCAAATGAAAAAGACTTAAGAGACATCACAAGCTCATCATGGAGACCTTTTTTGGATTCTGATTGCAATAAATCTGTAGAGAGCAGCTTTAAAACTATCGGGAAATTTTTTGGGAGGCTGGGGCGGGCGGATCACAAGGTCAGGAGATCGAGACCATCCTGGCTAACATGGTGAAACCCCGTCTCTACTAAAAATACAAAAAATTAGCTGGGCCTGGCAGCGTGCATCTGTAGTCCCAGCTACTCAGGAGGCTGAGGCAGGAGAAAACTGTTAGGAAATTTTGAATATGAACTGGATGCCTGGGTATTCAGTGGTATTGGAGGATTATTGTTAATATTGTTAGGTATAATAATTACACAGTGTTCATGTCAAAAAAGAAAAAAAATTCTTGTCAGTGTTGCAGAAGTTTTTGCAAGTATAATGACATTTTAAGGTTAAGGATTCCAACCAAAAGAAAATAATGGAATGGGGGCTTAGGTGGAACAAGATTGGCAAAATATTGATTATTTTTTAAATTGAGTGATGGGTACTTGTGGCTTAACTGTACTTTTCTGTCTACTTTTATGTATGTTTGAGAATATTCAAACTAAATTTTTAAAAGTAAATTCACTGATGGACCTGGGGAAATTGTTATCCCTTTTGCAGGAACACTGTCAATTAGAAATGGGAAACTAGTGAGTCAGGCTCTCTCCTGCTAGCTTCTAATACCTGACATATCTTACTTTGTATTTTACCTATCCTATCATTTCTGGAAATGACTTGGCAGAGCAACTAGCAGGTGTCTCAGCAGAGCAAGAAGTTACATGTATCGATGGAGGCAAGACCCTCCCCAAACAGGTAATATGAACATCATTTTTATTTTTATTTTATTTTTTTAGAGACTAGGTCTCACTCTCACCTAGTCTAGAGTGCAGTGATGCAGTCATAACTCCCTGTAGCTTCAAACTCCTGGACTCAAGGGATCCTCCCACTTCAGCCTCCTGAATAGCTGGAACTACAGGTAATGCCACCACACTCGGCTAAATTTTTTTTTTTTTGTAGACAGAGTCTCACTATATTATCTAGCTGGTTTCGAACTCCTGGGCGCAAGGGATCGTCCTGCCTCAGCCTCCCAAACCATTGAGATTGTAGGCATGAGCCACCATGCCCAACCTGAATATCCTTTTCTTTTTTTTTTTTTTTTTTTTTTTTTGAGACGGACTCTCGCTCTGTTGCCCAGGGTGGAGTGCAGTGGTGCGATCTTGGCTCACCACAATCTCCACCTCCCGGGTTAAAGCAATTCTCCTACCTCAGCTTCCCGAGCAGCTGGGACTACAGGCACGCGCCACCACACCCAGCTAATTTTTGTATTTTAAGTGGAAATGGGGTTTCACCATAGTGGCCAGACTGGTCTTGAACTCCTGACCTCATGATCCACCCACCTCGGCATCCCAAAGTGCTGGGATTACAGGTGTGAACCACCATGCCTGGCCTCTGAATATCCTTTTAAATAAAAGGTTTGGGGTTTTGGCCGGGCACAGTGGCTTACACTTGTAATCCCAGCACTTTGGGAGGCCGAGGCAGGCGGATCACCTGAAGTCGGGAGTTTGAGACCAGCCTGGCCAACATGGTGAAACTTGGTCTCTACCAAAAAGGTCGGGGGGGCTGCAGGTTAACATGGAAGCTTGCAGGCTTTGTAGGCAAGAGGTCCAGGTGTGGATCCTATCCCAGTTACTCGTTGTTTGTGTAACTGCTGTCTCTTAGATTTAAAAATGGGTAGGGAGGAGTATTGAGAATAATCTGTCCTGTCTAGCCAACAAGGTTAAGTACCAGTTGAAAAAACAGACATAAATGTGCTTTATAAATTATTAAGCACATTTGCCAGGTGTAGTGGCATGCACCTGTAGTCCTAGCTACTTAGGGAGGCTGAGGCAGGATTGCTTGATCCTGGAAGGTCAAGGCTTCAGTGAGCCATGATGACAACACTGCACTCCAGGGCAACAGAGTAGGACCCTGTCTCAACAAAAAAATTAAAATTAAAAAAAACTATCAGGCAGAATATGTTTAGTAAGTGATAATTTTTATTTTTAAAAATAATGGGCTGGGCGCGGTGGCTCATGCCTATAATCCCAGCACTGTGGGAGGCCGAGGCGGGCAAATCACCTGAGGTCGGGAGTTCAAGACCAGCCTGGCCAACATGGCGAAACCCCATCTCTACTAAAAATATAAAACTTAGCTGGGTGTGATGGCACGCACCTATAATCGCAGCTACTCAAGGAGGCTGAGATAGGAGAATCGCTTGAACCTGGGAAGCAGAGGTTGCAGTGAGCCCAGATCGCGCCACTGAGCTCCACCTTGGGAGACCGAGCAATACTTTGGCTCAAAAAATATAATAATAATAATCTTGGCTGGGCGCAGTGGCTCACACCTGTAATCCCAGCACTGTGGGAAGCCAAAGTGGGTACATCACCTGAGGACAGGAGTTTGAGACCAGCCTGGCCAACATGGTGAAACCCCATCTCTACTAAATACAAAAAGTAGCCGGCTATGGTGGCGTGTGCCTGTAGTCCCAGCTAGTCGGGAAGGTGAGACAGGAGAATCGCTTGAATCCGGGAGGCAGAGGTTGCGTTGAGCGGAGTTCATGCTACTGCACTCCAGCCTGGGTAACAGAGCGAGACTCCATCTCAAAAAAAAAATAAAATAACACCTATACATCATTGTCCTCAATATGATTTATTTACATCTGCTGTGAATTTTGCCAATCTCAAAACATCATTTATCTACATTTTGCATATTTCTGTATGCTCTTTGTGTTTTTATTTGAGTCTGGCTCATTTTTCCCAGCTTCTTACATCTTGGAGAGCTTTCTGTTATCGGTACATAAAATTGAATCTTTTTTTTTTTTTTTTTGAGACGGAGTCTCGCTCTGTTGCCCAGGCTGGACTGCAGCGACGTGATCTCGGCTCACTGCAAGCTCTGCCTCCTGGGTTCATGCCATTCTCCTGCCTCAGCCTCCTGTAGCTGGGACTACAGGTGCCCGCTACCACGCCCGGCTAATTTTTTGTTTTTTATTTTTTTAAGTAGAGATGGGGTTTCACAGTGTTAGCCAGGATGGTCTTGATTTCCTGACTTCGTGATCTGCCCGCCTCGGCCTCCCAAAGTGCTGGGATTACAGGCATGAGCCACCATGCCTAGCCAAATCTTGTTCTTATTAATAGATACATGGCATTCCGTCATACAAATACATTTTGAATTAATTTTTTCTTTTTTTTTTTTGAAACGGAGTCTCGCTCTGTTGCCAGGCTGGAGTACAGTGGTGCAATCTCAGCTCACTGCAACCTCCGCCTCCCAAGTTCAGGTGATTCCCCTGCCTCAGCCTCCTGAGCAGCTGGCACTACAGGCACACACCGTCACACCCGGCTAATTTTTTTGTATTTTAGTAGAAACGGGGTTTCACCATGTCGGCCTGGATGGTCTCAATCTCCTGACCTCGTGATCTGCCTGCCTCGGCCTCCCAAAGTTCTGGGATTACAGGCATGAGCCACTGCGCCCAATGAATTAATTCTTTTCTTATCATATAAAGCATGGTTTGGTGTATGGTGGCACACGCCTGTGTTGTCTCAACTACTTTGGAGGGTAATAATACTTTTTTTCTTGATAGAAATCATGCTCCACTGAACTTTTTTGAGACAGGGTCTCATTCTGTCCCTTATGCTGGAGTGCAGTGGCACAATCATAACTCACTGCAGCCTCAGTATCCGTGGCTCAGGTGATGCTTCTACCTCAGCCTCCTGACTACTTGGGACTACAGTCATGTGCCACCACACATGGCTACTTTTTTAAATTTTTAACAGAGACAAGGTTTTGCTATGTTGTCCAGTCTGGTTTCAAACTCCTGAGCTGAAGCAATCCTCCTGCTTTGGCCTCCCAATGAGCTGGGACTATAGGCATGAATTACCACACCTGGCCTGCTTGGAACAATCTTATATAATTATCTTAGAAAATAATTGAGCCGGGCGTGGTGGCTCAAGCCTGTAATCCCAGCACTTTGGGAGGCCGAGACGGGCGGATCACGAGGTCAGGAGATCGAGACCATCCTGGCTAATATGGTGAAACCCCATCTCTACTAAAAAATACAAAAAAAAAAAAAAAAACTACCCGGGCGAGGTGGCGCACGCCTGTAGTCCCAACTACTCGGGAGGCTGAGGCAGGAGAATGGTATAAACCTGGGAGGCGGAGCTTGCAGTGAGCTGAGATCCGGCCACTGCACTCCAGCCTGGGCGACAGAGCAAGACTCCGTCTCACAAAAAAGAAAAAAAACGAAAATAATTGTGACTGACCATGTGTGGTCGCTCATGCCTGTAATCCCTGCACTTTGAGGGATGGATCATGATTGAGGTGGGTGGATCATGAGGTAGGAGATCGAGACTATCCTGGCTAACACTGTGAAACCCTGTCTCTACTAAAAATACAAAAAATCAGGTGTAGTGGCGGGCACCTGTAGTCCCAGCTACTCGGGAGGCTGAGGCAGGAGAATGGCGTGAACCCCGGAGGTGGAGCTTGCATTGAGCTGAGTTTGCGCCACTGCACTCCAGCCTGGGCGACAGAGTGAGACTGTGTCTCAAAAAAAAAAAAAGAAAATATTTGTGACTATGATCATGGGCTGCATAATAGTTCAGTCAACAACAGACCACATGTATGATGGTTGTCCCATTAGGTTATAATACCAGGTTGGGTGCAGTGGTTCACACTTGTAATCCCAGCCTTTGGGAGACCAAGGTGGTCGGATCACTTGAGGTCAGGAGTTCAAGACCAGCCTGGCCAATGTGGTGAAACCCTGTCCCTACTAAAAATACAAAAATTAACCAGGCGTGGTGGTTCGTGCCTATAATCCCAGCTATTTGGGAGGCTGAGGCAAGAGAATCACTTGAACCCAGGAGGCAGAGGTTACAGTGAGCCACGATCTTGCACCACTGCACTCCAGCCTGGGCGACAAAATGAGACTCTGTCTTAAAAAAAAAAAAAATACCATATTTTTATTGTGCCTTTTCTATGTTTAGATACACAGATACCACTGTGCTACAGTTGCCTGCAGTATTTGGTACAGTAACATGCTGTACAGGTTTGTTGCCTAAGTATATAATAGTTGACACAGTCTAGGTTTGTTTAAGTACTTCTGGGATCATTCAATGACGAAATCGCCTAAAGATGCATTTCTCAGAATGTATTCCTGTTGTCAAGCAATGCATGACTGTATATCCATGAGATACCTCTAGCAGAGAGATTGCTATGCCAAAGGAAAGATATATGTGTTTTAATTTCCGTGGATAATGCCAAATACTGCTCCAGAAATCTGTGCCGCTTTATATGTAAGGAAGCAGTATATAAGCATGTCCATTTCTCGTTTACCCTCAGCAGTTATTGGTGTCATCAGACGTTAATTTATACCAGTCTAATAGATGAAAAATGGTCTCTTTAATTTGCATTTCTTTAATTATAAGCAAACACTTATTGACCATTGTGTTTTCTTGTAAGCATTTGTATCCTTTCTTTGTTTTCTTTTTTTTCCTCTGATACACATAAGCTAAATATTTTATAGCTGCTATTCTTTATATGATAGCTGCTTTTCTTCCTTTGAGTGAAGGAAAAAGTATCCAAGAATTTTATAAGATTAAAGAGTAGCATAGTTTTCATAGCTTATATTTTGCCACATTGCATCCTAGAAAGAATGACAAGTGATTCATAGGTGTTACAAGTTTTCTGTAGCCCTTTTAATTGTTTGTATCTCTTTTTTCTACTTTTGTTAACTTGTTAGTTGCACGTCTTCTTCAAGATTGATTTTACAGGCCGGGCACGGTGGCTCAAGCCTGTAATCCCAGCACTTTGGGAGGCCGAGACGGGCGGATCACGAGGTCAGGAGATCGAGACCATCCTGGCTAACACGGTGAAACCCCGTCTCTACTAAAATACAAAAAAAATTAGCCGGGCGAGGTGGCGGGCGCCTGTACTCCCAGCTACTCGGGAGGCTGAGGCAGGAGAATGGCGTGAACCCGGGAGGCGGGGCTTGCAGTGAGCTGAGATCCGGCCACTGCACTCCAGCCTGGGCAACAGAGCTAGACTCCGTCTCAAAAAAAAAAAAAAAAAAGAAATACAAAAAACTAGCCGGGCGAGGTGGCGGGCGCCTGTAGTCCCAGCTATTCAGGAGGCTGAGGCCGGAGAATGGTGTGAACTCGGGAGGCGGAGCTTGCAGTGAGCTGAGATCCAGCCACTGCACCCCAGCCTGGGTGACAGAGCGAGACTCCGTCTCAAAAAAAAAAAGAAGATTGATTTTACATTTTCTCTAATTTGAATATATTCTGGTTTCCATCTAGCCATCTCCCCAGAAGTCCGAGCCTCTGCTACCTTCTGCCTCTGTGGATGAGGAAGAAGGGGACACTTGTACAATATGTCTGGAACAGTGGACCAGTGCTGGAGACCACCGGCTCTCAGCATTACGCTGTGGTCATCTCTTTGGGTATAGTTGCATTTCCACATGGCTCAAAGGACAAGTACGAAAATGTCCCCAGGTAAGGACCATAGGTAAGGACACATTAACATGTTAAGTCAAGCAGATTCCTAGAACCACTCTAATTATGTCCTATTGGGTTCTTTAGTGCAACAAGAAAGCCAGGCACAGTGACATTGTCGTCCTTTATGCCCGAACCCTGAGAGCTTTGGACACTAGTGAACAGGAGCGCATAAAAAGGTAGGTGGTGAGAGTATGCCTGACTGGAATGTTCCGTTTTGGTTCATTGTAGGCACATTTGAAAAACGAGGTATGAGTCACTCGTAGTGAGGTTTTACTTGACCTGTGACTTGGGATCTCTGGGGATCATTGACAGTATGTTTTAATGCTGTTATTTATAATTCATGTCTGATCATCATCTTAAGGAAGTCTGCATCGTTGGCCTTACATAGAGCATTAAACACAAGGATCTGGCACATTACTTAACTGTTGCCATTTTTGCTTCTCATATCCCTGAGCCCCCCACAGCAGTTCTCCATACAGAAGACTCATAAGTGAAGCTTTGCACATGCTGTGCAATGTAAAAAATTACCAGGATTTTGGAAACACATAAACAGTTGCTAGTAACACCAGTTAGTATATGCTTCAAAAATATTGAAGAACATACACACCATTGAGAAAGGTGCAGGGACATGGGTTCTCTCACACTTTACTGGTTAGGATGTACACAGGCAAAGTCATTTTGAGACATCCTTGGAAATGTGTCTCTAAAGCCTTTGATTTCGTAATAATTGTTCAGGCATTTGTTTTAAAGAAGCATTGAAGCCGGGCGCGGTGGCTCAAGCCTGTAATCCCAGCACTTTGGGAGGCCGAGGCGGGCGGATCACAAGGTCAGGAGATCGAGACCACAGTGAAACCCCGTCTCTACTAAAAATACAAAAAATTAGCCTGGCGCGGTGGCGGGCGCCTGTAGTCCTAGCTACTCAGGAGGCTGAGGCAGGAGAATGGCGTGAACCGAGGAGGCGGAGCTTGCAGTGAGCCGAGATCGCGCCACTGCACTCCAGCCTGGGCAACAGCATGAGACTCCGTCTCAAAAAAAAAAAAAAAAAAAAAAAAAATTGAAGAGTGTGTACAAAGATTTACTTAATGAAACTTCATTTAGCATTGTTAAAAATCTAAGGCAAGGGGATTGCTTAGTTGAGTGAATGGTGGTGTGTGCATGAACAGAATACAATGTTGAAATGTGCGTATGTTGTCCTGTGGAAACATGTTATTAGTGTCATTGCATTTTTGTGAACTAGAAAAAGAAAATACAGCTGGTGCAGTGGCTCACTCTTGTAATCCCAGCACTTTGGGAGGCCAAGGCGAAAGGATTGCTTAAGGCGGGGAGTTCAAGACCAACCTGGCCAACATAGTGAGATCCTGTCTCTATTTAAAAATTTTTTTTAAAGAAAGAAAAAAAATACTATAGGTAGTCACTGTACAGATTATTTTAATTTTCTTCCTTGTTTTTACTCATTTGATCCAACCAGTACTCACTTGTAGCATTTTTAAATAATGGAAGGTGTGTACAGAGTGAAATTTTGTTGAAAAGGCAAAATCTATAGCTGTGGCTGTTAAGGGTGATTGTATTTAAAAACAATTCACTGATTACAATAAGCAGTTAGTATACTCTCCAGCCTCATTAGAAAAAGTAAGGAATTTCAAAATGCCAATACAGACTAATAAAACGAACAGCCTTGTACCCAGTTTTATCAAATCTTAATATTTTACCATATTGCTTTGAGCCTTTTTGAAAAGAAATAGGCTGGGTGTAGTGGCTCATGCCTGTAATCCCAGCACTTTGGAAGGCCGAGGCAGGAGGATTGCTTGAGACCAGGAGTTTGGGACCAGCATGGGCAACATTGTGAGACCTTGTCTCTAGTAAAAATGAAAAAAATTAGCCGTATGTAGTGGTACACACCTGTAGTCTCAGCTACTTAGGAGAGAGGATTTCTTGAGCCCAGGAGGTTGTGGCTGAGCTGTGGTTATGCCATTGCACTGTAGCCTGGGTGACAGAGCAAGACCCTGTATCATAAAAGTAAAAATAAAGATAAATCTGTTGACTAGGTCAGACCTAAGAAGGAAAAAAAGGAAAGAAAATTTTAAAGAAGTAGTAAATTATAGATTCAGTAGAAGGGCCAGGCACGGTGGCTCATGCTTGTAATCCTAGCACTCTGGGAGGCTGAGGTGGGCAGATTGCCTGAGCTCAGGAGTTTGAGACCAGCCTGAGCAACATGGCAAAACCCTGTCTTTACTAAAAATACAAAAAGTTATCTGGATGTGATGGTGCATGCCTGTAATCCCAGCAAATCAGGAGGCTGAGGCACGAGAAACGCTTGAACCTGGGAGGCGGAGGTTACTGTGAGCCGAGATTGTGCCACTGCACTCCAGCCTGGGCGACAGAGCAAGACTCGCTCAAAAAGAAAAAGAAAAAGGTACACTAGAATTCCATAGAGAACTACTTTCATGAATTAGGTGTTCATCATTCCCAAGAGTGATACTGTGTTTGATTAGCTATATTTGTATTTGTAAATTATACATAGTATGATATAGAAAGTTTTGTTTGGGTTTTTGGTTTGTTTGTTTGTTTTGAGATGGAGTTTTGCTCTTGTTGCCCAGGCTAGAGTGCAATGGTGTGATCTTGGCTCACTGCAACTTCTCGCCTCCCAGGTTCAAGCGATTCTCCTGCCTCAGTCTCCCAAGTAGCTGGGATTATAGGCGCCCACCACCATGCCCAGCTAATTTTTTTTGTATTTTTAGTAGAGATGGGGTGTCACCATGTTGGTCAGGCTGGTCTGGAACTCCTGACCTTGTGATCAACCCACCTCGGACTCCCAAAGTGCTGAGATTATAGGCGTGAGGCACCACACCCGTCCAGAAAGTTTTTATACTTTATGCAAATGTTAGTTTATAATTTTTTTCTTCTGTAGCTTGCTTTTTTGCTTAATATTATGCTTTGGGAGTGTGTCCTAGTTGATCAATGGGGCTCTCTTTTTTTTTCTTTTCATTTCAATTTCTTGATAATATTCTAGTTCCCTAGTCAAAATTAATCTGTTTAGGCCAGGCGTGGTGGCTCACACCTGTAATCCCAGCACTTTGGGGGGCTGAGGTGGGCAGATCATCTGAGGTCAGGAGTTCGAGACCAGCCTGGCCAACATGGAGAAACCCCATTTCTACTAAAAATACAAAAAATTAGCTGGGCATGGTGGCATGCACCTGTAGTCCTAGCTACTCGGGAGACTGAGGCAGGAGGATAGCTTGAACCCAGGAGACCGAGGTTTCAGTGAACCGAGATCGCACCATTGCACTCCTGCTTGG
This sequence comes from Macaca nemestrina, assembly GCF_043159975.1. Taxonomy (NCBI): domain Eukaryota; kingdom Metazoa; phylum Chordata; class Mammalia; order Primates; family Cercopithecidae; genus Macaca; species Macaca nemestrina. Next base: position 73,468,970 of record NC_092142.1, on the reverse strand, counting down.
GCAACAATAGCGAAACTCTTGTCTCAAAAAAAAAAATTATCTGATTGTATTTTACATTGGTAGACATTTAGGTTGTCTCCACTTGTTAACATTAGCCATGCTGCAGAGAGACAGGTCTAGCAATGGAATTGCTTTATTATAAGGCACATTTAATTTCTGCTTTACCTAAATATTGTCTAATTATTCTTCTAACTTAAACTTTTCTTGTTTAAAAAAACATGAGAGATTTCTCATTTTTTCATACCTTTGTGAATTTTATTTATTTATTTACTTTGAGACAGAGTCTCGCTCTGTTGCCCAGGCTGGAGTGCAGTGGCGCAATCTCAGCTCATTGCAACCTCCGCCTCCTGGGTTTAAGTGATTCTCCTGCCTCAGCCTTATGAGTCGCCGCGACTATAGGTCATGCCACCACACCTGGCTAATTTTTTGTATTTTTATTAGAGATGGGGTTTCACCATCTTGGCCAGGCTGGTCTTGAACTCTTGACCTCATAATCCACCCACCTCTGCCTCCCAAAGTGCTGGGATTACAGGCGTGAGCTACCACGCCCGGCCAAAAAGAATTTTTTTTTTTTTTTTTTTTGAGACGGAGTCTCGCTCTGTCGCCCAGGCTGGAGTGCAGTGGCCAGATCTCAGCTCACTGCAAGCTCCGCCTCCCAGGTTCACGCCATTCTCCTGCCTCAGCCTCCCGAGTAGTTGGGACTACAGGCGCCCGCCACCGCGCCCGGCTAGTTTTCTGTATTTTTTAGTAGAGACGGGGTTTCACCGTGTTCGCCAGGATGGTCTCGATGTCCTGACCTCGTGATCCGCCCGTCTCGGCCTCCCAAAGTGCTGGGATTACAGGCTTGAGCCACCGCGCCCGGCCAAGAATTTTTTTTTAAGACAGGGTCTTGCTCTGTCACAAAGGCCAGAGTGCAGTGGCGCCATCAAACTCCTAGGCTCAAGCAGTTCCCCAGCCTTAGCATCCCATGTAGCTGGAAGTACAGGCACATGCCACCACACCTGACTCATAATTTACTAAGTAGTATATTTTTCTGTACAAATTTTCATTGCTACTTCTATCCTTAATTAAGTTTCCAGCTGGGTGCATTGGCTCACGCCTGTAATCCCAGTACTTTGGGAGGCTGAGGCGGGCAGATCACGAGGTCAAAAGTTCGAGACCAGCCTGACCAACATGGTGAAACCCTGTCTCTACTAAGAATACAAAAATTAGCTGGGCGTGGTGGCACACACCTATAATCCCAGCTACTCGGGAGGCGGAGGCAGGAGAATCGCTTGAAACCGGGAGGAGGCGGAGGTTGCAGTGAGCCGAGATCACGCCACTGCACTCCAGCCTGGGCAACAGAGAGAGATTTCATTTCAAAAAAAAAAAAAAAATTAAGTTTCCATGTATGAATGGGCTACAGTAGTCCCCTGTTAGCCACAAGGAATACATTCCAGGAGCCCCCAATGAATGCCTGAAACCAGTGTATGTTTTTTCCTATACATACAAACCTAAAGGTTAATTTATAAATTAGGAACAGTAAGAGATTAACAACAATAAATAATAATAAAATAAAGCAATTATACCAATATACTAATAAGTTATGTGAATGTGTTCTTAATCTCTCTCTCAACATATCTCAAGTTTTGTGGGTTGTGGTTGATCACAGATACCGAAAACCGTGGAAAATGAAACTAGATAAGGGGACACTACTGTACTCTTTTGTTCCACGGTCTTTTTGTTAATTCTTTCTCCAATATTCCAAGTTATAATTTATTGTAGCTTTAATATATGTCACCCCACTTTGTTCTGCAAAAGTGCTTTGTTCTGCAAAAGGTTTTTTTGCTATTTTTGTCATTGTTCTTCATATTAGTTTTTAAAAATTAATTTGTTAAGTTCCATGAAAATACTTTGGGATGTTGATTGAAATTGCATTAAAAAATTATTGTGGGGCCGGGCGCGGTGGCTCAAGCCTGTAATCCCAGCACTTTGGGAGGCCGAGATGGGCAGATCACGAGGTCAGGAGATCGAGACCATCCTGGCTAACACGGTGAAACCCCGTCTCTACTAAGAAATACAAAAAATAGCCGGGCGAGGTGGCAGCGCCTGTAGTCCCAGCTACTCGGGAGGCTGAGGCCGGAGAATGGCGTGAACCCGGGAGGCGGAGCTAGCAGTGAGCTGAGATCCGGCCACTGCACTCCAGCCTGGGCAGCAGAGCGAGACTCCGTCTCAAAAAAAAAAAAAAGTATTTTGCTTCTTAAAGGTCCTACCTAGCCTTTTACTTTACATAATGACCTTTGGGTCAATGACAGATTATATACACGATGGTGGCCCCCTAAGATTATAATGGAACTGAAAATTCTGTTATGTAAGTGATGTCGTAATCATTGAAATGTCTTAGCGCGCCGGGCGTGGTGGCTCACACCTGTAATCCCAGCACTTTGGGAGGCCGAGGCAGGTGGATCACTTGAGGCCAGGAGTTTGAGAACAGCCTGGGCAACATGGTGAAACCTTGTCTCTACTAAAAATGTAAAAATTAGCTGGGCATGGTGGCAGGCGCTTGTCATCTCAGTTACTCGGGAGGCTGAGGCAAGGGAATCTCTTGAACCCGGGGGCGAATGTAGCAGTGAGCCTGGATCACGCCACTGCACTCCAGCCTGGGCAACGGAGCGAGACTCAGGCAAAAAAAAAAAAAAAATCTTACCTCAATGCATTACCTTCTCTGTGTTTAGATACATAAGTACCATTATATTACAGTTGCCTACAGTATTCAGATTCAGTATGGTAACATACTATACACGTTTGTAGCCTGGGAGCAGCAGTATATAGCTTAGGTGTGTAGTAGGCTATACTGTATAGGTTTCTGTAAGTACATTCTGTAATGTTCACATGACGAAATCGCCTAACAACACATTTCTCAGAACATGCCCGCATCATTAAGCTGCACATGACTCTATTTCTAGATTGCTGTTAAAATTGTTGTGAATAAAATTTTCTAACTTACATTTACTAATCAGTTATCTGATATGGGGACTGCTGTTGATCTAATCTTTTTGGTCTTGAGTCCAGCAGCCTTGCTAAACTGTAATCATTTGTGGGTTCTCTTAAATTTGCCGTAAAAATTAATAAGGGCAGCTTTATCTCTTCTAATTTTCATGTCTTTTTCTTGCATATCTTACTGGAATGGAATTCTGTCTTTGCATTTCATATTTTGAGACTTTTTAGGTACATACAAATGTATGACTGTTATTCTTGGTGATTGTGTCCTTTTATGATGCATTGTTCCTCGTTATGCCTTTTTTTTTTTTTTTTTTGTGACGGATTCTTGCTCTGTCGCCCAGGCTGGAGTGCAGTGGCCGGATCTCAGCTCACTGCAAGCTCCGCCTCCCGGGTTCACGCCATTCTCCTGCCTCAGCCTCCCGAGTAGCTGGGAGTACAGGCGCCCGCCACCTCGCCCGGCTAGTTTTTGTATTTTTTAGTAGAGACGGGGTTTCACCGTGTCAGCCAGGATGGTCTCGATCTCCTGACCTTGTGATCCGCCCATCTCGGCCTCCCAAAGTGCTGGGATTACAGGCTTGAGCCACCGCGCCTGGCCTCGTTATGCCTGTTTATGCTTTTTCATTAATTCTAATTGGTCTTTCTTTCGTTAGCATTCGCTTGATGTCTACTTTTGCTCTTTTTTTAACTTCACATTCTTTTTTGGGTTATATTATTTGAGTATCATGAACAACCAACAGCTTACTGTTTTCTTTTTAATCCAGTAACCTTGGCCTTTTAACATGTCAGTTTAATCTTTTATAATTTGCCTTAGCTAAACACTAGATTAGCTCTGTTCTCTCGTTTTGCCTGTGGCATTTTTAGTCGTAGTCAAATTTTCTAGTAGTAGTCAGATTCCTGACCATCAGTCCCTGCTTACCCCAAAATCTGTCTCTGGAGAGATTTTTCTCTTTTTATGTTTTATTCACTATCATAACATATTTACAGCAAAGAATATGCATCATAGCATGAACTTTATTCTGCCATCTTGATGGGAAGTCTTTTGTAGCCTTCCTAATCCCCAGTTGTTGCTGGCTTTCCCCCCCTAGTTCCCTACTGAAGGAACAGATGCTAAGGAAGCAGGCCGAGTTAGAATCAGCACAGTGCCGACTCCAACTGCAGGTCCTCACTGATGAGTGCACTAGGCTTCAAAGCCGTGTTCAGGTATGTTTATCCTTTCTAACCCAAATAACTTTTGGAATAGGAATGGAAGAGGAATCTAAATGCTACTTATGTTCATCTCAGAAATAAATAGGATTTGCCAAGTTATTTAGGAAATAAACATGACCAACTGCTTATTTTATTTCTGATTAGGGCATCTGTTCAAAACTTACTACACACTTTATAATGAAATCTACTATAGTCTGAATTTTATTTTTATTTTTTTATTTTTTTGAGATAGAGTCTCACTCTGTCACCTAGGCTGGAGTGCAGTGATGTGATCTTGGCTCACTGCAACCTCTGCCTCCTGGGTTCAAGCGGTTCTCCTGCCTCAGTCTCAGCATTTCAAGGAGCTGGGATTACAGGCGCCCACCACCATGCCCACTTAATTTTTGTACTTTTAGTAGTGACAGGGTTTCACTATGTTGGCCGGGCTAGTCTCGAACTCCTGACCTCAGGTGATCCACCCGCCTTGGCTTCCCAAAGTTCTGGGATTACAGGCGTAAGCACTGCACCTGGCCTTACAATCTGAATTTTAGAAAAAATTAAGTAGCCAACCAAGAATTCCAAACTTGTTTAAGTAAATCTACCAATAAAATGAGGGCTTTACCAGGAGTTTGAAGGTTACAGTGAGCTGTGATCGCACTACTGCACTCCAGCCTGGATGCCATGGATGACGGAGTGAGACCCTGTCTGCTTTTTTTTTTTTTTTTAAATGACTTTAAACAAAACCATCATTAAGGACTTTCAACCCTCATATTATGATTCTGTGCTCTCCTTATTTCACTTGTTGACATACTGTAAAAAATCAGCAGTTCTGGCCAGGTGCGGTGGCTTACGCCTATAATCCCAGCACTTTGGGAGGCCAAGGCGGATGGATCACCTGAGGTCAGGAGTTCAAGACCAGTCTGGCCAACATGGTGAAACCCCATCTCTACTAAAAATATTTAAAAATTAGCTGGGTATGGTAGTGGGCACCTGTAATCCCAGCTACTCAGGAGGCTGAGGCAGAAGGGCCTGAACCCAGGAGATGGAGGTTGCATTGAGCCAACATGGTCCCACTGCACTCCTGGGTGACAGAGTAAGACTCCATCTCAAAAAAAAAAAACTCGGCAGTTCTCTAGAATTTATGTTAACATTTTCATGTAATGGATAAGAAATCTTCTATATAAGATCAAGGAATTGTGTTTGAGGGGAATATCAAATTAAAAAGCTTTGTATTTATAAAATCTTTTTCATTTTAGGACTTGCAAAAGCTTATGTCACATCAAAATCAGAATTTACAGCAACCCAGGGGCTCCCAAGCATGGGTCCTGAGCTGCTCACCCTCCAGCCAGGACCAGCACAAGCACAAGTACCACTTCCAAAAGACCTTCACAGTATCTCAGGCAGGAAACTGCCGGATCATGGCATACTGTGATGCTCTGAGCTGCCTGGTGATATCACAGCCTTCTCCTCAGGCCTCTTTTCTTCCAGGTAAAGAGTCTAGAACCTCAGCTTTCATGTTCTTTATTAGACTCCATGTGTTTATTTCCTTGCTCTTTTGGAAAATTCAAGACTCAAGGCTCACCAAATCACCTTTCCCTCTCAGTTCCTTGTTAATGCAAGTACCCCAGGGTGCAGCAAAGATGTCTTTACTGTCTATTAACTTCATTCTGTAAATTTATTAACCAAGAGGGTAGAAATACTGATAACCATGACAAAGCAGATGGTGAGGTCCTTGGAAGTGTAGGTTACTGATAGAGTCCAAGAAGTCCTATTCGACTTACAGATTCTTTTTAGACTGGAAATGTTTGACAGAACACTACCCTAAGGGTAGTTCAAGGTGAAACAAAATTTAACACTTATTTTCAGTAGTGTTCAAGTTAACAATTTCCAAATAATAGAGTTTAAGGAGTACACTGACTATTAATGCTAGATTAATTTTCTCTCAACATATTTTGTGCTTTTTGGCCGAGCGCGGTGGCTCAAGCCTGTAATCCCAGCACTTTGGGAGGCCGAGACGGGTGGATCATGAGGTCAGGAGATCGAGACCATCCTGGCTAACATGGTGAAACCCCGTCTCTACTAGAAAATACAAAAAAAACTAGCCGGGTGAGGTGGCGGGCGCCTGTAGTCCCAGCTACTCGGGAGGCTGAGGCAGGAGAATGGCGTGGACCCGGGAGGCGGAGCTTGCAGTGAGCTGAGATCGGGCCACTGCCCTCCAGCCTGGGAGACAGAGCAAGACTCCGTCTCAAAAAAAAAAAAAAAAAAAACATATTTTGTGCTTTTTAAGCTTTATTTTAGGTTTTCTAAATGTTGAAATCCAAGTCTTTTCAAATGCTCAATTAAATCATTTCTAAATCTTGCAGATGTTTCTTTCTGCTGTCTTTAGCATAAGATTTCTGCCAACTGGAAGACCCCTTTGCTTTAACATGGTTTTATAATGGTCCTTTATCCCATCTAAGTTTTAATAAAAAGATTTGTCATCAAATAGAACCAACAAATTGGAAAAATAACTATTTTCTAATGTTCCCCAAATTGGGAATGTGTTCTGTTCTTTTTTTCTTTTTTTTTTTTTTTTTTTGAGACGGAGTCTCGCTCTGTCGCCCAGGTTGGAGTGCAGTGGCCGGACCTCAGCTCACTGCAAGCTCCGCCTCCCGGGTTCCCGCCATTCTCCTGCCTCAGCCTCCCGAGTAGCTGGGACCACAGGCGCCCGCCACCTCGCCCGGCTAGTTATTTTTTTTTGTATTTTTAGTAGAGACGGGGTTTCACCGTATTAGCCAGGATGGTCTCGATCTCCTGACCTCGTGATCCGCCCGTCTCGGCCTCCCAAAGTGCTGGGATTACAGGCTTGAGCCACCGCGCCCGGCCCTGTTCTTTTTTTCTTAACGTGTCCATTCCAGTCTGCTTGATAGTGTGCTGGTGCTGATTTGTCCTTGTTCCCCTTAATGATTAACTTGGTGTGTATTTCTGTTACCTTGTTGATTTTTTTTTTTTTTCTTTTTTTTTCCTTTTCTTTTCTTTTTGAGATGGAGTCTCGCTCTGTTGCGCAGGCTGGAGTTCAGTGTTGTGATCTCAGCTCACTGGAACCTCTGCCTCCTGGGTTCAAGAGATTCTCCTGCCTCAGCCTCCTGAGTAGCTGAGACTACAGGTGCATGCCACCATGCCTAGTTAATTTTTGTATTTGAGGGTTTTAACATTTTGGTCAGGCTGGTCTCAAACTCCTGACCTCAGGTGATCCACCCATCTTGGGCTCTCAAAGTACTGGGATTATAGGCATGAGCCACCATGCCCAGCGACCTTGTTGATTTAAAGCCTATACCTGCACCTGCACCCACCCCCACCCCTTGCTTTTTTTTTTCCCCCTCTCTGGCTGTCCTAATTCTGCTGGAAGAAAGTGCAATAAGCCACATACTTGGTTCCCTGGAGAAGCCGAAGCTGTCTTGAATCTAGGATTTGATGCATTTTTAAAGAATTTAACTCAACTGGGCACAGTGGCTCATGCCTATAATCCCAGCACCTTGGGAGGCCAAGGCGAGAGGATCGTTTGGGCCCAGGAGTATGAGACCAGTCTGGGCAACATAGTGAGACTCCATCGCTATAAAAAAAAAATTTTTTTTTTTAACTAGGTTGGTGTGGTGGCACACCTCTCTGGTCCCAGCTACTTGGGAGGCTGAGTTGGGAGGATCACTTGAGCCTAGGAGATCAAGGCTGCTGTGAGCCGTGATGGTGCCACTGTACCTTAGCATTGGTGATAGAGTGAGACCCTGTTTATATATATAACTTAGTTAAAAATAAATGTTGTAGCCTAGTAAGAGAACAGAGTAACAAATAGTTTTCAAAGGTTATTGGTTTTTGTTGGTTATTTTTACCCCTTTCGGGAATGTGGGTACTTGAATTGTCATCGGTCTCATGTCAGACAGATGTGACATATCTTGACTGACATATTATTTATTTTCATTCTCTATTGTTCACTGTTCCTTCTGCATCTAGAGTGTGGTTCTAGTGAAATATTCTCTCTCAACAGCTTTATTGAAGTATAATTGACAGTAAACTGTACATATTTAAAGTATACAATTTGATTACTTTTCACATATGTAATACACCCCTGAAACCATCACTACAATCAAGATAACTTTACTTTTTTTTGACACAAGATCAAGTTATATCTCCCAGGCTGGAATGCAGGGAGGGGTGTGATCTCAGCTCATTACAACCTCCACCTCCTGGGCTCAAGTCATCCTTCCACCTCAGCCTCTCGAGTAACTGGGAGTACAGGCTCGCCCCACTATGCCCAGCTAATTCTCATATTTTTTGTAGCGACAGGATTTCACCATATTTCCCAGGCTGGTCTCGAACTCATGAGCTCAAGCGAGCCATCCACCTCAGCCTCCCAAAGTGCTGGGATTCCAGGCATAAGCTACCACGCTTGGCCATGAACATATGTATTACCCCAAAAGTTTCCCTATGGCCTTTTATAATCTCACCTGCCCCTCCCTCCTCTCCCATCCCCGGCAGTCACTGCTTTTTGTCACTACAGATGAGTTTGCATTTTCTAGAATTTTACATAATTGGAATCATACAATGTTAACCATTTTTTGGTCTGACTTCTTTCTCACTGCATGATTTTTTATTGTAGTATATGTTAGTAGTTAATTTCTTTTTAATGGGTAGTATTCTATCATACCTGTATACAGTAGGTTTGTTTATCCATTTACCTGGACGTTTGAAATGGGTTATACTTTTTCTTTTTCTTTTTTTTTTTTTCCTTCTTTTCATTGTCATGAGGCAAGCGTGGGTTGTACTCTCTTTTCTCTTCTCTCTCCCCTCTCCCCTCTCCTCTCTCCTCTCTTCTCTCTTCCTCTTCCTCTTCCTCTTCCTCTTCCTCTTCCCTTCTCTGACAAGTTTTGCTCTGGTTACCCAGCCTGGAGTGTAGGGTGCAATCTCGACTCACTGCAACCTCTGCCTCCCAGGTTCAAGCGGCTCTCCTGCCTCAACCTCCCGAGTAGCTGAGATTACAGGAACTTGCCACCACGCCTGGCTAATTTTTTGTATTTTTAGTAGAGACAGGGTTTCACTGTGTTGACCAGGCTTGTCTTGAATTCCTGACCTCAGGTAATCCACCTGCCTTGGCCTCCCAAAGGTTTGGGATTACAGAGGTGAGACACCACGCCCGGCCTGGGTTGTACTTTTTTTTTTTTTTTTTTTTTTTTTTTGTTGAGACAGAGTCTCGCTTTGTCGCCCAGACTGGAGTGCAGTGGCCGGATCTCAGCTCACTGCAAGCTCCGCCTCCCGGGTTCACGCCATTCTCCTGCCTCAGCCTCCCGAGTAGCTGGGACTACAGACGCCCGCCACCTCGCCCGGCTAGGTTTTTGTATTTTTTTTAGTAGAGATAGGGTTTCACTGTGTTAGCCAGGATGGTCTCGATCTCCTGACCTTGTGATCCGCCCGTCTCGGCCTCCCAAAGTGCTGGGATTACAGGCTTGAGCCACCGCGCCCGGCCGGGTTGTACTTTTTTAAATAAATCATAGGCCGGGCGCGGTGGCTCATGCCTGTAATCCCAGCACTTCGGGAGGCTAAGTCGAGCAGATCACTTGAGGCCAAGAGTTCGAAACCAGCCTGGCCAATACAGTGAAACCCCATGTCTACCAAAAAATACAAAGTTGGCCGGGCGTGGTGGCGCGTGCCTGTAATCCCAGCTGCTCGAGAGGCTGAGGCAGGAGAATTGCTTGAACCCAGGAGGCAGAGGTTGTAGTGAGCCAAGATTATGCACTGCTTTTTAGGCTGGGCGACAGAGTGAGACCCTGTCTCAAAAATAAATGAATAAATTATAACACTGGAGAATTGTCGTTTGACCAGCTGGTTCCCAGGGACTTATATGCGAAGAAAGGTGGACAAAGAAGCTACTTGAAAAAGTAGTTTGCATTGCCCTAGGTTCACTTTCAGTGATCTGTTTCATACTATTTTGCCTTTGGCAGGCTTTGGTGTTAAGATGTTGAGTACTGCCAACATGAGAAGCAGTCAGTACATTCCGATGCATGGCAAACAGATCCGTGGACTGGCTTTTAGCAGTTACTCCAGAGGCTTGCTACTCTCTGCTTCCCTAGACAACACTATTAAACTGACCAGGTGAGTGATTTGGGGAGGAAAGTGGAGACTGGGCTGTTTGGTGTTGAGTAGCATGGAATTAGTATCAGTGTTATGATGACCTTAGCTCTTTTTTTTTGGTCTGAGACTGTGTCTTCTGAGATCTATTTAAAATACATTGCTTTTAGAAATGGGCACAGCAGGTTACAAAACTGTGTTTCTTATTTCTTTAAAATTATATATATTACAAAAAATGTCTTAAGCATATTTTAAGGAGATGAGAATAAAACTCTAAAGTTGGTGGAGGCCAGGCGTGGTGGCTCACACCTGTAATCTTAGCACTTTGGGAGGCGAGGCAGGCGGATCATCTGAGGGTCAGGGGTTTGAGACCAGCCTGGCCAACATGGTGAAACCCGTCTTTACTAAAAATACAAAGATTAGCTGGGCATGGTGTCAGAAACCTGTAATCCTAGCTACCAGGGAGGCTGAGGCAGGAGAATCACTTGAACCTGAGAAGTGGAGGTTGCAGTGAGCCAAGATCAAGCTACTGCACTCCAGCCTGGGTGACAGAGCAAGGCTGTGTCTCAAAAAAAAATAGTAAATGAATAAATACATAAATATATAAATAAAATTTAAAAATAAAGTTTGTGGAATGACAGGATGGAGGGAGCTTTGGTACCTGACATCAGAGTCACCATGCTAGGTCGGTACTGTTTACTCCTAGTCCTGGCCTGTTTCTCCTAGTCCTGGTCTGTTACCTGGACAATTCTGTATAACAGAGATGTTCACCAAGCACTCACTGCCCTTGGGTACCATGATGACTTCTTTTATACCCTTACTTAGTTACAGTGTTTTATCTGTCACATGCTCTGTGAGTACTGTGAACCAGATGTGAGTGTGCTCCATGCCTTTATAAGTATTGTTTTAAAAATAAGGTAGAAAAATGTTACATACCAAAGTGTTGGTTGGATTATTATTTATTTATTTATTTATTTACGTATTTATTTTTGAGAGAGAGAGTCTTGCTCTGTCACCCAGGCTGGAGTGCAGCGGCGCAATCTCGGCTCACTACAACCTCCTCCTCCCGGGTTCAAGTGGTTCTCCTGCCTCAGCCTCCCGAGTAGCTGGGATTACAGATGCACGCCACCACACCTGGCTAACTTTTGTATTTTTAGTAGAGATGGGGTTTCGCCATGTTGGCCAGGCTGGTCTCAAATTCCTGACCTCAAGTGATCTGTCTGCCTCAGACTTCCAAAGTATGGGATTACAGGCATGAGCCACCATGCCCAGCCCCTTTAATTTATTATTTTACTTCTTTACAACTCAAGAGGAAAACCTGTGACCCCCAAAACAAATGTTATGGAATTTAAAGGAGTTACCTGGGCAGATCCTAGAAAAAATAGGAAATCCAGATAGTTTGGTTATATGAGTGTGTTCTCAGTAAGGGTTAATGATCATTTAAATGATAATCTTTACATCTTTGTCATGTATTTGATTTTCTTAATGCAGTTGTAAAAGTCTTTTGTAACTCCACAGCCTGGAGACAAATACCGTGGTCCAGACTTACAATGCTGGACGTCCTGTCTGGAGCTGTTGCTGGTGTCTTGATGAGACTAACTACATCTATGCTGGACTGGCCAATGGTTCAATTCTGGTATATGACGTGCGGAACACGAGCAGTCATGTGCAGGAGTTAGTAGCTCAGAAAGCCAGGTAGGGAGCCACTCACTCTTTTCCTGGTGGTAGCAACTGTCTCTTGGCTTATTATTGTGTTAATCGTCTCTTCAGAGGGTGTTACACAGTTGGTCAGAAATCCTTACAGTTTTTGAAGATCCACTTGATCTCACTTGAGAATTAATAACATTCTTGTTAACAAGAGTTTGTATTCATGATATTTCATATGACAGAGAGTTTTGGTACAAGTATAGCCAGGTTCATAGTCAGTAATCATCTAACATGGCAAAACAGAGTCAGATCTATGTTCAGAACCTAGCTCCACTACTTAGAAGTTGTGTGACCTTAGTTGTGTTTCTTGGCCCATTGTGAGCTTAATCTGTAAAATCTGGTCCATATAGACTTGCTTTAATAGCCACATGTCACCGGGCGCGGTGGCTCACGCCTGTAATCCCAGCACTTTGGGAAGACAAGACGGACAGATCACGAGGTCAGGAATTCGAGACCAGCCTGACCAACATGGTGAAACCCTGTCTGTACTAAAAATTCAAAAAAAAATTAGGCATGCGTGGTGGCGCATGCCTGTAATCCCAGCTACTCAGGAGACTGAGGCAGAAGAATCTCTTCATTCTAGGAGGTGGAGGTTGCAGTGAGCCGAGATCGCACCATTGCACTCCAACCTGGATGACAGAGTGAGATGCCGTCTCAAAAAAAAAAATAGCCACGTGTCTAGCACATAGGAAGAGATCAGTTAAGGATAGCATAATCAAAAGTGATTTAAAACTTCCCTAATCCAAAGCTAAACCAACTTGTTTGAAGATACTGTATTATTATTATTTATCATTTAATCCATTTGTGAGATTGAGAAGTTTATAAAGTCAGCCCAAGTTCTGAGGATGGATGGCCACCAGCACCACTCTGTTTTAGAATGTGTTGAGCTGCCCTGTATGTATGAAGTTCTCAGAAGGGGAGTAGGGTCTGTGTCCTGACCAAAATGAAAAGTATCTTAACAGATAATTTATGTTTCCAATTGGATATATTAAGAGCAAGGAGAGCCAAACATAAAGATATCACTAAAGTAATAATTATTTACTGAAACCTAGGCCCAAATAGAGTAGACAGTAAAATACGGCAAGGTTTTTTTGTTTGTTTGTTTTTGGTGGTGGTGGTGGTGGTGGTTTTTTATTTTTTTAAGACCGTGTCTCACTCTCACCCAGGCTAGAGTGCAGTGGCACAGTCTTGGCTCACTGTATCCTCCACCTCCCGAGTAGCTGGGACTACCAACATGCGCCACCACACCTGACTAACTTTTATATTTTTAGTAGAGATGGGGTTTCACCATGTTGGACAGGCTAGTCTCAAACCTCAAGTGATTCTCCCACCTCGACTTCCCAAAGTGCTGGGATTACAGGTGTGATCCACCATGCCCAGCCAAACACGGCAAGTTTTAAAATAGCAAGAAAAAAATACTTGTATGTATTGTTCATTTTTATTTGTGTTTACTTTGATTACCTTTATTGTGACAGGGAAAATGAAATAAAACAGGCAAGTAGACTTTGGCAACTTTGGCATGAACGAGTTCACAGCAGAAATGAGTTCATAGGAACACAGTCTGAAGGAGGATATTTCTGAGAGAATTCTTGGCGCATAGTCCTGGTCATATGCTTGCAGAAGGAAATATAGAAAATCTAAAACAGTCCTGTTTCTGAATTAAAATGTAGCTGCTTTTAGCTGTATTTTAATTGTGGGGTCTGTCATCTACAACTTTGGATCTTTATTTTGTTATGTATATAAGCTTTGTTTCTTTCCTGACTTTTCTCATGTGGCTAAACCCATTTCCAGAAGCTTCACATCAGTCAAGCTTCCTAGTAATTGTGATCTTGTATCCCTTAAATTTCCTAGTTCTTTTTTTTTTTTTTTTGAGATGGAGTCTTGCTCTGTCTCCTGGGCTGGAGTGCAGTGGCCAGATCTCAGCTCACTGCAAGCTCCGCCTCCCAGGTATACGCCATTCTCCTGCCTCAGCCTCCCGTGTAGCTGGGACTACAGGCGCCCGCCACCTCGCCCAGCTAGTTTTTTGTATTTTTTAGTAGAGACGGGGTTTCACCGTGTTAGCCAGGATGGTCTTGATCTCCTGACCTCGTGATCCGCCCGTCTGGGCCTCCCAAAGTGCTGGGCCTAGTTCTTTTTTTCCTTTTCTTTTTTTTTTTCCTTTTTGTGGAGAACGGGGTCTCGCTATATTACCCAGGCAGGTCTCAAACTCCTAGGCTCAAGCTATCCTACCGCCTCTGCCTCCCTGAGAGCTGGGGTTACAGGCGTAAGCCACCGCGCCCAGCTTTCCTTTTCTTCTAGAGCATCTAGTATCTCCCCTGATATTAGTTTCAGAATATTATATGATGTCCTTTTGTTTCTACAGAGAGGGTTGCTAATTTTTATCAGATGTCAGAGGATAGTGACTAAAGGTTGTTTAACCTCTGTAGAGGTGGGAATGTGCTTGAGGGTTACTGGTAGTGGGGTCTGGAGCCATCCGAGTTTTGGAATGTGAGATACAGTTTCCTTACTTTCCTTTCAGATGCCCACTGGTCTCCTTGTCATACATGTCCAGAGCTGCCTCAGCTGCATTTCCATATGGTGGGGTGCTGGCTGGAACCTTGGAGGATGCTTCATTCTGGGAACAGAAAACGGACTTTTCTCATTGGCCTCATGTACTGCCCTTGGAGCCAGGGGGCTGCATAGACTTCCAGACAGAGAACAGCTCCCGGCACTGTCTTGTGACCTACAGGCCTGGTGAGTAGTACTGGGGTCTTCTATGGTTTATTTGGGAGCACAGTGGTAGAGAAGAGGGAAGGAGAGTTCGATCCTACCCTTTGGGTGGCTGTGGTACTGCTCACAGACTAACAAGATATGTTGTAGCTCTTGCTTCTACAGGGAGGATGGTGGCTTCAAGCTCCCCCACAGAGCCTGCCTCCCTGCTCCTTACATGTGAGGACTGGAGCATATTCTGCCAGGTACTCCTGGAAGTGAATTAGCCACTTAGGAGCCCCTACAACTTAGAACAGTAGTGGAATGAGGGGGCCAGCTTTAGGTCGTTGAGCCATCTTGAGATCACTTTCATATCTTCTGCCTGCCTCTCACTTCCCCTGAGAGAAAGGTCCAGATTAGGGCAGCCATGTAGTACCCCGGCTGGCATATTGTCTATTCCTCCTTATTTGGGCCGACAAAGGTAAATAAGGGGAAATGGACAACAATGGTTGTGTGGGCCCAGCCAGCTGAACATCTTTGCCTCTGGAATCAGAGGTGGAACCCGTAACAGCAGACTGTGCTTCATTCACAGGTTCTTTCTAGGCTAAGTGTCATGAATCTAAATTCCTGGTAAACTGTACTGATGGTCAGTGTTGTAGGTTTTTTCTTTCTAATGTGGTCTTGAGGTCTCTGTCAGGAGAGTGGCTATAAACTGTAGCCCTGTCCTGCCAAACTCTAGGGAGTTCGTTGTGGGTGTTCATAGTGTACCTTTCACAGGATACTCCTTTGTCCTGGCAGATGGCCTAACACCTGCCTGACTCATGACCAGGTGTCCCTCTCACAGGAAACTTGTTTATACTGGCAGGTACCCTTGTGGTGCTTGTCTGACCTGTGTCCAGTTCATTTCCCTTGAGATAGTGACTCTCTACAAGAGCCCTGATTAGGAAAGACGTTAGGTTCAGGTGTGTTGGTCAGGTGAGACATAAAGGAGGCAATGCACAAAACACAGGAAATAACGGAATCAGCTTACTTGACAGATCCCACAGAGAAGAGGGCAGCGTGCTTCAGGGGCCAGTGGGAAGAAGGGGGAGCCATCCAGGACAGGCCTGCTCCCTTAGGGGTAGGGTAGGGGTGGAGGGGAGGGACAAGTGGGCTATATTTCCAACCTCTGCTCAGGGAAGGGATGTTTTAACTAGACCAAAGTTGACAGGGTACATCTAGGTTTCAGATAATTTATGCCAGTCCTGAAAACAGATGCTGAGGTCACAACTGTATTAAGCAAATTATAACAGTCAGGCAGATGTATAGTCAGAGTTAGTCGTTAAATGCTCACACTTCTGCTAGTTGTGGGTGGGTCTACTCATGTTTTTAAGTTTTGTTTGAGCTGAGAAACATCTCAGTAGCACTTCAGACCTTTTGGCTCTTTGTCATCCCACAGCTCTGCTGTCTCCAAGGCTGTGATTTGCTGTGACTGGTATACAAAGCCTGGGGGTCCTCTTTTGTTCTCTGGCTTTTGTTTGCCTCCCAGCAGAATTTCAGATACATGTTTCCCTTTCTGTAATAGCCTCCTTTCACTTTATAAAAATGTGCAGTCCCAGGGGCTAATGAGGTTCTCACGGGGGGAAGGGAAAAACCTTTTACTGAGACTTCTTAAGAGAGAAATCCCCCAGCAGAGGTCTGGCAGGAGACTGATTTTACTAAAACAGGTAACTCACTCTCAGAATTCTTTTTCTCTTAAGCAAAAAGCTATTGTAGATAACTTGATTCCTAGCCTACGGTTCTGAATTTCACTGATGCTATGATACTGTTCTTTCATTTGTTTTGTAGCTGTTCTTGATGGTTAAGCATTTATGGCTTTTCCGTCCAACTAGGTTGTAAGCGTGTGAGGTTTGGGTACTTGGTTAATTTTTTGTGTAGCATCCCCATGGTGCAGCACTGATTTCTCTGTCCCATAGATAAAAATCACACCACCATACGAAGTGTGCTGATGGAAATGTCCTACCGACTGGATGACACTGGAAATCCAGTCTGCTCCTGCCAGCCTGTACATACATTTTTTGGAGGACCCACTTGCAAACTGTTGACCAAAAATGCCATTTTCCAAAGCCCAGAGAATGACGGCAACATCCTGGTGTGTACTGGGGATGAAGCAGCAAATTCTGCCCTGGTGAGCCTGTTATTTTTTACTTTCATATAAAAAGTAGTTTTGCTTAAAATATTGGTAAGGGAAAACGTGAACATTTTTTTTACAGAAGCTCATAAAGCAAAAAAGTGTAAGTTCTGCTCTGTAATCCCACATATCCGCATATGTGTGTATGTGAGGTTGCTTGGTTTACATATGCTTTCCATACTGCTTTGTAGATCTTGACTCACTGTTGCAACCTCTACCTCCTGAGTTCAAGTGATTCTCCTGCCTCAGCCTCCTGAGTAGCTGGGATTACAGGCACCCACCACCACACCCAACTGATTTTTGTATTTTTAGTAGAGACAGGGTTTCACCGTGTTGACCAGGCTGGTCTCGAACTCCTGATCTCAAGTGATACACCAGCCTCGGCCTCCCGAAGTGCTGGGATTATAGATGTGAACCGTCGTACCCAGCTGAGATGTTCTTGAACCTGAGTCTAATTAAGTCGTAGAGTAGCACTGTCCAATACAGTCACACTAGTCACATGAGCACTTAAAGTGTGCTTAGTGCCAAGGAAGAACTTAATGTTTTACTTTATTTTTAATCAAGTTAAATATAAACTTATGTGACTAGAGACCACTATATTGTATAGTGCCACTCTAGAAGCTAGCGCTAAGTTTCATTGACTGGAGTTGCAGGGAATAGAGGAGAACAAGTTTAATGATAGCACAGAAAGTATACACACAAGTCCAGGTTGTGGGCGTTCTGTAAGACAGCTGATCCGGCTTCCACAAGAAGTCAATGGCAGAAGAAAAAAGGTGGGATCACAGGCATGAGCCATGACGCCCGGCCCATCCTTTTGTTTTTTTTTTTTTTTAAACAGATGCATACTTTTTTTTTTTTTCTTGAGACAGTCTCGCTCTGTTACCCACGCTGGAATGCGGTGGCGCAGTCTCGGCTCACTGCCACCTCTGCCTCCCAGGTTCACGCAATTATTGTGCCTCAGCTTCCCAAGTAGCTGGGTGCACACCACCATACCCGGCTAATTTTTGTATTTTTAGTAGAGACGGGGTTTTGCCATGTTTCCCAGGCTGGTCTCAAACTCCTGGGCTCAAGCAGTCTTCTCACCTCAGCCTCACAAACTGCTAGGATTACAAGCATGAGCCACCATGCCTGGTCATACTTTTTTTTTTTTTTTTTTTTTTTTTTTTTGAGACAGGGTCTCGCTCTGTTGCCCAGGCTGGAGTGCAGAGGCGCAATCTTGGCTTACTGCAACCTCCACCTCCTGGGTTCAAGTGATTCTTGTGCTTCAGCCTCCCAAGTAGCTGGAACTATGGGTGTGTGCCACCATGCCTGGCTGACTCTACTTTTTAATACTTTAAAATATTTTTCTTTTTTAGGAGACAGTATCTTGCTTAGTCTAGACTGGAGGGCAGTAGTGTGATCATGGCTCACTGTAGCCTCAAACTCCTCAGCTTAAGCAATCCTCTTTTACCCTTTCTTGAGTAGCTGAGACTGCAGGCATGCACCACCACACCTGGCTAATTTTTTAATTTCTTGTAGAGATGAGAATCTTGTTATATTGCCCCAGCTGGTCTCTATCTCCTATCCTTAAGCTGTCGTCCCATCTCAGACTCCCAAAGTGTTGGAATTACAGGTGTGAGACACCATGCTTGGCCAACGCGGTGGCTCACTCCTGTAATCCCAGCACTTTGGGAGGCCAGGGTGGATGGATCACGTGAGGTCAGGAGTTCAAGACCAGCCTGGCCAACATGGTGAAACCCCATCTGTACTAAAATAGAAGAAAATTAGCGGGGTGTGGTGGCAGGCACTGTAGTCCCAGCTACTTGAGAGGCTGAGGCAGGAGAATCACTTGAACCCAGGAGGCAGATGTTGCAGTGAGCCAAGGTTGCACCACAGCACTTCAGCCTGGGCGACAAGAGCGAGACTCTGTCTCAAGAAAAAAAAAGGTGAGTTCCATGAGGGCAAAGACAGGGACTTTATTTTTAATTTACCTTTCTGTCCCTAGAAGAGCCTGACACATACATTGAATGAATGGAAGCTGGGCTTTATTTTCAGATCCACTTACAGGTGGACTAATTGCTGATTACAGTAGGTGAGGCTGTATCTGAACCATGTCAGGTGTGCTGGCTTTGAGCAACTTTGTGAAGGTTAGGGATGGCCTGCTTTGCTCTCCAGGTAGTGTTCTCTCTGCAGCCTTTTAGACTTGTTTGATGATGAAGAAAGGAAGTCCCTTCGTGTACTGACTGGGTCCTGAACCTTCCCTCTGCTTGCGTTCTTTAGCTGTGGGATGCTGCCAGTGGCTCGTTGCTCCAGGACCTACAGACCAATCAGCCTGTCTTGGACATCTGCCCATTTGAGGTGAACCATAACAGCTACTTGGCTACCTTAACAGAGAAGATGGTCCACATCTATAAGTGGGAGTGACCGTGGTCTTGAAACCTTGAAGGCCTGCTGCTGGTTAAATGTTGTTTGCTAGCACCTAGCAGTCCCAAGCAAGATCCCTGTTTATTGTCTGCGGCCTAGAACATGGGGGATCATGGTTTGTTTGCATTAATATGATTCTAGGACTTTGGGTCACTGAGATACTACAGATTGTGTATCTGTTATGTCCACTAAAAGAGTAATTGATGGGTACTTTATCTACATTATCCATTTCTTGGGTTTAAAGCCTTCATTTACCATTATTGTATGTTGGAAATTCTTATTTTCTTTATTTTCTATGTGACTTTCTGGACCTTAGAGAGTGTCCTCTCATCATCTAGGATGTAAGTAGGCATCAAGCATTTTCTGGGGATTATGACATCCCATCTGAGTTGTCCTGTTACTTAGGTATCCTTGAAGGGACTAACCATTGTCTTGATACTGATTTGATGCAACATAGATGTAAAAGAGTATTACTCAGTTGAACACAAGAGGGCACTGTAAAATCTTGTGTCCGGTTTATTTCTGACGTTGAAGGCTGACAATCTTTTAGTAACTTGTCTCATTGCCACAAAAGTGTGTGATAGAGCACACCTGGGTGTGCCTTGTGGCAACAACACTTGTGTTCCAGGTGTGAAGTGATGGGACATTGGCAGGCCCAGTGATGGAAGCAGCTAGTGAACTATTCTCTTTGCTGATACCTAGTGCATTAAGTTTATTGCTTTGTGAAAGGTAAGGAAAGAGGCCAGTTGTTTGAGTGGTGGGGAAAATTTTGTTTTTTCTAGCCAGCTTAGGAACTCAGGATTGGTTTTATCCAAGCTAGTGCTTTGAAGAACACTATCTCTTGCCAGGAAAAGATGAGTGTTAGGTCAAAGGTTTTACTTGAGTCTCCCCTAGATATCGGGAGAAAAGACATAAGAGAATTTACAAAAGCTATTCAGACTGCTATTAAAAACATGAGAAGAACTTGTCTCCCATTTTGAGAGAGTTCCTATCTAAATAAAGCCAATCCCTCAGACTGAGGGGCTGTTCTTAAGTGTTCTTTATACATTCCAGGTAAAGCCTTCCCCATGTGAAGCTGATGTTTGATTCCACTTTCCTCTGATTTGCCTCCCTAACCTTTTCTAAGGCTCAGTTTGTATTTCTTTGACTTGCCTCAGACTACTTGACCAAACCACTGTCCACAAGAGAATATGCTTCAAGATGTGGGCAGGTCAGTGTCCTCTTCATGGGAGAAAATGGCTAACAATCTGATTTTCTCAAATGATTGCTGAAGAGTTGTTACCGTTTTTATTATAAACACTTCTGACCTGTCAATTCAAGAGCTGTTTCTAGGATCTTTCTCTCCAGCAAGGGGTTGTTGCAGTAGATTTCCCCAGAGTTCC
This sequence comes from Macaca nemestrina, assembly GCF_043159975.1. Lineage (NCBI taxonomy): Eukaryota > Metazoa > Chordata > Mammalia > Primates > Cercopithecidae > Macaca > Macaca nemestrina. The sequence continues at coordinate 73,448,354 of NC_092142.1, read as the reverse complement.
AAGTTTTAGTTTTGCCTTTTAATGACCCTTTAATATTTTAGGACATAATTTTTTTCTTTTTAAAATTTTTTGTAGAAATAGATGTTTCACTGTGTTGTCCAGGCTGGTCTTGAACTCCTGGCCACAAGCAATTCTCCCGTCTCGGCCTCCTAAAGTGCCAAGATTATAGGCATGAGCCACTGTACCCGGCCCCTATTTGAAGACATATTTTGTAAAAGCTAGCTTCTAGAACCTGAGAAAAGCTCTTTTCTCCAAGGAGATACTCCTTTTGATATGTTAATGATTAATGATTAAGAGTGGCTGCCCAGGCCGCGGGTTTCAGCGGCAGAATAGGATTGGAATTAAAAAGCAGAACTCATCTGGTTTCAGCAGATTGCCACCAAGAGGATGCAGGTGGTCAGGCCCCGACTGGCTTTGTCTTTGGCCCTGGGCAGGGTTAGGATTTCACTTGCTTTGAAGTACCTGATGCTGATTGATTCCCCTAAAAGTAGGAAGCAAGAGACTTAACTATGAGGGACATTAGGTGAATCCTAAGTCTCACCAGTCCTTGCATTAGTACATTAAATTTGGATATTTTGGAAGCAAATTCATAGGACCGTGACTGATTTCTCCAAAGAAAAAAACCTTGTCCAGCCTCACCAACATGGTGAAACCCCATCTCTACTAAAAATACAAAATTAACTGGACGCAGTTAATTTAAAGTGAGCACGCCTGTAGTCCCAGCTACTCAGGAGGCTGAGGCAGTAGAATTGCTTAAACCTGGGAGGCAGAGGTTGCAGTGAGTCAAGATCATGCCACTGCACTCCAGCCTGAGTGACAGAGCAAGACTCCATCTCAAAAAAAAAAACCTTGACGCCATTCCCAATCCCCATCGTAGGACATCACATTTATAAATCCAGGCTTTAGTCTTCTGAGCTCCACCAGGCTCTGCCCCACCATATTCCTTTGTCACTACCTCTAAGGTTTTTTCCCCACTTGAGGATTTGGAGTTAAACAAACTCAAAATATCTTGTCATTGTATATATTCTTGCCCCTGCTTTGAAAAGAAGGCAATGGGAACTCTGTTTATACCCTGTTTTAATGTTTCTGTTTTATGTTTTAATGTTAATATGAAAATAAAGAATTTGCTATGTATAGTGGCTCCTAGTGCCTTTTGTCTCTGACTTCTAGAGGCAGGAACATGTCTGCCTCTTGGGAGAGGGATATAATCCCAACCCGGTAAATTTCTCTCTCTTTTTTTTTTTTTTTTTTTTGAGATAGAGTCTCGCTCTGTAGCCCTAGCTGGAGTGCAGTGGTCCCATCTCGTCTCACTGCAAACTCCGACTCCTGGGTTCAAGAGATTCTCTTGCCTTAGCCTCCTGAGTAGTTGGGATTATAGGCGTGCGCCATCATGCTCGGCTAATTTTTGTATTTTTATTAGAGACGGGTTTCAGCATTTTGGTCAGGCTGGTCTCGAATTCCTGACCTCGTGATCCGCCTGCCTCAGTCTCCCAAAGTGCTGGGATCACAGGCATGAGCCATCGTGCCTGGCCTTCTTTTTCTTTTTTTTAACTGAGTCTCTCTCTGTTGTCCCAGGCTGGAGCGCAGTGGTTCAGTCTCAGCTCACTGCAGCCTCTGCCTCATTCCTCCTGAGTACCTGGGATTACAGGTGCCTGCAACAATACCTGGCTTACTTCTCTATTTTTAGGAGAGATGGGGTTTTACCATGTTGGCCAGGCTGGTCTCTAACTCCTGACCTCAAGTGATTTGCCCATCTTAACAGCCTCCCAAAGTACTGGGATTACAGGCAAGAGCCACCTCACCCAGCCATAGATTTTCTCTTTTTCACACTAATAAAGTGGTTGAGGCTTTTGCTTGCAGTTCTGTTTTGCTATTGCCAATGGAAAGTGATATGTTTGCCTCTTAACCCTGTGTCCTGGCCGTGTGGCTCACTCCTGTAATCCCAGTACTTTGGGAGGCAAAGGTGGGCAGATCACCTGAGGTCAGGAGTTCAAGGTCAGCCTGGCTAACATGGTGAAACCTCGTCTCTACTAAATGATACAAAAATTGGCTGGTTGTAGTTGTGGGCGCCTGTAATCCCAGCTACTCGGGACTGAGGCAGGAGAATTGCTTGAACCCGGGAGGCAGAGGTTGCAGTTAGCCGAGATCACACCACTGTACTGTAGCCTGGGTGAAAAAGCGAGACTCCGTCTCAAAAAAAAAAAAAAAAAATGCCCTGGTCATGTGTCTGTTTAGTCTGTTTACTCTCAGATCTAGGGATCTACATTTCCCAGACTCTTGCCTGCTGGCTTCCTGCTTGTTTATTTGAATCCAGGAGACTGTAAAGTGGGAGGAAGGGAGAAGAGAGGACTTTTGTTTCCTTTATTTCTTCTAGTCATTGGCAGCACTTCTGACCATGGCAGCAGCAGTGGGCAAGCATGGGTTTCAGGGTTCCTGCTCAGCACAGTTCTGGCCACCTGCCTCAGTTTCTTTGTTCTGTTTGAGTTCAAGAATCTTCGTTGCCATAAATCATGGTGCTCTGCAATTAGGCTGGAAAGGCTGAAAATGTTTTCCAGTTTCTAGCTGAACAACAAATGGAGTATACTGGATTCCAGGAGAACTGAATCCATAGGTATAAGCTTACTAACTTCATGGAGCCTGATGCTCTAAGGGACAATGACAGAGGTCCTAGGATAGAAGTAAACCCCAAATTACAAAACCGAACACCATTGTTTTTGTTTTTCACAATACCCTCCGTTTTGTTTTCCATGTCAGTGATTGAGTATAAGTGAAATTCTGAAAAAAATTTTTTATAAGAAACGGGGTCTGACTGTCACTCAGTCTAGAGTGCAGTGGCACTGTCCTATCTCTGCATCCTCAAACTCACGGGCTGGGGTAATCCTGTCTCCTCAACCTCCTGAGTAGCTGGGACTGTAGTTGTGGACTACTCTGCCCAGCCAATTTTTTGTTGTTGTTGTTGTTTTTTGGTAGAGACAGGGGTCTTGCTTTGTTGCCCAACTGGTCTCAAACTTCTAGTTCAAGCAATCCTCCCGCCTCTGCCTCCCAAAACATTGGGATTGCAGATATGAGCCACCATGCCTGGCCAAAATTCTAAAAATAGACATTTGTTTGTCCTTGTTCTTAGTCAACATATGTTTGTTGGTAAAAATCTCTGCTGTTTTGTTTTATCTCTTTATAGTTTAATATATTAAGTAATGACTTAGTGAATACGTATTACTAATAAGTAATTCTTAATGTTATAGAATACGTATTATTATTCTATCTTACAGGGGAAGAAACAGGTTAAAAATCCTAATAAACGCTGGGTGCGGTGGCTCATGCCTGTAATCCCAGCACTTTGGGAAGCCGAGGAGGGTGGATCACTTGAGGTCAGGAGTTCGAGACCAGCCTGGCCAACATGGCGTAGCCCCATCTCTACTAAAAATACAAAAATTAGCTGGGCATGGTGGCCAGTAATCCCAGCTTCTTTTTTTTTTTCTTTTGATGGAGTCTCGCTCTTTTGCCCAGGTGCCTGTAGTCCCAGCTAATCGGGAGGCTGAGGTGGGAGAATGGCATGAACCCGGGGCGGGGCAGAGCTTGCAGTGAGCCGAGATCGCGCCACTGCACTCCAGCCTGGGTGACACAGCGAGACCTCATCTCAAAAAAGAGAGTGGCAGGGCTACTGATGCAGGCCCATTTCTGGAAGACTCAGTGACAGGTAACTTTTGCATGAGGAGTGTCCTATGGCCTTGGCCAACTTTCTTTTTTGTGTTTTTGAGATGGAGTTTCACTCTTGTCTCCCAGGCTGGAGTGCAATGGCGCGATCTTGGCTCACTGTAACCTCCGCCTCCCGGGTTCAAGTGATTCTCCTGCCTCAGCCTCCCGAGTAGCTGGGAATACAGGTATGCATGCACCACCACACCCGGATAATTTTTTTTGTGTTTTTAGCAGAGACCAGGTTTCTCCATGTTGGTCAGGCTGGTCTTGAACTCCCCACCTCAGGTGATCTGCCCACCTTGGCCTCCCAAAGTGCCGGGATTACAGGCGTGAGCCACTGCGCCCAGCCTTGGCCGACTTTCTTTTTTTTTTTTTTTTTTTTTTTTTTGAGACGGAGTCTTGCTCTGTAGCCCGGGCTGGAGTGCAGTGGCCGGATCTCAGCTCACTGCAAGCTCCGCCTCCCGGGTTTACGCCATTCTCCTGCCTCAGCCTCCGGAGTAGCTGGGACTACAGGCGCCCGCCACCTCGCCCGGCTAGTTGTTTGTATTTTTAGTAGAGACGGGGTCTCACGGTGTTAGCCAGGATGGTCTCGATCTCCTGACCTCGTGATCCGCCCGTCTCGGCCTCCCAAAGTGCTGGGATTACAGGCTTGAGCCACCGCGCCCGGCCTTGGCCGACTTTCTTAGAAATGAATTTCAGTTTAAGATGAGTCTTAGATGTTTCCACCGAATCCTCCTGTCCTTCCTTCCCTCCCTTTGTACTTCACACAGTGTTGGACCTGCATCATGGTCACATGGCTCTCTCAGCCACCTCATTTTTCCTACAACTGTTGCCCCTAATAAATTTATTGCATAGCTAATACCTTTTTGTTGTCTGCTTCCTGGCAGACCTGGACTCACACAAGTAGTGCCAGGAGTGTTCCAAGAAAACAGGTGGTAAGACGGGCTGATTGGGGCCCCAAAATAATAAAGACCTGGTGGCAATGTTTAACTGCCAGAAGCCAGGAGACCACAATTACCACCATTACCAGCAAGATCAAATGAGATGACCAAGGGCCAGATGTGGTGGCTCATGCCTATAATTCCAGCACTTTGGGAGGCCAAGGCAGGAGGATCACTTGAGGTCAGGAGTTCGAGACTAGCTTAGCCAATATGGTGAAACCCTGTCTGTATTAAAAATAGAAAAATTTGCCAGGTGGGGTGGCTCATGCCTGTAATCCCAGCACCTTGGGAGGCCAAAGCAGGAGGATCACGAGGTCATGAGATCGAGACCATCCTGGCTAACACGGTGAAACCCCATCTCTACTAAAAATACAAAAAATTAGCCGGGTGTGGTGGCACACACCTGTAGTCCCAGCTACTCGGTAGGCTGAGGCAGGAGAATCACTTGAACCCAGGAGGCAGAGGTTGCAGTGAGCCGAGATGGTGCCACTGCGCTCCAGCGTGGGTGACAGAGCAAGACTCCATCTCAAAAAAAATTAATAATAAAATGGCAACCAAGGGGTCTTGACGAGCGGGGAGTATAGAGATGGTTAATAAAGGATAACATCACCCAAGACCAGCAAGGGAACTAACTATTCAACATCTATAGCCAATAAGGTCCACAAGAATGGAGGAAAAACCAGGTGCAGTGGCTCACGCCTGTAATCCCAGCACTTTGGGAGGCCGAGGCGGGCAGATCACAAGGTCAGGAGATCGAGACCATCCTAGCTAACATGGTGAAACCCCATCTCTACTAAAAATACAAAAAAATTAGCTGGGCGTGGTGGCGGGCACCTGTAGTCGCAGCTACTCAGGAGGCCGAGGTAGGAGAATGGCGTGAACCCGGGAGGCGGAGCTTGCAGTGAGTGGAGATCGTTCCACTGCACTCCAGCCTGGACAACTGAATGAGACTCCATCTCTAAAAAGAAAAAAAAAAGAATGGAGGAACAGGAGGCTAAGGGTGGTCACCAATAAGTCCTGCTCCTTTGCCCAGTTTCTAGATCTGAGCTTTTTTTTTTTTTTTTTTTGAGACAGTCTCAGTCATCCAGGCTAGAGTGCAGAGGTGCAATCTTGGCTCACTGCAACCTCTACTTCCAAAGTTCAAGCGATTCTCCTGCCTCAGCCTCCTAAGTAGCTAGGACTACAGGTGTGCACCACCACACCTGGCTAATTTTCATATTTTTAGAGAGACAGGGTTTCACCATGTTGGCCAGGATGGTCTCCATCTCTTGACCTCATGATCCACCCACCTCAGCCTCCCAAAGTGCTGGGATTACAGGTGTGAGCCACCACACCCTGCCCAATCTGAGCCAATTTTCAGATCTAGAATCCATTGATGAAAGTATTGGTCAGGAGCCTAACACCAAAGACCCTACCACACCATGGCACGAGGGTCCTCAGGCCTTCCCCAAAGGAACTCATGGCTACTTACCTGGGTGACTGTACAGTGGCAAAAGGGAAATAACCAAACATTTTGAAGACTATTGGACACAGACTTAAAAGTGAAATTGATCATCAGAGGCCTAAAACATCATTATAGTGCCCCTGGCCTATAAGGGCCAGTTAATAAATGGACTCTTGGCTAAAGTGGTAAAATATGGCTCTTAGCTCACTGGATGTATGGACCCACCCAGAGATTTACATAGTCCCCAAATATATAACTGGAAGTGACCTGGAATAACCCTACATTGTATTTCTGGCCTGTGGGGCAGGAGCTGTCATGGGAAGGAAAGGGCAGATGTAAACCTGTGAAATTGCTCCCTACCCCTGACTAAAATATGTTAAAAACAATGTTCTGAGGCCGGGCACAGTGGCTGTAATCCCAGCACCTTAGGAGGCTAAAGTGGGCAGATCACCTGAAGTCAGGAGTTTGAGACCAGCCTGCCTAATATGGTGAAACCCCGTCTCTACTAAAAATATAAAAATTAGCTGGGCATGGTGGCAGGTCCCTGTAATCCCAGCTACTCAGGAGGCTGAGGCAGGAGAATCGCTTGAACCTGGGAAGCAGAGGTTGCAGTGAGCCAAGATCGCGCCATTGCACTCCAGCCTGGGGGACAAGAGCAAGACTTCGTCTCAAAAATAAATAAATAAATAAATAAATAAAAACAATTTTCCAAGAGTACAAGTCTGAGGTGGAGGGAGTCATGGCAAGACAGGCGTTTAGAAAGTTTCTTCCACTCTTTGAGCAAGTACTGTTGAAAGGAGCGCTGCTGAAACTGTAACCAAAGGAGGCATTATGCTGCCAGAAAAATCTCAAGGAAAAGTATTGCAAGCAATAGTAGTCACTGTTGGATCGGGTTCTAAAGGAAAGGGTGGAGAGATTCAGCTGGTTACCATGAAAGTTGGAGATAAAGTTCTTCTTCCAGACTATGGAGGCACCAAAGTAGTTATAGATGACAAGGATTATTTCCTATTTAGAGATGGTGACATTCTTGAAAAGTACGTAGACTGAAATAAGACACGATTGAAATGGCATCAGCGTTCAAGGTTTACGGCCTGGCGCGGTGGCTCAAGCCTGTAATCCCAGCACTTTGGGAGGCCGAGACAGGCGGATCACAAGGTCAGGAGATCGAGACCATCCTGGTTAACACGGTGAAACCCCGTCTCTACTAAAAAATACAAAAACTAGCCGGGCGAGGTGGCGGGCGCCTGTAGTCTCAGCTACTCGGGAGGCTGAGGCAGGAGAATGGCGTAAACCCGGGAGGCGAAGCTTGCAGAGTGAGCTGAGATCTGGCCACTGCACTCCAGCCTGGGTGACAGAGCTAGACTCCGTCTCAAAAAAAAAAAAAAAGAAAAAGAAAAAAAGAAATGGCATCAGCATGAAGCTGCCTGCTCCACTGAAGTTCTGAAATCTTTTTTTTTTTTTTTTTTTTTGAGACGGAGTCTGGCTCTGTCGCCCAGGCTGGAGTGCAGTGGTGCAATCTCGGCTCATTGCAAGCTCCGCCTCCCGGGTTTACGGCACTCTCCTGCCTCAGCCTCCCAAGTAGCTGGAACTACAGGCGCCCGCCGCTACGCCCGGCTTATTTTTTGTATTTTTATTAGCGACGGGGCTGAAATCTTTCATCATGTAAATAATTTTCGTATCTCTCTTTTATAATAAACTGATGATAACTAATGACAAAAAATATGTTCCATTGAGAGGATGGGGATTTGTGAAGATTAGAGTCACCATTAAAGACCTAAAGAATGCAAGGGTGGTTCTGAAAGATGGTGGAGAGTGAAAACTTTTCCCAATTGGTGGAAATGCTGGCTATGCTCTTAGTCATTCCACTTTGTGTGTAAGATGAGAATATATACATATTCCTGGACAAAGTCCAATGGCCTGGCCTGGAGTAGAGGCACATGGATGAACATATGGGAGTGGGTACAATATATAAATATTTTTGTATCTCTTAATAATGCCCATCAGAAAGCCTCCACCACAAAAAGGCACTGAACAACCAAGTAAGCAAAATGACCCCGCCAATTGACATGAGCTAGCCTCTAGCTCCTCCAGACCTGACATGCTGGACAGTGAAAAGAGCAGCCATAGCTCAGTAGCATCATGGACTCCTACTCACCAAGGTACATCCAGCTACTGCTGCCTCTGAATGTCCAACTTGTCAGCAACAGAGAGCAACACTGAGTCTTTTTTTTTTTTTTTTTGAGACAGAGTCTTGCTCTGTCGCCAGACTGGAGTGCCGTGGCATGATCTCGGCTCACTGCAACCTCTGCCTCCCAGGTTCAAACGATTCTCCTGCCTCAGTCTCCTGAGTAGCTGGGATTACAGGTGTGCATCACCATACCTGGCTAATATTTGTATTTTTAGTAGAGACGGGGTTTCACCATGTTGGTCAGGATGGTCTTGGTCTCTTGACTTTGTGATCTGCCCACCTCAGCCTCCCAAAGTGCTGGGATTACAGACTTGAGCCACCGCACCCGGCCTGCAACACTGAGTCTTTGAAAGGCACGTTTCTAAAGAAGACCAAGCAGCCACTTGGTGGCAAGTCAGCTACATTTGGCTTCTTCCATGTGCAAAGGCCATTTTATCCTCACAGTGATAGACTGCCTATTCTGGGTATGGGTTTGCCTTTCTCACTTTCAGAACGTCAGCCAGTGGTATGCCTGATTGAGTTCAGATTGACACACAGCATTGCATCTGGTCCAGGGGACCCTATCAACAGTGAACAGACCCATGACCATGAGGCTGCTGGTCATATCCTATACCACACCATCCATAAGCAGCCAACTAATAAAATCCTGTTAATGACCTTTTAAAGGGACAGCTGAAGCACTAGCTGAGAACATTCTGAAAGATAGGATGCAGATCTTCAGGATGCAGCGCTAAGTTAGAGGCTGTGCTAATTCCTGATAGGAAAATTACATGGGTCCAGGTGCCAGGCATGACCCCACTTACTGTCACTCCTGATGACCCAGGTGATTTTGTGCTTCCCATCCCAGCAATTCTGAGCCCTGCATGGTCGAAGGTCCTGGGTTCCTACAGGAAGCACACTTTGTTAGGTGACGCAGCAAGGGTCCTAATGAATTACAAGTTACGGCTGCCGCCAGGGCACTTTGGACTCCTCGAGCACGCCCAGAGACCAGTATGTGAGAAAAGGACTCCCCATATTGGCAGTAGTAATTAACCCTCATCAACAGGAGGCAGTAGGGTTGCTTTTATATAATGGGGACGGGGGAAACACCCAAGTGATCCATGCGGGTGCCTGCTGGCGCCTCCTGGCCCTTCTGTAACTGAAGAGACATGCATAGCAACACCACACCACACTGTATGATGACAAAGACCACCGGCAGCACCACCCCAGGAATGAAGGTTTGTGTCACATCACCAGGTAAGCCACCAAGACTTCTGAAGTAATAGCTGAGTGTAAAATAAATTCAGAATGGAGCAAGGAGAGGATGAATAGCAATTGAGGTCTGAGATCAATTGCAATGATGAATGTTAGTTTATCCCACTAACCTCCCTATTTTGAAGTTTTTCTCACAGAAAGAGAAGCCCATGGGAACTATGGCTTAGCTGCTCACCAAACTTGAACAGAGAAGTAAATCTGTGAAACAGAAAGGGTGGAATAGAGTGGTCATGAAATATGCTTCTCAAATCTCCAACCATGAGGAATGTAATTGACCAATGTTCCCAGCTGTTGTGCTTTGAAACCCATCATTGTGTTCACTCTGAGGCCATACTCCCTAAAGGTTACTCCTAGCCAATCTCTGAACTTGGCAGAGATGCTACGGCAGAGATGTTCCCATTTCTGGGAGGATTTACTTCTTTTTTCTCTTAAGGCAGAGTCTCGCTCTGTCGCCCAGCCTGGAGTGCAGTGTCATGATCTCAACTCACGGCAACCTCCACCTCCCAAGTTCAAGCAATTCTCCTGCCTCAGCCTCCAGAGTAGCTGGGATTACGGGCATGTGCCACCACGCCTGGCTGATTTTTGTATTTTTAGCAGAAATGGGGTTTCTCCATGTTGGCCAGCTGGTCTTGAACTGACCTCAAGTAATCCACCCGCCTCGGCCTCCCAAAGTGCTGGGTTTAGAGACGTGAGCCACTGAGCCGGCCTGGCTTTACTCCAATTAAGTGTTTTGCATGGCTAATCTTATCTGGAGAGTGCTTGTTGGAGAACCCAGAACAACACACCAGCAGGCAGTGGTGGAGCAGATGGTGGAACCGGCCAGTCCAGACTGGTTCTCCTAACCACAGTGCCATCCCCAAAGCAGGTGATACATAGGACTGCTCCAAAAATAATTGCTGATTAAGTGAATGAAAATAAAAATGACAATGTTGACAAGGAGTTAATTTTCCCAGGGGAAAAAAGAAATGTTGAGACTTGGGGGAAGGGCATTAACAGGTAACAAAAAAATTTCAGGGTAAAAATGTTAAAACTTTATGGGTCAATGTTACTTCTGTTTGATTTTGAGGTCTGGATATGGCAAAGGTCAGGAAGTTGCCTGAGGAAAAGAAGTCCCCCATACTGTCAGGCATGCACTAGACCGACAGTAGCCAAAGAGCAGCAGGGACCAGTGCTGGGTTAGTTGTTAGGGGTGGCCCAGGCCCGTAATCTCAGCACTTTGGGAGGTTGAGGCAGGAGGATTGCTGGAGCCTGGGAGTTTGAGACCAGCCTGAGCAACAGCACAACCTCATCTCTACTAAAAAAAAATTTTATTTAGCCAGGTATGGTGGCACGCAGCTATAGTCCTTGCTACTTGGGAGACTGAGATAGGCAAGATCTCTTGAGCCCAGGAAGTCAAGACTGCAGTGAGCTGTGAAGCTGTGATTGTGCCACTGCACTCCAGCCTGGGCAACAGAGCAAGATCCTGTCTCGAAAAAAAAAGAGAAGGCCGGGCACAGTGGCTCACGCCTGTAATCCCAGCACTTTGGGAGGCTGAGGTGGGTGAATCACAAGGTCAGGAGATCGAGACCATTCTGGCTAACATGGTGAAACCCTGTCTTTACTAAAAATACAAAAAATTAGCTGGGCATGGTGGCAGGCACCTGTAGTCCCAGCTACTGGGGAGACTGAGGCAGGAGAATGGCGTGAACCTGGGAGGCAGAGCTTGCAGTGAGCCGAGATTGTACCACTGCGCTGCAGCTTGGTGACAGAGCGAGACTCCATCTCAGAAAAAAAGAAAAAGAAAAAATAAACTTTTGAAAATTGGCCGGGCGCGGTGGCTCAAGCCTGTAATCCCAGCACTTTGGGAGGCCGAGACGGGCGGATCACGAGGTCAGGCGAGGTGGCGGGCGCCTGTAGTCCCAGCTACTCGGGAGGCTGAGGCAGGAGAATGGCGTGAACCCGGGAGGCGGAGCTTGCAGTGAGCTGAGATCCGGCCACTGCACTCCAGCCTGGGCGACAGAGGGAGACTCCGTCTCAAAAAAAAAAAAAAAAAAATTGTTCCTGCTGGCCAGGCGCGGTGGCTCATGCCTGTAATCCCAGCACTTTGGGAGGCTGAGGCGGGCGGATCATGAGGTCAAGAGATAGAGACCATCCTGACCAACATGGTGAAACCCCGTTTCTACTAAAAATACAAAAATTAGCCGGGCGTGGTGGTGCATGCCTGTAGTCCCAGCTACTGGGGAGGTTGATTCAGGAGAATCGCTTGAACCTGGGAGGCAGAGGTTGCAGTGAGCTGAGATTATGCCACTGCACCCCAACCTGGTGACAGAGCAAGATTCCATCGCAAAAAAAAAAAAAAAAGAAAAAGAAAATTGCTCCTGGTGATGCAGCTGCCCAGTCAAGTTTCAGAAAAGATTCCTCTACTTTGAAAGCTGCCACAATTTTCAAATGAGAAAGATGGTAAGAAATGGGAGAAAGTGCTCTGCCCAACCTCCTCTTTTCACTTGTTTATGCAGTAAGTGAGGAAAGGCAAGAGAGGGCTTCAGGAAAATATGACCCTGGCCGGGCGCAGTGGCTCAAGCCTGTAATCCCAGCACTTTAGGAGGCCGAGACGGGCGGATCACTAGGTCAGGAGATCGAGACCATCCTGGCTAACACGGTGAAACCCCGTCTCTACTAAAAAATACAAAAAACTAGCCAGGCGAGGTGGCGGGCGCCTGTAGTCCCAGCTACTCAGGAGGCTGAGACAGGAGAATGGCCCGAACCCGGGAGGCGGAGCTTGCAGTGAGCTGAGATCCGGCCACTGCACTCCAGCCTGGGCGACAGAGCGAGACTCCGTCTCAAAAAAAAAAAAAAAAAAAAAAAAAAAAAAGGAAAATATGACCCTTTCAGCAACTCTCCAATAGCAGGAGGCAGCTTGACCGATCCAGCATGACTTCAGATGCTCCCTGTGTGCCCAAATCATGCTTAGCGCTGTATGGGTAATTGTGAGGTATGGCCAGGCACGGTGGCTCACGCCTGTAATCCCAGCACTTTGGGAGGCTGAGGCGGGTGGATCACGAGGTCAGGAGATCGAGACCATCCTGGCCAACACGGTGAAACCCCGTCTCTACTAAAAATGCAAAAATTTAGCTGAGCGTGGTGGCGGGCGCCTGTAGTCCCAGCTACTTGGGAGGCTGAGGCAGGAGAATGGTGTGAACCCGGGAGGCGGAGCTTGCAGTGAGCCGAGATCGTGCCACTGCGCTCTAGCCTGGGCGACTGAGAGACTCCGTCTCAAAAAAAAAAAAAAAAAAAAAAAAAAAAGGGTAATTGTGAGGTAGTTGAAGACCCCACCTCTGCCAGCTCTTGCTTGGGGATTATATTATGCCCTTGCTAAAAGCCCTCCAAGAGCTGCTCATTCCGTTTAGATTTAAGTAGATTTAAGCCTAATGCAATTGTTTTCTATTTATCCCATCTGTTCTTTGTTACTTTATTCCTACCCTTTTTGCCTTCTTTTGGATTAATCAAATGCTTTTCATTTCAGTGTTTTTTCTCTCTTTTTCTTTTTTTTTTTTTTTTTTTGAGACAGAGTCTCACTCTGTCGCTCAGGCTGGAGTGCAGTGGCAGGATCTCATCTCACTGCAACCTCTGCCTCCTGGGTTCAAGCATTCTCATGCCTCAGCCTCCCTAATAGCTGGGATTACAGGTGCACACCACCATGCCCGGGTAATTTTTGTATTTTTATTATGTATTATTTACTTATTTTTTTGAGACATAGTTTCACTCTGTCTCCCAGGCTGGAGTGCAGTGGCACAGTCTCGGCTCACTGCAACCTCTGCCTCCCGGGTTCAAGAGATTCTCCTGGGTGGCTGGCATGGTGGCTCACGCCTGTAATCCCAGCACTTTGGGAGGCTGAGGCGGGCAGATCACGAGGTCAGGAGATCGAGACCATCCTGGCTAACATGGTGAAACCCTGTCTCTACCAAAAAATACAAAGAAAAAAATTAGCCGGGTGTGGTGGCGGGTGCCTGTAGTCCCAGCTACTTGGGATGCTGAGTCAGGAGAATGGCATGAACCCAGGAGGCAGAGCTTGCAGTGAGCCGAGATAGCGCCACTGCACTCCATCCTGGGCAAAAGAGCGAGACTCTGTCTCAAAAAAAAAAAAAAAAATTCTCCCGCCTCAGCCTCCTGAGTAACTGTAACTACATGCACTTGCCACCACACCCAGCTACTTTTTTGTATTTTTAGTAGAGACAGGGTTTCACCATGTTGGCCAGGTCTCAAACTCCTGACCTCAGGTGATCCCCGCCACCTCGGCCTCCCAAATTGCTGGGATTATAGGCGTGAGCCATTGCACCCGGACAGACTGTTTTTTCTCTTCTATTATCTTTACACTTACACATTCATGTGTTGTTTTAGTGTTCACCCTAAGCTCTTGGGGCTAGCAATTCTTTTTTTTTTTTTTTTTTTTTTGAGACGGAGTCTTGCTCTGTAGCCCGGGCTGGAGTGCAGTGGCCGGATCTCAGCTCACTGCAAGCTCCGCCTCCCGGGTTTACGCCATTCTCCTGCCTCAGCCTCCGGAGTAGCTGGGACTACAGGCGCCCGCCACCTCGCCCGGCTAGTTTTTTGTATTTTTAGTAGAGACGGGGTTTCACGGTGTTAGCCAGGATGGTCTCGATCTCCTGACCTCGTGATCCGCCCGTCTCGGCCTCCCAAAGTGCTGGGATTACAGGCTTGAGCCACCGCGCCCGGCCGGGGCTAGCAATTCTAATCTGCATCCTTGATTACATGCTATGTGCTATGGGAGTCACATATTTTAGTTTTACATATGTTCTAAATCTCTCATTATGGTTGTCTAAAACAATTAGTATTATTAATTGTCCCCATATTGACCTTTCCAGTGCTCCTATTTCTTCCTGCAGTCCTAGGCTACAAATGGGATCACTTGCCGTCAGCCTAGGGTAATGCAGATCATCTGGCAATGAATTCACTCAGCTTTTGTATGCCTGAAAATGTCTTTATTTTACCTCCTTTAAAAAAATAGAACCAATTGTATTTTTAAAATTTTTGTATCAACATAAAACTCACCATTTTAACTTTTTTCTTTATTCTTTTTTTTTTTTTTTGAGACAAAGGCTCTTTTTTTGGAGACAGGAGCTCTGTCACTCAGGCTGGAGTGCAGTGGCACAATCATATCTCACTGCAGCCTCAGATCCTGGACTGAAGCCATTTTCCCACCTCAGCCTCCCGAGTAGCTGGGACCACAGGAATGTGCCATCACGTTCAGCTAATTTTTTATTTTTGGTAGAGACAGGGTCTCACTATATTGCCGAGGCTGGTCTGGAACTCCTGGTGTCAAGCATTTGTCCTGCCTTAGAACCCCAAAGTACTGGGATTACAAGCGTGTGCCACCACACATGGTCTCTTGGAACTTCTTGAATCTGTAGGTTTATATCTTTCATCAGTATGGGGGAAAACTCATGGCATTGCCTCTTCAAATATTGAGCCTGCCCTATTCTCTTTCTCTCCTTTTGAGACTCTACAGTTTGACTGTGCCCTTCATATCTCTTACACTATTTTTTAAATTCTTTTGTGTGTGTGTGTGTGTGTGTGTGTGTGTGTGTGTGTAAGATATTTTCTATTAACCTGTGGCCAGTTCACTAATTCTATCTTCTGCCACGTCCAGTCTGCTGTTATAATCATATAACAAATTTTTATTTTTTATTTTTTTTGAGACGGAGTCTTGCTCTGTCACCCAGGCTGGAGTGTAGTGGCACGATCTTGGCTCACTGCAACAAGCTCCACCTCCCAGGTTTACGCCATTCTCCTGCCTTAGCCTCCCAAGTAGTTGGGACTACAGGTGCCTGCCACCATGCCTGGCTAATTTTTGGTATTTTTAGTAGAGATGGGTTTTCACCGTGTTAGCCAGGATGGTCTTGATCTCCTGACCTCGTGATCTGCCCGCCTCAGCCTCCCAAAGTGCTGGGATTACAGGTGTGAGCAACCACACCTGGCAAAATTTTTTTTTTTTTTTTTTTTTTTTTTTTTGAGACGAAGTCTCACTCTATTGCCAGGCTGGAGTGTAGTGGTGCGATCTCAGCTTACTGCAACCTCCACCTTCCAGGCTCAAGTGATTCTTGTGCCTCAGCCTCCCAAGTAGCCGTGACCAAGGTGCCCGCCACCACACCCAGCTAATTTTTGTATTTTTAGTACATATGGGGTTTTGCCATGTTGGCCAGGCTGGTCTCGAACTCCTGGGCTCAAGTGATCTGCCAGCCTCAGCCTCCCAAAGCTCTGGGATTATAGGCATGAGCCAGCGTGCCCTGCCCTCATATAATAAATTTTAATTCAGTTCTAGAATGTCAATTTGATTTTTTTTAATTACTGTTTTTGTTTTGTTGTTTTTGACAGTCTCGCTCTGTTGCCCAAGCTGGAGTGCAGTGGCGTGATCTCAGCTCACTGCAAGCTCCACCTCCTGGGTTCACGCCATTCTCCTGCCTCAGCCTCCCGAGTAGCTGGGACTACAGGTGCCCACCACCACGCTGGCTAATTTTGTTGTATTTTTAGTATAGATGGGGTTTCCCCATGTTAGCCAGGATGGTCTCGATCTCCTGACCTTGTGATCTGCCTGCCTTGGCCTCCCAAAGTGCTGGAATTACAGGCATGAGCCACAGCGCCTGGCCTATTTATGTTTTTTGAGACAGAGTTTTGCTCTTGTTGCCCAGGCTGGAGTGCAATGGCGTGATCTCAGCTCACTGCCAGCTCTGCCTCCCAGGTTCACGTGATTATCCTGCCTCAGCCTCCCAAGTAGCTGGGATTACAGGCACCTGCCACCACGCCCAGCTAATTTTTTATATTTTTAGTGAGATGGGGTTTCACTATGTTGGCCAGACTGGTCTCAAACTCCTGACCTCAGGCGATCCACCCGCTTTGGCTTTCCAAAGTGCTAGAATTACAGATATTAGCCACTGTGCCCGGCTCATTTGATTTTTTTGTTTGTTTGTTTTGTTTTTAGACAGAGTTTTGGTCTTGTTGCCCAGACTGGAGTACAATGGCGTGATCTCGGCTCACTGCAACCTCCACTTCCCAGGTTCAAGCAATTCTGCTGTCTCAGCCTCCCAAGTAGCTGGGATTACAGGCACATACTACCATGCCTGGCTAATTTTTGTATATATCTTTTTATCTTTTTACCTGCATGGTCTAGCAATGAATCAAAAGTTACAGAGGCTCTGGATGATGTAATCATTCTTCCAAAAAAGATTGAGGTTTTCTTCTTATGGACAGAGTAGTAGTGGATCACCTTGATCTCACTGAGGCACGTTTTAGGCTTTACTGGGTTTGGTTTATCATAGTTTTGCACTTTATTCTAGGGCAAGGTCCTTATTCCTAGGCTGTTGTTCTTTCTCGTGGGATGTGGCCTTTACTCCTAGGGTGTAGCCCTTTTGAGGCCTCAGTTAAAAGCCCAGAGTGTTTGCCAAGGCTTTTGTACCTTGGCAGGGTTTAAACTTTAACATCGATTTCCCCAGCACTTGTGTGGCTGCTGAAGCTTCTGTTCAGCTATTACTCTCTCAGCTATTGTTTGCTTCTGTCTTTGTTAGAGTCTCATTCTGTGCATGCGCAGTTAGGAGTCAGCCAGTGACTTGAGAAACATTTCTTCACATATTTTTGGCTTTCTGGCTCTATCTCTGGTTTCTTAAGGGTCTGCAGTGTTTTGATCCTTGTCTCAGTCACTTTGGAGGCTGTGTTTTTTTAGCTCAATAAAGACTGTTACTTTCGGCCGGGTGCGGTGGCTCACGCCTGTAATCCCAGCACTTTGGGAGGCCAAGGAGGGCGAATCACGAGGTCAAGAGATTGAGACCATCCTGGCCAACATTTTAGTCTACTAAAAATACAAAAATTAGCTGGGCGTGGTGGCAGGTGCCTGTAGTCCCAAGTACTTGGGAGGCTGAGGCAGGAGAATCATTTGAACCCAGGAGACGGAGGTTGCAGTGAGCTGAGCTCCTGCCACTGTACTCCTGCCTGGCGACAGAGCAAGACTCCATCTCCAAAAAAAAAAAAAAAGATTGTTACTTTCTAGAGGAGCTCAATTCCTCTCAGCCAAAATATGGACAGTATGCTAAAAAAAAAAAAAAAAAAAAAAAAATTCTGAGGTCGGGTGTGGTGGCTTATGCCTATAATTCTCGCACTTTGGGAGGCCGAGGCAGGTGAATCACCTAAGCTCAGGAGTTTGAGACCAGTCTGACCAATACCGTGAAACCCCGTCTCCAGTAAAAATACAAAAATTAGCCAGGCATTGTGGGGGGCGCCTGTAATGCCAGCTACTCGGGAGGGTGAGACAGGAGAACTGCTTGAACCCAGGAGGTGGAGGTTGCAGTGAGGAAAGATCGCGCCACTGCCCTCCAGCCTGGGTGACAGAGCAAGACTCCATCTCAAAAACATAAAAATAAAAATCTGGGCTGGAGCTTCCCTGTGTACACCACTTTTCTCAAGGATTGTAGCTTCTCATTTCCTGACTGCATTGGTTTCTTTCTTATTCCTTCCAAAGATATTTTATATGTTTTAACTAGTTTTCATGGTTTTATTTCAGTGGAAATACAAGGTCTTAGTCATGTTTGAAATCAGAAGCATCCACTATTACATGTATGTATAGGGTTTACAGGGCATTATATTGGCCAGGCATGATGGCTTACATCTGTAATCCTATCACTTTGAGAGGCCAAGGCAGAAGGATCGCTTGAGCCCAGGAGTTCAAGATCAGCCTGGGCAACAGAGTGAGACTCTGCCTCTATTAAGTAATAATAATAATTATTATTATTAAAGGGAAAAGAAAAGGCTTTATATGATCTGATATGATCTGACTTCTGGCCAGTTCTTTGACTCACCCACCCACTGCTTCTTCCACTCCTCTTTTTTTTTTTTTTTTTTTTTTTTTTTTGAGACAGAGTCTCGGTCTTGTCACCCAGGCTGGAGTGCAATGGTGCCATCTCAGCTCACTGTAATCTCTGCCTCCCAGGTTCAAGCTATTCCCCTGCCTCAGCCTCCTGTTCTCTTTTTCTCATTTCAATTCAGCACACAGGTCTTCTTTGTTTTGTTTTGTTTTGTTTTTTGAGATCGAGTCTCACTCTGTCAGCCAGGCTGGAGTGCAGTGCCGCAATCTCAGCTCACGGCAACCTCTGCCTCCCGGGTTCAAGTGATTCTCCTGCCTCAGCCTCCTGAGTAGCTGAGACTACAGGCACCTGCCATCACACCCAGCTAATTTTTGTATTTTTAGTAGAGATGGAGTTTCACCTTGTTGAACAGGCTGGTCTTGAACTCTTGACCTCAAGTGATCTACCCACCTTGGCCTCCCAAAGTGCTGGGATTACAGGCATGAGCCACAGCACCGACCTCCTTTTTTTTTTTTTTTTTTTTTTAATTTTTCTGAGACAGGGTCTCACTCTGTCACCAGGCTGGAGTGCAGTGGCATGATCTCAGCTCATTGCAACCTCCACCTGCCACTTTTAAGTGATCCTCCTGCTTAAGCCTCCTGAGTAACTGGAACTATAGGTTGCACCATCATGCCCAGCTAATTTTTGTATTTTTAGTAGAGGCGGGGTTTCTCCATGTTGGTCAGGTGCCTCTCGAACCCCTGACCTGAGGTGATGCATCCACCTCAGCCTCCCAAAGTGCTGGGATTACAGGCATCAGCCACCACACCTAACAGGCCTTCATTTTGAATGCTTATTCCCACCTCCTTAGAATGTTGAACTAGTTATTAACTTCTGATTTTGAAACACTTTAGAGCCCTCTTTTCATAGTTGCACTTTGGGAGGCCGAGGCAGGCGATCACCTGAAGTCAGGAGTTCGAGACTAGCCTGGCCAACATGGTAAAATCCATCTCTACTAAAAATACAAAAACTAGCCAGGCATGGTGGCAGGCACCTGCAATCCTAGTTACTTGGGGAGGCTGAGGCAGAAGAATCACTTGAACCCAGGAGGCAGAGGTTGCAGAGCTGAGATCATGTCATTGTACAGCAACCTGGGCAACAAGAGCAAAACACTCCGTCTCAAAACAAAACAAAACAAAACAAAAACAAATTCTCAACAGGCCAGGTGCAGGGTTCACACCTGTAACCCCAGAACTTTGGGAGGCTGAGGTGGGAGGATCACTTGAGCTCGGGAGGCTGAGGATGCAGTGAGCATGATCATGCCATTATACTCTAGTCTGGGTGACAGAACAAGAACCTGTGTCAAAAACAAAATACTAAAATTACAAAAAATAATTAGCTGGTCATGGTGCCACACACCGGTAGTCCCAGCTACTGAGGAGGCTGAAGCGGGAAGACTGCTTGAGTCCAGGAGATTGAGGCTGCAGTGAGCCACAATTATCATGCCACTGCACTCTAGCCTGGGTGACAGAGGGAGACCCTGTCTCAAAATAAACAAGGAAAATGCTCATGGCTGGGCCTGGTGGGAGGCTGAGGCAAGAGAATCGCTTGCACCCAGGAGGCAGAGGTTGCGGTGGGCCGAGATCACACCACTGCACTTCAGCCTGGCGACACAGCAAGACTCCTCAAAAAAAAAAAAAGAAAAAAGAAAAAAGGATTCCCCGTTTCTGATAGAGATAGTATATTTTATATTGAAAAGCCAATTAGGCCAGGAGACCTGAATTAGGCCAACTGTCTTTCCACGGGTTTGGGGGCTCGTGGCTTCTGTCTATGCTTGCCTGACACAGCCCGAGCTGGCCAGGTTCCCAGATTTATCTCAGTTTCTTGCTTCTTGGTCACTGAGATTTCAAGATAGGCATGTGTACTCCTCCCTATCTCTGGAGGCAATCCGTGGCTGTGGTTTCCTCAGTTTAGGCTGAAAGATAAGTAACTGCTGGCTTGTCTAGGATTGTCAATTTCTAGTTAAACTGGCTTAAAATAATCTCCCACTTGTCTAAACACATGCAGACCCAGCATTGAAAATTAATGGAAGCCAGGTGCGGTGCCTCACGCCTGTAATCCTAGCACTCTGGGAGGCCGAGGTAGGCCGATCACCTGAGGTTTGGAATTTGAGACCAGCCTGGCCAACGTAGCAAAACCCCGTCGCTACTAAAACTACAAAAATTAGCCGGGTGTGGTGGCACATGCCTGTAATCCCAGCTACTCAGGAGACTGAGGCAGGAGAACTGCTTGAACCCAGGAGGTGGAGGTTGCAGTGAGCAGAGACCGCGCCACTGCACTCCAATCTGGGTGACAGAGTGAGACTCTGTCTCAAAAAGAAAAAAAAAAAAAAATTAACATAACCTAGTGACATCTCAAGGACTTCTGGTGATGTCTCCAGCCTGACTGAAACTTATCTATGCCATGTGTTTGCTAATAAACATGGGGCTGCCTTAGTCAATGCTCAAGGTTAGCAGCAGCCTCACGATCATTTTAAGGCAGTAACAAAGGTGACCGTTGGTGGAGATGCCAACAAGCTCTCATTCCCCATGATAGAGGCCTGGGGTCAGCCACAGTAGGTAATTTGTACTCACAGAATATCTTCAGTCTCAGGGGCTCCTTTTAGGTTCCCTGAGCTCCTGACTTCTCAGGTTCTAGTTATGTCTAATCTGGTCTTGACTGATCATTTGTGCGTCAGGACAGCAGAAGCTGCATTTTTGGACACAATGACCAGGGAAGATTACACATCCCAAACTGCCCTGATTCCCCAACATGTGTATGGACAAAGTGGGATAAAAGTGCACCAGGGTGGTGGGAAGCCCCAGGGATTCTGGTGGCTAGCCTGGCTGTCTACAGGATGGCAGAGTTCTTCTTGGGCCGCTCATTTAATCCCTCCGCACAGAACTGTTAACATCTCTGTGCCATTCTTCAGCTAAATGAGAACCTAACGCAGGCCTGATGCATGGCTCAGATTACACAGCGGATGTGAAGAGGCTTTGGGAACATATCCTTTCTCCTAAGGACAGGGAGGGGATGCTAGCGTGGGGTGCCTGCGATATTGCATGCAGGTCAATGAGAACAGTTACCGACACAGACTTAACCCGAGTCCTCAAAGTGTGTTTTATTATTATTTGTTCATCCTTTAAACATGAATCTAAATGTTGGCTTAAAATCAGGATTTACGCGCAAAGGGCTTCACAGTTTAACAATACTGGCTATGACTTTTGGAGTTCCATGTTGTGGGCCAGGCACTTCCCTTATTATTATTTTGAATCTTGTCAATGGTACTTTACATTTGAGCTCTTGCCCACTCTACCAGAGCAAGGATTATAACCTTAATTTTTTTCTTACCCCAAGACCTATGCTCTTTGTCTCTCTCTTTGGCTAGGAAAGACTTCTGAGGCAGGTGGAAGGAAGGAGGGAGCGATGCAAGGAGAAGCTTTCCGATTCCGTAACACACCTGGTTGTGCAAAGTTCACCTCTACATATAAAGTTTTTGTTTTCCAAGTCATTGAACCGGCGACATATTCTACCGGCCATTTTGGTTGTGGCAACCCCAATTCCCTTAATTTTTTTTCTGTGACAAGAAAGGGAATTAGACTAGGCCGCCTTGCCCGGGCTTTTTAAGAAACCCCACCAACCACCCGGGTAAGGAGCGCCGCTCTCCCAACCGTGGGTCCAGGGCGTGTACGGTTTTCAGTGTGGCCTCTTCCTTCGCCCCACTCTGGACTTGCGGGTCGGCGCCGGCAGGGGCGGGCCTCGGCAGGGCCACGCTGCCACGCCCGGCGTCTCCGCCCCCTTATTTAAATACGCGGCGCCGGCGAGTGCGTCGAGCTCGCCGCGGACCCAAGATGGCGGCGTGTGGACGTGTACGGAGGATGTTCCGCTTGTCGGCGGCGCTGCAGCTGCTGCTGCTAGCCGCGGCCGGGGCCGAGAAACTCCCCGGCCAGGGCGTCCATAGCCAGGGCCAGGGCCCCGGCGCCAACTTTGTGTCCTTCGTAGGGCAGGCCGGAGGCGGCGGCCCGGCGGGTCAGCAGCTGCCCCAGCTGCCTCAGTCATCGCAGCTCCAGCAGCAGCAGCAGCAGCAGCAGCAGCAGCAACAGCAGCAGCAACAGCAACAGCAGCCTCAGCCGCCACAGTTGCCTTTCCCGGCGGGTGGGCCTCCGGCTCGGCGAGGAGGAGCGGGGGCTGGTGGGGGCTGGAAGCTGGCGGAGGAAGAGTCCTGCAGGGAGGACGTGACCCGCGTGTGCCCCAAGCACACCTGGAGCAACAACCTGGCGGTGCTCGAGTGCCTGCAGGATGTGAGGGAGGTGAGGAGGTGGGACGAAGCCGGGAGGGCCAGGCCTGGTGCGGGCCCGAGGGTGTTGCCAGCCTTGGAAGACGCTGACGCCGGTCGGCTGCTTTTCTCGCTTCCTCTGTGCTGCACTCGCTCCTTCCCTCTTTGCTCCTCATTCCCAGGCGCATTCAGGGAAAAGGATCCCACCCCCACTTCTTCATTCCCTCGCCCTTATTTCCCTCCCTGTTGCCGGGGTCTGGGACGAAGACCTGGACTCCTGGCCGCAATCCGCGGAGGCCCAGAGCGTGTCTGTTCGCTCCTGTCTTTTGTGTGATCCTCTATACCGAGTGTCTCCTCGCCGAACACCAGTTTAGGATTTTGCGATCAGTTTCGACTAGGACAATTTGTGGCAAGCCATTTAAACATAAAAAAATGCCTGGCGTACTTAGGCTGTAAAGAACGATCTGTTTATTAGCAGTAGGTGTTTGATCTGCTGTTTATTACAGTAGATGTAATTCGCAAATCCATCTTCTTGCTGAAATAATGTATGCTTTGTTTTCTTCACTTACTTTGGTCAGTTTGTATTGAACCCCATGTTTAGGCTGTTAACTCCGAGTGACTTGGCGACCCAAAGCTTGAAAAGTTGGGGAAGCATTTGAAGCTGTGTTTGTGGCTGGGTTATGGGGTCTTGCCTTTCTGAGGTCTCAATGTGATTTTAACAGTATCTGTTAATGAAATCTAGATTTGCCATTGCTTGGTGTGATTCAGTTAAGTGACATTGATAATTTATAATCTAGGTTTAATGCTGCAGACTGTAAGTGCATATTTGACAATTCTCAAAGTTTGGGAGCAAATCTGACAGTAGAAACTTTTTCCAGAGGTGTAAGTATTAGAATTAGCCCTAAAGGTTGACACATAGAATAAAGCTGCTACTTGATACTGCTTTTAGCTGTTTTTTTTTTTTTTTTTTTTTTAAATTGTAGTATCAGATTTGTTTACGGCGTTCAAGTTATAGGAAGACCACTGACTTGTAGAAATTTGCTACTCTTGGTTCATCTCATGCTCTAGTATTCTATACAAAAGCAATTCAGATAGAGGAAAAGACATACATAAGCAGGAGACAGAAAGAAAGGAAGTTTCCAGAGCCACTGGAAATGCGAGGCCTTACCTGACTTCTCATCTTCAGCTTGAAGGCTAGAAGGATAGTCCTCTGATAGATACAGCTAAGATTCCTAACTCGGGGTGTCAAACTTTTTGGAATTTTCTTTTTGCTCTTTGAGGACACATAATAGATGTCGTTTCATCAAACTACGATCCTAATACTGGTGACCAAACACATTATTAGTGGTTTGTGGTAGAAACAGCACTTTATTTATTTATTTATTTATTTATTTATTTATTTATTTATTTTGAGACAGAGTCTGGCTCTGTCGCCCGGGCTGGAGTGCAGTGGAGCGTTCTCGGCTCACTGCAAGCTTCGCCTCCCGGGTTCACGCCGTTCTCCTGCCTCAGCCTCCCGAGTAGCTGGGACTACAGGTGCCCGCCACCACGCCCAGCTAATTTTTTGTATTTTTAGTAGAGACGGGGTTTCACCGAGTTAGCCAGGATGGTCTTGATCTCCTGACCTTGTGATCCACCTGCCTCGGCCTCCCAAAGTGCTGGGATTACAGGCGTGAGCCACTGTGCCCGGCCAGAAACAGGACATTATTAGGGAAAGTGGCAAAAAGTGCCTATGCAAGGAGTGTATATATCCTTATTCATGTGTATTCCGGACATTTGGAAACCTCCACTTAAAGGAGGCACTTTTATGCTCCAGAGGAGGAAAGGTGTCATGTAAATTGGAAATGGGAGTTTTGGGGGTTTAGGGGGAGGGGGAGGAGCCAAATTCCCAATTTAATGTTTTTTCCTCCAGTTTTTACATACAGAAATACTGAAAGAAGAGTACTGTGAACACCTGTGTATATTCTTCAGGAGGTGGAGTTATTTTTAAACTTCTTTTCTTTTTCCTTTTCTTTTTTTTTTTGATACGGAGTCTCACTCTGTTGCCAGGCTGGAGTGCAGTGGCGTGATCTCGGCTCACTGCCACCTTCACCTCCCGGCTTTAAGCAGTTGTCCTGCCTCAGCCTCCTGAGTACCTGGGACTACAATTGCGTGCCACCACGCCCAACTAATTTTTGTATTTTTAGTAGAGACAGGGTTTCACCATTTTGGCCAGGATGGTCTTGATCTCGTGACCTTGTTATTTGCCCATCTCGGCCTCCCAAAGTGCTGAGATTACAGGTGTGAGCCGCTGTGCCCACCTTATTTTCTTTTCTTTTTTTTTTTTCTTTTTTTTGAGACGCCCGGGCTGGAGTGCAGTGGCACGATCTCGGCTCACTGCAAGGTCCACTTCCCGGGTTCATGCCATTCTCCTGCCTCAGCCTCCCGTGTAGCTGGGACTACAGGCACCCACCACCACGCCTGGCTAATTTTTTGTATTTTTAGTAGAGACGGGGTTTCACCGTGTTAGCCAGGATGGTCTCGATCTCCTGACCTCGTGATCCGCCCTCCTCGGCCTCCCAAAGTTCTAGGATTACAGGCGTGAGCCACCGTGCCTGGCCTATTTTCTTTTTCTTTAAAGACAGTGAAAGGAAATTTCATTCTGCTTAGTCTGGGGGTTAATTAAATCTGATCTATGTGTTTGAAAGAGCATAACTTAAAGAAATAAACCAGCTAGGCACATTTGAAGAAACATGTATGGAATATGTTTTGTATTTGTTGTTCAGTAAGTAGAACTGTTTGATAGTGAAATAGATACACGTACTTTTCTATCCCTTTGGATATAAATGCAGGGAACATTGTCCTATCTGTATCCATTATTGGAATTATGAAAAGGCAGAGCATATGAGTAGAGTTGTTCCTTGGTATCACTGGAGGATGGTTCCAGGCCTCCTTCAGATACTGAAATCTGAGGACGCCCAAGTAACTTATACCATATAAAAGGGTGTCATATTTCCATATGATCTGTGCACACCCTTCCAAATTCTTGTCATCTGTAAAATACTTACGATGCCTAGTACAGTGCCTACATATCACTTCATTCATGTGGATTCACTGTAGTACTTGGCATGTGTCAAACAACTTTTGCTTTTTGGAAACTTATGGAACTTTCCTTTCTGAAAAATATGTTTTACGTTGGAGACAAGTTCTCACTCTGTCATCCAGACAGGAGTGCAATGGTGCAGTGATAGCTCACTGCAGCCTCAACCTTCTGGGTTCAAGAGCTCATTGCAGCCTCAGCCTTCCGGGTTCAGGTGATCTTCCCACCTGGGCTTCCCAAAGCGCTGGGATTAGAGGTGTGAGCCATTGTGCCTTGGCCTTGGGATTCTTTTTTTTTTTTTTTTTAACGCTCTCAGATGAGTCATGCTTTTAAAAAGGCCAAGTATATCATGGGTCCACTATTCAATAATAGATGTAATAGCCAGTAATGGTGTGTTAGTAGTTCTAGTTGTGTGTGTATAATTAGTAGTAGTTCAAGTTATTTAAATAAAAACAAAGAACTAGAAAGTATAAGGCAGGCCGGGCACGGTGGCTCACGCCTGTAATCCCAGCGTTCTGGGAGGCTGAGGCAGGTGGATCACGAGGTCAGGAGATCGAGACCATCCTGGCTAACACAGTGAAACCCCGTCTCTACTAAAAAATATGAAAAATTAGCCGGGTGTACTAAAGAATACAAAAAATTAGCCGGGCTTAGTGGCGGGCGCCTGTAGTCCCAGCTACTTGGGAGGCTGAGGCAGGAGAATGACGTCAACCCTGGAGGCGGAGTTTGCAGTGAGCCAAGATCGAACCACTGCACTCCAGCCTGGGTGACAGAGCTAGACTCCGTCTCAAAAAAAAAAAGAAAGTATAAGGCAAAAAAGAAAAAATATTCCCTGAGCTGTTCTAGTAGGTGGAGTAATAATACCAAAGAAAGAGAAGATACTATTGCCTAGTATGTGATAAAGAAGGCATGCTTGATGTTGCTGGTCATTTTAAAATACTTTATGTATTCTTGGTTGAAATGGCCAGTAGCACTTTTTTTGTTTTTTGTTTTTTCCCAGTAGTGTCTTGTATTTTGAAGTTTCAGATGGAGACCTTGGTTCCTTAGAAGTTTATGGTGTTCAGCCAGGTGCGGTGGCTCATGCCTGAAATCCTGACACTTTGGGAGGCTGAAGCAGGAGGATAGCTTGAGCTCAGGAGTTCAGTACCAGCCTGGGCAACATAGTGATTTACCGTCTCTAAAAAAAGAAGTTTGTGATGTTCATAGATTAGATTTTTTTTTCTTTTTTTTTAAGACGGAATCTCATTCTCTTGCCAGGCTGGAGTGCAGTGGTGCGATCTCAGCTCACTGCAACATCTGACTCCCTGGTTCAAGTGATTTTCCTGCCTCATCCTCCCGAGTAGCTGGGATTACAGGCGCGTGCCACCTTGCCCAGCTAATTTTTGTATTTTTAGTAGAGACTGGGTTTCACCATGTTCACCAGGATAGTCTTGATTTTCTGACCTCACGATTTGCCCACCTTGGTCTCCCAAAGTGGTGGGATTACAGGTGTGAGCCACTCAGCTGTTTTTTTTTTTTTTTTTTTTTGGTTTTATTTTTTGAGATGGAATCTTGCTCTGTCACTCAGGCTGGAATGCAGTGGCACAATTTTGGCCTACTGCAACCTCTGCCTCCTGGGTTCAAGTGATTTTCCTGTGTCAGCCTCCTCATCACCTTGGCCAGGCTGGTCTTGAACTCCTGACGTTAGGTGATCTGCCTGCCTCGGCCTCCCAAACTGCTGGATTACAGGCATAAACCACTGTGCCTGTAGATTTTCTTACAGAGAAGTAGAGAGATAGGGTAATGAGTCCCTGGGTATACATCACCCAGTTTCAACTGTCCCCACCCTTTTTGATTTTTGTTTTTGTTTTTTTTTGAGAGATGTAGTCTCACTCTGTCACCCAGGCTGGAGTGCAGTGGCGCGATCTCGGCTCACTGTAACCTCAGCCTCCTGATTTCAAGTGATCCTCCTGCCTCAGCCTCCCAAGTTGCTGGGACTACAGGCGTCTGCCACCACACCTGGCTAATTTTTGTGTTTTTTAGTAGAGATAGGGTTTCACTATATTGGCCAGACTGGTCTCGAACTTCTGACCTCATAATCTGCCCTCCTCGAGCTCCCAGAGTTCTGGGATTACAGGCATGAGCCACCCTTTTATTTTTAGGGCACAGGGTTGGGAGGCTGGCATATTTTAAAGCAAATCCCAGATGCTGTCATTTCAAATACTTCAATGCATATCTGCGATAAATACTTTTTAAAAGCTAGAAGCTGGCCAGGCGCCGTGGCTCAAGCCTGTAATCCCAGCACTTTGGGAGGCTGAGACGGGCGGATCACAAGGTCAGGAGATCGAGACCATCCTGGCTAACCCGGTGAAACTCCGTCTCTACTAAAAAAATACAAAAAACTAGCCGAGCAAGGTGGCGGGCGCCTGTAGTCCCAGCTACTCGGGAGGCTGAGGCAGGAGAATGGCGTGAACCCAGGAGGCGGAGCTTGCAGTGAGCTGAGATCCAGCCACTGCACTCCAGCCTGGGCGACAGAGCGAGACTCCATCTCAAAAAAATAAATAAATAAAAATAAAAGCTAGAAGCTTTTGTTTTGTTTTTTGTATTTAAGTGTATAATGAAATCTTTCTGTTGCAAGTAATTCTGACACTAAAAAGAAAAACCATAAAAAATGTTTTTCTTGCCACCTTTTCTTCATATATCAGTCTCAGATTATAAATTTGTAACCATACTCTAAGGTTTGCACAGAGTGAATGCTTTGTAAATGTTTAAATAAACTAATTTAGGTATTGAACAGAAATTAACATTTCAGTGTTGCAAACCATAAACCCCCTTTTAGACTCATAGGTAAACATTTTTGTTACGCTGCTCTTAACCTTTCACTTAACTGTATACTTGAGATAGTGTACTACACCATCTCTATTGTCTCACTGTTGATAGTCATGTGAGGTGATTAGTGCTAGTGTTATTATTTTAGCAGAGAAATAGGCTCAAAGAGCTATAACTTGTCTGATGTTGTGTCCTAAGTGGTAGAGCTGGTATTCAGCAAGTCCTTTTTATATTAAAAGACCATACTCTTTCTAATCTACCATGGGTGGTTGTGGCTAAGGAAAAGAGTATGTGACTATTGAGAATGCCACAGGTTTATAAATGTATGCTAAATGGGACACAAGAACAATTGAGTTGTAACAGTGCATTGAAGTATTTGTAGATTTCTCAGGCAGATGTATCGGCATTATCACCCAACGCTAATTTAATTAGTCTAAGTGCATCATAAACTGAATTTCTGCTTTATGAAAAGAGTTTCAAATCCCAGTTCACCTTAAGCAGGATTTGTACTAGAACACTGGAAGCGTTGTTGTTTTTTTTTTTTTTTTTTAAATTATAAGAGAGACGAGATCTTGCTGGGTTGCCCAGGTTGGTCTCAAACTCCTGAGCTCAAATGACCCACCCTCCTCTGCCTCCCGGATGCTGAGGTTACAGATGGAGCCGCCACACCCAACCCCTACAGTACAGTTTCTAAGATCTCTGCTGTCTAACCTGTATGAGTCGTTTCCTGTATATATTCTCTGTATGTATATATTGTAAAGTTTCTAGGATTATATATATGCCAGCTTCTGATTCCATATTCATTCATGGAGGGAATCAGTGACAATGAATAATTCAAACAGCAGTTAATCCAAACTTTGTTTGGCTTTAGGATATATTATGATTGTTTTGTTTCAGCCAATATGGAATTTCCTCCTATGCTGTCTCTCAGTGGTTGGAAGCAATCTAACCACATAATCAAGTCATTATTGATCTGTTATACACCTATCATTGTGGAAGGACAATTGTGCTTTAAGACACCACCATTGCTTACAGTTGGTTGTGATCAAGAAACAATTATATAATAGAGTGTTAATCACTTGATGTCATACAGATAGTAAATTATTTTAGGGCAGTGAAATAAGCACAAAATTAGGATTTAGATTTGGGTGGAACCCAGCTCTGCTATTCTTAGCTTGAAATTTCAATCACTTTTTTTTTTTTTTGAGATGGAATCTCTCTCAGTCGCCCAGATTGGAATGCAGTGGTGCATTCTTGGCTCACTGAAACCTCTGCCTCCTGGGTTCAAGTCATTCTACTGCCTCAGCCTCCCAAGTAGCTGGAACTGCACACGTGCGCTACCACACCCGGCTAATTTTTGTATTTTTAGTAAAGACGGGAATTTCGCCATGTTGGCCAGGCTGGCCTTGAACCTCTGACCTCAGGTGATCTGCCTGTCTTGGCCTCCCAAAGTACTAGGATTACAGGTGTAAGCCACTGCACCCGGTCTCTTTTCTTTTTTTTTGAGACGGAGTCTTGCTCTGTCGCCCAGGCTGGAATGCAGTGGCTGGATCTCAGCTCACTGCAAGCTTCGCCTCCCGGGTTTACGCCATTCTCCTGCCTCAGCCTCCCGAGTAGCTGGGACTATAGGCGCCCGCCACTGTGCCCGGCTAGTTTTTTGTATTTTTTAGTAGAGACAGGGTTTCACCGTATTAGCCAGGATGGTCTCGATATCCTGACCTCGTGATCCGCCCGTCTCAGCCTCCCAAAGTGCTGGGATTACAGGCTTGAGCCACCGTGCCAGCCTGGTCTCTTTTCTTAAGCAAGGACTGTCTACTTTAGCTTTGTCCTTGTTCTTTGTTTTTTTTTTTTTTTTTTTTTTGGAGAGTCTTGCTGTATCTCCTAGACTGGCTGGAGTGCAGTGGCATGATCCATGGCTCACTGCAACCTCGAACTCCTGGGCTCAAGCTATCTTCCCACTTCAGCCTCCCGAGTAGCTGGGACTATGGTACACACCACCACTTAGCCTTGTTCTAAGCGGAAATATACATGAACTCATGAATTTGATGTGCTAGGTACATTCTAATATGTATGAAACTAAATATATGACTATAATGTATACAGTACCAACACATACCACCTGAAATCATCTTGCGTATTACCAATAGCACACGCTTCGGAAAACACTAACACTGGATTATCTCTCTGGTTTTTTTTTGTTTTTTTTTTGTTTTTTTGGTTAAGATGGAGTCTTGCTCTGTCACCCAGGCTGGAGTGTAGTGGCGTGATCTCGGCTCACTGCAACCTTTGCCTCCTATATTCAAGCGATTCTCCTGCCTCCGCCTGTCTAGTAGCTGGGAGTACAGGTGCCAGCCACCAGGCCTGGCTAATTTTTGTGTTTTTAATAGAGATTGGGTTTCACCATGTTGGCCAGGCTGGTCTTGAACTCCTGACCTCAGGTAATCCCACCCGCCTCAGCCTCCCAAAGTGCTGGGATTACAGGCGTGAGCCACCGCTCCTGGCCTTGGATTATCTCTTAAGATTCTTCCAGCTCTGGTGCTTTGTGATTTTGTGATCTGTGGGAATATAAAACGTGCAGGAGAGTTGTAGCACAGGTAGAAAGGGGAGATGCTTTGAGGAATTATTAAAGGGGCTGTACTGACTGAAATAGAGAACTTGAAAATGTTTTCAGTCCAGATCATGAAGGGTCGTATATTCACCTCTGATTGGTTCTCCAAATAAAGTCTGGAAACAGGATGTTTTTATCCCTACCTGAGATAAAAATATTCCAGCAGATAACTGAGAATTACCTGTAAAGTAGTATTGTCATTTGTGGCAAATACTTTTTAAGAAATCTCTTGATGAGAATGCTTTACAGTATATAGTTGCTTAATAATTCATTGTTCTGTAGAAGGAAATAAAATACCTGAACAGTCCAAAAGATGAAATGCTGCATTTCTCTTTTGTACATTTCTCCTAATGTGTTCAAAACAAATTTACTCAGGAACAATAACAAAAATCTCCTCTTTATATAAGATATGTATGTATATATATGTTTTTGTTGTTGTTTTGAGGTGGAGTTTCGCTCTTGCTCAGGGTGGAGTGAAGTGGAATGGCCTCGGCTCACTGCGACCTCTGCCTCTTGGGTTCAAGCCTTTCTCCTGCCTCAGCCTCCTGAGTAACTGGGATTATAGGCGCTCGCCATCACACCCGGCTAATTTTTGTATTTTTAGTAGAGACGAGGTTTCACCATGTTGGTCAGGCTGGTCAGGTCTCGAACGCCTGACCTCAGGTGATCCACCCACCTCAGTCTCCCAAAGTGTTGGGATTACAGGCGTGAGCCACCGCAGCCGGCCTTACTTATATATATATATATTTTTTTTTTTTTTTTTTTGAGACGGAGTCTCGCTCCGTTGCCCAGGCTGGAGTGCAGTGGCCGGATCTCAGCTCACTTCAAGCTCCGCCTCCTGGGTTTACGCCATTCTCCTGCCTCAGCCTCCCGAGTAGCTGGGACTACAGGTGCCCGCCACCTCGCCCGGCTAGTTTTTTGTATTTTTTTAGTAGAGACGGGATTTCACTGTGTTAGCCAGGATGGTCTCGATCTCCTGACCTTGTGATCTGCCTGTCTCAGCCTCCCAAAGTGCTGGGATTACAGGCTTGAGCCACCACGCCCGGCAACTTATATATTTTTAAAACAGCAATTAAAATGGCTTATAGGCTATCATGTAAATTAACTTTTCTTCTTTCTTTTTTTTTTTTTTTTGAAACGGAGTCTCACTCTGTCACCAAGCTGGAGTGCGGTGGCAGGATCTT
The DNA here is from genome assembly GCF_043159975.1 of Macaca nemestrina. Classification (NCBI taxonomy): domain Eukaryota; kingdom Metazoa; phylum Chordata; class Mammalia; order Primates; family Cercopithecidae; genus Macaca; species Macaca nemestrina. The sequence continues at coordinate 73,416,012 of NC_092142.1, read as the reverse complement.
GGCTCACTGAAACCTCCGCCTCCTGGGTTCAAGTGATTATCCTTCCTCAGCCTCCCGAGTAACTGGGACTACAGGCACCTGGCACCACGTCCAGCTATTTTTTTTGTATTTTTAGTAGAGACGGGTTTTCACCATGTTGTCCAGGATGGTCTCAATCTCTTGACCTCGTGATCTGCCTGCCTTGGCCTCCCAAAGTGCTGGGATTACAGGCGTGAGCCACCGTGCCTGGCCAATTTTTCTAATTTCAGCAAACATTTATTGAAACCTGTGTGCAAGACACTGCTCAGTGTTCAAGGATACTGCTACTAATAATAATAGGTAGCATTTACTGAGGGTTTTCTGCGTGCCCTGTCCTGACGGATTGGATGCTTTCTAGGCATTATCTCATTTAATTTTATGAGAGATGTTTTATTATTATAATTATTATTGATTTTGTTTGTTTGATTTTGTTTTTGAGACAGAGTCTTGCTCTGACGGCCAGGCTGGAGTGCAGTGGTGTGATCTCAGCTCACTGTAGTCTCTGCCTCCCGGGTTCAAGCGATTCTCCTACCTCAGCCTCCTGAGTAGCTAGGACTGCAGGTGCACACCATCATGTCCAGCTAATTTTTGTTTTTTTAGTAGAGATGGGTTTTCACCACGTTGGCCAGGCTGGTCTTGAACTCCTGACCTCAGATGATGTTCTTGCATCACCATCTATCACCAGAGCTTTTTTTTTTTTTTTTTTTTTTTTTTTTTTTTTTTTTTTGAGACGGAGTCTCACTCTGTCATCCAGGCTGGAGGGTAGTGGCATGATCTCAGCTCACTGCAACCTCCGCCTCCCGGGTTCAAGCGATTCTCCTGCCTCAGCCTCCCAAGTAGCTGGGTCTACAGGCGCACCCCACCATGCTCAGGTAATTTTTGTATTTTTAGTATAGACGGGGTTTCACCATGTTGGTCATGCTGGTGTTGTTCTCTTGACCTGGTGATCCGCCCGCCTCGGCCTCCCAAAGTGCTGGGATTACAGACGTGAGCCACTGTGCCTGGTGGTTTGTTTTTTTTTTTTTTTTTTTGAGATGAGGTCTCACTCTGTTGCCCAGGCTGCAGTGCAGAGGCATGATCATGACTCACTGCAGCCTCTGCCTCCCGAGCACAAGTGATCATCCCACCTCAGCCTCCTGAGTATCTGCCCCCTAGTAATAACCATATTTGGTTAATTTTAAAAGTTTTTTTTGTAGAGATGAGGTCTCACTCTCTTGTTCAGGCTGGTCTCCAACTCCTGAGTTCAAGCAGTCCTCCTACCTTGGCCTCCCATAGTGCTGGAATTATAGGCATGTGCCATGGCACCCAACCTATTACATCCTATTATTTTTAGTGAGAAAACTGGTTCTAAATAGCTTGCGTCAGGGCTTGTGAGTAGTGGAGTCAAGATTTGAAAGCAAGTCAGTCCAGCTGTGTGATAGTTCATTTTTCTCCCATCCCTAAGGCATAAGTAACCTAGGACTGCACTGTCTACTGTGGCAGTCAGCAGCCACGTGCAGCTAGTGAACAGTTGAAACGTGGCCTGTTTGAATTGCGATGTGCTGTAAGTATAAAATACACATTTGATTTTGAAGATTTAGTACCAAAAGGATGTAAAATATCACCATAATTTTTTTTTTTTTTTTTTGAGGCAGAGTCTTACTCTTGTGGCCCAGGCTGGAGTGCAGCGGCACAATCTTGGCTGCCTGCAACCTCTGCCTCCCAAGTTCAAGCAATTCTCCTGCCTCAGCTTGCCAAGTAGCTGAGTTTACAGGCACACGCCACCACTTCCAGCTAATTTTTGTATTTTTAGTAGAGAAGGGGTTTCACCATGTTGGCCAGGCTTGTCTCGAACTGCTGACGTCAGGTAATCCACCCGCCTTAGCCTCCCAAAGTGCTGGGATTACAAGCATGAGCAACCACGCCTGGCCCACAATAACTTTTTTTTTTTTTTTTGAGACAGAGTCTCATTCTGTTGCCCAGGCTGGAGTGCACTGGCATGATCTCAAAATATATACATTTTGAAGGGGTAAATCCTCTGGGCGAAAGAATTAAGTTCTGCCAAATTTGGAATACTGCCTGTCAAAGGAAAACTCCACTCTCACGTATAAGGGGCAACCTCTGCCTCCCAGGTTCAAGCAGTTCTTCTGCCTCAGCCTCCCAAGTAGCTGGGAGTACAGGCATGTGGCACCATGGCCAGCAAATTTTACATTTTTAATAGAGATGGGGTTTTGCCATGTTGGCCAGGCTGGTCTCGAACTCCTGACGTCAGGTCATCCACCCGCCTTGGCCTCCCAAAGTGCTGGGATTATAAGCGTGAGCCACAGTGCCCGGCCTGATAATTTTTGTGTTGTTTATGTCTTTAAAAAATAATTTTGATATATTGGGTTAAATAAATTATAAAATCAATTTTACTTTTTAAAAATAAATGACTACCAGGAAACATAAAATTATGTATGTGTCTCACATACTTCTTATGAATAGCGCTGGTCTAGAAGAAAAAGATGTCTTTACTGAAAACCATAATACAAGTTTTAAAGTAATAAGTGTCATAAGAGAAGAATAAATTAAATGCTGTAGGTGTATAGTAGAGGAAATGGTTGGGAGAATCAGAAAAAGAGCCCTTCAGTACTTTTTTTTTTTTTTTGAGACGAAGTCTTGCTCTGTTGCCCAGGCTGGAGTGCAGTGGCGCAATCTCGGCTCACTGCAACCTCTGCCTCCCAGGTTCATGCCATTCTCCTGCCTTAGCCTCCCGAGTAGCTGGGACTACAGGTGCCCGCCACCACGACTGGCTAATTTTTTGTATTTTTAGTAGAGACGGGGTTTCAACATGTTAGCCAGGATGGTCTCGATCTCCTCACCTTGTGATGCGCCCGCCTCGGCCTCCCAAAGTGCTAGGATTACAGGCGTGAGCCACTGCACCTAGTGCCCTTCAGTACTTCTTAACTCTTCTTGAATTGTTGGTTCATGTTAATAAAATTCTTTTTTTTTTGAGACAGTCTTGCTTTGTTGCCCAGGTTGGAGTACAGTGGTGTGATCTCGGCTCACTGCAAGCTCCGCCTCCCAGGTTCATGCCGTTCTCCTGCCTCAGCCTCCCGAGTAGCTGGGACTACAGGCACCCACCACCACGCCAAGCTAATTTTTTTTGTATTTTTAGTAGAGACATGTTAGCCAGGATGGCTAGTGAAACCGTGTTAGCCAGGATGGTCTTGATCTCCTGATCTCATGATCTGCCTACCTCTGCCTCCCAAAGTGTTGAGATTACAGGCCTGAGCCACCACACCGGCCTTAAATTCTTAATTGAACTGCTTTAAAATGCCTCCTAGGCCGGAAGCAGTGGCTCATACCTGTAATACCAGCAATTTGGAAGCCTGAGGTGGGTGGATCCCCTGAGGTCCAGAGTTCGAAACCAGCCTGGCCAACATGGTGAACCTCCGTCTCTATTAAAAATACAAAAATTACCCCGGGCATGGTGGTGCATGCCTGTAGTCCCAGCTACTATGGAGGCGGAGGCTGGAGGATCAATGATCCTGGGAGGCGGAGGTTGCAGTGAGCTGAGATCACGTCACTGCACTCCAGCCTGGGCAACAGAGTGAGAGTCTGTCTCAAAAACAGAACAAAATGAAACAAAACAAAAGCCTCCTAATCTTGTTAATGAGTAGATTTCATCTTCTGCATGCCTAATTTGTGAGTTGTAAGGGGTGCTTTAGCTCCTTCAACTTGAGAACAATACTCTGATAAAACCAGAGGTCAGTTAGTGACTCATCTTAATTTGGTTGCGTTAGATTTGAAACTTAAGAAAGAACCCTAAGTGATGGCCCTCAGAACTGTGCCAGTACTACCCTTTATATCTGCATTAAAATAGAGTGTGAAGGAACAAGGAGTGTGGACTGGAATCTAAAAACAATGACTTAAGAGAACCAGACATCTGTAGTCATTCAGCTTTAATAATTTTACTGAAATCAGAAAATTTTGTTTGACTGAATGTGTGATATTTACAGGACCTGTACATTTTCCTATTAAAGGCTCTAGTAACACCTAGGATTCTTGATAGGGTGAATCATAGTAAAAATGGGTGCTGACTTGTATCCTGGATCTATACACTTGTAAAATAAAACAAATTTTTAAAATGTTTTTGTGTTTCTTTAAAAAATAAATGTGATAGGCTGGGCGTGGTGGCTCACACCTGTAATCCTAGCACTCTGGGAGATGGGTGGACAGATCACCTGAGGTCAGGGGTTTGAGACCAGCCTAGCTAACACGTCGAAATCCCGTCTCTACTAATAGTACAAAAATTAGTCAGATGTGGTGGCGCATGCCTGTAATCTCAGCTACTCGGGAAGCTGAGGCAGGAGAATTGCTTGAACCTGGGAGGCGGAGGTGGCAGTGAGCCAAGGTCACGCCATTGCACTGGGCAACAGTGAGACTCTGTCTCAAAAAAAAAACAAGAAAAATTAAAATGTTATATATATTTAAAATCATAAGCATGATAAGCAATGAAGTGAAATGGTGAGTAAAATTAACCATGAGAATATGAATATAAATTCTAAATAGTTGAAATACAAGTTTTGAAAAAATGACAGCAAAAGAAATTGTGTTAAAAATGCTCTGGTACCAGCTGGGTGTGGTGGCTTACACCTGTAATCCCAGCCCTTTGGGAGGCCGAGGCGGGCAGATCACCTGAGGTCAGGAGTTCGACACTATCCTGGCCAACGTGGTGAAACCCCATCTCTACTAAAAATACAAAAACTAGCCAGGCATGGTGACACATGCCTGTAATCCCAGGTACTCAGGAGGCTGAGGCAGGAGAATTGCTTGAACCGGGGAGGTGGAGGTTGCAGTGAGCGGAGATCGTGTCATTGCACTCCAGCCTGGGTGACAAGAGTGAAACTCTGTCTCCAAAAAAAAAAAAAAAAAAAAAAAAAAAAATGCTCTGGTACTTCACTTGTAATTTAAGTTTAAACGAGAAAGACCGCCCTGCAAGTCATTTAGCAGAACTCTGAAAATAATTACACTGGCCATATCAGCTCTGTAATGTGATAAACAGCATGAAGTAGACAGTAACTTCAACGATGAAGAAAGGGATGTAATGGAGAATTTTAATCATGAACAAATATCATGCCATCTGTTAATTAGTGCCATTGTCTTAGTGCATTTCGTGTTGCTCTAACAGAATACCCAAGACTGGGTAATTTGTAAAGAAATATTTATTTGGCTCATAGTTCTGGAGATTGGGAAGTCCAAGATTGAGAGGCCCTATCTGGTGAGGGCTGGCTTGCTGCATCATCCCATGGCAGAATGTGGAAGGACAAGAGAATGCAAGAGAAAGGGTGGGCTTGCACAAGGAATGTGCATAACTCATCCTTTTATCAGAACCCCACTTCCCGGGCAACGGAAATAAGGGCGTTAATCCATTCATGAGGCCACAGTGCTCTCATGACCTGGTCACCTCTTAAAGGTCCCGTCTCTCAGCACTTGTATTGGGGATTAAGTTTCCAACAGATGAACTTTGGGGGACACATTCAAACGATAGCAACCATTTACTGAGGACACACCTATTATATATGATGTAAAATCAGAAGAGATAAGGTCCTACAGTCATGTGAAGCTTGTGATGAGAGGAAAAGCATTGTGGTAAATGGAAAAATAGAATGGGCTTTGGAACTGCAGTCCTGGATTCAAATCCCAGCTCACTTACCAGTTATTATGACCTTGGACAAGTTAATCTCTCAAACCTTCAGTTTTCTTATTTGTAAATGGTCTTCCGTTTCCCTTTTGTTGTTGTAGGTGAGATCATTCAAGATAATGCTTTTTGTTCGCTGCCTTAAGAGAAATGTGAAATAAACTGGAATGCTTCACACCCTTTATATAATCCTTCCAAAGCGTCTCCAATAAAGCTTTGGAATAAGGTCAAGAACATTTATATAAACAGTCCGGGTGCGGTGGCTCACGCCTGTAATCCCAGCACTTGGGGAGGCCAAGGCGGGTGGATCACCTGAGGTCAGGACTTCAAGACCAGCCTGGGCAACATGGGGAAACCCCATCTCTACTAAAAATACAAAAATCAGCAAGGTGTGGTGGCGTGCACCTGTAATCCCAGCTACTCAGGAGACTGAGGCAGGAGAATCGCTTGAACCCAGGAGGCGGAGTTTGCAGTGAGTCGAGATCGCTCTTTTGCACTCCAGCCTGGGTGACAGAGCAAGACTCCATCTCAATCAGTCAGTCAATCAGTAAATAAATTACAGAAGGCCAGGCACGGTGGCCCACACCCCAGCACTTTAGGAGACCAAGGTGGCAGATCGCATAAGCCAGAAGTTTGAGACCGGTTTGCCAATATGGTGAGACCCCATCTCTACATACATACATAAATACATGCATGGTATTTAAATGTGTACACTTTGAAGGAAGGGGTAAATCCTCTGGGTAAAGGAATTAAGTTTTGCCAAATTTGGAATACTGCCTATCAAAGGAAGACTCTGCTCTCATGTATAAGGGGAAAAAGGATAGTTCAGAAGACTACTTTTTTCCCTGTATAAAACCAGATAAATTCAAAAATTACTGAAATTTTTCTGAAAGATGGTGACTTTTCAGAGGGAAAGTAATATGTAAGGTCTTTTGCTCTCATATTGTCAAGGTTGGAACATTTCTCTGGCTTGTGAAGCGGTCTGTAATACTAAGATATAAATACTAGACTTAGCCATACATTAAGGACAGCGCAAATAATTTTTGCTGTGTAAGTCTTTGGTTTTTTTTTTTTTTTTTTTTTTTTTTGGAGATGGGGTCTTGCTCTGTTGTACAGGCTGGAGTGCAGTGGCATAATCTTGGCTCACTACAACCTCTGCCTCCCAGGTTCCGGTGATTCTTCTGCCTCAGCCTCCCGAGTTGCTGGGACTACAGGCACATGCCACCACGCCCAGCTGTTTTTTGTATTTTTACTAGAGATGGGTTTTCACCATGTTGGCCAGGCTGGTCTCAAAACTTCTGACCTTGTGATCCGCCCACCTTGGCCTCCCAAAGTGTTGAGATTACAGGCATGAGCCACCATGTCTGGCCCTGTAAGTCTTCTTTCAGAAGTAACTAGGCAGCAGAGTTTTGAAATAGTTGAAAATCCACTATTTTATTTTCATATTTTTATATTTTAATTTTTTTTTTTTTAACAAGAAAGGCTGTACTTTGACATAATTTCACTTTAAAACTCTGAGTTTGGTAGGTTTATTAGAACCTGACTATTATGTGTATTGATAGCAGCTTTTAGTGCGTCCAGTGGTGGTGATGCTTTTCTTTTTCTTTTTTTTTCTTGAGACAGAGTTTTACTCTTGTTGCCCAGGCTGGAGTGCAATGGCGTGGTCTCGGCTCACTGCAACCTCTGCCTCCCAGGTTCAAGCGATTCTCCTGCCTCAGCCTACCGAGTAGCTGGGTTACAGGCACTGCCACCATGCCCGGCTAATTTTGTATTTTTAGTAGAGACGGGGTTTCTCCATGTTGGTCAGGCTGGTCTCGAACTCCTGATGTCAGGTGATCCGCCTACCTCAGCCTCCCAAAGTGCTGGGATTACAGATGTGAGCCATGGCGCCTGGCCTGAAACTTCTTATAACTGTAAAAAAAAAAGAAAAACATCAGCCAGGCACGATGGCTCACGCCTGTAATCACAGCACTTTGGGAGGCCAAGGCAGGCGGATCACAAGGTCAGGAGATCAAGACCATCCTGGCTAACACAGTGAAATCCTGTCTCTACTAAAAAATACAAAAAAATTAGCCGGGCGTGGTGGCGTGCGCCAGCTACTCAGGAGGCTGAGGCAGGAGAATGGCATGAACCCGGGAGGTGGAGCTTGCAGAGATCGCGCCGCTACCCTCCAGTTTGAGTGAGAGAACTAGGCTCCGTCTCAAAAAAATAAACAAAAACAAAAGTCTCAAGGATTTGTACTATTGGTATCCTTTTATTATTTGTTTGTTTATTTTATTTATTTATTTATTTATTTTTGAGACAGAATCTCACTCTGTCACCCAGGCTGGAGTGCAGTGGCTGGATCTCAGCTCATTGCTACCTCTGCTTCCCATCATGTTCAAACAATTCTACCTCAGCCTCCTGAGCAGCTGGGACCACAGGCGTATACCGCCACGCTCGGCCAAGAATATTTACTATTGGTATACTTTCATTTTCAACTTGAAAGTGTATGTGAAATAGGAGAAATTAGGGCAGAAGTCAGAAGAAATTGGTGTGCTTCCCTTCCTCTTGTGGAAATTCTCATTCTTTAGCCCAGATACTCAACCTGTTTGCCTCTCCTTCGCACTGGCTCCATACACATCTTGCTGCCCCACACCCACAGATAAATAGTGTAGCGGTGTGGGCTTCTGGAGAGTACAGAGTTACAGCTTCAGAGTTTACAGGGCTTATATGTAAGTGTTATTTTTGGGAAAATATTTTATATTCAGTGATTTGGGAATTTTCTGTACCAAAATATTTCCCAGTGCCCTTCCCTCAGCACAGCCCATTGCTTCTCCTCCCCCGCCAGCTAGGTCCACTTTAGGCATTGTTTTCTTCCTTCATTTTTGTTAGATTGAACTATAAGAAATTACCAATATTTCATCATATTTGACTTATAAAAACATTTTCATATGGTTTAACGTAATTGTTCTTTTTTTTTTTTTTTGAGACAGAGTTTTACTCTGGCACCCAGGCTGCAGTGCAATGGTGCGATCTCAGCTCACTGCAACCTCCGCCTCCTGGGTTCAAGTGGTTCTCCTACCTCAGCCTCTTGAGTAGCTGGGATTACAGGTGCAAGCCACCATGCCTATCTAAGTTTTTTTTTTTTTGTACTTTTAGTAGAGACGGGGTTTCACCATGTTGGCCAGGCTGCTCTTGAACTCCTGACCTCAAGTTATCCACCCACCTCGGCCTCCCAAAGTGCTGGGATTACAAGCATGAACCACCATGCTTGGCCACTCACGAAATACATTTGATTAAAAAAGAATGGATATTGGTCTAACAACCTTCTCCCTAAGAGTAAATATTTAATTACTCTTAGTCAAGTTGCTATTTAGCTTTCAGTTTATAGAACCCTTTTAATTTTATTTGTAGCTCTTGATAACCGTGTGTGATAGATATGACAGATACTAGCCTTATTTTACAGATAAAAAACCATGAATCAGATAGATTTTTATTTGCACAAGTCACATAGTGTTAAGAACAGACTGAGCATGGTGGCTCATGTCTGTAATCCCGGCACTCTGGTAGGCTGAGCCTAGGAGTTTGAGATCAGCCTGGGCAACATGGCCTAACCCCATCTCTACAAAAAATACAAAAATTAGCCAACGTGGTGGTGAGAACCTGTAGTCCCAGCTACTCATGAGGTTTTTTGTCCCTCTTTCTCTCTTGAGCTCTAATCTTATGTAGGTTAAATTGATTACTATTGTCCCACAAGGGGGCTCTGTTTTTAATCCCCCCACCCAACCCCAACTGCCCCAGTTTTTTTCTCTCCGTGTTTCATTTTGGATAATTACTATTGCTGTATCTTCAGGTTCACTGATGTTTTCTTCTGTAGTTTTCAACCAGCTATTAATACCATCCAGTGAATTTGGTATTTTAGATATATTTCACATATAGAAGTTTGATTTGGGTCTTTTACATATATAGTCGATTATCCATTATGTTCATGTTTTCCTTTACACCCTTTAGTGTACTTGTAATAGCTGTTTTTTTCTTTTTTGTTTTTCTTTTTTGGAGACAGAGTCTCGCTCTGTCGCCAGGCTGGAGTGCAGTGGCGCGATCTCGGCTCACTGCAACCTCCGCCTCCCAGGTTCAAGTGTTTCTCCTGCCTCAGCCTCCCGAGTTGCTGGGACTACAGGCATGCACCACCATGCCCAGCTAATTTTTGTATTTTCAGTAGAGACGGGGTTTCACCATGTTAGCCAGGATGGTCTCTATCTCTTGACCTCATGATCGCCCACCTCAGCCTCCCAAAGTGCTGGGATTACAGGCGTGAGCCACCGTGCCCAGCCATAATAGCTGTTTAAGGTCCTCATGTGCTAATTCCATCATCTCTGTCATTTCTTAATCTTTTTCTGATGATTAGGTTTTGTTATTAGTCATATTCCTGCTTTCCAAGTGTGGTAACTTTTTATTGGATTCAAGGGGATCCCTCTGCAGATTTCCTGTGACCATTCTCAGTACAGAACTCCTTCTCTCTTCTCACTCTTTCTTGGTTCCAGTATTCAAATCTTGCAAATTCTAGCTGCTTTAGATACCCTAAAGTTTCTCTCCTCCATTCAGCAAGACCATCCAATTCTGTTTGGGTTTCCTCTCCCTGTGTTGCAGCCCAGAAGCCACTTCCATACAGTAAGCTAGGTAATCATCGGCTCACCTGGTTTGTTACCTTCTCTCAGGGATCATAGTTAATGCTGCCTGTTGTCCAGTGACTGAAAGTTACTTCATATATCGTGTCTTGTTTACAATGGGAGTAAGGGAGATAGTTTCCATAGTAGCTAATCCTCATGAGTGGAAGTAGAAATCATTACTTCTTGGATTTTAACTTCTGACATATTAAATGTGGGAAGTAATGGGGAGAATTTGTTAGAAAGGGAGATTAATAAGGCCAGGCGCAGTCACTCACGCCTGTAATCTCAGCACTTTGGGAGGCTGAGGCGGGCGGATCACCTGAGGTCAGGAGTTCGAGACCAGCCTGACCAACGTGGTGAAACCCTGTCTCTACTGATAATACAAAAATTAGTGGGCGTGGTGGTGGGCGGCTGTAATCCCAGCTACTTGGTAGACTGAGGCAGGAGAATTGCTTGAACGCAGGATGTAGAGGTTGCAGTGAGCCAAGATCACACCACTGCACTCCAGCCTGGGCAACAGTAGCGAGACTACAATTCAAAAAAAAAAGTTAGAATTACAAATGTGTGTGTATTTTGATCCAAAGTTCTGACTTTATTGAAACAAAAAAATTAGCCAGGCGTGGTGGCAGGCTCCTGTAGTCCCAGCTGCTCTGGAGGCTGAGGTGAGAGGATTGTCTGAGCTGAGGAGATTGAGGCTGCCGTGAGTTATGATTGCGCCACTGCACTCCAGCTTGGGTGACAGAGCGATACCCTGTCTCAAAAAAAATTATTTTTCCATTGCCCAGTGGAAAAATATTTTAGCATGATATAATTTCATTGTGTGTCAAGAAGGTCAACTTGTCTTGTAACTGAGTTGAGGTAATAATAAGCCCTTTACCAGTGTGCAAGATAAAAGTTTTCCTTTCAGTTCATGTACTAATTAGGACAAAACTAACTTCCATAAAAAAACCAAAAATATCAGTGGTTGAACACAAGAGAAGTTGTGGGGGACTGGGATCCAGTCATCTGGTGATCCAGAGACCCAGGTTCCTCTTATCTTGTGGGTCCATTCATTTCCTAGGGCCTTGCCTTTTTTTTTTTTTTTTTTTTTTCCTTATCAGCTCTCTCTGACTCATTGGGATGAAATTCACTTACCATAAGATTCACCCTGTTTACCACCTGTTCTTTTTTTTTTTTTTCCCCGAAACAGTGTCTTGCTCTGTTGCCCAGGCTAGAGTGCAGTGGTGCAATCTCAGCTCACTACAACCTTTGCCTCCGGGTTCAAGCAGTTCTCCTGCCTCAGCCCCTCAAGTAGCTGGGATTACAGGCACCCGCCACTACACCTGGCTAATTTTTCTATTTTCAGTAGTGACAGGGTTTCATCATATTGGCCAGGCTTGTCTCGAACTCCTGACCTCAAGTGGTCTGCCTGCCTTGGCCTCCCAAAGTGTTGAGATTACAGGCGTGAGCCAGCTCATCCGGCCAAATCTTAGATAACTAAACTACTTTGTCATTTGTCATAATTTTACTTAGAGGTTTTTTTTTTGAAACGTAGTCTCAGGCTCTGTCTCCCAGGCTGGAGTAAAGTGGCATGATCTTGGCTCACTGCAAACTCTGCCTCCTGGGTTCACGCCATTCTCCTGCCTCAGCCTCCCAAGTAGCTGGGACTACAGGCGCACACTACCACGCCCGGCTAATATTTTTTGTAGTTTTAGTAGAGACGGGGTTTCACCCTGTTAACCAGGATGGTCTCGATCTCATGACCTCATGATCCTCCCATCTCGGCCTCACAAAGTGCTGGGATTACAGGCGTGAACCACCGCGCCCAGCCTGTTTTTTGTTTTCTTGAGACAGAGTCTCACTCTGTTGTCCAGGCTGCAGTACACTGGTGTAATCTCGGATCACTGCAGCCTCCACCTCCTGGGTTCGAGTGATTCTTCTGCCTCACTCTCCCGAGTAGCTGGGGCTACAGGTGTGCGCCACTGTGCCGAGCTAATTTTTTGTATTGTTAGTAGAGATGGTGTTTCACCATGTTGACCAGACTGGTCTCGAACTCCCGAGCTCGGGTGATCTGCCTGCCTTGGCCTTCCTAAGTGCTGGGATTACAGACATGAGCCACTGTGCCTGGTCAATTTACTTAGAGTTTTTGAATCTGTGATTAGAATTTAAAGATAGGATTTAAAAATTTTTTTTATTTTAGTAGATTTTTGGGGAACACGTGGTGTTTGGTTACATGAATAAGTTCTTTAGTGGTGATTTCTAAGATTTTGGTGCACCCATTACTCAAGCATTGTACACTGTACCCAATGTGTAGGTTTTTTGTTTGTTTGTTTGTTTTCACAAATCTTGCTCTTTTGCCAGGCTGGAGCGCAGTGGCACAATCTCAGCTCACTGCACCCTCCGCCTCCCAGGTTCAAGAGATTCTCCTGCCTCAGCCTCCCAAGTAGCTGGGACTACAGGTGCCCGCCACCACGCCCAGCTAATTTTTGTATTTTTAGTAGAGATGGTGTTTCACCACGTTGGCCAGGATGGTCTTGAAGTCTTGACCTCGTGACTGCCCGCCTTGGCCTCCCAAAGTGCTGGGATTACAGGCGTGAGCCACCGTGCCCAGCCCCCAGTGTGTAGTTTTTTTATCCCTCAATCCCCTCCCACCCTCTCCCCCAAGTCCCCAGAGTTCATTGTATCATTCTGATGCCTTTGCCTCTTCATAGCTTACTTAGCTCTCTAGAATTTAAGGATAGGTTTCTAAAGTGAAACTGACTGAAACTAATTGGTAAGAGTGTTATAAATAATATTAATCATGCTTTGTAAGAAACATACCCTAAGAGATGGTTTATAAATGTATTGCTAACAAAACTCGGTTAATTAATGTTAGGCATTATGATGCAATTAATAGTAACATTTCCAAGTTCATATTATTGTCTGCAAGGAGAATAAAGGAGAGTCAGAGCAAACAGTGTTTTTCAAAGCCATGCGTGGTCAGTGGGAAGGGTCCTGAGCAGCTGGCATTATTGTTCTTGTCAAATCTGGCCCTCTATTGAAATGTCTGTATTAACTTAGTTTTGTTTTCAGGGGAATTAGGAGGTCTAGAAAGACTTTTGGGTAGGAGAATGTCATGATGAAATAGTTAAGGAAATTACTTGGGACACTATGAATTGAAGTGAGGAAAATTGAAGGCACTGAGAAAGCTGCTGTTAAAATAAGATCTCAAAGTAAAGACTTGGGCCAAAGGAAACTAGTAGCAAAGGAGATAAAAGTGGCATTGATGAGGACTCATTACCTAAGAAAAATTTACAGTGCTTTTGTTCGTTCGTTTGACAAATTTTGGATAAATATTATTTACTGTATGCCAGCAACTTAATTGTAGGTCCTGGGAATGTGATGATGATGACACCCTCAGCTCCCCCTTCTAAAAGACGTGGTCCCTGCTCCTGCGGAGCTCACCGTCGAGTGGAGGACGTAGCCATGGTGAGAGCTTTCAAAGAGAGATGCTTGGACATTGGCTCATTGGAGTCTGGAAATGTGTTTCTGAGAAGATGATTGAGCTGAAGGAATGATAGAATTTAACCAAGTGAAGAGAATTTAGATTTTAGGCTGGGTGCTGTGGCTTACTCCTGTAATCCCAGCACTTTGGGAGTCTGAGGCGGGTGGATCACCTGAGGTCAGGAGTTTGAGACCAGCCTGGCCAACATGGTGAAACCCCGCCTCTACTAAAAATGTGATAATTAGCCGGGCTTGGTGGCATGCGCCTGTAATCCCAGCTGCTAGGGAGTTGAGGAATAAGAATTGCTTGAACCCAGGAGGCGGAGGTTGCAGTGAGCCAAGATCACGCTATTGTACTCCAGTTTGGGCGACAGGAGGGAAACTCTGCCCCCCCCCAAAAAAAAAAAGTCAAAGTTTAACTGTTACACTACCTCCAAAAATATATAATTTGTGGTGAATTTGAAATGACAGCTAGGCATTTCAGGCAATTTCCAGTAAGAGGATATAAACTTGGAACTAACTCTTGAACTGAGTCTAAATTTTAGTTGGGGCTATGAACATGGCCAAGCCTTCTTAAAGAATGTGTAAATAGAAGAGTATGATTCCAAGGACTGAGCCCTGGGGACAGCTTGCAATGAAGGGTTGGAAGCTTGTGGAGGGAATTATAGGGAACAGGAGGAGTGGTTGGGAGTTAAAAGAAGATTTACAAGAGTTTAGTTGTGGAAGCCAAGGAAAGGGAAATTTTAGTTGTGAAAGTCAAGAAAAGAGAATTTTTTTTTTTCTTTTTTGAGACGGAGTCTAGCTCTGTCGCCCAGGCTGGAGTGCAGTGGCCGGATCTCAGCTCACTGCAAGCTCCGCCTCCCGGATTTACGCCATTCTGCCTCAGCCTCCCGAGTAGCTGGGACTACAGGCGCCCGCCACCTCACCCGGCTAGTTTTTTGTATTTTTTAGTAGAGACGGGTTTTCACCGTGTTAGCCAGGATGGTCTCAATCTCCTGACCTCATGATCCACCCATCTTGGCCTCCCAAAGTGCTGGGATTACAGGTTTGCGCCACCGCGCCCAGCCAGAAAAGAGAAATTTAAAAGGTAGTAAACCCTTGGGTAACTAGAGTAGCATAGCTAAAGTTAATGACTGGGAAAAGACCATGGTTTCTGGTTTAAGAGATAGAGTACATTCTATAGAACCCAGATTTTGACTATTTGAAAAGTTTGATAGTGAAGAGAAGGTGAGACTATCTTAAAAGGGAGGACATTCCTGTTAACAAAGATCTTTCAAGATTAAGGAAATCCCAGCACCTCGGGATGTTGAGGCGGGCAGACTGCCTGAGCTCAGGAGTTCAAGACCAGTCTGGCCAACATGGTGAAACCCCATCTCTACTAAAAATACAAAATTAGATGGGCGTGGTGGCGCATGCCTAAAATCCCAGCTAATTGGGAGGCTGAGGCAGGAGAATCGCTTGAACCTGGGAGGTGGAAGTTGCAGTGAGCTGAGATCGCCCCATTGCACTCTACCCTGGGCAATAAGAGCGAAAGTCTGTCTCAAAAAACAAACAAACAAAACATTAAGGAAATCTTTTTTTTTTTTTTTTTTTTTTGAGACGGAGTCTCGCTCTGTCACCCAGGCTGGAGTGCAGTGGCCGGATCTCAGCTCACTGCAAGCTCCGCCTCCCGGGTTCACGCCATTCTCCTGCCTCAGCCTCCCGAGTCGCTGGGACTACAGGCGCCTGCCACCTCGCCCGGCTAAGTTTTTGTATTTTTAGTAGAGACGGGGTTTCACTGTGTTAGCCAGGATGGTCTCGATCTCCTGACCTTGTGATCCGCCCGTCTCGGCCTCCCAAAGTGCTGGGATTACAGGCTTGAGCCACCTCGCCCAGCCAGGAAATCTATTTTTTATTAAAATATTTTTCTCCCCAATCTTACTATCTAGGAAAATCTATTTTAAAGGCAAAGAAAAAGGGAACCAGTAGAGAGGGTGAGAGATTGGAAATGCTGGAGAGGTAGAGGGTGCATAAAAAATGGTACACAAGAGAGGAAGGAGGAGAGGGTTCAAGCCAATGTGGTGTCACAGAACATGATTTGTAATTTTTTTTTTTTTTTTGAGACCGAGTCTCACTGTTGCCTGGGCTGGAGTGCAGTGAAGCGATCTCGACTCACTGTGACCTCTGCCTCCCAGGTTCAAGCGATTGTCCTGCCTCAGCCTCCCCTCAGCCTCAGTAGCTGGGATTACAGGTGCCCACCACCACGCCTGGCTAATTTTTTGTATTTTTAGTAGAGACGGGGATTTCACCATGTTGACCAGGCTGGTCTCAAACTCCTGACCTCAGGGGATCTGCCCGCCTCAACATCCCGAGGTGCTGGGATTTCCTTAATCTTGAAAGATCTTTGTTAATAGGAATGTCCTCCCTTTTAGATAGTTTCGGCCTCCCAAAGTGCTGGGATTTCAGGCGTGAAGCACCTCCTGGCCTTTTTTTTTTTTTTTAATCTTAAATAGAATCTCTATAATCATTAAATAACAACACCCCACTCCAGAGTCCCTGGCAACCACCATTCTATTTTTTATCTCTGTGAATTTGACTATTCTAGGTATTTCATATAAGTGGAATCGTGATATTTGTCCTTTTGTGTCTGGCTTATTTCACTTAGTGTAATGTCTTTAAGGTTCATCCATGTTGTGGCATGGGTATCAGAATTTCCTTCCTTTTTAAAGGCAAATAACATTCCATCATACGTATACACTACATTTTGTTTATCTGTTCATCTGTTGATGGACACTTGAATGAATTCTGCCTTTGACTTTTGTGAATAATGCTGCTGTGAATGTGGGTATACAAATATCTCTTTGAGACCCTGTCTTCAGTTTTTTTTTGGTATATACCCAGTAGTGGAATTACTAGGTCATATGGCGATTCTATTTTTAAGTTTTTGAGGATAGGGCATACTGTTTTTCACAGCAGCTGCATCATATTATATTCCCACCAACAGTTCAGAGAGTTCTAACTTCTTCACATCCTCATCAACACTTATTTTCTGTTTGTTTGTTTTTGAGACATAGTCTCACTCTGTCGCCCAGACTGGAGTGCAACAGTGCACTAATTTTTTGTATTTTTAGTTGAGATGAAGTTTCACCATGTTGGTCAGGGTGGTCTCAAATTCCTGACCTCAGGTGATCCTTGCCCACTTATTAATCAGGCTGTTTGTTTTTTGTTGTTGAGTTGTAAGAGTTTATTATGGCCGGGCGTGGTGGCTCAAGCCTGTAATCCCAGCACTTTGGGAGGCCGAGGCGGGCGGATCACAAGGTCAGGAGATCGAGACCACAGTGAAACCCCGTCTCTACTAAAAATACAAAAAATTAGCCGGGCGCGGTGGCGGGCGCCTGTAGTCCTAGCTACTCGGGAGGCTGAGGCAGGAGAATGGCGTGAACCGAGGAGGCGGAGCTTGCAGTGAGCCGAGATCGCGCCACTGCACTCCAGCCTGGGCAACAGCGTGAGACTCCGTCTCAAAAAAAAAAAAAAAAAAAAAAAGAGTTTATTATATATTCTGGATATTAACCTCTTATCAGATAGATGACCTGCAAATATTTTCTTCCTTTTCATGGATTGCCTTTTCACTCTATCGATTTTTGTCGTCTTCAACTTTGATGTAGTTCACTTTATTATTTTCTTGTCTGTGCTTTTAGTGTTGTATCCAGTAAATTATTGCAAATCCAGTGTCATGAAGCTTTTCTCCTATGCTTGCTTCACAGTGTTTTGTAGTTTTAGATCTTACATTTAGGCCTTTGATCCATTTTGAGTTAATTAAAAAACTTCTTTGTTTTTGAAATAGGGTCTGTCTCTGTTTCCTAGGCTCGAGTATAATGGCATGAATATGGCTCACTGCAGCCTTGACCTCCTGGGCCCAAGCACTCTTTCTGTCTTGGTCTCCTGAGTAGCAGGGACGACAGGCAGATGCCACCAGGCTTGATTAAGATTTTGTTTGTTTTTTAGTTTTTTTTTTTTGTAGAGATGGGGGTTGTGCCATGTTGCTCGGGCTACTCTCAAACTCCTGGGCTCAAGCGATCCTCCCACCTCAGCCTCCCAAAGTGCTGGGATTACAGGTGTGAACCACTGCACCAGGCCTAAAATTTGGTTTTTCAATTTAGCATCTTTTATACCTGATAAATAGCTTTTAGGATTTAGGCCTGTGTTTTGAAAAATGGTACAATATGAGATTCAGGAAAAGTTATGCTAAGGTTTTTTGTTTGTTTTTTTGAGACAGAGTCTCACTGTGTCACCCAGGCTGGAGTGCAGTGGCACGATTTTGGCTCATTGCAATCTTGGCCTCCCGGGTTCAAGCAATCCTTCTGCCTCAGCCCCGCAAGTAGCTGGGACTACAGGCGCATAACACCACACCCAGTTAATTTTCGTATTTTAATAGAGACGGAGTTTCACCATGTTGACCGGGATGATCTCTATCTCTTGACCTCGTGATCCACCCGCCTCCGCCTCCAAAAGTGCTGGGATTACAGGCATGAGCCACTGCGTGCGGCCATGCTAAGGTCTTCATATTAAGATCTCTTGAGGGTTTTTGTTGTGTTTTGTTTTTTGTTTTTGAGACGGAGTCTCGCTGTCACCTAGGCTGGAGTGCAGTGACCCAACCTCAGCTTACTGCCAGCTCTGCTTCCTGAGTTCAAACCATTCTCCTGCCTCAGGAGATGCAGGGCACTATCAGGTTGATAATGAAAGACTACAGTCAGTCTTAGTTCTCTGCAATTTCAACTCTTTTAGCTCTTTATTCTTATTTACCTAATTTTAAAATAGAATATGTAAGCTGTTCTCTTGATTTTTTAAAAATATTAGACATTATCTATTGACTTCTTACAAGCAACATTTAGTCTTCATAAAATACACTTGACAGAATTTACTCTGAAATTGAACTTCATAAAGTAAGACATCCTACAAAGCTAGAGGATAAAATGGACTGTGCAGTGCCCCAAAGAGTATTTGGATAAGGCATTAGCTGCAGGAGATGGCATTAGTTGGCTAAGTTCTACAGAAAGCTTTTATCTACTTTAATGAGATCAATTTTCGTCCATTTCCTTCTTGTCTCAGTCTTATTCATCAGTCATGAGTCATCACATACTCATAATAAACAGTTTTTCAAAAAGAGATCAAATGTATTGCAACTTAGGTCTAATTAAACAAAAACAAAGCAAAAATACCTCAAACAACCAAAATTGTGTCTTACTCATTCTTTTAGTTTTAACAGAGAACAAGGAGCAAATCCAAATGATTGCTGTTAGAATGGGTTTCATTTTTGAGAGACAAGGTCTTGCTCTACTGTCCAGGCTGGTCTTGAACTCCTGGCCTCAAGTAATCTTCCTACCTTGGCCTCCCAGAGTTCTGGGATTACAGGCATGAGCCACTGCACACTTTTAATCCCAGCACTTCGGGAGACCAAGGCGGAAGGATCACTTGAGCTCAGGAGTTTGAGACCAGCCTGAGCAACATACTGAAACCTCATCTCTACAAAAAATAAAAATAAAATTAGCCTGGCGTGATGGCTGGTAGTGCCTGTGGTCCCAGTTACTCAGGAGGCTGAAACAGGATTGCTTGAGTCCAAGAGGTCAAGCTTGCAGTGACAGAATGAGATGATGTCTCCAAAAAATAAAAATAAAAAGAATGTTTTTGTGTAAAGTCAGAATACTTCCTCCCTCCTGTTTTACAGTTTTTCATTATTATATTTGGGATTCTTTTTTTTTTTTTTTGAGATGGAGTTTCACTCTTGTTTCCCAGGGTGGAGTGCAATGGTGCCATCGCTGTTCACTGCACCTCCTGCCTTCTGGGTTCAAGCGATTCTCCTGCCTCAGCCTCCTGAGTAGCTGGGATTATAGGTGCCTGCCACTATGCCTGGCTAATTATTGTGTTTTTAGTAGAGATGAGGTTTCACCATGTTGGCCGGCCTGATCTTGAACTCCTGACCTCGGGTGATCCACCCGCCTTGGCCTCCCAAAGTGCTGGGATTGCAGGCGTGAGCCACTGGGCCCAGCCGGGATTCTTGTTACAGATTAAAGTTTCTCCTTTTTCTTTGCGACTGCGTCTCACTGTCTCGCCCCGTTTGGAGTGCAATGGTGCTGTCTCTGCTCACTGCAACTTCCACCTCTGGGTTCAAGCCATTCTCCTACCTCAGCCTCCCAAGTAACTGGGATTACAGGTGCACACCAGCATGCCTGGCTAATTTTTTGTTTGTATTTTTAGTAGAGACAGGGTTTCACCATGTAGGTCAGGATGGTCTGGAACTCCTGACCTCAGGTGATCATCCACCTCGGCCTCCCAGAGTGCTGATATTACAGGCAGGAGCAACCACACCCGGTCCTCAATGTCTGTTTTTTAAAATAAGTGGGCTTACACCCGTAATCACAAGTGGCTCATACCTGTAATTGCAGCACTTTGGGAGGCCAAGGCGGGAGGATTGCTTGAGCCCAGGAGTTTGAGACCAGCCTAGCAACATGGGAAGACTCCTGTCTCTACCAAAAAATTAACAATTAGCCAGGTATGGTGGCATACACCTGTGGTCCTAGTTGCTTGGGAGGCTGAGGCAAGAGGATTGTTTGAGCCCAAGAAGTTGAGGCTGCAGTGAGCTGTGTTCATGCCACTGGGAGACTGAGAATGAGATTCATGCTGTCTCTTAAAAAAAAAAAAAAAAAAAAATTAGGCGTGGTTAGAATTTATATGCAGGGTACACGGTTTCCTCCAAAAGGTAAAAATAAAAGTATTTCTTCAGCTACTCAATGCAGTACCTCATTCATGAGTAAAGAAAGTATACTCAAAGATTATATTTAAAATGAAACAATAAAATTGTTTTCTTCAAGCTTCATTATTTTTTTGTTTAGCAACTTTTGTACCTTATATTTAGAATACATTTGTTCTCGCCGGGCGCGGTGGCTCAAGCCTGTAATCCCAGCACTTTGGGAGGCCGAGACGGGCGGATCATGAGGTCAGGAGATCGAGACCATCCTGGTTAACACGGTGAAACCCCGTCTCTACTAAAAAATACAAAAAACTAGCCGGCCGAGGTGGCGGACGCCTGTAGTCCCAGCTACTCGGGAGGTGGAGGCAGGAGAATGGCGTGAACCCGGGAGGCGGAGCTTGCAGTGAGCTGAGATCCGGCCACTGCACTCCAGCCTGGGTGACAGCGTGAGACTCCGTCTCAAAAAAAAAAAAAAAAAAAAAGAATACATTTGTTCTCTAATTTCTCCAGCAACCTTATTTTATGGAGCACTCATTTATACCGCGTTTATATCTCAGACCAGAGGTGGGCAAACTATAGTCCAGGGGACAGATCCAGCCCCACAACCTGTTTTTATATGGCTGTGGAGTTAAGAATGGTTTTTATGATTTGAAAAGGTTATTAAGGTGATGCTGTAGAGACCACAAGATATTGTATGTGTCCTGCAAAGCCTAAAATAATTATGATATGCCTCTTTACTGAAAATGTTTGCTGACACCTGTCTTAGACTATAATATATAATGTACATGCAACTCATTTAAAATGGTCTATGATCCATCCAAATTGTGGTGTCATTTTATGTTAGAAAAATGTTTGGCTGTATTCTCTTTACATGTCTTGCATTTTTATAGAAATTCACTGAATTTGTTAGTCTTTATAGTTGGTGTGGAGTTTTATTAACCAGGGTCAAATGTGTATATATGACACCACAGACTTAAAATTTGGACTTTTTTTTTTTTTTTGAGAAAGAGTCTCACTCTGTCGCCCAGACTAGAGTACAGTGGCGCCATCACAGCTCACTGAAGCCTCCACCTCCCGGGTTCAAGCAGTTCTGCCTCAGTCTCCCTAGTAGCTGGGATTACAGGCAACCTCTACCACACTCGGCTAATTTTTGTATTTTTAGTAGAGACAGGGTTTCGCCATGTTGGCCAGACTGGTCTCAAACTCTTGCCCTCAGGTGATCACTTTGGCCTCCCAAAGTTCTGGGATTACTGGCTTGAGCCACCGCACCTGGCTAGTTTGGAATTTTGAGAGAGAGAAAGAGAGACCATGAGAGCGCACTGTTTGTGCTTGTATGCTTACTATTGGTTGTGTATGGTTTCGTGATACTGCTTTTTTGTTGGCGATGAATTTGAATATATTGTCATTTCTCTCTTTTTTTTTTTTTTTGAGACGGAGTCTCGCTCTGTCGCCCAGGCTGGAGTGCAGTGGCCGGATCTCAGCTCACTGCAAGCTCTGCCTCCTGGGTTTATGCCATTCTCCTGCCTCAGCCTCCCGAGTAGCTGGGACTACAGGCGCCCGCCATCACGCCCAGCTAGTTTTTTGTATTTTTTTAGTAGAGACGGGGTTTCACCGTGTTAGCCAGGATGGTCTGGATCTCCTGACCTCGTGATCCGCCCGTCTCGGCCTCCCAAAGTGCTGGGATTACAGGCTTGAGCCACCGCGCCCGGCCATATTGTCATTTCTCTATGAAATCAATATTTTCTCATTGATATCTATACCTACAGTGTAAAAATAGAGAGTGAGCTACTCCGGAATCTGAGGCAGGAGAATCACTTGAACCCAGGAGGCAGAAGTTGCAGTGAGCTGAGATTGTGCCACTGCACTCCAGCCTGGGCAACAGAGGTAGACTCCATCTCAAAAAAAACAAAAATAAAAACCAAAAAAAAAAAAAAAAAAGAGAGAGAGAGTGAGAGATCTTTGAGGCTGTATTTTGATGTTACAGTTGGTTGTATGTTTGGTTTGGTTGAGTTGTAATATTGGTAGTTATCTTCCAGCAAAAGTCCAATGGTTACCTGCTCGTAATGTTTTGTTATTTATGATGTTTTCTTGATTTTATGCTTTAATTTTTCATCTGAACATCTTTGAAATCAGAATGCATCTAAAATTTTATGACATCTTATGATTGGTAGACTATTTCTCCCCTAGTGGTACATAAAGTCATGGTGAATCTTGAAATCAGTGTATGATTCAGACAGTTTACTCATTTGTATTACCTGTTAGGTGCAGTGTTTTCTTGTTCTTTTTTTGAGGTGGAGTCTCGCTCTGTGGCCTAGGTTGGAGTGCAGTGGTGTGATCTCAGCTTACTATAACCTCCACCTCCCAGGTTCAAGTAACTCCCTACCTCAACCTCCTGAGTAGCTGGGATTACAGGCACCCACCATCATGTCCAGCTAATTTTTGTATTTTTAACAGAGGTGAGATTTCACCATCTTGGCCAGGCTGGTCTTGAACTCCTGACCTTGTGATCCACCCGCCTTGGCCTCCCAAAGTGCTAGGATTACAGGCGTGATCCACTGTGCCCAGCTTCTTGTTCTTCATATGGATTCCTCCTCTCTCTCTCTCTTTTTTTTTTTTTTTGAGACAGTCTTGCTCTGTCACCTAGGCTGGAGTGCAGTGGTGTGATCTAGGCTCACTGCAACCTCCACCTCCCAGGTTCAAGAGATTCTTGTCTCTCAGACTTTCAAGCAACTGGGACTACAGGTGTGTACCACCATGCTTAGCTAATTTTTTGTGTTTTTAGTAGAAATGGCATTTCACCATGTTGGCCAGGTTGGTCTCAATCTCCTGGCCTCAAATGATCCTCCCTTCTCAGCCTCCTAAAGTGCTGGGATTACAGGCATAAGCCACTGCACTGACCTAGATTCCACCTCTTCTTTTTTATTTTGATTTTGAGGCCAAAATTTATTAGTTTGGAAATTTTTCATTCAAAGGCTTGCTTTGGGGGTTAAATTCTGATATTTGCATTTTGAGTTAGATGATAAGCACCATCCTGTATAGCTAATCAACAGAGCAGTTTAGGAAAATGAACAGTTAACATAGTCGGTCTTGAGTAGTGCAATATCCCGATGTGTTACTGTTAACAGATGGCCCGCAGCCTGGTCTTTTATATTAGATAGTATTTTGCTGAATATACTGTAGAAGAACATTAACCAGAAAACCTGTTTAGCGTTAGCTTTAGCTGAGATTTTCTTGGATGCTTGCAACTGTGAACACCCTCTGAATTTAAATAGTCATATCCTGTTGATGGCAAATAATTAGAAATTACGTAGTAATTTTTTTCACCTTGATCTCCACCAAAGGCTGAGAAGCTTAATGTTCTTTAGAACTTTAGTATCTCTCAGGCTGAGCTGCTTTGTATTACAGAGATAATAAGTGTGTGTGCGCATGTTGCTTATTTCCATGGAGAATAATGAGTCAGTAACTTAAAAAGAGGCAAGACAGTCTGGGCAACATGGAGAAGTCTTGTCTCTACAAAAAATTAGTGGGATGTGGTGGTGTGTGCCTGTAATCCCAGCTACTTGGGAGGCTGAACTAGGAGAATCACTTTAGCCTGGGAGACGGAGGTTTCAGTGAGCTGAGATTGCATTACTGCACTCCAGTCTGGGTGACACAGTGAGACCCCGTTTAAAAAAAAAAAAGAGAGAGAGGCTAGATAGGTTGGGCAAGGTGGCTCACACCTGTAATCACAGCTCTTTGGGAGGCTAGGGTGGGAAGATCACTTGAACCCAGGAGGGCTAATTAGCCAGGCGCGGCAGTGCAGGACTGTAGTCCCAGCTACTCGGGAAGCTGAGCCCAGGAGGTCGAGCCTAGGCAACAGGGTGAGACCCTGTCTGTATTTAAAAAAAAAAAAAAGACAAGATAAATAAAAGGGAAGGAAGATGAGGATTAATGCCAACTTTAGATATATAGGTGTAAGTTTTATAATTGAAGTCAGTGGTTCCTAACCCTAGTTATATCTAGGGTGATTTTTAGTATAGTAATACCCAAATGTTTCAGGCAAATTAAATCAAAATGTCTGAGAGTGAATACTGGCATCAAATTTTCAGAATCCTTTAAGATACGATTATTATTGTACTTAAAAAGCAATTAAAAAAAAAATAGATTTACCCAGATAGTTAGCACTTTCTTTGCTCCCTATACCTTCTTACATCTCATCTGCCTGCAGTACATTCTTCAGAACTTCTTTTAGTAAAGATCTTCTGAGGGCCAACTGACAGGGTTTTTTTTTGGTCTGGAAATATCTTCATTCTACCCTATTCTTAAAAGATATTTTTGCTGGGCTTAAGTGTCAGTTGTCTATTTCTGGGTCTGAGAATATGTGAAAAACCAAAGAGTTTTTCCTACTATCTACTCTCAATACAGTCACTCAATACTTCTGGCACCAGATGTATGGATTTTTTACCCCCACCAACAACCAATTCTGCAGATAATTCTGCAGTCTATACCAGCTGAGTGTCCTCAAATTCATCCCAATCCTTGACACTGTATACCTGGAAATCGCATCAGATCCCACAGGTTGAGAGCTCAGTCCCATAAGACAGCCCCTCACTTCAGATGCCAGTTTCAAATACAGGTTTGACCTGTGCTTCTTACCAAGCTGCCATAAATTGAGCTTCCCACAAGCATCACCCCCTCCCACCCCTCACCATCCCTGGGTTCAGTGAATTTGCTAGAGCAGGTCACAGAACTCAAGGAAACACTTCTGTTTACAAGTACTCATTTATTTTAAGGAATATTATGAAGGACACAGATGAACAGCCAGATGGAAGAGATACATAGGGAGAAGGGACAAGGAGCTTCTATGCCCTCTCCGGGCAGCCCACTCTCCAGGAACCTGTGTCCGGTTATCTGGAAGCCTTCAGAACCCAGTCCTTTGGCTTGTGGTTTTTTGTTTGTTTGTTTGTTTGTTTGTTTTTTGGGAGACAGAGTCTTACTCTGTCTTCCAGACTGGAGTGCAGTGGCACGATCGTGGCTTACACTGCAACCTCCGCCTCCCAGGTTCAAGTGACTCTCCTGCCTCAGCCTTGCGAGTAGCTGGGATTGCAGGTACGTGCTACCATGCCAAGCTAAATTTTATATCTTTGGTAGAGACAGGGTTTCACCATGTTGGCCAGGCTTGTCTTGAACTCCTGACCTCAGGTAATCCACCCATCTTGGCCTCCCCGAGTGCTGGGATTACAGGCGTGAGCCTCCGTCCCCAGCCCCTTTGGGGTATTTATGGAGTCTTCATTACTTAGACATGATTGATTACATCGCTGGCCTTTGGTGATCAACGTAACCTTCAGCCCCTTTCCCCTCCCTGGAGGTTGGGGGTGGGCCTGAAAGTCCCAACCCTCCAATCATGCCTTGGTTTTTCCAGTGACCAGCCCCATCTTAAATTAGCTTTTTAAGCGTCCCCACCCCCACCCCCCACCATTCATTAGCATACAAAAGACACTAGTCTCTCTCCTGAGACTCCGAGGCTTTTAGTTAGATCTCTGTGCAGGAAACAGGCACAGAGACAAAATATCTGTTCCACAGTGTCACATGCTGGGAACACACCACCCCCAACTTCTTTTTCATTTTATTTTTATTTACTTTCATTTTGTTTTCTAATCTTTTTAGTATTTTTATTTTTATGTTTTGAGACAGGGTCTCTGTCACTCAGGCTGCAGTGCGGTGGTGCAGTCACACCTCGGCCTTCTGAGCTTAGGCTATCTTCCCACATCAGCCTCCCAAATAGCTGGGACCACAGGCGTGCACCACTGCACCTGGCTAATTTTTTTTTTTTTTTTTTTGAGACGGAGTCTCGCTCTGTTGCCCAGGCTGGAGTGCAGTGGCGCAATCTCAGCTCACTGCATCCTCTACGTCCTGGGTACAAGCAATTCTCTTGCCTCAGTCTCCTGAGAGTAGCTGGCGCCTAGCTAATTTTATTATTATTTGTAAAGACGGGGTCTCTGAATGTTGCCCAGTCTGATCTCTAACTCCTGGGCTCAAGTGATCTTCCCATCTCAGCTGCCCAAAACACTGGGATTACTTGCGTGAGCCTCTGTACTCAGTCCCAAACTTAATGACTCAAGAACAGCAACCACATATTCGCTCCTGAATCTGTGGGTCAGATTTTTGGGCAGTACTCAATGGCATTTCTTGTCTCTCTGGTCTGCATGGTTATAGTTGGGCTCATTCATGTATATGTAGTCACTTGGCAGGTCAGCTGTAGGTTGGACAGACCCAGATGGCCTCATTTACATGTCTGGTAGTTTTTCGGGTGAAAAAAGCAACTGGGCTCCGTGTCTCATCATCTAGCTCGCTATCTCACTCCTTCACGTGGCTGGGTTCAAAAATCAATACAGAAAGGACAAGCTCCAGTGTACAAGCACTTTTCAGTCCTCTGTTGTCACATTTGCTAATGTTACACTGACCAAAGCAAGTCAGGTAGCCATGTCCATATTCAAAAGGAGGTTCCAAGTGAGATGTGGTTTAAAAAAAAACCAAAAAAACAAAAAATCCCTCCCCCACAAAGAGTGAAGGAATTATAATCCATCTGTTTTTTGGGGGGCCAGCGGGTGGTAGGCAGACAAGGTCTTATGCTTTCGCCCAAGCTGGAATGCAGTGGCATGATTGTAGCTTGTTGTAGCCTCAAACTCCTGGGCTCAAGCCATCCTCCCACTTCAGCCTCCCAAGTAGCTGTGTCTATAGGCGTGTGCCACCACACCTGGCTGATTTTTTATAGAGATAGGGTCCCACTATGTTGACCAAGCTGGTCTCGAACTCCTGATCTCAAGTAATGCTCCTGCCTGGCCTCCCAAAGTGTTGGGATTACAGATGAGAGCCACTGTGCCTGGCCTGACTCCATCTCTTGATGGCATGAGCAACAATGTCACATTCAAAGGACTGTGCTTTCAGAAAGGGGGACAGGTGGGATTTGTGGCCTTGAAAAAAATCTATCACAGTATAGAATTTTAGGTTGGAATTTTTTTTCTTTCAGTGCATTTTTTTTTTTTTATTCCACTGTCTTTTGGCTTTCATTTTTGCTATTGAGCAATTTATTCCTATAGCTTCTTTTAAGATTTTCTGAGGCTGGGAAATGCTTCACAATTATTATGTGAATTAAAAGGTAAGTATAAAGAGACAAATACCTGGTGGTTTGCTGGTACCAGTAGAGAGACAAATAGCTGGTGGTTTTATGATGTTTTTGCACCAAAGTTTATTAGACAGCTGGACAAATGCTGAAGTCAGGTGTGTATACAAAGGCACCTAGAAGGAAATAGGTGATGTAGAAGTGAAAATATTCATTGGATTTATTATTCTGATTGATTTTTATTAATATAAAAATGAAAATATTTGGTAATTATGGAGCAAAAGCCATTTCTCTTTAAAAATTATGAGCCATCAAAAATTTCAAAACTATTGCATTTTTTTTTCTTTTTTTTGAGATGGGGTTTGCTGTGTTGTCCAAACTGATCTCAAACTCCTGCGCTCAAGCAATCCACTGGCCTGACCTCCCAAAGTGCTGGAATTACAGGTGTGAGCCACTGCTCCTGGCTTTGAGTTGGAGCTTCACTCTGTCGCCCAGTCTAGAGTGCAGTGGTGTGATCTCAGCTCACTGGAATCTTTGCATCCCAGGTTCAAGCAGTTCTCCTGATTTAGCCTCCCAAGTAGCTGGAATTACAGGTGCACCCCACCATGCCTGGCTAATTTTTTGTATTTTTAGTGGTGATGGGGTTTCACCATGTTAGCCAGGCTGGTCTTGAGCTCCTGACCTCAGGTGATCCGCCCACCTCGGCCTCCCAGAGTGCTTGGATTACAGGTGTGAGCCACTGCGCCCGGCACTATTGCATTTTGATGATACAAGTGCAAATAGAAGAACCAGAAATAATGATAAACTAGACTCTGTTAGAGATTTGTTTGAAATCTGGAATCAGTGTTTATGAGGTAGATGTGTTCCAGGTTTGTGAATGACAGTTGATAAGCAGCTGACATTGTTCAGTTCAGGTATATATACCTTCAAACCCAAGGAAACATAGAATAAATACTTCGGTTTACTGTGTTTAAATGTCTATTAAAATGTCTTTGCCTTTCTGCTGATTCTCATTTATGATGTCTTATTTCAGAAAGGATTTTTATTTGCTTATGCTAGGGAATTCTGACCACTCCATTCTAAGACCATCTTACATCATTCTCACAGTTCTAGATTTTTTGAAACACCCACACAGTATAAATCTCTGCTCAGATCTGTGGAAAGGCTAGTTTACTTCTGGTTCACCCTTGTCTTAAGGGGGTAGACTTTTGAGATGCCAGCTTAAAGTGAGGACTATCTCGTTAGATTTCCTACCTTGGGCAGGTGTTGGGCTTAGTTTCTGCCCACATGGCCCTTTAAAAAGGTGGGTTCATTTTGATGGGTTTAGTGAGTGCCTTCAAGGCAAAAGTGAGCTTTTGAGCTCTCCTGTGTTCCTGGATATGTACCCCCTTTTCCTTAAGTTCTGGCTTGGCAGTAATTTACAGTATTTTTAGCTCTTTGTTGCTTTTAAGAAAATTTTTATCTTCCAACACTTTTAGTTGTTTATAGTTAAAGGGTTCTTCTAAGTAACCATTTCCAGAAGCAGATAACTACACCGATTTTTAAGCTTTTCTGTTACTTTGCATGTGCACCTGATTTAGGATACTATTGGTTTCAGTTTGCAAATAGAAAATATATGTACAGGCCAGGCGCGGTGGCTCACGCCTATAATCCCAGCACTTTGAGAGGCCGAAGTCGGTGGATCACCTGAGGTCAGGAGTTCTAGACCAGCCTGGCCAACATGGTGAAACCCCATCTCTACTAAAAACATAAAAATTAGCCAAGCGTGAGGGCGCGCCCCTGTAATCCCAGCTACTCAGGAGGCTGAGGCAGGAGAATCGCTTGAACCCAGGAGGTGGAGGTTGCAGTGAGCTGAGATCGTGCCATTGCACTCCAGCCTGGGCAACAGAGCGAGAATCTGTATCAAAAAAACAAAGAAGTAAAATTATTCTGATACTTCTTTCTGCTTTATCAGAGTGAGATTTAAGTAAAAAGTTTATGTTCCTCACTATATCAGTTAGGAGTTATGATTCTTTTGTAGTAATAGGAAGTTCTTTCCAAACTAGCTTCAGCTAAAAAGAGAATTTGCCTCATATAACTGTAAAAACAAAGTTTAGCACAGGCTTCAGGCTTAGATAGGTATTAATACTTAGCGTCTTAGCAGGACTGATTTCTCTTACCATCTGCTTCTGGGCTGGCTTCCTTCACAGTATCCACATTGTGGCAAGGTGGCCAAAGTAGCTTTTATTCCTGTTCCTCCATCTGTCCCAGCATTATTGTAAATGTTGTCTTGTTTTTCATTGTCTGAGTCCCTGAACCAGTTAGGAATGTTACGTGCAAGTCTTAGATTATTTGGACTTACTTGCTTTAGCCCTGTCAGGAATGAGGCCTGACCTGGAGCACTCAGACTGAGATTGACAGAGTTGGGTGCATCCCCAAAAGAAAGCCAGGAGGCTAGAGAAGCAGACAATGAAAGTGCACTATATATAGTAAGGTTTCAGCACAGGAACAGTGATTTTTGTCTTTGGGAATTTTACTTCTGATGTGACCCAAATGAAGAACAGTCCTGTGTCCTAGGAAACCCCAATGTTTTGTATTTGCTTCTATCATTAGAATAAAGAGATACCTGTCAATTTCTTATTTCAACTTTTTTTTTTTTTTTTTTTTTTTTTTTTTTTTTTTTTTTTTTTTTTTGAGATGGAGTCTTGCTCTGTCGCCTAGGCTGGAGTGCAGTGGTGCGATCTCCACTCACTGCAAGCTCCGCTTCCCGGGTTCACGCCATTCTCCTGCCTCAGCCTCCCATGTAGCTGGGACTACAGGCGCCCGCCACCATGCCCGGCTAATTTTTTTTTTTTTTTTTTTAGTAGAGACGGGGTTTCACCATGTTAGCCAGGATGGTCTGGATCTCCTGACCTCGTGATCCTCCCATCTCTGCCTCCCAAAGCGCTGGGATCACAGGCTTGAGCCACCGCGCCCGGCCTCTTATTTCAACTTCTAAAGAGCTGGCATTACAAATTTCAGTGAAACTACTGTGAGCCAGGCCAGAGCTGAGAGACATGTTACAACATTGGTAATTGAACTTACTCTGTTCCTCCCACCAGCAAAACAAAGGAAACAGCTAACTCCTCTCTCTCTGTCTGTCTGTCTCTCTCTCCCCGTCTCTCTCTCCCCCTCCACACACACACCCTACACCACATACACACGCAATTACATGTAATCATGTAATTTTATTCAAGATTTTATCCTATAGAAAATTCAAAAATACCAGATTTTAGGAGACCATTAAGCGGCTTGAAAGGTTTCCTTAGATTCTTTTTCTGGGCAAAGATAATTTTCTTTTTCTTAGCTTCCTATAGTTTTGCAACATCTTAAATATTTCTCTCCTCTGATACCTATATTCTTTGCGTGACTATATATACTTTTCATTTACATCTTAGCAATATGTGTTAGGTTTAAAGTAATTAATGTTTAATATTTCTGTTGTTTATTTGAAGTTTCCTGCAGGTATTATTTTCCTGGTATGGAAAATAAATTGTGGTAGAAAAAAATTTGTTGTATCTTCTACCTCACATCAAATATTTATTATGCACTTTCTCCATTCTGAGTTCTAGGGTTGGGAATGGTCTTGTCTCTGTAATGCTACTAAAATTATACTTTTGAAAGTAGAATAATAATAATCTAATAGTATGACTATAGGATATGAAAGGCAGATTACAACAGAATAGGCATGGAGGGGGAAAAAAGGAGACCTGCTAAGAGGTTAGCTTGTTTAGAGAATGACGATGGTGGTCTGGATTAAAATCATGACAGAAGGAAAAGATTGACTAAATCTAAACAGCACTGAAGAAAGATGACAGTGGAGATCTCTTTAAAGGATTAAAATATGGGACATACAGGAGAAAAAGATAAACCAAAAGTTTCACTGGGTATGTGGGGGTTACTCCCTGTGGGAACAATGAAGCCGTGATAGAAAGAGAACTGGCTTGGGGACAAAAATAAATTCTGTTAAATAAATAAATAAATAAATAGAGAGAAGAGGCAAATGTCCTGTAGAGAAGAATCACAAATAATTTATGTAGATACTTCCCCTGTCCAGGAGGTGGGCCTCTGCATTTCTTTCTTTTTTTTTTTTTTTTTTTTTTTTTTTGAGACGGAGTCTCGCTCTGTCGCCCAGCCCAGGCTGGAGTGCAGTGGCGCGATCTCGGCTCACTGCAAGCTCCGCCTCCCGGGTTCACGCCATTCTCCTGCCTCAGCCTCCCGAGTAGCTGGGACTACAGGCGCCCACAACCGCGCCCGGCTAATTTTTTGTATTTTTTTAGTAGAGACGGGGTTTCACCGTGGTCTCGATCTCCTGACCTTGTGATCCGCCCGCCTCGGCCTCCCAAAGTGCTGGGATTACAGGCGTGAGCCACCGCGCCCGGCCTGCATTTCTTTCTTGATGATGGGCTGAGCTTGGTGAATTGCTTCCAAAGAGTAGTCTATGGAAAGGTGGAGAGGGAATCATTTTACAGCGGAGAAAGCTTGGCCAAGTGATCGAAGTTGACGTTATCAGTGAGGTCATGCTTGTAGCATGTATGCCTTTGATATAGTGTGTGGGGAATGGCACTTTGCCTCTGTGGTCTTCCTCCAAAAAGCCTATGTAATTCATGAGGAAAACGTCACACAAACCCAAATTGAGGGACATTCTACAAAATACCTGATGAGGTTTCCTCAAAACAGTCAAGATCATCAGAACAAGGAGCCTAAGGAGGCACGGTAACTAAATCCTGGATGGGATCCTGAAACAAAGAAGGGACATTAGAAAATACTGCTTTAAGCAAAACCAAACCTAAACCAAACTAAAAAGTTTGGTTTGTATCAGGCAGTATTCTCCAGAGAAATGGAGCCAATAAGGTGTGTTAAAAGAAAAACTTCAGACAAATTAAATTTAACGGAATTTAATTGTGCAAAGAATAATTTGTGAAATCAGGCAGCCTCTCGAACCAGCAAAGATTGAGAACTACTCTGGTGCTGGTGTTTGGTAGGAGAGGATTTATGGACAGAAAAAGGAAAGTGACATACAGTAAAGGAAGTAAGGTACAGAAACTGCTGGATTGGTTACAGCTGGGCCTTTGCCTTATCTGAACACAGTATAAGCAGTTGGCCATCTGTGAGTGAAGTATGGCTACTGTGATTGGCGGAGACTGAGCTACTTATTACAGGAGTAGGTTGCAGTTTCCTCTTCTAGTCAGGTTACGGTTCCCTATGTACTGAGAAAACTTCAGGCCCGAACTTAAAATATGTAAGAAGGCAGCTTTAGACTAAACTTAACAATTCCTCTCTTTGGTCAACCTCTCAGTTCTGTTTTGTTTTTGTTGTTGTTGTTGTTTTTGAGATGGAGTCTGGCTCTGTTGCCTAGACTGGAGTACAGTCATACAGTCTCGGCTCACTGCAACTTCTCCCCTCCGAGTTCGAGTGATTCTCCTGCCTCAGCCTCCCAAGTACCTAGGATTATAGGCATGTGCCACCACACCTGGCTAATTTTTATATTTTTAGTAGAGACAGGGTTTCACCATGTTAGTCAGGCTGGTCTTGAACTCCTGACATCCAGTGATTTGCTCATCTCAGCCTCCCAGAGTGTTGGGATTGCAGTGGCGTGAGCCACTGCACCTGGCCTCAGTTTTGTATTGTTTGTCAATTTTGAGAGGTTGACAAAACTTTAGTCATGGATGTGACTATGTCACTATCATAAATGTACTTATTTGGTCTCAAATCCCACAGAGGTAACAAAACTGTGGGTTTTGCAAGGTGGGGGGAATAAGGACTTCAGGTTAGTTTTCTGTAGGGATTAGAGCAGAGGCAACCTCCTTATGCTGCAATCTCTTGTTTTTAGGAAAGGAATAAAAAACGGGCTGTTTGGGATCTTTCTGCTTCCTTAAAGTTTCAATTTGATTATGTCGTATTTAGCATGAGTGATTTCATTTAGGTTTGATCTGGTCTAACCTGTTGATGCCTAGTGAATAAGCTTAGTCCAAAACAGTGGGCTCTCACAATTTTATTTAACAATTTCTCCTTTTTGGTCAGGTTCTCACTTAGGTGTGAGTGTTACCAAAGCTTAGGGCTTTAGTGCTACTCAGTTACCATCCTTTTGGGTTTCCAGTCCCAGCACTTTATTCATAGGTTTTGGTGTCCTCATGATCATGCATGTCTTTGAATATTTATCATTCCTGTTGAAGAGAGAGCATTTGAACTTATATAGATGGCTGCATGCAAACATTTATAACTTTTGAGAGAATATAGTGCACCAGGGAGACTATTACGACTATTAGGAGGAAAATACTAAGAGTTTGGAGTATGCTCCTTAGCCAGAGTTCACACGAACCAAACCAACTAAAATCAAATACATCAAAGAATGAGCAAGATAAACAATCTACTCATTTCAACCAAGCCACCAGTTCATTAATCCCCTACAACTGAATCTCTGTATTATCCAGTATATTCATCCACATGCAACAAGAAGTGTCAGCAAGGCCTGGTATGGTGGCTCACGCCTGTTAATCCCAGCGTTTCGGAAGGCTGAAGCAGGAGGATCCCCGAGGCCGGGAGTTCAAGGCAGCCTAGGCAACATAGCAAGACCGTTGTCTCTACAGAAAATACAAAAATTAGTCGGGCCTCGTGGCATGTGCTGGTAGTCCCACTACTCAGGAGGCTGAGGTGGGAGGAGCACTTGAGCCTAGGAGATTGAGGCCAAATGAGCTGTGATTGAGGCACTGCACTCCAGCCTGGGTGACAGAGCAAAACCCTGTCTCAAAGAAAAAAAATAAAAGTATCAGCAACTTCACAGATACTTCCCTGATTAGCCAGTAGGCAACCTTGAGCAATTCTATTATCCAGTAGACCTCTAGCAAGAGAATTTAAAGAAGTCTGTTTCGTAACCATAGCCTTTGCAGTAGAATCTGCTATAGAGCATATCATGAGGAATAAATTTCTTTTTCTTTTTTTTTTTTTTTTTTGAAACAGAGTCTCACTGTGTTGCCCAGGCTGGAGTGCAATAGTGGCGTGATCTTGATTCACTGCAACCTCTGCCTCCTGGGTTCAAGCAATTCTTGTGCCTCAGCCTCCCGAATAGCTGGGACTACAGGTGCACGCCACCATGCCCAGCTGATTTTTGTATTTTTACTAGAGACGGGGTTTCCCCATTTTGACCAGGCTGGTCTTGAACTCCTGACCTCAAGTGATCCGCCCACCTTGGCCTCCCAAAGTGCTGTAATTACAGGCATAAGCCACTGCGCCCAGCCCACAAGGGACAAATTTCTAGTCACTGCATTGTTTACTCCATACTCTGGAAAAAGCGACCTAACAATCTCTTCATACTGTTGAAGGCTTCCAAGTGCTAGTGTTCTTTTTCACCTCTGATGTAGGTTAAAAGGAGTGGACCAGTGTTCTGTTTCTGACAGAGCCATTAAAATTCCTAGCCCACATTGGACTGTCATCTTTCATCTATTAATCCATAATGTCTGTGGATAAGGTTGGCTGTAAAAGTATTCACAAATAAAAGTGTGCCCCATGGGTGCACCATAAGACCCCTTTTCTGTTGTTCACAGAGGCATAAACAAGGAAAACATTGAGAAGTAAGAGTCACATGATGGCGGAGAAGTTTTGATCCGTGCTCTTGGGAAAGCTGTCCATGTCTGGGGTGCCGTCTGCTTCTGGAGAAAACCTTTCCTAACTGGTTAGCTTTACCTTAAGATTTCCAACAGGTGTACAATTCCAAGTCTGGAGGGCCCCTCCTGCATTGTGATATCAATTGACCCAGTGTTCGAGGCCCCAAAGTTTTGCTTCATTGTGGGTAACAAGGGCAGTGTTTTCCTGATGTCATTTCAAGAAGAACCAACCTCCAGGTTCTAGATTGTGAAGGATTTGATTGTCCTCAGTGGGCAGATCATGAAAAGCTTCCTTTACTGCCAGTGTGGTAGCTCATGCCTGTAATCCCTGCACTTTGGGAGGCTGAGGTGGGCAGATCACTGGAGGTCAGGTCTCTGGAACCCAGGAGTTCAAGACCAGCCTGACCAATGTGGTGAAACCTTGTCTCTACTCAAAATACAAAAATTAGCTGGGCGTGGAGGCCCGTGCCTGTAATCCCAGCTACTTGGGAGGCTGAGGCACAAGAATTGCTTGAACCTGGGAGGGGGAGGTTGCAGAGAGCCGAGATCACACCACTGCTCTCCAGCCTGGGCAACAGAGCAAGACTCTATAAAAAAGAAAAAGAAAAGCTTCCTTTAGCTGGTGAAAATACACTTTGGTATAATACATTAAAGCCTTGCAGCATTTATTCATATCAGAATTTGGGAGAGGAAGATACATAAAGTTCTATTATTAGCAGCATAGGCCTTCCAGTGACTATTTCATAATGAGTCAACTTATATTTTCTACTGGAAGTAGATCTGATTGTCATTAATCTGCAATACCTTTGACCAAGGCAACCAGTCAGTTCAGTTAGCTTCGCCTAAAGCTGTTATGTCTGTAATACCTTACTTAACTGTTTTACAACTTGTCCAGTGAAACAAGTGCCATTATCACTGGAGATTTCTCCAGGAATGCCCCATGAGGGAAACACATTTTCTGACAACCTTTTAGCTACTATTACGGCATCAGCCTTCTTGCATGAGAAATCTTTTACCAGAAAACATGTGTTGAAAATGACAGTTGAATGAAATTCCTCTATAAATGTTCAAATGGCCCATCAGGTACCTGAAGTTTTAATTATCTTCCCAGGTTATAGGTTTGATAAGCCAAACATTGGTCATAAACCATTTTTAGCAATTTAGAGCAGTCACCACACCAATGTATATGTTTTCTGTTTGGATCATTTTCTGTCTTCCATGATGAGTCATGGAGTGCAGAGCTTTTAATAATGGAAGCTTTACGGATTCAGGAAGGACCGGGTGGCTGTGCAGGCTTTGTGAGTTCATGCTTAATGTTGCATTTGTAGTCTGTTAAATACCATTTTTTTTTCTCCAATTCAGGTGCATAGCACTGTTCATTAAATGGGTTATCATAGGTAATTTGACTTGGAATATAGAGTTCATTCAAGTTGCATATCTTAACAGTTTTAGTACTGGCTGATTTAGCATGAAAATCTGGCAGAGTATTTTCTTAGTATCAGTTAATTTTTGTCCTGCTTGGGTTAGCAGTTTTATAAACCAGTCTCTTTATTAAAGTTCTGGGAATTCTTACCCAGTCCAAATTAGATGAGCCTGAAGTATCAGAAACCTGTGTTCAGTAGTGCTTATTAGGGTCCTTTCCGTTCCTTTCCATGAACGTTCTTGAAGACATAATGCTCTAGATTTTACTTGCTTGTAAAGAGCTTAAAGAAAATGCATCTGTATTAAGCAGTTAACTGTGGAAACAACTTAAAATCATCATGGTTAAAGACATAATTGACAAGAAAATTTGATTATGGCCATGAAGGGTGTGAGGGTGCAGGCCTAGGTATAAATAATGGGGGCAGGGACCTCAGCCTTCTCAGGCTGCTCACAGGCATGCTGCCCTGCCTGCCCAGCTCTGGCACCAGCAGGAGGAAAGTGCTGGCTGCTGCACGATCCTGGGTGGCTACCTGTTGGCCCAGATCCTGCCCCATCCCTCCAGCTGGGCACCCCCAGGTGCTGCCATGAGACCAAGCAGGACTGTGCGGGACTGCATGGTGCCAGACTGTATCTCTTCTAAAAATGCATTCAACTTGATATAACCTTTAAATAACTTCTAAACTATTTTTTTCACAGCAAACACATATTTTTATGCCTTTATAGCTTTCCTTACAAAAACAGATCTTACTTTCTTTACATATTCTATATACAGAATTGCTTCTCTCCTTCCTTCCTTCTCTCCCTCCCTTTCTCCCTTCTTTTTTTCTTTTGAGTTGGGGTTGCTGTGTTACCCAGGCTGGTCTCAAACTCCTGGCTTCCAGAGATCCTCCTACCTCAGCTTCCAAGTAGCTGGGGTTACAGGCCTAAGCCACCATGCCCAGCTCAAGTTTAATTTTTCTTACAATTAGTTGCTTAAGCTTTGTCTTTTGTAAAGAGTTTTTAGGGCTAGGCACAGTGTCTCATGCCTGTAATCCCAGCACTTTGGGAGGCCAAGGTGGGCAGATCATTTGAGGTCAGCAGTTCGAGATCAGCCTTACCAACATGGTGAAACCCTGTCGCCACTAAAATACAAAAATTAGCTAGGCATGGTGACAGGCGCCTGTAATCTCAGCTGCTCAGGAGGCTGAGGCAGGAGAGTCGCTTGAACCCAGAAGGCGAAGGTTGCAGTGATCTGAGATTGCACCACTGCACTCCGGACTGGGCTGCAGAGTGAGACTCCCTAACAACAACAACAAAAAAAAACATTTTTAGAAAGAGGTGATAAGAATATTGAAATCTTTTTAGAAGCTCCTGTACATGAGTAGGCATCCGTACATAAGCCTGATTTGGGAGTCCTCGTTTTCAAATTCACTATTTAAAGTACAGTGTGGTTAATTTGGACTGTTCCACTCTAATTTTAAATTACCTTTAGTAAGATTTCACCATTTCTGTAAGCATTTGTTGCTTTTGGGGCCTAATACTTCCTACATTTATAGGTAGGCAGAGCTGAAAGGTAGAGTACTCGTTTCTTCAAGAATTAAGGATCTAGTGTTTACATTGAATTTTGGCTTTGGCTCTCAGGTTTCCTTGATCAGCTTAACCAATGACTATTTTTTACCTAAACAAGCAAGAAAACGAAGCAAAGGGGATAGAACAAAAAAATGCCTGCGAGTTTTTGAGCACCATAGTTCATACTCCCTGGAGCATTGCCATTCATGGCCAGTTTCTGTCTTCCCAGTCAAACATCTGAGGCCTCTATCTGGATCCAAGCCAGTTAATTACCAGAGCCAATGCTGTCTTCAACCCAGTCCAGTTTCTGTCACAACTTCTGAACTCAGTTCGGATAAAAACATTTGCTCAAACTTGGATAACCCAAAATCCAAATCCATGGAGCTTCAGAATCCAAGAGAAAACGTACCTGCTGTTCCCAGTTGCTGCAAGAGAGTACTGGGAACAGTGGGCCTTGTGGGTGCCTTGCTTAGTCACTTGGTGCTCCTGGCGATCTCTGGAAGCTCTGCTTCAAATCTCACTTCTGACACCATCTGTTAAAATAAAAACTTTCGACAAATTAAACTTAACAGAGTTTAATTGAGCAAAGAACAATGTACTAATCAGGCAGCCCACAAGCCAGAACGGGTTCAGAGCAACTCATGCTGCCACTTGGTCAGAAGGATTTATGGACAGAAAAAAGGAAAGTGACATATAGAAAATGAAAATGAGGGTCGGAAACAGCTGGATTGGTTCCAGCTTGGTGGCGTTTGCCTTATCTGAACATAGTTTAAGCAGTTGGCCTGAGTGATTGAAGTATGGCTGCTGTGATTGGCTTAGACTTGTCTGCTTGTTACAAGAGTAGGTTGCAGTGTACACGTCTAGTTAGGTTATAGTTCCCTATGTACTGAGAAACCGTTATGCCCAACTTAAAATATGTTAGGAGGCGGCTTTAGGCTAAACTTAATTTTTTTTTTTTTTTTAAATAGAGACAAGGTTTCGCCATATTGCCCAGGCTGATTTGGAACTCCTGAACTCAAGTGGTCCTCCCCGCTTGGCCGCCCAAAATGCTAGGATTACAGGCATGAGCTACCAGGCCCAGCCTAGGCTAAACTTAATTTGACAGATGTATAATATCTCTGTGGAGATATAGAAAGCAATTTATTAAAAGGAATTGGCTTGTGCTGTTATGGGGCTGACAGGCCCCAGTATCTTCAGTCAGCAAGCTGGAGACTCAGGAGAGCTGATGACATGGTTCTAGTCCAAATGCTGGCAGGCTCAAGACCCAGTGTTTCAGTTCAGGTTTAAAGGTAGGAAAAAACTAAGGTCCCAGGCTGGACGTAGTGGCTCATGCCTGTAATCCCAGCACTTTGGGAGGCTGAGGCAGGGAGATCACCTGAGGTTAGGAGTTCAAGACCAGCCTGGCCAACATGGTGAAACCCATCTCTACAAAAATTAGCTAGGCTTGATGGCAGGTGTCTATAATCCTAGCTACTCAGGGGGAGGCTGTGGTGGCAGAATCTCTTGAACTTGGGAGGTGGAGGTTGCAGTGAGCTGAGAT
This sequence comes from Macaca nemestrina, assembly GCF_043159975.1. Taxonomy (NCBI): domain Eukaryota; kingdom Metazoa; phylum Chordata; class Mammalia; order Primates; family Cercopithecidae; genus Macaca; species Macaca nemestrina. The sequence continues at coordinate 73,376,257 of NC_092142.1, read as the reverse complement.
TGTGCCATTGCACTCCAGCCTGGGTGACAGAGACTCCGTCTCAAAAAAAAACAACAACAAAAAAAGACAAAAACTGAGGTCCCAATTCAAAGCTGTTAGAAGGAAATCCCCCCTTTCTTGGAGTCTGGAGTCCTGGGGGAGCTTCAGCCTTTTTGTTCTATTCAGACCTTCAACTGATGGAATGGGACCCACCCACGTTGGGAAGGACAGTCTGCTTTGCTAGTCTGCCTGTCCAAATGCTAATCTCATCCAAAAACAGCACTGTAGACACACCCAGAACAATGTTTGGCCAAATGCATGTGGCCCAGTCAAGTTAACACAAAAAATTAACCATAATCCTCATCAAATACCTATAGTACAATCTGAATAAAATGTGACCCATTGTTGGTTCTTTTTTTTTTTTTTTTTTGAGACGGAGTCTCGCTCTGTCGCCCAGGCTGGAGTGCAGTGGCCGGATCTCAGCTCACGGCAAGCTCCGCCTCCCGGTTTCACGCCATTCTCCTGCCTCAGCCTCCTGAGTAGCTGGGACTACAGGCGCCCACCACCTTACCCGGCTAGATTTTTGTATTTTTTTAGTAGAGATGGGGTTTCACCGTGTTAGCCAGGTTGGTCTCGATCTCCTGACCTTGTGATCCGCCCGTCTCGGCCTCCCAAAGTGCTGGGATTACAGGCTTGAGCCACTGCGCCCGGCCTTGTTGGTTCTTTAGTTGTGACAGATTGCACTTTATAAAGTAAGCTATTAACTATAGGGGAAAATGAGAAGGCATATAGGAATTCTGTGTGCTGTCTTCTCAACTTTTCCATAAATCTAAAATTCTCTAGTGGTTTATTTTTTAAAATAATAAATTCAGAATACAATTATGTTTTAGGCATGTTACATTTTAGGTGACAGTGGACTTTCAAAGTGAATACACTAAGAAACTGAAAATACATATGTCAGAAGGCTGAAGATGAAAAATGAAGTCTTCATCAATAGAGACATGATATGAAGATGTCTCTGTGGGAATGAGTAATGAAGAAAAAGCAGGCAAAGAATTAAGTTCTGAGAATTTCTAGAATTAAAAGGGAAGAAGAGATCCAAGACTATCTGGATATTTCACGATCTAAAATGAAGATGAGAGTGGTTTGAGGAGGAGAGAGCCTGGCCGAAAAAGGACAGGGGATTAAGGAAGAGTTATAGTTTTATTTACTGTATTTGTATTATCCCTCCCCCCCATCACCCCTCCTCCCCTGCCCCCACCCCCACCTTTTCTAGAGATAGGATCTCGCTCTGTCACTCAGGCTGGAGTGCAGGGGCAAGATCATAACTTGCTGCGGCCTCAAACTCCTGGGCTCAACCGATCCTCCTGCACTCAGGCTCCTGAGTAGCTTGGACTACAACTGCCCACCACCATGCCCAGCTAAGTCGTATTTTTAAACAACAGAAAGCCTAAAGATGGGGTAAAAAGAATTCCTTTTGATAGTAAAAGTCATATGAAGCAGGAAATAAGGAAATGTACTCAGATACCTCGTTTAAAAACTAAAAGGCCAGGCCCAGTGGCTCATGCCTGTAATCCCTGCACTTTAGGAGGCTGTGGCAGGAAGACCGCTTAAAGCCAGGAGTTCATGACCATCCTGGGCAACATAGCAGAGCCCTTCTTTACAAAAAATTTTAAAAATGAGCCACACATAGTGGGATACACCTGTAGTCACAGCTGCTCAGGAGGCTGAGGTGGGAGGACTGCTTGAGCCCAGTTCTGGGATGCAGTGAGCTATGTCTGTGCAACTGCATTCCAGCCTTGATGACGGAGTGAGACCCCCTCTCTAAGCAAAAATAAAAAGTAAAAAGAAGATGTACAGTCTGTGACAAAATAGGTAATAGGATTAGGTTAAACTTTTATTTTATTGTAAGCCATATTTAAATGTTTGAAGACAGATTGAAACATTTATCTGCCCTTCTCTTTTCTTCTGACTATTGTAATCCACCATGGAACTCGTAGGGTCAAAATAGTTAATATAGGAAACTTTCCGCAACCTTTGGGGGTAAGAAACAAGTTACAAAAGTATTTTAAAGCTAAAAATGAAATTGGAGATTCTTCACATTTTCTAAAAATGTCTTAAGGTTCTCAAGTCCTGCAATTTACAAATGTGTATCCATGGAAACATGGGTGAAAGCCATGCAGGTTAAAGTCAGACTCAAATGTTGTATAGCAGGTGCTCAGCGAGTTAACAAATATTATAAAATCCTAAATTATACTTAACCTTTTTGGTATAATCTTCAATAATATAGTTCAAACATTTGGGCACACACTTTCATTTTATTATCCATTATTCGTAATTGAGCACATGGAAGGCTTAACACCTGAAAGCAATCTGTTACATTGAGATGCTTCTTTTTGTTGATACTAACACTTGCATTTTCCCCTAAATCCAATAAAATAATAATTTCACAGAGATGCATCAACATGGTGATACTGCCAAAAGTGAAATGTTGGTGAGCCAGTACTACGTTCACTCAGTAGCTCAAAAGTTTGTCAGCTGGTGAACACAAAATACAAAATCCACGTTGAAAAGGCTCTTAGGTACGTAAGTATATAATATATGAAAATCAGACTGTGAAAGTTGAAGACCATCTGTGAATAAAACCGCAAATATTTAAAATTCTTAACTACCTACAGTTTCAGGGTTTTACTGCTTTCCTTATTGTGTGTCTAACATTTAAAATTTTTCTATTTTGTTCAGCATATGTTCTTCACAAATGACTAGTATGTCTTCTATAAAAAAGGACTCATTATCCCCTGAGCACAATCTTCAAGACAGGACACTTTCTGTGGCCAGGCATGGTAGCTCACGCCTGTAATCCCAGCACTTTGGGACCTGAGGCAGATGGATCACTTGAGCCCAGGAGTTCAAGACAAGCCTAGAAAGCACGGTGAAACCCCGACCCTACCAAAAAAAAAAGACACACAGGACACTTGCTGCTTCCAGATAGCTGCATCAGACTTCTTTCAGATGCTTCTGGGATATGGTCTTCTGACCATGTTCTTTTTTTTTGAGATGGAGTGTCGCCCAGGCTGGAGTGCAGTGGCGCGATCTCAGCTCACTACAAGCTCCGCCTCCCGGGTTCACGCCATTCTCCTGCCTCAGCCTCCTGAGTACCTGGGACTACAGACGCCCGCCACCACGCCCGGCTAACTTTTTTGTATTTTTAGTAGCGACGGGGTTTCACCGTGTTAGCCCGGATGGTCTCCATCTCCTGACCTCGTGATCCCCCCGCCTCGGCCCCCCAAAGTGCTGGGATTACAGGCGTGAGCCACCGCCGTCGGCCTGACCATGTTCTTTAGCCTCCTTTGCTTCCTGTTACCTGCTCAGTCTCAAAGCTCCTGACTCAGGCTTTTGGTTTGTTTTCCTGAAATCTTCTGCATCTGGACTAGTATCTGAATTAACCATGCCCAGAGTTTTGGCGTACTAGTATCTGCAAATTATACTCACTTCCACCTACTCACACTCTTGGGCTAAGTGGTCACCCATAAATAAGCCTATACTCTGGTCCCTCCCCAGACCTAAAGAGAGCTTCTTCCCTATATTGCTATCTAAAGACCTCTATGATTAAAATTTTCCTTTAATTGAGTCTCACAGCTTTACTTCAGCACACTTACTATTATATAGTAATGGATAAGCAGGAAATAAAGATCTACAAAAATCAAATCATATGTAGTTACAGAAAAATTTGTAATATTCGAAGTAAGGATTTACAAAGTTGTTGAATCAAAGGTCCTGGGTTTCTTCTGGTTTGCTCAGTTCTATATACGATGATTGTAACAACCACAAACTTTTTGCTAACCCCACACCAATTAGGGGTGCTGTTGAAACTGGTCAGTTGCAAAACTATAAAGATTCTTTCTACTGTTTAATATATGGGGAGTAAATCTTCCTCCTGCCAAATTATAAAGTATTTCACTGTTCCTGAGCAGTGAAAATTAGAACATACTTTATTTATGAGAATGCAGTTAAATAATTGCTATATTATTTAAAAGCTATATTATTAGAGTTGTTTTTATCAGCCTACATATGGAAATAGCCTATAAACAGACTGTTACACAGTTTCAGCTATTCTCTTACTCATTGGCTAAAGACTATTAGGTTGTAATAATAATATTATTTTATATATTTTATTAGTAATAATATTTATTTTATGTATATTTGAGACAGAGCAAGACCCTGTCTCAAAATTATGTATATGTAAAATATTATTATTATTATTATTATTATTCCAACCTGCCACCCAGGTTGGAATGCGGTAGTAGTATTCTAGCTCACTGCAGCCTCTGATGCCTGGTCTTAAGCATTCCTCACACCTATGCCTCCCCAGTAGCTGGGACTACAGGCATGAACCACCACGTCCAGCTATTTTAATTTATTTGTAGAGGCATTGTCTCACCAGGTTGTCCCAGAATGTAATAGATTATTTTGTGTATAATCTGTGTACTTCATACAAAAGTTGGTTTAAATAAAAGTGTTTGGGTTAGCCCCAAACAAAACCAAAAACTTTATGGAAAAAGGTCCATTTTTCCTAGTCAGAGAACTTTAAACTTTCTAGTAAATTATTCAAAGTTATGATTTATTATAAAATGGTAAGATAATCAGTAAGTACTTACTGTTGCTTGTTTCCAACACCTAACTATGTATCTTATTGTATAGTAATGGATTTTTCCTGTAGGACTATTTTACTTTGTTATAGTAAGAGTAAGTAGGACATTTTGTGATTTAGGAACTTGTAATTAACTGTTAACTGTAATATAAAGTAGGTGAAGTATCCTCATTAGCTGGCTGGGCACGGTGGCTCATGCCTGTAATCCCAGCACTTTGAGAGGCTGAGGTGGGAGGATTGCTTGAGCCCAGGAGTTGGAGACTAGCTCAGGCAACATAGTGAGACTCTTCTCTACAAAAAAATTAAAAATTGGCCTGGTGTGATGGCATGTGCCTGTAGTCCCAGGGATTCAGGAGGCTGAGGCGGGAGGATTGCTTGAGCCCTGGAGAGTGAGGCTGCAGTGAGCCATGATCATGCCACTGCACTTCAGCCTGGGTGACCGAGTGAGATCAAGACCCTGTCTCAAAAGGAAAAAAAAAAAAAAGATGAGTTATTACCAGCTATAATTATCTTTGTGTGACTTAGTGACTTGATTTTTCCACAGAAATCTTTCAAATCTTAGGCTCATTGTTCCTGAAACCCAGCATGTTTCTTTTCTTTCTTTCCTCTTTCTTTTTTTCTTTAGAGACAGGGATCTCTCTCTGTTGCCCAGGCTGGAGCACAGTGCAGGAGTCACAGCTCACTGTAGCCTTGAACTCGTGACTCAAGTGATCCTCCTGCCCCAGCCTCCCAAGCAGCTAGGACTACAGGCACACACCACCACACCTGGCCAATCTTTTAATATTTTTTTGTAGAGATGAGGTCTCTTTGTGTTGCCCAGGCTGGTCTTGCAGTCTTGCCTCAGCCTCCCAGAGTGCTTGGATTATAGGTGAGAGCCACCACACCCAGCCTGGAATCCCATTTTAAATGTACTGTTGGAGTTGACAATGAGAAGAAAACTTACATTAATTTTTAAGTTTTGTTTTTGTATAGTGAATCCTTTCACAACATGGATAATTGCCCAATTTTGTGTTTTGTCAGTCTGGGACAGACCACTATACAAAGACAAGATTATAATTTGGTGAGTTTGCTTTCTTGATCAGTTTTCAATGAAGGAAAAGTCACAATTTGTAAACTTGTTTTTAACAGCACCGTGGTGATCATTTGATCAGTTTGTGAGAATGGCCCATCTGGTTGGTATCTCCAAGTACAGTTACAACTTTTTTTTTCCCCCCCATTTCACCACAAAGTCTTATAAAATAAACTGAAGGCAGTTATAATTTTTTATTATTTATTTATTTTAGAGGTAGGGTTTGGCTCAGTCGCCCAGGCTGGAGTGCAGTGGTGCGATCATAGCTCATTGCAGCCTCAAACCTCCTGGGTTCTGGTGATCCTCAGTCCTCAGTCTCCCGAAGCGCTGGAACTATATAGGTGCATGCCACCACGTTTGACTGCAGTTATATCTTTTTATGTTAGTGTGTGATCTTTATTTGGGCATCTGTCAGTAGGTCCACTGTTGAACAGAGAACTAGTTAAAGTGACAAGCAATGATGTCATTTGGTTTGCGAGTTGAGGAAATGAATATTAATAAGATATATCCACCAAAATGTAATTTTATTCATGCACTTTACCAAAGTTCCTTTCTATACAGTAGTTCTTTTCTTGACTGTTCATTTTCATCATGATTTAATGAAGTCCCATCTGCTCAATTTAAGTGACCATCTCATATTTAGCCAGAATATATTGAGAAAAGTGCTGGAATCCCTGTAATTTTTTTTTTTTTTTTTTTTTTTTTTTTTTTTTTTTGAGATGGAGTCTCATTCTGTTGCCCAGGCTGGAGTGCAGTGGTGCAATCTGCTCACTGCAACCTCTGCTTCCTGGGATCAAGTGATTGTCCTACCTCAGCCTCCCGAGTACCTGGATTACAGGCACCTACCACTGCACCCAGCTAATTTTTGTATTTTTAGTAGAGATGGGGTTTCGCTATGTTGACCAGGCTGGTCTCGAACCCCTCAACACTCAAGTGATCTGCCCACCTCGGCCTCCTAAAGTGCTGGGATTACAGGCGTGAGTCATCGCGCCCCCTCCCATTTATTGAGGAAATCTGTCTTAAATCATTTTGTAACAAAGTAGGGTTAAATAATTCTGAGGAATTGTACACGTTGTTATTTTTTTCCAAGACTGATTTTGTGCGAAAGGCAATTCCCTAGTTATCTCCCATAGATGACTATATTTTGTGTTGTACCTGGTTCTTAAGTACTCAGTCACTGAGATTTACTTTGGCCGTGATTGAGAATGTTGAATGCCTGTGCTTTGGTTGAGAATTTTAAATAATTTCATAAATCTAGATTGACAAATTGTATTTTTGTATATATGAGTTGTGCTATTGTCTGATAGCTACTTCTGTTAAATAACTGTTTAGCAAATTATGGAATGTGGATATGCAGTGAAAATTCAGCTTTTAGAAGTCACAAGAAGACCAAAATGATAGCAGAATACAATAACTGAAGTTGCAACTGCTGTGAAGTCTATACTATTTTAAAGAATGTTCCAGAAAATTGCCATTTATTTATCTAATATGTACTGTTAAGCTAGAATCTGTCAGAATAGTCGAATTTTGAAGAAAGTAGTAGCCGGGCGTGGTGGTGTGCACCCATGATTCCAGCTCCTTGGGAGGCTAAAGCAGGAGCAACGCTTGACCCCAGGAGTCCAAGACTAGCGTGGGCAACGTAGTGAGACCCTGTCTTTAAAAACTTTTTTTTTTTTTTTGAAACGGAGTTTCGCTCTTGTTGCTGAGGTTGGAATGCAGTGACACGATCTCGGCTCACTGCAACCTCCACCTCCCAGGTTTGAGCGATTCTTCTGCCTCAGCCTTCTGAGTAGCTGAGATTACAGGCACCCGCCACCACGCCTAACTAATTTTTTGTATTTTTAGTAGAGACAGGGTTTCGTCATGTTGGCCAGGCTGGTCTCAAACTTCTGACCTCAGGTGATCTATCTGCCTCGGCCTCCCAGAGTGCAGGGATTACAAGCGTGAGCCACTGCACCTGGCCAAAACAAGTTTTTTTTAAAAACGAGAAGTAAAATAAGGGCCTGTGACACAACTGAACTTCAACATAAATTGTTTCTGAAGACAGTCGGAATCAAACCACAGGTTAAACACTGGCTTAAGCAAAAGGACCTGCATCTTTTTTTTTTTTTTTTTTTTTTTTTTCCTGTCTGTAAGTTGATTCAATGCAATATAATCCTCTCCAGTTTTACTGAGGTCACTAACCACACCCACGACCAAATTCACCTCTAAACTGGAATTCAATTGCTGACCCATCCCCAGCCTTGGCTTTCTCATGGGACCAGGGGGCACAACACTCTGTGTGGTCTTTTGGCTTCCCCTTTTGTGAACCTTGTGGGTCGCTCACCCTCCAGACCTTTAGGCCAAATCCTGCTAGTCTGTGGACGGCTGTGGTGTAGGGTGGCAGGCACAATCTTGCGGGGCAGATGGAGGTAATCAGAGATACTGGATACCCTTGTTGGTAAGGTACAGTAGAAATGTCTCCAGACAAACTGTTCCTTCGCGTAGCCTCAAGACCTGAAAGACTGCATGGCCTTCATGATGTGAAGGTTGGGCATATTCTTGTCTGCCAGCTCTGGGTGCTTAGGCAGGTGGACATCCTTCTTGGCCACCATGACTCCCTCCTTAAAAAGGAGTTCATAGATGGCAATCCCATTCTTCTTAGGTATCAGCATCTTGGTGGCTGCAGGGCCCATGGCAAGGACTGGAGGGACCTGCAACTTAACAGAGATCACATCTTCCAAGTCAAGACACTTGAAGGAAGAGATGCTAATCCATCTTGTAGAAGACAGTATTGTGTCTCCAGAAAATGTTGGATGTGCTTTTGATTACTCAGAAAAAATTTTATATAACCTACTTTTCACATCCCCCAAACTAGGTTATAGCAGTGGGGCTTAAAGGGTATACAAACTTCAAACTTTTTAGATTAAACTTAACTCTTCAGTAGGAAAGGTGAAGGACTGGTAGGAAAGGAAAAACTAGAAAGATGTTTGCTGTTTTCTTCTCTTTATAATTAACTCCCTATTCTAGACTACCTTCTGTTGTGTCTACTTGGACTAATGGGGAAGATGTTTAAGAATCTGCAGGTGCAAAAACTGTCTTAAAAAAAGATACCTTGCCTACTTCCCTTCTCTTTCTTCTCCCCAGTAATTCTCCTTGTGCATTTGAAATGGGCTATATGACATCATCATAGCCTTTGGTAATGACACCTAAAGACAGGTCTCCCTCCCCCCATACACTGACATACACACCTGTACACAAATTAGCCAACTAACACTTTAAAGTTGTATTTTCTTTTATTAAAAAAAAAAAAAAGATAATAAGGGCTGGGCATGGTGGCTCATCCCAGCACTTTGGGAGGCTGAGGTGGATAGATTACTTGAGCTCAGGAGTTTGAGACCAGCATGGGCAACATGGCGAGACCAGCATGGGCAACATGGCAAGACCCCCATCTCTACTAAAATAAATAAATAAATAAATAAATAAATAAATAAATAAATAAATAAAGTAGCCAGACATGGTGGTGTGCCCATGTGGTCCCAAGCTATTTGGGAGGCTGAGATAGGAGGATTGCTTGAGCTGAGGGGGGCGTTGGGGGTAAGGTTGCCGTGAGGTGAAATTACACCACTGCCCTCCACCCTGGGTGACAGAATGAGACCTTGTCTCAAAAAATAAATAAATAAAATAAAATTAGATATAGCACTTGAAGAAATGAAAAGATACAATTCTGTAAAATCCCAAAAGCATTTCTCAGTTTCCTCTGTCATAGGTCTATGATTAATTTATAACTTTTAGTTATTAGTATTCCAAAAAATTACAGCAGAATGTAAGACAGAAGCAATTGTTAAACTGCTTTTCAGTAATAATGATCTATATTTTGGCACACTTTGGCTTTCTCATATCAGAAACCCAAGTAATCTTACCCCAGTGGTTCTTAAACTTGAGCATGCCTTAGATCACCTGGAAACCTGGTTAAAATGCGGATTCCTTGGTCCCAGTTGCAGGTTTTGATTCAGTAGGTCTAGAGTGGGGCTCACAAATTTGCATTTCAGACAAGTGATGCTGATACTGATGCATTTTGAAAGCCACAGTAGCTCATATGGATGTTTTTACATATTTGGGTTGGCCAGGCCAAAGCCCTCTTCAGGTGAATGTTATTTGTTTACAATTCACCTTGCTTTAGGCAGTTTGTGTTAATTATTGTTGTGCAAGGTACAGGAGGGCAGGAAAATGGAGTTTTCACTTACTATTTTAGGTTCAACTTAGTCCTTATCTTAAAAACTTACTGCTTTATATGAAGCAGTTCGTAAAACCCATTTTGCCAGCTCAGGACTAATGAAAAACTATTTTTATTACCTATAATTAACCTAATTCAGGAAAAAGAAGCAGGCTTAGGGGAAAGGCTAGCGCTGAGACAAGGAAGCTCAAAAATTGCTTTCCTGAAATTAGTATTACCAACCCCAGTATAGCATTTGAAATTGTTATTAGAATTCTTGAACCTAGTTGCTCAAATCTAGGGCTGAGTTTGTAAGGGTTAAATAAGTTGTCCATTAGATTCAACATGCATGATATTTCCAGGGTTGCTCTAACTTCAAACATTAGATCAGCTTATTTGATGGGCTGGAGGTGTGTCATTGTGCAAAACTTGAAATAGTGGCTAGAGAGGAATAAGAGATTCCATCCCCCTGATACTGCCTCTCAGCTTCTCACGTCTACTGCCCTTGTTTGGCATTATCAAAACGTGGTATTCCAAAAGCTCTTTCTATACATTTCACCTTTATATTTATAGTATCACTAAAAAAAAGATTTCATTTAAATCTCTAAATATTTTTTTCAGAAGATTGCTGCCAAGCTTGTCCCCCTCTTGACTTTTGAGTTTTTGTCTTATTTCAAACACTGAGAACAGTTACCTAATTGAGTCTTAAGATTATAAAATCCAGTATTAAAAAAAATTACAATTTAAAAATATTCTCTTTAATTTAAAAAATTATGTTTTAAATTTAGAGTTTATCATGTTTCATGGCCCAAAATAGCACATTGAGTTTCTGGCATCTTCTCTCCTGCCCGTGCCAATGAAAGCCACACCATATGGTATGACTGCTGTTACTCTAGGAAACCCACACATGGCGGAGACATTGCCAGGCATGAAGCTGAGGCTCTGCTCTCATATGCTTATCTTTGTAAGCCAACATATTGACCAAGATATATTAGGATTCCAGTACATCATGGTATCCTATCAATTGAGACTTCAAGCTCTTTCTCCAACAGCTTCAACATTTGGCCATATTATGAAAACACATATTCTAAGTATCATGGACTGTCTTACTCAACTTCAGAAGAAGCTTTTGAATGACTACTGCAAGAAAGGACAGTACCTTTTAAATGCAATCAATAAGTATTTTAGTGCCCCTTAAGTTCTAGCACCCCTCCACCACTGTGCCCTTTCTTTTTATATTATTTTTATTTTAGAGATGAGATCTTGCTCTGTTGCTCAGGCTGGAGTGCAATGCTGTGATCATGGCTCATTGCAGCCTCAACTTTCCCCGGCTCAAGCAGACTTCCTCTCAACCTCCCAAGTAGCTGGGAGTACGGGTGCTCACCAGCATGCCTGGCTAATTTTTTTTTTTTTTTCTTTTTGACACAGATGGAGTTTTCCTTTGTTGCCCAGGCTGGTCTTGAACACCTGGACTTGAGTGATCCCCCTGCCTTAGCCTCCTACAGTGGTGGGATTACAGGCATGAGCCACCACGCTCAGCCCCTTTTCCTGTTGTTTGTTGTCCATTTTACAGAACAGTCAGTTCATTATGGACTTCATCCAAACGTTTCTCAAGGTTATAAAATTACTATTAAGGCTTTTTAGTATAAAATTAGCAAATTCTCCTAAAAATAAAAGGTGCACAGACTTCGTTCACCAGCTTTGTCTAGTCATACTTCAAACAAATATTGAACGTGCTATGCTGGCTGTACTGGTCACTATGTATAAAAAGATGGAGAAGACAAAATTCTACCTGCAAGGAACATGTAAACAGGTACATGTACAGTACAGTACTTTACTAGAGAGATCGAAAGTACACTATGGTCATATCTTGAAGTGACTCATAAAATTAAACTTTCCAAAGACTCAAAAGGAAACTATTAAATTTTTACAGAAGTGCTTATTAGTGTTATTGCCTGATCCATCAAGAAATGCTTAAAGCTCAGAGAGAAATGTATAAGATTGATTCACTGAACCAACATTGGTTCCTTTGCTAATTGGCAAATGACTGAAAAATTAAATGTTGTTTGGTATTATTATTATTTTGGTGATGGAGTCTCGCTCTGTCACCCAGGCTGGTGTGCAGTGAGGTGATCTCAGCTCACTGCAACCTCCGCCTCCTGGGTTCAAGTGATTCTTCTGCCTCAGCCTCCTGAATAGCTGGGATTACAGTTGCCTGCCACCATGCCCAGCTAATTTTTCTATTTTTAGTAGAGACGAGGTTTCACCATATTGGCCAGGCTGGTCTCAAACTCCTAACCTCAAGTGATTCACCTGCCTCGGCCCTGCAAAGTGCTGGGATTACAGGCCTGAGCTAGTGTACCTGGCCCTGTTATTATTATTTCTAAGAATTGATCATCTAATAGTCTTACGGGAATTTTTAGAGAATTGAGATTTAAATTGAGGCTAAAAGGCCTGAAAAATTGTCCACGATGGAAGTTGTTTGGGAGAAGCTGTTGATGTCAATTTGACCCCAGTAAGCTGTTTTTGGAAGCCTAGAGGTCAGATTTCTGTCAACCAAATAACATGGAATGCCAGTGAATGCCTAGAATTGTGTGGTAGACCAAGCTGTGGTTACTGCCTTCAAAGAACTCTCTTAAATATAAGTGTCTGGACTGTTATCTTAAGAAGAAAACTTCTGCCGGAGACTGCAGAGGTTTTGTGATCAACCAAGGATTTTTCATTTGAATTCAGATATTTTCAGGAAGAATTTAAAGATAGCTATAATTTGGAGCCAAATTTATGCCAGCAAAATCGTTTATGCCATTGCCTGCTCTCTGATGTTGTGGTTGTACCAAGTAAGAATTGGAACACAGGTTCAGAATACTTATTTTCTGGCGTCCTACGGCAGATATTTTTAGAATGCAGAGCAGCTAAAGTGCTCGCTGTGAGTCAGGTTCTCACCCAGAAATAGATATTGACTATTGACTTTACAAAAAAAAAAAAAATTAGCTGGGCTTGATGGCACATCTATTATCCCAGCTACTCGGGAGGCTGAGGCAGGAGAATTGCTTGAACGCGGAGGTGGAAGTTGCAGTGAACCGAGATCCAGCCATTCTACTCCAGCCTGGGCGACAGAGTGAGACTCCATCTCAAAACAAACAAACAACTTTGGAAACAACTTTGGATTTTTTATTTCTGAATTCTTCTGTTCTGAGAATGCTGTTTTAAACCATCATTAGTGGATTAAATGAATACTTTGTATCAAAAGGATACAGCTTTTGGTACCAGAGACAGTTGAAATGATGTCTCTATGGAAATGGGAAATTTTCACAGATGTCAACGTTGTGAGTTGGTGATTATGCTATCAGAGTTTGTCAGAGGGGTTTGGAAAGATAGGACTCTAATTTTTATGGGAGAAAGGTTGAAAAAATGTATTTTTTCTCTCTTCATCATAGCTCAAATTCAAAGCATTTTCATTCAAAGCATTTTCATGCAATTAATGATTGGCTGCTTCCAAAATATAGCACAAATTAACTGGTAGAACAGGAGTTAGAATGAACAAATTCCATAGTCTTACCCTATGAGTTATTTCCTCACTATTCCAAAAGAATGCTAAATGTGAAAAAATATATATATTTTGTCATAAATAGAAACTGAGCCTTAAGTCAGTCCCCAGATGCAAGACACTTTTGTTGTGTCTAATCTATTTTGGAAGCAATTACTTATGTAAGCTAGATCTGCTCAATCTTAAATTCTAAAGCAAAATGTGATTAGTCATCTTTGGAAAAAGGATCTACTCTTCATTTTTTCTGTTTTTGTTTTTCTGAGCTTTAAAGACAGAATGTATAATTTTGTTAAATAAGCTATTGGTGAAGTAAGGAAAAGATTGATGAGGTGATTTACATGTATAGAAATTGTTTTTGTTTAATTGAGGCCCTACCTCTACACCTCCCTTGGAGGCAAGGGAGCACAACAAAACCAGAAAAGTTTAGGAATTTGTTATCGTCCAAAATGGTATAATAAAATACTGTCTTAAACTAGGGAAGTCAACTTCCTATTCTTATGCACCATTTCTTTGTTCTGGAAGCGGGGGCAGTTCTGGCAACGAGTTGAGCAAATTATTTTGCTAGGTCTAGTGTTGTGATCCTTTGCTCAGTGGTAAGTCTTTGGGGGAAGGAAGGCTTCTCTCTCTTTTCAAACTTTATTAAAATGGTGGGTCCAGATTATCACGTTACCCACTTCTAGTCACGGATCCTTTTTTTTTTTTGTGAGATGGAGTCTCACTCTGTCACCCAGGATGAAGTGCAGTGGCACGATCTCGACTCACTGCAACCTCTGCCTCCAGGGTTCAAACGATGCTTCTGTCTCGGCCTCCCAGGTAGCTGGGATTACAGGTGCCTGTCATGCCCGGCTAACTTTTGTATTTTTAATAGAGACGGAGTTTCACTTTGTTGGCCAAGCTGGTCTCAAACTCCTGACCTCAGGTAATCTACCTGCCTTGGCCTCCCAAAGTCCTGGGATTACAGGTGTGAGCCACCACGCCCAGGCTAGTCAGGGATCCTTCTGGTCATAAATTCTTATCTTTGTTTATGGCCTACACTAAAGTTTCGGAAGTCTTAAGTCAAACCCTTGTATTTTATTTAATTAATTTTTTGAGACAGAGTCTTACTTTATGACCCAGGCTGCAGTGCTGTGGTGCGATCTCTGCTTACTGCAGTCTCTGTCTCCTAGACTCAAGTGATCCTTCCACCTCACCCCCCACCCAAGGGAACTGGGACTACAGGCACATGCCACCACGCCTGACTAACTTTTGTATTTTTTGTGGAGATAGGGTTTCATCATGTTGCTCAGAATGGTCTGGAACTCCTGGGCTCAAACAATCTGCCCACCTCAGCCTCCCAAAGTGCTGAGATTACAAGTGGGAGCTACAAAACCTTGTGGTTTAGACATTAGATTTCTCAGTACTCTTCTGAAGAATAGTAATTGTGATTATGAAATTTTCAAAGATACTATGGTAAGATCTGAGTGTCTTTGAAAGAATTATAGTAGTGTAGCTGAGGACTTCCTTTTATACTGCTTTGTACCACCTGTTCACAGGTGACTGTCAGGTGATTTCAGTAACAAACTCAGACAAATGCGTGACATTTAAACAGAGTTATTGAAGTCTTTGATCTTGCTTTATTAAACTTGACCAGTTGGTGACATTTACTTTTACAAAATTAATCAACATGATTTTGATATGAGAGAATTATATTGACTGGAAGTGGTAGGCATGAAACATTTGCTAAGTAAAACTTAGAAGAGAGATCTTAGTTGACCAATACCCTCTTGGTTTGTTTGCATGTTAAAAGGTGTCTGCATCTGAACAATTGAACTTAAATACAAAGTTGAACTTAAATGCAAAGGTTCTTTAGAACTGTAAAAGGCATGGGCCAGGCACTGTGGCTCACGCCTGTAATCCCAGCACTTTGGGAGGTCGAGGTGGGTGGATCACAAGGTCAGGAGTTCGAGACCAGCCTCGCCAATATGGTGAAACCTCGTCTCTACTAAAAATACCAAAAAAAATTAGCCGGGCGTGGCAGCACATGCCTGTAATCCCACCTACTCGGGACGCTGAGGCAGGAGAATTGCTTGAATCCGGGAGGCAGAGGTTGCAGTGAGCTGAGTTCGCGCCACTGCACACCAGCCTGGGTGACAGAGCGAGACTCCATCTCAAAAATAAATAAATAAAAATAAAAGACGGGGTGAACAAAACCCAAACTAATCCTCTGATGTTTACTTAAAAACAAAAACCTAAATGAAATTCAAAATAGATATCCGAATCTCGATTTGTGTATAAACGTTAGATGGAGAGATTAGGGCCTGGAACAGACAAATTCCACACGTACTTTTTGTGGCTCAGAAGACTTGGTGGAGTGGGCGAGGCAAGGTGGCTCATGCAGGTAATCCCAGCACTTTGAGAGGCTGAGGTGGGTGGATCCCTTGAGCCTAGGAGTTCGAGACCAGCCTGGGCAACATGGTGAAACTCCGTCTCTCCAAAAATACAAAAAATAACCAGGTGTAGTGGCATGTGCCTGTAGTCCCAACTACTAGGGAGGTTGAGGTGGGAGGGTCACTCGAGGCTGGGAGGTTGAGGCTTCAGTGAACCAAGATTGTACCACTGTGCTCCAGCCTGGGCAACAGAGCGAGACCCTGTCTCAACAAAAACAAGAATATTTGGTGGAGTGATTTAAATACTGTTTTTCCATTAGGATGAGATCTTTCCACCAGAATTTCCTGAATTTATTCCTTTTTTCTAGTTTATCCTAATGTAATTGAACTAACTTAAACTGAAGTTGCCTTCCTGTAGCCAAGAATCTACGTACCTACAAACTTATTCCTGAAGTTGGCTTTAATAAAACACTTCTTTTGTATTTTTTCTTATTTTGAGGTTGATTTATTTTGGGATTGGGGCAATGTAGAATTAACACTCTTCTAGAAGTATACAGTAATTATTACAATCATAGATTATATTTATTACGTACTTACTATGAGCATTGTGCTAGGTGCTTTACATATTTTGCTGCACTTAGGCTTACGAATGTTAAATAATGGCCGGGCACGGTGGCTCACACCTGTAATCCCTGCACTTTGGGAGGCCAAGGTGGGCAGATCATGAGGTCAAGAGATTGAGACCATCCTGGCCAAAATGACGAAACCCTGTCTCTACTATTCAGTACAAAAATTAGCCGAGCACGGTGGCGCGTGCCTGTAATCATGAGGCTGAGGCAGGAGGGTCGCTTAAACCTGGGAGGCGGAGGTTGCAGTGAGCCCTGATCACGCTATTGCACTCCAGCCTGGGCGACAGAGTGAGGCTCCATTTCCAAAAACCAACCAAACAAACAACAAAAAACAAAATTAGCCAGGTGTGGTGGCACATGCCTGAGACAGGAGAATTGCATGAACCCAGGAGGCAGAGGCTGTGGTGGACGGAGGTTGTGGTGAGCCGAGATTGTGCCTTTGCACTCCAGCCTCGGCAACAAGAGTGAAAATCTGCCTCAAACAAAACAAAACAAAACAAACAAATGTAAATAATTTGTCCAAGATCTTGCAGCTAGTACCTGGAAGAGCCCAAATTTGTTCCCAGATCTCTCTTTCCACAATTTATGCTGCATAGCCAAACCTATAGATTGTATAGCACTATAGGTTTTGTATAGTACTTAGAAGTACTTAGGAATCTTCTTTGTTTTTCCATTAATGCAGATGAACATTCTTTATTGGGGAGGTAATACATTTTCAACCGTTGACATACTTATGTTTTAAAACAGTAATTCTAAAAGGATCTGCATCTGTTCTGCCCATCTTCTTTCACTTCTCCAAGCCATTTCTATAACAGTATTTTCCCTTCCTTGAAAAGGTAGTCATCTGTTTTTCTGGAATTAGATTTGCAGTCACTTGGGGTCAAGCTGTCTTGCTTGTTATTCCACACCCCCCCCCCCCCAATTCTAACTGAAACTCAGGGAATTAGAATTTGTTCAGGTCGGGTAGTGATCCCTGGCTCAGGTGGAGTACCATCAGCAGGATTCTTCCGGTCTTTTGTACTTTGTACTTTGTTTTCAAAATCAGTTAATTTCATAATAGAAAATTAGCACTTTAAAAGGCACAGATGTGATTTGGAAATTATGGGTAATTCTTAGATTGCATCTTTGTTAATATTTACATTAGTTTATCAGTATTTCCTAAACTATAATAGAGTTGGATATAGTGGTAATTATTGATGTATACCTTTTTTCTACCAACTGTAGAATGATGTTATCTAAGCAAGAAGAAATGTAGGGACCTTTTGAGGATTTTATCAGATTTTTATGCACATTACTAACATTTGCAAAACCAGAAGATTCCAGGTTTTTTTAGAGATGAGTTCTCACTTTGTTGTCCAGGCTGGAGTGCAGTAGCTATTCACAGGCTCTAACATAACACATTACTGCCTCCAACTCGTGGTCTCAAGAGTGCTGTCCACCTCAGCCTCCCAAGTAACTGGGACTTCAGGCATGAGCCACTGAGCCTGGCCTGATTCTGTTTTTAAAATATATTAATTTTTTTTCCCCAGTTTAGCCCTGGTCTCTTTCTTTGAGCTACTCGTCTTTCAGAATTGTGCAGTGAGGTGTGCTGTCTTAATTCAGATGGAAGTGTGCTCCCTGAATCCAAGCTGTACTCTTCAGAAACACCAGTAATTTGCACTGGGTTATACAGAAAGAGTTCTGCACATTCTGGCAGCTCAGCTCCATTTGCTCTTGCTTAGGCCAGTTCAAGTAAACAATGCACTCACCACGGGTCAGTATGGAAGAATTATGGCATGTGCAGGTACTTGGGTCTGGGGCATGAGAAATTATATTTAATTTCAGGACTTTTTCGCATCCTGTAATCTTACATCTCTCCTTTGTATTTTATTTTCAAAATTATAGAAGTAACATAGTTGGATTGGTGGTATGAGTTGCATTGACAGAATCATTCCCGATTTATTGGGTGTAAACATTAATGGTGTCAGATGTCTGGAAATTTTTTCTTTTAGTCTAGTTTTTTCTTTCTTTCTTTCTCTTTCTTTCTTTCTTTCTTTCTTTCTTTCTTTCTTTCTTTCTTTCTTTCTTCCTTCCTTCCTTCCTTCCTTCCTTCCTTCCTTCCTTCCTTTCTTCCTTTCTTCCTTTCTTCCTTTCTTCCTTCCTTCCTTCCTTTCTTTCCTTTCCTTCCTTTCCTTCTTTTCCTTCCGTTCCTTCCTTTCCTTCCGTTCCTTCCTTTCCTTCCTTTCTCTCCTTCCTTCTTTCTTTCTTTTTCTCTCTTTCCTTCTTTTCTTTCTTTTCATCCTTTCTTCCTTTCCTTTCCTTTTCCTTTTCCTTTTTCCTTTTTTTCTTTTTTCTTTTTTCTTTTTCCTTTCTCCTTTCTCCTTTCTCCTTTCTCCCTTCCCCCTTCCTTTTGAGACAGAGTCTCACTCTGTCGCCCAGGCTGGAGTGCAGTGGTATGATCTCTGCTCACTGCAACTTCTGCCTTTTGGGTTCCAGTGATTCTCCTGCCTTGGCCTCCCGAAGTAGCTGGGATTACAGGTACCTGCCACCATGCCCAGCTAATTTTTTTGTATTTTTAGTAGAGATGGGATTTCACCCTGTTGGCCAGGCTGGTCTTGGAAATCCTGATCTCAGGTGATCCACTCGCCTCGGCCTCCCAAAGTGCTGGGATTACAGGCATGACCCACTGCGCCCGGCCTAATCTAGTTTTCTACTTTGCATTTGGCTATAGTAGCTACTGATTTGACAAATTTGTACCTTTGTTCAGCTGTCCCAAATCATATGACAGGGCAAAGAAAGAAAGAATATAAAGGATGCCATATCAAAGTTGATAATTCTGTTCATTATTCATACAGTGCCCTTCAGAGAATTTTTTCACCCTGCATTCTAAAACTCCCATGTAAAAGTTAGCTATACTGTTCAAACCAGATCATCAGATGGTTCATGTGCTTTTCTTAGAGTAGAACTGTCAGTCTAGGACTCCAAGAGGGCAGATTGCTACCTGCTATGTCTCAGAGGATGTAAATATATCATATTTCCTCCCTGCCACCACCCCTTTGAAATAGTGGAAGGGGGAAGAAAAGGAAAATACGAACTGGGGAAGTGCGTCCCCAGTCGTGAAGATGTATTCTAAATATTTTCTGAGGTGTGTATGTATATCCTAAACTGGAATAACCTTTTATTTTTGTTTCTTTTTTTACATGTGATATAAAAATTTAAAAGTGCAAAGAATATGTAGTAAAAATAAGTCTTTTTAAGTATCCTTTCAGAAATAATCGGTACACATACAATAAAACATGTGTGTCAGGTATTTTGAATTCTTATTCTTTGCCTGTATGAAGCATGGCCTCTTGGATAGCAGTAACGTTTTTGTTATTTAAAATGGTTAGATTTTTATACAGAGAATGACAGGCCAGTGGTAGCATATATTTGCAAAGCCTTCTATAATATTTGAAGGCCTTCTACATAACTTTTCTCCTGGTGCTTATAACAGCCCCATGAGGTAGGTAAAGCAGGATTTACCTGTTTTATCTAAACGAAATTTGAAGCTTAAAGAATTAAGTGA
The DNA here is from genome assembly GCF_043159975.1 of Macaca nemestrina. Lineage (NCBI taxonomy): Eukaryota > Metazoa > Chordata > Mammalia > Primates > Cercopithecidae > Macaca > Macaca nemestrina. Next base: position 73,356,277 of record NC_092142.1, on the reverse strand, counting down.
CTTCATCAAGGTTGTTATGCGATGAATGTGCAGTGGAACTGGAATCAAAACCCAAGTCTTTGGCTGTTACTCCAGAATTCTTGTTTCAATTTTGCCTCTCAAACATGATAGCTTGAGGGGATCCATTATCCTGTATCTTCTTTTATGAGATGTGAAAAATACCGTGAGTAGCTAATTTTAGGTTTTGTTTGTTTGTTTTGTTTTGTTTTTTTGACAGAGCCTTGCTCTGTCACCTAGACTGGAGTGCAGTGGTGTAGTCTTGGCTCACTGCAGCCTCTGCCTCCCGGGTTCAAGCAATTCTTCTGCCTCAGCCTCCTGAGTAGCTGGGACTACAGGCGCGCGCCATCATGCCTGGCTAATTTTTGTGTATTTAGTAGAGACAGGGTTTCACCATATTGGCCAGGCTGGTCTTGAACACCTGGTCTTGTGATCTGCCCACCTCAGCCTCCCAAAGTGCTGGGATTATAGACATGAGCCGCCGCACCCAGCAGAATTTTTATACCGTATTTTGGTAGTAGTGGTGTTGTAGTTATAGCGTCAAAGTTCAGAAATATGATCTTTTTGATGTATTTCCTACAAAGCAGTTTACAAACATTAGTGCCACTTTCATTACATGTGGACACCATAACTGACTGTATTCAGGCAACTGAGCAGTGAAAGCAAGGCCTTTTATCTCTTGATAGCTGTGTGCCTGCTGTGGCTAGCAGCCAAAGGGATAAACCTGTCCAAGGTTCTTCCCTTCTGTGCCAAAGTGGAATCTGAACAAGCATTTGATAGAGTGCCTGACTCTCTTTCCTTCTCCCATCATTTAGGTAAAAATGCTTAACACCAGCACCAAACTGTATTCTAGATTTCTAAGTCATCTCCTATGGAGAAAAAATGAATGGTGGGTGGAAAAAGTTTTCAGATAGTAGACTGTCATGGGGATGATTTTTTAGTCCCAACAGACTAAAAACTCTTGTCATTGCAAAACAATCCTTACGTTTCTTAAATGTTAGGCAGCCCCAGATGGGAATTTGATGAAAAGATTGGCTGAGCTCTGTATATGAAAAGGAGTATCTCTTTAAGTGTTTCTCTGAAGGGATGGCCTATCTCCTATTGTTTATAAGCACTGTGTTTCTAATTCCTGATAGTAAAATAAATGGGAAATGTGAGGAGAGAGTTTACAGTTTTTTCATATACAGCAGAAAAAATTACGTTTTTGTAATTTACATTTTATAAAATTTACAGTTTATACTTATAAAATTTACATTTAATACTTTATAAAATTTATATAATAAATATATTTATTTTTATATTCATGGGTTAATAAAGGTTATAATCCAATGTAAAAGTCATTACATTTGCCATAATGTAATGATTCAGTTTTTGTTCGGTAACTAGATTGCTGTGTGTGTGTGTGTGTGTGTGTGTGTATGTGTGTGTGTGTATGTATATATGTATTTTTTTCACTCACAGGTCAACCATGAACTCAATTCTTATTTGTTATTTTTTTATTTCCTGCTGTAGGCATAGAAGATGAGAAATTATACTAATTTGAATATTTCCATTTGGTTAGTTTAACTAGTGTTAGAGTTTTCTTAAACAAAAATAAGATGTAATTTGACTTCTCAAAGTAAAGTTTGGGGCAAAACGTCTTCTCTAGGGAGATGGATCTTTCTGTCGGGGAGTCAGGAGTTAGTCTTTTTTTAGGGATGGAAGGAGGTCAACCATTAGGTCCAAAGTGGTGGTTTGAGTAATTAGCATTTGCTGTGTGTTTTCATATTTTCAGAATAGGAATATAACTTCACTGAAGATGACTTAATTAGTACTTGACAAAGCTGAAAGTCCTGTTAGTATATTTATACCTATGAGTAAGTATGCTCTCTGAATCATTCTGTTAATTCCCAGTGTAAAATTACATATACCCTTTTGTTTTATTAGAATTAAAGAGCATTGAGGAGATTTTTCATTTTAAAGGTACAAGACAGCCGGGCGCGGTGGCTCACGCCTGTAATCCCAGCACTTTGGGAGGCCGAGGCGGGCGGATCACAAGGTCAGGAGATCGAGACCACGGTGAAACCCCGTCTCTACTAAAAATACAAAAAAAATTAGCCGGGCGCAGTTGTGGGCGCCTGTAGTCCCAGCTACTCGGGAGGCTGAGGCAGGAGAATGGCGTGAACCCGGGAGGTGGAGCTTGCAGTGAGCCGAGATCGTGCCACTGCACTCCAGCCTGGGCGACAGAGCGAGACTCCATCTCAAAAAAAAAAGTAAAAAAAAAATAAATAAATAAAGGTACAAGACAAGTTTTAACCTTAACATAGCACACTCACTGTTCTGTATTTATGTGAGACCTTCTAAGAACCAGGGATAAATGGGCTCTAATTTGTCTGTGAGGGTCTTGCCTGTCTATCTTTAAAACTTAACGTGTTCCTATAGGAGTGAGTAACTATGTAATATTTGACAACTGTTATCCCACTGCCCACTTGGGAAGCACACAAATAATAAAAGTAAAAGAAATTATCACACTGTGTTTAGCATGACGTCTTAATTTGAACTATGAGAAACCATTATTGGACCAATGTTGGGATTTTCACTAAAGCCTTGTTATCCTAGCATGTGTTAGGAGATGTCAAATGAATAAGCCTAGGAGTGATTGTCGTGGGGTCCCTCACTTTTCCTGCCGTTGGCACAGAATGTGCCTTTCCAACACCACCCACAGCCTAGTAGTGCTCCACCCTGCACAGCCTACCTCTCATCTGCCTCAACGTGCACACAACAGCCTTAACCAAACCATAACCACCTCTGAGACTTAATTCAAATGTACCCTCCTCCATGAAACCTTCTCTGACTGACTTTATTGCCATACTCATCTCATAGGGTTAGCGGTGCTTCTTTCCTTCTTTAAAATATCAGATCCCCTTTCCCCCTAAAAACTTCACATTCAGACTTGTATGATGATTAGATATGCACTTGAGAGCCAGTTTCTGTATCTCACGCCTTTTTAAGAAAAAAAAAAAAATCTCCATCTCCCGTTGGACCTGTACAGTGACTCCTTTTTGAAAAGGTGGTTGAACATAAAGACTTAAATAAAAGCAGCTGGCCGGGCGCGGTGGCTCAAGCCTGTAATCCCAGCACTTTGGGAGGCCGAGACGGGCGGATCACAAGGTCAGGAGATCGAGACCATCCTGGCTAACATGGTGAAACCCCGTCTCTACTAAAAATACAAAAAACTAGCCGGGCGAGGTGGCGGGCGCCTGTAGTCCCAGCTACTCCGGAGGCTGAGGCAGGAGAATGGCGTGAACCCGGGAGGCGGAGCTTGCAGTGAGCTGAGACCCGGCCACTGCACTCCAGCCTGGGCGACAGAGCGAGACTCCGTCTCAAAAAAATAATAATAATAAAATAAAATAAAAGCAGCTACAACTCTTTAGTGAATCAGAGCATTGTTGGAAGGCATAAAGCCTGTGCTGATCACTGTCCTTTTGGAAAAAAAGTAAACTATCCCTGGGTACAAATAAGAAAAATAAATTCTGATAGAGCCAGAATAAGGCACTAAGAGGAAAGTAGTTCTAAACCTGAGGATTGAGATTCCATTTAGACTTGCTCAGGAAAGTTTCCCAGTGGTAAAAGATTGGGCTTATTTTGTTAGATACCAGCTACATTATCTTCATTGTCTTTGGGACTTTGGACCAGGTTAATAAATGAATTGTTCATATGATGGGAAGTTACTGGGTTCTTAATGAATAAACTCCCAGAAGACTTGACTTACTACTGCAGCAGAGTGTCTCCAATGGAAAGGAGGCATTAGGTCATCGCTTGCTTTCAAATTTTTCTAAGGCCATAGAAGCACTGACACTGTTGGCATCTTTTGTTTGTTTTCTCCTGGGGGATTCATAAACAAATCTATTGTCACTTAATTTAGTAACAGGTGTCTTAGAAAAAAGACCCTATTCCTTTATGTGATCTGATGTAGTTCAACTTCAGTGGAAACTGTAGAATGTTCCATATTTTAGACAATATCCAACTCCCAAGCATTTCTGTTTCAGAAACTGGGACACCTTCCAAGATAGCTTTATGAATCCTTTAATTTCTCCTGCCAGACTCATTAACTCAGCCTATTCACCTTGGGGAAATCATAGTTCCAGACTTTCTGTAAAAACCCTCCTAAGTGAATGTGGTAGTTGATTTGAGAACATTCAGACTCAAGCTTTCCAGTAGTTTATTCTGAAACCTGTTTGTTGTGACTTTGACTAGCAGAGAATAAGGTGAAAGAGTAGTAACCATCATAATATACATTATATAAATACAAATTATCTACCTTTAAAAAAAGTTGAAATTCAGTAAGTACATTTTTAAATTCCACATCTCAGATTTTATGGACTCCTAAAGCTGGAAAGAACTGCAACCAGTGTTTGACCAGTATTTCTTAATTTTTTTCTTGTCTTGTGGATCCTTTTGAGATTATGATAGCTGTTGTGGATATTCTTCTCAGAAGAATATACATACACACAAATGCTTGCATTCAATTTCAAGATATCTCAGACTCCCAAAGCCTGTTCATGGATTCCCATTCTAGTTCAAAGCCTATCGTTAGGGGTTTAGAGAAGTTAAGTGATGTACCTAAAGTCACACAGCTTCTATAGCTAAATACTATAGAAAAGTGGCAGGGTTCTTTTTTGTTTTCTGGTTTTTGTGGGGTTTGTTTTGCTTTTTGACCGTTTCCTGCTGCACTCATCATGTTCTTTATTGAAGTCAAGCAGGTGTCTCCAAGTACTTGGTGCTTTTCCCTTTACTGCCTTTGTTTGCTATATCGTTTATACAGCATTACCCAAGTTCCTTCTCTGTTTTAGTCACTGATGCATTGGGATGGGGTATGTGCAAAGTTCTCTTCATTTTCTCATTCTTCCATTTATAATAGTTTATTTATTGATACTAATATATGCAACATCAAGAATCACTTCTCTCATATTTGGTCATTAAATTAGCAGCTGTTTATGATGCTTTTCATAACTTTTTTTCTTACAGTTTTCCATTGTAAGAGGACAGTTTTATTTCCAATGAGTAAACACTTGATGTAAGAGACCTTCCTTTTTGAAGCCCAGATTTCTATCTCCAGCATAAGGAGTAGCTGATAATTGCGACATAGCTCAGCTTCTAATTTGAAGGAGCCAGCACTTTGCCCTGGGATTGAAGAGTGCAGGTAGAGGCAGGAATCTTAATGATGGGTTGAAGTTTTTTTCCTCTATCTTGGTCATGTTCTTCCTATCATTTGAAAAATTAGTAACCATACCCCCCAGTAGATAGATACTTATAAAATATTAGTTACACCCATGTTACATGCATTATAAAAATACATTAAAACGTAAAGGATAAGCTTTTTTAAAAACAGAAGCTCTGTTATTTTCTTCCTGCCCACCAAGGGATCCTTAACTTCTTCCTTGAGGAATCCACTCCTTTTTGGAGATCACTCTTCTAATTCTTTCGGCCTATATCAAGTCCCTCCTCTTGGTTGTTTGATTTCACTATTTTAACTGTACAACTGGATTGTAAACAACTTGAGATTAGAGACCAGATAGAGTCTTGTCTTTGTATCTTGCAACAATGCCTAGCACAGTTTTGAGTTCATCATCATTATTCAAAATATACTTGTTGGCTAATTCTTGGGATCATCTCAGAGCATTATTTTACTATTACCAAAGAGGAAGAAAAAATCCTCAGTTTTATCTTATTTTAGTAATTCTGGGTGTTATTCCTCATGCTATTCATCTTCTAGGATTAGAGACACGTGAGCCTATCTGCACTTACAGTTTTGTGGAAATAGATGTACTTTATCTGAAGAAGTGGTTTAATTGGGAAACAATGAGAATGGTGCAGTATGAGAACCAAACCTGAATCAGTACCCGCATCTGTTTTCATTCCTTGAAATTTCTGTTCATTATTGGTTCTTTATCAAATGACTGAGTGCCAAAGCGTAGTGTTTTCTTTTTATTTATTTATTTTTATTTACTTTCTCGAGTTCATTTATGCTGACATATTGATGCACCCACCATTTCCGGGGTGGTATAAAGTACTCCTTTGTATTTCATATTTTGTAGTCTCTGTTCTGTTCCTCTAAACCACCACTGTGTTACTGGATTCTAAAAACCCTTCTAAATTTCTGAAATTAATTGTTCACAATTACGCTTAACAATTCTTCCTAACGATTTGGTTCCATGAATCTCAAAGACCTAACACCATAACCTTGTTCTTAGGGTATTCCTAGTCTATCATCTTTTCTTTCTGGGTACAGAAACTAAACCTAGGAAAAGGCTGAACGTACTGGTTCATGCTTGTGGTCGTAGCACTTTGGGCGACTGAGGCAGGAAGATCACTTGAGACCAGAAGTTTGAGATCAGCCTAGGCAACATAGCAAGACCTTGTCTATACAATAAAAATTTTAAAATCTAACCAACCATCATGGCACGTGCCTTTAGTCTGAGCTACTAGGGAGGCTGAGGCAGGAGGATCAATTAAGCCCAAGAGGTGGAGGCTGTATTGAGCCATAATGGTGTCACTGCCCTTCAGCCTGGCAACAGAACAAGACTCCATCTCAAAACCAAATGAATGAATGAATACAAAAATAAAACCCATTTATAGTCAGTTGCAAATCAATAGGAAAAGAGATGAAAAGCAAGCACTGGTGCCCGGATTTGCACTTTTGTGTCTCCATGGATTATGTCATTTTTTCAAGAGCACTACATTAGTGCTCTTGCTTTCTAATATAATTCACTAATTTTAGATCATAGCTGTTTCAGGTTCTAATTTAAAGGCTTTGATATTTTTATTTTATTTGTTTGATAGATATATTAGGCATTTTTTCTTCATAACAGACACCCTCAATATTTCATGGGCTTAACTTGGGGCTTGTTTTTCTTGCCCATGAGTTATTCAAGATGGCTTTGCTTCAGGCTACAGGTTGAGGGTTAAGTTCAGGTCTGCTCCACGGGTCTCTCCTTTTCTTTGTACTACCATGTTCTCATGGGGAATGGCAGGGGTGCAGGAATACAGGCCAAACTACCCAGGCACATTTAAATTCTCTTCTCATATTGTCTCTCCTAAAACTCCATTGGCCCGAGCACATCAGTGACCTATATTATATTATGTTGCATTAACAGTATTACTAAGCACACAGTACTGCACCTCTTAGGAAGGAATGACATCATCCATGGAGACTCAATTAACTGCAAATGTGGACTCCAGTGCTTGCTTTTCATCTCTTTTGCTATGTTGATTTGCTCAACGTCAGTGGAGCCAGGTGTATACTCAGTTTATAGCAGGAGGTGGTACAGACTTAGAAAACAGAGGATCTAGATGTAAAATCCTATGCAAGCGAAAAATTGGGAGAAATAATCTAATCTCCCGCTGTAGGGAAGTAAATCATTAAAACAGTAATTAATTTGCTGATATAGTCCTGTGGACTGTAAACATGACAATAATTTTCTTTCTATGGGGAGCTTACATTTTATTTGACTACATTTTTTTTGAAAATTCTCTATTGCTCTAAATTTCTTTCAAGAATGCCCCTTTAATCCAAAATTGTTGTTTAGTAGAAATGAGTATAAGTAGAGAAGACTGATATTAATTGCTTTCCATGCCTTGTTTGAGAAAGAACTAGAATTGCTAATTGATTGGGAAAACTTAAATGATAGATTTTAAAAGGATAGTATAGAAAACTGCCTAAGTAAAAGCATTCTGTTAATAAACTATTAGAGATATAAGTTAAACTTCAAATTGAGGTAGTGGGAACAGAGTTAAGCTAGGTTAACTCAGCGTGGAGGCTGATTTCTGAGACTCAGAAAGGCACCTTAAAAAGTCATTGAATTATCTGCTGGGCCGGGCGCGGTGGCTCAAGCCTGTAATCCTAGCACTTTGGGAGGCCAAGACGGGCGGATCACGAGGTCAGGAGATCGAGACCATCCTGGCTAACACGGTGAAACCCCGTCTCTACTAAAAATACAAGAAAATTAGCCGGGCGAGGTAGCAGGCGCCTGTAGTCCCAGCTACTTGGGAGGCTGAGGCAGGAGAATGGCGTGAACCCGGGGGGGCGGAGCTTGCAGTGAGCCGAGATCGCGCCACTGCACTCTAGCCTGGGGCACAGAGCAAGACTCCGTCTCAAAAAAAAAAAGGAAAAAAAAAAAAAAAAAATGAAGTATCTGCTGTTAGACAAGTAGGGAGAAAGCTGAAAATTACTGTGTTATATAATACAACCTTATGATTACCTAGCAACCTAATTAAAGTCAATGTTAATGTATGTTGTAAGTATAAAGATGAGTTTGTACGTTGCTAATACTTACTGAATTCTGCAGTGGAATTAATAGTTCCATAGGGAAACCATTTTTTTCTTGAAATAATGCTGGGTGTGGCCACTTGATTTGTTGTATTTTCTTTATTGCCTTATCTTTATCCTTGAACAGAAAACATCTGTTTATTTTTAAAGTAGCATGTTTTGCTACCTAAATTGATAATATTTAAGTTATAGACACACAGAATTCACTTTATATAAACAGATTATTTAAACAGGTTAGAATACTATGGAAACTCAAAATAAATTGTGCTTTTTTTTTTTTTTTGGAGACGGAATCTTGCTCTGTTGCCCAGGCTGGAGTGCAATGATGCAATCTCAGATCATTGCAATCTCTGTTTCCTGGGTTCAAGCAATTCTTCCACTTCAGCCTCCCGAGTAGGTGGGACTACAGGCATGTGCCACCACGCCTGGCTAATTTTTGTATTTTTACTAGAGATGGGGTTTCACTACGTTGGCCAGGCTAGTCTTGAACTCCTGACCTCAAGTAATCTGCCTGCCTTGGCCTCCAAAGTGCTGGGTTACAGGTGCGAGCCACTGCACCCCACCAGGAAGTGGTGCCTTATTATGGTGTGTTTTATTGCAGTTGTGTCTCCTTTGAAGGCACGAACAAGGAAACTAAAGGAGATATGTATTGCAAAACTATGTAATATTATGTGAAACCTAGTCCACCCTTTTTTCTGTCATGGAATTGAAATTTCTTCCTCTCTCTCTTTTTTTTTTTTTTTGGAGATGGAGTTGCTCTGTGGCCCAGGCTGGAGTGCAGTGGTGCAGTGGTGCGATCTTGGCTCACTGCAAGCTCTGCCTCCTGGGTTCACGCCATTCTCCTGCCCCAGCCTCCCAGAGTAGCTGGGATTACAGGTGCCCGCTACCACGCCCGGCTAATTCTTTTGTATTTTTAGTAGAGATGGGGTTTCACTGTGTTAGCCAGGATGATCTTGATCTTCTGACCTTGTGATCCACCTGCCTTGGCCTCCCAAAGTGCTGGGATTATAGGCGTGAGCCACCACACCCCGCCTGAAAGTTCATTTTATCTCTGGTTTGTGTATCTGGCTTTACAAAGCAAATGTATTCATAGGAATATATTTCCAAATGTTTAAAAAAAAACTTTTTGTTATTAATTATAGACTCACAGGAAGTTTCAAAAACAGTACCTAGAGGTCTTATGTACCCATCACGTAGCTTCTCCCAATGGTGACATTAGGCCAATTAAAAAATCATTGATGGGGGCTGGGAATGATAACTCATGCCTTAATCTCAGCTGTTTGGGAAGCTGAGGTGGGTGGATCACTTGAGCCGAGAGTTCGACACCAGCCTAGGCAACCTGGTCTCTATAAATAATACCAAAAATGTCAGCTGGGCTTTTGCGCCTGTAGTCCCAGCTACTCAGGAGGCTGAGGCCAGAGGATCATCTGAGCCCGGGAGGTTGAGGCTGCAGTGAGCCATAATTGCGCCACTGCAAGGCAGCCTGGGTGACAGACTGAGATCCTGTCTCAAAAAAAAAAAAATTAAGGGACTTTCTCTGCACTCTATAATAAACCTGAATTACAACGTGTCCTGTAGGGATCCTTATGTCATTGTTGCTTTATTTATTGCTTTAGCACATTCTTCTTCACTCTCCCCATCTTCACACTGTACCATTGATTGGGAAGGGATTAAGTCTCATGTACCTTTCTGGTACATTTCTCCCCAACAGCCTAAAAGATATGCAAGCTCCATTTTACTGCTTATGTTGAAGAAGCATATTTGGTTGAATATTCAGATTTCTTGTTTTGAGTTTATTTTGGTGGTGTTTGAAAACTTGAAAGGTTCTATATATATATACTGTTTTACATCATCTCTTTTTTTTTCTTCTTCTAGCCTGAAAATGAAATTTCTTCAGACTGCAATCATGTAAGTATGGATTTTCTGTGATGCACCATATGTGCTTTATAGATACGATGACATATTTCGGGATGCTCTTCCTGTTGTTCTGGAAAGTGCTATGTTTTCTTACAGTCTTAATCTTAAAAGGATGACACACTTTAAGGACCCTGGTAAAATCAACAAATAAGCTTTCATTGTAGAAGCCTGCAGGCTCTCCCAAATAATATTTATGTACTTAAGGTTAAATTTTTCTTCAGTTACAGCTACCATGTGAAAATAATTCTCTGCTTATCAAGTTTACAACTTTAGAATTTCCTATTTTAAAGTTCTCTCATTTACTTATCACACAGTCATCTTCTATTTGCCAAACACTATAGTAGCACATTAAAAGGAGACTGATGTGAAATCAAGTCTGTGCAAAAAGTATTGGGTGCTTTGGTAGAAGTCTATACAGAAGACATTGGAGACACAAAAATGAATTTTTTCCAGGTGAGTTGATGTCAGGAAAGGCTTAATAACGGAGATGAGGCTGGGCGTGGTGGTTCACACCTGTAATCCCACCTTTTTGGGAGGCTGAGGCAGATGGATCAGTTGAGGCCAGGAGTTTGAGACCAGCCCAGCCAACATGGAGAAATCCCATCTTCACTAAAAAAAAAAAAAAAAAATTAGCTGGGCATGGTGGTTCGTGCCTGTAATCCCAGCTACTCTGGAAGCTGAGGCAGGAGAATCGCTTGAACCCGAGAGGCGGAGGTTTTAGTGAGCCAATATTGTGCTACTGCACTCCAGCCTGGGCAACAGAGCAAGACTTTGTCTTAAATAAATAAATAAAGGAGGTGATACTTGGTTTGGGTCTTAGAAGAAGCGGACGTCTGTATGTGGCAAAAGTCACTCTATCACATTATAGAAGGTAGGTTGGACCAGAGACTGTGTAAGCAGAGACAGATTGGCTATTTAGGTTAACTGCTTATTCTTACGAAAACCTAGGTAAGTCAAGTACAAAATAAAACGAGAGGAGTACTAGAAGAATAGAGGGAAGGCTTTTCTAAATATGACACAGCCCCAAAAGATGTTTTAAAAATATGTATCTGCATCTATATCTGATTACATTAAAGCTTTCTCCCCAAAAAATGTTTTTGCAATGCAGATGAAAAGGACTATTTGTTAATAGAAAGTGCTATTAATAAACATAACAGACATGAATAGACTGTTCACAGGAAAAGAAAAAGATGTCCAATAAACAATAAAAAGCTTATTCTCCCTCAGAATCAAAAACATAAAAATTCAACAAAAAATGAGTACACTGTTGTTATCCATTTGATTGGCAAATATCAAAAATTTGGTAAATGGGTACGCACCTATAGTCCCAACTACGCAGGAGGCTGAGGCTGGAGGACCCCTTGAACCAGGAGTTGGAGGTCATAGTGACCTATGATTACAACACTACACTGCAGCCTGGGTGACAAAGTGAGACCCCCATGTCTTAACAAGAAAAAAAAAAGGATAAATACACAGTATTGATAAGGATGTATGTATTTAAGCATTCTCTAGCCCATAGATCAACGAACTACGACACATAGGTCAAATCCAGTCTACTACCTGTTTTTATACATAAAGTTTTATTGAAACAGCCACACCATTTATTTGTGTTTTGCCAGTGGCTGCTTTTCACACTAGGATGGCAAAGTTGAGTAACTGCAACAGTGACTGTAGGTCCCTCAAAATCGTTACTTTCTGGCCCACTGCAGAAGTTTGCTGAACCCTGTTCAAGCCTATGTATGGGAATAAAAACAAGCTATAAAGCAGTCAACCTAAAATGCATATGTTTTGACCCAGCATTTCTACTTCTATGAATTTATGGATAGTTATACTTAAAATAATGGATAAGGATGTGTCTATAAAAGGATATTTGTTGTGGCATTATTTATAAAGCAAAAGATTAGGGGAAAACCCCAAAATCCATCAATAGACTGAATCTGACAGAAGAGAAACCCAGAAAAAACGTTGATGTGTGCCTTAGAACTCTCAAAGAGCCAGCCGGACGCGCTGGTCCATGCCTATAATCCTAGAACTTTGGAAGGCTCAGGTGGGTGGATCACCTGAGGTCAGGAGTTGGAGACAAGCCTGGCCAACACAGTGAAACCCCTCTACTAAAAATTAAAAAATTAGCCAGGCGTGGTGGCGCACCCCTGTAATCCTGGCTACTTGGGAGACTGAAACAGGAGAATCGCTTGAACTGGGGAGATAGAAGTTGCAGTGAGATCACGCCACTGCACTCCAGCCTGGGTGACAGAGTGAGACTCTGTCTCAAAAAAAAAAAAAAAGAACTCTCAAAGAGCCAAGGAATAGGAAGGATATGATATTGCTGAAAATGGGGGACAAACAGTATCCAAAAAACAGGAGATTTGGTTGAAGGTCTATGTAAGAAGCAGTCAGAACTCTTTAGAGAACAATTATATAACCCAGAAATTCTATAATACAGCATTCATAATGTCCCGCATGCTACCAGAAATGGCTGCATATGAGAAGAAGCAGGAAGATATCGAGAGATAAAGTAGCCAGTAGAGAGAGATCCCGAGAAGAGATAATTCATATATTGGAATTATTAATAGCAGACAAGGATTTCAAATAACTAATAAAATAGAGGAAAAAAAAATATTTTCCTATAAATAAAATAGAGGAAAATTAAAATGGATAAAAATATGAAGTATTTCAACAGAGAATTAGTCTTTTGAGAAAATCAATTGGATATTTTTCAGACTAGATATAATTTCAAAAATTAAGAACTTAAGCGTAGTTATAAAAGACAGCTTTAGTGGAAATAAAAACAGATTCATGACCAGGTGCGGTGGTTCACACCTGTAATCTCAGCACATTGGCAGGCTGAGGCGGGCGGATCACTTGAGGTCAGGCCTTCTAGATAAGCCTGTTCAACACGGTAAAAAAAACCCTGTATTTACTAAAATTACAAAATCAGCCGGGCATGGTGGCAGGTACCTGTAACCCCAGCTACTCAAGATACTGGAGGCGGGAGAATCGCTTGAACCTGGGAGGTGGAGGTTGCAGTTAACCAATATCACACCACTCCAGCCTGGGCAACAGAGCAAGACTCTATCTAAAAAAAAAAAAAAAAAAAAAAAAGGCAGAATGGGATAGAAGCAATATTTGAAGAAATAATGGCCAAGATGTTTTTCCAAATCTAATGAGAGGCATTAACCCACAAATTCAGCAAACTTAGTGAACGTCAAGAGAAATCCATACTCACTTAACAATTTTTTTTTTTTTTTTTTTTGAGACAGATTATTGCTCTGTCACCAAGGCTGGAGTGCAATGGCGCCATCTCAGCTCACTGAAACTTCCGCCTCTGGGATTCAAGTGATTCTCCTGCCTCAGCCTTCTGAGTAGCTGGGATTACAGGTGCGTGCCACCATGCCCAGCTAAGTTTTGTATTTTTAGTAGAGACAGGGTTTCACCATGTTGGTCAGGCTGGTCTAGAACTCCTGACCTCAGGTGATCCTCTCGCCTAGACTTCCCAAAGTGCTGGGATTGTAGGCGTGAGCCACCACGTCCAGCCTAGACACGTTATTAACAATCTGCCAAAACTGAAAGATAAAAAGAAAATTCAACAAGCAGGCAGAGAAAAAGAGACATTCTCTTGAGGGAGGGAAAATGACAGCTGACTTCTCAACAAAGCAAGCAGTAGAAACTAGAGACAAATGAAACAAAAAATGTAAAATGTTGAGGGAAAATGCCACCATAGAATTCTATATCCAGCAAAAAATATCCCTTTAAAAAATGAAAATAGGCCAGGCACCATGGCTCATACCTGTAATCCCAGCATTTTGGGAGGTAGAGGCAGGCAGATCACTTGAGGCTAGGAGTTGAAGACCAGCCTGGCCAACATGGTGAAATCCTGTCTCTATTAAAAATACAAAAATGGCCAGGTTTGGTGGCTCACACCTGTAATCCTACCTAGCACTTTGGGAGGCCAAGGTGGGCACATCACTAGGTCAGGAGATCGAGACCATCCTGGCTAACATGGTGAAACCCCGTCTCTACTAAAAGTACAAAAAATTAGCCAGGCATGGTGGTGGATGTAGTCCCAGCTGCTCGGGAGGCTGAGGCAGGAGAATTGTGTGAATGCAGGAGGCGGAGCTTGCATTGAGCCGAGACCCCACCACTGCACTACAGCCTGGGTGACAGAGCGAGACTCCATCTCAAAAAAAAAAAAAAATTCTAAACAGTAACCACTGCCCCTGTAATCCCATCTACTTGGGAGGCTGAGGCACGAGAATCACTTGAACTGGGGAGGCAGAGGTTGCAGTGAGCTGAGATCCTGCCACTGCACTCACCCCTGGCCAACAGAGCGAGACTGTATCTCAAAAAAAAAAACAAAATAAAATAGGTGTTATCACATAAGCAAAAGCTGATAATATTCTCCCACATTTGCACGCTGTGAGAAATCCTAAATTCTTGAAGCTGAAAGGATCACAAATTGAATCACAGAAATAGCACTAGAAGAGAGAAATAATTGATAAATACGACTATTATTCTTTCATTCTTTAAGAGAACTGGCCAGACGCAATGGCTCACGCCTGTAATCCCAGCACTCTGGGAGGCAGAGGTGGGTGGATAACGAGGTCAAGAGATCGAGACCATCCTGGCTAATATGGTGAAACCCCGTCTCTACTAAACATAAAAAAAAAATTAGCCGGATGTGGTGGCGGGTGCCTCTAGTCCCAGCTACTTGGGAGGCTGAGGCAGGAGAATGGTGTGAACCCAGGAGGCAGAGCTTGCAGTGAGCTGAGATTGCGTCACTGCACTCCAGCCTGGGCAACAGAGCAAGACTCTGTCTCATAAAAAATAAAAATAAAAATAAAATAGGTGTTACCAATCTAAAGCTGAGAATATTCTTCTCCCACATTTGCACGCTGTGAGAAACCCAAAATTCTCGAAGCTGAAAGGATCACAAATTGAAGCACAGAAATATGAGCACTAGAAGAGAAAAATAATTGATAAATATGACTGTTATTCTTTCATTCTTTAAGAGAACTGACTTGGCCAGGCGTGGTGGCTCACACCTGTAATCCCAGCACTTTGGGAGGCCGAGATGGGAGGATCACCTGAGGTCAGGAGTTCAAGACCAGCCTGGCCCACATGGTGAAACCCCATCTCACTAAAAATATAAAAATTAGCCGGATTGGTGGTGCGCACCTGTAATTCCAGCTACTTGGGAGGCTGAGGCATGAGAATCACTTGAACCCGGGACGTGGAAGTTGCAGTAAGCCTAGATAGCGCCATTGCAATCCAGCCTGGGCAAAAAGAGCGAAACTCCGTCTCAAAGAAAAAAAAAAAGAGAGAACTGACTTAAGCCAAAGCAATAACAATATACTTTCAGATTATAACATGTAGAATAAAATATATGACAACAGTAGCACAAAGGGTGGGTAGGAATAAAAATATAATTTTACTTTGGAATATTCTTATGTTGTATATGAGGTAGCATAATATCAATTCAGTTTGGACTGTGACCAAGTTAAGGATGTATAATCAGGATACAGATTTGTTTCATGTAATGATTGTTCAGTTAATGGTATTTAGCCATCATGACTCTTACAAGTTGTTAGCACTTTACCCAAAACACAGAATATTCCCTGAGACATCATTGTTTTAGGCACATTTGCATGTAGCGACTTACTCAGCACTAGTCAGGCTATCACATGGAAGAAATTTGAATTCTATCTCATAGTTAGGAGTGCTAAAGGAGTGATAGCAGGGAGTGATCAAGTAGCATCTTCTGTTCCTCTTCAGTGTGTGTTGCACATATAGTATTTCTCCATGTCAAAAAGTGGTTTTTGGTGTTGGTTTTGTTTTGCTTTTTGAGACAAGGTCTAGGTCTGTCACGCAAGCTAGAGTGTAGTTGTGTAATCATGGCTCACTCCAGCCTTAACCTTCCGGACTCAAGTGATCCTCCCACCTCAGCCTCCTGAGTAGCTGGGACTACAGATGCACACCACCATGCCCTGCTAATTTTTGTATTTTTTGTAGAGATGGGGTTTCACCATGTTGCCCAGGCTGACATCTAACTCCTGGGCTCAAGCAATCCAACCTTCTCGGCCTCCCAAAGTGTTAGGACTACAGGTGTAAGCTGCTGTACTCAGCCCAAAGTGTAATTTTTTAAATCTCAAAGATTCTTCTACAGGTAATGTCGTGAATCTTTCCACATCAGGAGTTTTTTCTAAGTGCCAAAGTTCTAAGGAAAAGAATTATCATAAAATATGTCTTCGCACTGATAATGAATGCCTGCTCATAGTCAGTCATCTGATTTTACATTACTTTCCAGAGAATGATTCCCTAATACCCTGCCTTTACCAACCATCACCAACTCTCAAGTCTTCTCTCTCTCCTTTGGAGAGTACGATGAACTTCCATTATGTTATGTTTTATGTACAAGTTATATTTTACTTGAAAATTGTTGTTTGTTACTTATATACTATTTTCATTTTTCAGTTGATACTTCTCTCTCTGAAAATTGTTTGGGTGTCTGACCAACCTGAATAACGTCTATTTATTTATTTTTGAGATGGAGTCTTGCTCTGTCTCTATTTTGTAGAGATATGGGGGTCTTGCTCTGTGGCCCAGGCTGGTCTCCATCTCCTGGTCTCAAGTGATCTGCCTGCCTTAGCCTCCCAAAGTGCTGGGATTACAGGCATGAGCCACTGCGCCTGACCAGATAACTTGAACTTCATCACAATTAAAAACTTTTGTGCATCAGATACTATCAAGAAAGTTGAATGGCAACCTATACAATGAGAGAAAATATTTATAAATCATATACCTGATGAAGGGTCTAGTATTGAGATCATACAAAAACTCTTCTTCCAACTCTAGAATAAAAAGCAAATTTTAAAATGGGCAATCGATTTGAATAGGCATTTCTCAGAAGAAAATATGCAGATAGCCAGTTGCACATGAAAAGATGCTCAACATCATTGTCATTAAGGAAATGCAGGCTGGGTAGAGTGGCTCGTACCTTTAATCCCAGTAGTTTGGAAAGTTAATACTGGAGGACAGTTTGAGGCCAGGAGTTCAAGACCAACCTGGGCAACATACAGAGACCCCCGTCTCTACAAAGAAGAATTTTAAAACTGTAACCAGGCATGGTGATATGATCATGCCACAGCCTTGGCAACAGAGTGAGACCGCGTCTCTTTAAAAAACAAACCAGAAAAGGAAATGTGTATCCCAACCACAATGAGATACTACTTCACACTCATTAGGAAGGATGGGTGTAATCAAAAAGGTGGACAATTAACAAATGTTAGTGTGGGTCTAGAGAACTTGCTGGTGGAATGTGAAATAGTGCAGCCACTGTGGAAGACAGATTAGCAGTTCTTCAGAAAATTAAACAGAGTTACTATATGACCCATGAGTTCCACTGTTAGATGTATACCCAAGAAAGTTAACACATTTTCACACAAAAATGTGTATATAAGTGTTCATAGCAGCATTATTAGTTAAAGCTCAAAAGTGGAAACAGCCCAAATGCCTATTAACTGGTTAATGGATAACTAAAATATGATATAGCCATACAGTGAAATACCACTTTGCAAAAAAAATGAAGTACTAATACATGCTGCAACATGGATGAACCTCAATAACTGGACTCAAAAGATTACAAAAAGGACACAAAGACAGAAAGAAGATGAGTGGTTTCCGGGAAATCAGAGAAGTGGGGAATGGGAAGTGACTGGTAATAGATACAGAGTTTCTTCTGGGGAAATATTCTGGAATTAGTGGTAATGATTATACAACCATAACCTCTGAGTTGTACTCTGGAAGGGTGAATTTTACAATGTAAATTCTATCTCAACAGAGTTGTATAACCAACCCCCGTGGAATCACTATACAGCTTCAAATATTAATTCAGATTGATACTGTGTTGTTTATATCCTTATGTACCTCCCTTCCTTTTGTATTCATTTGAAGCATAACCCAGACATCACATCATGTCATCTATTAATATTTCAGTAAATACTCTAAAGGATAAGGACTTTTTTTTAAAAAAACAAGAACATAGTACCATTGTCATATCTTAAAATATCATAATTCTTTAACATCATCAAATATCCAATTAGCATTCAAATTTCCAATTTCAGCACCCACACTAGAAGGGAGGTTATTTAATCTGATAAAACGTGGCTATAAAAAGGCCTACAGCAAGCATCATACTTCATGGTGAAATATTAACAGCTTTCTACACAAGATTGGCAACAAGCCATATTACTTATTATCACAGAGGTCCTAGCCAGTGCAGTAAGGCAAGAAAAAAGAAAACAGGTAATAATTTAAAAGGAAAAAATTAAGCTGTCATTTTTATTGTTTGTTTATTCTTTGTTTTGAGATGGAGTCTTGCTCTGTCACCCAGGCTCTATCTCGGTGGCTCTATCTCGGCTCACTGCAACCTCCACCTCCTGGGTTCAAGCAATTCTCCTGCCTCAGCCTCCTGAGTAGCTGGGATTACAGGCGCATACCACACCCGACTAGTTTTTGTATTTTTAGTAGAGATGGGGTTTCACCATGTTTGGCCAGGCTGGTCTCGAACTCCTGACCTCAGGTGATGCGCCTGCCTCAGCCTCCCAAAGTGCTGGGATTACAGGTGTGAGCCACCATGCCTGGCCTATTATTTTTTAAAATGCACTATCAGCAGAATCATAAACTGTCATTATTTACAGATGACGTGATTATATAAGTAGAAAATCAAAAAGAATTTATAAATGGACTAACAAATAATTAATAGATGAACTTAGTAAAGTCTCATGATAGAAGGTCGGTATATAAAATTTAATTGTACTTTTATATATTATTAACAAGCCAATTTTTAAAATGTATTAAAAATATTATACTAAAGTAATATATAAAGCATCAAATACTTAAGAATAAATCTAACAAAAATATGTAAGACCGCTCTGCAGATAACTGTAAAATATTATTAAGAGAAATTTGAAGGCCTAGGTCAGTAAACGAGCAATTGTGCTCATGAGTTGGGAGACCTGGTGTTATAAAAATGTGAATGCTCATTACATTGACTATATAGATTCTGTGCAATTCCGTATTTATTGTTATCAAAACGGCCAAGTGATTTTAAAATTTATGTGGAAACACAGAGTACCCGTAACAGCCAAAGCAATCTTGAAGAACCAAACAGAGAGACTTTACTACCTGATGGAAGAGTTAATGTAAAGCAATGGTAATTAAGGCAGTGTGGTAGAAGCAGACTCATACATAAATGGATATTTGAATAAAGAATCTTAACCCTTACCATATGCCATTCGTGGAAAATCCATTCTGAATGCCCTGCAGGTCCAAATGTGAAAAGTAAAACAGTAAAATTTCTAAATAGTAAAATATATTTATGACTTGGAGATTGGCAAAGATTTCTTAAATGGTTGTATGCCTCTTTTAAAGTATCTCATGTACTCCATAAATATATACACCTACTATGTATCCAAAAATTAAAAAAAAAAAAAAAAAAAAAAAGATTTCTTAAATGGGAAACAAAAAGCACTAAGTATAAAGCAAAAAAGACTGATAATTGGGTTACTTAAAATTTTGTTTTATTAAAGACAGTGTTGCTGGGCGCAGTGGCTCTGACCTGTAATCCCAACACTTTGGGAGGCCAGAGTGAGAGGACTGCTTGAGCCCAGAGTTTGAGACCAGCCTCAGCAACATGGCAAAACTCTGTCCCTACAAAAAGTATGAAAAATTAGCTGGGCATGGTGATGCAGGCCTGTGGTCCCAGCTACCTTGGAGATTCAGGCAAGAAGATAGCTTGAGCCCAGGAGGTTCAAGCTACAGTGAGCCATGTGCGTGCCACTGCACTCCAGGCTGGGTGACAGAGCGAGGTCCTGTCTCAAATAAATAAATAAACAAGCATACAATATTAACAGTATGAATAGGCAAGCCATAGAGAAGGAAAAATATTGATAATACATATATCTGACATTGTATCCAGAATATATAAAGAAATCACAGCCGGGCGCAGTGGCTCACGCCGTAATCCCAGCACTTTGGGAGGCCAAGGTGGGCGGATCACAAGGTCAGGAGATCAAGACCATCCTGGTTAACACGGTGAAACCCTGTCTCTACTAAAAATATAAAAATTAGCCAGAGGTGGTAGCAGGCGCCTGTAGTCCTAGCTACTTGGGAGGCTGAGACAGGAGAATGGCGTGAACCCGGGAGGCGGAGCTTGCAGTGAGCCGAGATCGCCAGAGGGTTATTACAAAGGATATTGGTTCCCATGGGGCCTAAGGCTTCTGAGCCAAGGCACCTCCTTTCCATGCCCCTGTGACTAGACAATAGTCACAACTGCCATGGGGAGAAAATGCCTCCAGATGGCTCCATGAACTGCTGCCAGGACTCACAATGAGGAGGAACAGTTGATGCTGCCCTCCTGGCAATTTGTTGTTATTGTCTTTTTTTCAGCCCAGACCTTTCCATAGAACCTCAGACTTTAGCTGCTGATTCCACATTTCTACTTTGTCTAATAGTCATTTCCAGAACGAAACTCTTGATTTTCTGCCCCTAAACCTTCTCTTCCGGTAATCTTCCCCATCTCCGCTAGTGGCTCCTCTGATTCTTCTGGTTGCTCAAATCAGAAACCTTGATTCTTCTCCTCTTAAACTTCACATTCAATCCATTAGTAACCTTCTGGCTGCTCCTTGAATATATCCTGAATTTGGCCATTTTCACTGGTATTGCCCTGATCCAAGTCATCATCACTTCTCTCCGGGACTTCTGTGTTGGCCTCCTAAGCAGTCTCCCTCCTGCTTAGTCTATACTCCATGTTACAGCTGGAATGATCCCTCTGACATGTCAATTCATATTACTGCTCTGTCCAAAAAGCCCTAAAACTTTTTTTCTCACCGATTAAACTCCCAAATCCTTGTGCCCCACAAAGCATGCAAATACCAGCTCTCTGACCTCTTCTACCACTGTTGCCCCTTGCCAACTCTACTTAAGCCACAGTGGCCTCCTTGCTATTCTTCAGATACTCAGAAAATGTTCCTGACTCGGGACTTTTGCATTTGCTATTCTTTCTGCATGGAACATTCACCTTCTGTGGCTATTCATTTTCTTGTCTTGCTCTCTCTTTATTTTTATTTTTATTTATTTTTTTATTTTTTTGAGACGGAGTCTCGCTCTGTCGCCCAGGCTAGAGTGCAGTGGCCGGATCTCAGCTCACTGCAAGCTCCGCCTCCCGGGTTTACGCCATTCTCCTGCCTCAGCCTCCCGAGTAGCTGGGACTACGCGCGTCCGCCACCTCGCCCAGCTAGTTTTTTGTATTTTTTAGCAGAGACGGGGTTTCACCGTGTTAGCCAGGATGGTCTTGATCTCCTGCCCTCGTGATCCGCCCGTCTCGGCCTCCCAAAGTGCTGGGATTACAGGCTTGAGCCATCGCGCCCGGCAGTCTTGCTCTCTTATGGAAAATAGCACCCCGTTCCCCTACTTTCAATTCACCTTGCCCTAGCTTATCACCTGACACATTTACTTGATTATTTGCACCTTATCTTTATCTCCTTCGTAGAATGTAAACTCCTTGAAGGCTTCTGCCCTTTTTGCTCACTGCTGCCTGTCAGTGAAATTTCACAATCCTGGGAATAAACAAAATAACCTTCAAGCTTTCAGAGGGAAGAAAAATCCAGGTCAAAATCAGAGTAGTGGCAATTTGAGTAATATACTTCTCATCAGCTTTTCTAGAAGCTAGATAGTGGACCAGTGCTTGCCGAAAAATGATATCCAGTCAAAGTAATATAAAGATATTTCTGGCATGCAGCTCTTCCAAACATTTACGACTCATGCATGATCGTTGTTGTTGTTGTTTGAGGCGGAGCTTCGCTCTTGTTGCCCAGGCTAGAGTGCAATGGTGCGATCTAGATCCTTGAGGAATCGTCACACTCTTTTCCACAATGGTTGAACTAATTTACACTCCCACCAACAGTGTAAAAGCGTTGCTATTTTTCCACAACCTCTCCAGTATCTGTTGTTTCCTGACTTTTTAATGATTGCCATTCTAACTGGCATGAGATGGTATCTCATTGTGGTTTTGGTTTGCATTTCTCTAATGACCAGTGATGATGAGCATTTTTTCATATGTCTGTTGGCTACATAAATGTCTTCTTTTGACAAGTGTCTGTTCATATCCTTTGCCCATTTTTTGATGGGGTTGTTTGCTTTTTTCTTGTAAATTTAAGTTCTTTGTAGATTCTAGATATTTGCCCTTTGTCAGATGGATAGATTGCAAAAATTTTCTCCCATTCTGTAGGTTGCCTGTTCACTCTGATGATAGTTTCTTTTGCTGTGCAGAAGCTCTTTAGTTTTATTAGATCCCATTTGTTAATTTTGGCTTTTGTTGCCATTGCTTTTGGTGTTTTAGACATGAAGTCTTTGCCCATGCCTATGTCCTGAATGGTATTGCCCAGGTTTTCTTCTAGGATTTTTATGGTCCTAGGTCTTATGTTTAATTAAGCCTTTGATCCATCTTGAGTTGATTTTTGTATAAGGTGTAAGGAAGGGGTCCAGTTTCCATTTTCTGCATATGGCTAGCCAGTTTTCCCAACACCATTTATTACATAGGGAATCTTTTCCCCATTGCTTGTGTGTGTCAGGTTTGTCAAAGATCAGAAGGTGGTAGATGTGTGGTGTTATTTTTGAGGAGTCCATTCTGTTCCATTGGCCTGTATATCTGTTTTGGTACCAGTACCATGCTGTTTTGGTTACTTTAGCCTCGTAGTATAGTGTGAAGTCAGGTAGCTTGATACCTCCAGCTTTGTGCTTCTTGCCCAGGATTGTCTTGGGTATGCAGGCTCTTTTTTGGTTCCATATGAAGTTTAAAGTTGTTTTTTCCAATTCTGTGAAGAAAGTCAGTGGTAGCTTGATGGGGATGGCATTGAATCTATAAATTACTTTGAGCAGTAAGGCCATTTTCACGATATTGATTCTTCCTATCCATGAGCATGGAGTGTTTTTCCATTTGTTTGCGTTCTCTTTTGTTTTGTTGAGCAGTGGTTTGTAGTTCTCCTTGAAAAGGTCCTTCATATCCCTTGTAAATTGTGTTCCTAGGTATTTTATTCTCTTGGTAGCAATTGTCAATGGGAGTTCACTCATGATTTGACTCTCTGTTATTGCTGTATAGGAATGCTTGTGATTTTTGCACGTTGATTTCGTATCCTGAGACTTTCCTGAAGTTGCTTATCAGCTTAAGGAGATTTTGGGCTGAGACTATGGGGTTTTCTAAATATACAGTCATGTCATCTGCAAACAGGGACAATTTGACTTCCTTTCTTCCTATTTGAATACCCTTTATTGCTTTCTCTTGCCTGATTGCCCTGGCCTCAACTTCCAATACTGTGTTGAATAGGAGTGGTGAGAGAGGGCATCCTTGTCTTGTGCCAGTTTTCAAAGGGAATGCTTCCAGTTTTTGCCCATTCAGTATGATATTGTCTGTGGGTTTGTCATAAATAGCTCTTATTATGTTGAGATACGTTCCATCAATACCTAGTTTATTGAGCGTTTTTAGCATGAAAGGCTGTTGAATTTTGTCAAAGGCCTTTTCTGCATCTGTTGAGATAATCATGTGGTTTTTGTCGTTGGTTCTGTTTAGGTGATGGATTACATTTATTGATTTGCATATGTTGAACCAGCCTTGCGTCCGAGGGATGAAGCCGACTTGATCATGGTGGATAAACTTTTTGATGTGCTGCTGGATTCAGTTTGCCAGTATTTTATTGAGGATTTTTGCATCGATGTTCATCAGGGATATTAGTCTAAAATTCTCTTTTGTTGTTGTGTCTCTGCCAGGCTCTGGTATCAGGATGATGATGGCCTCATAAAATGAGTTAGGGAGGATTCTGTCTTTTTTTATTGATCGGAATAGTTTCAGAAGGACTAGTACCAGCTTCTCTTTGTACCTCTGGTAGAATTTGGCTGTGAATCTGTCTGGTCCTGGACTTTTTTTGGTTGTTATGCTGTTAATTATTGCCTCAATTTCAGAACCTGTTATTGGTCTATTCAGAGATTCAACTTCTTCCTGGTTTAGTCTTGGGAGGGTGTATGTATCCATTTCTTCTAGATTTTCTAGTTTATTTGCATAGAGGTGTTTATAGTATTCTCTGATGGTAGTTTTTATTTCTGTGGGATCGGTGGTGATATCCCCTTTATTATTTTTCACTGCGTCTATTGGATTCTTCTCTATTAGTCTTGCTAGGGGTCTATTTTGTTAATCTTTTCAAAAAAACAGCTCCTGGATTCATTGATTTTTTTTTTTTTTTGAAGGGTTTTTTGTGTCTGTCTCCTTCAGTTCTGCTCTGATCTTAGTTATTTCTTGTTTTTTGCTAGCTTTTGAATTAGTTTGCTCTTGCTTCTCTAGTTCTTTTAATTGTGACGTTAGGGTGTTGATTTTAGATCTCACCTGCTTTCTCTTGTGGGCATTTAGCGCTATAAATTTCCCTCTACACACTGCTTTAAATGTGTCCCAGAGGTTCTGGTACATTGTGTCTTTGTTCTTACTGGTTTCAAAGAACATCTTTATTTCTGCTTTCATTTCATTATTTACCCAGTAGTCATTCAGGAGCAGGTTGTTCAGTTTCCATGTAGTTGTGCGGTTTTGAGTGAGATTTTTAATCCTGAGTTCTAATTTGATTGCACTGTGGTCTGAGAGACAGTTTGTTGTGATTTCTGTTCTTTTACATTTGCTGAGGAGTGTTTTACTTCCAATTATGTGGTCAATTTTAGAATAAGTACAGTGTGGCACTGAGAAGAATGTATAGTCTGTTGATTTGGAGTGGAGAGTTCTGTAGATGTCTATTAGGTCTGCTTGGTCCAGAGTCGAGTTCAAGTCCTGGATATCCTTGTTAATTTTCTGTCTCGTTGATCTGCCTAATATTGACAGTGGGGTGTTAAAGTCTCCCATTATTATTGTGTGGGAGTCTAAGCCTTTTTGTAGGTCTCTGAGGGCTTTATGAATCTGGGGGTGCTCCTCTGTTGGGTGCATATATATTTAGGATAGTTAGCTCTTCTTGTTGAATTGATCCCTTTACCATTATATAATGGCCTTCTTTGTCTCTTTTGATCTTTGTTGGTTTAAAGTCTGTTTTATCAGAGACCGTGATTGCAACCCCTCCTCTTTTTTTTGCTTTCCATTTGCTTGGTAGATCTTCCTCCATCCCTTTATTTTGAGCCTATGTGTGTCTTTGCATGTGAGATGGGTCTCCTGAATACAGCACACCGATGGGTCTTGACTCTATCCAATATCCAGTTTGCCAGTTTGTGTACTTTAACTGGGGCATTTAACCCGTTTATATTTAAGGCTAATATTGTTATGTGTGAATTTGATCCAGTCATTATGATGTTAGCTGGTTATTTTGCCCTTAATTGATGCAATTTCTTCATAGCGTCGATGTCTTTACAATTTGGCATGTTTTTGCAGTGGCTGGTGCTGGTTGTTCTTTTCCATGTTTAGTGCTTCCTTCAGGAGTTTTTGTAAGGCAGGCCTGATGGTGACAAAATTTCTCAGCATTTTGCTTGTCTGTAAAGGATTTTATTTCTCCTTCACTTACGAAGCTTAGTTTGGCTGGATATGAAATTCTGGGTTGAAAATTCTTTTCTTTAAGAATGTTGAATGTTGGCCCCCACTCTCTTCTGGCTTGTAGGGTTTCTGCAGAGAGATCCACTGTTAGTCTGACGGGCTTCCCTTTGTGGGTAAGCCCACCTTTCTCTCTGACTGCCCTTAACATTTTTGCCTTCATTTCAACCTTGGTGAATCTGACAATTATATGTCTTGGGGTTGCTCTTCTTGAGGAGTATCTTTGTGGTGTTCTCTGTATTTCCTGGATTTGAATATTGCCTGCCTTGTTAGGTTGGGGAAGTTCTCCGGGATAATATCCTGCAGATTGTTTTCCAACTTGGTTCCATTCTCCCTGTCACTTTCACGTACACCAGTCGTAGATTTGGTCTTTTCACATAGTCCCGTATTTGTTGGAGGCTTTATTTGTTTCTTTTCTCTCTTTTTTCTCTAATCTTGTCTTCTCGCTTTATTTCATTAATTTGATCTTCAATAACTGATATCCTTTCTTCTGCTTGATCGAGTCGGCTATTGAAGCTTGTGTATGCTTCACCAAGTTCTCATACTGTGGTTTTCAGCTCCATCAGGTCATTTAAGCTCTTCTGTACACTGGTTATTCTAGTTAGCTATCTGTCTAACCTTTTTTCAAGGTTTTTAGCTTCCTTTTGATGGGTTAGAACATGCTCCTTTAGCTCGGAGAAGTTTGTTATTACCAACCTTCTGAAGCCTACTTCTGTCAACTTGTCAAATTCATTCTCCGTCCAGTTTTGTTCCCTTGCAGGTGAGGAGTTGTGTTCCTTTGGAGGAGAAGAGGCATTCTGGTTTTTGGAATTTTCAGCCTTTCTGCTCTGTTTTCAGTCCATCTTTGTGGTTTAATCTACCTTTGGTCTTTGATGTTGGTGACCTACACATGGGGTTTTGGTGCAGATATCCTTTTTGTTGATGTTGATGTTGATGCTATTCCTTTCTGTTTGCTAGTTTTGCTTCTAACAGACAGGCCCCTTAGCTGTGGGTCTGTTGGGATTTTCTGGAAGTCCACTCCAGACCCTGTTTGCCTGGGTATCACCAGCAAAAGGCTACAGAACAGCAAATATTGCTGCCTGATTCTTCGTCCCAGAGGGGCACCTGCCTGTATGAGGTGTCTGTCGGCCCCTACTGGGAGGTGTCTGCCAGTAGACTGACTACATTTTGAAAGAGCTTGACTGAAGGAAACATTTCCCTTCACCCCCTAGCCCACACCCTAATCCTGTAATTACTTTATTCTAAATATCTCAAGTATATCCCATCTTTTTTCATTCAAATAAGTTCTTCCCTATTGGTCTACTAACCTCCTTAAATCCTGCCCTTTTCCTCCGTAATCAGATGTGATCTTTTGAATTGTTTGGTTAAAATTATCCATTAACCTTCCATTTCCTTTAAGATAAGATTCAAAACTTTTAATATGAACTGCGATACTCAATGTGATCTGACCCCTGCGCCCCATCTCATCTTTCATACCTTCAACTCCAGCTATTCTGAACTCTGTTTCCATATGTTATCATTTACTCGTTGTGTCCTTTCTACCTTTGTACACTTAGAAGCCCAATCTCCGAGGCCGGGCGCGGTGGCTCAAGCCTGTAATCCCAGCACTTTGGGAGGCCGAGATGGGCGGATCACGAGGTCAGGAGATCGAGACCATCCTGGCTAACACAGTGAAACCCCGTCTCTACTAAAAAATACAAAACACTAGCCGGGTGAGGTGGCGGGTGCCTGTAGTCCCAGCTACTCGGGAGGCTGAGGCAGGAGAATGGCGTGAACCCGGGAGGCGGAGCTTGCAGTGAGCTGAGATCCGGACACTGCACTCCAGCCTGGGCGACAGCGAGACTCCGTCTCAAAAAAAAAAAAAAAAAAAAAAGCCCAATCTCCGTCAGCTCATCTGACCAAATTGCTTCTTATCCCTGAGGATCAAGCCCAGGATAACTGGACTGCTACCAAGACTCCCTGTCCCTCCTCTTACCACTCACTGAAATGTGTTCTTCCTTTGTATTCTGTAAAATCTCCTGCATGCTTATTAATCACATTTATCACACTATATTTTTATTGTTTATTTTCTTTCCAACCTGACTCTTCCTTCTTTTGTCCTACTGTGGTTGAGCTTCTTGAAGTGCTGAGACACTGGCCTTTTTTTTTTTCCTTCCTTCAACTAGCGCATCCCCATTACCTAGAAGAATGTCCAGATTGTAGTAGCTACTCATTACATGTTTGGGATGGGTGAACAGATAGATATTCATGGATGAATATCTTAAGATTTGAGGCCACGCGCGGTGGCTCACGCCTGTAATCCCAGCACTTTGGGAGGCTGAGGCCAGCAGATCACAAGGTCAGGAAATCGAGACCATCCTGGCCAACATGGTGAAATCCTGTCTCTACTAAAAATACAAAACTGTAGCCGGGCGTGGTGGCGCACGCCTGTAATCCCAGCTAGTAGGGAAACTGAGACAGGAGAATCGCTTGAACCCAGGAGGCGGAGGTTGCAGTGAGCCGAGATCACACCACTGTACTCCAGCCTGGGCAAAAATAATGTTTTCTTTTTTGACATGGATTCTCATTCTGTCACCCAGGCGGAGGCTTCAGTGAGTCGAGATCGCACCACTGCTCTCCAGCCTGGGTGACAGAACAAGATTATGTCTGGGAAAAAAAAAAAAGAAATAAAAGACCAGAAAGTAGATTAATGGTTGCCAGAAAATGAGGGTAGAGAGGATAAGGTATGACAGAATGGGTATGGGTTTCTGTTTGAGGTGATAATGTTTTATAATTAGGCAATGATGGTTGTTGTCTGTCCTTGTGAATATAGTAAAAAACCACAAAACTGTACACTTTAGACAGGTAAATTTTATGGTATATGAATTTTATCTCAATTTGAAATGAACAAAAAAAGATGAGATACAGTAAAATGTTTAGCACTTGACAATACTGTCATGGTTATTAGGGAAGAGATTTGTTCATAAGGAAATGTATGCCTGTCAGAACAAGTAAGTTTTCAAACTAAAAGGTAAAGACATTCGAAAAATTTAAACGTCTGTTGGCAGAAAATCTATTTCTAGCTCAATTGTAGGACATCTGACTTTGCATTAGATAAAGTAAGGAAATACTCTGCTTGTAGTTGTAATTTTTCTGGATTTTGTTACTGTTTGTCCTAAGTTTTTGAGATACCAGAAAGCTTTTCTTTCCTTTTTTTTTTTTTTTTTTAAAGGCTCAAGTTATTCTCCTGCCTCAGCCTCCGGAGTAGCTGGGATTACAGGCGTGCACCACCATGCCTGGCTAATTTTTGTATTTTTAATAGAGACTGGGTTTCGCCATGTTAGCTAGGCCAGTCTTGAACACCTGACCTTAGGTGATCCACCCACCTTGGCCTCCCAAAGTGCTGCCATTACAGGCGTGAGCCACCACGCCCGGCCTAAAAACTCAGTTATTGATGGTAGCTGAGAGATAGAGCTTTTACTCATGTTTTTGTTTTTGAGGAGGGAGGAGAAGAAATCCTACCCATCGTTTGTATTTTCTTCAGATCTTCCTCAGCACTCATACAGAATTAACTGCATGCTTCCATGTCATTCCTAATGGACTTTTTAATGTGCCTCTGTCCTCCTTCTAAAAAGCAGATCTGATCATGTCACCCCCTACTTTATCTTCTGCGACTTCCTGTTATTCTTGGGTTGAAGTTCAGCCATGGCTTACAAAGGCTTTCTGATCTGGCCTGGCTTGCGGCTTACTGGGTCAGTCCTCCGTTGGACTTCCAGTTCCCTCCGCCCCTTGCAGGGATGCGGTATTATCTGCCCAAAAAAAGTCTTCTCCCTACCCTTGAATCTGGCTAACTGCTGCTAGCCTTTCAGGTTTCATCTTAGTATTTTCTATGGTAAATCTTCTCTGACCAAACTCCCCATCAATCCCCAGTTTGGAGTACTCCACCTCGATACTGCTATGGTACCCAGTGATGCTATTAGCCAATTACTTGATCATATGCCCTGCCATTGACTGTTGCTACCACTGGACAGTCTTTGTCCTTCTCCTTATGTTTTATCCACCAGTACCTAACACTGTGTCTGGAACATAGTACGTACTCAGTAAACGTTTGCTTGTTTCCTCTAATAGTCTATCTGTGAAATGCCTTGCCAGGCAGATGTTTAACTGAATCAGTGAATGATGACTGTATTTTTTCATCTTGGAGCGTATAGCAGTCAGAGAGGAATGTATCCACCTCCAAAAATAAATATATACATATGTCTTCATGTTCTACATCATCCAGAGTCTCTTCTCTGTCTCTCCAGCTAAACAATATAAAGGCTCATTTTTGCTGCTTTTCAGAAATTGGATCACTTATCAAAATCTTTTTATGGAAGATTCTAAGATAAAGTAATATTTAGTCGTTATCTGTGAATAAGAATAGGCTTTAGATATTTTCTAGTGTAAGATGTGTTAGAACAGTTGTATAAAGTGGACCTTATGGGCCGGGCACAGTGACTCACTGCTGTAATGCCAGCACTTTGGGAGGCCAAGGCAGGTGGATCACCTGAGGTCTGGAGTTCAAGATGAGCCTGACCGACATGGAGAAACCCCATCTCTACTAAAAATACAAAATTAGCCAGGCATGGTGGCGCATGCTTGTAATCCCAGCTACTTGGGAGGCTGAGGCAGGAGAATCGCTTGAACCCGAGAGGTGGAGATTGCAGTGAGCCAAGATCATGCCATTGCACTCCAGCCTGGGCAACAAGAGCGAAACTCCATCTCAAAAAAAAAAAAAAAAAAAAGTTGTCCTTTAGTAAAAATGACAAAGATATCTGAATAGTCATCATTTTATTTGGCTTGCATTTTTTTCCTTTTATCTAGGAATGTGATGGCATTTTATCCTACTTTCTTTGTTATCTGATGTGAATATGCTTTGTCTGACTCTGTAATTGGCTTTTGTCATTTAAAGTAACATTGGTAATAAATTTCATACTGTTCTAACTGGAGTTTGTCTTTGTTTTGTTTTATTTTTCCTCTCGTATCTAGTTGTTGTGGAATTACAAGCTGAACCTAACTACAGATCCCAAATTTGAATCTGTGGCCAGAGAGGTTTGCAAATCTACTATAACAGAGGTAAGTTGTGAAAGAATTTTGTAGATATCTAATGGCTGAGAGGAGAAAATTACATCTGTTGACCAGACCAGCCCTTATGAGAAGAATGACTCAGTTACATTACTTTTCTTAGAATTCACATCTGCCTTGGTTGAAAGTTAGGAAGTTGGGGGGTATAATTAGATTCTTTTTGTTAACATCCACCTACGCTTACATTAGGATACTATTGATTGAGGAAGTTGGAAATCAGGTTCTATTGGTCTCCAAACAGCAAGTAAAAGTGCTGAGGTATCAGTGCTACTCTCACACATTGGACAGCTTGCTGTGTCTGAAGCATATTGGCATGGTTACAAGAGGTCTGTCAGCATTCTTGTTTTGGCTATGCAGTTGGATCAGTTGAACCACAGAGATATATACGTCAAATAATAGGAGTTAGTGTTAAAAAGGTTAAGATTTTTAAAATTGTTTATCTTGGCCCAGTGTAAACAACAAATAATATCAGTGAAAATTGTGGTACTTTAAATTTCTTTTTTTAATAGGGTTTTTTTTTTTTTAATCAGTAATAGAAACTCCAGAAAGCCAGAGTTTCTGTATACTGAAATATGAGAATCACAGAGAAAACAGTTGCTATTTTTCCACCCCAGAATTAGCAGTCATAGATCTCACACCATATTAATTTGTCCTCAAGCTGGCCCTATTGATGAATTAAGTCAGGGCCACATTCTTCCGAGCTCTTAAGGAAGACCCTGTCTCATCCAGATAAGCCATCAGCCTGCGTTCCTTGTGTCATTATGGGGTCTCGTAAAACCTATTTTCTCAAACTTTCTAATACTAGATCAGTTACGTTTTATTCTTTTAAAGCAGTGACCCCTCATATTTACCCTGGGGCTTCTGAGCAGAAAGGCATATCTTTGAAAAATTTATCTTTAGCTCCTAGCTTTAATATTCTACATCTCAAACTCCCATAGCTAGCTATAGGACTAAACCTCTAACTTTAAAATATCAAGGGCAAAGATGTTTGCTTAATAACAAAACTAAATACTAACAAAGAAATTATTCCCAGGATTGAACTTTAAATGTTTGTATTTTCCCTCTGTATTGTGGTACTATACAATTATAAGTATATATTTTTTTTTGTTTTTGAGATGGAGTCTTGCTGTGTCGCCTGTGCTGGAGTGCAGTGGTGCCACCTTGGCTCACTGCAACCTTTGTCTCCTGGGCTCAAGCAATTCTCCTGCCTCAGCCTCCCAAATAGCTGGGATTACAGGCACATGCCACCAGGCCTGGCTAATTTTTGTATTTTAGTAGAGACAGGTTTTGCCGTGTTGGCCAGACTGGTCTCGAACTCCTGACCTCAGGTGATTCACCTGCCTCGGTCTCCCAAAGTGCTGGGATTATAGGCATGAGCCACTGTGCCCAGCCATAAGTAGTTTTTTTAAAAGGACACATTGGGAGAAATACGTATACACACATACGCACACGTTTGTTTTGCTCCATTTTGTGTCCCATTAAATACGTACCAGTTTGATTGGCCCAGGGAAATTTAGTTGAGTATATACATATTCACTAGAGTAATTTCACTATTTGCGTTAGACTGGCTTCCATATAATGTGTGTATCACAATGGTTGTCTGTGACCTTTTGGGGTGTTCTGGTTTTGTAAAAGATTAGCATTAACAAGGACACTTCTCCCTCCCACAGGAAGATGATACTGGAGTCAGGGAAATTAAATATCAGGAAGAACATAGTTGCCAGCAAAACATTTCATTCTATATTTTCCTTCTATCATCTTTCTTAATTTTGGAATCCTACTTCCAGGGAGAAAAACAACATCACAAGAATACCTGCAAACTATTAATACAAACCAAACTTAATCTCCAAGATTGAGCTAAATCCTGCCTCCTTTCCTCCTGGCTGCAGTCAAAAAATAGAGTGACTGCAGCATTTTTCTAATGGTACCTTTTCAGTCTGCTCCCCAGCCACTTCAGAGTTTACTCCTATTCTTAAATATGTTGATGATGATTTAGTGCCCCTTTTTTGCTATTCATCTTAGAAGATTAGTAAGATAGAAGGAAAAAGTGCTATCCAGCAGAATGAAGAAACATGCAAACTTCTCATTCAAACACCACGCCCTGTTGTAATGGATAGTGAGCTGAAATATGAGTAGGTGCCACATCTCTGTGTTTCAGTAAAATCTCAAGTGATTGAAGCTAAAATTTACATTTAGTTTCTTATTGAGGCCACAGTTCAAAAGTGCTCTTGGTTTTTCTTGTGTTTTTGTTTTGTTTTGTTTTTTTGAGGAGTCTCGCTCTGTCGCCCAGGCTGGAGTGCAGTGGTGTGATCTCAGCTCACTGCAAGCTCTGCCTCCTGAGTTTACGCCATTCTCCTGCCTCAGCCTCCCTAGTAGCCGGGACTACAGGTGCCCACCACCATGCCTGGCTAATTTTTTTTTTTGTATTTTTTGGTAGAGACAGGGTTTCACCATGTTAGCCAGAATGGTCTCTATCTCCTGACCTCGTGATCCAGCCGCCTCAGCCTCCCAAAGTGCTAGGATTACAGGTGTGAGCCACCATGCCTGGCCTCTTGAGATGTTTTAAAACTTTTGGCCGGGCGCGGTGGCTCAAGCCTGTAATCCCAGCACTTTGGGAGGCCGAGACGGGTGGATCTCAAGGTCAGGAGATCGAGACCATCCTGGCTAACCCGGTGAAACCCCGTCTCTACTAAAAAATACAAAAAACTAGCCGGGCGAGGTGGCGGGTGCCTGTAGTCCCAG
The DNA here is from genome assembly GCF_043159975.1 of Macaca nemestrina. NCBI lineage: Eukaryota > Metazoa > Chordata > Mammalia > Primates > Cercopithecidae > Macaca > Macaca nemestrina. The sequence continues at coordinate 73,322,606 of NC_092142.1, read as the reverse complement.
CTACTCGGGAGGCTGAGGCAGGAGAATGGCGTGAACCCGGGAGGCGGAGCTTGCAGTGAGCTGAGATCTGGCCACTGCACTCCAGCCTGGGTGACAGAGCGAGACCCCGTCTCAAAAAAAAAAAAAAAAAAAAAAAAAAAAAAAAAAAAAAAAAAAACTTTTGGTTGCCCAATATTAGGGCCTGCAAAAATGTTTCTCTGTTTCATTAAGTGGGTGTCTGCCACTAGTCTTATTTTTTATCCACTATTTTTCTATGGTTGAATTACAAGTGCTGGAATTTTCAAGCATCTATTCCTCCTTTCACTTTTCAAACTTAACTCTCTTTTGTTGGGCAAAAAAAAAAAAATATTTTCCAGGGAATACAGTCCTGGCCCTTTTTTCTTTCTTTCTTTCTTTCTTTTTTTTTTTTTTTTTTTTTTTTTGAGATGGAGTCTCTCATTGTTACCCAGGCTGAAGTGCAGTGGTGCAATCTTGGCTCACTGTAACCTCCACCTCCTGGGTTCAAGCTGTTCTCCTGCCTCAGCCTCCCAAGTAGCTGGGACTACAGATGCATGCCACCACATTCAGCTAATTTTGGGAGTTTTTTTGTTTATTTAGAGAAGGAGTCTTGCTGTGTCACCCAGGCTGGAGTGCAATGGCTCGATCTCAGCTCGCTGCAACCTCCACCTCCTGGGTTCTAGCAATTATCCTGCCTCAACCTCCCAAGTAGCTGGGAATACAGGTGCATGCCGCAACACCTGTCTAATTTTTTGTATTTTATTAGAGATGAGCTTTCACTGTGTTGCCCAGGCTGGTCTTGAACTGAGCTCAGGCAGTCCCGCCTCAGCCTCCCAAAGTGATAGGATTACAGGCATGAGCCACCGCGCCTGGCCAATTTTTGTATTTTTAGTAGAGACAGGGTTTCGCCATGTTGGCCAGGCTGGTGTCAAACTCCTAACTTCAAGTGATCCACCCCCCTCGGCCTTCCAAAGCCCTGGGATTACAGACGTGAACCACCGCGCCTGGCCATGGCCCTCTTTTTCGGCATCAAAAAAACTTACTTGGGGTTAAACTGAAAGAATTTTATTCATCTTGACTGTTGAAAATCTCTGCTGTCTCTGAAACCAGTGTGAGACTATTTACTATATTCTCAAGTTTGCCCCTTTAAAAGTAAACCAACTTTCTTTTTTGAACTGAGTTATTTACGTGATCTGGATTTGATACTGGAGTTAGAGGTGGAGAGAACCTGTTGCCTATAGGATAATTCGTCTGGGGCGTGTCCTTCATCCAGCACCTTTTGGAAGAGGAGATTGTGTTTGTTTTGCCCTATGGGCATGCTTGTGATAAATAGCTTAATGGGGAGAATGGTCTCTATTGGTTTCAAAGTACAAATAAAACACTGTTTCTTGTTTATATTCAAAATAAACATTCCCATTTAACTCCTTCCTCTTGTCAGAATTGCCACTTCAGTTTGTCTTAATTTCCCCAAATGCAGTAGGCTCTTTTCCAAACACCCTTCTCTGTTTTATAATTTAAGCTTATAATTCTATTAGTAGGTTTTACTTTTGCCTAAGTTTCAGCATTTTAGGGCTAGTTTGCTTTATTAGCATTTTGTGGTTTGGAATGTACTTTGCAGGAACCATCACCATGCAAAACTGCACTGAACATTCTTTTAAACATGTTTCTGTCCCAGACCATAGTGGTTAAGTTTGGATTCTACTGATTTCAAAAACACATGTTCAATCCATAGTTAATTTAGAACACATTAATGTCATGTCAAGAGGTAGGCCAGGTGCAGTGGCTCACGCTTGTAACCCCAACACTTTGGGAGGCCAAGGTGGGTGGGTCACCTGAGGTCAGGAGTTTGAGACCAGCCTGGCCAACATGGCAAAACCCCATCTCTACTAAAAATAACAAAAATTAGCCTGGCATGGGGACGAGCTCCTATAATCCCAGCTACTCAGGAGGCTGAGGCAGGAGAATCACTTGAACCCGGGAGCCAGAGGTTGCAGTGAGCCGAGATCATGTCACTCCACTCCAGCCTGGGTGACAGAGTAAGTCTCCATCTCAAAAGATAAATAGTAATAATAATAATAATAATACCATGTCAATAAGTAATATTACACCTTCCCTCCTGTCTCTCCTTGGCCCTTAGGTTTACCTAACAACAATAGTTTTCTGTGTAGCTTGGCTTGGGGTGTGCAGCTGGACTTCACTTCTGCACCTGTTTGTCAGACCTTCCTCCCCAGATTCATCCCCTTGCTGTCCCCTACATTCTTTGCATGGTCACAGGGACTTCCACAGGACCATACCAAAGCTGTAGATGTTAACAGCTCTTTTCACTGCATTTAGAAGTGAGCATTACCTAAGCATTTGGATATGTAGGTATTTTTTTGCAAAACACATTAATCAGGTTTTTCTAAAAGGCACAACAGTCTGAGTAGGGATGACACGCTATTTTTCTTTAAAATGAATATATTCCTAAATGTTCTCCTTGGATATATTTCTAAGCATTTTTCTTTTTTTCTCTCAAGTAAAGAATTAGGAAATCAACAGGAAAATATCAGACATTTTTCTCTTTCATAAATTTTGTTTGATACAAGCATGGAACACTTTGGTAAAAGAGCTACTTTATTTTGAGCAGATTAAAGAATGTGCTGATGAACCGGTTGGAAAAGGTTACATGGTTTCCTGCTTGGTGGATCACCGAGGCAACATCACTGAGTATCAATGTCACCAGTACATTACCAAGATGACGGCCATCATTTTTAGTGATTACCGTTTAATCTGTGGCTTCATGGATGACTGCAAAAATGACATCAACATTCTGAAATGTGGTAGTATTCGGCTTGGAGAAAAGGTATCTAATACTACATGAGCTTCAAGAAAGTGGTCTTAAAAATTCGGTATATGAAAAGCTTTGTATAACTGACGTGGGAAAAATTTAGGACTCGAGTGACCTTAAGTTGAAATTAAAGAAGCTTGTCCAGACAGCCCTAAGAGCTAAGGCTGGTTCACAGTGTATTTCATGTGTTTGTAGCAAAATATTTCAGTACTGTGTGGGAAGCAGAGGAATTAATACCTGCAAAGAGTGGTGTTATCGTCACAATATTTGACCAGCTGCTGGTTACCTATAATGTGCCTCTGGCAAATGAGAGCCCTGAGTTCTCTAATCTTTTTTTTTGAGACAGAGTCTCCCTCTGTTGCCCAGGCTGGAGTACAGTGGTGGGATGTCAGCTTACTGCAGCCTCAGCCTCCTGGACTGCAGCCTCAGCCTCCTGGGTTCAAGTGATTCTCCAGCCTCAGCCTCCCGAGTAGCTGGAACTACAGGCATGCACCACCACCCCCGGCTAATTTTTGTTTTTTTGTTTTTTTGTTTTTTTTGAGATGGAGTCTCTCTCTGTCACCCAGGCTGGAGTGCAGTGGCGTGATCTCCACTCACTGCAAGCTCCACCTCCCGGGTTTACGCCATTCTCCTGCCTCAGCCTCCCATGTAGCTGGGACTACAGGCGCCCACCACCGCACCCGGCTAATTTTTGTATTTTTAGTAGAGACGGGGTTTCACCATGTTAGCCAGGATGGTCTCGATATCCTGACCTCGTGATCTGCCCATGTCGGCCTCCCAAAGTGCTGGGATTACAGGTGTGAGCCACCGTGCCTGGGCAATTTTTGTGTTTTTAGTAGAGATGGGGGTTTCACCATGTCGGCCAGGCTGATCTTGAACTCCTGACCTCAAGTGATCCACCCGCCTCGGCCTCCCAAAATGCTGGAATTACATGCATGAGCCACTGGTCCCGACTGAGTTCAATCATCTTTCTCTGCATATATCCCACTGTTAGTATAAAAAATATTACTGGCCGGGTGCGGGGGCTCGCGCCTGTAATCCCAACGCTTTGGGAGCCCGAGGCGGGTGGATCACAAGGTCAGGAGATCAAGACCATCCTGGCTAACATGGCAAAACCCCATCTCTACTAAAAATCCAAAAAAAAAAAAAAGTTAGCTGGGCGTGGTGGCAGGCGCCTGTAGTCCCAGCTACTTGGGAGGCTGAGGCGGAAGAATGACATGAACCCTGGGAGGTGGAGCTTGCAGTGAGCCCAGATGGCGCCACTGCTCTCCAGCCTGGGAGACAGAGCGAGACTCCTCAAAAAAAAAAATTCCTTAGCGTACTGCTGTCCATCTATAAAATGTTGGAAAATTTTAAGATATGTGAAGGTACTTCTAGTTGGTTGGAAGAAAAGTCCTCTCTAAATGTGATATATTATTAATCTTCATCTCAGAACAACTGATTTTAGTAAAGACAGGAAAGAAAATAACTACCTAGCTAGTTTCTCCTTCCACAGTTATATCTGATCTTATTTTTGGACTTAGTCTGCTGAACAGAAAGTCACAATAGAGATTTGGCCAGGTTTACTCTGAATTTGTTTGCTCAGCAAAAATGAAAAAAACTCCTGAAAAATAATGGATGCCATAGGAGAGGGAGCCTGAGACCTCTGGCATCAGCTATTAATTGCTGCTGCTGCTCATTAATCTCCTGTTCAGGAAATATGATGGAAGATAAAAGCCATTTGTCCCTTTGCCCTCTATTTGTTCATGGTTGGCAGGCGTCTATCACTGACAAAGGGGACATGGTGTTAGGATCCTGGAACTGAGTACACAGTTCAAATGAAGGGTTTCTTTCTGTATATTGTCTGGGTGTCACCAAAGCCCTGATGCCCTTTCCTTAATATCAACACAGGGCCTGGTCCCTTATCAGAGTGTACCGCTGAGTTGGTTTTGAAAAACTCTGTGAGCTTGGCATAAATCTTTCAGGCAAATAAAGAAAGGGCAGCTTTAATAAAGAACGCAGTGTTTTCCTTCCCAGCAGACTCTCAAAATGGCACAAAAGCACTTAAGTCACTCTGATGATTCAGGAAGTTCCTCTGACTTTATTTAGGATGTTGAAAATTGTATCCAATTCCAAACCTGACTCCTTTTAAAATCTCCAGTGTTCCAAACATTCTTTTCAGGAATGAGCCATAAGGCTTTTTCACCCTCTTGATGAGTGCTCCATGCAGTAAAGCCAGGCGTTTCAGTCCCTCCGTGGAGTAGTTCTTGCCTGGTAACTACCAAGGTAGCAGCCGACTAGCCTCCTTCTAGCTCTCTGAATTGTCACCTGCATGTATGAGTTACTAAGTCTGTAGTTACTGAAACGATAGCAGAAAATAGTACTGCTGGAGCCAAAAGGCACGACAGGATTGTTTATTCAACTTAGATAAAATAACAAAAATTGTTTCTTTGGACCAAAGATAGAAATGATACTCTTGTCATTTAATCTTTCAGTATGCCTACCAATTGGGTGAAATTTCAGTTTATACCAGATCACTACACCAGCATCAAAGGCTTTCTTGTATTTTGGGGACAGTGAGATGGACTCACACCTGAACTTCTGAAAAAACACCTTCCTTCCTATATCATTCACTGTGTACTACAGCCAAGTTTAAAAAAGAGGGAGGCATGTTCTCAGCTCTTCTCTGCCTTTTCTAAACACCGTAGTTTGCTTTTCTGAAGCCAGTTATTTAGATAGAAAAATTATCCTGAAAATTAATAAAGCAGCTTCTGAACACAGAAAACAACAGGCTTGTCAGTTTCAAATTTGCTGCCACTGAAGCTTGAAACTCTTCTATGAATGGCTTTGACCTGACGTCCTCCAAAAGTCCAAGGAGAGAAGTCATGGTTAATCTCTTTGTACCTTGCCTTTGTATGAACACATAAATGTCATTATTTCAAAACTATGATTTTTTCAAATGTTAATATAAATTTTAGAACAAAGAAGATATATTAATAAAGCCTTTAGAATTTTCTATAATAATACATTTTGTCAAAATAAAAGGGCAGATTTCCAAAAGTAAAGGTATAAATGATTTACATCATCTGAAGAAAAAGACTGTGACTTCCAAGAGAGGAACTTAGTTGCGGACATGTGCCACAGTATTAGTACTTTTATGCTTTTCTCTCAGTAGCTGTATCATTTATTATTTATTATTTCATTTATTATTTCCTGCCTTAACCAGTTAATTTGAGTAATTCTGATATCCCTTTTTCCTTTATCTAGTGAGGTAGATTACAGAAGACAGCGGAAGGATTGAAATAGAGAATGGTTTATAGCAGAGATAAAAAACTGAGTTCTCGCGTACTATTTAGAGATTAGTGTTAGCATCTGTTGTAGGCTGGTTTTTTTTTTTTTTTTTTTTTTTTTGGTGGGGGTCATTGTTGTTAAAGGACACGGAATATGGGGAAGAAAAAATACTGCCTATCAAACTTCTAAAAACAGATCAAGGCATTGGCAGTAGATTTTAGGCAGATGTTTTTCTACCACAATAAAGTTAACAAAAAATTATTGTAAGTTCATTTATAGAATAATTTATTACTCATATGCCAAGCCTGTGTATTAATAACTTTTTAAAACTAAATGAACTTATTTTCTCATAATATGCAGGTGTGTAGTTCACCTCACTTTAATTCATGTTTGATAACTAACCATGCAGTCTTCGTTGTCAAATATTTGTATGCATTTCAGTTATAAACTCAAATGGGGTACACTAAAAGCTCAGAGACTCTGAGGAACTCCTGAAATACCCTTATTTGAAAAAAGTATCTGAAAGTTACAATGAATGGAAACATCTAGTAGAGGTATTGTTATGACCTAATACCAGTGTAGTCACATACAGTCACACGTCGTTTATCGATGAGGATACAACAAGGATACCAGGACACGTTCTGAGAAATGTGTTGTTAGGCGAGTTTATCACTGCATGAATATCATGGAGGACACTACACACACCTAGATGGTATAACCTACTACACACCTAGGCTATGTAGTATAGCCCATTGCTCCTAGGCTACAAACCTGTACAGCATGTGGTTATTCTGAAATACTAGAGACATTTATAACACAATTATAGTATTTGCGTATATAAGTACATATAAACATAGGAGAGGTACAGTAAGAAACACAGTATTCCATAGCTGGGTGTGGTGGTACGTGCCTCTAGTCCCAGCTGCTTGGGAGGCTGAGGCAGGAGGATCACTTGAGCCCAGGAGCTTGGGACTGCAGTGAGCTATGATCCCTTCACTGTGCTCCAGCCTGGGTGAAAGAGCAAGACCCTGTCTCTTAAAAAAATAAATAAAAATAAAAACTAAACAATAACAGCAAAAAAAACAAGTTTTAGGAGATTTTTGTAGGTGTTTAGGAGTTTTTTGTGGGTGAGTGGGTAGGAGTAGGCTCCACCCACTCACCCAGATTAACCCCAGCTCTAGATAAATAAATGAAGGACTGTTAGCTAGACACTTTATGTTCTGCAACTCAAATGAGTTAGTTAACTCCTCTGAGCCTCTGTTCATTCATGTCCACAGTAGGTATCAGAGCTGTGTCCTTTCTTCATATGTGTGTCAGGAGATAACATGAAAGCTTTCGTGGAAACCCTTGGAAATTAAGGTGCTATAGACAAATCCTATTAAAATAGAAAAAAATACATTCTTTGGTTGATTTGAAATTTTGTCTGAAGTAGGTGTTACCCTACTTGGTTTTAGGAATCTTTTTTTTTTTTTTTTTTTGGCCTGAGACAGAGTTCATTCTTGTTGTCTAGGCTGGAGTGCAGTGGTGCTAACTCAGCTCACTGCAACCTCCGCCTCCCAGGTTCAAGCAGTTCTCTCACCTCAGCTTCCTGAGTAGCTGGGGTTATAGGTGGGTGTCACCACACCCAGCTATTTTTTGTATTTCTGGTAGAGACAGGGTTTCACCACACTGGCCAGGCTGGTCTCGAAATCCTGACCTCAGATAATCTGCCCACCTCGGCCTCCCAAAGTGCTGGGATTATAGGCATGAGCCATCACTCCTGGCCATAATCTTTTTATTGTATGTAGATTATTTCATAGATATGTATTTTATTATAACAAGATTTTGAGTGCGTGTGTATAAATAAGTGATAGCACTATATATATTTTATTTTATTTTATTATTATTTTTTTGAGACAGAGCCTCGCACTGTCCCCCAGGCTGGAGTGCAATGGTGCAATCTCAGCTCACTGCAACCTCCACCTCCTGGGTTCAAGCAGTTCTCCTGCCTCAACTTCCCAAGTAGCTGGGATTACAGGTGCACACCACCATACCCGGCTAATTTTTTGTATTTTTAGTAGAGGCAGGGTTTCACTATGTTGGCCAGACTGGTCTTGAACTCTCGACCTCGTGATCTGCCCACCTTGGCCTCCTAAAGTGCTGGGATTACAGGCGTGAGCCACCGCGCTGGGCTGATAGCACTATATTTTAAGATGCTTTGGTTTGCGCTATTAGTGGTTATACCTTAAATTGTTGAAGCATATCTTATAAGTATAGATTAGGACTCTTGAATAGAAAATATTTAGGGGAACTGTCTCATATTTTGCATGAATGAATGTTTGTGGTTGCCATGGGGATGATGAAATGTACAATTAAAGATAATTGGATGGTTTTTAAGAAAACTCTCAAAAGCATTTTGTGTAAACAGTGGTAATCTTGTTAAATCCCATTAAGATAAATCCAAAACATCCAGTTGAGTATTTAACAACAGATCCTACATATTGGGATGTTTGTGGACACTACAGAGTAGGAAAAGGAGAAAGAAGGTCTCTAGCTTCTTAGTGGATTTTGTGGTTTGTTGGTTTTTAACTTGACTGAAAGCACTGTTATTTGGGAAATGCCTGGAGATTTTGGCAGTGTAATTTCAGTATTGAACTATGAACAGAACTTTGAGCTGATGTGGGTTTTTTGTTTTTTGTCTTTTTGTTTTTTTGGGTTTTTTTGAGACAGAGTTTCTCTCTTTTCTCTCTTGTCACCCAGGCTGGAGTACAGTGGCACGATCTCGGCTCACTGCAACCTCTGCCTCCCAGGTTCAAGCGATTCTCCTGCGTCCGCCTCCCAACTCGCTGGGATTACAGGCGCCCACCACTGTGCCCGGCTAATTTTTTGTATTTTTAGTAGAGATGGGGTTTCACCATGTTGGCCAGGCTGGTCTCGAACTCCTTACCTCAGGTGATCCACCCGCCTCGGCCTTCCAAAGTGCTGGAATTACAGGCGTGAGCCACCGCACCCAGCCCTGTTGTGTTTCTTATGAATTTTTGACATTTTAAATTTTTAAAAGTTCAGGTTCTTATTTCTAGTGCTAGTTAAACTATAATACTTAAACTTCCTAGGATCTCTGTTTCCATTTGTAGCATGCAAGCATTATATTCTAACTGAAGATTATTGAGAGCATTTTCTTTAACTTCCACAGCGTGGTTGGTTCTTATCTGATTTCTCAGCAGAACGTTAATAAGCCAACTCTATGGTGGGGATTTATTACTCTGTGTGTGTGGGGGTGTGTGTGTGTGTTTAGCCAAATGTTGTTTATTTGAAACCCATGTGGTGAAAGTTTTAAAATATTAATATCCTTGCTATTTTAGGATGCACATTCACAAGGTGAGGTGGTATCATGCTTGGAGAAAGGCCTGGTGAAAGAAGCAGAAGAAAGAGAACCCAAGATTCAAGTTTCTGAACTCTGCAAGAAAGCCATTCTCCGGGTGGCTGAACTGTCATCGGATGACTTTCACTTAGACCGGCATTTATATTTTGCTTGCCGAGACGATCGGGAGCGTTTTTGTGAAAATGTGAGTCAGCTCAGAAACTATTCTTTTCTTCCTTTTATTTTTACACATATATAATTTTGTTTTAATTAATTTAATTTTGTTGTTTTTTGAGAGACTGAGTCTCACTATGTTGCCCAGGCTGATCACGAACTTCTGACCTCAAGCAATCCTCCCAGCTCAGCCTCCCTAATTTTTGAGACAGGGTCTTACTGTGTTGCCCAGGCTGGTGTGCAGTGGTGTGATCATGGCTCACTGCAGCCTCCAACTCTGGGTGCAAGCAATTCTTCTGCCTCAGCCTCCCAAGTAGCTAAGACCATAGGAAAGCAGCATCTTGCCTGGCCAATTTTTTAAAAAAATTTTTGTAGAGATGGGGCCTTGCTATATTGCCCAGACTGGTCTTGAACCCCTGGCCTCAGATTGTCGTCCTACCTCTGTCTCTGAAAGTACTACAATTATAGACACGAGCCACTGTGACTTAAATATTTTTTAATACTCTATTCTAACATAAAATAAGCCATCAAGAAACCTCACAAGTAGAAAAGTCACAGAAATGGAAGAAGAAATTGGTTCCAGTGTAGCAGAAAGTGGTAACTGGGCGCTCAACCTTGATGATTGAACATTTAGTTAACAGCTGGCTTCTGATAATCTCTGCATAGTATTTTTTCTGCCTTATCTCGCTTCTCAATTTCAGTTCTTGAAAGTCTGTTTTATCTGTAGGAATTTTATTTTACCTAGGGTCTTTACATCTACTCAGTGGCTAAAACTTTGACACATTATGTATTTACATGTTTTTGTCTAAGGTGAAGAAAATAGCAGGTGGCTAATTTTTAAAACCAAATCCTTGATTACCACCTGCTGACTCTATAGAACAGCCTTCTGCCGGGCGCGGTGGCTCAAGCCTGTAATCCCAGCACTTTGGGAGGCCGAGACGGGCGAATCACGAGGTCAGGAGATCGAGACCATCCTGGCTAACATGGTGAAACCCCGTCTCTACTAAAAAAATACAAAAAACTAGCCAGGTGAGGTGGCGGGCGCCTGTAGTCCCAGCTACTCGGGAGGCTGAGGCAGGAGAATGGCGTAAACCCGGGAGGCGGAGCTTGCATTGAGCTGAAATCCGGCCACTGCACTCCCGCCTGGATGACAGAGCCAGACTCCGTCTCAAAAAAAAAAAAAAAAAAAAAAAAAGAACAGCCTTCTAACACTTTAAATAGAATAGTCCCTCCATCCTTACAACAAAGTACTGAAAGTAACTTGTGTACACTTCCGCTCTGCCTGCTGGTTTGCATTAACAGCTTTAACCATCAGAGCCACTGATGTAAGAGTTTTGTTAACTCTAGCATACATTTGTAAGAAAGAAGACTCAGAGGTCGGGTGTGGTGGCTCACGCCTGTAATCCCAGCCCTTTGGGAGGCCGAGGCAGGCCGATCACTTGAGGTCAAGAGTTCGAGACCAGCCTGGCCAATATGGTGAATCCCCATCTCTACTAAAAATACAAAAGTCAGCTGGGCAGGGTGGCGGGTGCCTCTAATCCCAGTTACTTGGGGTTCTGAGGCAGGAGAATTGCTTGAACCCAGGAGTCAGAGGTTGCACTGAGCTAAGATTGTGCCACTGCACTCCAGGCTGGGCAACAGAGCAAGACTCTATCTCAAAAAAAAAAAAAAAAGACTCAGACTCTGACACTTCTCTTGGTTCCCTAATTAACAAAATATATTTGAGAACAAATGACAGACTCCAGATATCATGGGAATATTTTTTTCATCTTTACTGCAGTCACTGTTTTTGTTAAAAGCCTATTAAATCTTATAAATGGCGGAACTGTTTGTCCAAAGGTACTTACCATTATAATCATTTAATAGAAAGTTCTATATGCGATTGTGGATAATGTTCAGCATAACTATTTAGCTAAAGTAATAATAATGTGTATGTTCCATCTTATAGACACAAGCTGGTGAGGGCAGAGTGTATAAGTGCCTCTTTAACCATAAATTTGAAGAATCCATGAGTGAAAAGGTAAGTATTACTTTGAAACTAATGAATGTTCTATTTGTTTTTTAAAAACTTTCTCAGCTGGGCGCAGTGGCTCACACCTGTAATCCCAGCACTTTGGGAGGCTGAGGCAGGTGGATCCATGGGGTCAGGAGTTCAAGACCAGCCTGGCCAAGATGGTGAAACCCCGTCTCTACTAAAAATACAAAAATTAGCTGGGGGTGGTGGTGGGCGCCTGTAATCCCAGCTACTCCGGAGGCTGAAGCAGGAGAATCGCTTGAACCTGGGAGGAGGAGGTTGCAGTGAACTGAGATCGTGCCACTGCACTGCAGCCTGAGTGACATAGTGAGACTCTGTCTCAAAAAAAAAAAAAAAAAAAAAAAAAAAAAGCTTTCTCAATCTCTCAAACAATATTCTTATAATCTTATACCAAAATGTAAGTGACTGATAAGCTCACTCCTTTCAGAGGCCAGGTACTTGGGTTTAAGCATATTTGGCTGAAACCAAGAAAATGAAACCCTGATTGTGATATCTAGATAGTGAGAAGCCAAGTAGAGTTATCAGTGTGGTTGTTTTTTCAGGTTTGTTTTTTTTTTTGTTTTTTTTTTTTGTTTTTTTTTTTTTGAGGTGGAGTCTTTTCTCTGTCACCCCGGCTAGGGTGCAGTAGCGTGATCTCGGCTCACTGCAGCCTCTGCCTCCTGGGTTCAAGTGGGTCTCTTGCCTCAGCCTCCCTAGTTGCTATGACTACAGGCACCTGCCAGCATGCCTGGCTAATTTTGTATTTTTAATAGAGACAGGGTTTCACCATGTTGGCCAAGCTGGTTTTGAACTCCTGACCTCAGGTGATCCACCCCCCTCTGACTGTGGTTTTATATAAAATTCTCAGTATGATTTTATATAAAATTCTCAGATGTTACTTTGTTTGGGGAGTAAAATCAAAGAATTTTATATAAAACCACACTAAGGCCAGCCCTGCCTCCTCAAGAAGTTTAGGTTAACCGAATCAGAATCAATGTGCTTTCTAGGCAATTAGCTATTTAATTTTTCAGCAGCTATATCATTAAGCATCCTCTTTTAGTTCTTTGTCCCTGGATGAATGCAAGAATCGTTGATGGCTTATGAAATAATTAATTTGCTATCTTGTCATTTACTTTCCTATGTAGCTGAAGAAATGTTTCTCATTTCCTTTTTCTTTTATCATTTGAACAGTCTTATTCAAATCTTATATCATTGTTCAGATGATATAGAATAATTGAATAATTGTATTTTAAAGCATTGACCAGAATGTCCCAAATGTTGTTTTGTTTTTTTGAGACGGAGTCTCGCTCTGTTGCCCAGACTGGAGTGCAGTGGCACAGTCTTGGCTCACTGCAAGCCCCGCCTCCCAGGTTCATGCCATTCTCCTGCCTCAGCCTCCCAGTAGCTGGGACTACAGGCGCCCACCACCACACCCGGCTAATTTTTTGTGTTTTTAGTAGAGACGAGGTTTAACAGTGTTAGCCAGGATGGTCTCGATCTCCTGACCTCGTGATCCGCCTGCCTCAGCCTCCCAAAGTGCTGGGATTACAGGCGTGAACCACCGCGCCCGGCCCCAAATGTTATGTTAGTTGCCACTTTGATGCTGGTGAAATTTATGTTACAGGTATTGTTAAGGTGGAAAAGAATGCTATGTGTCAGATTAATGTATTGGGATCTATGAGATATTTACTTATTTTGGGCAGCTGCTATTGCAGCAGCAACTAGCAAGTGACTACAGAATTTCTAGGTTCTCCACCCACTTACCCCTGTCTCATGCCACACTAGTTTAGCTCAACTGTGAAAATTTTAACCAAACTTAAAGATAGATATGTTGGTAATAACTGCAGTTGTTGACATGTACTTGGCTGAGTCGCCATGCTCATCTTAGAGGTACACGTCAACAGTAAAGTTACATGAGTGGTCTCACGGCTATTGCTGTACTCTTTCCTCAGTGTCGAGAAGCACTCACAACCCGCCAAAAGCTGATTGCCCAGGATTATAAAGTCAGTTATTCATTGGCCAAATCCTGTAAAAGTGACTTGAAGAAATACCGGTGCAATGTGGAAAATCTTCCGCGATCGCGCGAAGCCAGACTCTCCTACCTGCTAATGTGCCTGGAGTCAGCTGTACACAGAGGTGGCATTCTTTTTTTGTTTAATCATTTCTGTTCCTTTTTGGATTCATACTCTAAAGCTTTATATATATAAATATTAGTTTCCGCCCATATTTGCTTTTTTGAGTATTTTTCTTGTTGTTTATATTTTATTTTTTTTTGAGATGGAGTCTCACTCTGTCACCCAGGTTGGAGCTCAGTGGCGTGATCTCGACTCACCGCAACCTCCGCCTCCCGAATTCAAACGATTCTCCTGCCTCAGCCTCCCAAGTAGCTGGGATTACAGGCGAGCGCCACTACACCTGGCTAATTTTTGTATTTTTATTAGAGACAGGGTTTCACCATGTTGGTCAGGCGGGTCTTGAACTCCCAAACTTCGGTGATCCACCCACCTCGGCCTCCCAAATTGCTGGGACTACAGGCGTGAGCCACCTGGCAATTTTTTTTTTTTTAAATAGAGATGGGGTTTTGCCATGTTGGCCGGCCTGGTCTCAAAACTGCTGCCTTCAAGCGATCCTCACACCTTGGCCTCCTGGAGTGCTGGGATTATAGGCATGAACCACCGTGCCCAGCTGAATAGTTTTCTTCTTTTTTTTTTTTTTTTTTTTTTTTTTTTGAGACGGAGTCTTGCTCTGTCACCAGGCTGTAGTGCAGTGGTGCAATCTCGGCTCACTGCAACCTCCAACTGCCTAGTTCAGCCTCTGGAGTAGCTGGGATTACAGGCATGCACTACCACCACGCCCAGCTAATTTTTGTATTTTTAGTAGAGATGGGGTTTCACCATGTTGGCCACGATGGTCTCGATCTCCTGACCTCGTGATCCACCTGCCTCGGCCTCCCAAAGTGCTGGGATTACAGTTGTGAGCCACTGCGCCCGGCCTAGTTTTCATTTTTGAAATACACATTGTGCAATATTTTGGGGAGACTCAGGGTAGCACGATTTAGCACAAGGGTCAGACTTGGCTTCAAATTTTGGCTTTATCACTAAACTAACTGTCTGGGTGACCAGTTTTTGTTTAGTTTTGTTTTGTTTTAATCTTTTTATTTTAAGTTTTCCCCATTGGCATTTACAGCTCAAAGAAGTTGGGGGAACCTATAGTGAATATCTGAAATGTAGTCTTTTCTGAAAGCTTTAATTGTGTAGGCCAGTGGAGATTGTTCTTTGGCTTTCATTTTTACCCCAATAGTTATTGATAAGGCTTCCATGGGCAAAGCATTTGCATTATTACTGCAGTAGTGTAAAACCTGTTTCATGCAGAACACTGACAGGAGAAGCCTGAATATCTGGAGTCTAAGCCTATTTTATGTTGCTAAAGCTTTTGCTAATTCTAAGCTTTTCAGATGTTAGCATGACTGATAGGTATATTATATGACACATAGAAATATGTACTTTTAATAGGTGGTGATTTCTGATGCTAATGCATAGCATCACCTTTCGTAATGTTATGACTTACATCCTAACTTAGGGCGACAAGTGAGCAGTGAGTGCCAGGGGGAGATGTTGGATTACCGACGCATGTTGATGGAAGACTTTTCTCTGAGCCCTGAGATCATCCTAAGCTGTCGGGGGGAGATTGAACACCATTGTTCCGGATTACATCGAAAAGGGCGGACTCTACACTGTCTGATGAAAGTAGTTCGCGGGGAGAAGGGGAACCTTGGAATGAACTGCCAGCAGGCGGTAAGGAGACATTTGCTATTGCCATTTTGAATGTCACATTTATCAGCTGAGGAGCCTCTTCCTGATGCTGTCCTACCTTGCTTTATATGGATCATTTGTGATATCACATTGAACATTAGGTACTAATGACCAGAGACTGCACGTTGCTTCTTCAGGTGTATCTTAGTAAGAATGTGGCATTTGCTACACAGAGCAAAAGTTTGAGCTCATAATCAATAAAAAGAATCGTCTTCTTAGATAGATAGAATGCATTCTTTGCTAGAGTTCCTAGAGAAAGGGCAGCTTGCTAGACTGGATTTCCTAAACTCAGAATCAAGGCAAACCCGGTTCCAATCAATGAGGACAGGCCCTCTACCAAGAGAGAATTTGCCTGTTATAATAGGTTTGATTGAGTTGAGGCTGAAAAAGAGTTGATATGAATTGAAATTTTTTCTAAGAGTTTCTTTCTGTTACTGATTTGCAGCATGGCATGAATTCCTAGCCTGAGGGATTAAGAGAGCATGTCGTTTTTGAAATCACACTATCTTTTCTTCATATACTAGGGCAACTATGCATGGAAGAGCCATTTTCTTTTCAATTTAATTTAATGTTAAGTTCCAGGATACATGTGCAGGATGTGCAGGTTTGTTACATGGGTAAACATGTGCCATCATGGGAGTCCTTTTTCTGTCCCTAAACCTCACAGCGTACTTTGGGAAAATAAAGTTCTTCTTGATTTAGCGTTCATAAACAGTTGAATAACTATAGGTCAGGTACGAAACACAAAGTTAATATATTAGAGATTTAGTACATCTCTTTCATTCCTGTTGTCCATGTTGATTACTTTTTACTGGATAGGAGTCTTAGAGCAACTTAACATACCACAGGCACCAGTGTGCCCTGTGCAGTGAACTTTCCTTTAGGGAGCACGAGAGATAGTTTCACATTATATCCTAGAATAGTAGAAACTTGAGGCTCTCCTCCCTCAGTGTAACTTTAGAAAACGACAGTCTATTATTTTGTAGTTGGCATTTTTATTAAAAACTGGATATCAACTTGAATTGTATTTTCCTGATAATCATGTAAAATCAGATTTTTACAGTCTGAAACAAAACTTTGCAGTCTGAAACACAACAGTTTTATAGAATTTGGACGTGGAGTAAAATTATATCTTAGCTTTAGTTACTCACCTTGGCCCAGAGTAGACGCCAGTGCACGTGTGCATGCGTGTCTGTATGTATGTGCACATGCATGCATGTCTATGCATCCCGTGGTGGAAAAATAGACAAATTTCTAACTTTTTAAAAATACCAACCTGGGCAGGAGGGAAGGCTTCTGGAATCTGCTGTTTGATTTTGCCACAGTGTTGTTTCTAAGGTGCAGTTGTTGCTGGTGACTGCCTTGGGAAACCTCTGTGCCAGTGTAGGTCCTGGGACCCAGACCAAAAATGAATCAGGAGACAGCCTATATTTGCATTTCTTCCTTAGAGCAGCATGGAAAGGTTGTTGGGAGAGGGTTAGGAATGAACCTACCTACCTTTTTTTTTTTTTTTTTTTTTAGACAGAGTCTCACTCTTGTTGCCCAGGCTGGAGTGCAGTGGCACAATCTCTGCTCACTGCAACATCTGCCTCCGAGGTTCAAGTGATTCTCCTGCCTCAGCCTCCTGAGTAGCTGGGATTACAAGCGCCCACCACCACGCCCAGCTAATTTTTGTATTTTTAGTAGAGATGAGGTTTCACCATGTTGGCTAGGCTGGTCTCAAACTCTGGACCTCAGGTGATCTGCCCGCCTCAGCCTCCCAAAGTGCTGGGATTACAGGTGTAAGCCACCATGCCTGGCCTAAACCTGTCTTTTTACTGAGGCTACACTTGTAGTAAAGGATACAGAAAAAAGAAAATAGACTGGTTTGACTTTATTTCAAGGCACCTAATTCACACCCAGGGCTTTTTAAAATTTAGCTTGTTGAAAGAACTAGTGACTCAACTTGAAAGATACCTATGTACCACCCACATCACCCTTTGGGCCCAGAAGAAAAGTACTTTCCAAATCTAGAGGGTTGCTTCAAGTAATGAAACATGGTTTTGCCCATATTAAATTTAGCCAAGTGGGGCTGGGCGTGGTGGCTCACTCCTATAATCCCATCACTGTGGGAGGCCGAGGCAGGCAGATCGCTTGAGGTCAGGAGTTCATGACCAGCCTGGCCAACATGGTGAAACCCCGTCTCTACGAAAAATACGAAATTAGCTGGGCGTGGTGGCAGGTACCTGTAGTCCCAGCTACTCGGGAGGCTGAAGCAGGAGAATCGCTTGAACCTGAGAGGCAGAGGTTGCAGTAAGCCAAGATCACACCACTGCACTCCAGCCTAGGCAACAGAGCAAGATTCCATCTCAAAAAATAAAAAAATTAAAACATTAAAATAAAATAAAAAATAAATTTAGCCAAGTGGGAAAGAAGCACTTTATTTTCATTTTTATGGACCCAGGGTTTTTAGATTTTGCCCACAAAAACTGAAGGCCTAAATGATTCAAAGGGAGAAAAATGTCCTTAGTCTTCTACTACAGTATCCATCCCCAGTCAAATTGACGAATATTTTAGAATAATTCATTTTGGGGGAGTTTCTTTTATTTTTTGTTGTTGTTTTGTTTTTTAAGTGATGGGGTCTCACCATGTTGCCCATGCTGGTCTCAAATGACTGGGCTAAAGCAGTCTGCCTGCTTTGGCCTCCCAGACTACTGGGATTACAGGCATGAGCCACTGTGCCTGGCCCCTTTTTTCTTTCTTTTTCAAATTTTTCTTCCTAATACAGCAGACTTCATTACCTGTCTATGGTTGACCATTAGTTTTCCCTGTTCTCTGCTTGGCGATTGATTTAGTGATTTCTCAACAAGTAGTAAGCTGTAAAGCATAAGGATAGTTATCATCTTGTTGAGTACCTACTCTCCCAAATGTACCATAATCATGAACTGTGAAATTCTCTTCATTCATGGCTGAACAAGTGTGGGCCCAGGCTCTCCTAGGCCAAAGATAACTGCCAGTCTTATTCTCTAGTCATCTCTCTGAAGCATTTTCCCAGGTTTTCCTAAGCATGCCAGGGGCTGGAATAGTTGTATAATCATGTAGCAATTCCCATTTTCAGTGTTCATTTCCCACGCTACTATCACTCAATTCCAGAGTGGCAATGATCCCTGGAGCTGTTAGCCCACTAGGCTCTGGAGGGCATCCATTTTCGCCTGTAAATAGTTGCAGTCTAGTGCATGTATTGTTTCTTAAAGTTTGTCTGTCAGTTGTGGATATTTAACTGATACAGTTCTTTCAGAGACTTGCAGACTCTCATGTTGCTTCCAACTTTTCTCAGAAAAAGATGTAGATACTTTGGTCTTTGTCAACAAATGTCATAAGTAATGTTGGTAATCATTCGATAGTAATTTTCCTACCAGCTAACCACGGCATGTTGTAGCTTTCCCAAATTGCCACCAAGAATTTTTGGTATAAATAACTTCTATCCTAGAATATTGGAAATCTTTCATGTTTGTCTCATCTGGATTACCAGCTTCTTTCAGGATAATAGAAGTTTGTGTTTTTTTCCTTTATTTCCTTTTGATTATGGTTCTCTGATAAATTTGTGATCTAACCTATGATCCCACAGTTGTTCCAGTGAAGGCCCTGTGGGATCATAGGTTACATGCATGAGTGTCAGAGGACAAATCAGTGACACAGCAGGGTTCCAGTTTTTTAACTTGACAAAAGGGAATGCAAACCAGTAAGGATTATAGTTTTCAAATTTGCTTTCTATTATTAAAGATTTCTGCCCCAAGTCTGGGTGTGGTGGCTCACACCTGTAATCCCAGCACTTTGGGAGTTCGAGGCAGGCGGATCACTTGAGTTCAAGACCAGCCTGGCCAACGTGGCGAAACCTCGTCCCTGCTAAAAATACAAAAGTTAGCCGGGAGTGGTGGCACATGCCTGTAGTCCCAGCTACTTAGGAGGCTGAGGCGGGACAATCACTTGAACCCGGGAAGTGGAGGTTGCAGTGAGTGGAGATCATGCCACTGCACTCCAGCCTGGGTGACAGAGCGAGACTCTGTCTCAGGGGGAAAAAATAAAAAAAGATTTCTACCCCAAAATACCATCTGCTACTTATCTGTAGTAATAATGATCTTTCATGGCTGTAACATGCTTTGCAGTTTACCTAGTATTCTCCCATATATTATTATTTCTTACAGTTTTCTGCAGTGAAAGAAACTAAAACTAAATCAGTTTGTCCATGTTCTCAAAGCTAATCTGTCACAGCCAGAACTATTAATAGAACTCAGTTCTTTTGATTTTAATTGAGAGCTTTTTCATCAACACCTCAAGTGCCTTTAAGGCAGGAAAAAAATGTGAAGTACCTATTCTCCTGTCTTTCCTTTATTCCGTGACAAGACGGAAAAGTAAACGATAAAGAATATAGTCACATTTCCAGCTGCATAATGACAAGTATTTTTCTATGTACTTAAAATGAGCAAGCTCTGGTTTACCTCTTGGTTATAGAAAAATAGTTGAGGAAAATGGGACATTATAAATACCATAATCTTGTTTTTTGTAGTTGATATTTCTGCAAGTTAAATGAAATTGCACATCTGCTTTTAATAAAGCACAGCACACTTGACTTAATACCATTGTCTTCGCAGCAAAATTCAAATTCTGGATTCTTATGACCCAGTTAGGTCTCTGACTGAAAATGTTCTTTATTTACTCTTTTCCACTCAATTCTGGCTTCGCTGGGAGCACCAGGTTTAGTAATTTGATTAACAAATAGGCAGATAAAAGCAAAGAGGCAGCCTTCGTGTTCATGTTGTAAAGACCTCTAGGGATTATTAAGAACATAGATAAGCAGTCCCTACAATGACTCAAACAGAAAAATTTTCTGTCAAGGTGGAGAAACCAGTTGGAAAAGTATTTGGCAAGGGCTCTTGAGCTTGGCTAGTGACAACTGTAGACAACTTTATTGGAGTACATTGTGGCAAATAGGACTGAGCAACTGATTGTATGAAGACACTGCTCTTCCCTAGCACCTAAGTGACTTTCTTCCTTCTTAATTTGTTTTAATTCAGCTTCAAACACTGATTCAGGAGACTGACCCTGGTGCAGATTACCGCATTGATCGAGCTTTGAATGAAGCTTGTGAATCTGTAATCCAGACAGCCTGCAAACACATAAGATCCGGAGACCCAATGTAGGTTATCTTCTTCGTGGTATTTATCCATATTGTATTTTATTTGGCAGCACAGGGAACATTCCTTCAAATGACTTTTGGGTGGTTTGACATCTTAACTGAAATTTTGTTGAACAGGTTGAACATATACCAACTTTTATTAAAACTAGTATTGGAATTAAAACCTGGGATCTGCCTGATCCATGTAGAGACATCTAGACCCAGTATTGTGATGGTGTTTATCGACAGTGACTGAGCATATATGGACCTATATTATAGGTTACTGAATATTTTATATCACGATCAAATAAAAATGAAAGAGAAACATTCAGGATAGGTGGTACATACTTTGGCACTCTGTACTTTTCATCCTAGTTGTATATTGACTCATTGTATACATTGACTACTTGGTAATCGTTAGAAAATACTTGAAACAGAAAATAGAAATAGAAAACAAAATGTGGTAGTTGGAGGCAGTAGTAATGGACAAAATGAATACTAGAGTTGCAGCCAAGACCTAGAAAAGCTAAATAAATGCTATATTAAAGTATTAATTCTCATTCTGTATTAAAGTATTAATTCTCATTTTGTTTTTTATGATGTAAAAACAGCTCTTAAACCATGGCTGGATGCAGTAGCTCATGCCTATAATTGTAGTGCTTTGGGAGGCCAAAGTGAGAGGATCACTTGAAGCCACGAGTTTGAAACCAGCCTGGGCAATATAGCTAGGCCACATAAAAGTTTTTAAAATCAGCTGGTATGGTGGTGCATGCCCGTAGTCCCATCTGCTTGGGAGGTTAAGGTGGGAGGATTGCTTGAGCCCAGGAGTTCAAGGTTACAGTGAGTTATGATCATACCACTGCACTCCAGCCCAGATGACAGAGCAAAACCCTGTCTCAAAAAACCAAAGCAGGCCAGGCACGGTGGCTCACGCCTGTAATCCCAGCACCTTGGGAGGCTGAGGCTGGCGGATCACCTGAGGTCTGGAGTTCGAGACAAGCCTCTAACCAACATGGAGAAACCCTGTCTCTACTAAAAATACAATTTTTTTTTTTTTTTTTTTTTTTTTTTTTTTTTGAGACAGAATCTTGCTCTATAGCCCAGACTGGAGTGCAGTGGTGCAATCTCACTCACTGCTACCTCCGCCTCCCAGACCCCGGTTCAAGCAGTTCTCCTGGCTCAGCCTCCCGAGTAGTTGGGATTGCAGGCACACGACACCATGCCCAGCTAATTTTTGTGCTTTTAGTAGAGATGGGGTTTTACCATGTTGGTTAGGCTGGTCTTGAACTCCTGACCTCGTGACCCACCCGCCTTGGCCTCCCAAAGTGCTGGGATTACAGGCATGAAGGAAAACCACGACGCCCGGCCAAAAATACAAAATTAGTGGGACGTTGGTGGCGCATACCTGTAATCCCAGTTACTCAGGAGGCTGAGGCAGGTGGAGCCAAGATTGTGCCATTGCACTCCAGCCTGGGCGACAAGAGCAAAACTCCATCTCAGAAAAAAAAAAAAACCAGTTGCAAGTAAGAACAGCTTTCCCATTCTGCAAAAATCTTTATAGCCTGCAGTTGGCCATACCCAACAACAAAGTGAGTATAGTCCATGTTTATCTCATTCTGCTATGCAAGAACTCCTGCTGTCCATGCTGTGCTAGAGAATTAGAAAATCATGTTCTTCCTCAAAGCTTTCTATGTGGTTAAACACACTTAAAACTAATTACGAATATTTACCAATGTAAAAATAACCACATCAACCAAAGAGGGGCAGAGGAGAGGGAAGAAGGAAGAACTGCTACAGATGAAAATACATTTAAGATACTTATCAGTTAACCTGTTCTGGATCCTGATTTGGACACACTTGTAAAAAAAATAATAATTGAAAATATTTGGGCCAGGCACCATGGGTCACGCCTGTAATCCGAGCACTTTGGGAGGCCAAGGCAGGCGGATCACGAGGTCAGGAGATCGAGACCATCCTGGCTAACGGTGAAACCCCATCTCTACTAAAAATACAAAAAAATTAGCCGGGCGTGGTGGCGGGCGCCTGTAGTCCCAGCTACTTGGGAGGCTGAGGCGGGAGAATGGCGTGAACCCTGGAGGCGGAGCTTGCAGTGAGCTGAGATTGCACCACTGCACTCCAGCCTGGGTGACAGAGCGAGACTCTATCTCAAGAAAAAAAAAAAATTGAAAACTAACAGAGTATTACATGATAGTAAAGCTTTTCAATTAATTTCTTGGTGGTGTGATAATGGTATTAAGTCCTTATATTTTAAAGAAACATGCTGAAATATTTACAAATGAAATGATGGGGTATCTGGGATTTTGCTTGAAAATATCAGCAAAGAGGCCTAGAGTTAAAACAGACTTGGCCATAGATTGATAAAGTTATGAGAAGGTGGCTGTTACATGATTCTCTACTTCTTTGTGTGTTGGAAAGTTTTCATAACCAGTTAAAAATACAGCAGCTGCACGCTGCTCTTGTACATGCAGAGTCTTAAGTGCTGAGTGGCTCTAAAGTTGATCGAAGCCATAACCACTGTCAGGTTCAGTTAACTTGAGTGATTCTCAGAAAAATAAATCTGATTGCCCTAAGAAAATAACTAAAAGGCTTCTTCTACAGACCAGGGAAATATTATATTGACATAGAGTTCTGAACACTTGTCTCTTGTTACAATTTTACCCATTTTATGGCTAGGATCTTGTCCTGCCTGATGGAACATTTATACACAGAGAAGATGGTGGAAGATTGTGAACACCGTCTCTTAGAGCTGCAGTATTTCATCTCCCGGGATTGGAAGTGAGTATTTTGAAGCCAAAGTAAATGTATTGCCTCAGCCCGTTCTCCTCTGTAGTCATAATTACCTGTATTTATTAAAATAATCAATAGGAAACTCTTTTTTGTTCAGTTCTGGTACAGCTAACACACTCCAATCCCCTGAAAAACTATACTTTATCACTTTCAGAACATTGTCTAAAAGCAGAGTCGGCCCGCTACCAGCCTGTGCCACACATCCTTGTTCACCACTACTTTGGAAGTCAGGGTCAAAATGTTTCTGATACTACAAAGATGTGTCTAGTAAGAACTATGGTACCTGTGGGGGTGGCAAAAGTGCCTTCAGATATGTCTCTAAGAAGATAATAGTGCAGTTGTATTTTTATTGATTTGCAGTGGATATGGGAATTTGCTTTTCTTTATTTATTCAGAGTTATTGAATTAAGTCTGTCTTAAGAGGTTTTTGTCAGTAAGTGACAACTTGATTCTCTAATTTCCCTCTCATTCTGTTAAA
Source organism: Macaca nemestrina (assembly GCF_043159975.1). Classification (NCBI taxonomy): domain Eukaryota; kingdom Metazoa; phylum Chordata; class Mammalia; order Primates; family Cercopithecidae; genus Macaca; species Macaca nemestrina. The sequence goes on along the minus strand of NC_092142.1, from coordinate 73,298,731 downwards.
AAAAAGCGGCAGGGGTGGGAGGATGAACTGGGAGAAGGATCTGTATTACAGCCAGAATCACTGAGTTCATTGGCTGCCATTCCCCTCCTCTTTCTGTATCTTGCTTTCTCTCCCCGCCTCCAAAGCAGCCAGTACTGGATCCGACTGCTTCTCTAGCCTTTCAAGTTCAGTGGCTTCTCCATTCGGTTGTTAAGCCACCATGGTGTGGTAGTTAACTATTTTTGGTGATTAATATATACTTTGGCCAAGCACGGTGGCTCACACCTATAATCCCAGCAGTTTGGGAGGCCTACGCAGGAGGATTGCTTGAGGCCAGGAGTTTAAGGCCAGCCTGGTCAACATAACAAGACCTGGTCTCTACAAAAACTAAAAAAAATTAGCCAGGTATGGCAGTGTGCACCTGTAGTCCTGGCTACTCGGGAGGCTGAAGCAGGAGATTTACTTGAGCCCAGGAGCTGTAGGTTACAGTGAGCTGTGATCATGCCACTGCATGCTAACAGTGAGACCCTATCTCAAAAAATGTGTGGGTGGTTTGCCCACATACTTTACTAGAAAGAGATTCCTTGAAGATTCAATGTATTCTTACTTCTGTTCCTTCAAATTAGCTCTGGAAAGGACTACAGAAAGCTTGGCTGTAATTTCCGTTTGCTTACTCAGGCCATCTAAACCTAAATAGTCTGCTGAGTGTATTGCCTTAATCAAAATCACATTTTCTCCTCTTTAATTCCTTCCCCCATAATAAAAAAAAAAGTGCTGCATAGTTACTCATTAAATATTAGGTTTTTTGTTTGTTTGTTTTGTTTTGTTTTGTTTTGAGATGGAGTCTCACTCTGTCACCAGACTGGAGTGCAGTGGGGATCTTGACTCACTGCAGCCTCCCACTCCCTGGTTCAAGCAATTCTGCTGCCTCAGCCTCCTGATTAGCTGGGATTACAGGTGTGTGCCACCACGCCCAGCTAATTTTTGTATTTTTAGTAGAGATGGGGTTTCACCTTGTTGGCCAGGATGGTCTTGATCTCCTGACCTCGTGATCCACCTGTCTTGGCCTCCCAAAGTGCTGGGATTACGGGCGTGAGCCACCGTGCCCAGCCCTAAATATTAGTTCTTAATAGTCGCTCATTAAATATTAGCTTTTTTCTCCCATTAACTAGTCCTCTACCAAAGTTGACAATATAATATGGACAGAAGTAAGCATGCCCTGGTCTGATTTGGGGAAGCAGGCTCATTGTCTAATCTACTGTCTCCAGATTTAGAGTTAAATGTCAAGGCTCATAAATTGATAAGCACACTCAAGTAACCAAAGAGATTACTTCCTGTGCAAGGGGGCACCTTGCACAGGAAGAAGAGAGAAAACTGAATAGGAGACTATCTATCTTGCCATTTCCTGATCTTACTGAATCTAATATATTACATAGGATTGAACTTCATTCCTACTTAGAAAAAGGTGTTTAGTAAAAAGTATTAAGTAAAAAGTTGTGAATTGCCTGGTATTGGCTACAACTCTAGTTTTCTGTTTTCAACCAGGGCATGTGAGTGCTAAGTCTGTTGTTAAAACTGTTAGGTATCTAACAAAGCCAAGATATATTTGAGGGATAATCTAAATGTTCTGTAGAAGGTTAACAAACTTGTGTAGAAGGTTATCCTCCTGCCTAAGCCTCCTACGGTGCTGACTACTGTGTGTTCATTAAGAACAGAATTCATGGCCGGGTGCAGTGGCTTATGCCTGTAATCCCAGCACTTTGAGAGGCCAAGGCAGGCTGATTGCTTGAACTCAAGAGTTTGAGACCTGCCAGGGCAACATGGCAAGACTGTCTCTACCAAAAATGTCAAAAAAGAGCCTGGTGTGTGCCTGTTGCCCCAGCTCTTGGGAGGCTGAGGTGGGAGGATTGCTTTCAAGCCCCGGGGGCAGAGGTTCCAGTAAGCCAAGATAGCGCCACTGCACTCCAGCCTGAGTGACAGATTGAGAGATCCTGTGTCCAAAAAAAAAAAAAAAATTCAGGAATATACTTTTACATATCTTCTGTCTCCATGCCCCTGGAAGTGATTATCAATGAGTATACAAGCAAGCACCTCGTAAAAACCCAGTATACAAGCAAGCACCTCGTAAAAACCCTTAGCCTGCGTTAGAAGGAAATGTCTATTAATTAGTGGTTGTCTTTTAACTCTTAACCTTATAGGCTGGACCCTGTCCTATACCGCAAGTGCCAGGGAGATGCTTCTCGTCTTTGCCACACCCACGGTTGGAATGAGACCAGTGAATTTATGCCTCAGGGAGCTGTGTTCTCTTGTTTATACAGACACGCCTACCGCACTGAGGAACAGGGAAGGAGGGTATGCAGTGAATATCGACTTCATTTCTTCTTATTGTCATTTGGTTTTTAAATTGTTTGCTATATATTCTTCAGATTTTAGTCATCTTGGGAAAACGTGTGAGGAGAGGATTGCTGCATTTCTAGAAACTTCTTCATTCCATGAGTACACTTAGAGTTGCCCTACCATTTTCTATCACCTGATTTTATATTTTAAACCAAGTGGGTGGGGGAAGATTTCCAGATTTTTTTTTTAATTCCCAAAATCTGAATCACAAATGGACAATTACTGCTGTCCTAACTTTATTTAGGTTTAAGGATCCATTAGAAGCTTTTAGCCAGGCTACAAATGGCTTTTAGGCTTCTCCTCTTGGCAGCTGAACACATTAGCATTGTCTGCCCATGGACTGGTTGGAGCAGAAACCTCCATACCTCAGTCTCTTGGTATTTGTCTGCCCCAACTGCTGCCTTTTGTTGGGATGTTTGTGTGTGCTTGGCTCTCGGCAGCATCGGCTGCTTCCCGGGGTGCACTGACATGCACTTGTTCTCGACGATGGCTTTCTCTACCTTCTGAGATGCTCCATAATTAGTCCTGCCTTTGTTCCAGAGAGTTGAGATGGTATCACTTCTCATCCATCCTTAGAAATACCCTTCTGAGCTTAATGCAAAAGCCTGGCATCCAGAATGAGGGGACTCAGAAGGAAATGGCATAGTTGCTGTACTCTAACCCAGTGTTTATACTGCTGTGTAAGAAAACGTGGGAATTTGTTGTTATTTTTTTTTCCATATAATGAGCCTCTCATTAATCATGGGGGCTCCCAAATCCTGGCATCTTTCTAGTCACTATAGTGACTAGGGGGTAGGAGGTTTCTTCTCTTTTAAATAAGAAAGAGTTGGAGTCTGGGGTGCTAGTTTTCTTTTCTTTTTTCTTTTTAATTGAAGTGAAATTCACATAACATAAAATTAATCTTTTTTTTTTTTTCTTTTTTTTTTGAGACAAAGTCTCACTCTGTCAGCCGGGCTGGAGTGCAATGGCGCGATCTTGGCTCACTGTAACCTCTTCCTCCCGGGTTTGAGCGAGTCTCCTGCCTCAGCCTCCCGAGTAGCTGGGATTACAGGTGCCTGCCATCACGATTGGCTAATTATTTTTTTTGTTTTGTTTTGTTTTGTATTTTTAATAGAGATGGGGTTTCACCTTGTTGGCCAGGTTGGTCTTAAACTCCTGACCTCAGGTGATCCACCCACCTGGGCCTCCCAAAGGGCTTGGATTACAGGCGTGAGCCACCGCGCTCAGCCAAATTAACCTTCTTTTTTTTTTTTTTTTTTTTTTTGAAATGGAGTTTTGCTCTTGTTGGACCAGGCTGGAGTGCAGTGGCGCGATCTTGGCTCACCACAATCTCCACCTCCCGGGTTCAACATTTATGGTGTTTTGTGGTCATCATGTCTATCTAGTTTCAAAACACTCCGTGACTCCAAAAGGAAACCCTGTGTTCATTAAACAGTTACTTTCCATCCCTCCTGCCCCAGGTATGCTGACTTTTTATTCTTTTTTGCAAGAGGGACTAACCGTACCTGTCACTAACAGCTTGGTCATGGCCCTTGGAAAAATACTAGTTTTCACCTGCTTTACCCTCTGCTAATTCTGCATAGCTCATCTGGAAGAGTCTAGTCCTGTCTCATCATAACTGTTATATCTACATTTTCCTGCTTTTTCTGATTTAGGTCATTTTGAACTCATTTCTCCTGAATCAGGTATATATGCTGTCTTGAATTGGATCTGACCTTCTACTTGGTGTTCATAGACTGACAAATTAGTTTTGCTAAACAAAACCGCAAACACAAAACTTTCCAACTAACCTAGTCTGAATGAAGCCAGTTCACTTGTATCAGGATACTCTCATACAGGAATGTTGTTTTATATATTATATTAGAAACTGCTGAATATGTGTAATTGCATTCCTAAAGATAGGGGCTTTTTGAAGCCTCCTGCACATTTTATTTATTTTTTTAATTTATTTTTTTGAGACAGAGTTTCACTCTTGTTGCCCAGGCTGGAGTGCAATGGTACAGTCTCGGCTCACCACAACCTCCACCTCCTGGGTTCAAGCGATTCTTCTGCCTCAACCTCCCGAGTAGCTGGGATTACAGGCATGTGCCACTATGCCTGGCTGATTTCATATTTTTAGTAGAGATGGAGTTTCTCCATGTTAGTCAGGCTGGTCTCAAACTCCCGACCTCAGGTGATCCACCCGCCTCAGCCTCCCAAAGTGCTGGGATTACAGGTGTGAGCCACCGCACCTGGCCACAACATTTAATTTTTATTCTGAAAGATATTTGAGGTATAAAATTTGGAAGATAAAATTCAGGGTTATTTGTTAGTTTTCTCATAACTGGTTTATCTCATATCTTTGTGTTTTTGTTTTGTTACCTTTCAAGTATTTAGCTCATTTTTTCTCTTGCAGCTCTCACGGGAGTGCCGAGCTGAAGTTCAAAGGATCCTACACCAGCGTGCCATGGACGTCAAGCTGGATCCTGCCCTCCAGGATAAGTGCCTGATTGATCTGGGAAAATGGTGCAGTGAGAAAACAGAGACTGGACAGGTAGGTGACATCGCTTTCTGTTTATCTTACAATAATGATGATGTTAATGTTTAACGTTTTATGCAGAGTACAAACACCATAAAATCCATCTCTCTTACAGACATAATTTGTTGTATTATTCAATATTTTCTCTGGAGGACATTCTCAGGAAAATTTTCTCTCTGGTCTTTGTATCAGGAATAGTTGGCAGCGAGTTTGTCTTTGCATTATGGTTATTGTATTTTGTAATTGATTATTTTTCCTCTTCCTATTGCTTCTTAAAACTTCTAGAGCCAAAGGTATGGCCTGCCTCTTCCAGGTACTTAAGATTTCATGGTAGGCATTTTTGTAGTAAGCTTACTGTTGGCTCCATTTCACATCCTCTTAACGTATTTTTTTGTTGTTGTTTCTCATCTTTATTCATTTTACTCACTTTTAATTCATTTTCTCCATTAAGTCCTTTTGAGATAAGCAGGGTGTAAATCTGTGCATATGTGAGTACTGGTCTGCATGAATAGTGGGCATGCCCTAGAACAGTCCCACAAAACATTTAGAAATGGAATTTTTTCTCACCTGGTTGACAAATTGAAGCTCAGAGAAGTTAAGTGTATATATTTCCTTACCTAAAATTCAGTTCATTATATAGCCTCTCCATCTAGGAAGCAGAGGGAAGGAGCAGCTCCCAAGAATTCCCTGCATGCTGTGACTGGCTTCTTAGGACTGTGTCTCAGTTTAAGGGAAAGAAGGAAAGATGCTTGACTGCAGGTTATATGGGAAGCTAGCTGTCTTCCATCTGAATGCAGGATACTCAGCAGTACGAATAGCTGCGTGTTTAAAGCCATGTAAATACTCAAGGAGTGAACTCAGGTTTCCGGGTTCCATTTGTACTGCTACAAAACCCCCTCTGGAAGTACAGTATGAAAAAGTCACACATGCAGGAATTGGACATTTTAAAGGAGAAACGTGGTTGCATACTCAGGTCTGTTGAGCATAGGACTATCATGTTCGGCAGTCTGTTTCCTGAGCCTGCTACAATTCTGTTGGGTATATTGTTAGAAAATGCTTATAGTTGTCCAATGAACCAAGGGATATGGTGATTTGGAATCCCAGCGAATAGTTTCCATTAGAACCCCCAGTAAAGTAAACTTTAGAAAGCTGCACTACATTGCAGCCCATCATGGAGAAGCTAAACTTAAGAATTCTTTTTTTTGGCCAGACGCGGTGGCTCAAGCCTGTAATCCCAGCACTTTGGGAGGCCGAGACGGGCGGATCACAAGGTCAGGAGATTGAGACCATCCTGGCTAGCACGGTGAAACCCCGTCTCTACTAAAAATCACACACAAAAAAAAACTAGCCGGGCGAGGTGGCGGCGCCTGTAGTCCCAGCTACTCGGGAGGCTGAGGCAGGAGAATGGCATGAACCCGGGAGGCGGAGCTTGCAGTGAGCTGAGATCCGGCCACTGCACTCCAGCCTGGGCGACAGAGCGAGACTCCGTCTCAAAAAAAAAAAAAAAAAGAATTCCTTTTTTTTTTTGAGACAGAGTTCTCGGCTCACTGCAACCTCTGCCTCCCAGGTTCAAGCAATTCTCGGGCCCCAGACTCCTGAGTAGCTGGGATTACAGGCACCTGCCACCACACCCACCTGATTTTTTGTATTTTAGTAGAGAGAGGGTTTCACCATGTTGCCCAGGCTGGTCTCGAACTCCTGAGCTCAGGCAATCCACCCGTCTCGGCCTCCCAAAGTGCTAGGATTACAGGTGTGAGCCACTGCGACCAGCTAGAATTCTATTAATAGGATCTTTCTTTTAGCCATTTATTTTACTCCCAAAAGTTTGGTGTATTTTCCTTTAGCTTTTCTTTTTCTTCTTCTTCCATTCTGGCTGTTGTGTAATTCCTTCAACTCTTCTTTTCCCCTTACATTCTAATTCTGAAACAGAGAGATTCTTGCATAACAGTAAGTTAAACTTGATCCTTTAAACAGCGCACTTTTCTGAGAAATAGCTGTTGATACGCTTTGTGAAAGTGAACTGATATTATACTTGAAACGTCTAAACCTGTAAACCTCTAGAAGGCATAGTAATAGACTAATGCTACGGACAGCTCCAGTTTGGTTTCCAAAGCCCAGACAAGATAGCTTTTAGCTACCCAAACCCTAGTGTGTTCACTTGTTTTTCTTCAGAGGACCCTTTTGACGTATACTGGAGTTAGAATCCCAGATCTGACTTGCAGGAGCTATCAGTTCTATCCCGTGTTCCAGACCCCTAGTCCCCAATTACTTTGCCAATAAAGAGTCTTAAAATAATCTGTGCTCTTCACTGTGAATTTGTCTGATGATCATTATTAAAGTGCATATTTAAAATGCGAGGTGACAAATTATCAAAGCACAGATTAAAAATGGAATCAAGGCCTGATAAGGTTTTTAGACTTTGGGGACAATTGAAGATTGATTCTCCTTGCACTTGTAGATTTGGCCTTCTGAGGGATTTGCATGGCCTTTTTTTTTTTTTTTTTTTTTGAGACGGAGTTTCAGTCTTGCTGCCCAGGCTGGAGTGCAGTGGCACGATCTTGGCTTACTGCAGCCTCCACCTCTTGGGTTCAAGCGATTCTCCTGCCTTAGTCTCCTGAGTAGCTGGGATTACAGGCGCTTGCCACCACACCCGGCTAATTTTTATATTTTTAGTAGGGAAGGGGTTTCGCCGTGTTGGCCAGGCTTGTCTCGAACTCCTGACCCCAAGTGATCCACCCACTTCAGCCTCCCAAAGTGCTGGAATCACAGGCGTGAGCCACTGTCCCCAGCCTTTGCATGGCTCTTGTACCCAGTTGGCCCTCATAACCAACCTGCTACATCAAATAATTACCTTTTCAACAATCTTAGTCTGGGGAATTAAGCAAAACTTTTGTGTCCTGTTCAGTGAGGTAGTTTTAAAAAGAAGAGAAAGGAGGCCCACTGAAAAGGGAAGTGTCATGACACTGATATCCCCTTCCCTTGTTCGTGTATGTGACTGATAAATGCCAGTGGCTTGCCTTTATATTTGCAGGAGCTGGAGTGCCTCCAGGACCATCTGGATGACTTGGTGGTGGAGTGTAGAGATATAGTTGGCAACCTCACTGAGTTAGAATCAGAGGTAAGTGGTATGCAGCTTACTCATTAGAGGAGAGTGGCTGCCAGCATCCTGGCCTTTTTCGTTTGGTTCTTCTGTTTCTAGACTCCTGAGAGTGCAGATTCTCTGTCAGTCAAAAGAAACCTGATCAGATTCTCCATATTAGCTTTATAAAGAAGTATATCGTGTTGTTTTGTGAGCCCGTTCCCTCATTTCTCTAGAACAACACTCTATATAGCCCTTTGGTTTTCTTCATAAATTAGATTTATCATAGTCATTACACTTGCCTCTGTTTCCCCCTTAAGATAGCAGCTGTGTGGTGGTGGCTCACGCCTGTAATCCCAGCACTTTGGGAGGCCGAGATGGGCGGATCACAAGGTCAAGAGATTGAGATCATCCTGGCCAACATGGTGAAACCCCGTCTCTACTAAAAATATAAAATTTAGCTGGGCATGGTGGCACACACCTGTAGTGCCAGGTACTTGGGAGGCTGAGGCAGGAGAATCACTTGAACCCGGGAGGGGGAGCTTGCAGTGAGCTGAGATTGTGTCATTGCACTCCCGCCTGGGCCACAGAGCCAGATTCTGTCTCTACAAAAAAAAAAGAGAGATTAGAAACCCTCATAAAGCATTGGGATGTTATTTAGAAATACAGAGGAGGGCAGCTAAAAATGTTAAAAGTTATTTTGTGGGGCCAGAAATCAGAGAAGTGGGGAACTATCATTTTGTCTTAAACCTTTTAGTACTGTATTTGAATTGTCAAAATTGGCATTACGTAAAATTACATTTCTCAACCAGTTCTTTTTTGCTTTCTAGTTTTCAGAAGTTCATTGCCTTCTCTCATTTTGTCATCTCCTCTCACATTCTTATTGTCATCATGGACTTGTAAGAGCAGTCTGAGTGTATAGCTCTTTAAAGGAAGGTGTTTTTTCAGGAGCTAGTGTTGCACGCGTTTCTCTGTTTAAAGGCATTATTAGTATGTGTTCCCCAGAAACAGTGGTTTGGCATCTGCTTTGAGGGCAGTGCTGTGGCTTATGAGCTTATAAACTGAAGATGGTATCAGTTACCCCTGTTTTCATTTTGAACTGCTTAGCATTTTGGGAAAATCTCCAAAGGCTTTGCATACTCTAATGTTCTTGCCACATGGGTTTTTACCTTACTTTTCTTAATTCTGCCTTCTCATTTGTTCAGGCCGAAAGGGAATATGCCTCTAAAAATTTGCCTTTCAAAGTATAACAGAGGAGCAGTTCTATATTTATTCTGGGGCTATCTACTTCAAATACTAGAATCGTTTCCAAAAGTATATATTAGATTTTTTGCCCATCAGATATTACTGATTCAGAAAGAGAAACTGCTCTTCCTCCACCTCAGCTCTTTCTAAAGCAGAAGCATTAATATATTTAATCTTCTACAGGATATTCAAATAGAAGCCTTGCTGATGAGAGCCTGTGAGCCCATAATTCAGAACTTTTGCCACGTAAGTGATGTCTGGAGGGGCAAGGGTTAAAAACAGAAACAAATTCACAGGGACTCTGCCCTGAGTATCTCGGACTCATCTCTGTCTTCAGCATGTATTACTCTTGAGTGTTAGCCAGCTTTGACAAGTTAAAATTAAAAATGTAAACAGGCTGAGTATGGTGGCCAATACCTGTAATTCCAGCACTTTGAAGCCAAGGAGGGCGGATCACTTGAGCCCAGGATTTCAAGACCGGCCTGGGCAACTTGGCAAAACTCTGTCTCTACAAAAAATAGAAAAAATTAGCTGGGCGTGGTGGTACACACCTGTACTTCCAGTTACCCAGGGAGCAGAGGTGGGAGGATCACTTGAGCTCAGGAGGTCGAGGCTACAGTGAGCCGTGATTGTGCCCCAGTCTGGGCAACAGAGTGAGACCCTGTCTGAAAGAAAAAAGAAAAAGTAAACAAGATCAAGAGAGAGGTGCCACCATCCTGGAACCTGTGTTTGATTAACTTTTGTGGGTAAAAGCAGGTTTGCGGCTAGCAGCGGTTACTGAGTTGCCCTTTTTAAGAAGAGATGGAACAGGGAATCCCCCATTAGTGTGGCAGGGTTGATTCCAGTACATCAGCCTAGGAATTGTTAGCATCAGCCCAGGAATTGTTAGCTGTAATAGTGGCTCCTCCTTCCAACTGTCTCCTAGTACCTCAATATTGAGTGAATTCTGATTATTTCATACTCATTTACTGAACTACTTAAATTGTGGGAGTGAAACATACCCAGGAACCTTTAGGATCTGACAGTTGGGAGGCTATGTTAGATATTATCCCAAAAGCCAGCTGCTTTTGGGAAAGTGAAAAAAAAAAAGCATATATTCTTGTCTCATTCGGAACACAGTGCTGTGTCAGTTTTAAGCCACTGAATGTATACCATTGTGATTCCTCACACTTATTTTGATTACGATTTATGGTGTGTCTTTTTTTTGTGAGGGCTTCTAGAATCAACCCTGCTTGCGTTTATTTCAGACTGGGCTACAAGTTTTGTTCATTAATTGTTACCAATGAAGTGTAAATGCATGCTGTCTTCCCCAGGATGTGGCAGATAACCAGATAGACTCTGGGGACCTAATGGAGTGTCTGATACAGAACAAACACCAGAAGGACATGAATGAGAAGTGTGCCATCGGAGTCACCCACTTCCAGCTGGTCAGTGACACCTGGCTGCCGATTTCCCATCATAGCTGCCTGGATGGTGACTGAATCCTTTCCTTTTTTGGAACATCAGAGCACCTCTGATGTTCTGTTAAAAATTTTTTTCCAGCCAGGCACGGTGGCTCATGCCTGTAATCCCAGCACTTTGGGAGGCTGAGGTGGGTGGATCACTTGAGGCCAGGAGTTCGAGACCAATCTGTGCAACATGGTGAAACTCCATCTCTACTGAAAATACAAAATTAGCCAGGCATGGTGGCATGCACCTGTAATCCCAGCTGTTTGAAAGGCTGAGGCTGGAGAATTGCTTGAACCTGGGAGGCGGAGGTTTTAGTGAGCTGAGATCACTGCAGTCCAACCTGGGCAACAGAGCAAACTTCCATCTCAACAGCAACAACAAAAAAATCATTTTTTGCAGCCAGGCGTGGTTGGTTCACGCCTGTAATTTCAGCGCTTTGGGAGGCTGAGGCAGGCTGATCACCTGAGGTCAGGAACTCAAGACCAGCCTGGCCAACATGGTGAAACCCCGTCTCTACAAAAAATACAAAATTAGCCAGGCATGATGGTGAGTGCCTGTAATCCCAGCTAGTCAGGAGGCTGAGGCAGGAGAATCGCTTGAACCCAGGAAGCAGAGGTTGCAGTGAGCTGAGATCGCATGACTGCACTCCAGCCTGGATGACAAGAGAGAGGCTCTGTTTCAAAAAAAAAAAAAAATTTTTTTTTCCTTCAAATATATGTCCTTATTTTATTTAGGATAGATGGAAGGAAGGAAGGAGGGAGGGAGGGAGGGAGGGAAGAAGGGAGGGAGGGAGGGAGGCCTGTTGTCGGGGGAGTACTGGAGAGATGAGCAGGTCGTGATGTCTCAGGTGTGGGGCAAGCCATGCAGGGTCTTGTGAGAGCTGTATGAAAAAGTGCCCCCTACCACTACTGACCACAAGTTGCCACCAAATTTCTGACTTTCTTTCTCTTCACCTTTCAGGTGCAGATGAAGGATTTTCGGTTTTCTTACAAGTTTAAAATGGCCTGCAAGGAGGACGTGTTGAAGCTTTGCCCAAACATAAAAAAGAAGTATGTAGCTTGTAGTTGTTTCATTCCACCTTCCCGAAGTCCCTCTTAGATCCAGGATGAGTATGCGAGATGTCAGGCAGCCCTGCTGCTGCCTGGTGGGGTTAGCCCTGGAGGCCTCCTGCATCTCTCCTTTGATAGCATGACAAACACTCGGACTGTCTGAGCATCTGGCGATGGTAGTTCTCACCTGGAGGTCCCATTGGCTAAAGGAGCATTTTTAATTTTTAATTTTTCCGGTTAAGCCATCTAACTGATGAAGTAGGGCTGGATTGTGTACTTAGAGAAGCAGGGTGCAGTGTAAGTGAAAGAGGTGAACTGACTTCTTCCCTGCATCGTCCCGTTATGTCATCTTGTCTAAGATGGAGCAGTTTTTGTATTGGGTTAGATATTTTAGTGAAGAAACAGAATCTTTATTCATTTAAGAATTAAGTCTTGGGCCGGGCGCCGTGGCTCAAGCCTGTAATCCCAGCACTTTGGGAGGCCGAGACAGGCGGATCACGAGGTCAGGAGATCGAGACCATCCTGGCTAACACAGTGAAACCCCGTCTCTACTAAAAAAATACAAAAAAACTAGCCGGGTGAGGTGGCGGGCGCCTGTAGTCCCAGCTACTCAAGAGGCTGAGGCAGGAGAATGGCGTGAACCCAGGAGGTGGAGCTTGCAGTGAGCCGAGATCCCGCCACTGCACTCCAGCCTGGGCGACAGAGCAAGACTTTGTCTCAAAAAAAAAAAAAAAAAAAAGAAAGAAAGAATTAAGTGTTAATGAGGAAACTGATAAGCTTTTTCAGCGTGGTTGCCCAAATTCTTCCATGTTGCTCTTTGAAAGGGACATTTCTAGAACACTTGCCCTCATATAAACCAAATTCCCAGTTTTCTTAGGTTTCTCTACCTTTCAGGAGTGAGTTTCACAGTAGATCAAAGGTACAGTCCTAGAGTTAAGGGCAGCATTCCTCTGTGGTCACATGTTTTTAACACACATGTTGAACTGTCCTTGCACACATGTGCCCTGTCTGGCTTCCCCTTCCGTCAGGAATGTAGTCAGTCTTCATGCTGCTGCCTGCCTTTCATGACACCCACAGTCAAATTGCAGCTTTTAGCACCCTCGGAAAAAAAAAAACAGTGAGCCTTACAGGAAAGACATTCCCCAGAAGGGCATCTTGAATTTTTAATGGTATGACCACCACCCCCTGCAGCCTGGCTCTCAGGCCATCTGCCCTCGTGAGGCTCCAGCCAGCCTCAAGCTTCTCCTTTCACCTGCAGGGTGGACGTGGTGATCTGCCTGAGCACGACCGTGCGCAACGACACTCTGCAGGAAGCCAAGGAGCACAGGGTGTCCCTGAAGTGCCGCAGGCAGCTCCGCGTGGAGGAGCTGGAGATGGTAATGCCTCCCAGCCTCTGCTCCCAGAAACCACAGTGGGTCAGGGCTTGGAAAGCTGGGGAGAGGCTAGGGCAAAGGGGAGGCATTTTATCCACTACTGTGATGGTTAAGACTTGAATTCCTGTGCAAAAGTTTTACCACATGACCATTAGCTTCCTGTGCCATTCTTTTGATTTTGAATGATAAAACCTTTCTTCCCACATATAACTGGAAGTCCAGCTGTAAGACAGGCTCTAACTAAGCATGCGATCCAATAACTGGATCAGTAACATCCTCAGGGGCTGGGCGCAGTGGCTCATGCAGGTAATCCAAGCACTTTGGGAAGCCAAGGCAGGTGGATCACTTGAGGTCAGCAGTTCAGAATCAGCCTGGCCAACGTGATGAAACCCTGCCTGTACTAAAAGAGACAGGTCAGCGAGGTGGCTCATTCCTGTAATCCCAGCACTTTGGGAGGCTAATGTCATCGAATCACTTGAGGTCAGAAGTTCAAGACCAGCCTGGCCAACATGGCGAAACCCCATCTCTACTAAAAATACAAAACTCAGCCAGCTATGGTGGCACATACCTGTAATCCCAGCTACTTGGAAGACTGAGGCAGGAGAATCTCTTAAACCCGGGAGATGGAAGTTGCAGTGAGCCGAGATGGTGCCACTGTACTCCAGCCTGGGTGACAGAGCGAGATTCTGTCTCAGAAAAAACCAGAGAGACTTATTTCAAGCTGAAAGATTTGGTTCCCTAACTTTGAGCCTAGCTCTTTCATTAAAGTAATAATAAAAGTAGAACTCTACATTTATTGATGGTTTTGACTTTCCAAAGTGATTTTCACATCTCAGCAGTCCTGTGAAGGACTAGATCAGGTGTTTCAGGGTAGACTTGGCATTCCATTTTGCAAAGAAGGTCCAAGGCCATGTAGCTAGTTGGTGACAGAATTGAAAGTAAAGCCTGATTCTCTTGCTGCAAGGCCACTTTGCTGTGTAGAAGCCAGAGTCACTAGACAAGATGCAATCAACAAATAAGTCTATAGAACATTTGACATCTCCAGCCTAAATCAGACTCACCTTTCCATGCTGGCTCCCTCATGTAGACGGAGGACATCCGCCTGGAGCCAGACCTATATGAAGCCTGCAAGAGTGACATCAAAAACTACTGTTCCGCTGTGCAATATGGCAACGCTCAGGTAACTTTTTGCTTTTCTTTTTTAATTGTGAAAGTAATGTGAAGGTAACATTTAATCTTTTCTCAAAAGCTGGTGCCCATAAGAAGGTAACATTTTAGTCATTATTTTTTGCTGGTGAGACAGGACCCATCTCATCCCTTCTAACCTAATCATCCCTTCTTAAGCTACATCAGGCTGCGTTTCCCTGAGTTCTTCACCTGCACTCCTCACTAATTCATTTTCTTCCCTCTTTCAGGTTACCTCATTCTTCCCTACCTTGTCTGCCTGGTAAACTCCTAATGATCCTTCAGATGCCTCCTCCTCTGTAGCATTCTCAATGCTCTGCACCTCCAAAATTAACTGTTTCTTCACTGTGTTCCCATTGCACAGAAGTTCTTAACTAGACGTCACATCAGCATCACCTAGGATACTTTTTTTTTTAAATACACAGAAACAGGACCCTATCCAGAATTGCCAGGAGTGAAGTACAAACAAGTGATTTTTAAAAAAATGTTCTCCTTATTACTCAGCTACCTCTTCTAGTTAAGGGCATTGCCATAGGGCTTCATCCTTTGAGATAATTAATTCATCGTCCTCTTGTATCATACTATTGCTGGTGCAAAGTCTGATGTCAGTCTGAGTCTCATTGCTTTGTGGTTAATCTATTTCTGATAGGTTTTAGAGTCTTCTCTTTATCTGTAATGGTCTGTAATTTCAGTGTGATGTAATTAGGTATGCTTTTTGTTTTGTGTGTGTTTCCGGTTGGCTCTTTCAGTCTCACAATCTGTGTCTTCCTTCAGTTCTGGGACATTTTCAATCATTGCTCTTTCACATATTGCTTTCCCTTTCCTTCCTTCTGGAACTCCTGTTAGACAACTGGAGCATCTGAGTCCATCTTCCATGTCTCTAACTTTTTCTTTGGTACTTTTCATTTCTTTGTAGTACATTTTAGGTAATTCCTCAGTTCTCTTTCCCAGCATATAATTTATTCTTCAGCTCTGTCCATTCTACTCTAGAGAGGCCACCAGTCAAGTTTTATTTTTCATTTCCTAGCTTTCTCATTGCTTCTTTTCATAACTACCTGTTCTTGATTCTTATTTACTGTTGTCTTCTGTGTTGTTCTGAGGATTTTTCGTGTATTTTAAAATTCTGTTTCGATTGCTCTATTACCCCTTGCCCTCAGTTTTTGACTCCTTAGTTCATTTTATTTATCATCTTTCTTATGATATTAGTGTTCCTCAACTAGTTAGTGATTATTGGCCATGCCTTGAGGATTTCCCAGAAGTCTTATGGCTTCCTACTATAGCCCCAGCTGCTGCACCTTCCCATCTGCTTTCCTTCTTTTCATGATATCTAAAGGTTTAGGGAAGGGAAGATTTCAGGATATACTTAATTCACTGTCTTAAAATTCATCTCATGACACTTTATGCTTTTGTATTTTGAGTGATAGCTCATCTTTTTTTAATCATAGTTACTTGTTTACATAAGTTTGCCATGTGCAACTGTGATTTTATCAGGCTGAGAATTGGGTCTGATTCATATCTAGCATCCGGTAGTCTTTTTCAGGTGGTAAATAGTGGATTGAATTGAACCTCCTGGTTTGTGCCCACTGTCTAGTTGGAGCTGTTGGCTCCGGGAAAATGCAGAGAGCCTATTGTGTGCTCCAGAGGGAATCTGGACAAGGAGCAACTCTGGAAGGCAGAAGAAACCAGAAATGCTGGCTGTGTTTCTTTTCCATTAGACTCCAGCACAGCCTGCCAGTCATCCTGAGTTTTTATCTAGTTGGATTTGCTGTCAGCTGTAAGCTTGTAAATCCTTATCTTTGGTGAGGAAATCCTGATTCCTATTGCCTGGGAATGAGAAATGGATAGAGAAATGGGAGGCACACTGGAACTGAATACTTAATTAGAACACATGGATGAGCAGTCCCTGACATCTCTTAACTTGACTGTAACTCTTTTGCCATAGATTATTGAATGTCTGAAAGAAAACAAGAAGCAGCTAAGCACCCGCTGCCACCAGAAAGTATTTAAGCTGCAGGAGACAGAGATGATGGACCCAGAGCTAGACTACACCCTCATGAGGGTCTGCAAGCAGATGATAAAGGTGAGGGGCTGATACCAAAAGCCGGGCACGGGTAAACAGCAAAACAACAAAGCACAAGCAATGGCAGCAACTTCCTCAGGCTCAGCTTTCTCAAAGCGTGGTCCCTAGACGAGCAGCAGCAGCACCCCCTGGGAGCCTGTGGGTTCCTGGGCCCCCCTCCAGATCTGCTGAATCAGAAACTCTCGGATTAGAGCACGAAGCCGTCTTAACAGCCTCCCCAGGGGATTCTGATGCAGGCTCAAGTTTGGAAACCACAGAGCTGGGATAACTGACCTCACTTTGACCTGAAGCACAAGTAAATGGATGTGCAATAAATAAATGATTGGTTTTGAGGACAGTTAATGGTAGCTATACTGAGAAAGTCACCATCTAGTGTCCTGATCATCCATCTGCCACTTTCAGAATATCTTTCTGTTTTACGGGTTGTTTTGCTTCATTCTCTCCTCCAGCAGATGTTCCCTGCAGCAGGGCTGACCTAAGTACTCAGATGTCCATTCCTTGATCTCGCCACACGTACACTAAACTCAAGGTTGGCCGGGCACGGTGGTTCACACCTGTAATCCCAGCACTTTCAGAGGCCGAGGCAGGAGGATCACCTGAGGTCAGGAGTTCGAGACCAGCCTGGCCAACATGGTGAAACGCCATCTCTGCTAAAAATACAAAAATTAGCCGGGTGTGGTGGCTCATGCCTGTAGTCCCAGCTACTCAGGAGGCTGAGGCAGGAGAATCACTCAAACCCAGGAGGCGGAGGCTATAGTGAGCCAGATCACACCTGCACTCCAGCCTGAGCGACAGAGCAAGACTCTGTCTCAAAAAAGAAAAAAAATATTTTTTTAAAAAGCTTAAACTAAAGGTTCTAGCTCCTTTATTTCAGCTTTCCTTTAAAATAAAATGCTGCTTTTTACACTATCAAATAAATTCCAGAGAGAATTTTGAAAGTTACAGTGTCAGTCTTTTTAATTGGCCTGATGAAATTGAGTCATATGTAGAAATGGAAATGTCAGGCTCTGATCTGAAAGAGCTTTGGAAAATTTTCTAAAAGTCAGTGAGCAATCCATGTCTCCATAACAAGATGTCAGCAGATTATAATCACACACACTTAGAGAACTAGAAACAGAACTAGGAAGAGAGGCTCGATGCTCAAGTGTCTCAACCAGAGTGTATCAGACACTGCGACACTTGAAGACATGTGGATTAGCAGAACAGAGATGGAGTTTATTACTAGTACAAAACTGATCCCTGACTTAAAGGACAACAGTAAGTGTACACTACAGGACCCTAGCCCTTTACTGCTTGGTAGGATTACAACCCTTTAGTTAAGATGAACCAAATGGGTCCTTACCCCACATCCTTGTTCACATTGGTTAGTGGAGAATTCCTAGGTTTTCCCACTGGAGTTGGGTAGATAGGGCTTGAGGGCTGCACAGCCACCTGCTACAGTGTTATATTCATGCTTAAACAATAAGTAAGTTCCTGAGATGCCATCTAACTTTACATCACCCACTAGATAGGGAACCAATCCTGTGTAAGAACCAGTGAGGCAATAGAAAGAAATGTGAGAAGTAGTAGAGAATAAGGAAGAAAGGGGAAGTTGGGGTGGGGTGCATATTCAGGCCTAGCTGCTCCTCTTGTACCACATGATGCCTTCAGGCTGCTGCTTTTGTCAGCTTTCGGATAGATGTTAAGGGTGATCACAGGCTGGTCCAAGTGCAGTGCTATTTACAACTAATTGATCACAGCTACTTACAGATTTATTTGTTCTTCTACACTCCCATTGCTTCACTTGACTTAGCCTTAAAAAAAAAAAAAAGTGGCCAGGTGCGGTGGCTCACTCCTGTAATCCCAGCACTTTGGGTGTCTGAGGCGGGTGGATCACCTGATATCAGGAATTCAAGACCAGCCTGGCCAACATGGTGAAACCTCGTCTCTACTTAAAAAAAAAAAAAATACAAAAATGACCTGAGTGTGGTGACGCATGCCTATCATCCCCGCTGCTCGGGAGGCTGACTCGGGAGGCTGAGGCAGGAGAATCGTTTGAACTTGGGAGGCAGAGGTTGTAGTAAGCCGAGATTGTGCCACTGCACTCCAGCCTGGGTGACACCGCAAGACTCTTTGTCTCCAGGAAAAAAAAAAAAAAAAAAAGTGGTCACAGATGGAGTTAATCGCCACATTTGGATAGCTGTTTGTATAAAACTGTTTCTTTGCAGAGGTTCTGTCCAGAAGCAGATTCTAAAACCATGTTACAGTGCCTGAAGCAAAATAAAAACAGTGAACTGATGGATCCCAAGTGCAAACAGATGATAACGAAGCGCCAGATCACCCAGAACACAGGTAAGACCTCGGCTTGGCCCTCCGGGCCCCGTGGAGCATCTGGAATTCAGTGGCCACAGAGTGATCCAGTCAAACTCCCAGGGCTTTGTTGCCTGGGGATTTTAAGGGAGGAGTCTGTAAGCAGGAGGACTTCCGCCTTTGAGGAGCATCCAGAAAAAAGGAGGGAGAGTCAGGGGAGAGAGGAGGCCACAAGAACCAGAAAACTGCCCTTGAAGAACGTTTAGAAGGAATCAGGGCCGGCATTCCTTGGAAAGAAAAATCTAGAAATTCAATAAAACTTCATGAGTGTGCCAGGAGAATGTACAGGTAATCTGGTTTGGAACAGAGACATTTCAGCTCTGGGTTGGAAGACCTCGTAACTTAATGGTCACAGTGAGTTGGATATTGTATTTCTTTCTCAGTGTTCTCAAAAATATCTGTTATGGGGAAGGTTGCTGATGTCCCCTTGATTTTTCTGAGGACTCCTTAGAGTATTGGAGTCCCCACAAAACCCCGCAGAGTAGAAAGATTCCTGAGGACCTCCAGAAGTACTCGTTAACTAAGTCATATTGCTGATTAGAAACCGGGTAGTGAGAGCTCAGTAAATGTTTATTGAATAGACAAATCCATGGTTGTAGTCATGATCCTTGATATAATATGCTCCCTTTAGGAAGGTGGATATCTTAAAATGTGTGAATCAGGTGGAATGTTTTGTCACATGCTCACTGCTTTCTGCTGTAGATTACCGCTTAAACCCCATGCTAAGAAAAGCCTGTAAAGCTGACATTCCTAAATTCTGTCACGGTATCCTGACTAAGGCCAAGGATGATTCAGAATTAGAAGGACAAGTCATCTCTTGCCTCAAGCTGAGATATGCTGACCAGGTAAACGGGCCTGGGCTCTCCACAAAGGTGTATTTATGGAGCCTCTGGGAATTTTCTCTTTTGAAATCCCTAGCTTGCTCCCCTTTTCCCAAGACCGTTTTCATATCTTCCTGAACCTGGGGGGCTAAGGGGCCAGATCAAAAGCAGGCGTTTTGTTTTTTCTTGTTCTTTTTGTTTTTTTGTTTTTTTTTTCATGTCCTGCAAAAGCTTCGTTTTCTGATCAGCCCATGTATCCTCCCTTTGTCACATGCAGCGCCTGTCTTCAGACTGTGAAGACCAGATCCGAATCATTATCCAGGAGTCGGCCCTGGACTACCGCCTGGATCCTCAGCTCCAGCTGCACTGCTCAGACGAGGTGGGATTTGCGTGCAAAACTGGTTACGCGCAGAGCTGCTCAGAGAAGTTTCCATTGGAGAAAAGTTGTTTACTTTCTCTCCCTTCAGTTGTGAATGATCTGGTGAATTGAAGGTCATCTTCTAGGCTCTCCATGTTCTGCGTTCCTGTTCTCTATAACACTGAATTCAACTTGGCGTTAGTCCTGACACTCTAAAGCATTGTTCCATATTTCTCTATTGAACAAGGGTGTTCTTTCATTATAGCTCTCTGTGTAAATTTGTTCTTCTCTTCTCCTTATTCTGTATGGTAAACCCAAGACTTGCCAGAAAGATAAAAGTACTTCCAGCTGGGCACGGTGGCTCACGCCTGTAATCCCAGCACTTTGGGAGGCCAAGGAGGGTGGATCACCTGAGGTCAGGAGTTCATGACCAGCCTGGCTAACATGGCAAAACCCTGTGTCTACTGAAAATACAAAAAATTAGCCAGGTGTGGTGGCGCGCACCTGTAATCCCAGCTACTCAGGAGGCTGAGGCAGGAGAATCACTTGAACCCGGGAGACGGAGGTTGCGGTGAGTTGAGATCGTGCCACTGCACCCCAACCTGGGCGACAGAGCAAGACTCTTGTCTCAAACAAAAAAAAAAAAAAAAGGCCAGGCGCGGTGGCACACACCTGTAATCCCAACACTTCAGGAGGCTGAGGCAGGTGGATCATGAGGTCAGGAGATTGAAACCATCCTGGCTAACATGGTGAAACCCTGTCTCTACTAAAAAAAAAAAAAAAATTAGCCGGGTGTGGTGGCACATGCCTGTAGTCCCAGCTATCCGGGAGGCTGAGGCAGGAGAAAGGCATGAACCCAGGAGGAGGAGCTTGCAGTGAGCCACGATCGCACCCCTGCACTCCAGCCTGGGTGACAGAGTGAGATTCCGTCTCCAAAAAAAGAAAAAAAGTAGTTCTATAATGGCTTTAAGAAAGTGCCCATCTTTGGAAATTATTGGACTTCTTAGCTAGAAAAGGCCTTGTAGAGAGCCCTGTTCAACATATTTCAGGAGCTCATAGCAAAAGCCATTACAAAAAAGCTCACTCATAAAACTGTCCAAGGAAAGTTAATGTTTTTGTCTTTGCTGTGGGCTATGTTTCTCAACTCCTGTGTATATGTGCATGTATGTGCAGGTGCGCATGTGTGCACACTTTCAAGTTGTGAGTCTGGTTTGACCCCGAACTTATGTGAATGTCAAGCATTTGCTTTTTGTATTTTATTTGGTTATATATAACCTTGCTCCTGTGGAATCAAGTAGCAGCCTTCTTTTTGACAAGTCCTGAGATCTGACTCAAGTCTCAGTATTGACAGTGTAAAGATACTACATTTATTGATTTTCTGCTCTGTGTACCAGTCCTTGTGAAGAATGAAGCCTGACATCCAATACAGGAGGAGGGGTATGAAACCCACCAGGAAGCTGTTTGAGATGAGCCCTGGCACAGGTGTGGGAGGATCATCAAACTGACATGTTTAGAGACCAAGGGTTCTGGTGATAGCAGTGCTACTGCCCCGGCTTGTAAAACAGCAGTAGGCCAGTGAAGAGGGGGCACAGATCCTGCGGTGTCCAGAGCTGATTGGAATCAGTAGACTCACCTGCTTTTGAAACTGTCAGTAAGGGCCGGGTGCGGTGGCTCACGCCTGTAATCCCAGCACTTTGGGAGGCCAAGGCAGGAGGATCACCTGAGGTCAGGAGTTTGAGACCAGCCTGGCCAACATGGCGAAACCCCATCTCTACTAAAAATATAAAAATCAGGCCAGGTGCGATGGCTCATGCCCTGTAATCCCAGCCTTTTGGGAAGCCAAGGCGGGCGATCACCTGAAGTCAAGAGTTTGAGACTAGCCTGACCAACATGGAGAAACTCTGTCTCCACTAAAAGTACAAAATTGGGCGTGGTAGCACATACCTGTAATTCCAGCCACTCGGGAAGCTGAGGCAGGAGATTTGCTTGAACACGAGAGGTGGAGGTTGTGGTGAGCCGAGATTGTGCCATTGTACTTCAGCCTGGGCAACAAGAGCAAGACTCCGTCTCAAAAAAAAAAAAAGAAAAGAAAAATCAGCCAAGAATGGTGGCAGGCGCCTGTAGTCCCAGCTAGTCAGGAGGCTGAGGCAGGAGAATCACTTGAACCTGGGAGGCAGAGGTTGCAGTGAGCCGAGATTGCACCACTGCACTCCAGCCTGGGCGGCAGAGCTTGACTCTGTCTCAAAAAACAAAAAACGAAAAAAAAGAAGAAACTGTTGGTTCATTTCTGTGCTCAGTGGGGTGGCTTTGTTTTTTTGGTCTCCTGAACAGATCTCCAGTCTATGTGCTGAAGAAGCAGCAGCCCAAGAGCAAACAGGTCAGGTGGAAGAGTGCCTCAAAGTCAACCTGCTCAAGATCAAAACAGAATTGTGTAAAAAGGTAAACACCGTCACCTTGTTTTCCTCACTTCATTTTCTTTTATTTTTCCTCTTCCTTTTAATGCTGTAGTCTGCCTACCTTGGTAATAAAACCAAAAATCTAAACCTTCTGCCCAGCACTCTTTTCTTGCTGTTCCTTCTTACCAAACTTTCATTTGGTCTTGACTGCTCGTCTCCTACAATGTGAATATTCTTTTCACATGTACTGATTACATGAATATGTCTCATCCCCATGACTAGATCGTTGTTTAAAGACACTGTGAGTGTACTACCAAACCTAAATGCCAGTAGCAATGTATCAATCAGTAAATGTTCCACATTTATAGAAATCAGTGAAACTAAAACTAGTTCATTTCAGAAATGTTATATAAAAGCATTTGTTAGCCAGGCGTGGTGGCTCATGCCTGTGATCCCAGCACTTTGGGAGGCCAAGGCAGCTGGATCATGAGGTCAAGAGATCGAGAACATCCTGACCAACATGGTGAAATCCCATCTTTACTAAAAATACAAAAATTAGCTGGGCATGGTGGCGCACGCCTGTAGTCCTAGGTACTCGGGAGGCTGAGGCAGGAGAATCACTTGAACCCAGGAGGCAGAGGTTACAGTGAGCTGAGATCGCACCACTTCACTCCAGCCTGGTGACAGAGTGAGACTCCATCTCAAAAAAAAATTTTTTTTGTCAAAATATGATCACTAAGCATACATTATCTTGCAAAATTGAAAATGAAATAATATACTTGATCTTTTTTAAAAAAGTAACTTTTTTCTTTTTTTTGAGATGGAGTCTCGCTCTGTTGCCCAGGCTGGAGTGTAGTGGTGCCATCTTGGCTCACTGCAAGCTCCACCTCCCAGGTTCATACCATTCTCCTGCCTCAGCCTCCCA
Source organism: Macaca nemestrina (assembly GCF_043159975.1). NCBI lineage: Eukaryota > Metazoa > Chordata > Mammalia > Primates > Cercopithecidae > Macaca > Macaca nemestrina. Next base: position 73,275,528 of record NC_092142.1, on the reverse strand, counting down.
AGTAGTTGGGACTACAGGCGCCCACCACCCCGTCTAATTTTTTTGTATTTTTAGTAGAGACGGGGTTTCACTGTGTTAACCAGGATGGTCTCGATCTCCTAACCTCGTGATCCACCTGCCTTGGCCTACCAAAGTGCTGGGATTACAGGCGTGAGCCACCACGTCTGGCCAAAATTAACCTTTTAAAAAAGAGTTTCATTGCTGTCATTATGGAATCATTGAGAATATTATGTGCGAATTTTTCATCTGTTAAAAATGTTCCTGATTCCACATTTCTGAGGAATGGTGGGAGTGGTCGAAAGCTAGATCCGTATATTTTCCTTTGCCTCCTTTATCATCACATGATCCCATGTAACTTTGGGGCGGATTTTAGAATATTGTTTGGCCTTTGGTTTTTGGTTTTGATTTCTCTCACTATTGTTTTATAGGAACTAGAGTCTTGTCTGGAGCATACTAACTTTTATTTATGGAAACATTTCTGGCCTATCTTTACCTCCCAACGTTCCATTATGTATAAATGGAGAATCTGCAGAGTTGATTTCAGTTCCATTGTGTTGATATTCCTCTCATTCAGGACATCTATAAACACAAATAAGAATTGCTCTTGTAGTAGATGTTATGCCCTGTCCATTCTGGTTTTTTTTTTTTTCTGAGGACAACGGTAAAGTAGAACATTTTAAATAAATATACCTTTATCTAATTGGAATTTTTTTGTTTTTGTTTGAGATAGGGTCTCACTCTGTCTCCCAGGATGGAGTGCAGTGGTACAGTCATAGCTCACTGAACCTCAAACTGGGCTCAAGTGATCCTGCCACCTCAACCTCCCAGGTGGCTAGGACTGCAGGGCACACGATTATGCCCAGCTAATTTTTTTTTTAATTTTCTATAGAGATGGGTGTCTTGCTTTGTTACCCACACAGGTCTCAAACTCCTACCTTGGCCTCCCAGAGTGCTGGGATTATAGGCATGAGCCACCACCCCAGTCCTGATTGAGAATTTTAATATAGCATATAACTCTGATTTTAAGATTTCACGTTTTTATATTTCTTAAAGTAACACAGTAATTGTATCACACCAATAAAAATATTAACATTTAGGTACTTTAAAACGATATGACATGACATATGGGAATGCCAAAAACCCAAATCTGATCTTATAGTCACTTACAGTCCCCTGCTTTTTTTAAACACACAGTTTTGTATCTCCGAAAGGTAGTTATTCATCTGCATTCTGTATATCATCACCACCTTGCAACCTGTCCCAGAGTGGTGTCTGTTGTTAGCCCTCAACTTTCCCCCCTTGCTTATTTGTATATGAAGTATTTACAGACAACAGATCTGATGCATTTCCCCTTCAAAAGCTCTGTCCGCAATGACCCTCCCTTTCCAGGAAGTTTTAAACATGCTGAAGGAAAGCAAAGCAGACATCTTTGTTGACCCGGTACTTCATACTGCTTGCGCCCTGGACATTAAACACCACTGTGCAGCCATCACCCCTGGCCGCGGGCGTCGTAAGTCTGTGTTCACTCTGATCCTGTCTGAACTCTCTTGGGAAGAGCAAAGATTCCCTATTAGACATCAGTTGCAGCTACTGTGGTCTGTAGTTGTAGCCCAGTCATAGACAACATTCCCTGGGGACCTGGGTGATGCCAAAACTAGGCCTTTATGCCATCATAAATTTAGGAATAAGCCTGCAAGTTTGAACTGACCTCGTCATGAGCAGAGCTAAAGATGTGATGAACAGGGAGAGTTGAGGTATTTGTTAGGGAAGCAGAAGTTAAAGTCATCATCATGGTCTTTTTCCCGGTGCCCAAACTAAAAGACAGCTTCATACACTTCCCCGGTGGCCACAGTGAACTCAGTAGACAGGTTCTATGTGAGGAGGGAGCCAAGGCAGGTGTGAAAGTTCTTTCTGAGCCACATATGCCCAATGAAATGAATAGAAGTTATTTGTTTTTATTTATTTTTTTGAGACAGAGTCTCACTCTGTCGCCCAGGCTGGAGTGTGGTAGCATGATCTCGGCTCACTGCAACCTCCGCCTCCTGGGTTCAAGTTATTTTCCCACCTTAACCTCCTGAGTAGCTGAGACTACAGGCACCCACCACTATGCCTGGCTCATTTTTGTATTTTTTTAGTAGAGACAGGGTTTTGCCATATTAGCCAGCCAGGCTGGTCTCAAACTCCTGACTTCAAATGATCCACCCACCTTGGCCTCCCAAAGTGCTGGGATTACAGGCATAAGCCACTATGCCCAGCCTGTTTTCGTTTTCATTTTTTGAAACAAGGTGTTACTATATTGTAGTCTCAAACTCCTGGGCTCAAGGGATCCTCCTGCCTCAGCTTCCCAAGTATCTGGGATTACAGGTGTTTGCCACCACACCTGGCTCTAAAAATAAGGAGGTTTTAAGAGAGGCTTTGGACGCCAACCCTGGAGATTACTTATCGTTTCTCTCCATTGTTGGATCCTGGGTCAAATTTCCTAGTATGTATTTAACTTTGTTGAGCCTACAGATCTGAATTCTCTGGTGGTTGTGTACCCTTTTCCCCATCTTTACAGAAACGTCTCTATTCTGTACAGTTTCAGGTTCTTCTTATTATTCGTTTCCTCCCACAGAAATGTCCTGTCTCATGGAAGCGCTGGAGGATAAGCGGGTGAGGTTACAACCCGAGTGCAAAAAGCGCCTCAATGACCGGATTGAAATGTGGAGTTATGCAGCAAAGGTAATGACCAAGAGAATCTCCTTTTTTACAAAAATAAAAAAATATGGAGCACTTCATCAATTTGCATGTCATCCTTGAGCAAAGGCCATGCTGCTCTCCTCGCTGTGGTTGTCCAGTCTCAGATATTGCACTGGTCTTGTCCTTATTGTGAGGCTAGCAATAAGTGTGTTTGAAAACTTGGTCAGTGTACTTTTAAAAATTCCTTGGCTGTCCATAAGCCTGGAGCCATCTCCCTGTACATCAGACTGTCTGCATGGCTTTGCCAAGGTCACTCCTTTCTCAGTTTGCCCACTGTTCACTTCTGAAAAGTGAGTCACCCAAAGAGAAAAGAGATGTCACGCCCATGGCAAAAGAAGGAAATCCAGACTCGCCTATCTTGAAGCTTATTTTTATCATTTTACAGTCTTCAGGAGAAAAATACATATGTGAGGCCAGTACTCATCTGGTCTGGAACATGGAGAGAAGGGGATGAAGAGGGACTGTAGGACACTCATGAATGTGTATGATACCCAGGGAGACTTGGGCTGGGGAAATTTTTCCTACAGAGGTTCAGCCTCAGTGAGAAGAATAACAGTTCTTCTCATGTATACATTGCTTTTTAGTTTATATAACATTTTGGTGGCCGGGCGCGGTGGCTCACGCCTGTAATCCCAGCACTTTGGGAGGCCGAGGCGGGCGGATCACAAGGTCAGGAGATCGAGACCACGGTGAAACCCCGTCTCTACTAAAAATACAAAAAATTAGCCGGGCGCGGTTGTGGGCGCCTGTAGTCCCAGCTACTCGGGAGGCTGAGGCAGGAGAATGGCGTGAACCAGGGAGGCGGAGCTTGCAGTGAGCCGAGATCGCGCCACTGCACTCCAGCCTGGGCGACAGAGCGAGACTCCGTCTCAAAAAAAAAAAAAAAAAAAAACATTTTGGTGGACATATTGCCTCATATGAACCTTGAAACCCTGTGAGGTGAGTAGAATGACTATTTCCTCACTTTACGTTGAAGGAAACTGACTTCAGAGGTCGTGACTTGCCCAGAGTCCCTCTGGTTTTTAGATCCATGCTTTTGTATCAACTCATATTGGGATAGACGTTTGTAGTGGCCTAAGATCAAGAGAGTAATCCCAGGACCACCCCTCCTTCCTGACCAATTTTATCACCCGTGTACTTCCAAGTCAAGGATAACAAGGCGAGAGGAACAATCAGAGAAAGTCTTCATCGCTCGACAGCAGGAAGGTACAAGGGAGGGCCCCTGTCTGTCACAGTAGTCAACACTCTCCTCACCCTTCTCCCAAGGGAAGAAAGTTGCCTTTGAAGCCGGTGGCTCAGGGAAGCGGCAGCAGGAGATGCTGCATTACTTCATTCTCCCTCATTGTATCCACTCCTTTGAGCTGTGTATTACTGCTTCAGAGTGACTCAGAGTAATTCACGGCTTGTTTTGTGTTGGCAACTATTGGAGCTCAAATCTCATTCATCTCACGCCTCCCTACTCTGTTCTGTGTACATGATATGAGCATAGAAATAGCCCAGACGCCTCTGAGCCACACTATCTCAGCAGCTGGGCTAGGATGCAAAAGAATGAGCGCATGTGCACCTGGGGACCCTTTCAGTCCGATTCTGCCATAGCAGGCTACCACTGAGGTCCGTTAGGGAAAGCATTGGAAAACTGAGGATGAAAACTAGCTGACATTAAATTATAAATGTCCACAAGTGGAGGACAGTTAAATATATTCTGTCAATATAAGTCTTGTTTGCAGTGCAGTGGTGCGAACATGGCTCACTGCAGCCTTGAACTCCTGGGCTAAAGTGATTGTCCTTGAATAGCTGGGACTACAGGTGCATGCCACCACACCCAGCTAATTTTGTAATTTTTTTGTGGAGACAAGGTCTTGGCTATGTTCTCTAGGCTGGTCTCGGCCTGCACATTGTTTTTGATGTGGGAAATGCTTATGATATAATGGTGAATGAAAAAAGTCAAAATACAGGCTGGGTCAGTGGCTCACACCTATAATCCCAGCACCTTGGGAGACTGAGGCAGGAGGATCACTTGAGCCCAGGAGTTCGAGACCAGCTTGGGCAACATAGGGAGTCCCCATCTCTACAAAAAAAAACAAACTTTTTTTTTTTTTTTTTGAGACGGTTTCTCGCCCTGTTGCCCAGGCTGGAGTCCAGTAGTGCAGTCTCGGCTCACTGCAACCTCTACCTCCCAGGTTCAAGTGACTCTCCTGCCTCAGCCTCCCCAGTAGCTAGAATTGCAGGCGAGAGCCACCATGCCCAGCTAATTTTTGTGTTTTTAGTAGAGACAGGGTTTCACCATGTTGGCCAGGCTGGTCTCAAACTCCTGACTTCGTGGTCCACCATCTCGGCCTCCCAAAGTGCTGGGATTACAGGTATAAGCCACCACACCTGGCCAAGAAAAATTTTTTAATTAGCCAGGCATGGTAGTGCACTTGTAGTCTCAGCTACTCAGGAGGCTGAGGTAGGAGGATCCCTTGAGCCCAAGAGTTTGAGTCTGTAGTGAGCTGTGATCACACCGCTGTGCGCCCACCTGGGCAATAGAGCGAGACCCCAACTCAGTGAAAAAAAAAAAAGCCAAAATATAGAATTTACAAATAATATAGAATTTACAAGACCAGGCACGGTGGCTCACGCCAGCACTTTGGGAGGCCAAGGCGGGCGGATCACAAGGTCAGGAGTTCGAGACCAGCCTGCCCAACATAGTGAAACCCCCCCCCCGTCTCTACTAAAAATACCAAAAAAATTAGCTGTGCATGGTGGTGTGTGCCTGTAGTCCCAGCTACTCGTGTGGGTGAAGGAGGAGAATCGCTTAAACCCGGGAGGCAGAGGTTGTGGTGAACTGACATGGTGCCACTGCACAATGCCTGGGTAACAGAATGAGACTCCATCTCAAAAAAAAAAAAAAATAGAATTTACAAAATACAGAATGTACAAAACAGTCTCAACTTTTCTCTTTATTTTTTAAAGAAAGGGAGCAAATGCAGTTAAAGAGCATAAATCAAAAGATAGAAGAACTCGTGGCCTTGTAGAAGTCATTTAACAGGCCGGGCGCGGTGGCTCACGCCTGTAATCCCAGCACTTTGGGAGGCTGAGGCCAGGCGGATCACGAGGTCAGGAGTTCGAGACCATCCTCGCTAACACGGTGAAACCCCGTCACTACTAAAACTACAAAAAAAGTTAGCCAGGCGTGGTGGTGGGCACCTGTAGTCCCAGCTACTCCGGAGGCTGAGGCAGGAGAATGGCATGAACCCGGGAGGCGGAGCTTGCAGTGAGCCGAGATGGCGCCACTGCACTCTGGCCTGGGCAACAGAGCGAGACTCCGTCTCCAGAAAAAAAAAAAAAAAGAAGTCATTTAACCATGCTCACCCCCGGGCACTGACTCTCCATCCAGAGTATGGGAGTGGTGAAATCTGCCTGCTAGGCTTGGTGTGAGGACTAAATGAGCGAGGGCAGGGGGAGCCCGGCACATCTTCAGTGTTGTGACGTTAGTGGTGATCACTGTGATGGAATCGTGGGTGACTGCACCATTTTGTCTCTTTCTGTAGTTCTAATTTTGTGCAGTAGACGTGTGTATAGTTTTATGATCAGGAAAAAGAGTTATAGCTCTGTGTTGATTTTTCTTGTCTCCTGCCCTCCCTCTCCAAAAGAAAAGACATAAATTAAACTAGGAACTGAGAGGGATAAGTTAGACCTAGCACTGTCACCAGCCCATTGCTCTCTCAGAGAATCACGTTGCCCTGTGTCATTCTAGGTGGCCCCAGCAGATGGCTTCTCTGATCTTGCCATGCAAGTAATGACATCTCCGTCTAAGAACTACATTCTCTCTGTGATCAGTGGGAGCATCTGTATATTGTTCCTGATTGGTCTGATGTGTGGACGGATCACCAAGCGAGTGACACGAGAGCTCAAGGACAGGTAGAGCCACCTTGACCACCAAAGGAACTACCTATCCAGTGCCCAGTTTGTACAGCCCTCTTGTATAGCATCCCCACTCACCTCACTCTTCTCAGAGGTGACACCAACCCCGTGTTAGAGCATCAGCAGGTGTCCACTGCGTTGTCCCGTCCAGCCTCCACTCATGTCCATGGTGTCCTCCTCCTCCTCACCGTTCGTGCAGCAGCAGCAGCTGGCCGCTGGGGTTACTGCCTTTGTTGGCAAACTTGGGTTTACCTGCCTGTAGACAAGTCTCTCTCATACCAACAGAACTTCCGGTACTTCCAGAACCAACTCACCTGACCTGCAACTCAAAGGCTTTTTTTAAGAAAACCACCAAAAAAAAAAAAAAAATTTTTAAAGAAAAAAATGTATATAGTAATGCATCTCCTCCAGGCTTGATTTGGGCAATGGGGTTATTTCTTTCCTATGACTGTGTAAAACAAAGACAGGACTTGGAGGGGAAGCACACCAGCCAGTGTGCCATGACTGAGGTGTCTCGTTCATCTCTCAGAAGCACCTTGGGGCCTTGCCAGGGCCATGGTCTTCACCGAGGAGTGGGTGGGCAGCCGTTCCCCAGGCTGTGTGGGGTCCTGCTTTCTTCTGCTGAGACAGTGACGCTTTGCAGTTTCTACCCTAATCAGCCACTGCTGGTCACAGCCCCACGGCCATGGGTATTTCTGTGGTCTCCTCACTTCGTTGAAGCAAAGCATGAGCCTCCCTAGACCAAGGGCAGCTGGGGAGGGGAAGGGACCGAAAGTTTGTGAAGTTGAACAATCCATCCATCTGCACTGAGAGGCTGGATCCCAAGTCCCGGGGCAGCAGGATCCCAGGAACCTTCCTCCTCCAGGGCAGCACAGGACTCAGCCGTGTCTGGACCGGCCCTGCTGAGGCTGCAGTCACTCCGGAAGCTCTGCGCTTCATCGGGAGGCGGGACTGTGGTGGGAGGGGTCCTTAAAGATGGGTGTGGGGAGCAGCAGGGCAGGAAGTGGGAGCCAGCGGTTTGACTCACTCTGCTTTATTTTTCAGGCTACAATACAGGTCAGAGACAATGGCTTATAAAGGTTTAGTGTGGTCTCAGGATGTGACAGGCAGTCCAGCCTGACCTTTCTGCACACTCCAGACAAACTTCCCAGACAAGCTCCTTTGTGCCTCCACGTGGAGAGGGTGTGGAAAGTTATCACATTAAAAGATGGAGGATTTGCTCTGTTTTTTTTCTTTTTGTCCGTTTGCTGCGTGTACCCACTCTGGTAGGCATTGGCTAAATGTTGTATTTTGGTGACTCATCAACCTTTGCAGAATATGGGCTTTATAAAAGCAATATTCTTGGCCATCCCGCCTCATTCCTCCAGTGTGGAGATGCCAAGTCTGGGGTATGAAAGGGAGGGGTCTGGACATCATAGTTCAGCCTGGCTGTCCTTTGGTTTAGTTTGGGGCATGAGATCACAGTGGCTGCACAAGAGAGCTGTGTGTACAGTAGGAGATATATTTATATAATATATATTTTATTAACCTGTTAGATGTCCACAAAGTATTATAAATCACGTGCCTAAAACTGTCCATGTAGACCAAGGCCCGCCCTCGGTGCCCCCGACTCCTGCCTCTGCTCTGCACGGTCCACGCACGCTGCAGGACCAGAGCGACACTCGTCTTCCCTTGAAGGGTGTTCAGTACAAGGCGTGTCAGTTTGTGGATCAGTTGATCCAAGTTACTCCTTGTCTAATCTGACTGACATATATTTGAATACTGTGGTTTTCTTTCTTTTTTTCTATTTTGCTGCCCTTCCTGGAGGCAGTGGGTTCCAGAAGCCAACTGATTGTCCCCCTGCCAAGTCACCAAGGGAAGCTGCTAAGCTGCTTAGTCCCTTCGGTCCTGCTCGTAGGGTCTTCCTGATTGTCCACAGCTGTCTGGGATGCTTCAGTCTCCTAAAACTGGAAACTCAGGGTGCGAGCAGCACACACTGTCTCCCGCCACTGCCAGCCAGACTGAGTGGCCCGAGAGTCTCTGCAGGTCCCCTGGGGGCTGGGGACCGCTGAGGCTTAATATCAAGAACCAGGAATGTCATGTACATGCAGGTGCCTACGGACGTGTCTGGTGTGGTTTGCAGGTAGGATGGATGTTCACTATTTGACCGGGTGGGGTATCCTTCCTCTCTGCAGTCTCCTTCCCAGTATGCGGAAACACCCTTAAAGTTCTAATTGTCTTGATATTTCTGTTCTTTCTGAATTGAGAGAAAATCCCATTCGTCGTCTGCAGATTTGGAAGTTTGATGAGGAATTTTGTTCTTGAAACATCTGTCATCTTTTTTTTTTTTTTTTTTTTTTTTTTTTTTTTTTGAGGTGGAGTATTGTTCTGTTGCCCAGGCTGTAGTGCAGTGGCGCGATCTCAGGTCACTGCAGTCTCCACCTCCTGGGTTCAAGCAATTCTCTGCCTCCGCCTCCTGAGTAACTGGTTTTCCAGGCAACCACCATCATGCCTGGCTAATTTTTGTATTTTTAGTAGAGACAGGTTTCACCATCTTGGCCAGGCTGGTCTTGAACTCCTGACCTCATGATCCACCCGCCTCAGCCTCCCAAAGTGCTGGGATTACAGGTGTGAGCCACCATGCCCAGCCGAAACATTTGTCATCATTATAAATGGTCAGAATAGAAAAGATAGCTCTGCCAGTATCTTCAATTGCTTATTACAAGAATTTCTTTCATCATCCTAGTTGGAGCATTTTCCAGTGACTGGCTCTTGAGAGCCCCAGGCAGGGCCCTGAGCAAGTGTTTCTAAGTTCCACGGCCAGTGAAGTCTGCACTGGCCGTACTCATTAAGTCCCTCATTTGACAAAACAAAACAGGGCCTGGGACACCCCGGTCCCTGGCCTCATAGGTCAATCAGCTGGCTGAGAAATGGTCAAGAAGAGTAACAGTGACCCTTCTGTGGATGCGAGTGGATGATGGACTCTGGCCTGTGTCTATTCTCCTGATGTGCAGCCCACCAACAGTAATAGAAGTAGAGAGTAGGGGGTTTTGCCAAGGCTAAGGCTTCAGGTACTTGCTAACAGTTACAGCAACTGTGTCACTGTCATCTGGACTTACCAGTTCATGCCAGTGTCTCTGTGACTCTTATGCATAGTGTGCCCCACAGCCCTCTGGAGGCACCTGGAGCCCGGGCTGCCAGGCTGGAGGCTCTGGAGTACTGAAGGTGAGCTGTCTGGGCAAACTATTAAGAACAAGACAAACTGTTCCCAGTGGAGCTTCTCCCACAGACGGGAGCTCTGTGAGGCCTTCACCTGGGTACCTGCTGGACTTCTGCTGCTGTTGCTGCTGTCCCTAGACGAGCCTGTTAGCAAGAAGTGCCAGCAGGGGAGCCATGCACTCCATAGGCTTGGGATCACCCCCGGGAAAGCGATCTTCCCCGGGCTACCAGCCCCAGTTCTGAGCCAGTGCATCCTTGGAAGCTAGGTGAATTCTAGGGTGGCTGGTGAGCTAGTATTGAGTGAGCAGGTATTGACTTGAACACACTGCAGGCCTTTGGCTGTCTTGTGCTGTCCTTACTCTTCTTGGGAACAGTGAGTCACTCAGCTGGCTGGGGTGGGGATGCATCCTGGTGAAGAGACAGCTTTCCCTGAATATGCTACAGAAAGTTACTGTCAAATTTTGTTTCTGTTACCTGAGATCAACTAACAGAAGAATCCAGTGGTGAGGGTGTCTACATTCATGTTTTATGTTTTATCAAGGCAGATTGGAAAGGGAATTATGTGGCTGACTTCCCTTGGCCTTCCCAAGAGAAGATTCTCTTCTTATGTCAGTGTGGCTTCTGGAAGTGTCTCCTATCCTCCCAACCTCCAGGCCTGTGGTGCGACTTCTGCCCTGAAGTTCCTACTACAGTGAGTCATCTGGGGAGAGGAGGTTGCTTCACTGAAAAGAGGCCTTCCCTTCCCATTTCCTCCCCTGCCACAGAACATACTCCAAGTCAGAACTTAATCTAAGGAGAAGGAAGCTGGACCAGGAAACTTGGAAGTCAACCAGCCCGGCCTGGCACAATCAGCCTAAATTTTGGCCATAATGGCTTTTTTTTTTTTTTTTTTTTTTTTTTGAGACAGAGTCTCGCTCTGTCGCCAGGCTAGAGTGCTGTGGCGCGATCTCAGCTCACTGAATCCTCGTACTCCCTGGTTCAAGCCATTTTCCTGCCTCAGCCTCCTCAGTAGCTGGGATTACAGGCGTGCACCACCACGCCCAGCTAATTTTTGTATTTTTAGTTGAGACAGAGTTTTACCATGTTGGCCAGGATGGTCTCTATCTCCCGACCTCGTGATCCGCCCACCTCGGCCTCCCAAAGTGCTGGGATTACAGGCGTGAGCCACCGCGCCCAGGCTTTTTTTTTTTTTTTTTTTTTTTTTTTGAGACAGAGTTTCACTCTTGTTGCCCAGGCTGAAGTGCAGTGGCGCAATCTTGGCTCACTGCAACTTCTGCCTCCTAGATTCAAGTGATTCTCCTGCCTCAGCCTCCCAAGTAGCTGGGATTGCAGGCACGGACCCCCATGCCCGGCTAATTTTTTTTCATTTTTAGTAGAGACGGGGTTTCACCATGTTGGCCACGCTGGTTTCGAACTCCTGACCACATGTGGTCACCCACCTTGGCCTCAATTATGTGCATTTTGGTATATTTACTTGTATTTCAACATCTTGCAAGTTTGAAAAACCTGAAAAATCAGAATCCTTCCTTTTAATTCTCACCATTTGGGCAGCACCTAAGTGGTTTTGTAAAATGCAGCATCTGGTGCTGTGGGACTCTCTCGGGCCTTGAGGGACACTTCCTTCCTCCACGCTCGCCTCCTCTCTGCTAGGCTTCGTTTCCCAGAGGGCCTGGGGCCGGGTCTGAGGTTCTTGCCTACCTTCCCTCCCATTGGTCTTTGGTTGCTCATCTCTCTATCTGCACCCTTATTGGCCCTTCCTCCGCAGACTTCAGATAACAGACAAGTCATTAGCAAACCAGACTGAATCTTCAGGGTGAAGAGCTCCCCAAAGCCATCTGGTGAGATCCCCGGGGACTATTTGTCACCTGGATCACAAAGATGGGACTGTCTGCTCAGGCTGATGGTGACAGGATCCTGACCGGTGGTCCTCTCCCATTCCTTCTGCTCTACCATGACACATGTATAGGTCACTGTGCTGTGTGCAGTGGAGAAATCTCCCTGGGCCAGGAGAAAGTTCAGACAGTGCCTCTAGATTGTGTTTTGCCTTCCCCAGTGTAGAGTTGACATCTGGACCCCAGAGCCCAGCAGGGCTTTCTGTCAGACATGCTAGGGTGGTGGAAACAGGCCCTCCAGGTCCCCCTGCAGTGTGCTGGCTGGAGGCCCCCGGAAAGCCAGCAGCAGAAGAGCTTCCTGGGCGGCTTCCCCCAGGACAGTGTTCCCAAGCCAGTCCAGCCAGAAAACAGACTGTACAGCAAATGCTGTGTAAGATCTTAGGCCTTTCACTTTTTTTGTTTTGTTTTGTTTTTGAAAGAAAGAAAGAAAAAAAGTACAATTAACAAGCCTCTTTTGTAAATGGGTTTCCTTTCTGTGTATAAAATCCTGGTGGTCCCTTGTTTTTACATGTTCATGCTGTGTAATTTTGAGATGTTACTGAGATATGTTCTGAACATAATGTGCATTTTTTTCTGTACAGATGAAATGGGAGAATTTAATAAAGAGTTTGCAGGTTTTTACTTGTTAAATCTTCTCTGTGGTGACTGGGAGGAACCTCAACCACCTCTCTGCTAGTGGGAGCAGTGGCCTTGAACTTGCCAACCGATGCTCACAAACCTTGCTGATCAGGTCTTTAGTTATTGACCAGTTAGGTCCAGCAGAGTAGGACTCAAGGAATTATAGAGGACTGGGGACTTTGATGCCCTTGGTTTCTGTATGCTAGTGGCAGAGCTGGAAGTCACATCTGGGATTTTCTGACTCTTGAGCCAATGTGTCCAGAATTATTCATTCTACTGAGGTGTTTAAGCCCACATCATGAGGCTCTGTCCTGGGGAGAGCAGAACCTGGCAGCTCTGTGTACAGATCTGACACGTGGGTGGCTGGTCCTGAGAGGCGCCTGGTCTTCAGTAGCCACCCTTCCCCATTACCCCCTTGTCAGTCCTCTCCCTCACATTCCAGCAGCCCAGTCCCTGGGTGAGTAGCCTTTACCAGACCTCCTCCCTGAGCCTTCTGCTGCTTCCGCTCTTGGCAAAGTGAATTTGCGTCTGCGTGTTAAAAATGAATGGCTTCAGGAATTTGCATGGTAGCAGGGGTTTCTTAAAGTAGTAATATCCATACTATGATTTGAGGAATGAGATGTGCTGCAAGAGGAGGCAGTTACTTGGGACCCAGGGTTTGTTCTCAGAACTCATGCCCATCATAGGCAGCTGTCACCTAGGAGACTGTGAGCCTGGACATAGAGGAGAGGCTGCGAAAAGGTGAAGGGTAGAGGAGGAAGGAGGAGGGACTTGGGGTCCTTGTGAGTCGTCTCTGCAGATCTTGCTCTGTCTAGGGAGCCCAAGGCAGCCATCAGTCTCTGCATGTGGGGAGCCTGTCCGTGAGTGTCGTGAGAGGCTGCCTGCTTTGATCTAAGCTTAGGAAGGTGGGGTCCATGGTTCAGGCTCCTTGTCACCAGTGCACCCTACAAGGGAAATTTTGGTTCACCTACCCCAGCACCACTCTGCCCCATAAGTGGACTCCACAGCCCCAAAGGCCCTAAGGCCCTGGCGGTGATGGAGACAGCTGCCCAGCTGAAGCCTTAGTAGTCTGAATGTATTGCCCCCACCCACCCTCACATTTTATGTGTGAAAATATTTCTGGTAAAAGAGTCCTTGGCCAACGTAATCCTCAGAGGCATCTGGCATTTGTCCTCAAAAGGGGCTAGGAATTAAAGAGTTTTAGCCAAAATGAGGAGAACCTTAGACATCCAACTCTCACTTGATGAAAAAGTGAAGTGCAGAGAGGGGAGGCCCTTCTCAGCTGGTCAGCAGTGCCCAGGAACGCCTACCCCACCCGGCACTGTCCCTCTTACTGGCCAGATTAGCCTGGGGACCTGAATGACCAAACTAAAACCCCAGCTTCCATCAGGTTGCAGGAGAAGATAGGAACATCCCCAACCCAGGATGCTGCCGACTCCTCAGACAGGCCTTCCCTGGGAGCTCTTGGCGTCGGCCCTAAATCCCCACCTCACTTACCCACAACAGCCCACAGCACAACAGTGTCTTGTCAAACACCCTGTACTTGGGGAGACACCTGGCCGATGTGGAAGAGAAAAGCTGGGAGGAGAGGGGCAACAGAGGCAGCAGACTAGGAGGAACCTGGCTCAAATGAGGAGGTAGAGGCTGGAGCACAGGCAGCTCTTCTGAGGACTAGGCAGTTGCTAGGGCTTGGCTGTCATACTCCAGGTCCCTGGCAGGAGTATGCTTTCTCCTGCCCGGGTCTTGGAACCGGGGACTGCTCCTTGATCCATTTGGCTGGGAGACCCCTTAGGGTGGGCCGAATAGCAGCGATTTCTCCAGAGAGCAATCAGATCAGGCCACAGAACTGAGCGGTATCCAACAGCCCTAGGTAGCAGTAGGTGACAGCAGTGAAGGTCTATTCAGGTTTCACTGCAGGGCACACAGGCCCAGGTGAAAGGTTGGGCTGACCTCTGACATTGTGTTTCCATGGGCTTTTCCTGTCTGCCACTGCCACCTCCCAAAGAGCAAGTTCTCACTTATTCTCCGGGAGGTTCTAGTATCCCCATTTCGTAGATGGAAAAGTTAGGCTTAAATTCTGTAAGGACAGCAGTGGTTTTCTTTTCTGTTCACTCTGTAGCCTCAGAACTGGGTGTAATAGGTAGGCGGGTGGATCTGAGGCCCAGAGAAGGTAAAGGACTCACCCAAGGGGCCCCAGAGAGTTGAAGACAGAACCACAGACTGGGTCTAATACTTTCCCAGATTTTTTTGTTTGTTTGTTTTTTGAGACAGAGTCTCACTTTGTTGCCCAGGCTGGAATATGGTGGTGCAATCTCAGCTCATTGCAACCTCCACCTCCCAGGCTCAAGTGATTCTCCTGCCTCAGCCTCCTGAGCTGGGATTACAGGCATATGCCACCATGCCCGGCTAATTTTTGTATTTTTGGTAGAGATGGGGTTTCTCCATGTTGGCCAGTTTGGTCTTGAACTCCTGACCTCAAGTGAACCACCTGCCTTGGCCTCCCAAAGTGCTAGAATTACTGGTTTCTTTTTCTTTTTTTTTTTTTTTTTTGAGACAGGGTTTTACTCTGTCGCCCAGGCTGGAGTGCAATAACGTGATCTCAGCTCACTGCAACCTCCGCCTTCTGGATTCTAGCGATTCTTGTGCCTCAGCCTCTCGAGTAGCTGGGATTACAGGTACCCGCCACCATTCCTGGGTAATTTTTATATTTTTAGTAGAGATGGGGTTTTGCCATGTTGGCCAGGCTGGTCTTGAACTCCTGACCTCAGGTGATCCTCCTTCCTCAGCCTCCCAAAGTGCTGAGATTACAGGCGTGAGCCACCTCGCCCTGCCTGTGAATTTCTTAAGATGGAGATTTACAAAAGAAAATGGAAGCCAGAGGCGAGGTTTTTGTTTAAGTGAGTTGCAGACGCAACAGTAACTCAAGGGTCAGGATTGTAGACAGGAGTGCTGACAGCCTGCAGCCACTTGAATTTGCCAACTCTGGCCAGAGGCTGAGGATCCAGGTTTTTTATGTTTTTATAGTCGCACCAGCTGCAGTGACAAAATTTGGAGGCTTGAATGGCCTCAAATAGATGGCTAGGTCTCAAGCCATCTGGTGAAAGCTGAATGTACAAGATGCGAACTCAAAACACTAAGCCTAGACCTCTCTAAAGCAGAGCAGAATTTTGCAGAGTCACAGTGCTGAGTAGATAGTTTTCAAGATATCTCAAAAGGAGGGAACCTGGGGAATACTACGGGATTTCAGTTGAAAGACTTGGAGAGCTAGGCCCTCAGAACAGAGGCAAGTGAAGTAGACAGAACCCTATCAACACTACATCCCATAGACCTCAAACTAATGAACACAGAAGGAATTACAGAATTAGAAAATCACCATTTGATAACCACCATAGTAAAATTGTCTCAAGCAAGTTGCATCAGTGGATAATAAAACTAGTGAGGCTGGGTGTGGTGGTTTATGCCTGTAATCCCAGCACTTTGGGAGGCCAAGGCAGGCGAATCACTTGAGGTCAGGAGTTCAACCAGCCTAGCCAACATGGTAAAACCCCATCTCTGCTAAAAATACAAAAATTAGCCAGGTGTCGTGGTGCACGCCTATAATCCCAGCTACTCAGGAGACTGAGGCAAGAGAGTCGCTTGAACGCAGGAGGCGGAAGTTGCAGTGAGCCGAGATCATGCCACTGCACTCCAGCCTAGGTGACAGAGTGAGACCCCGTTTCAATAAAAAAAATAAAAATAAAGATATCAGTTGATGTAACTATACTATATCAGACAAAGTAGACTTTAAGACCAGAAAACATTATTAGAGATAAAGATGTACACTTAATTATATAAAGGAGTCAATCCATCAGAAAGACATAGACCAAACCATGTCAACAATTGTATTGTAAATGGTCTAAACGCCTTTATATGGTTTGGCTCTGTATCTCCACCCAAATCTCATGTCTAATTGTATTCCCCATTATTGGAGGAGAGGTCAGCGGGGAGGTGATTGGATCATGAGGGCGGACTTCCCCTTGCTGTCCTCGTGATGGTGAGTTCTCACAAAATGTGGTTGTTTAAAAGCATCTAACTCTTCTCCCTTCTCTGTCTCCTGCTCTGCCATGGAAGATTTGCCTGCTTCCCCTTCACCTTCCCCCATGATTGTAAGTTTCCTGAGGCTTCCCCAGCCATGCTTCCTGTATAGCCTGCAGAACTGTGAGTCAATTAAACCTCTTTTCTTCATAAATTACCCAGTCTCAGGTAGTTCCTATAGCAATGCAAGGACAGACTAATACTTCAAATAAAAGATTGGATTTTTTAAAATAAAACACCAGCCTGGGCAACATAGCAAGACCCCCTTCCCCATCTCTACCAAAAAAAAAAAAAAAACTTTTTAAATTGGGCGTGGTAGTTTGCGCCTGTAGTCCCAGCTACTCAGGAAGCTGAAGCAGAGGATCACTGGAGCCCTGGAGGTTGAGGCTACAGTGTTCCTTGGTCGCACTGCCCTCCAGCCTCGGTGACAGTGAAAGCTTGTCTTAGTCAATCAATAATTAAGAAAAAAACCCCACAACCTGGGCAATATGGAGAAACCTCATCTCTACGAAAAATACAAAAATTAGCCAGGTGTGGTGGTGCATACCTATAGTCCAAGCTACTTGGGAGACAGAGGTGGGAGGATCACCTGAGCCTGGGGTGATTTGTGATCATGCTACTGCACTCCAGCCTGGGTGACAGAGTGAGACCCTGTCTAAAACAACAA
The DNA here is from genome assembly GCF_043159975.1 of Macaca nemestrina. Lineage (NCBI taxonomy): Eukaryota > Metazoa > Chordata > Mammalia > Primates > Cercopithecidae > Macaca > Macaca nemestrina. Next base: position 73,258,434 of record NC_092142.1, on the reverse strand, counting down.
CAACAACCAAAACCACTTGAGAAAAGCTTTTAAAAAAAAATTTCTTTTTTTGGCTGGCCATGGCTGCTCATTCCTGTAATCCTTGCACTTCGGGAGGCCAATGCAGTCAGATTGCTTGAGCCCAGGAGTTCAACATCAGCCTGGGCAACATGGTGAAACTCTGTGTGTACCAAAAGAGATACAAAAATTAGCCAGGTTTGGTAGCATACCCCTGTAGTCCCAGCTGCTCAGGAGGCTGAGGCGAGAGGATTGCTTGAGCCCAGGAGGTGGAGGTTGTGGTGAGCGGAGATCTGACGCTGCACTCCAGCCTGGGCAACAAAATGAGACCTGTCTCAAAAAACAAACCAAAGCATAAGGATAGGAAACAAAGAAATAAAACTTATTATTTCCAGACAACTTGATGGAATATACAGTAAATTTTTTAATGTATAAACCATTAGAATTAATAAGTTAATTTAGCAAGGTCACTGAGTATCAGGTGAACACAGAAAAATAAACTGTATTTATACCTAACAGCTACAAATAGAAAACGAAATTGCCAAAACTGTGTAATTTATGATAGCATAAAAAAGCATCAAATTCTAAGTCTAACAAAATGTAACTAAATGGAGGGATATACTGTGTATACGCATAAAGTTGTCGGTTCTTCCCAAACTGATGTGTGGTGTCAAAGTCATCTCAACCAAATCCCAGCATGGTTTTTGTGGGTGGAAAAATGGCAAGCTGTTTCTAAAATGTTATATGGAAATGTAAAGGACCTAGAACATCCAAGGTGATCTTAAAAAACAACAGACCTCCGACATATACTACCAGGAACCAAGACCAAAAAGTTACTGTAATGTGAAGACAGTGGAGTACTGGTACAAGGATGGACAGATGGAGTAGTGGAACAGAATCCAGAATCCAGACAACAACAAAAACAAAAACAAAAACGCTGCCTTCTGGCTCTTACGAATGTCACTGTCGAGAAGATGGAGCCAGGTGCAGGGTATTAGATTCATGTCAAAAAATGAGGGAACTGAAGGTTATCCCATACAAAGTCCTACAGGTCTCACCGTGTCCAGCAGCGTTCCTTCGATTTCACTCCACCTTGGAGAAGAAGGAAAACTGTGAAACAGTTTGTAGGCAGATCCCAACTTCGGTTTGAACTTCAGAGAGCTTCCATCAGTAACAGGTATGAAGGCTCTGCACAAAAATCCTGGGCACCTGCCAAACAAAAGATGATCCTGGATGCCAACAGAACAGGGTCATTGCCTGCCACCATGGGGTCAGAAACCTGTAACTTTTTTAAAAAACAGCTTTATCGAAATATAACACATTTCATTCAATTCAGCCATTTAAAGTGTACCCCCTGGCCGGGTGCAGTGGCTCACGCCTGTAATCCCAGCACTTTGGGAGGCCGAGGCAGGCTGATCACTTGAGGTTAGGAGTTTGAGACCACACTGGCCAATATAGTGAAACCCTGTCTCTAATAAAAATACAAAAATTAGCTGGGTGTGGTGGTGCACACCTGTAATCGCAGCTCCTTAGGAGGCTGAGGCAGGAGAATCACTTGACCCAGGAGGTGAAAGTTGCAGTGAGCCAAGATTGCACCACTGCACTCCAACCTGGACAATAGAGTGAGACTCCAGCTGAAAAAAATTAATTAAAGTGTACCCCCCATTCACCCCAACTCCTTTTGTACCCATGAACCTTTCTGTCTTTATGGATTTGTCTATTCTGGACACTTTGAATAAATGGAACCACACAATATGTCACCTTTTGTGGCTGGATTCTTTCACATGTTTTCAAGGTTCGTTCAGGTTGTAGCATGTATCAGAAATTTATTCCTTTTCATTGTAGAGTAATAGTCCATTCTGTGGATGTACTATTTTTTTTTATCCATTCATTAGTTGATAGATGTTTGCATTGTTTCAGGCCAGACGCGGTGGCTCACACCTGTAGTCCCAGCACTTTGGGAGGCTGAGGTGGGTGGATCACCGGAGGTCAGGAGTTCGAGACCAGCCTGGCCAACATGGTGAAACTTGTCTCTACTAAAAATACAAAAATTAGCCGGGGGTGGTGGCAGGCGCCTGTAGTCCCAGCTACTCAGGAGGCTGAAGCAGGAGAATTGTTTGAACCCAAGAGGCAGAGGTTGCAGTGAGCTGAGATCGTGCCACTGAACTCCAGCCTGGGCATCACAGCAAGACCCTGTCTCAAAAAAAAAAAGATGTTTCCATTGTTTCCACCTTGGCTCTTAGGAGTAATGCTCCTGTGAACATTCTTGTACACGTTCTTGGCACCTAATTTTTAAAACAGCAGCCCAGTCCCCTAACAGGGGCCACTGATGTAATTGCTGTTCTTGTAAAGGAAAGTAGGGAGTCCTGGACAGCACTGAAGCAAAGCGCTTCCTTAGGAGGCCAACATGGTGCAGCACTCACTGGACACAGGTGTAGGGGTCACTCCTCCAAGTGGCAGAGAACACTGAGAGGGTTCCGCCAGTAGCTAACAGTGGAGAGTTTTCTGTTGCTTTCAGTCTGCCCCAGAGAAGAAGGAAAACTGTAAAATAATTTGTAGGTGGATCCCAGCCTTTTTTTTTTTCTTTTTCTTTTTTTTTTTTTTGAGACAGAGTCACCCAGGATGGAGTGCAGTGATACAATCTCAGCTCACTGCAACCTCCGCCTCCCAGGTTCAAGCAATTCTCCTGCCTCAGCCTCCCAGGTAGCTGGAATTACAGTCATGTGCCACCACACCCGGCTAATTTTTGTGTTTTTAGTGGAGACGGAGTTTGACCATGTTGGCCAGGCTGGTCTCAAACTCCTAACCTCAAGTGAGCCACCATGCCCAGCCAAGTTGATCCCAACTTTGGTTGAACTTCAAAGAGCCTCTGTCAGTAACTTTCCAGAAGTTGCTGGTTACAGGTTGCCAAGATGTCTGGCTGGCTGGCTGTCTCTAATCAGCTGCTTCCTGGGGAGGATTCTGTTGTCACTGCTTTCATTTGGTTACAGTTTGTTTCACTCAGTTATAATTGCAACTCGCAGGGGAAAAAAAGAGGCTGAGGTGGGAGGATGACTTGAGGCCAGGAGTTTGAGACCAGCCTGGCCAACATAGTGAGACACCATCTCTTAAAAAAATTTATCTGGATGTCGTGGTGCACGCCTGTAGTCCCAGCTACTTAGGAGGCTGAGATGGGAAGATCACTTGAGCCAGCAGGTCAAGACGCCGTGACCGTGATTGCACCACTGCACTCAGCTTGGGTGACTGAGTGAGAGTGTCTCAAAAAAACAAACAAGCATACATAAGTCTCCTAACTGAAGCACAAGTCACTAAGCATAAATTGACCAATGGGCAGACTGTCGTGAGAGTCAGTAGTATGAAAGGTCAACTTCAGAATCTGCTATGCCTTAATGACGAGTGGGGTCAAAGAGGGGAAAGCATTCGAGTCTTCCTGAGAAGGTTAAGTCTAGTCACTTGGCAATGCCTGGTAAGAAACGCAGGAAACAATTAAAAACACTCCCACAACCCTGAGGTCGGAGCTTCTCCATGTGGAGTATCAGATCGTCTGGTGAGCACAGGCAACTTCAAAAATAAAGGCAAAGCAAAGTTTGCTCAGTTACATATCAGTGTAACTGTCAGTGTCCAAAAGTGTTCACAAGAGCAGCAGTAAAAGGATTTAATTACATGTTGATAGGAAAAGAATATTCTGAGAAGTGACCACTGTCAAATGTGAAACAGGAAACCCACAGCCTATAGGGCTGTTAGAACTGATCGATCAGCAGATAAAGCCAGAGTGGTTTTACATCAACATCGTGATCACAGGCTATCATCAGAGAGCCTAAAACCAAACCCCAAGGGGAAGGAGAGGAAGAAAAGCAAGAATTTTCCTTTTTTTTTTTTGAGAGGAAATCTAGCTCTGTCGCCCAGGCTGGAGTGCAGTGGCACAATTTTGGCTCACTGCAACCTCCGCTTCCCGGGTTCAAGCGATTCTTCTGTCTCAGCCTCCTGAGTAGTTGGTACTACAGGCGTGCGCCACCATGCCCGGCTAATTTTTTTGTATTTTTTTTTAGTAGAGATGGGGTTTCACTATGTTGACCAGGCTGGTCTTGAACTCCTGACCTCGTGATCCACCCCCAACCTCCCCAGCCTCCCAGAGTTCTGGGATTACAGGCATGAGCCACTGCACGCAGCCAAGAATTTTCATTTTTTAGGCAGACTTTAAGAGAAGTATTGCTTTATGGAAAAAAGCACACATGCATCACTATATTCCCAAAAAATCATGTAAAAAGAGAAATGGTTCACTTGTGCTTTTCATTATAAGTAAATTTTAGCAAAAAACAAAGCTATCAACAAGACTGATCTCTAGGCTGGGTGTAGTGGCTCATACCTGTAATCCCAGCACTTTGGGAGGCCAAGGCTGGAGGATCACTTGCAGCCAGGATTTTGAGACCAGCCTGGCCAACATCGTGAAACCCCATCTCTACTAAAAATACAAAAATTAGCTGGACTTGGTGGCGCGTACCTGTAATCCCAGCTACTTGGGAGGTTGAGGCAGGAGAATCACTTGAACCCAGGAGGCAGAGGTTGAGGTGAGCCGAGACCACGCAACTGCACTCCAGCCTGTCAACAGAGTCAGACTCCATCTCAAAAAAAAAAAAAAGCAATAGTGAAACTCACCATGTTTCTGGAAATAAGCGAAGTTGCATCAGTAATCTGGGCTGAGTGAGCCAGGAGAGAGCTAAAGAGTGGGGAACTCCCAATTCCATGTGTAAACTCACGCAAGCCTCTGGAAAATATGCGTATGTGGGACAAACTAGAAGCAGTTTAGAAACAAGTCAGAAACAGTAACTACTATTTTATTTTTTTTTATTTTTTATTTATTTATTTTTTTTAATTGAGAAAGAGTCTCGTTCCGTCGCCCAGGCTGGAGTGCAGTGGCACGATCTTGGCTCACTACAAGCTCCGCCTCCCAGGTTCACGCCGTTCTCCTGGCTCAGCCTCCCAAGTAGCTGGGACTACAGGCGCCTGCCACCACGCCCGGCTAGGCTACTTTTTTTGTGTTTTTAGTAGAGACGGGGTTTCACCATTTTAGCCAGGATGGTCTAGATCTCCTGACCTCGTGATCCTCCCACTTTGGCCTCCCAAAGTGCTGCGATTACAGGCATGAGTAGCCGCGCCCGGCCCCTTTTTTTTTTTTTTTTTGAGACAGAGTCTTGCTCTGTCACCCAGGCTGGAGTGCAGTGTTGCAATCTCCGCCTCCCCAATTCAAGCAATTCTCCTGCCTCAGCCTCCTGAGTAGCCGGGGCTACAGGCACGCGCCACCACGCCTGGCTAATTTTTGTATTTTTAGTAGAGATGGGGTTTCACCATATTGGCCAGGATAGTCTGAACTCCTGACCTCATGATCTGCCCGCCTCTGCCTCCCAAAGTGCTGGGATTACAGGTGTGAGCTGTTGCGCCAGGCCAACAGTAACTACTATTTAAAGAACCGAATTGTGGCCAGGCATGGCAGCTCATGCCTGTAATCTCAGCACTTTGGGAGGCCGAGGCAGGCGGATCACTTGAGGTCATGAATTCGAGACTAGACTGGCCAATATGGTGAACTCCTGTCTCAACGAAAAATACAAAAATTAGCCGGGCATGGTGGTGGGCACCTGTAGTCCCAGCTACTCTGTAGGCTGAGGCAGGAGAATCGCTTGAACCCAGGAGGCAGAAGTTACAGTGAGCTGAGATTGCGCCACTGCACTCCAGGCTGGGCAACAGAGCCAGACTCTGTCCTCAAAAAATAAAAATAAAAAAAGGAAAAAAAGAACTGAATTGTAATCAGTCACTGCAGATGCAAGTGTGATCACATTCTGCAACTTGAATGTAACAGAGTTCATTGCCAACTAAAACCAAAACATCAACATTCTTCAGAGCAGTATAACAGAATTTAGAATTTACACATATAGCATTCACAATCTCCAGGATACAATCTGTAATGCTTCAACAGATGAAGAGCCAGGACAATATGACCCACTCTCAAGGGAGAAGCCAGTAGCAGATGCCAACCCTAAGATGACCCAAACAGTGGAATTATCAGAAAAAGACTTTAGAGTAGCTCTTCTATGTTCCATGATATAAAGGGAAATATGCTTTTAATGAATTAAAAAGGCTAGGAAATTTCAGCAGAGAAGTAGAAAAGAAGACTAACAAGATAATATCTGGGCCTGGTGCGGTGGCTCACACCTTTAATCCCAGCACTTTGGGAGGCTGAGGCAGATGGATCATCTTAGGTCAGGAGTTCAAGACCAGCCTGACCAACATGGTGAAACCCCATCTCAACTAAAAATACAAAAAAATTAGCTGGGTGCCTGTACTCCCAGCTACTTCAGGAGGCTGAGGCAGGAGAATCACTTGAACCTGGGAGGCAGAGGTTGCAGTGAGCTGAGATAGCACCATTGCACTCCAGCCTGGGCAACAAGAACGAAACTCTGTCTTCAAAAAAAAAAAAAAAAAAAAAAACAGGCTGGGCACAGTACCTTATGCCTGTAATCCCAGCACTCTGGGAGGACAAGGCAGGTGGATCACGAGGTCAAGAGATCAGAGACCATCCTGGCCAACATGGTGAAACCCCATCTCTAGTAAAAACAATTAGCTGGGTGTGGTGGCACGCACCTGTAGTCCCAGCTACTTGGGAGGGTGAAGCAGGAGAATCGCTTGAACCCAGGAGGCGGAGGTTGCAGTGAGCCGAGATCGTGCCACTGCACCCTAGCCTGGGCAACAAGAGTGAGACTCTGTCTCCAAAAAAAAGTAATCACTAGATGAGTGTCTTATTCTATTTGAGCTGCTATAACAAAATAACTGAAATTGGGTAATGCATAAATAATAGAAATTTATTTCTCACAGTTCTGAAGACTGGGAAGTCCAAGATCAAGGCAGGTTTGGTGTCTGCTAGGGGGTGCTCTCTGTTTCTGAGACAGTGTCTTTTTGCTGTATCCTCCAGAAGGAATGAATGCTATGTCCTCACATGGTGGAAGAGCAGAAGAGAATAAGCCCACTCCTGCAAGATATTTTTTTTTTTTTTTTTTTTTTTTTTTTTTTTGAGACGGAGTCTCGGTCTGTTGCCCAGGCTGGAGTGTAGTGGCGCAAATTTAACTCACTGCAAGCTCCACCTCCCAAGTTCACGCCATTCTCCTGCCTCAGCCTCCCTAGTAGTTGGGACTACAGGCACCCGCCACCACGCCCGGCTAATTTTTTGTATTTTTAGTAGAGATGGGGTTTCACTATGTTAACCAGGATGGTCTCGATCTCCTGACCTCGTGATCCACCCACCTCAGCCTCCCAAAGTTCTGGGATTACAGGCATGAGCCACGGTGCCCAGCCCCTGAAAGATCTTTTATTAAGGACCCTAACCCCATCCATGAGGGCTCCAACCTTATGACTTAATAGCCTACTAAAGGCCCCAATTCTTAATACGATCACATTGGCCATTAGGTATCAATGCACGAATTTTGGGGGACACATTAAAACCAGAGCAATGAGCTTACTAGTAAAATGGAGTTGAAAAGGAAAGTGTCAGTGAAAAAAGAAAAAAAAATAGAAAAAAAAATTTAAAAAACCAACGAAAGAGTCAGTGAAGATGAAGTTGGATAATAGAAATAATCAAATCTGAAGGAGAGAAAAAAATTGATAGAGAGGGAAACATGGAAGAAAAATATTTAAAAATATAATAACTGAAAACATCCCAACTTTAGTAAATAAGTTTACAGATTAAAGCTCAGTAAGGTCAGGGGTAGTGACTCATGCCTGTAATCCTAGCACTTTGAGAGGCCGAGGCAGGCAGGTCACTTGAGGTCAGGAGTTCAAGACCAGCCTGGTCAACGTGGTGAAACCCTATCTCTACTAAGAATACAAAAATTAGCCTCAAAAAAATGGTGGTGCACGCCTGTAGTCCCAGCTACTCTGGAGTCCAAGGCACGAGAATCTCTCGAACTCAGGAGGTGGAGGTTGCAGTGAGCCAAGATCGCACCACTGCACTCCAGCCTGAGTGACAGAGTGAGACTCCATCTCATAAATAAATACACTCAATACGCCCCAAACAAAATAAATTTGAAGAGAACTATGCCTAAGCACCTCATGAGCAAACTATTGAAAATGCAAAATAGTCTAGGCGCAGTGACTCACGCCTGTAACCCCAGCACTTTGGGAGACTGAGGTGGGTGGATCACCTGAGGTCCGGAGTTCAAGACCATCCTGGCCAAGATGGTGATACCCCATCTCTACTAAAAATACAAAAATTAGCCAGGCGTGTGGCAGGTGCCTGTAATCCTAGCTACTAGGAAGGCTGAGGCCAGAGAATTGCTTGAACCCAGGAGGCAGAGGTTACAGTGAGCCAAGATTGTGCCATTGCACTGCAGCCTGGGTGGCAGAGCAAAACTCTTTGTCTCAAAAAGAAAAAAAAAATGAGAAAATCTTGAAAACAGAGAAGACAAATTTCAGACAAACAAAGATTTGAATGACTTGGACTTCTCATCAGAAATCATAGAAACCAGAAGAACTGGCCGGGCGCGGTGGCTCAAGCCTGTAATCCCAGCACTTTGGGAGGCCGAGACGGGCGGATCACAAGGTCAGGAGATCGAGACCATCCTGGCTAACACAGTGAAACCCCGTCTCTACTAAAAACACAAAAAATTAGCCGGGCGAGGTGGCGGCGCCTGTGGTCCCAGCTACTCGGGAGGCTGAGGCAGGAGAATGGCGGGAACCCGGGAGGCGGAGCTTGCAGTGAGCTGAGATCTGGCCACTGCACTCCAGCCTGGGCGACAGAGCGAGACTCCGTCTCAAAAAAAAAAAAAAAAAAAAAACCAGAAGAACTTCATTAGGAGTTGAAAGAAAATAACTGGGCCGGGCGCGGTGGCTCAAGCCTGTAATCCCAGCACTTTGGGAGGCCGAGACGGGCGGATCACAAGGTCAGGAGATCAAGACCATCCTGGCTAACACGGTGAAACCCCATCTCTACTAAAAAATACAAAAAAAAACTAGCCGGGCGAGATGGCGGGCGCCTGTATTCCCAGCTACTCGGGAGGCTGAGGCAGGAGAATGGCGTAAACCCGGGAGGCAGAGCTTGCAGTGAGCTGAGATCCGGCCACTGCACTCCAGCCTGGGAGACAGAGCAAGACTCCGTCTCAAAAAAAAAAAAAAAAAAAAGAAAATAACTGTCAACCCAAAATTCTATATCCACCAAATATATCATTTAAGAATGAAGGTGAAATTAAGACATTTTCAGTTAAAGGAAAACTAACAGAAATGTAATTATAGTATGTGGTATGCCTCAAGTAGTGATATTTGCATAATTAAAACAGTGTAAACAATGAATATTGATTTAACCCCAGAAGGGAAAAAGAGTCAAATTTAAAGGATGAGTGGCAAGAGGGGCGATGAGTGTATGTGTGGTCTGAAAGCAAAATCATCTTCCTAGTCATTAGAGAATATCTGAAACCTGAAAACCAGTAAAATAACAGTATGAGCATGAATTAATAGTTAATTACCATAAGAGCTCTAAGACTTGAGAGTTATTACTCCTAGGGATTGAGAATTGCAAGGGTGTGGTGAGTCAGGGAGCTGCTGTTCATCATTATAAGCTTTATAGTATTACTTCAAACTAGTATCTATATATGTGATAAAAATTAAATTCTAGTGACCGGGCGCAGTGGCTCACGCCTGTAATCCCAGCATTTTGGGAGGCTGAGGCGGGTGCATCCCGAGGTCAGGAGATCGAGACCATTCTGGCTAACACAGCAAAGCCCCATCTCACTAAAAATACAAAAAATTAGCAGGGCGTGGTAGCATGCACCTGTAGTCCCAGCTACTCAGGAAACTGAGGCAGGAGAATTGCTTGAACTCGGGAGGCGGAGGTTGTGGTGAGCCGAGATCACGCCACTGCACTCCAGCCTGGGTGACAGAGTGAGACTCTGTCTCAAAAAAAATAATAAAAATCAATTCTAAAAATTAGTCACAAAAAGGTAGTGCCTTTAAGAAAAATACTAAGCTGGTCCTGTATGAGTCAGCGGCCTTGTTGGTTGGATGGTCAGATGGGAGAACTGAGTTTCCCAAAGCTGGGCTGCTTCTCTGGAGAGCCCGTGTCATGGTTTCTCTCTGTGTCCCCATCCAAATCTCATCTCTAATTGTAATCCTCAGGTGTCGAGGGAGGGACCTGTAAGGAAGGGAAAGGAAATCATTGGATCATGGGGGCGGTTTCCCCCATGCTTTTCTTGTAATGTGAGTGAGTTCTCACAAGATCTGATGGTTTCATAAAGCACTTTTCCCTGCTCTTGCTCTTGCCGTCTTTTGCCTGCCACCATGTAAGACATGCCTGCTTTGCCTTCCATCATGATTGTAAGTTTCCTGAGGCCTCCCCAGCCATGCGGAACTGTGAGTCAACTAAACCTCTTTCATTTATAAACTGGTGCTAAGGGATTCTGGGGCTGGAGGTTGCAGAAGGCTGCAGGCGGCACCCTGTCTGCCTCTCGTGTTCTCTTGGCTCCTGATTGGATGAGTAGTTGCAGCTGGAGATCTGGAAGCCTGCCTGGAGGAGAAAAGCATGGCCTGGCTAGGCAAACAGGATTTCACATCTGGGATGAGGTGTTGTACCAGGTCATATGAAGAGAGTCTGTGCCTTATTTTAGTACCTGAAGAATACCATTAACCCTTACTCCAAAGAGGGTGGGGACCAGGCATTTATAAAGCATTTTGAGAAGAAAAAGTGGAGCCTGGAACAAGCAGTGTGTTGTGAGGTCTAGAGCTCTGGCACTAAGTGGTCCTGGAGAGGAGAGCCAGGTCTGCTTTTCCTCGCTTGCTGACACTAGAATTTCTCCCTCCCATGATTCCACTAAGCTTTGACTTAAAAGCTGCCAGGTAGTGGCTGGGTGCAGTGGCTCATGCCTATAATCCTAGCACTTTGGGAGGATGGCTTGAAGCCAGGAGCTCAAGACCAGCCTGAGCAACATAGTGAGACCTTGTCTCTACAAAAAATGAAAAGGGGCCAGGCACGGTGGCTCATGCCTGTAATCCCAGCACTTTGGGAGGCCGAGGCCAGTGGATCACCTGAGGTCAGGAGTTCGAGACCAGCCTGGCCAATATGGTGAAACCTTGTCTCTACTAAAAATACAAAAATTAGCCGGGTGTGGCGGTGCATGCCTGTAATCCCAACTACTCAGAGGGGTTAAGGCAGGAGAAACACATGAACCTGGGAGGCAGAGGTTGCAGTGAGCCGAGATCACACTACTGCACTCCAGCCTGGGTGACAGAGTAAGACTCCGTCTCAAAATAAATAAATAAATAAATAAAAATAAAAGATGCTAAAGAGACCTGCAGTGTATAAACAAGCATGTACAACCACTGCACATGTGCACCAAGAAGACCACCCAGAACTTGCCTACTAGTAATGCCTCTTCCTACCCCCTTAATAATCAAGAAAGACTGCCAAAAAGGGAGCCTCCCTAGCACCAGTCTTTGCTGTCTCATCCTTACGAATGCTCTCTCTCAGGGCGCTGTCTATTCTGTACTTAACTTTTTTTTTTTTTTTTGAGATGGAGTCTTGCTCTGTTGGCCAGGCTGGAGTGCAGTGGTGCGATCTCAGCTCACTGCAACCTCCGCCTCCTGGGTTCAAGCGATACTCCTGCCTCAGCCTCCCAAGTAGCTGGGACTACAGGCGCTTGCCACCATGCCCGGCTAATTTTTGTATTTTTAGTAGAGATGGGGTTTCACCATATTGGCCAGGTGGGTCTCAAACTCCTGACCTTGTGATCCGCCCGCCTCGGCCTCCCAAAGTGCTGGGATTACAGGTGTGAGCCACCGCGCCCAGCCTATACTTTTCAAAATAGTATTTTTTCTTTACAATAAATGACTCTATGCTGCACTTCTTTTGCTGTGTGTCTCTTGTTTAAATTCTTTTAAACCAAGAAGACGAGAACCAAGGCTTCACAATAGCTGTCAACAGGAGGGTCGCTCTACCCAGGAGTCGAGGCTGCAGTGAGCTGTGATTGTGTCACTGCACTCCAGCCTGGGAGATAGAGTGAGTCCCTGTTTCAAAAAAAAAAAAAAAAAAAAAAAAAGCTGCCGGGTAAAGGAGAATGTGGAATGTGTCACAAGTATGGGCTCTCCTCTCTGTTTGGATGAGACTCTAGCCAGCCTTCCCCATGTCTGCACCCTTTTCTGTGGCCAACCATCCTGACCACCTTTGCTCTGCAAGGCTGGCAGCAATTGGTCCCTGTGCAGATGGGCTGGGGAAGACTGGGCACAAAGCTTTCCTGTGAGGCTGCTGAAAGGTTCTAAGCCAGACGATAGGTGCAGAGGTTGGGTGTTCAAACTGGTCACCCATTGGAGATGTTCTGGAGCACAGCAGCAGAGTGGGCCAGCCGGTCTGAGAAGGAAATGAAGCACAAACTTCCAGCTACATGCAGGGCCCGGAAGATGCTGGAAAGCATAAGGCCCATGCTAGCCAAGATCCCCAGGGGCCAGGAGGAGAGCTACTCATATAGGATATGCACACAGGGGCATGTCCTGGGCATGCAAAGATAGCTCCCTGCAATTAGACCATTGCACCAACTCCCAGGCTGCATCCTAGAGGAGGTCTACACTAAGCCCACATAGTTAGTAAACAGACACAAGGAGCTTGGTTAGAAGACGTCGGTGCCAGTGGCACTTGTGGACTCCAGCCCAGCTTTCATCACAAGCAGCTGACCAACACACCTGGACCTGGGTTATCTGCTTCTCGAGCTGAATGTCTCTGGGCCTTCTAGGGTCATTTCATTTTGCTCATCTCCAGTCATCTGCCACAACCTAGAAACCCAAGGGGCTAGGCCATGTGGTTCGTCTTGCGAGAGTAATAAGAAAAGTAGGCTGGGTGCAGTGGCTCACACCTGTAATCCCAGCACTTTCGGAGACCAAGATGGATGGATCACCTGAGGCTGGGAGTTCGAGATCAGCCTGGCCAACATAGTGAAACTCCATCTCTACTAAAAATAAAAAAAATCAGCCGAGTGTGGTGGCAGGCACCCATAATCCCAGCTACTTGGGAGGCTGAGGCAGGAGTACCACTTGAACCCGGGAGGCATAGGTTGCAGTGAACCGAGATTGCACCATTGCACTCCAGCCTGGGTGATGAGGGAGACTTCATCTCAAAAAAAAAAAAAAAAAAAAACAGCTGTCATGTATGGGAAGATGTTTACAACTGGCCATGTATTTTATATGCAGAGTTGAGTCTCCAAAAAAGGTATGTTGGCCGGGCACGGTGGTTCACGCCTGTAATCCCAGCACTTTGGGAGGCCAAGGTGGGCAGATCATGAGGTCAGGAGAGCAAGACCATCCTAGCTAACATGGTGAAACCCCGTCTCTACTGAAAATACAAAAAATTAGCCGGGTGTGGTGGCGGGTGCCTCTAGCCCCAGCTACTCAGGAGGCTGAGGCAGGAGAATGGCATGAACCCGGGAGGTGGAGCTTGCAGTGAGCCGAGATCGCACCACTACACTCCAGCCTGGGCGACAGAGTAAGACTCCATCTCAAAAAAAAAAAAAAAGGTTTTTGTCACTGCCCATTTTACAAGCAAGCAAGTGGATGCTGTGCTGGCTAATTTTATGTGTCAACTTCAGTAGGCTTTGGTGCTGAGCTGTTTGGCAAACATCAGCCTAGATATTGTTGTGAAGATACTTTTTGGATGTGATTAACATTTAAGTCAGTAGACTTTGAGTAAAGCAGTAAAGCCCTCCATAATATGGGTGGGCCTTACCCAATCAGTTGAAGACCTTAAGAGAAAAGACTAAAGTTCCTCCAGGAAGAAGGATTTTGGCTTCCAGACTGCCTTCAACTCAAGACGGACAGCAACATCAATTCTTCCCTGAGTTTCCAGCCTGCCCTGCAAATTTCAGACTTGCCGGTCTCCACAATCATGTGAGTCAATTCCTTAAGATTAGTCTCTGTATATAGAGAGAGACTAATTACATCTACTAATTACACCCACATATTACATCTCCTATTGGTTCTGTTTCTCAGGAGGACCTAATAGGCCTAGGAAAGGTAACCTCCCAAGGTCATACACCAAGAAGAGAGAATGGAGGAAAAAGGCACGTCGCTGTTCTCGAGGCTGCACCAAAGGAGCCTCAGTCTCTGTCCCCCTGTGCCACTGAGGCCACGCTAGGTGATCAGCCTTGGGAGGGAGACTTGCGTAGCCTTACTCGGTTGCTAATGGGTCTCTCCGCACGAGAGCCTGTGTGAACCCAGGACGCTCAAATCATGCGCTACAGCGCCACCTACTGGCCGGGGAATGTGGACCAAGGCAGTAAAGGAATCGTATCTGATAGGTGAGCAACTACATCGTCCTATTGTAAAGTTGGCAAACAATCATTTAAATTTTTTTTTTTTTTTTTGAGACGGAGCCTTGCTCTGTCGCCCAGGCTGGAGTGCAGTGGCCGGATCTCAGCTCACTGCAAGCTCCGCCTCCCGGGTTCAGCCTTTCTCCTGCCTCAGCCTCCCAAGTAGCTGGGACTACAGGCGCCCGCCACCACGCCTGGCTAGTTTTTTGTATTTTTTAGTAGAGACGGGGTTTCACCGTGTTAGCCAGGATGGACAATCTTTAAATTTTTTATTTTTATGTTTATTTTTGGGATGGAGTCTCACTCTGTTGCCCAGGCTGGAGTGCAGTAGCGCGATCTTGGCTCACTGCAACCTCCGCCTCCCAGGTTCAAGCGATTCTCCGGCCTCAGCCTCCTGAGCAGCTGAGATTACAGGCACAGGCCACCATGCCCGACTGATTTTTGTATTTTTAGTAGAGACGGAGTTTCACCATATTGGCCAGGCTGGTCTTGAACTTCTGACCTCAGATGATCTACCCACCTTGGCATCCCAATGTGCTGGGTTTACAGGTGTGAGCCACCACACCTGGCCTAAACATTTCAAAACATTAAAAATTCTTCCTTTTTTTTTTTTTTTTTTTTTTTGAGACGGAGTCTAACTCTGTCGCCCAGGCTGGAGTGCAGTGGCGCGATCTTGGCTTACTGCAATCTCTGCCTCCTGGGCTTAAGCGGTTCTCCTGCTTTAACGTCCCCAGTAGCTGGGCCTGCAGGCATGTACCACCACACCTGGCTAACTTTTGCATTTTTAGTAGAGAAGGGGTTTTGTCATGTAGGCCAGGCTGGTCTCGAACTCCTGACCTCAGGTGATCCACCGGCCTCGGCCTCCCAAAGGGTTGGGATTACAGGTGTGAGCCACAGTGCCTGGCCCAAAATCTTTAAATTTTAAAGCACATTTTAAAGATTTTGCTCTCCACTTTTCCCCATTCATTTAATCATCTGTTAAACACCAGGCACAATGTGAGGTGTTGGAGTTTCGAGTCCTCAGAGGGATTTATAGAACCAGCAGGGCAGAGAACCAAATAAAGACATATCAGAAACAGGCGTGTGGGGACCCCAGAAGGGGCCATTCTCTTGGAAAGAAAGGCTCCGCTGCAGTATGTTGGTGGTCTTGGGCTGGGCTTTTGAAAGACAGGAGGGCTCTGTCAGGACCACTTGGGGGAGTGGGGGTTCATGTGATCCTCAATCCTTGTGACTTTCCACAAGCACAGGGGACGGCTGCCAGGAGGCATTTTAGTAAGCAAAAGATGGGAGTGGGAAACCTCTCAGTGTGACTGGAGAGCAGGATTCGAGGTGAGATCCAGCTGTGGACGGGGAGCATGCACCCAGCTGCAGGCCCCGCATCACACGCAGCATGGGCCCGAGCCCTGGGGCAGTGCAGCCTGGCACACCCTGGAGACCCTGGCTGGCCAGGCTAAGGACTTGGAGCTTTGTCTCATGACAAAGGGGAGTCCCTCAAAGGTTTCAAGGCAGTGAGTAAAGTGACCTCCCATATTTTACAAAGACAACTGCAGAGGGAGGACAGGAGGACATGAAAAGCAGGAAAATCAATAAGAGATTGTTCTCAGGCTGGGTGCGGTGGGTCACGCTTGTAATCCCAACACTTTGAGAAGCTGAGGCGGGCAGATCACAAGGTTAGGAGTTCGAGACCAGCCTGACCAATATGGTGAAACCCAGTCTCTACTAAACATACAAAAATTAGCCGGGCGTGGTGGTGCATCCCAGCTACTCAGGAGGCTGAGGCAGGAGAATCAGTTGAACCCGGGAGGTGGAGGTTGCAGTGAGCCAAGATCGCACCACTGCACTCCAGCCTGGGCGACAGACTGAGACTCTGTCTCAAAAAAAAAGATTGTTCTCTAAGTCAGGGCTGACAGCTCTCTGAGCTGAGCCAAGCTGAGAAGCTGCGAGGAGTAAGATAGGGCCGGGAACTGAGGTCCGTTAGTCCGTCCTCCGAAGTGGGGCGGGACAGCAGAATGGATTTCCGATCTGCTCTGTGAGAGCCTCGCCCAAGAAAGCCCGGAGCCACTTCCAAGAGCCGCGCTCCCACGGGGGTGAGAAGCGTTTTTCTCCGAGACTGCTTGTGGCTTAGGACTGGGGACCCACTGGATTTGGAGTAAGCCCTGGCACAGGCCTCGAGGGAAGAAAGAACTCCCGCGCTCCCCACCCTCTACAGGATCTGCGATCATCTCAGACGTTCCGGTTCCACGTGCAGAAACCCCGCCGGTCCAAGGCCCGGGTTCCAAAACGGCCCTAAGAGTCAAAGTTTCCATAGCTCGCCTCTGAGGCTGGCAAAGAGGCCCTGGGGGCGGTGCCTCCAGAGACCCAAACAAGCTCACGTGGCAGGGGCGGGGCTCCGCGAGGGCGTCACGGCGTGCTCGTGCGCGGCTGAGGTCACGCGCCAGCCGTACCCTTGCCCAGGGGCCGTAAAGCGCGGAAGGTCGCGGTCTCGGCTTCCCCGGAACTTTTTGCTCTCTTCGCCCCGCCCCCTTTCCATCCCCGAACCCCGCTTTCCGGCCCGCGGCGACCCCCGGCAGCCGTTGTGGCAGCCGCATTGCTCCCGCCGGGTTGTAGGTGAGCGCGGAGCCCGTGGGGGCCCGTGAGGTAAGGAGATAGCTGCGGGGCCACTCTGGCCTCCCCTTCCGCGCGGGCGTGAGCGCCCCGGGACCCCTGGGTTCCCCTCTTTCTCCTTTGGTTTCGCCCGGGGGTGGTTTCCGCAAGCCCCCGCTTCCAGTCGCTTCCGCCTGGCCTCGCGAAGGCGCGTCCAGGCGCCAGTACTTGGTCCAAGGAATGTTGTCCGCTCGTGTCCTCGGCTACCTCTGGGCCTGCGCACCGCTCCTCCAGGCGCCTGCACCTCAGCCCCGATGCCAGGGCGGGCGGGGTGACCTCGGGCTCCCCCCTCTCGGGCTTGCACACCCCTGCGGCGCAGAGCCAACTCCAGCTCGCCTAGCCCGGTCGCATCCCTGCAGGTGGAACTGTTTTCCCGCGTTGAGACGTGCGGTCCGCTTGTGCTTTATAATTAGTAAGACTGCTGCAGAGTCCTGAGGAAGAAGTCACCTAGAAAAGCCTGGACCAGGGCAGTGAGCTTCCTTCTTAATGTTTGACCTTTGGGGGCCGATGTGTGATACCTCGGATTTGAAACAATCTCCAAGCCAGTGTCTTGCATGCATATAAACATGATGTACGGGGTTGGGGGCTGGTGGTGGAGGAGGAGCCAGCCCGACGGGTATGTTTTTCCAGTGACAGGGACTTGTGTTAATTTCTTTTTTATTTTTTTCTGAGACGGAGTCTCTTTCGCCCAGGCTGGAGTGCAGTGGCGCGATCTCGGCTCACTGCAACCTCCGCCTCCTGGATTCAAGCAATTCTCCTGCCTCAGCCTCCCAAGTAGCTGGAATTACAGGTGCGCGCCACCTCGTCCGGCTAATGTTTGTATTTTTAGTAGAGACGGGGTTTCACTATGTTGGCCAGGCTGGTCTCGAACTCCTGACCTCGTGATTCGCCCGCCTCAGCCTCCCAAAGTGCTGGGATTACAAACATGAGCCACCGCGCCCGGCCAACTCGTGTTCATTTCTTAAACTCGCGTGATCACCTGGTGTACTTGTTGAAAAATACAGCTCCCTGGAGTGGCAGGATCAGACTCTGCAGAGGTGGACCCTGGGAATCTGTCGTTTTTAAACAAGTGTCCCAGGTGGTTCTTTTGCTGAGGCAAGTGTGGAAAATGTTGTGTGAACCCACCCATGCTCATCCAGTCTTCCTTGTGACCGGCGGTCCAGTGTGTGCAACGCCGAAGCCATACAGAGGGACACCTCGAAGTTAGAACTAGCACCTTGGTCTTGTTGGAATAAGCAGATCTCAGTAGAGCCAGCCGCAGTCTTACGGTTGTTTAGCAGAAGTTATTCTTTTTAGCAGAGAATATTATACGGTCATTTTCCAGAACCTTAAAAAATATATGATTTTTTTTTCTTTTTTTTTTTTTTTTTTTTTTTTTGAGACGGAGTCTCGCTCTGTAGCCCGGTCTGGAGTGCAGTGGCGGGATCTCGGCTCACTGCAAGTTCCGCCTCCCGGGTTTACGCGATTCTCCTGCCTCAGCCTCCCGAGTAGCTGGGACTACAGGCGCCCGCCACCTCGCTCCACTAGTTTTTTGTATTTTTTAGTAGAGACGGTGTTTCACCGTGTTAGCCAGGATGGTCTCGATCTCCTGACCTCGTGATCCGCCCGTCTCGGCCTCCCAAAGTGCTGGGATTACAGGCTTGAGCCACCGCGCCCGGCCTATGATTTGTTTTAAACCAGATGATGTGCTTCATTTCTGTCTTTGACGTCTTCAGTTTCTCTTTTTTTTTTTTTTTTTGAGATAGAGTCTCGCTCTGTCGCCCAGGCTGGAGTGCTGTGGCCGGATCTCAGCTCACTGCAAGCTCTGCCTCCCGGGTTTACGCCATTCTCCTGCCTCAGCCTCCCCAGTAGCTGGGACTACAGGCGCCCGCCACCTCACCCGGCTAGTTTTTTGTATTTTTTAGTAGAGACGGGGTTTCACCGGGTTAGCCAGAATGGTCTCGATCGCCTGACCTCGTGATCCGCCCGTCTCGGCCTCCCAAAGTGCTGGGATTACAGGCTTGAGCCACCGCGCCCGGCCGACGTCTTCAGTTTCTTCTCCCGTGGCTTTACCTCCTTTGCTATCAAGCTTTGCTTTGGTTTTTCGCCAACCCTATAGGCTTAGGTTTGACAGCAAAAGTGCTAGACTCTGGTGCCTTCTTTTTCTTCCTTGTCTTAAGCCCTTTTCCTCTGCCCTCATGCCCTCACCACTTCACTCTTTTGAAGGTCATAATGAACACAAGGTCAGAAATCCCTTTTTTGGCGCCAAGCTCCCTGGGCTTTTATTGAGAAGTCTCACTGTGTTGCCCAGGCTGGAGTGCAGTGGTGCGACTGTGCCCACTGCAGCCTCCACATCCCTGGTTGAAGCAATGCTTCTGTCTCAGCCTCCTGAGTAGCTGGGACTACAGGTGCAAGCCACGACACTCGGCTAATTTTTGTGTTTTTAGTTAGACATGGTTTTTCACCATGCTGATCAGGCTGGTCTCGAACTCCTGACCTCAAGTGATCCACCTGCCTTGGCCTCCCAAAGTGGTGGGATTACAGGCGTGAGCCACTGCGCCTGGCCTTTTTTTG
This sequence comes from Macaca nemestrina, assembly GCF_043159975.1. NCBI lineage: Eukaryota > Metazoa > Chordata > Mammalia > Primates > Cercopithecidae > Macaca > Macaca nemestrina. Next base: position 73,238,914 of record NC_092142.1, on the reverse strand, counting down.
TTTTAAGACAGAGTCTCACTCTGTCACCCAGGCATGAGTGCAGTAGCATAATCTCGGCTCACTGCAACCTCTGTCTCCCAGGCTCAGGCGATCCTCCTACCTCAGGAGTTCAGGACCAGCCTGGGCAACATAGTGAGCCTATCTCCACAAAACAAAAATATTTTAAAAATTAATAAAACACGAGATTGGCTTATGTGGTGAGACAGTATTGAATCCAACAAAAGGGAACTGGATAGTCTGGCCCAAGATGCAATGGTGGCCGCACCATGAGTACCTGGGACCACGGGCACCCGCCACCACACCCAGCTATTTTTTTGTATTTTTGGTAGAGACGGGGTTTCACCATGTTTGCCAGGCTGGTCTCCAACTTCCAACCTCAAATGATTCACCCGCCTCGGCCTCCCAAAGTGCTGGGATTACAGGTGTGAGACACCGTGCCCAGCCTGAAGTTTTTTTAAATTCCACCTTGAAACTCATCTGTTAACTGTGTTTGTTCTGCCACCTTTGCAGTTCCCTTTTTCCTGTTAGGGGGATGTGCCTAATAGTTCAGTCCTCACAGCTGTCCTTTCCTTACCATGTGCTTTCATTTGAAAGGTAGCATGGAGTCATGATTAAATAGCAGGCCACTAGTGCCAAATTGACAGGGTTCTGCTGCTCAACAATTTGGTAGGACCTTGGGTTAGTCACTTTCACTTACCTGTACAAGTGTAGAGTAGAAATGCTAATATCTACCTCATAAGGTTGTGAGGATTAAGTTAGTTATATACATAGGTAGTATCTGGTGCATTGTAACTACTTATAAAAATATTAGCTTTAAAAATAATTCTTGGCCAGTCATAGTGGCTCACACCTGTAATCCCAGCACTTTGGGTGGCCAAGGTGGGTGGATCACCTGAGGTCAGGAGTTCGAGACCAGCCTGGCCAACATGGCGAAACTCCATCTCTACTAAAAATACAAAAAATTAGTTGGGCACAGTGGCATGCACCTGTAATCCCAGTTACTCAGGAACCTGAGGCAGGAGAAACACTTGAACCTGGGAGGCAGAGGTTGCAGTGAGCCAAGATCACACCACTGTACTTCAGCCTGGGTGACAGAGTTGAGACTCTGTCTCACAATAAATAAAAATAAAAATAATTTTCTCGGGTATTTAGATATCTCCTCAAATCTAGGGACCTACCCTTGATTTTTCCCCCATCTTCTTTGTTCTCTGTTCTCATTCATGCATCAACATGTATTTCCTAGATACCTATGCTGAATGCTAGGAAAATTGAGCAATTTATAAGGTTTCTGCTCTTAGTTTCACTATAATAAGGAAATAATAGGCCGGGTGTGGTGGCTCAGCCTGTAATTCCAACCTGTAAATCCCGCTTTGGGAGACCAAGGCGGGCAGATCACTTGAGGTCAGGAGCTCAAGACCATCCTGTGCAACATAGTAAGACCTCTCTTCAGGCCGGGCGCGGTGGCTCACGCCTGTAATCCCAGCACTTTGGGAAGCCGAGACGGGTGGATCACGAGGTCAGGAGATCGAGACCATCCTGGCTAACACGGTGAAACCCCGTCTCTACTAAAAAATACAAAAAACTAGCCGGGTGAGGTGGCGGGCGCCTGTAGTCCCAGCTACTCGGGAGGCTGAGGCAGGAGAATGGCGTGAACCCGGGAGGCAGAGCTTGCAGTGAGCTGAGATCCGGCCACAGCACTCCAGCCTGGGCAACAGAGCGAGACTCCGTCTCAAAAAAAAAAAAAAAAAAAAAAAAAAAGTAAGACCTCTCCTCTACAAATATTCATAATTTTAAAATTAGCTGCTGAGCGTGATGGTGCACACCTGTGGTCCCAGCTATTCTGGAGGCTGAGGTGGGAGGATTGCTTGAGTCTGGGTGGTTGAGACTGCAGTGAGCCATGATCATGCCGCTGTACTCCAGCGTGGGTGACAGACCTCGTCTCAAAAAATAATAAAAAATAACCACTATTTACTGAGTGCTTCTTAGGTGCTTGTACCATGTTCTTCCTGCCTTGTCTGATTTAGTCTTTGCAGTAACCACGTGAGGTAGGTGTTACTAGCCCATATTACAGATGAGGAGCTCAAAGCATAGAGATCTGGTAACTTGCTGAAAGTCATACAGCTAGTGAGAGGTGGGGATATTTTCAAACCCAGACCTGTCTGCCCCCAAAGCCTGGATTCCCTGCTGTGCTGGCGTGTTGCTTCTCTGATTGGCAAACAGACCATTGTGCAATGTGGTAAGTTCTGTGCTGGGAGAAGTGCAGTGTGCTATAGGAGAACATAGAAGAGCCATCTAACCAAGTTTTGGAGAAGGAGGGGGTGAGTATCAGATAAGATGTCAAAGAGGGGTCTGGACGTGGTGGCTGATGCCTGTAATCCCAGCACTTTGGGAGGCCGAGGCAGGCAGATCACAAGGTCAGGAGAGCAAGACCATCCTGGCTAACACGGTGAAACCCCACCTCTACTAAAAAATAGAAAAAAATAGCCGGGCGTGGTGGTGGGCACCTATAGTCCCAGCTACTTGGGAAGCTGAGGCAGGAGAATTACTTGAACCCAGGAGGCAGAGCTTGCAGTGAGCTGAGATCACACCTCTGCACTCCAGCCTGGGTGACAGAGCGAGACTCCATCTCAAAAAAAAAAAAAAAAAGATGTCAAAGAGGCTGTGACCTGAGGAGATGTATTTGTGACCTGTATTTGTGGAAGGGGTGGCAGGAACCATGCCAGGAGGGATCAGCATGCACAGAACCTGGAGCTGAATAGAACATTCACGCCTCACCTGATATGTTTGGGGAATTACAGGTTGTTCAGTCTGGCTTGGTCAGAGTGTGGGGAGAGGAGAAGTGAGACCACAGATAAGAACCAGACTGTGAAGGATCTTGCACTTGATATGAAAAGAGTTTTGCCTTTTTCCTGAGGGCATCAGAAAGTCATTAAGGCTGGGCGTGGTGGCTCACGCTTGTAATCCCAGCACTTTGGGAGGTGGAGGTGGGTGGATCACCTGAGGTCATGAGTTCAAGACCAGCCTGATCAACATGGTGAAACCCCGTCTCTACTAAAAATACAAAAATTAGCTGGGCGTGGTGGCATGCGCCTGTAGTCCCAGCCGCTCAGGAGGCTAAGGCAGGAGAATTGCTTGAACCTGGAACGTGGAGGTTGCAGTGAGGCGAGATCACACCACTGCACTCCCAACTGGGCGACAGAGCGAGACTCTGTCTCAAAAAAAAAAAAAAAAAATGCTGAGGAAAAGGAGCAAAAAGGGAGGGAAACGTTGCAGGTAGATGAAAGAGACAGAGCAGTTGATGGAGCTAGGGTCGAGAGAAGAGAGGAGGAAGTGGGATCCAGGGCACTTGGGGGAGATTAACTTTCCGGTGGGTAAAAGAAGGAAGAGATGGTTGCAGATGCAAGTGGGTCTATAGGAAGGGTTTCAGGGAATGAGGTGAGACAGGTTATCTGCTTAGAATGAGGGAAGAAAGGAGGTGAAGTTGAAAGTTGAGAGAAGAGCAGCTGGGCTCTGAACCTGAATACAGACAGAGGTCTGCCTGTGGCTTAACATGTGCTAGCCTAAGCCACCAAGGAGCAGGACAGTTTTCAAGTATAACCAAGTGGTCACGGGTCAGAAGCCGGGAGGTTGACATTGAGGTCAGTGGGATGGGGCTGGCCATTAAGCAGCGGCAGTTGCCCAGGAGAGCTGTGTTGCCATTGGGACAGGGTAGAGAGAATGTCAGCCAAGGGGTAGGTGCTTGCCTTTGGGGAAGGTATTCTAGACGGTGCAGTAGAGGGGCTTGAAGGGAAGGAAAGTGAAGAGAGCTTGGGTCATGGGAAGTACAGTGGTCACATGGAGATGAGATTATGGAAAGACTAGCTGGGTAGAGAAGCTTCTGTCTTGAGATGGTGCTTAATAGGGACTGGGGTGAGAGGCATGGTGGCATTCACAAGCTGGCCAAGACAATTTTTCTCCAGTTGGATAGGATATCAGCCTGGACACAGTCTGTGCTTGCATTGGTTGCAATTGTGAGAGTCCTCTGTGATGGATGGACATAGATACCTTGGCCTTGGACAATTTGGGCTGACTGTGGAGTGTCTGTGGGTCCTGTGGCTGGCAGTGGAGGCGGTAAGGAGGTGACTAGCAGTGAGCTGCCCTGAGGCCCCCTTGTCTACCGCCTCTCATCTCAAAGTCCTCATCCTCCTGTACACATGACTGCATGGACAACCAGTAGGTCTTTCTTCAGTTTCTTGAAAGTTGAACAGTCATCTGTTTTGCTGATAGATTAAGTTTATTAAAACCCTGCTTTGGCCAACGGCGGTGGTTCACGCCTGTAATCTCAACACTTTTGGGAGACCAAGGTGGGAGGATCACTTGAGCCCAGGAAGTCGACTCTGTTCTTCTTAATTCTACCATGCGCTCTCCACAGTGGAGCCAGACCTACCTTTGAAAAACAGCCCCCCGCCCCCCGCGCCAAAAAAAGCAAAGAAAAGAGGCCGGGCGCGGTGGCTCAAGCCTGTAATCCCAGCACTTTGGGAGGCCGAGACGGGCGGATCACGAGGTCAGGAGATCGAGACCATCCTGGCTAATATGGTGAAACCCCGTCTCTACTAAAAATACAAAAAACTAGCTGGGCGAGGTGGTGGGCGCCTGTAGTCCCAGCTACTCGGGAGGCTGAGGCAGGAGAATGGCGTAAACCCGGGAGGCGGAGCTTGCAGTGAGCTGAGATCCGGCCACTGCACTCCAGCCTGGGCGACAAAGCGAGACTCCGTCTCAAAAAAAAAAAAAAAAAAAAAAAAAAAAGCAAAGAAAAGAAAAACATCCCAGATCATTTCTTTCCCCTGCTAGGGATTTCCCTGCGTTAGTGATTTTCCTTTGTACTTTGAATAAAATTCCAACTCCTGCTGATGGCACCCAAGGCTGTGTGTCACTGGCTTCCGCCTGCCTCTGCAGCGTTGTCTTAGCTCGTCTCCCCACACTCCCCATGTTGTGTGCGTGCAGGCCTCCTTTTTGTTCTTGGTCTGTCTTACCTCAGGGCTTTTGCACATGCTCGTCTCAGTGTCTGCCAAATGTGTAGTTCGTTCCTTATCCTTCAGGTCTGTTTCCAAGTGTCACTTCCTTGGAGGCTATTTCTGACCATCCTATTTTAAATATGCCCCTAGTTACTCTATCACGTTAGCTTTGTTTACTTGTTTTATTTGTATATTTATTTGTATATTGATTGGTGCTCTCCTCATTCACACACGCAAACTCTCAAATGTAAATTTCATAAAGATAGACTTCCCCATTCTTGTCCACTGCTAGCAGAATGTCTGAAACTCAGTATGCCCTCAAATTTTTTTTTTTTTTTTGAGACAGAGTCTTGCTCTGTGGCCCAGGCTGAAGTGCAGCAGAACAGTCTCGGCTCACTGTAAGCTCCACCTCCCGGGTTCACGCCATTCTCCTGCCTCAGCCTCCTGAGTAGCTGGAACTACAGGCGCCTGCCACCACACCCGGCTAATTTTGTATTTTTAGTAGAGACAGGGCTTTACCGTGTTAGCCGGGATGGTCTGGATCTCCTGACCTCGTGATCCGCCCACCTTGGCCTCCCAGAGTGCTGGGATTACAGGCGTGAGCCACCACGCGTGGCTGCCCTCAAATATTTGCTGAATGATTTGTTCTTTGTCAAATCCCTTTCTCATTAATCCCATGCACTGAGTTGAATGGCATGAAATATGTTTGGTTTCTCTGTCTAGTTTAAATTCCTGAGATCTAGTTGGTGAGAGACGTGATGTTCTACCGGTTGCTGTCAATTGTTGGAAGACAAAGAGCCAGCCCAGGATGGCAGAACTGGTCCTCTGCAAGAAACAGCGCGTCAGCTGCGGAGGCACGTTCCATGGCCCTGCCCACCCAGGCACAGGTGGTCATCTGTGGAGGTGGAATCATGGGCACATCTGTGGCCTATCACCTCTCCAAAATGGGGTGGAAGGATATTGTCCTTTTGGAGCAGGGCAGGTAAGGATCAGACTGCATTTGGCTCATGGCTGTGCTGCTCTAATCTAAGATTCCCTCTCCTTTCAGAGATACTTCCCCACCAGTAGCGAATCTAAATGTTGCCAAGTAGCGTGAGAAGCAGCAAGGTGGAATCTCCTGAGTTTTCTTGAATGATGATTAGTAATGCTCATGTTCTCTGATTTTTAGAGAGTTGACAAATTTCCTTTTCCTTTCTTTTTTTTTTTTTTTCTTTTTTGGTGTTTTGGTGACAGGATCTCGCTTTCTTACCCAGGCTGAGCTTGAATTGCTGGCCTCAAGCAGTCCTCCCACCTTGGCCTCCCAAAGTGCTGGGACTACAGGTGTGACCCACTGTACCCAGCAGCATTTTAGACTTTGACAGAAATTTGTGTTTGTAAATAATGTGGATTGCATTTAAGCAAAGTAGACAACTGCTTGTGTTCGCTTAATTGCTAGTTCTTAACATTGTTCACATTCCCCAAAAGAAATATGCTCTATAGGCTTAGTTTCTCTGTGCTTGCCTTCTTTTAGGTCAAGTATTTTCTGCTCTATTGGCTTGTAAGCTAAATCCCTTTATATTAATTTGTAATAGTTACAGAGATTACAGAATGGATTCTTATAATCCATCATTAATATTATACCACTACACAAGTAATGTTAGATTCATACAACAGTATTGGCCGGGCGTGGTGGCTCACGCCTGTAATCCCACCACTCTGGGAGGCTGAGGTGGGCAGATCACCTGTTCGAAACCAGCCTGACCAACATGGTGAAACCCTATCTCTACTAAAAATACAAAAATTAGCTGGGCATGGTGGTGTACAACTGTAATCCCAGCCACTCGGCAGGCTGCGGCAGGAGAATCGCTTGAATCCGTGAGGTGGAGGTGGCAGTGAGCAGAGATCATGCCACTGCACTCTAGCCTGGGTGACAGAGCGAGACTATGTCTCAAAAAAAAAAAAAAAAAATACAGGCCTTCCACTCTGATAATTCTCAACCTGTGTTTAGCTAATGTTTTCTTTTTTCTTCCTTTTTTTTTTTTTTTTTTTAAGAAGGGGTCTTGCTGTGTCACCCAAGCTGGAGTGCAGTCACACTATCACAGCTGTCTGTAGCCTTGACCTTGTGGATTCAAGCAATTCTTCTGTCATAGCCTCCTAACCTACTGTTGACATGCACCACCATGTCTGGTTGATTTTTGTATTTTTCGGTAGAGGTGGGATCTCCCTGTGTTGCCTAGGCTGTTTTCTTTTTCTTTTTCTTTTTCTTTTTTTTTTTTTTTTTTTTTGAGCCAGACTCTCACTATGTCACCCAGGCTGGAGTGCAGTGGTGCAATTTCCGCTCACTGCAACCTCTGTCTCCTGGGTTCAAGCGATTCTCCTGCCTCAGCCTCCCGAGTAACTGAGATTATAGGCGCCCACCACCACGCCTGGCTAATTTCTATTTTTTTAGTAGAAACAGGATTTCACTGTGTTAGCCAGGCTGGTCTCGAACTCCTGACCTCAGGTGATCCACCCATCTTGACCTCTCAGAGTACTGGGATTACAAGTGTGAGCCACCACACCTAGCCTAGGCTGTTGTCTTATGATCAGACTCAGGTTAGAGACTTTTGTAAACGCGCTGTATTGAGATACAATTTGCATACCATGCCACTCATCCTTGTTAAGTGCCAAATTCTGTTCACAGAGTTGTGTATCCATCCTCACAACCAGGTCATACATTTTTGGCAGTAAGACCACAGAAATTAGGCTGGACTCTCAGCAGTGCACCACATCAGAAGATGTATAGCTGTCCTGTCTCACTTCTGGTGGTGATAACCCTGGTCACCCAGTTATGTTGGTGTCCTCCAAGCATCTCTAGCACAGAGACCCTGTTTTCTCCCTTTATAACGGGCCAGTGCCCTATCAGGAGAGATGGATTCTGAGATTATGCCAATATCCTGTTCATATCAGTTCGTATCAGACCTCCACCTACCGGGCTTAGCATCCATTGACAGCTGTTGCCTGAGTCAGCTACCACCATGATGATTGACAAATGGTGATTTTTTGATCATCCTTCTACATTTATTATAGTTGGCATATTGCTGTCAGGAAGAGATTTCCTTCTCCCCCATTTATTTACTCAGTTATATATCTGTATACACACACACACACACACACACACACACACAATTAGTTTAGACTCATGGATTTCTATTTTATGCAGTGGATACTCTTTTTTTTTTTTTTGAGAAGAGTCTTGCTCTGTCACCCAGACTGGAGTACAGTGACATGATCTTGGCTCACTGCAACCTCTACCTCCCGGGTTTCCAGTGATTGTCCTGCCCCAGGCTCCCAAGTAGCTGGGACTATAGGTGCATGCCACCACACCTGGCTAATTTTTGTATTTTTAGTAGAGATGGGGTTTCACCATGTTGGCCAGGCAGGTCTTGAACTCCTGACCTCAGCTGATCCACTTGCCTTGGCCTCCCAAATGCTAGGATTATAGGCATGAGCCACTGCACCTGGCCTGCAGTGGATACTTTTAAGAGCAAAAGTGGGTTTTGTTTTTGTTAATGTTTTTGAGACAGGATCTCACGCTGTCACTCAGGCTGGAGTGCTGTGGTTCAATCTTGGCTCACTACAACCTCTGCCTCCTGGGCTCAAGTGATCCTCCCACCGTAGCCTTGTGAGTAGCTGGGACCACAGGCATGCGCTACCACGCCCGGCTAATTTTTTGTATTTTTGGTAGAGATGTGATTTCACCATGTTGTTCAGGCTGGCTTCAAACTCCTGGGCTCAAGTAATCCATCCACCTCAACCTCCCAAAGTACTGGGGTTACAGGTGTGGGCCACCACACCTGGGCTCATAATGCTTCCTTGATGTCAAAGTCTATCTCCTATTTTTTGAAATCCTTTCAAATTTAATTATCAGGTATTTCCACAAAAAATGATAAACTAATTTCAGTGTAAATGTTTGTAAGTGGAAGTCTCTAGGGGGTTTCATTTTTGGGAGGCCAAGGCGAGTGGATCACCTGAGGTCGGGAGTTCGATACCAGCTTGGCCATCATGGTGAAATGCTGTCTCTACTAAAAATACAGAAATTAATTGAGAGTGGTTGTGTGCACCTGTAATCCCAGCTGCTTGGGAGGCTGAGGCAGGAGAATTGCTTGAACCCAGGAGGTGGAGGATGCAGTGAGCCAAGATCACGCCATTGCACCCCAGCCTGGGCAACAGAGCAAGACTCGGTCTCAAAAAAAAAAAAATTATGCCTCAGCCAAGTGCAGTGGCTCATGCCTATTATCCCAGGACTTTGGGAGGCCAAGGTGGGTGGGTCACCTGAGGTCAGGAGTTCAAGACCAGGCTGCCCAACATGACAAAACCCTGTCTCTACTAAAAATGCAAAAATTAGCTGGGCATGGTGGCTTGCGCCTGTAATCCCAGCTACTCAGGAGTCTGAGGCAGGAGAATTGCTTGAACCTGGAAAGCGGAGACTGCAGTGAGCCAAGTTTGTGCCACTGCCCTCCAGCCTGGGCAACAGAGTGAGACTGTCTCAAAAAGTAATAATTATTATTATGCCTTATCAGTGACTTGTGAAATGGTTTTATACTCCCCTTTATCTGTAATTGTTCCTCTTCTCCGTCTTCACTATTCTCATAGATCAATGATTCTTAAATCTGTCTGCACAGTAGAATCAGCTGGGGAGCTTTTAACAATTACCAATGCCCAGACCTCTCCCCAGAACAAACCAGAATCTCTAAGGGTGAGCCAGGTATCAGTATTTTTAAAAGCTTCCTGGGGAACTCTAATGTACCCCTAAGGGCAAGAGCCACTGTCAGAGCTGCTCGAGGAGTGCTCTCCCAGCAGAGACATCACCAGAGCTATAGGTGCTGACCACCAGCCAGATAATGGAACGCCCACCTGGGGTGGAGCTCCACACTGTTACAAAGATGATAGAAACATCTCTTCAGGGAGCTGACAATCTTACGGGGAAAATATCATTATTAGAGTAAATACAGTAAACTCCAGTGACAGGCATGCTGACACAGTTGGTAGTTTATTTACTGAGTGATAAATAATTTGGGGAAAATGACCTTAGAACCCCCACCTGCTTTCTTGACATATGGGTCCCTTGCAAAACTGGGTCTTTGGGAGCTACCACAAATTAGAGAACTTTTTTTCAATGTAAAGTTTATGTACTTTTGAGTAGGCAATGTATTTATATGATTCAAAATTGAAAATATGTAAAAGAGGCTGGGTGCGGTGGCTCATGCCTATAATCCCAGCACTTTGGGAGGCTGAGGCAGGTGGATCATCTGAGGTCAGGAATTCGAAACCAGCCTGGCCAACATGGCAAAACCCCATCTCTACTAAAAATACACATTTAGCCAGGTATGGTGGTGCACGCCTGTAATCCTAGCTACTTGGGGGACTGAGGCAGGAGAATCGCTTGAACCTGGGAGGTGGAGGTTGTGGTGAGCCGAGATCATGCCATTGCACTCCAGGCTGGGCGACAAGAGCGAAACTCCATCTCTTAAAACAACAACAACAAAAAAATTAGCTGGGCATGATGGCGGGTACCTGTAATCCCAGCTACTCGGGAGGCTGAGGCAGGAGAATAGCTTGAACCCAGGAGGCAGAGGTTGCAGTAAGCCAAGATTGTGCCACTGCACTCCAGCCTGGGTGACAATAACAAAACGCCAAAGCATCTCAAAAAATAAAAATAAAAAGAAAGAAAATATGTGAAAGAGTGTACAGGAAAAAGACTCCTTTTCAATCTTCTTTTTTTTTTTTTTTTTTGAGACGGAATCTTGCTCTGTCACCCAGGCTGTAGCGCAGTGGTGCAGCCTCAGCTTACTGAAACCTCCGCCTCCTGGGTTCAGGCGATCCTCCTGCCTCAGCCTTCTGAATAGCTGGGATTACAGGTGTCCGCCACCATGCCCGGCTAATTTTTGTATTTTTAGTAGAGATGGGGTGTCGCCATGTTGGCCAGGCTGGTCTCGAGCTCCTGACCTCAAGTGATCTGCCTGTCTCGGCCTCCCAAAGTGCTGGGATTACAGGCGTGAGCCACTGCACCCAGCCCTCAATCTTCACTTCTAACAAAAAGCTTTCCTCTCTGGAGGGAAGTTAAGTTCTAGTTACATTCTCTACTTCTATAAGCAATTATGTGTTGGTAGGTTTGTGTGTGTGTGTATGAGTATTCATTTATTATATTTTTTCCCTTTTTTATATAAGTGGGAGCATACCTTACACACTGTTCTTCGCCTTGCTTTTTCATTATGATTGTTCCATGTTGGTACATAAAGACCTTTTTTTTTTGTAGCTGCATAGTATTCTGTTGTACAGATGAATTCCAAAATTTTATTTTATTTTAGAGATGGAGTCTTGCTCTATTGCTTAGTCCGAAGTGCAGTGGCACAATCCTAGCTCAATGCAGGTGCAAACTTTTGGGATCAAAGGATCTTCCTGCCACAGCCTCCCAGGTAGCCTGGCTAACTTTTATTTATTATTTTTTTTTAACTTTTATTTATTCATTTTTTTTGAGGCGGAGTCTCGCTCTGTCGCCCAGGCTGGAGCGCAGTGGCACAGTCTTGACTCACTGCAAGCTCCACCTCCCGGGTTCACGCCATTCTCCTGCCTCAGCCTTCCGAGTAGCTGGGACTATAGACGCCCGCCACCATGCCCAGCTAATTTTTTGTATTTTTTGTAGAGACAGGGTTTTACCATGTTAGCCAAGATGATCTCAATCTCCTGACCTTGTGATCCACCCACCTCGGCATCCCAAAGTGCTGGAATTACAGGCGTGAGCCACCGCACCTGGCCTTTATTTTTATTTATTTTTTATTTTTTTGGTAGAGACACGGTCTGGTTATGTTGCCCAGGCCAGTCTTCAACTCCTGTCCTCAAGTGATCCTCCTACCTCAGCCCCTCAAATTGCTGGGATTACAGGCATGAGCCACTGTGCCTGGCCTAAACTATCCAAAATTTTAAATCTGTCCCATGTCAGTGAACATTTTTCTCACCTTGTTGCCCAAGCTGGAGTGCAGTGGTATGATCATACCTCACTGCAGCCTCTACCTTCTGAACTCAAGGGCTCCTCTGGCCTTAGCCTTCCAAGTAGCTGGGACTGCAGGCATGTGCTACCATGCCTGGCTAATTTTGTTGTTGGTGGTAGAGATGGGGTCTCCCTTTGTTGACCAGGCTGATCTTAAACCCCTGTCCTCAAGCAGTCCTCAGTCCTCCTACTTTGGCCTCCCAAAGTGCTGGGATTGTAAGTGTGAGCCACTGTGTCCACCTTGTTTCCATCTTTTGGTATTAGAAACAGTACTATAATGAAAACCTTGACCTTGTATTCACAGATACGTCAATGTACCTAATAGCATTTTGCATCCATCCTGCAGGCTGGCTGCTGGCTCTACAAGGTTCTGTGCTGGCATCCTGAGCACTGCCAGGCACTTGACCATTGAGCAGAAGATGGCAGACTACTCAAACAAACTCTACCATCAGTTAGAGCAAGAAACAGGGATCCAAACAGGTAAGCAAGTGTTTTCCGTTTACTGTTTTGCCTGTCCCTGAGACTGTTATATTCAGTTCTGTATCTTGTCCTCTGCCAGGTTTGCCTGCTGCTTTGGTAATTAAGACTTGGGTTGGCCAGGCGTGGTGGCTTACACCTGTAATCCCAGCACTTTGGGAGGCCGAGGTGGGCGGATCACGAGGTCAGGAGATCGAGACTATCCTGGCTAAGACGGTGAAACCTCGTCTCTACTAATAAATTAAGAAAATATGTAAATTATCCTGACTGTACTTCTTTTGAAAATAAGATACCAAATTGCTTCAACTTTTTCTTCATGAGAATTAAGAGTCATTGCATTTTAGGAGGATTGTCATTCGCCTAAGTGTAATTATGGTTCTATATCAGGTGTGTTGATTACAAACAACAGGAATTGACTCTGGCCAACTTAGAGCTTGTTGGGAGGAGCTTGGGGCCTGTGGAGTTGGTAGGAGGCTGCCAGCTGAAGGCAATCTGGAAGCCAGGATGTGGGGACTGCACCGCAGGCAGTCCCTCAGCCGGAACAGGAGCAGCCTGGTCTGGACGATGCTGCCCTTGAGATGGTGACCTCTAGCCATTCACCTATGTGCTCAAGACTGACTATTTCAGGAGGGTCTGATTGGATAAGCTTAGGTCACGTGCCCACTGTTTGGCTATACTGGGGAAGGAGAAGGGAGAATCTGACCCTTGGTAGCTGATGTTCTTGTGAGTGGCCTTTGCCAAGGGTTACACCCCCCCAAGACTAGGAGGAGAAAGGGTGAATTTCCTAAAAGGAAGGAAGAATAGGGATGGGTTCAAGGTCGAATCCCTGCCCAAAATCTTCTTTTTTTTTTTTTTTTTAAAGATAGAATCTTGCTGTGTCGCCCAGGCTAGAATGCAGTGGTGCAATTCTGACTCACTGCAACCTCCACCTGCTGGGTTCAAACAAGTCTCCTGCCTCAGCCTCCCCAGTAGCTGGGATTACAGGCATGCACCACCACACCCAGCTAATTTTTATATTTTTAGTAGGGACAGGGTTTCACCATGCTGGCCAGGCTGGTCTCAAACTACTGACCTCAGGTGATCCGCCCCCCTCAACCTCCCAAAGTGCTGGGATTACAAGCGTGAGCCACTGCACCTGGCCTAGAATCTCATTTGATCCTCACAACCTCACAAAACTGTTAGCTGAGAATGTTTGGTTAGGGCATGGAGCCTTAGCGCATCTGAAGTTCTTAAAATTTTCTGAAGAAGCTCAGAGAAGCTGATTTACCTGCCCAAGGATATGGAGTGGCAGTCCCAGGATTCATCACAGGTCTTCTAAGCTATAATCTAGTGCATTTTCTACTCTCCTATCCTACATTTGGTCTGATCTGTCTCATTTGGGCTCATTTTTCTTACAGGTTACACAAGGACAGGCTCAATCTTTCTGGCCCAAACTCAGGACCGACTTATCTCCCTGAAGCGCATTAACTCAAGGCTGAAGTACGTAAGAGTCTAGAAGCGTGGCCTGACTTTACCACACTGGCCTCTGCCAAAGAGCCTGTGAATGTCATTGTCCCTTGTGTTCTGTGGCAGTGTCATAGGTATCCCTTCTGAGATCATCTCCCCCAAGAAAGTGGCCGAACTTCACCATCTCCTCAACGTGCACGACCTGGTGGGGGCCATGCATGTTCCCGAGGATGCAGTGGTGTCCTCTGCTGACGTGGCTCTTGCCCTGGCAAGTGCAGCCTCCCAAAATGGTGAGCAGGTTTTTGCATTTTCTTAAGATGGGTTAGCAGGGAAGATGTTACCTAAGGAAGTGTCTCACAGTAGGCAGTTACACCAACTCAAGTTTGGAAAGATTATCCTCTTTGGGGTACTCAGCTTCCATTTTTTGAACACTGTGTCTTATAATTTTGTTTATCTGTTAATAAGTGTTTTCCCTCAGGGCCCCATTTTTTAAGTTCCAAAGAACTGCTTTTAGTGCTAATTAATGCCCCTTTTTTGGAGACAGAGCTTCTCTCTTTTCTCCCAGGCTGGAGTGCAATGACACAATCTTGGCTCACTGCAGCCTTCACCTCCTGGGTTCATGTGATCCTCCTGCTTCAGCCTCCCGAGTAGGTGGGACTAAGGTGTGCGGCACTACACCCGGCTAATTATTTTGTGTATTTTTAGTAGAGACGGGGTTTCGCCATGTTGGCCAGGCTAGTCTTGAACTCCTGACCTCAGATGATCCACCCACCTCGGCCTCCCTAAGTTCTGGGATTACAGGCATGAGCCACTGGGCCCGGCTGATTAATACCTTTTGGACTTAAGGTAATATTTTTCCCCTACAGGACTTGAGAAGTTCAAGGTGAAAACACACCTTGGAAGTTTAATCCACACCTGAAATCATGAGCCCGTGTTGCACTGAATGAGAGAAAAACTTACTAGTGTCCAGGGTATCATATCAATGATATGGGCAGATTACCACTTAAGGCGCCTTTTTTACATCCTCTCCTCTCTGCTCCATAGTCTGTGATTCCTGGAATTTAATTATTGCGTTCCAAAGTCTGTTTTTAAACTGACTTGCTATTTTCAATCTTGAGCAAGGCCCATTTACATAGTCTCAGGATATGATTCCAGGGTTTTTTTTTTTAATTAAAGCATTGAGCCGGGTGTGGTGTCTCATGCCTGTAATCCCAGCACTTTGGGAGGCCAAGGCAGGTGGATCACCTGAGGCCAGGAGTTCAAGACCAGCCTGACCAACATGGTAAAACCCCATCTCTATTAAAAATACAAAAATTAGCCGGGCATGGTGGTGCACGCCTGTATTCCCAGCTACTTGAGAGGCTGAGGCAGGAGAATCGCTTGAATCCAGGAGGCAGAGAGCAAGCCAAGATTGCACCACTACATTCCACCCGTAACAACAGAGCAAGATTCCGTCTCAAAAACAAAATAAAGTAATAAAGCATTGACTTGACTTTGTCAGTGTTTCTTTTGGGTGGAGAACCTTCTGCAGATGTCTACATTCTGGTACGTCAGATGAAGTACCAACTCTTTCTTTACCTTGGAACAGGTGTTCAGATCTATGACCGGACATCTGTTCTTCATGTAATGGTCAAAAAAGGTCAAGTTACTGGAGTGGAGACAGATAAAGGACAGATTGAATGCCAGTATTTTGTCAACTGTGCCGGCCAGGTAGGTCAGCACCAACACTGGGCTCTGCTTTTCTTATTTAATGTTTGTCTCCAAGATTTTTTTGGTGTAGAGAAGTAAGATTAGTATTGTGATTGATTATACAGATATCAGTAACTACACTGTTTCTTGTAGGGTATTCTAAATCAGAAACCTATACTTAGTCCGAAATAGAAGCATGTGTGACCTTGTCCTTCCTCCATACTGGGCTGACGGGTGCTATCCTGGTCAGGAAGGCCAGCAAATGGTCAGGCATTGACGTGAATCCTTGGCGCTGGGTCTTGGTGTTACATTTCATTCTACAACCTAGCAAATAACTTATTAGGCTATTTTATTGTGTCAGGAATGTGGACACTAATTTCCAGGACACTGCTTCTTTCAGAGCAGATTGGCTCTTGCCTTCCATGCTATGATCCTGAAGTGAACTAAGAAATACTTTCGCCATGTGAAGTTCATTTAGTGATTGCTCTTTGGGGTTTGTAGTTGAACCCAGGCATTTTATCGAAAGGACCTCCTTTGGTTCCCATGAGCTCCTTTGACTAGCTGGTAAATATCTCTTCCTTTGATCTCAAAGTAATTTCTACGGCTGAAAAAATGTAGTATTGCTCCCGATCCAAATAATTGAACTAAAGCAGGCTAACTTCCCACACTTGACACTGTAGCAAGAGCACACATAAGCCACTTGGAATTAATCTCAAGAGGCTGAACTTGCTCATTTGTATTTCTGTTCCTCTTCCCACCTACAAAACCTGTCCATTTGTAGTGGGCATACGAGCTGGGTCTGTCCAACGAGGAGCCGGTTAGTATCCCGCTACATGCCTGCGAACACTTCTACCTCCTGACTCGCCCCTTGGAGACCCCTCTGCAGAGCAGCACACCAAGTGAGGACTTGCACTTTTTAAAAAAATCTTGTTTCTTTGCCAGTATCCTGTCCTTTGAAAAGGAAAACTTTCTGCTAAGGACAGACTGTGTCTGAAAGAGTCTTTCATTTCTAGAGCATGTTACAGGGAGGTGGACCCAATTCTGACTTTTCTTTATTAACTCTTTATGAAAGGATGGCCAAAATTTCCATTAATACATTTTTTTGTTTTTGTTTTCATTTTGCAAGCTAATTTTAGTCCTAAACAGAGGTCATTGAGAATATTTGGACTGTCATGTTGACTTTTTGACTTGAATGCTATAGATTGTAGAAACGTCATAGGTAAACGATAGACTTAGGTGAGTTAGTGGTTCCAAGCACTGTAGGAGAGGGTTCTCACATCCTTTTGATGGTCTTCATGCCTAGAATGGGCTCTGCAATCCCCCTTTCTGTTAAACTTTCGCTTGGCACAATGGGAGTTACGTGGTTTGCTTGTGGGGTCTAGTCAAAGCTTCTAGGAAAGGGATAATCAGAGAAACAGTCTCCACTGAAAGTCTAAATGGGAGGATCTTCCCCCATGACCTCAAAAGGTATTTTAAAGCTAATGAATGCCTGTGTTCATTGAATGTTCTTTCATTAATAAAGCCATTAATGGGATGGGTGTTTTTGTTTGGTTTTTCTGTCTATTTAGAAAGCTAACTTGCCTCTAAGCCCTTGTTTTTTCTTCCACTCCCCACTCCATGTCATTTCTCCTCCTCAGCTATTGTGGATGCTGATGGAAGAATTTATATTCGGAACTGGCAGGGTGGCATCTTGTCTGGGGGCTTTGAGAAGAACCCGAAACCAATTTTCACTGAGGGCAAGAACCAGCTGGAGATTCAGAATCTACAGGAAGACTGGGATCACTTTGGTATGTGAACTACATTATAACAGTACTGCCTTATATTTGTCTAAGGTGTTATATTTATCAAAGTATTTTCAAGAATAGTTGCTTGTTTAATGATTATAACAACACCATGGGGTACAACAGTGGTTACAGACGGTGAGTTTGCCTGGTCTAAGGATGAAGTTACTAGGTAGTAGATTCAGGGGGCTAAAATCTTGTTTACTGGACATTTGGCTTATTTTTAAATTTTATTTGATTCTTAGTTTTACTTTTTTTTTTTATTTCTTTTTTTTTTTTTTTTTTTTTTTTGGGGGGCGGAGTCTCGCTCTGTCGCCCAGGCTGGAGTGCACTGGCCGGATCTCAGCTCACTGCAAGCTCCGCCTCCCAGGTTCACGCCATTCTCCTGCCTCAGCCTCCCGAGTAGCTGGGACTACAGGCGCCCGCCACCTCGCCCGGCTAAGTTTTTGTATTTTTTTTTTTTAGTAGAGACGGGGTTTCACCGTGTCAGCCAGGATGGTCTCGATCTCCTGACCTCGTGATCCGCCCGTCTCGGCCTCCCAAAGTGCTGGGATTACAGGCTTGAGCCACCGCGCCCGGCCTTTTTTTTTATTTCTTGAGACAGAGCCTTGCTCTGTGGCTCAGACTGGAGGGCAGTTGCACAATTATAGCTCACTGTAGCCCGAAACTCCTGGTCTCAGCTTATATTTTTTTCTTTTTGGTAGAAAAAAAAGAACATGGTCTTGCCATGTTGCCCAGGCTGATCTCGAACTCCGAGGCTCAAGTGATCCTTTCACCTTGGCCTCCCAAAGTGCTAAGATTATAGACATGAGCCACTGTGCCTAGCCCTTTGTGTGTGTGTAGTCATCTCTACCATTTTGTGTGTGTGTGAGATGGGGTCTTGCCCTGTCATCTAGGCTGGAGTGCCATGTGATGATCATAGCTCACTGTAACCTCAAATTCGTGAGCTCAAGCGATGCTGCCACATCAGCCTCCCAAGTAGCTGGGACTACAGGTGCTTGCCACCACGCCCAGCTAATTTTTAAATTTTTTGTTGAGATGGGGTGTTGCTGTGTTACCCAGGCTGGTCTCGAACTCTTGGGCTCAGTCAGTCCTCCTGCCTCAGCTTCCCAAAGTGCTGGGATTACGGGCATGAGCCATCATATCCAGCTGCTTTTTTTTTTTTTCCTGAGATGGAGTCTTGCTCTGTTGCCCAGGTTGGAGTGCAGTGACGCGATCTTGGCTCACTGTAACCTCTGCCTCCCCGGTTCAAGTGATTCTCCTGCCTCAGTCTTCAGAGTAGGTGGGACTACAAGCACCTGCCCCCATGCCCAATTAATTTTTGTATTTTTAGTAGAGATGGGTTTTGCCATGTCGATCAGGCTGGTCTTGAACTCCTGACCTCAGGTGATCCACCTGCCTCGGCCTCACAAAGTGCTGGGATTACAGGCTTGAGCCACTGCCCCTGGCCTTTTTTTTTTTTTTTTTGAAATAAAAGTCTTGCTCTGTCGCCCAGACTGGAGTGCAGTGGCACAATCTTGACTCAGTCCAACCTCCACCTCCTAGGTTCAAGTGATTCTCATGCCTCAGCCTCTTGGGTAGCTGGGATTACAGGCGTGCACCAACATGTCCAGCTAATTTATGTATTTTCAGTAAAGACAGGGTTTTACCGTGTTGGCCAGGCTGGTCTTGAAATCCTGGCCTCAAGTGATCTGCCTGCCTTGGTTTCCCACAATGCTGGGATTACAGGTGTGAGCCACTGTGCCCAGCTCTTCTTTTTTATTTTATTTTATTTTTTTGAGATGGAGTTTCACTCTTGTTGCCAAGGCTGGAGTGCAATGGTGTGATCTTGGCTCACCACAACCTCTGCCTCCTGGGTTCAAGTGATTCTCCTGCCTCAGCCTCTTGATTAGCTGGGATTACAGGCATGTGCCACCATGCCTGACTAATTTTGTATTTTTAGTAGAGATGGGGTTTCTCCATGTTGGTTAGGCTGGCCTCGAACTCCTGACCTCAGGAAATCCGCCCACCTCGGCCTCCTAAAGTGCTGAGATTACAGGCATGAGCCACCGTGCCTGACCCCTGCTTATTCTTTATTCATCTAAAATCATTGCTGAGATTTTAGGTTTTAGGAGGAGACTGCTTTCAGTAGGACTTCATATAAAATTGAAGTGCTCTTTAGAAAACAGAAATATTGGTTGGGTGCGGTGGCTCATGCCTGTAATCCCAGCACTTTGGGAGGCCGAGGCGGGTGTGTCATGAGGTCAGGAGATCGAGACCATCCTGGCTAACACAGTGAAACCCCATCTCTACTAAAAATACAAAAAATTAGCTGGGCGTGGTGGCGGGCGCCTGTAGTCCCAGCTACTCGGGAGGCTGAGGCAGGAGAATGGCGTGAACCCAGGAGGTAGAGCTTGCAGTGAGCCTAGATCGCGCCACTGCATGATCTAGCCTGGGCGAAGACTCCGTCTCAAAAAACAAACAAACAAACAAGAAAACCAGAATTATTTTTGGTTTGTTTTGTTTTTCAGAATTGTTTTGTTAGTGTAGTGTTTTATTAAATTTCAAAATAATTTTGTTTATTTATGTATTCATTCATTCATTTTGAGATGGAGTGTCACTCTGTTGCCCTGGCTGGAGTACAGTGGTGCAATCACAGCTCACTGCTGCTCCGCCTCCTGGGTTCAAGTAATTCTCCTGCCTCAGCCTCCTGGGTAGCTGGAATTACAGGCACACACCATAACACAGAGCCAATTTTTGTGTTTTTAGTAGAGATGGGGTTTCACTATTTGGCCAGGGTGGTCTTGAACTCCTGACCTCAAGTGATCCACCTGCCTCAGCCTCTCAAAGTGCTGGAATTACAGGCATGAGCCACTGCACCTGGCCTTTAAGGCCTGTAATCCCGGCACTTTGGGAGGCTGAGGCAGGTGAATCGCCTGAGGTCAGGAGTTTGAGACCAGCCTGGCCAACATGGTGAAACCCCATCCCTACTAAAAGTATAAAAATTAGCTGGGCGTGATGGCGTGCACCTGTAACCCCAGCTACCCGGGAGGCTGAAGCAAGAGAATCACTGGAACCCAGGAGGCAGAGGCTGTAGTGAGCTGAGGTCACACCACGGCACTCCAGCCTGGGTGACACAGCAAGACTCCATCTGAAAAAAAAAAAAAAAATTGGCTGGGCACGGTGGCTTACGCCTGTAATCCCAGCACTTTGGGAGACCAAGGCGGGCGTTCACGAGGTCAGGAGATCGAGACCATCCTGGCTAACGCAGTGAAACCCTGTCTCTACTAAAAAATAGAAAAAGTTAGCTGGGCGTGGTGGTGGGCACCTGTAGTCCCAGCTACTTGGGAGGCTGAGGCAGGAGAATGACATGAACCTGGGAGGCGGAGCTTGCAGTGAGCTAAGATTATGCCACTGCACTCCAGCCTGAGCGACAGAGCGAAACTGTCTCAAAAAAAAAAAAAAAGAAAAAGAATAATAATAATAATATAGTTACCGAGTTCCAAATTAAAAAGATATGAAAGAGTCTCTAATGAAGAATTTCCCTCTGACCCTTGATGGGCTTTTTTTTTAAATGAATTTTTATGGGAAATTTCAAACTTTTAAAAGTGGATAGAAGTTGGGCACAGTGGCTTACACCTGTAATTCCATCACTTTGGGAGGCCGAGATGGGAGGATCACTGGAGCCCAGAAAGTCAAGACCAGCCTGGGCAACATGGCGAGACTAGAGACTGTGTCTCTACTAAATAAACCCGGCGAGAGTAGTGTGATGAGCCCCCATGTACCCATTATCCAGTTCTGGTCTTGTTTCATCTTTTTCCTGCTATCCCACTGAATTTGCCCTAATGGTAGATTTCCTTTAAAGCAGGGTGAAAGTCTGTCTTTTGCAGCTATTCCAATGCAGAACATTGCCTTTTTTTTTTTCTTTTTGAGATGGAGTTTCACTCTGGTACCCAGGCTGGAGTGCAGTGTCACGATCTCGGCTCACTTCAACCTCCGCCTCTCAGATTCAAGCGATTCTCCTGCCTCAGCCTCCCAAGTAGCTGGGATTACAGGCTTCCACCATCACAACTGGCTAATTTTTGTATTTTTGGTAGAAACGGGGCTTCGCCATTTTGGCCAGACTGCTCTTGAACTCCTGACCTACAGTGATCCGCCCACCTTGGCCCCAAAGTACTACGGTTACAGACGTGAGCCACCATGCCCAGCTCAGAACATTACCTTTTATTAAAATCTCTGTGGCTGCCATTTAAGAGCGTTTCCACTCACACTGATCCCTTCGAGATTATTATCTGTAGCTACATTTTACTTGCTATTCTATGCTGCTTTCCTTTCTAACCAGTATCTTTTTTCCTTAGTCTTTATACCAAGTATTTTGCAGCTGTATCCTGTAATTCTACCAGGGTTTCTTCTTTGTGATAAATGGCCAGTTGGCTCGTCTTTAAAAAAATCTCTTTCAGCTGGGCACAGTGGCTCACGCCTATAATCCCAGCACTTTGGGAGGCTGAGGTGGGCAGATCACTTGAGGTCAGGAGTTCGAAACCAGCTTGGCCATCATGGTGAAACCTCGTCTCTACTAAAAATACCAAAAATTAGCTAGGCACGGTGGTGCGTGCCTGTAATCCGAGCTACTTGGCAGGCTGAGGCAGGAGAATCGCTTGAACCTGGGAGGCAGTGGTTGCAGTGAGCTGAGATTGTGCCACCGCACTCCAACCTGGGCGACAGAGTGAGACTCCATCTCAAAAAAAAAAATTTTTTTTTTAAGAGATTTTCTGAAAGGAGAGGGAGTAAAAAAGTAGAGGGGTTGAAAGTGGTTTAATTCCTTAAAGGTGAGAACTCTATTTGGGTTTGTTGTTATTGCTCAGAGCCTCTGTTGAGTTCCCTTCTGAGGAGGATGCCAGAATTAGAGACTCTGGAGATCATGAAGTTGGTGAATTGCCCAGAGACCTTCACACCAGACATGAGATGCATCATGGGCGAGTCTCCTGCAGTGCAGGGCTACTTTGTCCTGGCAGGAATGAACTCTGCTGGCCTTTCATTTGGTGGAGGAGCCGGAAAGTAAGTCTTTCTCCCTCAGAGTCAGCTGTGAACATAAGTCAGCTTGCTGGGTCTCTTCCCTTCTAGAATTGTTGTTAATATGATGTGTGGTATATTTAATCTAGTATGTTAAGACTAATAAGAAGATACATGTAATTTTGGAGTTGTCCCCTGCATAGGAGACTCCCCATGTTCCAGAAATGTCATCTGGCAAAATGTTTTTGCAACTCATCTTTTGGAGTTAGCCACAGATCCTGTGGGATATTCTTTTATACTTTTTCTGTTGTAACAAATATTGGTCATTTGAGTGTGTATTTGAGTTTGGTAGACAAGTATGTTGATTGAGGTAGGTATCTGAACTAGGTAATACACGGTTTGTTTTTTAGACAGAGTCTTCCTCTGTCGCCCAGGCTGGAATGCAGTGACATGATCTCAGCTCACTGCAACCTCCACTTCCTGGGTTCAGGCTATTCTCCTGCCTTAGCCTCCCGAGTAGCTGGGATTACAGGTGTGTGCCAGCACACCTGGCTAATTTTTGTATTTTTAGTAGAGACAGAGTTTCTCCACGTTGGTCAGGCTGGTCTCGAACTCCTGACCTCAGGTGATCCATCTGCCTTGGCCTCCCAGAGTGCTGGGATTACGGGCGTGAGCCACCTGGCTCATGTTGAAACTTTTTTTTTTTTTGGTAGAGACGGAGTCTTACTATGTTGCCCAGGTTGGTCTCAAACTCCTGACTTCAAGCAATCCCCTGCTTTAGCCTCCCAAAGTTGTGGGATTACAGGCATCAGCCAATGTGTCTGGCCAGCTTATATGTTAAATACCTCCTAGGGAATCTTATCATCTGGGGTAAAATCCTCATAGTAGTCTTTTCAGAGCAGTACACAGACCCATGTTCGTTTCTTCCAGAAAAGTTAAGGAAATTGCCCAAAACCATTCAGCTGGTCTGTGGCAATTTAGGGTCTTTTGATTCTATTAGTTCTCAATTTGTAGAAATTAGTTTTATCTTCTCAAATCTCAGACCTGAGTCCCAACAAGTGCCCTTTGTCTATATAGGTACCTTGCTGAATGGATGGTACATGGTTATCCCTCAGAAAACGTTTGGGAATTGGACCTGAAACGTTTTGGAGCCCTCCAGAGCAGCCGTACCTTTCTGCGCCACCGGGTCATGGAAGTCATGCGTAAGTGAAGCATTATCACAGTTGCTCCTAGTTGCAGTTATCTTCCCGGTGGTCCGTGTTGTCATTCAGAAGGAGCAAAGTTTTCCTCAGTTCTTTAACAAGCACTTTGAGTTGGGCATCTGATTTGACTGTTTCAGGCCTGAGTAAGGGGCTTTAAGCACCTGGTGATATATACATAACGTTTTCTTCAGTGCATTGGACCTTGTTTCCTTCTGGGAACAAGAAAGTAGAACAGGATTTACAGATGGTACATAGCAGCTTCCTAAATATTCTAAGCAATGCATTCTTCCCAGTTTGCCTTGAGAGCCCCTATGTCGAAGTGAATGCTTTCTCACTCCCACATTTTTTTTTTCGAGAAAATGCTTTCTCGTTCCCCACTTAGTTTTTTCTTTCCAAGTCAGAGAATTTTTCCACGTTATTCTCAGAGCTTCAGGCTTCCGTGAGTGACTTTCATCGTTAATCCACCCTACAGCAGCGAGATTGGGAACCACTTCTCATATAAATACAAAACATACATTCCTGCTCTCACTCCCTTGTTCTCACCCTGCTGCAACTTTGAAGGATTGGCCACTTCATCTTAATTTGTTATTCTACCTTGATCTCTGATTTATTTTCTAGGAAACCCTAAGAAAGCTTTTGTATCGGCCGGGCGCGGTGGCTCAAGCCTGTAATCCCAGCACTCTGGGAGGCCGAGGCGGGCAGATCACGAGGTCAGGAGATCGAGACCATCCTGGTAACACGGTGAAACCCCGTCTCTACTAAAAAATACAAAAAATTAGCCGGGCGCGGTGGTGGGCGCCTGTAGTCCCAGCTACTCGGGAGGCTGAGGCAGGAGAATGGCGTGAACCCGGGAGGCGGAGCTTGCAGTGAGCTGAGATCCGGCCACTGCACTCCAGCCCGGGCGACAGAGCGAGACTCTGTCTCAAAAAAAAAAAAAAAAAAAGCTTTTGTATCAGGAATTGAACCAAACCATGTGGGTTCAAGTTGTAATTTCATTTTCCTGTACTGAGGAGCTGTTCTCAGACTTTGCCAAATGATATCTAAATATTTTGGATATACTTATGCTCAGCACTAAGTTTCTGTGTTGGCTGTGACCACCATTCTTGGTTACAAGTAAACTGTTAGTTTGGTAGTTGAACAACATTGATGGTGAGGACTCTGGATGGCCTTTAATGCCTGAGTGCTGACTTTTGGCCTGGGAAGAGGATGTACATCCATGGAGATGAAGGACCTAACAGCGATATGTTTAACTGCCAAGGTTCTTTAATTTTAGCAAATACTTTGGTTAAAATGTTGAACTTGGCTGGGCGTGGTGGCTCATGCCTGTAGTCCCAGCACTGTGGGATGCTGAGGGAGGCAGATCACTTGAGGTCAGGAGTTTGAGACCAGCCTAGACAATGTAGCAAAACTGTCTGTACTAAAACCAAAACCAAAAAATTAGCCGTGCATAGTGGCACACACCTAAAATCCCAGCTACTTGGGAGGCTGAGGTAGGCGAATCACCTGGGGAAGTTGAGGCTGTAGTGAGCTATGACGGCGCCACTACATACTCCAGTCTGGGCAGTGGGACTGAGACCCTGTCTCAAAAAAATAAAAAATGAAAGTTTTTTTTTTTTTTTAGAGGTGAACTATTATAAGCCTAGATTTCCCCACCCATCGTTACTTTGGAACCTGTGCAAATCATAATTGAGCTTGAGCTTCTCCTTGGTGATATGACACTTTTGGTAACCTTCTCCAATTCTCGTGAAATAGAAATGGCAGGCACATAGAAAATGGGGAAGGTGCCAGGCGCGGTGGCTTATGCCTGTAATCCCAGCACTTTGGGAGGCCAAGGTGGGCGGATCACTTGAGGTCAGGAGGTCTAGCCTGACCAACATGGCGAAACCCTGTCTCTACTAAAAATATAAAAATGTAGCCAGGTGTGGTGGTACGTGCCTGTGATCCCAGCTACTTGGCAGGCTGAGGCAGGACAATCACTTGAACCTGGGAGGCGGAGGTTGCAGTGAGCCAATATCGTACCACTGCACTCTAGCCTGGGCGATAGAGTGAGACTCCGTCTCAAAAAAAAAAAAAAAAAAAAAGGAAAATGGGGAAGGTAGAATCTAAAGTACCAGGATATGGACAGATTGTCACCATGCAGAGAACCCCACCTGGCTTCCTTCTGTCTCCCAACCTCCCCCAGCCTTGATGTACCTTTTGTTTGGAATGCTGTGAGATCAGGTCTTCTCTTTGCAAGGGACCATAGATCACAGTTTTCTGGCTTTTTTTACTTCTTGTTGTTGAAGATTGGACATTAAGGGAAATGAATTCCCCCCCACCCCGGCCCGAGACAGTCTTGCTCTATTGCCCAGGCTGGAGTGCAGTGGCACAATTTCGGCTCACTGCAACCTCTGCCTCCTGGGTTCAAGCAATTCTCCTGCTTCAGCCTCCCGAGTGGCTGGTATTACAGGTGCCTGCCACCATGCTTGGCTAATTTATGTATTTTTAGTAGAGACAGGGTTTTACCATGTTGGCCAGGCTGATCTCGAACTCCTGACCTCATGATCTGCCCTCCTTGAACTCCCAAAGTGCTGGGTTTACAGACATGAGCCACCGCACCTGGCCTAAGAGAAACGAATACTGACCCTAGCTTTGTTGTGTGAATAATGTCATTGGTACAATAGAATGTAACTTCTCAGATTTCAAAGCCACCTAATCAAGCTACAATACATAACCTTTCACTTGAGAAGTAAGTTATCAGGGAGGAAATGTCTATCATAGGTCTGAGATCCTAACACAGGCACGATGAAGAATTGAGTGCTGTTTTTTCGCACTTTGTTACCACCTGTGTCCCACTTAGTAACCTTCATCTCTGCTATGAAGCTTAGCAAGGTTTAGGACCCTGACTTTTCTCCCAACTAATGTGGAATGCTGAATGTGAGTACAGGCCGTGTCATGCCGTGACACGTAGCTCTGTACCTCCAGGGAGGGACGACAGCAGCTTGTCAGGATTGTCTTTCCTTCTGGAGCATGCCTGATACACTCGGTAATTTTGAAAATTAGACTCCATTAGCCTGGAAATTGGGCTGGGCACAGTGGCTCACACTTGTAATCCCAGCACTCGGGAGGCCGGGGCAGGCAGATCACCTGAGGTCAGGAGTTTGAGACCAGCCTGACCAACATGGAGAAACCCCATCTCTACTAAAAA
This sequence comes from Macaca nemestrina, assembly GCF_043159975.1. Lineage (NCBI taxonomy): Eukaryota > Metazoa > Chordata > Mammalia > Primates > Cercopithecidae > Macaca > Macaca nemestrina. The sequence goes on along the minus strand of NC_092142.1, from coordinate 73,212,137 downwards.
TACAAAAAATTAGCCTGGCACGGTGGCGCGTGCCTGTAATCCCATCTACTTGGGAGGCTGAGGCTGGAGAATCGCTTAAACCTAGGAGGCGGAGGTTGCGGTGAGCCGAGATTGTGCCACTGCACTCCAGCCTGGGCAACAAGAGCAAAACTCCATCTCCAAAAAAAAAAAAAAAAAAAAAGACTACGTTAGCCTGGAAAGCTCTTTTGAATAGAAACAACTTCAGAGTCTAGTGGATATTGGCTACTCAGGTCGCGAATCTGTGTCTTGGGCTTTGATAGACTACTCTTGTCTGTCTAGCTTTGATGTATGATCTGAAGGTTCCCCGCTGGGACTTCCAGACCGGTAGGCAGTTACGCACCTCTCCTCTCTACGACCGGCTGGATGCACAGGGAGCCAGGTGGATGGAGAAACACGGATTTGAGAGGCCAAAGTACTTTGTTCCCCCTGACAAGGGTAAGAAGTCACGTTCTCATTTTTGCTCTTTTTTTTTTTTTTGTACTGGGAATTAATAAAATGTATTTTCAAGTGCATAAGCTAGAATGTGTTACAGAAGAATAAGAACCACCTGGACTACACTAAACTCTACAGGGAGACTCTCCAGTGTAAGTTCCCTCATTTTCTTTCCACCTTGTGATTTTTCCATTCCGTAGACCTCCTGGCATTGGAGCAGAGCAAGACTTTCTATAAGCCAGATTGGTTTGACATCGTGGAGTCTGAAGTCAAGTGCTGTAAGGAAGCTGTGTGTGTCATTGACATGTCCTCTTTCACAAAGTTTGAGATAACAGTAAGTATTTGGGAACCAAAATAATGGATTAGGAAACTGCATATTTATTGAATGCCTTTTGTTTTTCTTCTTCAAAACTGATTCCTGAGTGGGTGCAGTGGCTCATGCTTGTTTTCCCAGCACTTTGGGAGGCCAAGGGGGCATGGATCACCTGAGGTCAGGAGTTCAAGACCAGCCTGGCCAAGATGGTGAAAGCCCGTTTCTACTAAAAATACAAAAATTAAGGCCAGGAGGGGTGGCTCACACCTGTAATCCCAGCAGTTTGGGAGGCCAAGACGGCAGATCACCTGAGATCAGGAGTTCAAGACCAGCCTGGCCAACGTGGCGAAATCGTCTCTACCAAAAATACAAAAAATTAGCCAGGCGTGGTGGCGGGCACTTGTAATCCCAGCTACTTGGGAGGCTGAGGCAGGAGAATTGCTTGAAACCAGGAGATGGAGGCTGCAGTGAGCTGAGATTGCACCGTGGCACTCCAGCCTGGGTGATAAGAACGAATGTCTCAAAAAAAAAAAAAAAAAAGCCGGGCGTGGTGGCGGGCGCTTATAATCCCAGCTAGTAGGGAGGCTGAGGCAGGAGAATCACATGAACCCAGGAGGTGGTAGTTGCAGTGAGCTGAGATTGTGCCACGGCACTCAGCCTGGGCAACAGAGTGAGACTCCATCTAAAAAATAACACAAAAACAAAAAACTGATTTCTTAAGAATTCTGGTATATTTTTGTGTTTCATCTGTATCGTAACATTTTTCTGAAATTTTAGCTCCTTGTTTCAGATTTTTGATTTGCTAGAGAGGCCTGTTTATCATAAGAATCAATAGCTAGCATTGCCTGGAGCTTCTTGCAGTGGAGTACGTCTGCAAATGTTGTCACGTGGGAATTGGCTGATTGAATTTTCTCAGTGAGGTTCATTGCTGGTGGGGCCATGTGGCCCAGCCAGGTGCTCTCACGCTCACTCTCTCTTGTTTCATTCCCTAACCCTGCAGTCCACTGGGGATCAGGCATTAGAAGTTCTACAGTACCTCTTTTCCAATGACCTGGATGTGCCTGTGGGCCACATTGTGCATACCGGCATGCTCAACGAGGGTGGAGGGTATGAAAATGACTGCAGCATAGCACGACTGAACAAGCGCAGGTGAGATGAGCTGCCGTTGTCTCTGCTCCCTCCAACACATTGATTCCTTAGGGGTACTGTAGCAGAGGCTTTCAGGAGCTTCTCCAGGAACCATAAATCCCAGGGACTAAGAATCATTACATGAAATCAAAACCAGTTTATTAACAGTCCTAAACAAAAAGAAATCACCAGGAGGAAAATTTTAAAAAGCCCACCAGATTATGTACCCTAGTGGGAGAAGATGCCTTGTCTTTTTTTTTTTTTTTTTTTTGGAGACAGGGTCTGACTTTGTCACCCAGGCTGGAGTGCAGTGATGTGATCATGGATCCCTGCAGCCTCCACCTCCTGGGCTCAAGTGATCCTCCCACCTCAGCTTTCTAAGTAGCTGGGACCGCAGGTACCACCACCACACCCAGCCAATTTTTGTGTGTTTTGTAGAGATAGGATTTTGCCACATTGCCCAGGCTGGTCTTGAACACCTGAGCTCAAGCAATCCGCCCACCTTGGCCTCCCAAAGTGCTGGGATTACAGGCCTGAGCCACTGTGCCTAGCCGATGTCTTACGTTAATAAATCTGTATAATTTCTTGGCACTAACAGGAAGCTAGAATTTTGTTTTGTTGTTAGGTGGTATATCCTAGAATGGTGCTACTGGCCTTCTGTGAAAGCTAAGAAATCTTTTCCTAGTGTTTGCCTCATTGCTTTGAAACTAAGTAAGATTTGATTGTTTCTTGATCCTTTTTCTGCTGCCTGCTTTTGATTATTTTGGGGTCTCACTTTTCAGTTTCTTCATGATCTCTCCAACTGACCAGCAGGTCCACTGTTGGGCTTGGCTTAAGAAACACATGCCGAAAGACAGCAACCTGCTCCTGGAGGACGTCACCTGGAAGTACACAGGTACGGGGGCCTCAGGCTCTGCCACGTGGAAAAGGCCAGCAGATGCAGATATGTCTTCCACGTTTGCCTTCTTTACATTTGACCCTCAAAAATGAACGTTAGAGTTAGCATAGAAGAGGCTCTCTGGTCATAGGAAATTGATCTCTAGGGCGCAGTGGCTCACGCCTGTAATCCCAGCACTTTTGGAGGCCGAGGTGGGCAGATCACTAGGTCAGGAGTTCAAGACCAGCTTGGCCTATATGGTGAAACCCCATCTCTACTAAAAATACAAAAATTAGCTGGGCATGGTGGCACATGCCTATAGTCCCGGCTACTTGGGAGGCTGAAGCAGAAGAATCACTTGAATCTGGGAGGCAGAGGTTGCAGTGAACCCAGATCGCACCACTGCACTCCATCCTAGACAAGTGAGACTCCGTCTCAAAAAAAAAAAAAAGAAAAGAAAATTGAAGGCTGGACACAGTGGCTTACACCTGTAATCCCAGCACTTTGGGAGGCCAAGGTGGGCGGATCATGAGGTTGGGAGTTCAAGACCAGCCTGGCCAACATGATGAAACCCCATCTCTACTAAAAATACAAAAATTAGCTGGACATGGTGCACGCCTATAGTCCCAGCTACTTGGAAGGCTGAGGCAGGAGAATCGTTTGAGTCTGGGAGGCAATGGTTGCAGTGAGCCGAGATCATGCCATTGTACTGTAGCCTGGGCAACAGAGCAAGACTTTGTCTCAAAAAAAAAAAAAAGTAGATTTCTAAGACTTTTTTTTTTTTTTTTTTTTTTTTTTTTTGAGACAGGATCTTGCTCTGTTGCCCAAGCTGGAATGTAGTTGCACCATCGTAACTCACTGCAGCGTCAACCTCCTGGGCTCAAGCAGTCCTCCCACCTCAGCCTCCAGAGTAGCTGGAACCACAGGCACATGCCACTCCACCTAACTAATTTTTAATTATATTTATTTATTTATGTATTTGTTTGTTTATTTTGAGATGGAGTCTCACTCTGTTGCCCAGGCTGGAATGCAGTGGTGCGATCCCCCCTCACTGCAACCTCTACCTCCTGGGTTCAAGCGATTCTCCTACCACAGCCTCCTGAGTAGCTGAGATTACAGGCACATGCCACCATGCCAATTTTTTTTTTTTTTTGAGGCAGAGTGTTGCTCTGTCGCCCAGGCTGGAGTGCAGTGGTGTGATCTCGGCTCACTGAAAGCTCTGCCTTCCAGTTTCACGCCATTCTCCTGCCTCAGCCTCCCAAGTAGCTGGGACTACAGGCGCCCACCACCACGCCCAGCTAATTTTTTGTATTTTTAGTAGAGACGGGGTTTCACCATGTTAGCCAGGATGGTCTCAATCTCCTGACCTCGTGATCCACCCACCTCGGCCTCCCAAAGTGCTGGGATTACAGGCGTGAGTTATTTTTTATATTTTTGGTAGAGATGGGTTTCACCATGTTGGTAAGGCTGGTCACGAACTTCTGACCTCAGATAATCCACCCACCTTGGTCTCCCAAAGTGCTCAGATTACGGGCATGAGCCACCATGCCCAGCCCCTTCCTCTTTTTGTAGGTGAAGTGTGAAATGAGTTAGTGCTTTGGTTTCTATTTGTTTTGTTCACTGCTATATCCCCTACAGCTTGCATGTAGGAGGTCATTTATTTTTTGAATGAATGAGTAAATTTTAAAGTTTTTTTTTTTTTTTAATAAGTACCTAATTTTTCTTATTTTTTTTTTTTTGAGACGGTGTCTTGCTCTCTCGCCCAGGCTGGAGTGCAGTGGCGCAGTCTCGGCTCACTGCAAGCTCCACGTCCCATTCTCCTGCTGCAGCCTCCCAAGTAGCTGGGACTACAGGCTCCCACCACCATGCCCGGCTAATTTTTTGTATTTTTAGTAGAGACGGGGTTTCACCGTGTTAGCCAGGATGGTATTGATCTCCTGACCTCGTGATCCGCCCCATCTCGGCCTCCCAAAGTGCTGGCATTACAGGCGTGAGCCACCGCGCCCAGCCATGAGTACCTAATTTTTAAGGATGACTTGGTTCCCTGATTTTCTCACCCTCAGCCGTCTCAACTTAATCCCTCCCGCCCTCCTACCTAACTGATCTTGCTCCTTGGCCCCACCAGCGTTTGCTCTCCCAGGCCCTCATTCTCAATTCCTTGTAGTAGCGAATATGATTTACGTCCTGCTCCTGGATTGGCATGCTACAGAATGTTACTGAATAAAAGTCATGTTCTAGCCTGGCTTAGGATGGATGATGTGTAATTAGCACAAGCTGATATCCCAAACACCGGTGTCTGGAATAATGCTTTCCTTATGTAGTAAGCATTAGGATATCTTTGAAGTGGATTTAGCTTCTCCGAATTTAAAGTCCATATACTTTTTGGTTGGGCAGATCTCCTCCGGGTACTGATTTGGGTTGGGGCTTCTTCCATCACTTAGCCGTGCTGGGAAAAGGAGGAGAACGGAAATTGTGTGGGCAGTTATGGCCAGCCGTGCTGCATTCACAGGCCCTGTTGGCAGAGGTGTATTCACCAGAATCGGGGTGCTTAGCATCCATCCTTGGAGTGCCTAAGCAAAGGGACGTATTCCTGGTCTCAGCACCCAGGCCTGGCTATAGCTGAGCAAGTCTAGAGTAGACCTTTCCGATTGGCTCACCTGTTCAGCAGGAGAGCTGGACATCTCTTGTTCTTTTCCATTTAGCCCTCAATCTGATTGGCCCTCGAGCTGTGGATGTGCTGTCCGAGTTGTCCTATGCCCCTATGACTCCAGACCACTTCCCAAGCCTCTTTTGCAAGGTGAGTGCTGATAAAGTTCTGTTTTTAAATGGGTAGAGAATGTGTCTTTCATAGCGGTGGCAGCTCCCTGTTCTTACTATGGTGTTAACACCCACAAAGTGTGTCTTGGCTGGGTGAGGTGGCTCATGTCCCAGCACTTTAGGTGGCTAAGGCAGGTGGATCACCCAAGGTCAGGGGTTTGAGACCAGCCTGGCCAACATGGTGAGACCCTGTCTCTGTTAAAAATACAAAAATTAGCCAGGTGTGGTCACACACGCCTATAATCCCGGCTACTTGTGAGGCCGAGGCTCGGGAATCACTTGAACCCGGGAGGCAGAGGTTGCAGTGAGCCGAGAACACGCCACTGCACTCCACCTGGGTGACAGAGTGAGACTATGTCTCAAATAAAAGAGTGCGCTGGGCCGGGCACGGTGGCTCAAGCCTGTAATCCCAGCACTTTGGGAGGCCGAGACGGGCAGATCACGAGGTCAGGAGATCGAGACCATCCTGGCTAACACAATGAAACCCCGTCTCTACTAAAAATACAAAAAAATTAGCCGGGCGAGGTGGCGGGCGCCTGTAGTCCCAGCTACTCGGGAGGCTGAGGCAGGAGAATGGCGTAAACCCGGGAGGCGGAGCTTGCAGTGAGCTGAGATCCGGCCACTGCACTCCAGCCTGGGCGACAGAGCCAGACTCCATCTCAAAAAAAAAAAAAAAAAAGAGGCCAGGTGCAGTGGCTCATGCCTGTAATCCCAGCACTCTGGGAGGCCGAGCTGGGCAGATCATGAAGTCAGGAGTTCAAGACCAGCCTGGCCAACTGGCAAAACCCCATCTCTACTAAAAATACAAAAATTAGTCGGATGTGGTGGTACATGCCTGTAATCCTAGCTACTCGGGATGCTGAGGCAGGAGAATCACTTGAACCTGGGAGGCGGAGGTTATAGTGAGCCGAGATCGTGCCATTGCACTCCAGCCTGGGCAATATATTGAGTGCGATTCTACCTCAAAAATAAATAATAAATAAATAAATACAAAAATACAAAAATTAGCCAGGCGTGGTGGTGCATGCCTGTGGTCCCAGCTACTCGGGAGGCTGAGGCAGGAGAATGGCTTGAACCTGGGAGGCAGATGTTGCAGCCATTGCACTCCAGGTTACTGCACAAGATTGCGCCATTGCACTCCAAGTTAAGTGACAGAGCAAGACTCTGTCTCAAAAAAAAAAAAAAAAAAATGTGCTGCCCTTCATTAGCAAAGAAGTGACTGAGTATATTTATTTGTTGTTATTATTTTGAGGCAGAGTTTCACTCTTGTTGCGCAGGCTGGCATGCAATAGTGAGATCTCGGCTCACTGCAACTTCCACTTCCCGGGTTCAGGCGATTCTCCTGTTTCAGCCTCCTGAGTAGCTGGGATTATAAGTGCCCACCACTATGCCCTGCTAATTTTTTGTATTTTTAGTAGAGACAGGGTTTCACCATGTTGGCCAGCCTGGTCTCGAACTCCTGACCTCAGGTGATCCGCCCACCAAGGCCTCCCAAAGTGCTGGAATTACAGGTGTTAGCCACTGTGCCTGGCCTTATCTGTTTATTTTTTACACTCCAAGCTTTCCTTATTTGATAAGCATTAGGATATCTTTGAAGTGGATTTAGGTTCTCTAAATGTAAAGTCTGTATGCTTTTTGGTTTCTGTAACACTGGATCAAAATTTGAAGTTACAGGATTATGACGCACACAAAAATGCCTGTCGAAGTTAGGTCCCTTCTCTCCATGCGGTGTGGTCTCTTTTCTGTACACAGAGTAACTTCTGTGTCTGTGGCATCTTCAGAGAAGAAATGGCGTAGGTGAATCTCTGAACTTCTTACATAATTTTCTTTCCTGTAAGTGGCTACCAGAGCTGAGTGAAACAAACTGTAATCGAATGAAAGCAATGACAACAGAATCCTCCCCAGGAAGCAGCTGATTAGAGACAGCCAAACGGACAGACATCTTGGCAACCTGTAACCAGCAACTTCCAGGCAGTTACTGATGGAGACTCTTGGAAGTTCACCCAAAGTTGGTAACACCTACAAATTGTTTCACAGTTTTCCTTCTCCGAGGCAAAGTGAAGCAACAGAAAACTCTCCACTGTTAGCTGTCAGTGGACCCCTCCCAGTGTTCACTCTCCTGCTTGGAAGAGTGACCCGTATGCTCAACACCCGGCGAGTGCCACATCCTGTCAGCCTCCTATGGAAGCACTTCACTTCAGTGCTGTCTGGGACTTTCCACTTTCCTTTATAGGAACAGTGATTGCATCAGTGGCCGCTGTTAGGGAACTGAGCATCTATGTAACATGTCCTGAGAATCAGAAGCCCGTCTTTGACCCCAGGATAGCAGATGAATCATGTCTGTGGGCATCCGGCATCATCTTTTGTATGGCAGGTGGCCAGGGTTTGTCTGTTGAGTCCCCCAGAGAAGACACTCGCCTTGTCCTCATTGTGCCTGCAACCCCCGACTAACACAAGGACCTGGCAAAGAGGAATATTTTGTGCTTGTCAAAGACTTCCCTCCACTCTCCACCATCAGCTTGGCTAAAACTCCTGAGATGGTAACAGTAGCAAGTAGAGGTGTCACAGAGGCAGTGCTCCATTCTCAGTGCCTCAGGACCTGGAAATTCACCGCTTTCAGGATGAAATTCTTGCCTTGGCGTCTGTTTCACTCAACAGTAAGCAGAGGGTGCAGCACTAATGAAAGGTTTCCCCAGGCGTCCCACCTTAACAAGCAATGTGAGTGCCCAGGCTGACTGCTAACTTTGTCCCTGCAGGAGATGAGCGTGGGCTATGCAAATGGGATCCGGGTGATGAGCATGACGCACACAGGAGAGCCAGGATTCATGCTGTACATCCCCATAGAGGTGAGAGGGCACCCTTCCCTTCTTCCCACAACCACTGTGGGGTGCCGGCACTCCCGGCATTCACCAGCACTGGCAGGTTTGGAGAGCTGTATCTGATTGGGCCTTGGGAACTGAGGTAGGCTGCATTGAAGAGATTTGACCATTTTTAACTAAGTTATATAAGTTTTTTTGAATAGGTAATACATTTAAAAAGTCTTTGGCGCCGTCTGATCAGTTCTCACCAACTGTCACCAATAATATTAGTATTTAATATGGCACTTGAGATTTGTATGCATATTGCAAGCAAATTTATAATTAATTTTTTTTTTTTTTGAGACACAGTCTCACTCTGTTGCCCAGGGTGGAGTGCAATGGCATGACCATGGCTCACTGCAGCCTCGACCTCCTGGGCTCAAGCCACCCTCCCACCTCAGCCTCCCGAGTAGCTGGGACTGTAGGCATGTGTCACCATACCTGGCTAATTTTTGTAATTTTTTGTAGAGACGGATTTTGCCATGTCACTCAGGCTGGTCTCAAACTCCTGACCTCAGGTGATACACCCACCTTGTCCTCCCAAAGTGCTGGGATTATAGGTGTGAGCCACCATACCCAGCCAAGCCCCCTTTTTAAAAACAGAAATGGAAGCATACTGCTATTCGTCATCCTGGGTTTTTTTTTTTTTCACTTCACAATTTTTTTTGTTTTGATTGAGGCAGAGTCTCACTCTGTCACCTAGGCTGGAGTATAGCGGCATAATTTCAGTTCACTGCAACCTTTGCCTCCCAGGTTCGAGTGATTCTCCCGCCTCAGCCTCCCAGGTAGTTGAGATTACAGGTGCACACCACCATGCCTGGCTGAATTTTGTATTTTTAGTAGAGATGGGGCTTCACCATGTTGCCCAGGCTTATCTCCAATTCCTGACCTCAAGTGGTCCACACACCTCGGCCTCCCAAAGTGCTGGGATTACAGGCGTGAGCCACTGCACCCAGCGTCACTTCACAATTTGTCTTAGAGCTCTTTCTTTGTTGGTGCCTAAAGAAAAAGAGCTTCCTTGTTCTTCTTTTCTTTATTTTTTAACAGTGGCATAGCATTCCATTCATTCATTCATTCCATTCATTCTAATTCATTCCGATACTAATAGACATTTATGATATTTCTAGTCTTTTGCTGTTATAAAAAGGTCTGCAGGCTGAGTTCAGTCTAATCATATGCAAATAGTAATAGTTTCTTCTTTTTCCACAATCTTTTCTTTCTTTTTTTTTTTTTTGAGATGAAGTCTCACTCTTATGCCCCAGGCTGGAGTGCAGTGGCGCAATCTAGGCTCACCGCAACCTCCGCCTCCCGGGTTCAAGCGATTCTCCTGCCTCAGCCTCCCGAGTAGCTGGGATTACAGGGCGTGCCACCACACCCAACTAATTTTTGTATTTTTAGTAGAGACGGGGTTTCACCATGTTGGCCAGGCTGGTTTTGAACTCCTAACCTTAGATGATCCGCCCACCTCGGTCTCCCAAAGTGCTGGGATTACAGGCATGAGCTGCCACGCCCGGCCCACAGTCTTTCTTCCCATAATTTCCTTCCTTTGTCCTATTGTGACAGGTAGCAACGATTGTAGGCATGCTTGTTTTCTTCTTGATGTTAGTCATATTACTTTTAGTGATAGGTTTTCTCTTAAATTTTTTTTTGTTGTTGTTGTTGTTTTTTGTTTTTTGTTTTTTTTGAGACGGAGTCTCGCTCTGTCGCCCAGGCTGGAGTGCGGTGGCCGGATCTCAGCTCACTGCAAGCTCCGCCTCCCGGGTTCACGCCATTCTCCTGCCTCAGCCTCCCGAGTAGCTGGGACTACAGGCGCCCACCACCTCGCCCAGCTATTTTTTTGTATTTTTTTAGTAGAGACGGGGTTTCACCGTGTTACCAGGATGGTCTCGATCTCCTGACCTCGTGATCCACCCGTTTTGGCCTCCCAAAGTGCTGGGATTACAGGCTTGAGCCACCGCGCCTGGCCTAAATTTTTTTTTTTTTTGGTGAGATAAGGCATTGCTCTATCACCCAGACTGGCTTATTGCAGCTTGACCTCCCAGGCTGAAGTGATCCTCCTGCCTCAGCCTCCTGAATAGCTGGGACTACAGGCATGTACCAACATTCCCAGCTAATTTTTTAATTTTATTTTTGTAGAGGCAGGGTCTTGCTATGTTGCCTAGGCTGGTCTCAGATTCCTGGACTCTAGTGATCCTCTCGCCTCAGCCTCCCGAAGTGTTGAGATTACACGTGTGAGCCACTGCCCCGACCTTATTTACTACCATTTTTTAGTGCAGTGGCATGATCATAGCTGACTGCAGCCTTCAACCTCTGGGCTCAAGCAGTCCTCCCACCTCAGCTTCCTGAGTAGGTAGGACCACAGGTGCCCAGCTATTTTGTTTTTTAAATTTATTGTTTAGACAGAGTCTCCCATTGTTGCCCAGGCTGGAGTGCAGTGGCACTATCTCGGCTCACTGCAAGCTCTGCCTCCCAGGTTCAAACGATTCTCCTGCCTCAGCCTCCTGAGTAGCTGGGACTACAGGCGCCCGCCACCACACCTGGCTAATTTTTTGTATTTTTAGTAGAGACAGGGTTTCACCGTGTTGGCCAGGATGGTCTCGATCTCCTGACCTCGTGATCTGCCTGCCTTGGCCTCCCAAAGTGCTAGGATTACAGGCATGAGCCACCGCACCCGGGCTATTTTTTTTTTTTTTATAGCAATGAGAGTCTGCATATGTTGCCCAGGCTGGACTCTAACTCTAGCCTCAAATGATCTTCTCATCTCAGCCTCCCAAAGTGTTGGGATTACCGGCATGAGCCACTGTGTCCAGCCCTCTTTTAACTATTTGAGCCACTGTGCCCGACCCTTTTTAAATTATTAAAGCACAGATATATCAGCGCATGAAATTTCATCTGCTTTTCCACACTCAGAAGTATTACAACAATATGAAGATGAAGAGATTGTTCAAGACTTGGGAAGAGTTTAAACAGATGCAGCTGCCATGGTTGGCCTGTGCAGACATATTGATTCTGAAGTGCCACCCAGTGGTTCAGGTGTTGTCACCTAGATGCTTGTGGTCACACCTCATCAGGAAGGGGAGGCTCTGTGGCTCTGGCAGCTTCATCCTTGCTTGGAGGCCTTGGTTTCGGCTTTCTGATTTCCCTGAGCTGTTCCCTTTCTTATGATTTTTCATGAGTCAAAGAGATTGTTTGTGCCACTCTTGGGTTCTCTATAAGCTGGCTTTTGTCCGGGAAGCTTATGTTTGTCTCTTTGAGAAAAGGTCTTCCAAAACATGGGGGCACATGGCAGATTCTCGTTTTGTTCACACTAAATCTCTGGTATTTTGTGAGAAGAATGAGTGAACGGTGGAGACCCACTCTTCTCTTTGATTTTGCCAACATTAGTCATGTAGTTGGATCTGGCCCAACGCTTGTCACCTGGTTACCTCTTTCTTCCTTGGCCATCCTCTTAGCTAAAGAACCGGGGATTGAGCTTGAGGTGGGAGAGCACCACGCTCCCCGGAGACGCCAGCTCTGTCTTCTCCTCATTCTGCCGCGTTCTGTGGGTCTCCTGCACCCACCTTGGCTGATTCAGGTGTTTCCCTTATACACATACCACAGGCAAGTGTTGCATGCAATAGCTTGGATTCCTTTTTTCCACATTTAAAGTTGTCTTCCGGGCACAGTGGTTCATGCCTGTAATTCCAGCACTTTGGGAAGCAAAGGTGGGCGAATCACCTGAGGTCAGGAGTGCTAGAGCAGCCTGGTCAACATGGCGAAACCTCGTCTCTAAAAATACAAAAAGTAGCCGGGTGTGGTGGCAGGCGCCTATAATCTCAGCTACTCAGGAGGCTGAGGCAGGAGAATCACTTGAACCCGGGAGGTGGAAGTTGCATTGAGCCAAGATAGCACCACTTCACTCCAGCCTGGGCGGAAGAGCAAAACTCTGTCTCAAAAATAAAATTAAAAAAAAAAAAAAAGAAATAAAATGAAGTAAAATAATTGATCGTAGTGGTCTGTTTGGTAGATGCCTGTTCAGCTACAGTGGTGCAGTTTATAGAAACATACTGCGCTAGGATAAAGAACTGCAGTATTACTGAAGCTGGTTCTTTGCTGTGTCTTGCTTTCGATTTCATTTTATAGTTTTTAAAGCAAACAGTGTAGTCTCATTTTTGTTGGACTTTAAACTTAACAGTGTATGTTCAGACAGGGATTTAATATTTGCCTTCAGTTTGGAAAACCTTCTGTTCACTGATCTGATAATGTACATGTTTCTGAAACCAAGAAAAGAGCAACTTGAGAGCCTGAATGCTATGGGACACGAGCAGGCGAGCCCTGCCTTCCTGGCTCCCCCACCGTCATCCGATGTGTGCACACGTCTCGAGTTACGTGTGAGAGCTGGGCCTCACAGCTTGGGCCAGCACATGAGGGCATGACAGTGGTTGGGAAACTGGAGCAAAAGAACAAAGCCAGAATCAGATGAAGACCCTGGAGCATTAGTGGACTGTTTTAGAAACGATGATGAGACTGGCCATTTACCAAATGGTGAGAGTGCTTCTACAAATTATTATGTAAAAGTTGCTGTGTGCTAGAATTACCACACAAGACATTTTAGAGAGGTAAAAAGACATGGATCCTGCTGTCATGGAGCTTAAGTCCAGGCTGGGGTGACCCCAGCTTATCACCCCTGGACTATGCCCTAAGTGTGTCAAGGATGAGACATCCTGGGAGTTTTATATGCCTCCTCTCTTGTCCATGTTAATAGTGTGAGCCATCACCTCTTCCAGACATGCTTCATGCTTAATTCTGAAGGTCTACTGCTTACTAACTTTCCATCTCTTCCTATAGTACGCCCTGCATGTGTACAATGAAGTGATGAGTGTTGGCCAGAAATACGGAATCCGGAATGCTGGGTATTATGCTCTTCGCAGTCTCCGAATTGAGAAGTTTTTTGCCTTCTGGGGTCAGGATATAAATAACCTCACCACACCCCTGGAATGTGGACGAGAGTCTCGGGTGAAATTAGAAAAGGTACTGTGTTTATCCAGACTCCACTTTCACTCAGCTTTCTGAGTAGTGAATCTGCACTAGACTAGGAAGAAGAACTGATATGAGAGGAAAAAGGAAAAAGATTGAGGCCTTGATGTTAGCATCAGGTAAATGAGAACGAAAACTTTATAGGGTAAAATATCTTCAAATGAAAACATAATAATGGTGGCTCATGCCTGAATCCCAGAACTTTGGGAGGCTGAGGCAGGCGGATCACCTGAGGTCAGGAGTTCAAGACCAGCCTGGCCAACATGGTGAAACCCGTCTCTACTAAAAATACAAAAAGTAGGCTGGGTGCAGTGGCTCATGCCTGTAATCCCAACACTTTGGGAAGCCGAGGCGGGCAGGTGGATCATTAGGTCAGGAGATTGAGATCATCCTGGCTAACATGGTGAAACCCCGTCTCTACTAAAAATACAAAAAATTAGCTGGGCGTGGTGGCTGGTGCCTGTAGTCCCAAGTTACTTGGAGGCTGAGGCAGGAGAATGGCGTGAACCTGGGAGGCAAAAAAACAAAACAAAACAAAGCAAAACAAAAAAATACGAAAAATAGCCAGCGTGGTGGTCGGCACCTGTAGTTCCAGCTACTCGGGAGGCTAAGGCAGGAGAATCACCTGAACCTAGCAGGTGGAGGTTGCAGTGAGCCAAGATTGCACCACTGCACTCCAGCCTGGGTGATAAAGCAAGACTCCGTCTCAAAAAAAAAGAAAACATAATAAATAGACAACACTTGGTCAGATGCAGTGGCTCACAACTGTAATCCTAGCACTTTGGGGAGGCCAAGGCAGGAGGATCACTTGAGCTCAGCCTGGGCAATACAGCAAGACCTCGTCTCTGTATTAAAATTAAAAAACAACAAACAAAAAAACCCACTTATTTCTAGTACTTTCTGGGAGGCTATTCCGAGTTAATTATGGTGATGCATTAATATGCCACGAATATTTGTACAAACTAGTTATCTTTTGGTCAGCTGCCTAATTTTTGTGGGCTTTTTCTTTTGTTTTTGATTTTGAGGTGGGGTCTTTTTCTGTCACCCAGGTTGGAGTGCAGGGGCGCAATGTTGGCTCACTGCAGTGCCCTCACATGTTCAGGTGATTCTCCCACTTCAGCCTCCCAAGTAGCTGGGACCATAGACTGTCACCACACCCAGCTAATTTTTTGTATTTTGGTAAAGACAGTTTTGCCACATTGGCCAAGGTGGTCTCGAACTCCTGAGCTCAGGTGATCCGCCCTCCTTGGCCTCCCAAAGTGCTGGGATTACAGATGTGAGACACCACACCCGGCCTAATTTTTTTGGTTTTTTTGTTTTGGGCAGATCACCTGAGGTCACGAGTTCGAGACCAGCCTGGCCAACATGGTGAAACCCCATCTCTAGTAAAAATATAAAAATTAGCTGGACGTGGTGGTAGGCACCTGTAATCCCAGCTACTCGGGAGGATGAGACGTGAGAATTGCCTGAACCTGGGAGGAAGAGGGTCCAGTGAGCTGAGATCATGCCACTACACTCCTACCTGAGTGACAGAGCAAGGCTCCATCTCCAAAAAAAAAAAAAAGTAATAACTCATTTTGGGAAATATAAAAAAGGAAACTAAAATCACCCACATTTTGTCTATTTAAAGATAATCACTATTTTTTTTTTCTTCTTTTCTTGAGACGGAGCTTCATTCTTGTTGCCCAGGCTGGAGTGCAATGGCATGATTTTTGGCTCACTGCAACCTCTGCCTCCTGGCTTCAAGTGATTCTCCTGCCTCAGCCTCCCAAGTAGCTGGGATTTCAGGCATGTGCCACCACGCCCAGCTAATTTTTTTTTTTTTTTTTTTTTTTTTTTTTTTTTCAGTAGAGATGGGGTTTCTCCAAGTTGGTCAGGCTGGTCTTGAACTCCTGACCTCAGGAGATCCGCCCGCCTCGGCCTCCCAAAGTGCTGGGGTTACAGGCGTGAGCCACCGCAACTGGCCAATATAAAAAACATTCTTCTAAAGTACTGTACTGACAGGGTATTTTATTAAGTGAGTGAGTTTTTTTCCTAAATGTTTTTGTTCTATCTGGTCTTGTGACTTTATGTTTATAAAATAGGCAACAAAATGTGTACCTCTGTTGTTACAAAAATTACCAAGCGGTCTTTTATATTTCACATGCAGTTTTTCACATGGTGGAAATCACACCATTTCCCAAAAGCTGGCAGGGTTGTGGTTGGAGGCGGCTGTGCCCCTCTCTGTGTCATTGCTGTGACACCAGGGGACCCTTCCCACGGTGCTGCTTTCTGTGCCGAGGGTCTGAGTGTCGCTGGATGACTTGGCAGTTCCTTTCTTTCTTAGGGCATGGATTTCATTGGTCGTGATGCCCTCCTGCTGCAGAAGCAGAATGGAGTGTATAAACGCCTCACCATGTTCATCCTGGACGACCATGACACAGACCTAGACCTTTGGCCTTGGTGGGGAGAGCCCATTTACCGGAATGGGCAGTACGTTGGCAAGACCACCAGCAGTGCCTACAGCTACAGCCTAGAGCGCCACGTTTGCCTGGGCTTTGTTCACAACTTTTCCGAGGACACGGGGGAAGAGCAGGTGGTGACAGCGGATTTTATCAACCGGGGAGAGTATGAGATTGACATCGCGGGATACCGCTTCCAGGCCAAGGCCAAGCTCTACCCCGTCGCCTCCCTCTTCACCCAGAAGCGCCGAAAGGATGACATGGAGCTGAGTGACTTACATGGGAAGTGATGCCAGGGCAACCTCACCTTCTCCCCATCATCTTGTCCTGGAGCGGGCGTCTCCTTGGAGCTTTTCTTCCTTCTGCCTCCGTTCCTCTTATGGAGCTTTTGCCTCCCATCTCTCATCTCCTTGATATAATTTTGAACTTGACCTACTTTAAAAATTTTTGCTCTGCAGCCTTCCTTGTCCTTCCACCTCCTCCTCCTAATAGTCACTCTGGACTCTTTTTCCCTTCCCACCCCCACTCAGCTTTCATGGTGGCAGGAGGTGTGTCTGACAGGCAGGACAGAAACAAGCTCCACTGTGGACATGAGTGACGGTGACAGCTGCTTTCAAATTCTGCATCTCAAAGCAGAGCAAGCTGGGGTGGTGCAGGCCTCGGGGCACGAGTCCCTCTCCCTTGGGTTGCATTTTCTTGGAGCAGCCTATTAATTCTGCTGGGGTTGCCGTGTGTCGGATGCAGCCCTGAGGGGCAGCTCGTTCTGTTCCGCTGTGCTGTGGGCTGGCACTCGATACCTCTGGCAAGAGGATGATCATCTACCTCACTGATGAGAGGCATCGCACAGACGTTCTCTGGTCTGTAGTGGAGATAAGCAGTTAACCGGGCACCACCCTCATCCTCCCTGCAGAAGCTGTTAGCAGACCTTTGGGCCAGGGCAGCCTCCCTATAATTTTCTTCATCTCTTGCTGATCTCTATAATAAGGTTGCTTTTTCTTTCTTAGTTGAGTAAGCAAGTAAGCCACAGTGGTTGAAAGGGAAAAACCATGTTGCCTTGTGTGTTGCTTTTCCTAGTCAAAAGGGTCTGACCTCAGAATGTCCCCGCCGCAGTGACGCTGAGTGGTCTGCTGTGGAAACGATGCTGCTTTTCTCTCAGCTGTCCAAAGTTTAGCCGTCCCTCCCTCGTCTTCTCCCAGTGTGCCTGACTTTGTCAGGTCAGCCTCACCTGTCCCCTTCACAGTTGGCCCATAAAGTCATGTTTCTCTCCTTTTAGAACAGGGAGGGAAAGGGATCAGGTGTGTTGTCCTGGGCCCTTCAACCTTGTGGGCCGTGCTGAGTTCCAGAGAGCTGCCAGAATTCTGGGTTTGACTCTCCAGCACAGAGCAGAGCTCCACAGAGGTGACCCACATTAGTCCACTGAGAGTTCTGAGTCCAAGGGTTGTACGTTGCATAAGGCTAGAGACTGCTTTTCCTCCTTTCACCCCAGGCTCTTTGTTTCCCTCCACCCACCCTTCCATATCCTCTGGAAGACGACGTGCATGCCCAGGAGTGCCCTGCACTTCCAGGCAGTGTCTCTGTTTTCCCAAGGTGAAACTTAGATATCAGCAGTCCAGTCTCAACACTTCATTTTCCCCTTGCATATCAACTGCCCTAATCTGACTTTTTTTAAGTGCAAACAAACTGCTATAAAACATTTTGGTTAGCTAAACTCTAACCTTTGGTGTACTGGTATCTTGGAAGCATTAGCTCTGTTAGGTCTATAAGTGTATTAAGGGAGATCCTTCCATTTCATTAGAGCAGCTTAAAATGCTCAGGTGTCTGCCTTCTCTGGTGTTTCTTTGGGATCTCTGTTTACCCACTTAGGCTGGCTCCTTCTAGACATTTCTTGCCATTTCCCCAACTAGACCACTCCTAGTGATTACTGACTTTAGTGTCCACCTTTTTGGACAGTTCTAGTTGGCTTATTAAAGGAGCATATGATGAGAATTCTGTTTGGGGGTCTAGTTGTCTTAGAGCAAGTGTGTACTTAACTAGCCGAGAGATGCTGCCTCTAGGCAGAGAGGAGGAGAGGAGGAAAGGTGTTGCCGGCTGGAGGGTCAACCAGTGAACAGCAGCTGTGAGTGCCTTGGGAGAGGAGGAACAGGCCCTTGGGCAGATGCAGGCATTACCAGCAGGGAGCAGACTTACCTCCGAAGATGGAGACGGTTGACTGGGAGCTGCAGGCCTCCCCTGCTCTTCCAGACACATAGCATTTGCACCCTTCCAAAGCCGTCTTTGTAAAGGAAAATGTGTTTGTAATTGAATCCAGAATTTACTTACACATAGACATAACTCTTCAACCTTAACTTTGGCAATACGTTTGTGCTTTAACTGTTACATAGCAGTATCACCACTTACCAGGATCCAAATCGAAAGAATAAAAGCTGTCTCCGTAGTTTAAAATTGAATAGTGCCATCATCACAGTGTATTAGTCAAATAGAAGCTTCATCAGAAGTGTATCCCACATAGAGTTTTAAGACTTGGATTCTCGGCCGGGCACGGTGGCTCACGCTTGTAATCCCAGCGCTTTGGGAGGCTGAGGCGGGCAGATCACGAGGTCAGGAGATCAAGACCACGGTGAAACCCCGTCTCTTACTAAGAATACAAAAAATTAGCCGGGCGCCGTGGCGGGCGCCTGTAGTCCCCGCTACTCAGGAGGCTGAGGCAGGAGAATGGTGTGAACCCGGGAGGCGGAGCTTGCAGTAAGCCGAGGTCGAGATTGCGCCACTGCACTCCAGCCTGGGCTACTGAGCAAGACTCTGTCTCAAAAAAAAAAAAAAAAAAAAAAAGACTTGGATTCTCTTCTGCCCTTATTAATCTCCAACTAATTACTAGAGATTGACACGTTTTTAATTAGCTGTCCTTTCTAAGAAGTCAGGAAATCTGATGCTGTGTCCAAAATTATGCACTGTTTGTTGAACTAGAACCCTGGCCTCCTGTTAAATGACGTCTGTTACCCGCTCTGAGCAACAGAGTGCTTGTCTTGCTAGGAGAGGAGGATGGAGGGGTGAGCACTCAGGCTGTCAGTTGAAACACCTTGTCCGTGAATAGGGTCATACTCCTAAGACTGACAGGGTGCTGATCTTCTAGGACATCACTTGTTTATTGAGTGCCCCAAACATACAGCTTTGTAGCACTTTAGAGTTCATCCTTGAAGTCTCTCCTGGTTCATTCAAATATAGGCTGTGTGAGTCTGGTGGTTTTCTGTAATTGGTCTAATGTGAGCTCTTTGAACAGACAGATCTGATAGTGAATGACTCCCCTGCTTCTGGCATAATTGCTTTGCCTCTGTCTAGTGTCCAAGCCTCTTAGCTGGTCAAGAGGAGAGGGCAGCATAACTTCCTGACCATCAGTGTCAGACGTCGGAGCATTCTGGACTCCTGAGAGGCAGTGGCCTCTTGAGTGAACAGGGGGGGCCAGTAGATGCCCCAGATGCAGAGCCATGGCTGCAAATCCAGCAGGAATAAGGAGGGACAACCACAGCGTCCTCATCTGTGTGTCATTTCCAAGGGTTTGCCTTGTGTCTCAGCTCATTCTGGGGAGCCTGTTTGTCTTCTCTCCCTAGAGATTTGAAGGATTCTGGACTCTTGTACTTGGCTGTACTTGTACGTGACTGTACTTGGCTTTATGGAGTTGGGTGCTTTTTTCTCTCTGCAGTTACCTGTCATAGCATTTTGTGCTCACCATGGAGGACGGTCTCTGCCTTCTCTTGTCGGTGTATGCCATCTGAACCTAGGAACACAACGTGTATTGGCATAAACAGATGGAGACCCAGGGTTGAGGGTTGCCAGTTTTCTGTGGGCCTTCCCCTCCCTTGAAATGCCCTTAGTTACCTCCCCTTCATTGTCAGACCACGTGTGACTTCTTTTCCTAGCACTGCCAGGGTCATTGACTTCCATCTAAGCTTGCATCAGGAAGATGTTCCTTCTGTGATCGTTGGTACTGAAGCCAGAAAATCTCTCATTCAGGAACTCTGAGGAGCAAAAAGGGACAAACACTAACTGCTGAGCTGGGCCATTTGATCTCCTTTCACCTTGCATTGCTGTCACAGCACCTCAAATGAGGGCAGGACAGGCTCCAGCAGAGAGAACTGCACAATGACCACTGTATTTTTCATGCTCTTCCAGGGATCCCTGTCCCCCCACATTCAAGAGATCTCATTTAGGCCAGAGACACAAAGACCACATTGCCCGGTGATTAAACCCCGGTTTCACTCTGGCCCCAGGAGTAGAGCCTGGCTACTCCTGTTTGGTTCTCACTGGGAGGCACACTGGCCCTGGATCGTCTCCTCTTGCACAGCCGGAGTTTTACCTGTTTGCTTGCTTTCCTGGACTGCTGTTTCCAAGAAAGTAACTAAAGTGTATGAAAAGTAAACCTCCAGCTTCCACAGTATATTACCTGCCTTTGCATGTATTTGAAATTTAGCCTCCTCCCTCGCCACCGTCTTGGTGGCAGTAGCGGTGCAAGAATGATGGGAGCTTTCCAAGAGCGTTGAGTGCTTCGCTGAAGACAGGAAGCACTCAACCTGTAGCCTTCATTTCTGGCTCTGCTTCTCCTCTGGTGTAGGGACACATTTCCTGGCATTTGGCTGAGTCTACACCACTTTTTGAGAACCTGAAATAGAAGGGAATCTTCTGTGACCCGCAGTCTCCATATTGGCCCTAGAATACTGGCCTGGTGGAGGAATTTGCATTGGCTTGCTTTCAGGGGTTAGCTACAAGGGTCAGTTTTATGTCTCTCTTGCTTCGCCAGTGTGGTCAATCAGGGTCGTCTTTAACATCTAAGATAGGGGTTTGGTTGGCCGGGCGTGTTTGCTTACTCCTGTAATCCCAGCACTTTGGGAGGCCCAGCAAGGTGGGAGAATCGCTTGAACCCAGGAGGCAGAGATTGCAGTAAGCCAAGATTGCACCACTGCACTCCAGCCTGGGTAACAGAGTGAGACTCTGTCTCAAAAAAAAAAAAAAAAAAAAAAAATCTAAGATAGAGGTTTGGTCAACAGTGGTTAATAGTAAATAAGAACCTCCTGCCATTCTAATTTTCCTGCTGCACCCCATCCCCCAAACACCCATCACAAACATTGATATAAGCAGTATTAGCACAGTATAAAGAATGTTCACCTTGCACATGTCATTTCAGGCACATGGATTCAGGAGAAGCACAGTTGAGTGGAAGAAATGGTAGATGTGTGAGGCTTGCCTCAGGCCCTGTGTACACACAGTAAGTGGTGCCCATGGGTCTCCATCAGCACCTCCTCCCCACCACCATTTCGGGCCAACACTTCAAGGTGCTGAGTTGTAAGGCTCCCCCATTGTCAATACCGGGCTCGTCTTTGCAGCCCTGATCACTACCAGTACACTCTTTTTCAAGATAACTGAATATTTTTGTATGCCTTTGCCTCCTCTTTGTCCATAAAACATCAAGAGTTGTTTGTGATTCTTGACTTCTCCGAGCAGAGTGTCTGCATCTCTTGGAGAGTTACACATTTCTTCATGGGCCATTTTTCTCATTCTTAGATGCACCTGTTTTTATCCTTTCAAACCATCTTCTGCCTTCTTGTTTTCCTGTCAAAGACAGAAATTACAGGAGATAGGGAGGATTTTTTAGCATCTCTTTCAAAAGATCTATGTCAGAATTTCCTTTGCACACCAAGAACTGGAGCTTAGAGCCCTGCTATTCTCTAAGCCAGGTTCTAGTGCCTTACACTCCGGAATGTCAGATGGTGGGTGCAGATTGGAAGAAAGAGAAAAGTTCATCTCAGCGTGTGGGTTCCCATCCACCCCACATAGCCTCTCCTTCCTCAGAACAATGGGCGTGGGCTAGAAAGCTCTTTCAGTGAAGGGTTTTCTAGCAGCTCAGTTAACACTTTACTCTCTGGTCAACACTTGGGATGTATAAAAATGCCATTGTAATTACTGTAGAGTCCTGTGACTCATCGTTTGTGTTTGTCAATGTGCAGTTCAGCTTAGCTCTTCTCTGTTCCTGTGTAGTTACAATGTGGCCCTGAAGACATCCGAGGCACTTCAGTAAGTGGGATCTTTTCTAGAGATCCTTGGTGACTTTGGGTGCACAGGGTGACCGAGCATTTCTGCCCCTGTGAATGTGGCACTAACACTGTGCACTGTCTCCACCAAGCAAGGTTTCCACTGAGTTTCTTCTGACGTTACTAGGTTTGTAAATGAATAAACAGACATTTTAACTACTCTTGCACGGCTGCTTGTGAGATGTTCTTCATCTGTAGCGACTTAAACGTGTTTGCTACCAGAAAGCATAAACAGTGTGCAGAGGAGTATGTGTGCCTCCCTGTGTTACCACAGTGTAAGGAAAGATTTGTGAATGGGGGTAGGGAAGATGCAGGTGTTTATCTTACCCTCCCTGCAACGCTGGAGTGACTGGGGGGGAAAGCTTCCCGACTCCTCCTGAAGTTCCGACTGGCCATCTGCGTACAGCTGACCTCACAGGAGGAGCTTGCCACCTGATGTTCCACGCGGGCACGTGTGCGCTCAGGTTTGTGTGGAAAGCAAGAGGAGTCGTGTTCTCACACTGTGGAAATGACACTGAGAGAAACAGCCAGTGCTCGCTTTCTACACCAGCTTCCATCCACACGTTAGTCGCTGGACTTGACCTGTTCAACTAATTTTTTTTTTTTTTTTTTTGAAACGGAGTCTTGCTTTGTTGCCCAGGCTGGAGTGCAGTGGTGTGATCTCGGCTCACTGCAACCTCCACTCCCAGGTTCAAGTGATTCTCCTGCCTCAGCCTCCAGAGTAGCTGGGATTACAGGCACGCGCCACCATGCCCAGCTAATTTTTGTATTTTTGTAGAGACGGAGTGTCGCCATGTTGGCCAGGCTGGTCTCAAACTCCTGACCTCAAGTGATCCACCTGCCTTGGCCTCCCAAAGTGCTGGGATTACAGGCGTGAGCCACTGTGCCTGGCCCCTCCTGTCTTTCAAAAGCTCAGCCCAAGACCACCATCATCCCACAGTGGAGCCTTTGCTTCCCCAAGAGAATGGCCCCCTTTGGGGTCTTCACACACCCGTTTCTGGTGTGTCTTTATTTGGTTCTCTGCCCTGCTGGTTCTGTAAGTCTCGAATTCTCTGAGAAGGACTCGAATTCTCCCAAACTCCCAACACCTCACGTTGTGTTTGGTGTTTAACAGATAATTAAATG
Source organism: Macaca nemestrina (assembly GCF_043159975.1). NCBI lineage: Eukaryota > Metazoa > Chordata > Mammalia > Primates > Cercopithecidae > Macaca > Macaca nemestrina. Next base: position 73,189,029 of record NC_092142.1, on the reverse strand, counting down.
AATGGGCAAAAAGTGGAGGGCAAAATCATTAAAATGTTTTTAAGATTTAAGGATTTTAGGCCGAGCGCCGTGTCACCAGGCTGGAGTGCAATGGCATGATCTTGGCTCACTGCAACCTCTGACTCCCTGGTTCAAGGGATTCTCCTGCCTCAGCCTCCCAAGTAGCTGGGATTACAAGTACACGCCACCACACCCAGCTAATTTTTTGTATTTTTAGTAGACATGGGGTTTCACCATATTGGCCAGGATGGTCTCGATCTCCTGACCTCATGATCTGCCCACCTCAGCCTCCCAAAGTGCTGGGATTACAGGCGTGAGCTACCGCGCCTGGCCTGAAATTTTTTACATGATTGTTTACTAACTTTACAACAGGAGGATGTTGTTGTTCGCTGGCCAGTAGGTGGCGCTGTGGCACATGATTTGAGCCTCCTGGATTCACACAGCTGTTTACATGGAGAGCCCAGTGCCGGGACCATTAGCACCCCAGTCATGCTATGCATCTCCCTCCCAAGGGTGCTCACCCAGTGTGGCCTCCATGGCACAGGGGGACTGAGATGAGGCTCCTTTAGTACACCCTCCCTTGAGAAGAGCAATGTGTGCTTACCCTCCAGTGGCTTGTTCTCATGAAATACTCCACAGTTAGGGACCTTAAGATGCTTAGGTCTGAGGTGTCACCTGACTGAAGCCCCTCAGAATCCCAGACTGTTGTGGTGGGTCAAGGGCATGGGGCTTTGGGTTTACTGGCCTGGGCCTGAATGCCAGCATTGCCTCTTCCTTGGTGTATGACCTTGGGTGGTTGCCTTTCCTAGGCCTCTGTTCACTTGTTTTAAAATGGACAGTGATGCCTACTTTATAGGGTTGTTATGAAACTCAACTAATGAATATAAAATACTTGACCCAGACTGGTATGGTGGTTCACGCCTGTAATCCCAACACTTTGGGAAGCCAAGGCAGGAGAATCACTTGAGCCCAGGAGTTCAAGACCAGCCTGGGCAGCTTAGGGAGACCCAGTCTCTACCAAAAATCAAAAAATTAGCCAGGTAGAGTAGTGCGTGCCTGTAGTCCCAGTTACCCAGGAGGCTGAGGTGAAAGGATCGCTTCAGCCCAGAAGCTCAAGACTGCAATGAGCCATGATCGTGCCACCACACTCCAGCCTGGGCGACAGATCAAGGCCCTGTCTCAAAAAATAAATTAGGCCGGGCGCAGTGGCTCACGCCTGTAATCCCACAACTTTGGGAGGCCGAGGCGGGAGGATCACGAGGTCAGAAGATCAAGACCACCCTGGCTAACACGGTGAAACCCCGTCTCTACTAAAAATACAAAAAATTAGCCGGGTGTGCTGGCGGGCGCCAGTAGTCCCAGCTACTCGGGAGGCTGTGGCAGGAGAATGGCGTGAACCCAGGAGGCGGAGCTTGCAGTGAGCCGAGATTGCGCCTCTGCACTCCAGTCTGGGTGACAGAGCAAGACTCCGTCCCCCCTCCCAAAAAATAAATAAATAAATTAATTAATTAATTAATAGGCCGGGCGCGGTGGCTCACACCTGTATCCCAGCACTTTGGGAGGTCGAGGCAGAGGAATTGCTTGAGCCAAGGAGTTCAAGACCAGCCCGAGCAACTTAGGGAGACCCCATCTTTACCAAAAATCAAAAAATTAGCCAGGTAGAGTGGTGTGTGCCTGTAGTCCCAATTACCCAGGAGGCTGAGGTGAAGGGATTGCTTCAGCCCAGAAGTTCAAGACTGCAGTGAGCCGTGATTGTGCTACCGCACTCCAGCCTGGATGACAGATCAAGGCCCTGTCTCAAAAAATATAATACTTGACCCATTGCAAGATCTTTCCATGCACGACAGCTGTTCTTCTATTACTCTTCCAGGATGAATTGCACGGCCTGCTCCCTTGGGTTTCCAGGTCACGGGAGATGAGCAAAACTGAATGATCTCAGTAGGCCAAGAGCAAAGGACGTGGGTCCAGACCTGGTGGCCAGTTGCTTGTGATGGGAGCTGGGCTGGAGTCCCCAAGTGCCACTAGTACTGACATCTTTTAACTATGTTCATTGTGACTTGTTTATTTATAAAAGTAACCACTGCGCCTTGGTGTGGACTGAACTCTGAACTCCAGATGCATGCGGTGAGTTAACCATGGTCTGGGGAGCTCTGTTTCCATGCCCAGGACGTGCATCTGTGAGCATCATATGTGAGCAGATATAGCCATGCCTCTGGTGATTTGAACGCCTGCGCTTTCCAGCTGCTTCAGGGTCCTGAACATCGATGGATGTTTCTACTTCATTCCCTCCTCAGCCCAGCTGGTCCCACTCTGCGACTGTGCTCTAGGCATTTCATCTCAACTGGGTGACATACTTGAATACAGCAATTATGAGAACAGCAACCTCAGAAGAACATCTGGCATCCAGACCTCGCCAGCCTATTTACACAAGGTACCAACTTCTGTAAGCCTTGAAAAGCGAAGTTTTCCAGGCTGGGTGCAGTGGCACACTCCTGTAATCCCAGCATTTTTTGGAAGGCCGAGGCAGGCAGATCACTTGAGGTCAGGAGTTCAAGACCAGTCTGGCCAACATGGCGAAACCCCATCTGTACTAAAAATACAAAAATTAGCCGGGTGTGGTAGTGCATGTCTATAATCCCAGCTACTTGAGAGGCTGAAGCAGGAGAATCGCTTGAACCCGGGAGGCAGAGGTTGCAGTGAGCCGAGACCGCACCACTGCACTCCAGCCTGGGCAACAGATCCCTTGGTATAGATACAGGGAGCTTGGGTGGTCTCATCACAGCAGAACCTCAGCTCTTTGCATGTTCTTTCCTTTGCTACCAGCTTTTGAAACTGAAGTGTAGCAGAGTCATGAACCAGACTCTGAAACATGAACCAGAGAAACATTTTAAGAAGTAGCGGCTGACCAGGAGTTGGAGGTTGCAGTGAACTATGGTTGCACCTGTGAATAGCCACTGCACTCCACCATGGGCAACATAGTGAGACCCCTATCTTAAAAAAAAACAAGAAAAGGCCAGGCATGGTGGCTCAAGCCTGTAATCCCAGCACTTTGGGAGGCCAAGGCAGGTGGATCACAGGGTCAGGAGATCAAGACCATCCTGGCTAACACAGTGAAACCCCGTCTCCACTAAAAATACAAAAAATTAGCCAGGCGTGATGGCAGGCGCCTGTAGTCCCAGCCACTCGGGAGGCTGAGGCAAGAGAATGGTGTGAACCCAGGAGGTGGAGCTTGCAGTGAGCTGAGATGGCACCACTGCACTCCAGCCTGGGTGACAGAGCGAGACTCCGTTTCAAAAACAAGAAAAAAGAAAAAAAAGAAAATGGCCAGGCGCAGTGGCTTACAACTGTAATATCAGTGCTTTGGGAGGCCAAGGCAGGAGGATCACTTGAGCCCAGGAATTTTAGACCAGCCTAGACAACATGGCAAGACCCCGTCTCTACCAAAAATACAAAAAATTAGCTGAGCATGCCGTTGCATGCCCATAGTCCCAACTACCCGGGAGGCTGAGGTGGGAGGATCACCTGAACCCCAGAGCTTTTTTTTTTTTCCAGACAGGGTCTCACTCTGTCACCCAGGCTGAGTGAGACCCTGTCTGGAAAAAAAAAAAAAAAGCAGCTGGGTATGGTGGCACGTGCCCATAGTCCTACCTGCTCAGGAGGCTGAGGCATGAGGATGGCTTGAGCCCAGGAGTTCGAGGTTACTCTGAGCAATGATGGTGCCACTGCACTCCAGCCTGGGTGACAAAGCAAGACCCTCAAATAAAACAAAATAATTGGCCATAAATATAAGAGTTTTTTTGTATATTGTTCATTCTGTTCCCTTGATCTATATGTCTATCCTTTTTCCATATCTTATAGATGTGATTACTAGAAGTTTCATAGCAAGTTTTGAAATCAGGTAGTATACATTCTCCAATTTTATTCTTTTTCAGATGTGTTTTGGTTATTCTAATTCCTTTGCGTTTCCATGCAAATTTTAAGATACAATTTTAAGATTCAATTTTAAGATCCAATTTGAGATAGATCTTGCTATATTGCCCAGGCTGGTCTCAAACTCCTGGGCTCAAGGGATCCTCCTGCCTCAGCCTCCCAAATAGCTGGGATTACAGGCACATGCTACCACACCTGGCCTCTCAACTGCTTTAAAATAAACACAACAACGAAAATCTTTTGGAAGTTTGATGGGCATTGCATTGAATTAATAGACAAATTTGGGGAGAATTGCCATTCATCTATACCGTGAAATCTGTCTCTACTAAAAATACAAAAATTGGTCAGGTGTGGTGACTCATGCCTAATAATCTCAGCACTTTGGGAGGCCAAGGTGTGCGGCTCACTTGAGATCAGGAGTTCAAGACCTGCCTGGCCAACATGGTGAGACCCTGCCTCTACTAAAAATATAAAAATTAGCCGGGTGTGGTGGCAGGCGCCTGTGAGCAAGCTACTTGGGAGGCTGAGGCAGGATAATCACTTAAACCCGCGAGGTGGAGGTTGCAGTAGGAAGAGATCACGCCACTGCACTCCAGCCTGGATGACAGAGCAAGACTCAGTCTCAAAAAACAACAAAACAATATTGAGTCTTCTATTCCATGAATGTGAAATGTCTATGCATTTTTTTAGATCTTTAGTTTCTCTCAGCAATGTTTTACAGTTTTATATGTATGGAATTTTTTTTTTTTTTTTTTTTTTTTTTTTGAGAATGAGTCTCATTCTATCGCCTAGTCTGCAGTGCAGTGGTGCAATCTCGGCTCACTGTAACCTCCACCTCCCGGGTTCAAGCAATTCTCCTGCCTCAGCCTCCTGAGTAGCTGGGATTACAGTTGCCCTCCACCACGCCTGGCTAATTTTTTGTATTTTTAGTAGAGATGAGGTTTCACCATGTTGACCAGGATGGTCTTGAACTCCTGACCTCAAGCAATCCATCCACCTCGGTCTCCCAAAGTGCTGGGATTACAGATGTCACCCACTGTGCCTGGCCATGTGTGGAACTGTTTTCTCAATTTCATTTTTGGATTGTTTATTGCCAGTTTATAGAAATGCAGTGAATTTTGGTGTGTTAATTTTGTATTGTGAGACCTTTATTCTAGTAGGATTTTTTTTTTTTTTTAATATTCCTTCGGATTTTCTACAGTAGAATTATATCATCTGCAAATGAAGATAGTTTTACTTCTTTCTTTTCAGTATGGATGCCTTTAATGTCTCTTTGTTAATTAATGCACACATTGCACATTCAGTAGTACAATGTTTGGTGGGACCGGTGAGGAAAGACATCCTTGCCTTGTTTTGATCTTAGGGAGGAAAGTCTTTGGTCTCACTGTTAAGTGTGATATTAGCTGTACGTTTTTCATAAGGGCTGTGTTCATTTGCTAGGGCTGTCATACAAGGTACCACACGCTGGGTGGCTTAAAAAACAGAATGTATTTTCTCAGGAGGCATAAAGGCCAAGATCAAGGTGCGGGGGGGTTGGTTTCCTCTGAGGATCTCTCTCCTTGGCTTGTCTGCAGCTGCCTTCTCCCTGTGTCTTCACGGGACCTTCCCTCTGTGTGTCACTTCTTATAACGGGACCAGTCAGGTTGGATCAGGACCCATCCCAATGACCTCATTTAACTTTATTTACCTCTTTAAAGACCCTATCTCTAAATACAGTGACACGGAGGTAATGGAGTTAGAACTTCAACATACTAATTTGGGGCTGGGTGTGGTGGCTCACGCCTGTAATCCTAGCAGATAGCTTGAACTTTGAGACCAGCCTGGGCAACATGGTGAAGCCCATCTCTACTAAAAATACAAAAATTACCTGGGTCTGGTGGCGCACACCCACAGTCCAGCTACTCAGGAGGCTGAGGTAGGAAAATGGCTTGAGCCTGGGATGTGGAGGTCAAACCCCAGAAGCAGAGGTCACAGTAAACCGATATCGTGCCACTGCACTCCCTCTTCTTCTTTTCTTGGGCAACAGAACCAGACTTCATCTCGAGAAAAATTAAAAAATTAAATAGACATGAATTTTATTTTTGTTTTTTAGAGTCTCATTCTGTTGCCCAGGCTGGAGTGCAGTGGTGTGATCTCAGCTCACTGCAACCTCTGTCTCCTGGGCTTAAGTGATTCTCATACCTCAGCCTCCCAAGTAGCTGGGGTTACAGGTGTGTGCCACCATACCCAGCTAATTTTTGTATTTTTAGTAGAGACAGGATTTTGCCATGTTGGCCAGGCTAGTCTCAAACTCCTGACCTCAGGTGATCTGCCCACCTCGGCCTCCCAAAGTGCTGGTACTACTGTCGTGAGCCACTGCACCTGGCCTAATTTTTTTTTTTTTTCTTGAGACAGAATCTTGGTCTGTTACCCAGGCTGGTGTGTAGTGGCATGATCACAGTTCACTGCAGCCTTGACCTCCCCGGCTCAGGCTATCCTCCCACCTCAGCCTCCCAGGTAGGTGGGACTATGGACACATGCTACCACGGCCAGCTAATTTTTTGTATTTTTTTTAGAGACAGGATTTCACCATGCTGCCCAGGCTGGTCTCAAACTCCTGAGCTCAAGCAGTCCACCTACCTTGGCCTCCCAAAGTGCTGGGATTATAGGTGTCAGCTACTATGCCTGGCCTGGACATATAATTTTTAGAAGAAAATGTGGCCACAACTCTCCTAGAGTTGAATGGTTTTTTGTTTTGTTTTGTTTTGTTTTGTTTCGTGTTTTTTTTTGTTTTGTTTTTGGAGACCATCAACAAGATTTCAAGGCTTTAAAGAAAGGAGCTGCTTCAGGAAGAGACAAAATGACTTGACCGCTATAACCTTCAAGTGCAGACTGGGCGAAGAGGTATCAACTGTGCATGAGCTGGAGAGGGGTGGGATAGATAGAGACACAGGTGATAAAGAAAATATAGCAAAATGTGAATCCTACAGTCTGGGTGGCGGATGTAAACCCTGTAATAGCCTCACCTGGGGAAAGTTGCCTTGCAAGAACGAGGCTGCCCATTCTCCAGACCCACCCAGGCCACCAAGCAGGCTGCAGTAAAAAGTCTGAGCCCAGGAGGAAGTACCTCGGAAACCAAGTTGCGATGCTTTGGTTAGGGGCCCAGCAGAGGGGTCATCCTAGCTCTACACCATTAGATACTGAGTTTCAGGAGTGGGAGTGCCATCCTCAGGGTCACACAGCGTGTCGGTTCCAGCCTAGGCCTTCCAGTGTCTCATTAATCTTTTATCCACTCAGCTTCTCTTCTGGCTCATGAACCTTGCTCTCCTGGGACTCTTTTTTTTTTTTTTGAGGGGTTGGGGGTGGGACAGAGTCTCGCTCTGTCGCCCAGGATGGAGTACAGTGGTGCCATATTGATTCACTGCAACCTCTGCCTCCCAGATTCGAGCAATTCTCCTGCCTCAGCCTCCCGAGTAGCTGGGACTACAGCTAAACCACCCTGTCCAGCTAATTTTTGTATTTTTACTAGAGACAGAGTTTCACCATGTTGGCCAGGCTGGTCTCGAACTCCTGACCTCAAGTGATCTGCTTGCCTTGGCCTCCCAAAGTTCTGGGATTACAGGCATGAGCCACCGTGCCCGGCCTGGGACTCTTCTTGCAGTGAGCCAGGGCCATGGAGCCCTTCAAAAGTTGCTCCCCCCAACCCCCAAAATATATTTTTCTCCCACCTGTCCCAAGTGCCTGACATCATACCATATGGGCCAACTGGCCATGTTTGCCATGGAAGCCCAAGAGGAGGAAGTGGGTCTTTTATTACCCAGCACAGCAGAGCTGTGGAAAGTGCACTGAGAAAGGTCAGGATGTGAACTAAAGCATTGGGAATGGGAAGGCAGAGACCTTGGATTAGCTGGGATGCTCCATGCCCTCACTGAGTGACCTTGGACAAGCCCCTTAGACACACTGAGCCCATTTCCTTATCTCCACGACGGGCGTCCCACCTGCTACTGCACCGGGTTCTTGTGGCAATAATTGAACTCACACATGCAAACAGGCTTTAGTTCAATAATTGATCTCACACATGCAAACAGGCTTTCTGAGCTCGATAAACACAGGGGGCATGGCCAGGTGTGGTGGCTCATGCCTGTAACCCCAGCACTTTGGGAGGCCAAGGTGGGAAGATCGCTTGAGCCCAGGAGTTGGAGACCAGCCTAGACAACGCGACGAAATCCTGTCTCTACCAAAAAAATAAAAAAATAAGCCAGGCATGGTGGCACACACCTGGTCCCAGCTACTTGGGAGGCTGAGGTGTGAGGATCACTTGGGCCCAAGAGGTCAAGGCTGCAGTGAGCTGAGATTATAACACTCCAACCTGAGTGACTGAGTGAGACTGTCTAAAAAGTAAAAATACACCAAAAAACAGGTAACTATTAAGCATTGCTAGGACCCGCATGCGGTGACCCTGAGGGTGCTGGGTTTCTGTTTGAGGGAGAAGAAACTCCTGAGCCCCTAGGTATTGTGGGGGACACACAGTTCCAGACTGCCTGCACGTCCTGTATGCCTGGCCTCGTCCGCATCCCTGGCACCCATGACGATAGCCGCATTCCACTGGTGTTTCCCCAGGAAAGCCAACCCTACCTGCATCTCAGCGGAGCTTCCACGGAGTTGGAACCCCACTCCGAGAAGGTGCGGGCTCGGGCCAGGGATCACACAAACTCCAGAAGGAGGACGTAGCTGGTTTGCAAGGCTGTGACCTGGTTGAATAACCTTTGATCTGCCCCGAGAGGAATGTGGGCATTAGGCTGCGGCCCACAGGATAGCCCTGTTTTTTCAGGGCTGTCCTGTGGCCCACGGTGCAGATCTGCTCCAGCTCACTCTAGTGGGATCATGCCAACCACGGCTGGGCCACGGAACTTCATGGCAAGGTGCTGCCCTCCTGCTACGCCGCCTGTCTAGAAGCAGACTTGATCCGAGCAGGACTGGAGTCAGCCAAGGGCATCATGTGCTCTGGTCCCCGCCTGCCTTGACTCCTCCTGCCTCACTCCCCCATGGCCCATAGTCACGTGGGTGAAGGTGGTGGGCACTGGGGCTGGGCCCAGCCCCCGACACTGCCCAGATAGACTTTCCTAAGGCACCCTTTTCCTAGCGCAGGTGCGGCCGCAGCCCACCCCTCTTCAGGCCCACAGATCGCACCTCTCTGGTGTGCGGTTACCTCTTGCCTATGTTTAATTCATGGCTGGGGGGTTGGGACGAGCTTCCTGAGAAAGAAAATAACTCCCCTGGGGTCTTGCCCAGTTCCTGCTCACCAGAAGGACCATAGCCGAGGTCCCAGCCTCCTCCCAGGGCCCAGGACTGGGGAGTGGAAGCCATCAGTGGGCTCGGAGGACACTGTCCCAGACAGGACACAGCCGTTGGTCACTAATCCGCAGCCCTGGAATGTCCGTGGGCCAATCAGCGGGGTCTCTGGGGGCTCCCCAAGGGCGCTAATAATCCTACAATGATTAGCAGGGGCCACGGGGTCAGTGCACGCCACTCTGCCTGCTGTCGGGGGCGGGCTGGCCAGGCTGAGGCCAGAGCAGGCAGGCATCCCCCGGAGTCGTCTCTTTTCATGCCAGCGCCAACAGGAGGCTGTTTGGACACACTGATTACTCACTCACCAGCCTCCCTCTTTTGTCCACCAGCCCAGCCTGACTCCTGGAGATTGTGAATAGCTCCATCCAGCCTGAGAAACAGGCCGGGTGGCTGAGCCAGGCTGTGCTCGGAGCGCCTGAGAGGCCCAACAGACCCATGCTGCATTCGGAGACCTCCCCTGGCCGGGGGCACCTCCTGGCTGTGCTCCTGGCCTTCCTTGGCACCACCTGGGCAGAGGTGTGGCCACCCCAGCTACAGGAGCAGGCTCCGATGGCCAGAGGTAAGGGACACCTGGTGAGAGGTAGGTGGAGGCACCATTACGAGCTCGGTGGAGTGGGTGCTAGGAGACTTCTGGAAGCCCGGTCCCAGGCCAGTCCTGCAGGTGGTTTAATGAGGAAGCCCTGGGACAGCCTGGGGCGGTGACGGGTGGATGCTGGACTGGTGAGGAAGGAGGAGGAAGGGGGCCAGGGCTGGGGTCAAGGAGGAATGCCCGAGGGAGTCTGTGGCTGGGGCCTGGAGAAACTCAGTGGCCCAGAGGAGCCCCAGACAGGGGCCTGCTGGGAGCCAGGGCTGGCCCCCCTACACCCAGCCCCCACCTCTGTTCCCTCCCGCCACCCCGTCCCCAGCACTCAGCCCACGCCTGCTGTACCTGGTCTCTCTCTCAGCCTGGCTGCATCACTGTGCCCCCTGTCCCCTGCACCCACCATACTCCTCTCCCATCTTGTTTTCCGAGGGCGGGGACGTGTGCTTATTTTGCTGTGGTGGGTCCAGGTGCCCCCATCCTCAGGCTACCTAAGAACGGAAAGAACTCCCTTCTCTCCCCACCCCAGCCCTGACCAGGAAGGAGAGTTTCATGCTCCTTTCCCTGCACAACCGCCTGCGCAGCTGGGTCCAGCCCCCTGCGGCTGACATGCGGAGGCTGGTGAGTACCAGACCCAGCTGGGCTCTGCCAGGGGGGCGGCTGGAGGCACAGACCCCAGAGGGCAGCTCGGGAGGCCACGCCTGTCCAGGCACTCTTCTACTTGACCAGGGTGGGAAGGCACAGCCAGGCACTTTGGCCCTGAGGGACCAAGGCCCTGGTTGCTGGAGGTCTCTGCAACTTCTTAACCCCCCACCCTCAGTTCAGGAGGTCGGGCCCCTTGGCTCCCACTTGCCTGAAGGGCAGGACCTTGGGCCTTCCCTGGCATCTTGTTGCCACGGAGACCAGGAGCCGCTGGAGGAGCCGGATCCCCTCCTCCAGGGAAGGACCCCTGCAGGGCGGGAGGGCCAGGGAGGGAGAGGGTCCTGCTGGGCTGGGGAGGCGCTTCTGTGCAAGGACCCAGCGCCTCCTCCTGAGCTTATCTGAGCCACTAGGACAGGCCTTGCCCATGTTCTCTGCTCACTCAGTCGTCCACATTTTCAGCAGGGGCCAGGGATCGGGGGTATAGTGTTCTCCACCAGCCTGGCTGGGGCTGCTGGGTTGGGGCTGTCATCTGGGGGCTCAGAAACGCTGCCCCCCATTGTCTGGGACCCCAGCAGCCCCAGCCCATGTTAGCAGGCCAGGGAGCCAGGGCAGGGTGGTGGGGGCGGGAGGATTCCCCATGGCTGCTTCCCATGAACTCCTCCGAGGCAGGCGGCCACGGTGGCGTCCTTGAGCACTCTAGGGTCAGTTTCCCAGGAGGTGGGGGTGGGGTGGCTAAATGGGGGAGGTCGCTTCTCTCCCTTTCCCCGCCCTGAGCGGCTCGGCCGCTCCTCAGGCTCAGACCCTGTGCCGCCAGGGCTGCTCCCAGCTGTGACCTCCGTGGTGGGTACTCCTGCCTGGGACCCCAGGAGGGCCTGCGGCAGTCAATGGCTGGCAGTTGGCACCCTTTCCAGGGCCCTTTTGTCAAAGTCCTAGAAAACTTCATTTCCATAAAGGTGCAAATGGAGCTCCATGTCTCAGCCTCCCTCATGGCCCGGCCCCAAGCACCCTCCGGGCCTCTAGGGCTCTGGGGCACCCCTTCTCTGGACACAGTGGAGACTGAAGGTCTTGTGGAGGTGTGGGGTTGCTGAGGGACCCCGGGGAGCCTTCATCAGAGGTAAAACCCCAATGGATATTAGTGCAGGGCAAAGTCGGCTTGGGGTGCAGCCCTGAGGGCCCCCCCACCCTGCACCCACTCAGTGCTTTTGAGTTCTATCCTACAGGCACCTCCCTGCTCCATTTACAGATGAGCTCAGGGAGTCTCGGGAGATCAGGGGTCTGCAGCAGGTCACCCAGGGGTGGCGATTGCCAGGCCCCTTGTTTAAGAAGAGGGAGGGGGCTGGGCGCGGTGGCTGACACCTGTAATCCCAGCACTTTGGGAGGCTGACGCAAGCAGATCACCTAAGGTTAGCAGTTTGAGACCAGCATGGCCAACGTGGTGAAACCCTGTCTCTACTAAAAATACAAAAATTAGCCAGATGTGGTGTCACATGGCTCTAATCCCAGCTACTCGGGAGGCTGAGGCAGGAGAATCGCTTGAACCTGGGAGGCGGAGTTTGCAGTAAGCCGAGATTGCTCCACTGCACTCCAGACTGGGCAACAGGGTGAGACTCTGTCTTTAAAAAAAGAAGAAGAGGGAGGGGGCGGGGTTAGCTGTGCGTGGTAGGGAGCTGATGAGGCGGGTACGGGGACAGGAGACCAGGGCGGAAAGGCGTGGCTGTAGGGCGTCTTGCATCACAGGAGGGCAGCATGGCCCTGTGGGAGTAGGGGAGCCTTTCTGACAACGGCCAGGGCCCAAACACAGAACCAGTCTGTAAGGCGTGGGCGCTGCTCACTTGACCACATGGGAGAAAGACAGCAGGAGCCCATCCCACTGCCTGGGCAGGGCTGAAGGATGCCCACAACAGGATTCAGAGATGGAGGCTCAGTCCTGAGAGGCTGGGCTCCTCCTGGACGAGCATCAGACAACACCACTGCTTCCTCCAGCAGGACTCCTCATCCAGTGCTCTCTTTGCCTCCTGACCTGGCACCCGGTGGATGCTCAGAGATGGTAGGGGAGGCCTGGCCCAGCAGTCAAAGGCCTCCCACAGATGTCTCTGTTTGTGCTTCCCCCAGGACTGGAGTGACAGCCTGGCCCAACTGGCTCAAGCCAGGGCAGCCCTCTGTGGAACCCCAACCCCGAGCCTGGCGTCCGCCCCGTGGCACACCTTGCAAGTGGGCTGGAACGTGCAGCTGCTGCCTGCGGGCTCAGCGTCCTTTGTCGAAGTGGTCAGCCTGTGGTTTGCAGAGGGGCAGCGGTACAGCCACGCGGCAGGGGAGTGTGCCCGCAATGCCACCTGCACCCACTACACGCAGGTGAGTGTGTTGCAGTGATGCCAGTGTGCCAGTTCCCAGATACAGGCTCCTGCTGGGCCATCTCAGAAGAGGCTAGTTTGACCTAAATGTTGGGATTCCTTTTCCTCCAATTTGTTTAGTTTTACTTTTTTTTTTTTTTTTTTGAGACAGAGTCTTGCTCTGTCGCCCAGGCTACAGTGCAACGGTGCAATCTCGGCTCACTGCAACCTCCGCCTCCTGGGTTCAAGTGATTCTTGTGCTTCAGCCTCCTGAGTAGCTGGGATTACAGGCGCCCACTACCACGCCCAGCTAATTTTTTGTATTGTTAGTAGAGATGGGGTTTCACTGTGTTAGCCAGTATGGTCTCGATCTCCTGACCTCGTGATCCACCCGCCTCAACCTCCCAAAGTGCTGGGATTACAGGCGTGAGCCACTGTGCCTGGCCATATTTTTGCTTTTTTGGAGACACGGTCTCACTCTGTCACCACAGGCTGGAGTGCAGTGGCATGATCTCAGCTCACTGCAACCTCTGTCTCCTAGATTCAAGCGATTCTTGTGCCTCAGCCTCCCGAGTAGCTGGGATTACAGGTACGCGCCACTATACCCAGCTCATTTTTTTGGTATTTTTAGTAGAGATGGGGTTTCACCATGTTGGCCAGGCTGATCTCGAACTCCAGACCTCAAATGATCTGCCCGCCTCAGCCTCCCAAAGTGCTGGAATTATAGGCGTGAGCCACTACGCCTGGCCTAAGCTACTTTTTTTCAATCTGAAATATGAATAATAATTTCAAACATAAACTTATTTATTTATTTATTTATTTATTTGAGACGAAGTCTTGTTCTGTCACCCAGAATGGAGTGGAATGGCGTGATCGCAGCTCACTAGAACCTACACCTCCCAGATTCAAGTGATTCTTCTGCCTCAGCCTCCCAAGTAGCTGGGACTACAGGCATGAGCCACCACACCTGGCTAATTTTTGTATTTTTAGTAGAGATGGGGTTTCACCATGTTGGCCAGGCTGGGTCTCAAACCCCTGACCTCAAGTGATCCACCTGCCTGGGCCTCCCAAAGTGCTGCGATTACACGTGTGAGCCACTGTGCCTGGCCTCAAACATAAATTTAAAATGGCCCCACTCTTACCCACTACCTAGGTTTAGAAGATGCTACTAAACTAAAGCCCCGCTCCTCCCTTTTCCCTGCTGTCCCTCCCTGGAGGGAATCTTCTTGAAGTTCAGGAGCATCACTGCCAAGCAAGTTTCCATTTTTTCTCTTCATTCAACAGATATTTGTTGAGGATTTTCTATACACACCTGGCACTGTTCAGGTGCTAAGGTATGGCACTGAAAAACACAAGCGAAATCCCAGGAAATATTGAATACCTCTACTACTTACGCAAGTGTGTTGTGCATGTTTAAGTATTACATAAGGCTGGGCGTGGTGGCTCACGCCTGTAATCCCAGCACTTTGGGAGGCCAAGGTGGGAGGATTGCCTGAGCCCAGGAGTTTGAGACCAGCCTGGGCCACATGGCAAAAACCTGCCTCTACAAAAAATACAAAAATTACCCGGGTGTGTTGGTGTGTGCCTGTAGTTCCAGTTACTTGGGAGGCTGAGGTAGGAGAATTGCTTGAGCCTGGGAGGTGAAGATTGCACTGAGCTGAGATTGTACCATTGCACTCCAGCCTGGCCAGCAGGAGTAAAACCCTGTCTCAGAGAAAAAAGAACATGTGCCTACAACTAGGTGTTGCCAAAGTGATTACACCAACTGGAGAGACCAGCAAACCAGTTCCCACTTCCCAAAGATCTTGTGGCTCTTTAATTTTTTTTTTTTTTTTTTTTTGAGACGGAGTCTTGCTCTGTCGCCCAGACTGGAGTGCAGTGGTGCGATCTCGGCTCACTGCAAGCTCCGCCCCCCCGGTTCAAACCATTCTCCTGCCTCAGCCTCCCAAGTAACTGGGACTACAGGCACCCACCACCACACCCGGCTAATTTTTTGTATTTTTTAGTAGAGATGTGGTTTCACCATGTTAGCCAGGATGGTCTCAATCTCTTGACCTCATGATCTGCCCACCTCGGCCTCCCAGAGTGCTGGGATTACAGGCGTGAGCCACTGCGCCCAGCCCTGGCTCCTTAAGTTTTGTCAGACTCAAAGGTGTGAAAAACCTAACCCTGTTTTCTTGTTGTTAGTTGTTTTTTGTTTATTTTGTTTTTGTTGGGTTTTTTTGAGTCAGAGTCTCGCTCTGTCACCCAGGCTGGAGTGCAGTGGCGCGATCTCAGCTCACTACAATCTCCTCCTCCTGAGTTCAAGAGATTCTCCTGTGTCAGCCTCCTGAGTATCTGGGATTACAGGCGCCCACCACCACACCCGGCTAATTTTTGTATTTTTAGTAGAGACGGGGTTTTGCCATGTTGGCCAGGCTGGTCTCGAACCCCTGACCTCAGGTAATCCTCCCACCTCGGCCTCCCAAACTGTTGGGATTATAGGCATGAGCCACCGTGCCCGGCCTCTATTATTGTTTCTAATTTTCTTGATATGAATGTTTAGATCATTAATTTTAAATCTTTTTTGTTTCTACTATATACATTTAAAGCTATAAATTTCCCTTTAAACGATTTCAGCTACATCCAATAAGTTTTGATATTTAATGTTTTCATTGTTATTTAGGGATGTTTTTTCTATTTCCAATCACGATATTGTCTTTGTTTTGAGACAGGGTCTGGCTCTGTCGCCCAGGCTGGAGTGCAGTGGTGCAATCTCAGCTCACTGCAGCCTCAACTTCCTGGGCTCAGGTGATCTTCCCACCTCAGGTCCAAAGTAGATGGGAATACAGGTGTATGCCACCATGCCTGGCTAATTTCTTGTATTTGTATTAGAGAAAGGGTTTTGCCATGTTGACCAGGCTGATCTGGAACTTCTGAACTCACATGATCCACCCAACTCAGCCTCCCAAAGTGCTGGGATTACAGATGTGAACCACCACACCTAGCCATGATGTTGTTTTAGATTTTGAAGTGTATCTTTAAGTTTCTGAACTATGTTATCTTCTTAATTTACTTGTAAATTATTCAAGGTTGGCCGGGCGCGGTGGCTCAAGCCTGTAATCCCAGCACTTTGGGAGGCCGAGATGGGCGGATCACGAGGTCAGGAGATCGAGACCATCCTGGCTAACCTGGTGAAACCCCGTCTCTAGTAAAAAAATACAAAAAAATAGCCGGGTGAGGTGGCGGGTGCCTGTAGTCCCAGCTACTCGGGAGGCTGAGGCAGGAGAATGGCGTAAACCCAGGAGGCGGAGCTTGCAGTGAGCCGAGATCCGGCCACTGCACTCCAGTCTCGGTGACAGAGCAAGACTCCGTCTCAAAAAAAAAAAAAAAAAAAAAAATTATTCAGTTTAAATTTCATTGCACTGAATTCATAGAATGTGGCGTGTAGGATGTGTTGATTCTTTGGTATTTGTTGAAACTTGCATAGTGGTCTAATGTGTGGTCTTTTTTTTTTTTTTTTTTTTTTTTTGAGACGGAGTCTCACTCTGTCGCCCGGGCTGGAGTACAGTGGCCGGATCTCAGCTCACTGCAAGCTCCGCCTCCCGGGTTTACGTCATTCTCCTGCCTCAGCCTCCCGAGTAGCTGGGACTATAGGCGCCCGCCACCTCGCCCGGCTAGTTTTTTGTATTTTTTTAGTAGAGACGGGGTTTCACTGTGTTAGCCAGGATGGTCTCGATCTCCTGGCCTCGTGATCCGCCCGTCTCGGCCTCCCAAAGTGCTGGGATTACAGGCTTGAGCCACCGCGCCCGGCCAAATGTGTGGTCTTGCTTTGTGGTTTGCAGAAGTCCCATGCATTCCGAAAAACAGTACATGTTCTTTAAGTGTTGGATACATGTATATGATCACATGTTCACATCTGGCTGCTACAAGCCAGTCTTGTACATGTAATTTTTAGTCTCTACTGGAGAGTTTTTTTCACTTTTCTTATATATTGGCCATTTGTGCTATTTCCAAGTTGTCGCTGATTCCAAGACTTTAAACTGGTTTGCAGAGCTGTATCCATTAGCTTTTGCTGCATGACATTCTACCCCAAAATTTAGCAGCTTACGATTCTGCATGTCAGCCACTTGGGTTGGGCTCAGCAGGGAGGTTTTCTGGTCTTGGCTGGGCCCACTCATATGCCTGCAATCAAGTAGGGGGCTGGCTGGGAGCTGGCTGTGCAAAAAGGCCTCTAGTGGTTCATCTGTATTCCATGAGGCCTTTCAACCTCCACCAGGCTTTACTGAGCTTGTTGATGTAGTGGCTGAGCATGGTTCTATGAGAATGAGTGGAAATGGCAAGGTCTCTTAAGGCCAAGTTCAAAATCAGCTCAATATCACTTCTGCTGCATTCTGGTGGCCAACACCAGTTACAGGGCCAGCCAGATTCAAGGAGCAAGGAAAGAGACACCTCTCCTTACTGCAAAAAGCTGCAGAGTCACATTTAAAAGAGTGGGCTAGTGCAAGAAGTGAAGGGTTGTGGTCATAATGCAGTCACAAGGCCCTTGATGTCCCAGTCTTTTTTTGGCTAGTCCCCTCCACCCATCAATGATCTCCCCTCCCTTCAGGTATCTGCTAGCCCTCCCCTCTCCATTCCCCTCTCAACTAAGAAAGCCTTCCTAGGCCAGGCATAGTGGCTCACACCTATAATCCCAGCACTTTGGGAGGCTGAGGCAGGTGGATCACCCGAGGTTGGGAGTTCAAGATCAGTCCAACATGGAGAAACCCCATCTCTACTAAAAATACAAAAAAAAATTAGCCAGGCGTGGTGGCAGTCACCTGTAATCCCAGCTACTCAGGAGGTTGAAACAAGAGAATCGCATGAACCCAGGAGGTGGAGGTTGCGGTGAGCCGAGATTGTGCCATTGCAGTGCAGCCTGGGCAAGAAGAGTGAAACTCCATCTCAAAAATAAAAAATATTAAAAAAATTAAAAAGCCTTCCTGGACTATTCCCACCCATACTTCTACCCCTGCCCAGGACAGCTGCTGCTCCTGAGCCCCCGAGGAGGTGAGGGAGCCCTCTGTCCGCCTGGATGATAGTGAAAGCTGTGTTCCCCTCCCCAGGAGTTCACGATAGGGTTTCTGATCCCCTGTGTCTCCTGTAGCTCGTGTGGGCCACCTCAAGCCAGCTGGGCTGTGGGCGGCACCTGTGCTCTGCAGACCAGGCAGCGATAGAAGCCTTTGTCTGTGCCTACTCCCCCGGGTAAGCCCTGCTACACCCTCTGCTGGGATGTCTGGGAGGCAGGGAGGGGCGCTTTCACTGAGGGTGAGATGCCCCCCCATCCACTTGAAAGTAAAGTCCGACACCTTCCTCTGCACCCTTGGTGGGAGAAGGGAGGAGAGGAAAGGCAGAGGGTGCTGAAGATTGTGGCCATGCAGAAGGTACTGCTCTGTGGATGCCCCTTCCTGGGTACCAGTCCTGGTATCAGGGAGTTTGTCCAGGATTCGTTTGGAGGTCATCTCTTCTCTCCCAGGGAATCTCTCTATCTCACCCAGCTCCCTAACTCTCTGGCCAGGCCACAGGAACTGTAGGGGCCAGGGGGGCAGGCAGCAGGGACCCACCACTGCCTTGCCCAAGGCCAGGCCCTCCCACACCCTGTGGTGCCTGCTCGTCGTCACAGAGGCAACTGGGAGGTCAACGGAAAGACAATCGTCCCCTATAAGAAGGGCGCCTGGTGTTCGCTCTGCACAGCCAGCGTCTCGGGCTGCTTCAAAGCCTGGGACCATGCAGGGGGGCTCTGTGGTGAGTGCATGAGGGCTCAGTCTGGTGACCCTGGGGTAGGGGTGGTAGCATCCTACTGGGCTGTCCTGGAAGCCCCGACCCTCAGCACCCAGGGAGGCTCCTGCCCAGCCTGCTGGGAGGAGACCCTTTTCTCGGAGTCCCCTCCTTCTCTGACCAGAGGTCCCCAGGAACCCTTGTCGCATGAGCTGCCAGAACCACGGACGTCTCAACATCAGCACCTGCCACTGCCACTGTCCACCTGGCTACACTGGCAGGTACTGCCAAGGTGAGGGCACTGGAACCTGGGTGTGCCCAGCGCTGCTCTCGCAGCATGTCCTGGGGCTGCTACACTTCCTGAGTCTCAAGGGTGTTAGAGGTGCTGACCGTGTACTCCCTGAGTCTGCCCACTGCATAGCACTGGCTATTTGCCAGACCCTGAGCTGTGCAGGAGATTCACAGTGAAATCAGGTTCAGCCGCTTAGGCTTTGGGAGGAGGACAGAATTAGGATCCAGAAGTGGCTTCTTGCCCCACTGCCCCTCAACCCTAACCCACTCTGTGACTATGGGCAGGTCACCTCCCAAACTCCGATATGCCTCACTCTACAGTGGGAACCAAACCAAAGACACCAGGCATGCCAGCAGTCAGAAGCCTTCGTGGGTTCTGTCTCTGGGAGGGGTATTCTTGCTGTGGTTGGCATTCCCTGGATGTTCGAGGCCTTTGGGGGCAGCATGGGGTCCAGAAGGCTGGGAGCTGAGCCTCTGCCCCACTGCCCTGCCCTGGCAGTGCGGTGCAGCCTGCAGTGTGTGCACGGCCGGTTTCGGGAGGAGGAGTGCTCGTGCGTCTGTGACGTCGGCTACGGGGGAGCCCAGTGTGCCAGTGAGTCCTGCCCCAGGGCCCCCAAAGAGCCAGCCCCTCCCAAGACCCCCTTCAATGGGGCGTCAGCTCCCAGGAGCCTACTATGTACCTCTCTTTCCAACTAATTCGGTGACAACACGTTGAGAGCTTGAAACCCGCCACAGCGTGGTATTTACACCAAAGAAATTGGCAAATGCTACAAATCATGGATTTTTTTTTTCTTTTGAGAGAGAGCAAGCTCAATGTTCCACACTTACCAGCACACTCCTGACCGTCACCACGCACTCTTTTGGAGCAGGTGGCTGGAGGAAGGGGCTTAGCTCCCTGGCAGGGCAGGAAAGGGCAGGGATTCTGAAGTCCGCACACAAACTCAGGCTCCCCTACCCCAGCCAAGGTGCATTTTCCCTTCCACACCTGTGACCTGAGGATCGACGGAGACTGCTTCATGGTGTCTTCAGAGGCAGACACCTATTACAGAGCCAGGATGAAATGCCAGGTGACGGTCACCCCCACCTTCCCAGGGACCCCCCCAGGGCCTCAAGTGAGGGTCTTAATGGAGGGACCCTGGAGTGAGAGATGCTTTCTTCAATGTCTCTGACCTCACCCTGTTCATCAGCAGAAAGCAGGGGTCATGGACTCTGAGGCTCATAGAAGCCAGGAGGTCACTTATTGACCTGAGGGGTCAAGGTCAAGGCCAACCTCCATCTAAGGGAGTTTCAGGTTGCCTTGCAGGAGGGAATGCAAGATCAGAGTGGCCAGAGCTCGGGGCTGCTCAATAAAACCAGCAGCTCAGACTTCCACTGGCAGCTCTCGAAACCACAGTTAATTTCTGGGGTTGGCAATCAACTCAGATCTATGTTGAAGACACTGTGCAGGTGAAACAGAACATCCTCAGGGGCCAGACCTTGCCCGGGCCTGTGGGCTGCCGGTTGGGCCGCTGTGCACAGGGAGAAGAGAAGCAGATGTGAGCAGAGGGGACTCCTGCTCTTGGAAGGGAGGCTGTGCGGGCTGGGGGTGATGACAGCCTGGCCAGCACACACGTGACATCCTCGGCCATGGGCGGGGTGGCAGGAAGGGGCAGCCTTCCTAGGAGCCCTGCCTGTGTAACCTGGGGTGGGGTTACAGAGGAAAGGTGGGGTGCTGGCCCAGATCGAGAGCCAGAAAGTGCAGGACATCCTCGCCTTCTACCTGGGCCGCCTGGAGACCACCAACGAGGTGACTGACAGTGACTTCGAGACCAGGAACTTCTGGATCGGTGAGTGCCCGGCTGATTAGGGGTGTGGCGAGTAAGGGGTTGTGATGCCCCAACCTGCTGCAGGAACCCTGGGCTGTGGCAGCTGCCAGCAGATGGCGAGGGTGTGGTAAGGGCCTGGAGCCCAGAGCGGGGCCGGCTGCTCACCCCCTTTCCTGGGGAGGGTCCAAGTAGGGAGCACATGGGGGCTGCCAGCACTGGGAGGAGGGGCCAGAGAAGCAGCTGGCAGCAGACTCCAGGGTCTGAGTGGGCTGGGGGACCTCTGGCCATGGGCCAACCTCGACTATCCCGGCCCAGGGCTCACCTATAAGACCGCCAAGGACTCCTTCCGCTGGGCCACAGGGGAGCACCAGGCCTTCACCAGTTTTGCCTTTGGGCAGCCTGACAACCAGGGGTGAGTGTGGGGTGCCTCCCTCCCCTGGGCCTCCCTGTCACTCGGGCCTGCCTGGCAGAGCCCCCAGGCTACACTGAAGAGCCGCCCCCCATCCTGCTGCCTGGCTGGGTCCTGGCTGGTGCCTGCCCAGGTGCCAGAGAGTTGTGGGCACAGCTGGTGTGGGCCAGTGCTGTGGTGAGGGAGATGCAAGCCGGAAGGCATGTCACGTGGGAGAGAGGGGCCCAGGAAGCCTCCATCCATCTGTCCATCCCCAGTGTCCCCTGGCTGTGACTCCATCCCTCCAACTCTCATCCACTCACCCCTCCCTCCACGTGCCCTCTGCCTGCATCAGTTACACTGACGCCAGCATTCCTTAGCTGTCACCCCCCGCTGCAGTCACTCACAATACAACCCCGAACCTGTGGACCCACCAGCCATCCTGTACCAAGAACCCTCTGGTCATGTGGCCCCACCCTGCTCTTCAAAGCCCAGGAATGCCCAGGGCCGGGGTGGAGGTGGTCCTGCTGCCAGGCCACCAAGGGCTCCAGTGATTTTAGCCAGCCCTCCTTGCCAGCAGCCGGCCTGTGCCCCTGGCCTATTGCCTGGAGGTAGTCGGCCTTGTTGGGTTCCCAGGTATACCTCTCAAGTGGGCTGTCTATTCCAGTCCACACCGTCCCCACAGGCTGGTGTGGCTGCGTGCTGCCATGGGGTAGGCAGAGCTGCTACCCCAGGAAGGGGCTTCCCTGAGAAGTGGTCTGGGAAGCAGGGATGGGGGCTCAGGGATGGGCCTGGTTCCCAGCAGCCCCATCTGCAGGTGGGGGCTCTGGAGCCCCTGAGATGCAGGGTCCTGATGGCTGGAGGGTTTAGGCCTCTCCCGGACCCCTGACTTCACTCTTCCCTCCTGAGCACCACACCCTGGCCTGCAGGTTTGGCAACTGCGTGGAGCTGCAGGCATCAGCTGCCTTCAACTGGAACGACCAGCGCTGCAAAACCCGAAACCGCTACATCTGCCAGTTTGGTGAGGGCCTTCCTGAGGCTCCCCTTCTCTGATCCCTGTCCCTGGGGGTGCTGCTGACCCGGTCCAGCCTGCAAGGGTATCTAGGTGGCAGGTTCAGAGCGAGTCTGGGCACACGGGGCCATGGAGGATGCCCTGCTCAGGGCCTTGTACCTGTGGGCTCCTGAGCCTAGAGGGGCAATGACAGGCCCAGTGTCACACAGCAAGGCCACACAGGCAGGACTAGAGCTGCAGCTCTGCAGGGAATTTCTCCAAGGACCCTCTTCTCCTGTCATGAAAGCTACTGCCTGGGAACCTGTTGGGTTCCTCGGTGTTCCTGGGAGCCCCGTGAACTATGGTGGAGGCAGAGGTGAAACCTGGCATGGCACCAGCTCCCAGCAGCCCCTGCTAGGAAGGTCGGGAGCATCACAGGAACCACGGCCATGGGCACTTCCAGACTGAGCGCAGCAGGGCCCCCATTTTGGGACTGCCTGGGCTGCCATCGAGCCCTGCTCTCTTCTGCTTCCTTCCAGCCCAGGAGCACATCTCCCGGTGGGGTCCAGGGTCCTGAGGCCTGGCCGCACAGCTCCCTCGCCTGCCCTGGGTGCACCGGCTCTGCTTACCTGTCTGCCCACCTGTCTGGAACAAGGGCCAGGTGAAGACCACATGCCTCATGTCCAAAGAGGTCTTAGACCTTGCACTCTGCCGGAAGTTGGGCACAGAGAGGCATGGAGGCCAGTGAGGGCCAGGGAGTGAGTGTTAGACGCTGAAGGAGAAGACCCCGCCAGTGATCCAAAGAGGCTGCTCTCTTCTACCTGGCCCAGGCCCTGTGGGGCAGCAGAGCTTCCCTGTGGCGTGAACCTCACAGGGTATTAAACTAAGTTATGAATCAGCTGAACCTGTGCATGCTCATTTCAAAGGGAAATTCAGATTATCCAGGACGACCCTGGAGAGACCAGAGGGGGCCTGAGGCTTCACTGCAGAGGCCTCCACCCACCTATTCCCTTTCCTGGTCACCTTCATGGTCCAGGACACTCTCTGGAAGTTCTGGGGCTCCCCAAGAAGAGGAAGACCAGACTCTGCCTCGGGGAGGGGCAGTTCTCATGGCTGGGCCCAGGCAGGCAGGGTATTAATAGAAGCTGCTCTGGATGTCTGGGAGACCATGCGTGTGTCTTGCCCCCACTGGTGGAGTGTCATCGCACCTGGACCGATGGTGGTCAGAATCTGTGCAGTCCCGCTCCCTCACCCAGCTCCTCAAACCTCACCGCACAAGAGGTTATCACTATTCCAGTTTACAGGTGAAGAATTGAAGGCACAGAGAGTTTGACTTGCAAAAGATCACACAGCTGGGAGTCAAACCCAGCTAATCTGGCTGTCGTTTATTTATTTATTTTTCTTTTTTGAGACAGGGTCTCGCTCTGTCGCCCAGGCTGGAGTGCAGGGGTGCAATCAGGGTTCACTGCAGCCTCGACCTCCCAGGCTCAAGCGATCCTCCTGCCTCAGCCTCCCAAGTAGCTGGGACCACAGGTCCACATTGCCGCGCCACACTAATTTTTGTGTTTTTTGTAGAGACGGGGTGGCACCATGTTGCTCAGGCTGGTCTCGAACTCCTGGGCTCAAGCGATCCGCCATCGTGGGCCTCCCAAAGCGCTGGGGTTCCAGGCGCACGGCCCGCGCCGGCCCAGTCTTTCCCTCTCCCACTGCCTCCCAGGGCTTCGCCTGTCTAAGCGGGCGCGGGCAGCTGTGCTGCGTCCCGACTCAGTGCGGACCTAAGCGGGGCGATCACACAGATGCCTCCAGCTCTCTCTACCGCCCCCGAAGGCGCTCAGCCCTCGGGGCCGGGACCGCGGCCGCAGCGTCCGGAGAGGCCGCCCTGCGCATGCCCGCGGGAGGTGGGTGGCCCGGGCGCGCGCTGCCCAAGGCCTGGGGGCGGTGGGGGCAGCACGGGCTGGGCGGCCGAACCGCGACCTTCGCACCCCGCCCCACGCCTGGTTGGGGACCGGACGCGCCGTCGTGAGTGGGGCGGGTGCAGGTGTCCCTGGGGGCCGGGGCAGACACCGGTGCGGGACGACCTGCTCCCGAGGGGGTCCGCAGGCCACACCCAGAGAAACGGGGGCGCCTCCAGTCATCGCCGCGGTCCGCCCCATTCCGAAGCTTTGACCCCCTGAATCAGCGTCGGGGCAGGGATCCGCGTGCGAGAGGCTGGGAAACTGGGGAGTCCCGGGCCGCCTCTGGAGCCGCCCGGCCTTGGCTGGCTGGTCCTCCTCTTGCGCGGCTCCCGCCTGGCTGGGCCCTGGGCCGCCCTCACTCCCTCCCCGCTGCACCTCCCTCGCGTTTGTCACTCACTCTGCTAGGCTCTCCTGCCTCCGCATGCCCAAGGATCCGGAGGAAAACACGGACCATGACATCAAAAGGCCTTGGCAAAGGAATCATGATTATCGTGATACAGGAAGATTCTGCACCTCAAAGGGGATCCCTGTAGTGAGTTTTGGAAAACGTACAAAGCCTGACTTACGATACGTTTGTGTCTGTGGTGTTTCATCTGGGAACTTACTTTTCCTTAATAGGGTAAGCTCTTCTCACCCAGAGTATGTCCCTCAGTCTGTAAAATTCCATGGTCCCCTACATCTATTAGGGGAGTGAGGAAGGGCAGTGGGCATTGGATCTGCTTCTTAGATAGCCCCCACCTGTGTTTAGCTTCTGTCAGGGCCCTTTGCACCAGAGCAACTCCATCTTGAGTAGGCGCTGAGTAAAATGAGACTGAGACCTACTGGGCTGCGTTCCCAGACGGTTGAGGCATTTCTAAGTCACAGGATGAGATGGGAGGTTGGCAGTAAAACAGTAAAGAAGCCGGCTAAAACCAACCAAAACCAAGATGCCGATGAGAATGACCTCTGGACATCCTCACTGCTACACTCCCACCAGCGCCATGACCGCTTACAATGCTGTGGCGACGCCAGAACGTTACCCTATATGGTCAAAAAGGGGAGGCAATGAATAATCCACCCCTTGTTTAGCATATCATCAAGAAATAACCATAAACATGAGCAACCAGCAGCCCTCGAGGCTGCTTTATGGAGTAGCCATTGTTTTATTTCTTTACTTAGGCTGGAGTGCACTGGCGCGATCTCAGCTCACTGCAAGCTCCGCCTCTCTGGTTCACCCCATTCTCCTGCCTCAGCCTCCCCAGTAGCTGGGACTACAGGCGCCCGCCACCACTCCCGGCTAATTTTTTGTATTTTTATACAAATGTGGAGATGGGGTTTCACCGTGTTAGCCAGGACGGTCTCTGTCTCCTGACCTTGTGATCCGCCCGCCTGGGCCTCCCAAAGTGCTGGGATTACAGGCATGAGCCACCCCGCCCAGCCCTATTCCTTTACTTTTTTTTTTTTTTTTTTTGAGATGGAGTCTCACACCTGGCCTCCAATATGTTTATTTGTATTGCTGAGGCAGGGGATTGCTTGAGCCCAAGAGTTTGAGGTTGCAGTGAACCATGATCATAAGCTGTATTTCAGCCTGAGAGAGAGATTGAGACCTTGTCTCACAAAATAAAAGTTAAAAAGTCCTTATCTGGAGGTGAAAAAAACGAGTACAAAGATCTAAGTTGGTTCCTAGTCCAGCAGTGTCAGCATCACCAGAGAGCTTGTTAGGCAAAT
This sequence comes from Macaca nemestrina, assembly GCF_043159975.1. Lineage (NCBI taxonomy): Eukaryota > Metazoa > Chordata > Mammalia > Primates > Cercopithecidae > Macaca > Macaca nemestrina. The sequence goes on along the minus strand of NC_092142.1, from coordinate 73,163,346 downwards.
TCTAGCCTGCCCCAACCTACTGAATTGTAGACCCTGAAGAGGGGCTATCTGAATTTTAACAAGGCCTCCCGGTTTGCATGCTCAAGATTGAGAACCACTGGCAAAAGCAAACAATTTTGAGTCTGAAGTCAGCCCACCTGGATTTGAATACAGGCCCTGCTGCTTAATAACTGATTTAGAGCAAATTAGTTACTTAACAGCTAGGTTGACCAGTTGTCCGAGTTTGCCTGGCACTGTCCTGAATTCAGCATTGAAAGTACTACATTAGACTGGGAGCAGTGGCTCACGCCTGTAATCCCAACACTTTGGGAGGCTGAGGCAGGTGGATCATGAGGTCAGGAGATCGAGACCATCCCGGCTAACACGGTGAAACCCTGTCTCTACTAAAAAAATACAAAAAAATTAGCCGGGCGTGGTGGTGGGCGCCTGTAGTCCCAGCTGCTGGGGAGGCTGAGGCAGGAGAATGGCGTGAATCCGGGAGGCAGAGCTTGCAGTGAGCCAAGATTGTGCCAGTGCACTCCAGCCTGGGAGACACAGCGAGACTCTGGCTCAAAAAAAAAAAAAAAAAAGAAAGTACTACATTAATGCGGTGGCTCACGCCTGTAATCCCAGCTTCTCAAGCTGTCCCTGTGGAATCCTCAATATCAGTACATTCATCCTTTTCTAACATCCCCTTCCTCCCTCGCCCGTCCTGCACCCTCAGAATTCATTCTCAGATCAGCTTCCCAGATTTTTGCCAATATCAATTAAAAAAAATTTTTAGCCAACCATATACTGTAAGCCAATATCAATTAGCAAAATCTTTTGTTTCTTTTGGTGATTCAGTATCTTCTCCCTGGAGTTTTTTGATGATTCAGTACCCTCCTAGATTTGCGGGGATCTGACTTGTTATTTAATTCTGGAGAAAATGAGGGGTGGGGCTTATAAGGAGACTCCTTTGCTCCTTTGCGGCAGGGTCATTACAAGGTGTGTTACATAGGGAAATTCTAGCTGCTGGCTAGCTCTTGCTCATGAAAGGCTCTTCCTCTCTCAAGTGAAATGGGGAAGGGGGAACCCAGGCCGACTGAGGTCCTGACATCTTTAGCACCTGGCTTCTCAGGTCACCCAGGGCATCCAGGTGACCAGCTTGGGAAGCAGGATATGTGGGCTGGAGGAAGAGGATACAGCCCACCCTGGAAATAACTGCCATCCCTCCCACCGATATGGTTAGGCTTTGTTTCCCTACCCAGATCTCATCTCGAATTATAATCCCCACGTGTCGAGGGATGGACCAGGTGGAGGTCCTTGCATCATGGGGGCAGTTTCCCCCATGCTGTTCTCGTGACAGTGAGTGAGTTCTCACGAGATTGATGGTTTTAAAGCATGGCAGTTCCTCATTCTCACGCTCACGCCCTGCTGCCTGCCTGGTGGAGGAGGTTTCAGCTTCCCCTTCATCCGTGGTTGTAAGTTTTCTGAAGCCTCACCAGCCGTGCGGAACTGTGAGTCAATTAAATCTCTTTACTTTATAAATTGCCCAGCCTTGGGTTTGTTTTTTTGTTTTTTTTGAGATGGTGATTTGCTCTTGTTGCCCAGGTTGGAGTGTAGTGGCGGGATCTCGGCTCATTGCAACCTCCGTCTCCTGGGTTCAAGCGGTTCTCCTGCCTCAGCCTCCCGAGTAGCTGGGATTACAGGTGTGCACCACCATGCCCAGCTAATGTGGTATTTTTAGTAGAGAGGGGGGGTTTCACTACGTTGGTCAGGCTGGTCTTGAACTCCTGACCTCAGGTGATCCGCCCACCTCGGCCTCCCAAAGTGCTGGGATTACAGGCATGAGCCACCGCGCCCGACCTTGGATGTTTCTTTATAGCTGTGTGGAAACAGACCCACTCATCACTGCAGGCCACACCTCAGCCACGTGGACACCTAATTCCTGCCAGGGAGTTTCTGCCGCTAGGATCTTCAGAGTGACAAAGAGGGAGGATGCTGTGGCTGAGGAGGGGACAGGGAGTGCTAGGTACCTAAGGCTCCCCTATCTTTCCATACAGCCTAATTTTAATAGTCTCTGGTCTCCACACTTCACTGTTTACCAGATAAAGACCTTTCAAGGTGTAGGTCCCCGTGGTCATTCTGTATCCATTGGATCAAGTTTTCAGTTCATTTTTTCTGCTCTCTCAGCCTCTTTTGCTTTCTCAGCTGCAAAATATTGGTACAATCAAGTTTTCTTTCTTTTTTTTTTTTTTTTTTTGTGGCGATAAAGTCTCACTCTGTCGCCCAGGCCGGAGTGCAGTGGCGCGATCTCAGCTCACTGCAACCTCCACCTCCTGGGGTACAAGCCTGAGTGCCCTCCTGAGTACCTGGGATTACAGGCACCCGCCACCACAGCAAGCTAATTTTTGTATTTTTAGTAGAGACAGGGTTTCACCATTTTGGCCAGGCACACTCCGGTTTTCTAACCATGCCTTGAGCCAAGAATTTGGATTCTGAGCTTGTCTTTTCATTTAAGCTGTGTGGCGCGGTTAACATGACCGCCTTGCCCAGGAGATACTGACTTCAGTGCAGTCTTTATCCTCTTCTATAGCAGGAGCCATTAGGTCCCCCAAAGCCTTGCCTTTGATGGGTACTTTGTTCCAGGGGACAATGGGATTAGCTGTCTTGCCAGGGCGCGCCATGGGGCTGCTGGTGTCCTGTCCCTTAAAGCGGCTGGATTTTCACTGTCCTCTGGCCACTTTCCATCCTTCAGCTGCTCCTATTTCCTTCGGGGCTTCTTGCTCTGTCCAGGCCTGGTCCTATTTTTGTGAGAATATAGGTTATAGGTTCTTAGTTTTAGGCAACAGAAAATTCTGGCCACTCCAAGCAGAAAGGAGTTTGTCAGAGGTACTGGCTAGTTCCCAGGAGCTCTGAAAGGGTCAGATAATCAAATCTGGAAGAGGCCATTGGGCATAGCTGGCCAGATGAAGACCCCTGTGCTGGCACAGAAGCTACAGTTGGCACCCCCGAAGGGGGACAGAAGCTGCCACCTGTGAAAGCTGGATGTAGTTGCTGCCGCTTTCACCATCATTTGTTGAGATGATGCTTCTTCCTGTCTTCCACTTTAATTCAAAGTGAAGGCCAGGTGCGGCGGCTCACGCCTATAATCCCAGCACTTTGGGAGGCCAAGGCAAGAGGACCACTCGAGGACAGGAGTTTGAGACCAGCCTGGGCAACAGGGTGAGACCCATTCTAGCCAAAAAATAAAAAAATAAAAAAAAAACAGCTGGGCATGGTGGCGTGTGCCTGTGTCCTAGCCTGTTGAGAGGCTGAAGTGGGAGAATCACTTGAGCCCAGGAGTTCAAGCCTACAGTGAGCTATGATCACACCACTACACTCCAGCCTGGGTGACAGAGTAAGACCTCTGTCTCTTAAAAACAAAACAGGCTGGGCATGGTGGCTCATGCCTGTAATCCTAGCACTTTGGGAGGCTGAGGCAGTAGGATCGCTTGAGCCTAGCCTGGCAACGTAGTGAAGCGTCAACTCTACAAAAAATACAAAATTTAGTGGGCATGGTGGCACACCTGTAGTCCCAGCTACTCAGGAGGCTGAGGTGGGAGATTGTGCCACTGTACTCCAGCCTGGGTGACAGAGTGAGATCTTGTCTCAAAAAACAAAAAAGACAAAGGTGGGTGTATGGGTCTGATTGGAAGAGCTAAGTCAGTACCCAGGCCGAAGCCGCAAGGGAGGCCAGGGAAGGGAGGCAGCTAAAAGGCCATTTTTAGCTTCTTTCAGGTAAGGCAAGCTCTGTCTCAAAGTCTGGGGACACCTGTAACACAGGAAGGGTGTTCAGATGTGGGGTACCAGAATAATGGCTCACATCCACTGCAATAAGCCACCTTGGGCTGGGCGCTGTGGCTCATGCCTGTAATCCCAGCACTTTGGGAGGCCAAGGTGGGCGGATCACCTGAGGTCAGGAATTCAAGACCAGCCTGCACTCCAAGACCACCATTGCACTCCTGCTTGGATGACAGTGAGACGCCTCAAAAAACAAAACAAAACAAAACAAAAACGGCCGGGCGCAGTGGTTCACGCCTGTAATCCCAGCACTTTGGGAGGCCAAGGTGGGTGGATCACCTGAGGTCAGGAGGTTGAAACCAGCCTGACCAATGTGATGAAACCCCATCTCTACTAAAAATACAAAAACTAGCCAGGTGTGGTGGCATGCACCTGTAATCCCAGCTACTCGGGAGGCTGAGACAGGAGAATTCCTTGAACAAGGAGGCAGAGGTTGCAGTGAGCTGAGAGGGCGCCATTGCACTCCAGCCTGGACAACAAGAGTGAAACTCCGTCTCAGGGAAAAAAAAAAAAAAAGCCACCTGATCTGGGACTCAGCCTACTGTGCTGGCTTCATCAGCCCCGTGTTCTGACCAGGGCCTCACCATTGCATTCCGTGCAGGGTGAAGTGAGTAGAGAGCGGCCTGGTGTGAAGGCAGCAGGGCCTGGAGCTGGCAGGACCAGGCCCTGCCTGCATCTGGGTGCCCTGAGTATCTGTGATGTCATCTAACTTGGAACAGGGTATTGGTCACGGGGCAGGGGAGTGAGATCTCATTGCTTTCTCAAGTTCTCCATGCAGTCCCGGACACATCTGTTAACCGTTCTGTAAGACGCAGGTATTAATAGCACCTGCTTTGTGAGAGGATTGTGAGGATTAAAAGAGAAGACAAGGTTGGGCACCGTGGCTCATGCCTGTAATCCCAACGCTTTGGGAGGCCGAGGTGGGTGGATCACCTGAGGTCCGGAGTTCAAGATCAGCCTGGCCAATATGATGAAAGCCAGTCTTGACTAAAAATAACTTCTTTGCCCAGTTACCTTCTCTTTTTGGGGGATGGGGGTGGGGAGACAGCTCCTCACTCTGTCACCTAGGCTGGAGTTTAATGGTGTGATCACAGCACCCTCAGACTCCTGGGCTCAAGCAATCCTCCTACCTCATTCTTCCAAAAAGCTGGGATTACAGGCACGAGCCACTGTGCCTGGCCCAATTTCTTTATTCTTTCTTTTTCTTTTTTTCTTTCTTTTCTTTTTTTTTTTCTTGAGAGAGTTTCACTCTTGTTACCCAGGCTAGAATGCAATGGCGCAATCTCAGCTCACCACAACCTACGCCTCCCAGGTTCAAGTGATTCCCCTGCCTCAGCCTCCCGAGTAGCTGGGATTACAGGCATGTGCCACCATGCCCGGCTAATTTTTGTATTTTTAGTAGAGTCGGGGTTTCTCCATGTTGGTCAGGTTGGTCTCGAACTCCTGACCTCAGGTGATCCACCTACCTCGGCCCCCCAAAGTGCTAGGATTACAGACGTGAGCCACCGCGCCTGGACTCAATTTCTTTATTGTCCTTCCATCAATGTGGTGCCTTTTTTTTTTTTTTTTTTTTTTTTTTTTTGAGACTAGTCTTGCTCTGTTGCCCAGGTGGGAGTGCAGTGGTGCAATCTCGGCTCACTGCAACCTCCACCTCCCGGGTCCAAGAGATTCTACTACCTCACCTTCCTGAGTAGCTGGGATTACAGGTGTGCGCCACCATGCCCGACTAATCGTTTGCATTTTTAGTAGAGATGGAGTTTCACCATGTTGGCCAGACTAATCTCAAACTTCTGACCTCAGGTGATCCACCTGCTTTGGCCTCCTAAAGTGCTGGGATTACAGGCTTGAGCCACCGCACCTGGCCGACCGCTGTTTCATTCTGCTTTCTTCCCATCTGGCTACTGACCTCCCCTGTCCTGGTGTCATCTGTCATTCATGATGACCCTGCTCATTAGCTGCCCTACCCGTGCTCCACGCACTCAGCTGTGGCAATGCAGGAGGAACTCCACTTGGGGAGCTGTCTGAACCCGGAGTCCCGAGCAAGCATTGCCAGCCCGCTTCCAGGTGCTTGGCCCCGTGATGGTTCATTCATTTATTCCCCAGACCCCTATTGAGCACCTGCCTCATGCCCAGCCCTGAGCAGACAGCAGTGAGCAGGTTCCCACCCTCACTCTCTGGTGTAGAGCTGTCTTCTCCAGTGGAGAATGCTGAGAGAGGGGCCCCAAACCAATGGTACCTCCACCAGGTGATCTGGCCGCGCGCGGGAAGCACAGGGGTGGCCCACCTGACTTCCCAGCACGCCCTGAATCAGCTTCAGCTGACTCTTGTCTTCAAACAGATGCAGCATTTTTTCTTTTTCTTTTCTTTTTCCTTTCTGTCTTTTTTCTTTTTCTTTCCTTTTTTTCTTAATCTTTTTCTTTTTTCTTTTTTTCTTTCTCTTTCTCTTTCTCTTTTCTATCTCTGATTTCCCCACTATCTCTCTCCCCCTCTTCTTCCTCTGTCTCTCTCTGAGACAGGTTCTCACTCTGTCACTCAGGCTGGACTGCAGTGAAGTGACCTCAGCTCACTTCAGACTCAACCTCTGGAGCTCCAGTGATTCTCCTGCTTCAGCCTCCTGAGTAGCTGGGACTACAGAGGCACATCACCACACCTGGCTATTTTTTATATTTTTAGTAGAGATGGGATTTTGCCATATTGCTCAGGCTGTTCTTCAACTCCTGGGCTCAAGCAATCTGCCTGTCTCAGCCTCCCACTGTGCTGGGATTACAGGCGAGAGCCACTGTGCCCGGCCCTATACATCTTTGATGTAGGTGAAAAAAGTGCATGAAATAAAAATTGCCTGGTAAGTGGGAACAGCCCAAGGCTGCCCCTGAAGCAGGCTGTTGTGGTCCTGGCTGGGCCTCTCCACACACCATTCATTCTTTCTTTTTTTTGAGACAGAATCTCATTCTGTTTAGGCTGGAGTACAGTGGCGTGATCTTGGCTCGCTGCAACCTCTGCCTCCTGGGTTCAAGTGATTCTCCTGCCTCAGCCTCCCGACTATCTGGGATTATAGGCACGTGCCACCACACCTAGCTAATTTTTTTACTTTAGTAGAGATGGGGTTTTACCATGTTGGCCAGGCTGGTCTTGAACTCCTGACCTCAAATGACCCACCCACTTCGGCCTCCCAAAGTGCTGGGATTACAGGTGTGAGCCACCATGCCCAGCTCACACACCATTTCTATATGCTTTGAACCTGAACACAGTGCCTGCTGTGTGACTTCTGTTCCCAGCACAGTTGCGGATGTTTGTTTCAGGCTACATGAAGGTTTGGGTTTCGCTGCTGGCTAGACATTGACAGACTTAAAGAAACAGTGCTGGGGGAGAGTGTGGGTGAGTACTAGGGTATTGGAAAGATTCCATGCCTAGGAAACAAGCGTGGATTGATTACATCCCCACTTCTGGCCTTGTGCAAGTTAACTTTGTCTCCCTGGGCCTCTGTTTACTCATCTGAGAAATGGGGTGAAGATATGCGCTCTTCTTAGGTCACAGGGTTCCTCTACAAAATGTGAAAGGACTTTGGAAAGTATCGTCCGGTGTGCAGATTTCTCCGAGAAGCGCTGCTGCTGTTTATCCTGAGACTGGAGAAGGGGGAAGATGTGACTTTCAGGGTGGGCCAGGTGTTGGAGGAGACAGAAAGGACAATCTCGGGCCGGTAGCGGTGGCTCATGCCTGTAATCCCAGCACTTTGGGAGGCCGAGGTGGCTGGATCACTTGAGGTCAGGAGTTTGAGACCAACCTGGATAACGTAGTTAAACCCCGTCTACTAAAAATAGAAAAATTAGCCAGGTGTGGTGGTGCGTGCCTGTAGTCTCAGCTACCCGGGAGGCTGAGGCAGAAGAATCCTTGAACCCAGGAGGTGGAGGCTGCTGAGACAAGATTGCGCCACTGCACCCTAGCCTCAGCAACAGAGTGAAACTGTCTCAAAAAACAGGCCGGGCGTGGTGGCTCATGCCTGTAATCCCAGCACTTTGGGAGGCTGAGGTGGGTGGATCACGAGGTCAGGAGATGGAGACCATCCTGCCTAACACGGTGAAACCCCGTCTCTACTAAAAAATAGAAAAAACTAGCCGGGCGTGGTGGCGGGTGCCTGTAGTCCCAGCTACTCGGGAGGCTGAGGCAGGAGAATGGCGTGAACCCGGGAGGCGGAGCTTGCAGTGAGCCGAGATCGCTCCACTGCACTCCAGCCTGGGCGACAGAGCGAGACTCTGTCTCCAAAAATAAAACAAAAAAAAAAACAAAGATAATCTCAGATGTGGTGCAGTTCACAGCCTGGAGCTCCCCGTGGGATTAGGCTGAGGGCTGCATTGAACTGAAATCTTCAGGGGTTCGGTGCCGGGGTAGATGTCCCTGAGAAGCAGAGCAGCTGAGAGGTGGAGCTTCCTCCAGGAAATACTCACTTGCTCCTTGTTGATTTCATGGGGTCCCAGCTTTCAGGAGGAAAGTAAAGATGAAAAGCCCTCGCTCTGGCATCTTAGAGGGCTTCTGGGTGAGAGCTAGGAGGGGGAGGGCATCTGGACTCATTGCCCTCCCAGTCCTGGAGTCCGATTTTCCTGTTCTGTCTGGTTTTGAAGGTGCAGGCTGCGGAGCCAAAGCAGTGCTGCTCCTGCCAGCTCCTCCCTCGCCCACTGCTTCCCCGGCCTTGCACAGGGACAGGGAGATCCAAAGAGCGGCTCTGTCCATTCTCTCTCAGTCTGGGAGGGAAGACGGAGATGGCCTGGTGGCACAGATAGCTCCGCAAACAGTTCAGTATGTGCCAAAGGAGGGCCTGTGAGGCCCCAGGTCAGGAGAGGGTGCCTGCCCTGCCAGTGAAGGCCGGGGCTGAGCTGCTTCCTGCCAGCGTCCAGTTTTGCTCAGAGCACCCAGAATGCCATCTTGGAGGAAGGCGGCAGGGGCTGCCGCAGAACCCTGGGGCTGTGTCTCCTGCCTCCAGGTCTGGCCACAGCTGCAAAGAGCAGGTGGCAGGAGGAGGACTCTGGAGGACTCTCTCCCTGTGTTGGCCCTGCAGCCCCATGTCCCCTTCTCTGCTTCTTGGGAGCAGGAGGCCTGCGACCCCTGTCCTGAGCCCTCAAAAGGAAAAGCTATTGTAGGGATGATGAGAGGGAATCGGGTCCTGAGGCACTTGGAGGAACAGTTGCTGAGCTCCACATGCAACAGCCCGTTCCAGGGCCGATGTCGCAAAGGTGGCTTAGATGCCATCGCTAACTGGCCATCGAAGTTCCCAGTCTGGCAGGTAGGGCTCAAGTGCTGGGGCCACAGCAGAGACAAGGCCAAGCAGCCTGATTCTTGGGGGTGGAGGTTAAGGAGCAGTGTGTGGACTTGGCTTTCTATAGGGTCAGGCTGCAGCGCGGCATCCTGAGGAGCGTGGCTGCTCACAGGCGGTCGCCCAGCCCAGCCTCGGCCAAGGCAGACAGAGCCCGGGCTGGGAAGCGGGAGATCTCACTGCTTGGGGAGTCACCTTTTCCTCTGCACAGTGGGAACACCAGAAACAGTGGACAAGCTCAGCGAAGAGCTCTCCAGCCCGCCCCGAGGTTTCCTTCCTCCTGACTTTGTCACCTCACTGGGAGAATATAGCCCTTTATCTGAAACAAGCTTGCTGGAGGGGAGCCCAACGTACCAGGTGGAAGGGAAAGATAGAGGCTGTAAGGTTCCTCTGGGCCTGTCCCCAGCCTCTTCCACCTGGCTGCCCTTTGTTCAGAGTGAAGACTGCAGTTCCCAAGACATAAGCACCGCAGGCTTCAGCCTGAAGCATCCTTCCAGGTCAGCCACTTTGGGCAACTGGTGAGCAAGGCGGGTGTGTAGGGCCAGCTACATCATTTGCGGGGCCTGGTACAGAATGAAAATGTGAGGCCCTTATTCAAATATTCAAAAGTTACTAAGAATTATTATTTTTTTTTTTTGTGGAGGCAGAGTCTCTGTCACCCAGGCTGGAGTGCAGTGGCACGATCACTGCTCACTGCAACCTCTGCCTCCCAGGTTCAAGTGATTCTCCTGCCTCAGCCTCCCAAGGAGCTGGGATTCCAGGTGCCTGCCACCACGTCTGGCTAATTTTTGTATTTTTAGTAGAGACAGGGTTTCTCCAGCAGGCTGATCTCGAACTCCTGACCTCAGGTGATCCACCTGCCTCGGCCTTCCAAAGTAGTAGGATTATAGGCATGTGCTTAAGATTTCAAGATGAGGACAGTAGAGTGTAAATGAAGTGCAGGGTCCTTCCAAGTGGGCCCGTCTGGGTGTGACTGCATTTGGGAATAAGGGGATGGGGTCCTGCCTGTTCCTGCAGTCACAGCATACCTCGGGTCCTGGGGCAGAGGAGCCTGGATTCCGGCCCTCGGTGCCCAGCGGTCCTGGCTCGCGGACAGAGGAGCCTGGATTCCTGCCCTCGGTGCCCAGCGGTCCTGGCTCGCGGTCAGAGGAGCCTGGATTCCGGCCCTCGGTGCACAGTGGTCCTGGCTCACGGACGCCCCTGGTTCAGCAGCCAGGGGGTTCCTCACTCCGCCCCACATGTGATTCTAAACATTGCTGCAGAGACTCCTTCCCTGTATCGTTCAGGGGACTCTGCCAGCTCCAATGGCCAGCCAGCTGCCTTCAGGTCACCAAAGAATCCGGGGCTGGTCTGAGACCAGGTGTACCCCCAGACTGTATCTCTGTCCAGATCATGAGAGGGAGTCCAGGGTCCCCTGCCTGCCCCAGTTTGGCTTCACTGCACAGCTGGAACTCAGCCAGGCCTGTTCCAGGAAGCAGGGCTGTGAGTGTGAGCTGTCCAAGTCCTTGGCATTTTGAACAAAGAATTGAACAAAAAACCCACAAAGTAACATAGGAAAGAAACACGGGAAGGAAGCAGTGAAAGCAGAAATTTATGAAACAAATAAAGCACTCTGCAGGGTGGGAGTAGGCCTGAGCAAGCAGCTCCAGAGCCTGGTTACAAAGTTTCCTGAGTTTTATTTTATTTTATTTTATTTATTTTTTATTTATTTTATTTTTAAATTTATTTTATTTATTTTATTTTATTTTAATTTAATTTTATTTATTTTATTTTTTAATTTTATTTATTTTGTTTTATTTATTTATTTATATTTTCGAGACGGAGTCTTGCTCTGTCACCCAGGCTGGAGTGCAGTGGCCGGATCTCAGCTCACTGCAAGCTCTGCCTCCCGGGTTTACGCCGTTCTCCTGCCTTAGCCTCCCAAGCAGCTGGGCCTTCAGGCGCCCACCACCTCGCCCGGCTAGCTTTTTGTATTTTTTAGTAGAGACGGGGTTTCACCATGTTAGCCAGGATGGTCTCGATCTCCTGACCTCGTGATCCGCCCGTCTCGGCCTCCCAAAGTGCTGGGATTACAGGCTTGAGCCACCATGCCTGGCCTTGTTTTATTTATTTATTTTATTTATTTATTTAATTTTTTATTTTTATTTTTAAATTTTTATTTAATTTTAATTTTAATTTTAATTTTATTTTTTTGAGACATCTCTCTGTCACCCAGGCTGGAGGGCAGTGGCATGATCTTGGCTCACTGCAACATCCGCCTCTTGAGTTGAAGTGATTCTCCTGCCTCAGCCTCCCAAGTAGCTGGGATTACAGACAAACACCACCACACCCGGCTAATGTTTGTATTTTTTTTTTTTTGTAGAGATGTGGTTTCACCATGTTGGACAGGCTGGTCTTGAACTCCTGACCTTGTTATCGGCCCACCTCAGCCTCCCAAAGTGGTGGGATTACAGGTGCGAGCCATGGCACCCGGCCACCTGGGTTTTAAGTACTCCTTTTGAGGTTCTATTGGCTACCCCTTATCTGGATGAAGGATTTGGTCTGTGGCTCACAGAAAGGTAATGTGAACTGGCGCCGTATGCAGATGAAGGGATGGCCCATGCTTGGCCTGCGGCTAATCCAGGACACTCTCCCTTCCCGTCTGAGATGCAGTGGAGGTAGGAGGGGATAGGGAGGGAAGCCTTTGATCCTTTGCTACTTGGGCATGTGGAGATGGGGTTTTCCCTTTTGATTTAACTTTTGGAAGTTGGTGTTAATTGGCCTCAGGTTCCCTGCCCCTAGGCCCAGGCGTTTTCCCTTTGATTGAACTTTAGGAGATGGATTGGATTTAAGTTCCCTGCCCCCAGACTTTGCTGTTTTCCCTTGATTCAGCTTTAGGAAGTCAGCATGGATTGGCCTTAAATTCCCTGCCTCCAGACCCTATTCTCCTGCCTCAGCCCCGCACATGTGACTGGAAGCCTCCATCTGCCCTTCTAGATGCAGATGGGGCCTTTCAAGCAGTGATGTAGGATTTTTCTTGGTAACCTGTCAGCCGGAGACCTCCGACCAGTGACGCCTTTGCCCCAGGCCTTGTGTAGGCCTGGGGATATTGTAGGAGATACCCTGTCCATTTGGCCCACTGGGCCATGCCTGGTCTGCTGTCTGGAGAGGATCTCTTGGCCACCGTAACTGTCCAGTACCTGGTGGGAGGGGGTGTGTGAGTAAGCGAGTGTGGGGTCCAGCTGGCAATTCCAAGTGCTGGCACAGAAACGGGTTTTGTGTGGTGCTTGTGGCTAGAGCCACAGGAGTGTCACAAGCCACTTCCACAGTGGACTCTGGCATCCAGACGAGGGTGACGTGATGGTGTCCAGGCAGGGGTGTCCATGACCCCACAGCACCAGAGGATGTTATAGCTAGTTAGCTTTTTTTTTTTTTTTTTTGAGAGAGTTTTGCTCTTGTTGCCCAGGCTGTGGTGTAATGGCGTGCGATCTTGGCTCACTGCAGCCTCCGCCTCCCAGGTTTAAGTGATTCTTGTGCCTCAGCCTCCCAAGTAGCTGGGATTACAGGTGCCTGATACTATGCCCAGCTAATTTTTGTATTTTCAGTAGAGACGGGGTTTCACCACATTAGCCAGGCTGATCTCAAACTTCTGACCTCGGGTGATCTGTCCTCCTTGGCCTCCCAAAGTGCTGGGATTACAGGCATGAGCCACTGGGTCTGGCCAGCTAATTAGCTCTTTTAGTCCCACTGTCCACAGCCTGACAGACAGCAGCATGTTAACAGCTCTGCCAGCCCCTTGCCCTGCTCTGGCCCTTGACTCTAGAGCTGGTTTTGCCCTGCTGCTGCTTCTGTCATGTGGGTGGCTGCCCTCAGCTGGTGGAGGACAGGGCCATGATGTTACAGCCTTCCCTGTACCCATATTTGGTGGGTCCTGAGTTCTTGTGCCATGTCCAAGAAGAACGAGGTCACAAATGACAAAGAGTGAGGAAGGCAGAGAAGAATATTACTGAGCAACAAAACGGCTCTCAGCAGAGAGGGGATGCGAGGGTGGGTCAACCACCTGAAGTCTGGTGGTTTCTATCATTGTGGCTGGCTCTGGAGTTTTTAGGGGCACAGAATGAGGAGGGGCAGGCCATAGGTAGCATTGGAAAAGGTAACCTTTGATTGGTTAAAAAGCATTATTCAGAAAGAACCAATCAGGAAAGAGTGGACAAACAGGAATAGAAGTTCTCCGATGCTGGATTTCAGGCTTTTTTTTGCTTCATGGTGAGGTTTCACGGGGGACTCACCCTGTCTGCCTAGGATCTGTCTCCTGTCACTATCAGCAGCAGCACATACAGCCAGTGTCATCAAAACAGCAACTGTGGGACAATGGCCCTTGAGCCCTGCTTTGTGCTTCCTATGGCCCAAGGCCACAGGATGGATGCAGGGTGTAGGACTCCTTTGTTTTTAGTTTTTATTTTTATCTACCCATGTACATGCTGATAGAACTCCTTTGTATTCTTTAAAATGCCTCCTGGCCGGGCGCGGTGGTTCATACCTGTAATCCCAGCACTTTGGGAGGCCGAGGTGGGCAGATGACGAGGTCAGGAGATCGAGACCATCCTGGCTAACATGGTGAAACCCCGTCTCTACTAAAAATGCAAAAAATTAGCCGGGCGTGGTGGCGGGCGCCTGTAGTCCCAGCTACTTGGGAGGCTGAGGCAGGAGAATGGCGTGAACTCGGGAGGCGGAGCTTGCAGTGAGCTGAGATCGCGCCACTGCACTCCAGCCTGGGCGACAGAGCTAGACTGTCTCAAAAAAATAAAATGCCTCCTGCTGGCCAGGCGTGGTGGCTCACGGCTGTAATCCCAGCACTTTGGGAGGCCGAGGCGGGCGGATCACAAGGTCAGGAGATCGAGACTAACCTGGTTAACACGGTGAAACCCCATCTGTACTAAAAAATACAAAAAATAGGCCGGGCGCGGTGGCTCAAGCCTGTAATCCCAGCACTTTGGGAGGCCGAGACGGGCGGATCACGAGGTCAGGAGATCGAGACCATCCTGGGTAACACAGTGAAACCCCGTCTCTACTAAAAATACAAAAACTTAGCCGGGCGAGGTGGCAGGCGCCTGTAGTCCCAGCTACTCGGGAGGCTGAGGCAGGAGAATGGCGTGAACCCGGGAGGCGGAGCTTGCAGTGAGCCGAGATCCGGCCACTGCACTCCAGCCTGGGTGACAGAGCGAGACTCCGTCTCAAAAAAAAAAAAAAAAAAAAAATACAAAAAATGAGCCGGGTGTGGTGGCGGGCGCCTGTAGTCCCAGCTAGTCGGGAGGCTGAGGCAGGAGAATGGTGTGAACCCGGGAGGCAGAGCTTGCAGTGAGACGAGATCACGCCACTGTACTCCAGCCTGGGCGACACAGCAAGACTCCGTCTCAAAAGAAAAAAAAGCCTCCTGCTAACACTTAGCTGGCCGGTTTTGTTGGCAACTATAATATTCCACCATAATTTTTTTTTTTTTTTTTTGAGATGGAATTTTGCTCTTGTTTGCCCAGGCTAGAGTGCAATGGTGCAATCTTGGTTTGCTGCAACCTCCACCTCCCACATTCAAGTGGTTCTCCTGCCCCAGTCTCCCAAGTAGCTGGGATTACATGCCCAGCTAATTTTGTATTTTTAGTAGAGACAGGATTTCTCCATGTTAGGCTGGTCTCAAACTCCCAACCTCAAATTACCCACCTGCCTCAGCCTCCCAAAGTGCTGGGATTACAGATGTGAGCCACCACGCCTGGCCCATATTCCACCATAAATTTTTAAAGTGAATCTGGGTGTGCTGCCTAATGCCTATAATACCAGCACTTTGAGAAGCCGAGGCAGGAAGACTGCTTGAGGCCAGGAGTTCAAAACTAGTCTGGACAATATAGTGAGATCCCATCTCTACAGAGAAAAAAATAGCTGGGCATGATGGTGCGCACTTGTAGTCCCAGTTACAGGTGTGAAGCAGAGGCTGATGTTAGAGAATTGTTTGAGCCTGGAAGGTCAAGGTTGCAAAAAGCAATGATTGTGCCACTGCCCTCCAGCCTTGGTAACAGAGGGAGATTCTATCTTCAAAAAAAAAAGTGGGTGAGGTTTTTTTTTTTTCTTTGAGACAGAGCAGAGTGCGGACTACCAGACTAGACTAGAGTGCAGTGGCATGATCTCAGCTCATTGGAACTTCTGCCTCTTGGGTTCAAGCAAGTCTCCTGCCTCAGCCACCCAAGTAACTGGGACTACAGGCACACATTGTGCCTGGCTAATTTTTGTGTTTTTATAGAGACAGGGTTTCACCATGTTGGCCAGCCTGGTCTCAAGCTCCTGACGTCAAGTGATTCACCTGCCTTGGGTTCCCAAAGTGCTGGGGTTACAGGTGGGAGCCACCGCGCCTGGCCGCGGGGTCATTTAATTTGTGTTTCAAATCTGCCAAATTTAACAGGATTTCATAAAGCATTACTGACCTTTTTTAAGCTGGGGTCTCACCCTGTTGCACAGACTGGAGTGTGGTGGTACAGCTGCTGCTCATTGCAGCCTTGAGCTTCACTCTGTTGCACAGACTGGAGTGCGGTGGTACAATTGCTGCTCATTGCAGCCTTGAGCTCCTGGGCTCATGTGGTCCTCCCACCCCAGCCTCTCAGATACCTACATGCATGATACCTACCACGCCTGGCTAATTTTTGTCTTTTTTTGTTTGTTTGTTTTTAATAGAGATGAGCATCTGTCTATGTTGCCCAGACTTGTCTTGAACTTCTGGGCTTAAGTGATCCTCCTGCTTCGGCCTCCCAAAGTGCTGGGATTACAGGCATGAGCCACCATGATAGGCCTTACTGGCCTCTCGAACCTGCCAACAATCAGGGCTGCCTCTGCCAGGAGCACTTTCATCTGAGTTCAGTCCAGAAGGAATGCCCAGTGTGGCTGCTGCATCTCGTTGTGGGCACCTTGACTTTCTGTGATGCTTCTCTTTTGACTTCAAGGTAAATAATCTGGGTCTTGGGTCTGGGAGGTTACCTGTCTGAGGGCAATGATTTGATGAACTTTAAATTCTTTTTAAAAAATTTTATGGGTGGGCACAGTAGCTCATGCCTATAATCCCAGCACTTTTGGAGGCCTAGGCGGGTGGATCACCTGAGGTCAGGAGTTTGAGACCAGCCTGGCCAACATGGTGAAACTCCATCTCTACTAAAAATACAAAAATTAGCCAGGTGTGGTGGCACACACCTGTAATCCCAGCTACTTGGGAGGCCGAGGCAGGAGAATCACTTGAACTTAGGAGGTCGAGGTTGCAGTGAGCCGAGATCATGCCATTGCACTCCAGCCCAGACAACAAGAGTGAAACTCCATCTCAGGGGGAGAAAAAAAAAAAAACCTTTATATAATTCTTTTTCTTTTTATACTCCTGGCCTCAAGCAATCCTCTCACCTTGGCGTCCCAAAGTGCTGGGATTACAGGCATGACCCACTGCACCCGGCCTAATGTTCAACTATTTTGTGAAAAGTAGGCTGTGCGCAGTGGCTCATGCCTGTATTCCCAACACTTTGGGAGACTGAAGCAGAAGGACCACTTGAGGCCAGGAATGCTAGACTAGCTTTGGCAATATAATGAAACCTCCATCTCTATTTAAATAATATAAAACAGAAAAATGAAGAAGTGCTGCTTTGCTTCTTCCTTGGAGCCTCGCTGGCCATGGTGGCAGTAGCCAGAGCCAGAGCTTAGCTTGGGCAGGTGTGGGATGGGGGCTGGCAGCGGGCTAGCAGTGGGCGGGCTGCAGGGCAGCGGCTCTCTGCCCTGGGCGGGCAGCAGAGGACATTTGAGAATTAGCCCGGACGAGGGCTGGGTATCTCCTCAGAGGACCCAAGGATCCCAGGCTTCCCCCTCCTGCCGTTGGACGGTAGCGCCCTAAATTCCAGGGCCTGGGTGTGGGGTTGATCAGACAGTTGGTTCGGGTCTGAAGGAAACAGTAGAGTACCCTTCCCTATCCTTGGTTCGGTTTGGTGTTGAAGCCATTTGTCTCTTTGTCTCGGGGAACCTCTAGGATGACCCCTAAGGTCTGATCCCCGCTCTGGGTGGGGGGCCTGGGGCTGTGAGAGGCCAGGCTGCCTGTGGCCCGTGTGGGGAGGTGGCAGGGGGCGCATGCTTTGCTGCTCTGGAGGGAAGACCCAGGCAGAAGCAAGAGGGGAGCCCTGTGTGCTTTTGTAGCCCAGTCCCCCTGCACCCCCACCCCCATCCCCCCCCATGCCCCTTCCCTTGCCTCTCACACCTGCCCCGCTCTCTTGCTGCCAGATCTAGACATGGCTCAAGATCCCAAGGCCGGCCCTGCCCAGCCAGGCCAGAAGAGGCAGCAGGGCACACGTGTTTTCTGGTGAGTCTGTCAGGATGGGCCGCTGGGAAGCCCGTTGGGGGCTGCCGGGGAGCACGCTAGTGGCCGCTGGGGAGCGCGTTGGGGGCCGCCGGGGAGCGGGCTGGTGGCTGTCGAGCTTGTATGGGGCTCTGGGTTCCCCTGGGACAGAACAAGGACCCCAGAAGCCCCCCAAGTGTGCTACACACCCAGTGGCTCAGGGTGCTCAGGGCTTCCTCCCTGGGCCTTAAGTTTTCTCTGTCAACTGAGGAAGTTGACCCAGTGCATTCCAAAGCCCCTTCTAGCTGGTGCCACCAACTCCCCCATCCTGACCGAGGCAGGGCCCCTCCTTCTGCCTGGAGAAGCCTGGATCCCCCCAGGTGAGGGTCCCTAGGGGGTAGTGTCCGGGGGCGATTTCTGGGTCTTGACCTTTGGGAAGTAGCAAATGGGAACCTTTCTGGTTGACATTGTTCCCCTAACTTGGGAAACTTAAAGCAATTTTAAGGAAATCTTTTTTTTTTTTTTTTTTTTTTTGAGACAGGGTCTCGCTCTGTCACCCAGGCTGGAGTACAGTGGTGCAATCTCAGCTCACTGCAACCTCCTGCTGGGCTCAAGCAATCCTCCCACCTTAGCCTCCCAAGTAATTGGGATCACAGGCGCATGCCACCATGCCTGGCTAATTTTTGTTTTGTTTTGAGACAGAGTCTCACTCCATTGCCACTCAGCTCCAGGCGCAATCTCGGTTCATTGCAACCTCCGCCTCCCCGATTCAAGTGATTCTCCTGTCTCAGCCTCCCGAGTAGCTGGGATTACAGAGGCACACCACCACAACTGGCGAATTTTTGTATTTTAGTGGAGACGGGGTTTCACCATATTGGCTGGGCTGGTCTCAAACTCCTGGCTTCAAGGGAGGCTCTCACCTTGGCCCCCCAAAGTGCTGGGATTAGGCTGGGTGCAGTGGCTCACACCTGTAATCCTAGCACTTTGGGAGATCTCTTGAGGTCAGGAGTTTGAGACCAGCCTGGCCAACATGGTAAAACCCCATCTCTACTAAAAATACAAAAATTAGCCAGGCGTGGTGGTGGGTGCCTATGATCCCAGCTACTTAGGAGGCTGAGACGGGAGAATCGCTTGAACCCAGAGGCAGAGGTTGCAGTGAACCTAGATTGTGCCACTGCACTCCAGCCTGGGCAACAGAGTTAAGACTCCATCTTAATAATAAAGTGCTGGGAATTATAAGTGTGAGGCACCACATTCAGCCAGATAATGTTTGAACATGTTTGGAAAGGAGCTCACCAGCTTCTGTGAGCAAACCAGTCCTCTTCAGAGGCGTGGGTGTGAGCCGTGTTGGCCTGTGTCCACTCAGCTGGGCGTGTGTAACGGCCGCATGAGCTGATGTGTAATGGCTCGTGTGCATCCAGGTGGTGGCGGGGAGGTGGGAGGCAGGCGGAGGGGGGCTACTGTTAGGGGCAGTGCTGGTGTCGATGCTGCGGCACCCACAGCTCCAGTTCCTTTTGGTCTTCCCCTCGTCTCCTCTCCCCGGAAGTGGGGTGGCAGAGCTGGGGTGTGGGCTGCTCTGAGGTGTCTCTGTACCTCCACATTGACCTCCAGAGAGATGAGGCCAAGCTGCTCCCTGCCAGCAGCAGCCGGGGTCGGTGCCACCCCGCAATGTGCCAGTGTGGGCGGCTTCTGCCCCGCTTTGGTTTTGGACTGTTGAGCAGATGTGTGCTCATGGGTCACGTGTCATGTTTATTTGGTTTTGGAGACAGGATCTCAGTGTCACCCAGGCTGGAGTGCAGTGGTGCCATCATCGCTCACTGCAGCCCTGAACTCCTGGGCTCAGGTGACCCTCTGACCTCAGCCTCCCGGGTAACTGGGACTACAGGCACATGCCACCATGCCTGGCTAATTAAGTTTTTTTTTTTTTTTTTTAAGAGATGGGTGGGGTCTCACTGTGTTGCCCAGGCTGGTCTCGAACTCCTGGGCTCAAGTGATCTTCTTGCCTTGGCCTCCCAAAGGGCTGGAAGCCATTTCACCCAACCCACATGCTTTTTTTTTAACGTGGCTGTTTTTGAGGCTGTTCAATCTTTCATTGGATTTCATATTTTCCATCCACCTCCTTACCCAGCAGGCTTGGATCCAGTCATCCAGCCCCCGCTGGGGAGCTCCGGGGCAGGGTTGATGTAGGGCGACCCAGAGGCAATGTGGAGTGACGCCGCCTGCCCCACAGGGACTTGAGAGCACATTCAGAGGGGCCTGGCATTCGAGACCTGGGGCAGAGCTGGGCATAGATGGCCTCCTTGAGACCTGATTGTCCCCAGGAGGCTCCAGAGAGGAGGGCCCAGTGTTCCCGCAGCAGTGCCGGCAGCAGTGGGTAGGGGCTGTGGTGGTGGCTCCTGCTCCCTTGGGATGGTCCCCAGAGGAGGAACCGCTCAGGGCTGGGGCCGTGGTGGGCAGTGAGCTGCTGAAGGGTCTCTCCCTGAGGGCTGCTCGAGTCCAGCCATGTGATTTGGGTCTCAAAATGGAATGTGTGGCCCACCGAGGTGGCTCATGACTGTTGTCCCAGCACTCCGGGAGGTTGAGGCGGCCGATCGCTTGAGCCCAGGGTTTAAGAAAATCCTGGGCAAGATAGTGAGACTGCCATCTCTACAAGACATAAAATAAAAATTTGCCAGGCGCGGTGGTTCACGCCTGTAATCCCAGCACTTTGGGAGGCTGAGGCGCGTGGATCATCTGAGGTCAGGAGTTCAAGACCAGCATGGCCAACATGGTGAAACCCCATCTCTACTAAAAATACAAAAATTAGCCGGGCGCGGTGGCAGGTGCCTGTAATTCCAGCTACTCAGGGAGGTTGAGGCATAATAATCGGTTGAACCCGGGAGGCAGAGGTTGCAGTGAGCCGAGATTGTGCCACTGTACTCCAGCTTGGGCGACAGAGCAAGACTCTCTCAAAAAAGAAAGAAAAGAAAAAGCAAAAGAAAAGATTAGCTGGGTGTGGTGATGCATGCTTGTAGTCCCAGCTACTCAAGAGGCCGACGTGGGAGGATCACTTAAATCCAGGAGGTCAAGGTTGCAGTGAGCCGAGATCGTGCCACTGCCTGGGTGACAGAGCGAGACTCTGACACACACACAACACACACAAGGAATTTGGCAACATGGAGGGGAAGGCATAGTGGAAGGACTGCCCACCCAGCTCCCCGCCTCCTGCCTCACAGCCCAGCCCTGAGGACACTTGAGGAGGTGGCTTGGCCTCTGCCCATAGAGCCATTCCCGAAGGTGTGTTTAGTTTGTTGCTGTGGGATGTTCCCAGATTGCAGACTGTAGCCATTACAGGGAGCAGCTGCAGCCACTGCCCTCGTCCAACCAGGCCCTTCCCCTTGGGGAGAGAAGCACAAGGCTGCCCACCCACCTGGACACAGGCCCTGGCCTCAGTGCTGGCAAAGGCAGGCCAGGGCAGGGAGGTCCCGTGAGGAAGGACCCCCTGCCTGCAACAGGTGGCTGCAGATGGGCAGGTACCCGAACGCAGTCTCTCCCTGTTTGTCTCAGCTTGGGCGGCAGTCAGCAGAATCCCCTTCCAGTGCATGGTTCCTCTGTGGCTACTCACAAAAATACACTTAGGCCGGGCACAGTGGCTCACGCCGTAATCCCAGCACTTTGGGAGGCTGAGGCTGGAGGATCATGTGAGCCCAGGTTTGAGACCAGCCTGGATAAGATAAGAGACCCGGTCTCTACAAAAAATAATTAGGCACTAATTATTTTATTTTTGGCCTGTGGTCCCAGCTACTCGGGAGGCTGAGGCAGGATGATCTCTTGAGCCTGGGAGATCGAGGCTGCGGTGAGGTAGGATCATACCACTAAGATGATGTCGCCTGGGCGACAGTGCAAGATCCTGCCTTATATTTTTTTGAGACAGTTTCACTCTTGTTGCCCAGGCTGGAGTGCAGTGACGTGATCTCCGCTCACTGTAACTTCCACCTCCCAGGTTCAAGTGATTCTCCTGCTTCAGCCTCCTGAGTAGTTGGGATTACGAGCATCCACCACCACGCCCGGCTAATTTTTTGCATTTTTAGTAGAGATAAGGTTTCACCATTTTGGCCAGGCTGGTCCCGAACTCCTGACCTCAGGCGATTCACCCTCCTTGGCCTCCCAAAGTGCTGGAGTACAGGTGTGAGCCACGGCACCTGGCCAAGATCCCTTTTTTTTTTTTTTTTTTTTTTTTAAAAAAAAGTCTCACTCTGTTGCCTAGGGGTTAGAATGTAATGGCGTGATCTTGGCTCACTGCAGCCTCCACCTCCTGGGTTCAAGCAATTCTCCTGCCTCAGCCTCCCAAGTAGCTGGGATTACAGGCAGGCGCCACCACACTTAGGTAATTTTTGTATTTTTAGTAGAGACAGGGTTTCATCATGTTGGCCAGGCTGGTCTCAAACTCCTGACCTCAAGTGATCTGCCTGCCTAGGCCTCCCAAAATGCTGGGATTACAGGCATGAGCCACTGCGCCCAGCAATCCTGTCATATTTTAATTTTTATTTTTTGTATTTTTGAGACGGAGTTTTGCTCTTGTTGCCCAGGGTGGAATACAGTTGCCCGATCTCAGCCCACTGCAACGTCAGCCTTTTGGTTTTAAGAGATTCTCCTGCCTCAGCCTCCCAAGTAGCTGGGATAACAAGTGCCCGCCACCACGCCTGGCTAATTTTTGTATTTTCAGTAGAGATGGGGTTTCACCATGGTGGCCAGGCTGGTCTCAAACTCCTGACATCGTGATCCACCCACCTAAGCCTTCCAAAGTGTTGCTATTACAGACGAGAGCCACCGCACTGGTCCCAAGATCCTGTCTTTAAAAAGCAACAACAGGCTGGGTGCGGTGGCTCACGCCTGTAATCCCAGCACTTTGTAAGGCCAAGGTGGGTGGATCACGAGGTCAGGAGATCGAGACCATCCTGGCTAACACGGTGAAACCCTGTCTCTGCTAAAAATACAGAAAATTAGCCGGGCATGGTGGCGGGCGACTGTAGTCCCAGCTACTCAGGAGGCTGAGACAGGAGAATGGCGTGAACCCGGGAGGCGGAGCTTGCAGTGAGCCGAGATCGTGCCACTGCACTCCAGCCTGGGCGATGAGCAAGACTCCATCTCAAAAAAAAAAAAAAAAAGCAACAACAAAAAAGGAATTCCCTGTGCATTGGCCGGGAATCGAACCCAGGCCTCCCACATGGCAGGCGAGAATTCTACCACTGAATCACCAATGCCTCAATGAATGTGGGTTTGTCACCGCAGCCCAGGTGGTCACAGGCCTGGCCCTGCCTGTCCAGTCTGGTCTGTTTCGCCGTCGGGAGGGGGCTGCAAGGCTGGGTCAAGGACACTTTCCAGGGCGGTCCTGCTCCTCGGAGGCCTTCACCTCCAATGCTGTCTTGGCCCCAGCTCTCACTGCTTGGTCCTTCCTGGCCCGAGGGGGTCTTTGTCCATCTACCCTGCGGCTGGACCTGCCTCTCCTCCCCCTCCCTCCCTTTCCTCCCCTCCCTCCCTCTCCTCCCCTCCCTCCCCTCCCTTTCTCCCTCCCTCCCCTCCCTTTCCTCCCTCCCTCCCCTCCCTTTCCTCCCTCCCTCCCCTCCCTTTCCTCCCTCCCCTCCCTTTCCTCCCTCCCTCCCCTCCCTTTCCTCCCTCCCCTCCCTTTCCTCCCTCCCTCCCCTCCCTTTCCTCCCTCCCTTCCCTCCCTCCCTTCCCTTTCCTCCCTCCCCTCCCTTTCCTCCCTCCCTTCCCTTTCCTCCCTCCCTTCCCTTTCCTCCCTCCCCTCCCTTTCCTCCCTCCCCTCCCTTTCCTCCCTCCCCTCCCTTTCCTCCCTCCCCTCCCTTTCCTCCCTCCCCTCCTACCGGAATTGGAAGCTTCCCAGGCCGCCTACCCAGACCGCCTACCCAGACCTACTGAGCCAGAAAGCAGGGGTGGGAGTAGGGGGTGGCTGGAGATGGAGGGGATAGGGCAGGTGCCCAGGATGTCCTCCATTCCGCCCCTCGTGTGCTGGCCCTGAGCTTGGGGGCAACAGCGACAGGACTGGAAAGTTGATAACTTTTTACCACCCTCACCCATCACCACGCGTCCCCTCCCTTTCCCCCAACTCAGAGCCCTCCCCAGGCACAGGAAGGACCTGAAGCTGCTCCTGCAGGGTCCCCAGAGCTTCCTGCCCAGGCTGGGACCCAGCTGTCTCTTTGCATGCTCCCCTGACCCCCTCCTGGCACAGGTTCCCTGGGGTGCCTGGTGTGTGATAAGTAGGGAGCCACAGTTTTGTGAGTAAGCCTGGGCCGTTGGGACCCATCCTGTCTCCCAGGGCCTGGAACAAAGGCCCAGGTGACCTGGCCACTGCCCTGTCCCTAGCCCTGCCTGCTGGCCCCAGTGATTCTCAGGCAAGGATTGAAGGCGCTCCCATGCCCTGCCAGGGCTTTGGCTCTGACACACCTCTTCCATCTTTTGCCAGACAAAGTCTCAGGGCATCAACAGTGCCGGTTTCACAGAGCAGCCTTGGGGAGGGGGAGGGGGAGGCCAGGCTCTGGCTGCCAGAAGCCTGTGGGTGATTGTGTCCCCACTGCCACCTGGAGGCACCCCTTAGCACAGGCCAACTGGGGAAGCTGGTTTGCTGTGGTCTCCCAAAGTGACCTTGGGCAAGTCCCTAGGGGCTCTTGCACTGAGGAAGGCTGGCATTCCAAGGAAGAGCTGTGACCTTCAGTTTTCCAAGTTCAACTGGGCACCAGGCAGAGCCTCTGGTCGTGTACCGTGACCCCTTCCATTTGTGTCCTTCACAGCAGCAGTAGTAGCTACAAGCTGTACAGAGATCATGTACAGCTTGGGCAGGTGGGGCTGGCTGGCTGGCCGGCCTGACTCCTTCTCTGTCCTGTCCCCAGGGTCTATGAATACCAGAGGATCCGGATGCCCACACTCATCAACCACATGCCTGTCAAGATCCGGAGGGCCCACATGGGCATGGGGGTCAGGAGCGGCTTCAGCCCCCAACGGGTCTCCAGGAACAGCCCCCTGCCCTCTGGGCAGAAAAAGTGTGAGTGGGGGCCACAGTCACACCTGCAGTGCTAGGGAGCAGTTGGGTGGCCGCACCAGCTGTCACGGCAGGCCCCGGAGCCCAGCCTGGGCACCAACCCTGCCCCTCTCTCCGCAGTCCCCACCGAGGAGCTGCATGACATCCAGGGGGCGCTGTGGCAGATCAAAGCCCAGGTGGACAGTCTGCTGCAGAGCCTGGAGCGCATGG
Source organism: Macaca nemestrina (assembly GCF_043159975.1). NCBI lineage: Eukaryota > Metazoa > Chordata > Mammalia > Primates > Cercopithecidae > Macaca > Macaca nemestrina. The sequence goes on along the minus strand of NC_092142.1, from coordinate 73,138,668 downwards.
ACCGGCAGCAGGTCCCACCCGTAGGTCTGATCCCCATGCTCTGTGGGAGCCCAGCTTTCCCCACTCCTGAAGATGCCCGGTGCCTGGGGCCCTGCCTGTGCCTTTCCCTGTCTTCAGGTCTCCCTCCCCGGAGTACACTCCCCACTCCCCATCCCTGGGCTGTACTTGAGGCTCAAGGACTCTTGTGGCTTCTGAGTCATCCCCACCCACTCAGCAACCGCCTGGAGACAGAGCCACACGTCCCAGCCCATCTGTTTCTTGCCCTCTTGAGTCTTAGAGGCCCTAGGTCATTGCTGGGCATTAAGTGGCCTCTCTGGGGTCAGCTGGGGCCTCCAAACCCAGCCATTGACTGATGACCTTCTCTGCACAGCCACAAAGGACAGTGGAAAAAACAGGGGTCCTGGTAGCAAGGGCTCCTCCTGCAGCTCTGAGCCCCCGCAGAAGCCCCGGAGCGAGGAGGCTGGTCCAGAGGCAGATGGCTACGAGGGCGGCACAGACACGGAGTGGACAGTGAGTGACCCGGCCCCGCTGCCCCATCTCCACCGTACTTGTGTTGGGTTCCTTGTGGCCTCCCTGTGAGCAAGGGGGAGGGCCTCTCTGGTCAGTCCAGGAGCCCGAGGTAGTGCGGAGGGGGAGGTGTGTTCCCTCTGTCACAGAGTCATGCCCAGTAGGCTGGGCCCCTGTCCTGTTTTCTGCCTCCCAACCCTGGGCTTGGAGGGCTCAGCTGTGCCAGGGTCGGTTCTAGGCTGAAATACCTTCTCCCAGAAGGCAGTGGGGGGACAGGGCTGGAGCACCGTAAAGGGAATGTCACAGGTGTGCCCCATGGCCCCAGACCCCTGTCTGAGACCCAGCTGGAAAGCTTGTCTTGGGTTTCGGCAGGTGCAGGGGCTCACGCCTGTAATCCCAGCACTTTGGGAGGCCAAGGCAGGTGGATCACCTGAGGTTGGGAGTTTGAGACCAGCCTGACCAACATGGAGAAACCCTGTCTCTACTTAAAATACAAAAAATTGGCTGGGCGTGGTGGCTCACACCATTAATCCCACCACTTTGGGAGGCTGAGGCACGTGGATTGCGAGGTCAGGAGTTTGAGACCAGCCTGGCCAAGATGGTGAAACTCCGTCTCTACTAAAAATACAAAAATTAGCTGGGCACGGTGGTGAGCGCCTGTAATCCCAGCCACTTGGGAGGCTAAGGCAGGAGAATCACTTGAACCCATGAGGCGGAGGTTGCAGTGAGCCGAGATCATGCCCCTGCGCTCTAGCCTGGGTGACAGAGACTGCATCTCAAAAAATAATATATTAGCCTGGTGTGGTGGCGCGTGCCTGTAATCCCAGCTACTCTGGAGGCTGAGAGAATTGCTTGAACCCGGGAGGCGGAGGTTGCTGAGCTGAGATCGCACCATTGCACTCCAGCCTGGGCAACAAGGGCAAAACTCCGTCTCAGGAAAAAAAAAAAAAAAAACCCAGCTTCCTGCGCTCTTCCTGCTGCTGCTGCAGGGTTTCTGGCTGCCGCATGGACCATGCCCCCTGCGGAAGCTGTGGCACACTAACCTTCCTGGAACTGGTAACAGCCCTGTGTGTGGCATTAGAGTACCTGAATATTCCCTGCCCATCCAAAACCACCACCTCTTGCTGGTCTGAGGCAGGCCATGCCCGGCCCACAATGGGGCTGGAGCCCTCCCCCATCTACCCACCCAGCTCTGTGTTCGGTCTGCTGGGCTCAGGAGGGCTTTCACTGCTGCCCAGATCCTGAGTCACACCTGTAATATCTGGGAAAAGAACGGCTACATGTAGACGACTGCTTTCTTTAGCCTGGTGGTTCTGAGTTTCTAGGTCTTAAGTAGAATATAGAGAAGCCCTGAGCTGCTAAAGCTCTGGGGAGGAAATGGAAATCGGGGTGTGGGGGAGACTAGATGTTGAGTAGGTGGCCCCCCTTTCCTAGCCTCCCATGCCTCCGGCCCCTCTGCCACTATCCTGCTTCTGTTTTCCCTACAGGTGAAGAACCACGCTGAAGATCAGGCCAGCCAGGAGGCAGCAGGAACCCCTCCAGCCTCATCAGCTCCTGGCATTCTCGATAGACAGCTCCTTGCCTTGCGTAGGTTTTGAAAGCCACCTTAGCAACCTGAGATGCCTGATCTGGAGCTGGGGCAATGGAAGTGGACACAGGGCTTGCCAGACAAGCAGAGGGCCAACCTGTAGTGGTGGGTTTTAGCTTCTTTAGAGGTTGCATTTCGAGATGATGGTCCTGGGACTGACACGGTTAGGAGGTGGCCTGGAACTGCACCAGGTCGCCATCCTCATGAAGCTGAGGCTCTCTTGCAAGGGGCAGATGACAGCCCATCCCCACCCCACCCCTCAGAGGGCACCCTCAGCCTTGTCTGAATGCAGACACAGCTGATCTTCACTCCCCTCCCGATGCACCGCCAGTCAACAGATAGCCAACAGATCTCCCTGAGTTTCCAATCTCCCTGAAACTGCTGGAATGTTCTCAGTGTGTACCCCACACAGCCCTCTTTGGGCTCCAGACTCCCCATCTACTCTAGGAAGTCACCCTTCAGAATTACATTATGTCCTCTCCCCACTGGTGTGATACTATTTCAGACCTGCTCTAGAAAGACACGTTATGTCAGAAGGGAAAAAATAAAATTTGTATTTTTCCTGGTCAGGGGTTCTAGGTGTGGCCCCAGAAACTCATTCTGGTCCTTGGGCTGACCCAGGCCGGCCCTTCCTAGAGAAGCTGAGTGCAGAGAGAGGGGACCAGGCCGCCTTCCAAATGGCAGTCACCTAGCTTCCTACCATGCAGTCTTGAGCCCAAACCAGCAGAGCTGGTAGCGACACAGGAAAGACCCCACCTCGTGGTCAGTCAGTCAGGTTGTACCTGGCCTTCCTAGCAGTGCACCTGCCCTCTGCGGTGCTACTCAGGGTCTTCCTTGTAGGACCAGGGTGCCACTTCTCACCAGCAGTGGAGGCTCGGGTTGTGCCATTCTGTACATGGCCAAGGACAGATGGCTTCTACCCAGGCCAAAACCCTTTTCAGCTACCCAGCACCAAGCCAGGTTGGGGCACGAGGTGCACTCAGCGCACTTCTGGGGCCGTACTTTTTTTCCTGAGACGGAGTCTTGCTCTTGTTGCCCAGGCTGGAGTGCAATGGTGCGATCTCCACTCACCGCAACCTCCACCTCCCGGGTTCAAGCGATTCTCCTGCCTCAGCCTCCCGAGTGGCTAAGATTACAGGCATATGCCACCATTATTAGTGCTGGCTAATTTTGTATTTTTAGTAGAGACGGGGTTTCTCCATGTTGGTCAGGCTGATCTCGAACTTCCGACCTCAGGTGATCTCCCTGCCTTGGCCTCCCAAAGTGCTGGGATTACAGGTGTGAGCCGCCGCGCCCGGCCAACTCTCCCTACTCTCGTCGTATCTCAGCAGTTCCCCTAACTCTGGTTCGTGTGGGGGCAGCTGCTGCTCCAAATCACAGCGCTCCCATCAGGCTCTGCAGCTCTTTTCAGCCCGTCTCTCCTGTTCACGTGGGCCTAAGGAACAGAACCCGTTTAAGGCAATGCCGCCGCGACCCTTGACACCTGGGATGCAAGAACAAAAGAGCCTTGCTCTCTTAAATCCCGGACCAAGAAGAACCACACCATAAGACGTTTTTCAAATATAAAAGGGTCTTTCTTTTGGCTCAGACACAGAAGGCACAGTCGTCTTGTCCATCCTCTGAAAAGTCGCCCAGTTATATCGGAAGGGGTCACTGGCTGGCCTGAATGACAGCAGCTCTAGGTACCAGCTTCCAGGTAAGTCCAGCTAAAGTTTCCAACTTGGGAGTCAGGATGCGCTCCCAGGTTTCCTCAACTGGGTCGAAGCTAAGAGCCGGCTCAAGTATAGTTCCTTTAACGAGGTTTGTAAAAACCCTTTCCAACACCACAGCTGTCCGGCGCCTTGGCTCTGCTAGGGCCTACCCAGGTGCTCTCCAGGGCTCCGGCTGCTTATCTCGACGCAGGCTGGAGGCCGACGGCGCGGGTCTTTTCAGGGACGGCGGCAGCACGGTCCTCGGCTTGCGTCCGTCGTTGCTCAGGCTTCTAGTTCAGGGCTGGGCGGCGGCGCCCCTGCGGCGCGCCGCCCGCACCAGGCTCTGCTGCAGCACGGGGTAGAGGCGCTGGCAGCCCTCGAGGCCCAGGCGTACGGCCTCCGCCCAGCTCTCGATCAGGCCGCCCTCGCCGCTGCCCAGCAGCCCGGCCACCTGATTCAGCACAGGCATGAGCGCCACGGTGAGGCCGGCGGCGGCGCGCTCTTCCTCTAGCCTCGTGGGATCCAGCAGCCAAGTGGGCGCGGGCCCCGGCGCGAGGCTCAGGCCACAGCCCACCACCAGATCATACATCTCAACGCCCGCGTCGGCCAGGGCGAGCGCGGCGGCGGTGAGCGCGGCGGCCAGGGCCGAGCCGCCGTCCTCCAGCAGCAACGCCGACACCTCGAGCTGCGCGCGCGGGTAGCGGCCCAGGCGCACGGCCGGCTCCAGTGCCTCCTGCAGCGCCAGCGCCAGCTCACGCTCCTCGCCGCCGCCCGGGGGAGCGCGGCGCCGGCGGCCCGCGAAAGGCGCGCGGCGGAAGTCGCACAGCAGGCGACCGCGCAGCGCGGCCGGGGCTTCGCCGCCAGATCCGGCCGGGCCGCCGCCGCGCTCGCCTCCCTCGGCCTGTCGCGGGCCCGACACTGCACACAGCACCTTTGTGCCTCCCGCCTCCAGGTAGGCCGAGCCTTTGGCCTGGCTCAGCAGCCCGGCGCGCGCGTACACGGGCCGCAGTCGCGTTGGGTCGCGGGCGGCGGGCGCCTCCTCCTCGTCGGCCGCGTACAGCTGCGGCGGCTGCGACTCTTCAGGGCCGCGGATGCGGCGGTGGTCCCCGGGCATGGCGGCTCCTGGCGTGAGAGCCGCTTCCGCCCAACGCACTGCCGCACCCACTGGTTCTTCCGTTGCTTAAAGACGCGCGCCTGCGTGAGGGCTGTCGGGAGAGTGACGGGCGGCGCTACAGCGCCTGCTGGAGGCTCGGAGGGAGAACGGTCGGCGTCCCTGGCGCCCTGGTCCCACTTGTGCAGGGCTGCCTGATCCATCCCTCCTGCTGGAAGGGAGCGGGAGAGCAGCTCCAAGGCTTCTCTGCTTCCACTAACCCCACCCATCTACTGAATTATGAACGCCTTGCTCCATGTCACCCTACCTATTTGGCCTCAACCTCCACAAACGTTTGAGGCAACCCCAGGGGCTTTTCCCAAAATTTAGGGTTCTGGGGCTGGACTGGGTGAACACTACAGCAGCCAGTAGAAGCCACAGCATTTATTCTAGACAGCAGGGGCCAAGGGCTGTCAAAAGAGCGAGCTCCACCTGGGAAGAGGGATAGAGATCATATAGCATTAAGTATTGCACGTGGTCCTTTTATTCTCTGCAGCAAAAAACGATTCGTCCTTGCTGACGCGGAAAGCTCAGGCTGGAGAGCTGTTATCTACAGATGCGAGTGTGGTGATCAACAGCAATGCGGGGGTAGTGGTTCTCGACAGATGGCACTGACGTGGAGGGCTCAGGGCAGAAGTATAAGGGGCGCTGAGTCACAGGACTGCTCGTGAGGGTGTTCCAGGTACGGCCGGGGTAGGAGGGGCTCTCAAAAGGTCCCAGGATTCAAATGTTCTTGTAGCAGATGAAGAGCTCCCGGCTGGACGGATGGAGCCAGTAGAAGCCACCTCCTCCCCCGCTCAGTTCTTTACATCCCCGAGGCGCAGCTGGGCGAAGGAAGTGGCCAGCTGCAGCGCCTCCTGCAGGCAGCCAATGTTTTTGCCTGTGGCCTGTGCAGACACATCCTTGCCCCCACCTTTACCGTCCATCAGGCCTGACACCTGCTGTACCCACTCGCTGGCTTTTAAGCCCCGATTGGCTGCATTCTAGAAGAAAGAAAGGGAAGGGGGAAGTCAGGACAGAAAATGGGATTGAGGGAGGAGCCATCACCCACTCCTTTGCCCTGGGTGATACTGCTGGAGGCCAAGACAGACTTTACGGCTAGTGCAGGGGGCAGTCATGGCCCCTGCCAGGACAGGACAGAGTGGCAAAGCCAAGTATCAACCAGACAGATGCAACCAATGAGGAGGCCTGGGTAAGGGGTACTGGCAAAGGTGACCAACAGGCAGGCAGGAGACAGGCTCTTTTAAATGCAGGTTGTACACACACAGGCCTCAGCAAATAAGCTTAAGACCCAACACTTCCCACTGGTGCAAGGTGGTTCTGACCTGAGGGACTTGACACAGGCAAGTGATCTTGCCAGCCTCGTTGTCCACCGTGAAGAGCATGGCAGACGTCTGAGGGGAGTGTGTCTTGAAGAGCTTCAAGGCTTCATTCAGGGCCTGTGGGGAGGACATGGCTCAGACCATGGTGCTGGAGCAGGGACCCTCACTAGTGTGAGCATTTGCAGCCCTCAGAAGGACCGCCACCCACCCCCACCCCTTCCCAGAGCAGATGTAGTCCTCAGGGCCTGGGTGGAGGACCCCAGTGTAGGGCCCTGCCCACACCCTGGCCCAGGTGTGCCTCCCACATGCAGGGAGCTGCTGCTCCTCCCAACCTTAATCCCAGACAGTGGGCCCTTAGGCAACCACTTGGCTCAGAGCCACAGAGGTTACATATCAGCCACCAAAGGGCTGATGTGCCCCAGGGGAGGGGGCCCCGGCCCCTGGGTTGCCTTGGCTGAGGCACCGCTCTCCATCTCCAGGATGACGAGGGGCTGGTTGGGGTTGCTGTCGATAAGCTGCTTTGTCTTCTCTAACACCTGCAAGAAAAAAGTCCAGAAGAGCAGCTCAGACCAAAAGCACAAACCGCGAACCCCTGGCTGTATCCTGCCGGCCTTTGCCTAGGAAACACTCTGGCCACCGGTGCTGCCCGGACTCACTCGTTTCTGGACATCGGCTTTGCTGGCTCGGTCTAGGTCATCCATGACCTTCTTTAGGGATTTGAGAGTCTCCCGCAATTCGTCCTTCTGCCACTGGGGGATGACTGCAGTGGCCAGGGCCTGGAACGAGAACCAGAAGACCATCTGAATCTGGGCCACAACTTGCTGGGATGTCAGGGTCAAGCCCACCCCACCTGAACCCAAGTCCTCCCTGACTAGTGTCCGGGAAAGGAAAGCAAAAACACAAAGCTGTCTTCTGGCTTTGAGACCAGTCCCTTCTGGAGCAGCTGCGGCAGGTAAAACAAGGAGGGCTAGAGAGAAAGGAACAGTAGAAAGCTGGGCTCCAAGTCAGGCCTAGTCCTTACCAGGCTGGGAACAGCCTGTGATGAGCTTCCTGGCAGCTTGAAATGCAAATAAATGCCAGGCAGGCTTGGAAGCAGGGGGCAGCCTTTTCCCCTTCTCCAAATCCCTCCACCCCAGTGCCCACACATGCTTGGGAAGAGCTCTCCTGCTAGCAGCAATGGGGGCAGCAGGGAACCTCCAGGGTCCAAGGCCAGGATCCATGGGGTCCCTGCTACAAGGCTACAGGACAACAGAAGTCAGCCCAAAGGCCCATTCCACCAAGAACCAGGGACTGACTGACTATAGATTTACTGAAGCCAGGGCATGTCTCATGCGTCAGGCCCTGAGGAGGGAGGGAAGCCACCCCTACCTCTCCAAGGTCAGCGATCTCCCTCTGCACATCCTTGTTTGGAGCAGTCTGGGCCTTCACTTTGGCTTCCATGACAGAGAGAGATTTCTTCAAGCTCTCTGCTTTCCTGAGGGCCTGGGAGGGGACACCCGGTCAACCCCAGGTAGGAGGCCTGAGTCAGCCTCACTATCCTGGGTCTGAGTGGCTGCCCCAGTGGTAGGCCCTGCAGCAACACACCCCAAAAGTGTCTGTGGGGAGCAGGTACTGGCAGCATCAGGCCCCAGCAAGGAGCACAGTGCTCACAGGCCCACTGGCAACGGCTGTACCCAACTCTGACTTGGGGATGATCAAGCTCGAGAATCAGGAACCCCATCACCCAGGAAGTGGCTAACCCTGGGGCTTTAGCACAAGTCAGACACACCAGTTCCCATGACAGAGCACCCATCCTCTACTGCACGGCCTCAAACTAAGCACGCCCCTAGGGGTACATGGATCAGTGCCGGGGGCCCTGAAGCCACAGCGAATCTATGTCTTACACCCTCTTCCACATGGAGATAAGAGGGGGTAGATAGCCAGATTTACATATATTTTAAGACTAAACACAGGAAAGCTAGGAAATCTTCTGTGGTGGCAGGTTTCTTCTGCGAAGCAGGGGTAGGACACTGGGGCAGGTGGAATGGCCCAGTCTCCACTTTCACTCTGACTGCAGCAGCCATGCAGAGCACTGTTTGCTCTATGGATTCGCAGACTGGGCTCCTCTTGCCCTCTTCAGATAAGCCACAAACCAGCCTGACCTGCTCACCTTCTGGGCTTCGGCACCCGTGACAGCCACGATCCTCCGGATACCCTTGGCGATGGCCTCTTCCGTCACAATCACAAAAGCTCCTGCGTGACTTGAGTTCCGCAGGTGCCTGAATCGCAGAAAACAAAGGTCGTGGTGAAAGAGGTCCTTGGCAGCCCTTGGCTGGGGGTCCCACTAGCGGACAAGAGAAGCAGGAATGGGTTGAAAGTCAGGGAAAGCCTGGGCTTGGGAGTGTTCTGACACCGAGCGAGACACCAGCTGACCAAGCCCGAGTGTTCTCAGCTCTCAGATGGGGATGATGCTCCCCACGTAGCTGCTATGAAAATCAAATGAGGCAAAGAGCAAAGTCGTTTGTGGTCCCTAATATCCAATACAGTCTTACCATTAGGCTCTACGTGACAGTTTTGGTCCTGTGGTGGAACTTACGCTCTATTTTTGTATTCCTGTTCATTAGGGGACAATTTGAGGACTGCTGTTAAAATCTTACCACAACCCCTTGAACAAATAGGCTTTATTTCAGTTGTTCAGGGAACCTCAAATGCTTATTAATTCATCCTCATTCTTTGACAGTGGTATAAAGGTTTTTTTTTTTTTTTGAGACAGAGTCCTGTTCTGTTGCCCAGGCTGCAGTGCAATTGTGCAGTTGTGGCTCACCACAACCTCTACCTCCTGGGTTCAAGTGATTCTCCTGCCTCAGCCTCCCAAGTAGCTGGGAAACAAGCACCTGCCACCACTCCTAGTTAATTTTTGTATTTTTAGTAGAGACAGGTTTTTACAATGTTGCACAGGCTGGTCTTGAACTCCTGACCTCAAGTGATCCACCTGCCTCAGCCTCCCTAAGTGCTGGGCATGAGGCACCGCACCCAGCCCTTGTATAAAGTTTTTGAAAGCTGTTTCCTGCCCAATTCAGCTGGGCAGAAAAGCCTGTAACTCAATCCCCCAGACCCCTACCCTACTCTGCACATCCCACTTGCTCCCTGCCTGCCAGAGGCCTGCAGGGGACCTTGGACTGTCTCATCCATGACATTAAGAATGTTCTTTTTGGCCGGGCGCGGTGGCTCAAGCCTGTAATCCCAGCACTTTGGGAGGCCGAGACGGGCGGATCACGAGGTCGGGAGATCGAGACCATCCTGGCTAATATGGTGAAACCCCGTCTCTACTAAAAAATACAAAAAACTAGCCGGGCGAGGTGGCGGGCGCCTGTAGTCCCAGCTACTCAGGAGGCTGAGGCAGGAGAATGGCGTAAACCCGGGAGGCGGAGCTTGCAGTGAGCTGAGATCCGGCTACTGCACTCCAGCCTGGGTGGCAGAGCGAGACTCCGTCTCAAAAAAAAAAAAAAAAAAAGAATGTTCTTTTTGGCCCCGTGGCTCACACCTGTAATCTCAGCACTGTGGGAGGCTGAGGTGAGTGGGTAACCTGAGATCAGGAGTTCATGACCAGTCTGAACTCGTGGAGAAACCCTGTCTCTACTAAAAATACAAAATTAGGCCAGGCACAGTGGCTTACACGTGTAATCCCAGCATGTTTGGAGGCCGAGGTGTGTGAATCATGAGGTCAGGAGATCGAGACCATCCTGGCTAACATGGTGAAACCCTATCTCTACTAAAAATACAAAAAATCAGCTGAGCGAGGTGGCGGGCGCCTGTAGTCCCAGCTACTCGGGAGACTAAAGCAGGAGAATGCCGTGAACCGGGGAGGCAGAGTTTGCAGTGAATCGTGATCAAGCCATGTGCACTCCAGCCTGGCAACAGAGCGAGGCTCCCTCCTAAACAAAATTTGCTGGGCGTAGTGGCAGGTGCCTGTAATCCCAGCTACTCGGGAGGCTGAGGCAGAAGACTCACCTGAACCCTGCAGGCGGAGATTGCAGTGAGCCAAGATGGAGCCATTGCACTCCTGCCTGGGCAACACGAGCGAAACTCTCTCAGTAAAAAAGAATGTTCTCTTCCTGGCTGGGCATGGGGGCGCATGCCTGTAGTCCCAGCTACTTGGGAGGCTGAGGCATGAAAATCGTTTGGCAGTGAGCTGAGACTGTGCCACTGCACTCTACCCTATGGGACACAGCAAGACTCCATCTCAAAAAAAAAAAATTCTTTTGATAAGGCTTCATTTGGGGCCGGGCGCAGCGGTTCAAGCCTGTAATCCCAGCACTTTGGGAGGCCGAGACCATCCTGGCAAACACAGTGAAACCCCGTCTCTACTAAAAAAAATACAAAAAACTAGCCGGGCAAGGTGGCGGGTGCCTATAGTCCCAAGTACTCGGGAGGCTGAGGCAGGAGAATGGCGTAAACCCGGGAGGCGGAGCTTGCAGTGAGCTGAGATCCGGCCATTGCACTCCAGCCTGGGTGACAGAGCAAGACTCCGTCTCAACCAAAAAAAAAAAGGCTTCATTTGGAAGCAGGAACTTTCCAGGCCACCATGACCTTCCCAGAAAGGCCCAGAGAGCTACAGAGGAATCCAAATTGGCAGAAGTGGCTATCCCATGCCGAACTGAGCTGGGTCAAGCATGTAGCCTGCTCAGGGGCTATGAGACAATAGAGCTACATTCCCGAGATGCTGCCCAAGCTGTCAAAGGAAATTAGGTGAGATACCAGGAACGGAAAGGGCTAGGACCACATCAGGAGCTCAACGAGCACTCCAGGCCTTGCTGAATCCCAAATTCACACTAGCCTTCTTGTTAGTTTCAGCCCAGCAAACAGCAGCAAGCAACTGCATGGTAAGTGTGAATACAATGTTTTCCACCTTATCCTCCTGGGAATGTTTCGTCAGCAGATGTTAACATCAGATACGGGAGGTCTAATGAGCACAATAGAAGGCTGAGATTCTTGGGAACACTATTTAGCAACTGCATTTCTGAGGACTTCACTGCAACCTTAGAAAGACGAGAGTTGTTCTAGCCTAAGACCTACATCCTCAGAAGGTGATGGCAGATGACCCCTCTACTCTGCCCCTCCATGGTACTCACGTTCCCCCACAAAACTCAACAGAAGTCAGGGAGCCGGCAGGCCCAGAGGGGTCATCCAGCAGCTCAGACACCGGGACTCCAATGGAGACGACTCGCACAGGGTCAGGATAGGTCTCATCAAACACAGCCCGTAGGCCCTGGATGGCTTTTGCTGCCGCCAGGGGGCAATCCTGAGTGTAGACGGGCTGCCAGACAAAGACAGAAAAGAGCTGGAAGAGATCCCTGGAGGTGCGGTATGACAAGGCAGGAGAGCATGGTCCTGCAGGCAGGACTCGCGTTCCGACCTGGCTCTGCCTGGCACGTGCCATGAGCGTCCTGAATCACACACCACATGCAAAGTCAAGGGCATCAGTTTGGGAATTTCCAACTATTTTGTTTAACTGTGGACCAAATCTTATATGTGAACAGACTTAACTAGAATAGCTCTGGTTCTCCTAAGGTGGGGGTTGGACAAAGGCCTCTCCCTCTCCCCTTCAGCAACAACCACCACTGCCCCGCACTGCCCCCTACAAAAGCACAGGTGAAGAATCACTGCTTTAAGCAAATCTACATGCAGGACGAATCTGGTAAAAACAGAGAGCACCGCACTGCTGAGACTGTGGACAGACAGTGATGGTGCGGCGGGGGGGAGGCGTTCGGCCGTCGCCCATCCTACCTTGGCTGCCTCAATCATCTCATTAGCAATCTCTTCAGCCTTCTTGATCTGTTGGGTGGACATGGCTCCCTTGGCAGTGAAGTCAAATCTAAGGCGGTCAGGAGCAACCAGTGAGCCTTTCTGGTCAGCTTCCCCAAGCACTGAGCGCAGGGCAAAGTTCAGAATGTGCGTAGCTGTGTGGTTGCTCATGATGGGTCTTCGTCGGGGCTGGAAAGGGCAGAAGGGCTCATGGAGAGGTCTGTAATAGACTGCTAGTTATCTCCCGGTACCTGCACCCCCAAGTGCTACAATTTTTTTTTTTTTTTTTTTTTTTTTGAGACGGAGTCTCACTTTGTCGCCCAGGCTGGAGTGCAGTGGCCGGATCTCGGCTCACTGCAAGCTCCGCCTCCCGGGTTCACGCCATTCTCCTGCCTCAGCCTCCTGAGTAGCTGGGACTACAGGCGCCCGCCACCTCGCCCGGCTAGTTTTTTGTATTTTTTAGTAGAGATGTGGTTTCACCATGTTAGCCAGGATGGTCTCGATCTCCTGACCTCGTGATCCACCCGTCTCGGCCTCCCAAAGTGCTGGGATTACAGGCTTAAGCCACCACGCCCGGCCCAAGTGCTACAATTTTTAGTTGGAAATATGACTGTGCAGAATAAAGGTTACACTTCCCAGCTTCCCTGTGGCTAAGTGTGGCCATGTGACTAACTTCTGGTCAACAGGTTTTGAGCAGAAGTGCTGTCTACCATTAAAGGGATGGGACAGGTCGTCCCGTTTCTTTTCCACCACCTAGAACAACAATTCTCAAACGATGGCCTATGGCTAAATCTAGCCTGTCATCTGTCTTTTCATTTTTAGAGACAGTCTTGCTCTGTTACCCAGGATGGAGTGCAGCAGCGCAATCATAGCTCAGTGCCACCTCAAACTCCTGGGCTCAAGCGATCCTCTTGCCTCAGCCTCCCAAGTAGCTGGGACTATAGGTACACACCACCACCCCCAACTAATATTTTTTATTTTTTGTAGAGATGGGGTCTCATGTTGTTGCCCAGGCTGGTCTCAAACTCTTGACCTCAAGCAATCCTCCCGCCTCAGCCTCCCCAAATGTGTGTGTTTATAAATTTTTATAAAGTTTTTTTTTTTTTTTTTTTTTTTAAATATGGAGTTTTGCTCTTGTTGCCCAGTCTGGAGTGCTATGGCGCGATCTCAGCTCACTACAACCTCCACCTGCTGGGTTCAAGCGATTCTCCTGCCTCAGCCTCCCGAGTAGCTGGGATTACAGGCATGCGCCAGCACACCCGGCTACTTTTGTATTTTTAGTAGAGACAGAGTTTCTCCATGTTGGTCAGGCTGGTCTCGAACTCCAGACCTCAGGTGATCCGCTCGCCTTGGCCTCCCAAAGTGCTGGGATTACAGGCATGAGCCACTGCGCCCGGCCATAAACAAGTTTACAGCAGACACACCTGTTCGTTTACGTATGGTCAATGGCTACTTGTACACTCCAACCACAGAGCTGAGTAGCCATGACCAAAAGCATGTGGTCCACAAAGCCAAAAATATTTAGTATCGTTATTTACACAAAGTTTGCCAACCCCTGGCTTAGACAGTGGATCTGATAGCTATCCTCTGAACCAGGAAATCAAAGGCAACGCCCCAGGAAAGAAGTTGGAGTGACAGGTGAGGAGAAGCCAGGCCCTCTGACTCTGTGGGGCAGAGCCTCCATATCAGCTCGAGCTTTTCAGAACATACACTGCTATTCTGTTTTAAGCTACTCTTACTCTGGAGCTCTGTCACATGCCACAGAGCCTACCTCTTCATTCTTCAGCATCCTTGGCTCCTGATGAAAGTAGGTAAGATTAGAAAAGCAATCCATGGCCGGGCGCGGTGGCTTAAGCCTGTAATCCCAGCACTTTGGGAGGCCGAGGCGGGTGGATCACGAGGTCAGGAGATCGAGAGTATCCTGGCTAACATGGTGAAACCCCATCTCTACTAAAAATACAAAAAACTAGCCGGGCGTGGTGGTGGGCGCCTGTAGTCTCAGCTACTTGGGAGGCTGAGGCGGAAGAATGGCGTGAACCCGGGAGGCGGAGCTTGCAGTGAGCCGAGATCACGCCACTGCACTCCAGCCTGGGAGACACAGCGAGGCTCCGTCTCAAAAAAAAAAGAAAAGCAATCCATGAAAGCAAGTCCACAGGATCTTAACTGAAATCACTGGTGAAATCACTGACTTGGGAACATACAGATTAACTCTTAGTTGCATCCCTCACAATCCACCAAATGCACTGAAATTAACCCCTGCGGTCTACTTACAATGTCACTAGGGAATGATAACAGTGACAGGACAATTTAAAGCCAGAGGAGAAGGTGATTACTAACCAAATCCAATGGGGGCCACAGTAACCCAACTCACCTCATCAATAAACAACCGGACCTGATCTCCCACTTTCAGGTCACCGTAGATCGTTCCGATGTGTAGCACATACCCTCCTCGGACCTGAGCATTCTTCACCGTAAACTCTGTTTTCTAAGAGGGGTCAAGGAGGAGAGCAATAAATAAATCCTTAAAAATATATAAATTTTCTTCTATTTTCAATATAAATTCATGTATATAAAAAATTCTCTTTACATATGTAAATTGTACACACACACATATTCCATTAATATTATTAAATATAATAGGCCAGGTGCAGTGGCTTATGCCTGTAATCCCAGCACTTTGGGAGGCTAAGACAAGTAGATCACCCGAGGCCAGGAGTTTAAGACCACCCTGGCCAACATGGTAAAATCCCATTTCTACTAAAAAAAATACAAAAATGAGCCACGTATGATGGCAAGTGCCTATGATTCCAGCTACTTAGGAGGCTGAGGCAGGAGAATTGCTTGAACCCAGGAGGCAGAGGTTGCAGTGAGCCAAGATCGTGACACTGCACTCCAGCCTGGGCTACAGAGTGAGACTCCATCAAAAAAAAAAAAAAAAAAAAAAAAAATTTATTTGTGCACACACACAGACACACACGATATTAAGAAGCATCTTAGATTTTTTTTTTTTTGAGACAGTCTTGCTCAGTCGCCCAGGCTGGAGTGCAGTGGCGCAATCTCAGCTCACTGCAACCACCGTCTCCTGGGTTCAAACGATTCTCCCCTATCAGCCTCCCGAGCAGCTGGGATTACAGGCATCCGCTATTATGCCCAGCTAATTTTTGTAGTTTAGTAGAGACAGGGTTTCACCATGTTGGCCAGGGTGGTCTCAAACTCCTGACCTCGGGTGATCCACCTTGGTCTCCCAAAGTGCTAGGATTACAGGCATGAGCCACTGTGCCCAGCCGCATTCTTAGAATATTTAAAAGCTTCCATAAAGAACCTGAAGCCTAGGGAGACAAAGTAACTCATTCAGCAGCAGCAGAGCTCTAGGCTGAGTTTTCTACAAGGACACCTCCCCTTCAGAGAGCTGCCTCTCCTTTTTAAGGTGCAAAGCTTGTAGGAAACTTGCACCCTGGCTGCAAAAATATTTCTATGAGGGTACCCAGTGGCCAGGAAAGCAACAGGTACAAGCAGCAGCTCCCTCAGCTTCAAAAATACTGACCATGGAACCCAACCCAAAGGGGTGTCAGGACTGCTCCCAAGGCCTGGAGCACTGTGGGGCAAAAGCAGCTCCCCGGCTCCATGCCTGACCCTCCTCGGCTAACAAGGAAGAAGAACTGTTGGCTCACATCCTCGCTGCTGTCATCCACCTTCACCAGGTAGCCTTCGTCATAGATCTGCCCTCCTTGCTCAGCATAGAAACAGGTCTTGTCCAGCACCACTCCACACTCCTGGCCTGTGGACACCTCTTCCACGAACATCTTCTCCCTGCGCAGAGCCATCACTGTAGCCACTGTGTTCTCAAATACTGCTCGAGGGAATGCACAGAAAGGGGACAGTGGGTCAATGACCTTCTCATGCCTTCTTAGCAGACTTTTGCTGGATTCTCTTTCTCAAACTCTTCTTAGCTCCAAATTGTCCAATTGTATTTTGGAAGCAAACCCATTAGACTATGAAAGGGCTTCGCAGCCGGCGCAGTGGCTTGCCCTGTAATCCCAGCACTTTGTGAGGCTGAGGTGGGCGGATCACGAGGTCAGGAGATCAAGACCATCCTGGCTAACACAGTGAAACCTCGTCTCTACTAAAAATACAAACCATTAGCCTACCATGGTGGTGGGTGCCTGTAGTCCCAGCTACTTGGGAGGCTAAGGCAGGAGAATGACGTAAACCCGGGAGGCGGAGCTTGCAGTGAGCCTAGATCGCGCGACTGCACTCCAACCTGGGCGACAAAGCAGCAAGACTCCATCTCAAAAAACGAAACAAAACAAAACAGCAAAAAAAAGGGCTTCCCATCAAAGAATGCAACACTCTGTCAGGTGACCAACTGTCCCAATTTTTAGGGCTGAGGGGTTTCCTGGGATGCAGACTTTCAGTGTTAAAACTGGGACATTGGGTTACCCTAACTCTGAGCTACTGAGCAGAAACTTAGTGCATGAGATTAGTGGATCTTTAAGAGTAGTTATAGGCCAGGCGCGGTGGCTCAGGCCTGTAATCCCAGCACTTTGGGAGGCCAAGGTGGGTGGATCACAAGGTCAGGAGATGGAGACCATCCTGGCTAACATGGTGAAACCCCGTCTCTACTAAAAATACAAAAAATTAGCTGGGCGTGGTGGCACAGGCCTGTAGTCGCAGCTACTCGGGAGGCTGAGGCAAGAGAATCGCTTGAACCCGGGAGGCAGAGGTTGCACTGAGCCGAGATCACGCCACTGCACTCCAGCCTGGGTGACAGAGTGAGACTCTGTCTCAAAAAAAAAAAAAAAGAGGGCCAATAAATTCCCCTAGTCCAAGGTCAACTCATAAAGAATATACTCATTTTGTAGGCTCGCTTGAATAGATTCAGGTATAATATTGTTCTCGGCTGGGCATGGTGGCTCACACCTGTCATCCTGGCACTTTGGGAGGCCAAGATGGGTGGATAACCTGAGCTCAGGATTTCGAGACCACCCAGGCCAACATGGTGAAACCCCATGTCTACTAAAATATAAAAATTAGACGGGCATGGTGGCACATGCCTGTAATCCCAGCTACTTGGGAAGCTCAGGCAGGAGAATCGCTTGAAGCTGGGAGGCAGAAGTTGCAGTGAGCCAAGATTGCGCTACTGCACTCCAGCCTGGGTGACAGAGCGAAATGCCATCTAAAAAAAAAAAAGATTGTTTTATACCAGGGCAAGAAAGCAGCAAAAATATGTATTGCCAATTTATTTTTTTGAGGCAGGGTCTTACTCTGTAGCCCAGGCTGGAGTGCAGTGGCACAAATATGGCTGACTGCAGCCTCAATCTCCCAGGCTCAAGTGATCCTCCTGCCTCAGGCCCACAAGTAGCTAGAACTACAGGCGTGCGTCACCACACCCAGCTAATTTTTGTATTTTTGGTAGAGACATGGTTTTGCCACGTTGCCCAGACTGGTCTCACACTCCGGAGCTCAAGTGATCCACCCCCGCTCACATTCCAAAGTGCTGGGATTACAGGCATGAGCCACTGCACCAGCTTTGTTTCTTAACATTAGAATACTATTATCCAGCCGGGCGAGGTGGCTCCCCCCTGTAATCCCAGCACTTTGGGAGGCCGAGGCAGGCAGATCAAGAGGTCAGGAGTTCGAGACCAGCCTGGCAAACATGGTGAAACCCCATCTCTACTAAAAATACAAAAATTAGCTGGGCATGGTGGCATGTGCCTGTAATCCCAGCTACTCAGGAGGCTGACGCAGGAGAATCGCTTAAATCCAGGAGGTGGAGGTTACAGTGAGCCAAGATCATGCCATTGCACTCCAGCCTGGGCAACAGAGCTAGATTCCATCTCAGGAAAAAAAAAAAAAAAAAAGAATGCTATATGGATAATAGCATTCTAATAGCATTAGGATAATAGAATCCTAATACCATTCTTTTTTTTCCAAGATGGAGTTTCACTCTTGTTGTCCGGGCTGGAGTGCAATGGCATGATCTCGCCTCACTGCAACCTCTGCCTCCCAGGTTCAGGTGATTCTCCTGCCTCAGCCTCCTAAGTAGCTGGGATTACAGGCACGCACCACCACACCCAGCTAATTTCCGTATTTTCAATAGAGACAGGGTTTCACCATGTTGGTCAGGATAGTTTCAAACTCCTGCCTTAGGTGATCCACCTGCCCTGGCCTCACAAAATGTTGGGATTACAGGTGTGAGCCACAGCACCAGGCCCCTAATAGCATTCTAATAGTCATTGTGGATTGTATCAATGTCAACTGCCCAGTTTCCTGCATGATGTTACAATTAGAGGAAACTGGACAAAGGGTGTGAGACCCTTCCTACAATTTTTTTTTTTTTTTTTTGAGACGGAGTCTCGCTCTGCTGCCCAGGCTGGAGTGCAGTCGCCGGATCTCAGCTCACTGCAAGCTGTGCCTCCCGGGTTTACGCCATTCTCCTGCCTCAGCCTCCCGAGTAGCTGGGACTACAGGTGCCCGCCACGTCACCCGGCTAGTTTTTTGTTTTTTTAGTAGAGACGGGGTTTCACTGTGTTATCCAGGATGGTCTCGATCTCCTGACCTCGTGATCCGCCCGTCTCGGCCTCCCAAAGTGCTGGGATTACAGACTTGAGCCACCGCGCCCGGCCTTTTTTTTTTTTTTTTCCACAACTTCCCGTGATGATAATTATTTCAAAAGAGAGCTAAGAAAACTTCCAGCCAAGGGTGCCTGTGTGTATAGAAGTGCATAGCGTGACTGTACGGCACTCCAGGAGAGGCTGTCAGCAGTTTGCTGGATAGCTAATCTTGAGAAACAATTTTTCAAACACCCTCCAGATACGGGGCAGAATGCTCAGAAGTGGAAGGAGCAGAGCACCATACCGTAGCTACCACTGAAGTCCAAATGGTAATTGTACTTTGGGGAATCATCTGTAACCTCCAGACCCCGTGCCCGGAGCTCTTCGATAGCGTAAATGTCCAGCATAATGAGATCTTCCCCACCGGCTCCCTTGCCCTGTGATTTCAGCTGTCAGCAAGAGAAACAAGCGTAAGTTACACTACAGTAGGAGAAAAGGGATTCCAAAGGACTGGAACTGGCTAAACTATGCCCAGCGTAAACTGCCAGAACAGGGTTTTTCAATCCTGGCACTACTGACATTTGGGGCCAGATCATTCTCTGTTGTGGAGGATCCTCTTGCAGTGTGGGATGCTGAGCGGCACCCTGGCCTCTACCAAGTACATGACAGCAGGATCTGCCCCTGGTTGTGAAAACCAAAAATGTCTTCAGACATTACTGCCAATTGCCCCCTGGAAGGCACACTCGCCCCCGCTTATGAACCACTGGTCTAGGGGAAAAAGGACTTCAAAGACTTTAATGGAAGGAAACTCATGCTCGGTCTGCAGCCAAGTGGTGCTGAGTTGGAAGGTGCTGGGTTTCCTGCTCACTCTCCAAGTTCTTTACCTGGGCCAGTTTCCTCTCCTCTTCAAAGCCATCCATGTCTACCACCAGGCCCTTCTCTTCAGCAATCAGTCCAGTCAGATCCACTGGAAACCCATAGGTGTCATAGAGGAGCCAAGCAGTGTCTCCTACACAGCACAAAGGAGGTGTGTCAAAAAACACAGATGGCCCCTTTTCCATGCCAAGTCCTCCAAGAGGATGCTGGGATTGGCAGAAGGAATTAAAGAGATAAGGCCAGTCAGTATCGGCCCTGGGTGCCCATCAGAAAATCCAACGCATGTTTTCCAGTTAACCTGGGGGAAACACAATGGATGTCCTGATACAATTCTAGATTTTGTTTTTTTTTTAATCTTTTTTTCTTTTTAAACCTCACCTAGGCTGGGCACAGTGGCTCATGCCTGTAATCCCAGTACTTTGAGAGGCTGAGGCGGGTGGATCACGAGGTCAGGAGATCGAGACCATCCTGACTACCACGGTGAAACCCCGTCTCTACTACAAATACAAAAAATTTGCCGGGCTTGGTGGTGGGCACCTGTAGTCCTAGCTACTTGGGAGGCTGAGGCAGGAGAATGGCGTGAACCCAGGAGGCAGAGTTTGCAGTGAGCCAAGATCACACCACCGCACTCCCGCCTGGGCAACAGAGCGAGACTCCATCTCAAAAACAAATAAATAAATAAATAAATAAAAATAATAATCAAAACCTCACCTGGACAATTTTCTATTTCTTTTTTCTTGTTGCCCAGGCTGGAGTGCAATGGCATGATTTTGGCTCACTGCTACCTCCACCTCCCGGGTTCAAGCGATTCTCCTCTCTCAGCCTCCTGAGTAGCTGGGATTACAGGTGCATGCCACCACACCCAGCTAATGTTTTGTATTTTTACAAACATTAGGGTTTTGCCAGGGTTTTGCCATGTTGGGAAGGCCGGTCTTGAACTCATGAACTCGTGATCCGCCTGCCTCGGCCTCCCAAAGTGCTAGGATTACAGGTGTGAGCCACCGTGCCTGGCCAACAAATCTCTCTCTTGATCTGAACATAAGTGTGTTCAATTTGTGAAAATTCATCAAGCTTTTCCCTTGTTTGTTATACTTCAATAAAAAGGGGAAAAAAATCTTTGGAATTTATTTTCCCCAAATTGCAAAACAGTATATATCAAATATTCCCACTCTTGCTTGAAAAATACACACCCACAAATACCTACATGTATTTATTTGCATGCAAACAGAAGAATCCTGAAGAGTTATACACCAAACTGTTAAGAGTTGTTCCCTCTAAGAAAAAAAATCTACCCTCACCTTGCCCCTGGGAAAAAGGATTTTCTTTTTCTGAACACTTTTGTATTCTGTATCGTTTGAATACTTTGCCACAATGATGCATTGCTTTTACCATTTTACCATAAATTCCAGTTTGCACCAAAAGCAGTTCAATCAAGCTATGTTCAGCCTCAGACACACGGGAGCCCACAGTCAAGTCTGTGAGAAAGGGCTTGTGTTTCCCAGAAAGATCAAACGGCCAGGATGGAGAAGTGCAAAAACTGGTCCCTACCGGGAATGGTCTTGCTGTCTCCCAGGCTCTGAATTTTCCTGTCCAGGATGCGACGCCCTCTGCTGAGAGTCTTGAGAAACTGCACCTCTTCTTCATTAATGATGTCCTTCACCATGTCTGGGTCCTTCCTCAGCTCAGGAAATGCATCTCCCTGACAAAGGGGAAGCAAGATGAGGGGCTGGATGAAACCAAAGACTATTCCCTACCCCCTCTTAAAAAACCTCCTGGCCGGGCGCGGTGGCTCACACCTGTAATCCCAGCACTTTGGGAGGCCGAGACGGGCGGATCACAAGGTCACGAGATTGAGACCATCCTGACTAACATGGTGAAACCCCGTCTCTACTAAAAATACAAAAATTGGCCGGGCGCGGTGGCTCAAGCCTGTAATCCCAGCACTTTGGGAGGCCGAGACGGGCGGATCAGGAGGTCAGGAGATCGAGACCATCCTGGCTAACACGATGAAACCCCGTCTCTACTAAAAAATACAAAAAACTAGCCGGGCGAGGTGGCGGGCGCCTGTAGTCCCAGCTACTCGGGAGGCTCAGGCAGGAGAATGGCGGGAACCCGGGAGGCGGAGCTTGCAGTGAGCTGAGATCCGGCCACAGCACTCCAGCCTGGGCGGCAGAGCGAGACTCCGTCTCAATAAAAAAAAAAAAATAAAAAAAATAAAAAAATAAAAAAAAAAAATACAAAAATTAGCCGGGCGCGGTGGTGGGTGCCTGTAGTCCCAGCTACACAGGAGGCTGAGGCAGGAGAATGGTGGGAACCCAGGAGGCGGAGCTTGCAGCGAGTGGAGATCACACCACTGCACTCCAGCCTGGGTGACAGAGCGAGACTCCATCTCAAAAGAAAAAAAAAAACCTCCTTAGCAGGGTGCAGTGGCTCATGCCTGTAATCCTACCACTTTGGGAAGCCAAGGCTGAGCTCAGGAGTTCAAGACCAGCATGGGCAACACGGTGAAACCCCGTCTCTACTAAAATAGAAAAAATCAGCTGGGCATGGCGGTGTGTGCCTGTAATCCCAGTTACTTGGGAGGCTGAGACAGGAGAATAGCTTGAACCCAGGAGGCGGAGGTTGCAGTGAGCCGAGATCATGCCATTGCACTCCAGCCTGGGCGACACAGCAAGACTCTGTCTCAAAAAACAACAACAAAAAGCTCCTTAGCAGTATGCCCTCTCCCACCCCATCCCTCTTAACGGATTGCTTTAGCACAGAAGGGTAAGCAGAGAAATGAACCTACCAGGGACTGTACAACAACATCTACTAATGTAGCAAAGAAGCCCCTGCTGGCATTGAGCTTTTCATGGGCGTACCGGACAGCTCGGCGGAGAATCCGTCTCAACACATACCTGTAAGAGGCAGAAACTAGTCCCCAACATTCCCAGCTGAGGGTTTTGTCGTGAATCCGTTGGAATCCTACCCAAAGCAACACCTCTTTCAGGAACTTTCTTTTATCCTAAGCATGCACTTTTGCATTCCCCAAGGTCATTAATTTTAGTGTAAGACTCAGTAACATACCCACAAATACCCATCAAGGCTTGCCTAGAGTAAACGCTGGTTTGTTTTCCTTTCACATTCAGTTACCCATATAGGAAGGCAAGACAGACAAGATGTGTACTTGATGCCGGTGATCCCAGGTCCTGCCTGTCAGTAACAGAGCTTCCCAGGGCTGGTCAATACCCTGCCCCTGCCAATCTCCTATCAGGCAACTTTAAATACAATCCTTATCATCTGTACTCAGCAGCAGAGATTTAGGATAGTGGCAACTATGTGACAGTAGCTGAAACTCCCTTCATCTCTTAAAAAAGCGGTGGAGGGATTCTTCCAACTGCCCAAAAGACAAGGAAACAATAACGAAGGATGGCTTTAAGTTTCAATAAAAAGGCCAGGCGTGGTGGCTGACACCTGTAATCCCAGCACTTTGGGAGGCCATGGCGGGTGGATCATCTGAGGTCAGGAGTTCGAGACCAGCCTGGCCAACATGGCAAAACCCCATCTCTGGCTGGGCACAGTGGCTCACACCTGTAAGCCCAGCACTTTGGAAGGCCGAGGCTGGCGGATCACCTGAGGTTGGGAGTCTGAGACCAGCCTGACCAACATGGAGAAACCCCATCTTTACTAAAAATACCAAGTTAGGCATGGTGGCGCATGCCTGTAATCCCATCTACTTGGGAGGCTGAGGCAGATGAATCGCTTGAACCCGAGAGGTGGAGGATGCGGTGAGCCGAGATCAGGAAATTGCACTCAGCCCGGGCAACAAAAGCGAAACTGTCTCAAAAACAACAACAAAAGGCCAGGCGCGGTGGCTCATGCCTGTAATCCCAGCACTTTGGGAGGTCGAGGTGGGTGGATCACGAGGTCAGGAGATCGAGACCGTCCTGGCTAACACGGTGAAACCCCGTCTCTACTAAAAATACAAAAAACTAGCCGGGCGCAGTGGCAGGTGCCTGCAGTCCCAGCTACTCGGGAGGCTGAGGCAGGAGAATGGCGTGAACCTGGGAGGCGGAGCTTGCAGTGAGCCGAGATCACACCACTGCACTCCAGCCTGGGTGACACAGCGAGACTCCGTCTCAAAAAAACAAACAAACAAGGCCGGGCGCGGTGGCTCAAGCCTGTAATCCCAGCACTTTGGGAGGCCGAGACGGGCGGATCACGAGGTCAGGAGATCAAGAGACGATCCCGGCTAACACGGTGAAACCCCGTCTCTACTAAAAAATACAAAAAAATAGCCGGGTGAGGTGGCGGGCGCCTGTAGTCCCAGCTACTCGGGAGGCTGAGGCAGGAGAATGGCGTAAACCCGGGAGGCGGAGCTTGCAGTGAGCTGAGATCCGGCCACTGCACTCCAGCCTGGGTGACAGAGCAAGACTCCGTCTCAAAAAACAAACAAACAAACAAACAAACAAAAAAACAACCATCTCTACTAAAAATACAAAAATAAGCCAGGCATGGTGGTGTGCACCTGTAATCCCAGCTACTTGGGAGGCTGAGGCAGAATCGCCTGAACCCAGGAGGCAGAGATTGCAGTGAGCCGAGATCACACCATTGCACTCCAGCCTGGGCGACAGGGTAACACTCCATCTCACAAAAAAAAAAGTTTCATAGAGAGTCATACATAGCACATGTGGTGCCAGTCCAAACACTACCCAGTGTGCAGCATACTTACCCGCGCCCTGTGTTGTCAGGCCGGCCACCATCAGCCAGTGCCACAGTGATGGTCCGAGCGTGGTCAGCCAGCACCCGGTAGGCCATGTCAATCCCATCAGCATCCTCAGCACCAACCTTCCCAGTGTACGGTCGGGCACCTGTGCCCTACAGGTAAGAATCAGGAGGCAGCCCTTTAGGAAGCAGCCTTTCTGGGGCTACCTCACCCAAGGACGTTCCTAGAGGATTGAGGAGCATTAGGAGAAAGGATGCCCGTCTTGCCAGATCCTATAACCCCAAGAATGTGACACTGGGGAAGTGGAGAGACTCCAGCCAGTCCCTAGACTCAAAAATTACACTGTCTCAGGTCTAGAGCCTCACATTATTAACAATGAAGTAGCAAATGGAAATGGGTACCCTTAGCTGGCAAAGCATGTGGTCATTTTTTCTTTGACAGCACTGTTAAGAACCCAGCCTGGAAAACTCCACAGAAGTTTGCAATGTTTGCAATAGGACCAGTACCTTCTGAATGGCTTCAAAGTAAGGGACAAAAAGGTCAGTGTCATAGTTGGACATCTTATTCTGCAGCACAGATACCAGTCGCTCCAGGCCCATCCCTGTGTCAATGCTTTTCTTGGGAAGAGGTTTCAGAATGCCATCAGCTTCCCTGTATGATCCAGAAGAAGAGGGGGTTGAAGCAGAGACTCAAGCTGCCATCTCTCCAGTCCCTGCTGGTTAAAATTCATTTACAGAGCAGTTTGCAGGCTGTGACCATCTGCCAATTGACCGGTTTGGTGGGAAGAGGGAAGTGGAGTGATAAAGGAAGGAGAATTACTCCGGGGTTCGTTTAAGAGTGAGGCAAGGCCAGGCGCAGTGGCTCAATCTGTAATCCCAGCACTTTGGGAGGCTGAGGTGGGGTGGACCACCTGAGGTTGGGAGCTCGAGACCAGCCTGACCAACATGGAGAAACTCCATCTCTACTAAAAATACAAAATTAGCCAGGCGTGGTGGCACACACCTGTAATCTCAGTTACTCAGAAGGCTGAGGCAGCAGAGTCACTTGAACCCGGGAGGTGGAGGTTGTGGTGAGCTGAGATCGCGCCATTGCACTCCAGCCTGGGCAATAAGAGTGAAACTCCACCTCAAAAAAAAAAAAAAAAGGCTGGGCATGATGGCTCACGCCTGTAATACCAGCATTTTGGGAGGCCGAGGCGGGCGGATCACTTGAGGTCAGGAGTTCGAGACCAGCCTGGCCAACATGGCAAAACCCCATCTCTGGCTGGGCACGGTGGCTCACACCTATAATCCCAGCACTTTGGGAGGCCAAGGCTGGCAGATCACAAGGTCAGCAGTTCAAGACCAGGCTGACCAACATGGAAACCCCATCTCTACTAAAAATACAAAATTAGCTGGGCGTGGTGGCACATGCCTATAATCCCAGCTACTCGGGAGGCTGAGGCAGGAGAACTGCTTGAACCCGGGACACAGAGGTTGCAGTGAGCCAAGATCACACCATTGCACTCCAGCCTAGGCAACAAGAACAAAACTCCATCAAAAAAAAAAAAGGTACAGCAAGCATGACATTATGGGAATAGCTCTCAAGAAGCTATTAGGTGCAATAAGGCTTAGTTCTTGAAAGAACAGGCCTATCCTTGTTCCAGAGATCAGAAGGGTAATCTGAGAAAGAAATGAGCATTTAGCTGAGAAGACAACCACACAGCTCCGAGTTCCTCTTCCCCTGCTCAGCTCAAGGAAAGGAATGGAGTAGACCCCAAGGCTACCTGTTATACTGGATGAACACAAGGTTCCAGATCTCCAGCACATTAGGGTCGTCCTGGTTGACAAGGTGTGCGGCATCCCGACCACCAATCCGGTCGTAGTGTATCTCACTGCAAGGACCGCAGGGGCCTGTGTCACCCATCTCCCAGAAGTTATCCTTCATGTTGCCTGGGAGGATTTTGGTGTCATCCAGCCTGACAAAGGAGTAAAGGTAAGCCCAGTTATAGCCCCAACAAAGAGTTCTGCCCAGACTTACAACTACCACAAATGAAATTCTTAGGATTGGCCGCACACAGTGGCTCACATCACTGCACTCCAGCCTAGGCGACAGAGCGAGCCTCTGTCTCAAAAAAGAAAAAAAAAAGAAAAGAAATTCTTAGAATTTTTAATAAAGAAGTTCCAACCTTCAGAATTACTAATGCTAAGCCTGCACATAAAACCTGCTAAAGAAACAGAACATGACTCTTCTCAAGAGTGCCTACAATAGAAAAGAACACAAAATATACACATGCTATGATCAAAACTCAATGAAAATACACAAGGACATGAGTAAGGCCTAGAAAGGAACACATAATAATGAAAACAGCCATGTACATTGCTTGAACTCAGGAGTTCGAGACCAGCCTGGGCAACATGGAGAAACCCAGTCTCTCTAAAAATTATTTAAAAAATTAACTGGGGCCGGGCGTGGTGGCTCACGCCTGTAATCCCAGCACTTTGGGAGGCCGAGGCGGGCGGATCACAAGGTCAGGAGATCGAGACCACGGTGAAACCCCGTCTCTACTAAAAATACAAAAAATTAGCCGGGCGCGGTGGCGGGCGCCTGTAGTCCCAGCTACTCAGGAGGCTGAGGCAGGAGAATGGCGTAAACCCAGGAGGCGGAGCTTGCAGTGAGCCGAGATCGTGCCACTGCACTCCAGCCTGGGCGACAGAGCGAGACTCCGTCTCAAAAAAAAAAAAAAAAAAAAAAAATTAACTGGGTGGGGTGATGTACACCTGTAGTCCCAGCTACTTGGAAGAGGATCACTTGAGCCCAGGAAGTTGAGGCTGCAGTGAGCTGTGATCATGCCACTGCACTCCAGCCTGGGTGACAGAGTAAGAGCTGTCTCACACACACACACAAGATTGTGCTTGCTTAATGAAATGTAGATACACAGTACAGGAAGTCAAGTAAAAGAGGATTTTAAAAACCAGGGTCAAGATTAATATTTAATTTTTACATGTGTTACTACCCAAAACTCCAACTACACTTAGACTACAGAGTCAACCAAGTAGGAGTTTTAGATCAAGTAAAAGGGGAAGTTGGGTTGGAATAATATATCTAGAGCAAAAGTAATTAAAAAAACAGAGAAGCAGCCCTATTTCCAAGTATAGTAAAAAGCTATGCACTAAAGGACAAAAGAATTAAGTAAAAAGAACAAGAAAATGAGGCAAACACATCATGGGCAGCTCAGCTATCTACAGAGGGCACACACCCCATGTTCAGATTCTCCTTGACGCAGCACTTCACAAATTCTACTAAATTCACAGCACAGAACACATATAGCTCACCTGCTGTCTTAGCTTTTATAGTATTTACTATACTTTAGAATTATATTATGTTTAAAAAAACTGGTTAGCCACAGTGGCTGATGTCTGTAATTCCAGCAATTTGAAAGGCCAAGGCAGGCAGATTGCTTGAGCTCAGGAGTTCAAGATCAGCCTGGGCAACACGGCAAAACCCCGTCCCTACAAAAAATACAAAAACCAGCCAGGAAGGTGGTGCATGCTTCTAGTCCTAGTTACTTGGGAGGCTTGAGATGGGACGATCACCTGAGCTCAGGCAGTAAACTATGATTACACCACTGCACTCCAGCCTGGTTGAGAGTGAGACCCTATCTCAAAAAACAAAACAAAAAAATTCCTTTTTCCAGCCGGGTGCAGTGGCTCACGCCTGTAATCCCAGCACTTCGGGAGGCCAAGGTGGGCGAATCACCTGAGGTCAGGAGTTCGAGACCAGCCTGACCAACATAGTGAGACCCTTATCTTTAAAAAAAAAAAAAAAAGAGGCCAGGCGCGGTGTCTCAAGCCTGTAATCCCAGCACTTTGGGAGGCCAAGATGGGCGGATCACGACGTCAGGAGTTTGAGACCATCCTGGGTAACACGGTGAAACCCCGTCTCTACTAAAAAATACAAAAAACTAGCCGGGCGAGGTGGTGAGCGCCTGTAGTCCCAGCTACTCGGGAGGCTGAGGCAGGAGAATGGCGTAAAAACCCGGGAGGCAGAGCTTGCAATGAGCTGAGATCCGGCCACTGCACTCCAGCCTGGGTGACACAGCAAGACTCCGTCTCAAAAAAAAAAAAAAAAAGAGGCCGGGCGCGGTGGCTCAAGCCTGTAATCCCAGCACTTTGGGAGGCCGAGGCGGGTGGATCACGAGGTCAGGAGATCGAGACTATCCTGGCTAACATGGTGAAACCCCGTCTCTACTAAAAATACAAAAAAAAAAAAAAAACTAGCTGGGCGTGGTGGCGGGCGCCTGTAGTCTCAGCTACTTGGGAGGCTGAGGCGGGACAATGGCGTGAACTCGGGAGGCGGAGCTTGCAGTGAGCCGAGATCACACCACTGCACTCCAGCCTGGGAGACACAGCGAGACTCCGTCTCAAAAAAAAAAAAAAAAAAAAAAAAAAGATGGGCTAGGTGGCTGATGCTTGTAATACCAGCACTTTGGGAGGCCAAGGTGGGCAGATCACAAGGTCAGGAGATCAAGATCATCCTGGCTAACACAGTGAAACCCCGTCGATACTAAAAATATGAAAAAATTAGCTGGGCGTGGTGGCGGGAGCCTGTAGTACCAGCTACTTGGGAGGCTGAGGCAGGAGAATGGCGTGAACCTGGGAAGGAGAGCTTGCAGTGAGCTGAGACTGCGCCACTGCACTCCAGCCTAGCTGACAGAGCAAGACTCTGTCTCAAAAAATAAATAAATAAATAAATAAAATAAAAATTAAAAATAGATATGAATGCATCTAAAAATAATTACTCTGTCACCCAGGCTGGAGTGTAGAGCGATCTCAGGTCACTGCAACCTCCATCTCCTGGGTTCAAGAGATTCTCTCGCCTCACTCCTCCCTTGGGCATCTCAAAATGAACCCAGAGATGGGAAATGACCACGTATTCCAGGTCATAAAACCCCACTCTGGCACTGAGTGTCTTTTCACTCCTCCATACTCTCAAGAAGTGATCTGCATTCTTACCCCAAATTTTGCCAGATCTGTTTGCATTCCAGATCTGGTTCTAAGCCAGCTGCTTCATCCCCGCCAAAGTAAGTAACATAAAGTCTTCCAATGGGAATGCCAAACTCTTGAGTGAGGAGTTCCAGAGCCATCTTACATGCCAATTCCTACAAAAAGAACAGAGAGAAAGATATGGAACATCACCAAACCAAAATCTATTTAGTATGAAACCAGATCCTAGGAACAAAGACACAAAATCACAACACGTTCACTCTAAACTCAATCAAATTCAAGATCAGTTTATAGAAGAAATCCAAATATATACTGAAATCATCAAACTACAAGCACTACTTCCAGGAAATCTTAGAATTAATAAATCCCATTCATTCCTGAATCAGCTACATATTTCACGTTTTAAAACATGCAAAATTAGCACCCAGTTCCCACTGTGGAAAAGACCATTTTCCTCAAAACCCTAGTGGTTCTCCTGCTCTGAACTTACCTTAAAGTAATCTCCAAAAGACCAAGAGCCCAACATCTCGAAGAAGGTGTGATGATAGACATCCTTGCCCACATCGTCCAGGTCATTGTGTTTGCCCCCAGCCCGGATGCATTTCTGGGTATTGGCGGCTCTGCTCAGCTTTGCCATGGGGTGAGATGGGTCAATTGTGTTCAGGAAGATGGGTTTAAACTAAAAAAGGAAAGCAGTTCAACTTTTAAAGGGTGCAGGTGATGTCAGGTGGCCACACACTGTCAGGAAGAGACCACCACACACTAACTGTGCAGTTCATGATTAACATGCCTGGAATATAGACATGTCAGAACAGGTGGCCTGGTGGAGCCAAAGCAGAGGGTAGCCTCTCATGAAGTAGTTTCTCCTTGAACCTAGCTCCCTAACAGTCCCCAACACCACCAGTGACACCACCTGCAGAGGGGAAAGGCCTGCCAGATCTAACAGCCAAAGGTTGATGTGGTGAAACCTGGGCTTCTTCACAAGTCTCTGATGTTCAGGGCTTATAACATCTTTCTGGAAGAACTTATTCTGAAAATTGGTATGTTCACTTGGCAGTAAATGTGAGGAAGAAGAAAAAAAAACCTGACACATATTAAGGGAATAAAATCGGCACGTTGATGAACGATTGGATGTATCAGTCATCTAGCTGGGACGGCCTTGCTCTGAGGATGTACCAGTCATGCTTTGATGTGTCATTGTTATTTGTTAACTTTGCTTTATATTTCCCACTAGACCTGTTCAATTCACTGCTATTCAATTTGGTAACCACCAAACAGGTTTTCTTTTTTTTTTTTTGAGATGCAGTCTGTGTCACCCAGGCTGAAGTGCAGTGGCGCAATCTCAGGTCACTGCAACCTCCATCTCCCGGGTTTAAGCGATTCTCTTGCCTCAGCCTCCCAAGTAGCTGAGATTACAGGCATGCACAGGTACACCTGGCTAATTTTTGTTTTTTTCAGTAGAGACGGGGTTTCGTCATGTTGGCCAGGCTGGTCTCGAACACCTGACCCAAGTGATCCGAAGTGATCTGCCCGCCTCAGCCTCCTAAAGTGCTGGGATTACAGGCGTGAATCACTATGCCCAGTCTTACCATTAGACACTTGTGACCATGTAAAACTGAATTAAAATTAGGCTAGGCAAGGTGGCTCATGCCGGTAATCCCAGCACTTTGGGAGGCCAAGAAGGGAGGATTCCTTCGACCCCAGGAGTTCAAGACCAGCCTGGGAAACATAGGGAGACCCTGTCTCTATTTTTAAAAAAATCAAAAAGTAAAATTAAATAATTAGTAATCAATATTTTTAAAAATTAGAAATTCTCAGCCAGGCACAGTGGCTCATGCCTGTAATCCCCAGCACTTCAGGAGGCTGAGGTGGGTCCATCACCTGAGGTTGGGAGTTCGAGACCAACCAGACCAACATGGAGAAACCCTATTTCTACTAAAAATGCAAAATTAGCCAGGCGTGGTGGTGCATGCCTGTAATCCCAGCTACTCAGGAGGCTGAGTCAGGAGAATCACTTGAACCCGGGAGGCAGAGGTTGCAGTGAGCCGAGATTGTGCCACTGCATTCCAGCCTGGGCTACACAGCCTGGGCTATATCTGTCTCAAAGAAAAAAAAAAATTAGAAATTCTGTTCCTCAATCACACTAGCTCAATAATCACACATGACTGATGGCTGCCATGTTGAACAGAACATTTCCGTCACTGCAAAAAATTCTACTGGACAGTCTTGTGCTAGATCACGAACTCCTTGAAAGCAAACACTCTCTCACTCATCTCTGTATTTCCGGCACCTAGCTGGGTGCCTAATATCATTTCGAATTGGGGGAAAAAAAAAAAGGTATTTGTTGATCAAGAGGCAATATGGCACAAAGGTTAAGGAAATGACTATCAGGGTTCAAGTCCACACTGGCACTTACCAACTATGTGAACGTGAGCAACTGACTTGAACTCTCAGTGCCTCGGTAGGGATGGCAACAGAGTTGGGCATAAATGAGTTTAATGTATGCGAAAGACAAAGAGCAGCACCTGGCACATAGTAAGTGCTGCATGCAGGCTGACAGCTATTGTCAATAAGAAAATGTTTACAAGGTCAGGCATGGTGGCTCACGTCTGTAATTCCAGCACTTTGGGAGGCCGAAGCAGGCGGATCACGAGGTCAGGAGTTCGAGACCAGCCTGGCCAAGATGGTGAAACCCCATCTCTACTAAAAATACAACAATTAGCGAGGCGTGGTGGTGGTTGCCTATAGTCCCAGCTACTTGGGAGGTTGAGGCAGGAGAACTGCTTGAACCTGGGAGGCGGAGGTTGCAGTGAGCTGAGATTGTGCCACTGAATTCCAGCTTGGGCGACAAGGCCAGGCACGGTGGCCTACGCCTATAATCCTAGCACTTTGGAAGGCCAATACGTCGGGATCACCTGAGGCCAGGAGTTCGAGACCAGCCTGGCCAACATGGCGAAACCCCGTCTCTACTAAAAATATAAAAATTAGGCCGGGTGCGGTGGCTCATGTTTGTAATCCCAGCACTTTGGGAGGCTGAGGCGGGCCGATCACGAGGTCAGGAGATCAAGAGCATCCTGGCCAACACGGTGAAACCCTGCCTCTACTAAAAAAAAATACAAAAAATTAGCCGGGCGTGGTGGCGGGCGCCTGTAGTCCCAGCTACTCGGGAGGCTGAGGCAGGAGAATGGCATGAACCCAGGAGGCAGAGCTTGCAGTGAGCCGAGATTGCGCCGCTGCACTCCAGCCTGAGAGACAGAGCAAGACTCTGTCTCAAAAAAAACCCACAAAAAACAAAAAACAAATTAGCCAGGTGTGGCGGCAGACACCTATAATCCCAGCCACTGAAGCAGAAGAATCACTTGAACTCGGGAAGGGGAGGCTGCAGTGAGCTGAGATTTTACCATTGCACTCCAGCCTGGGCAACAAGAGCAAAATTCTGTCTCAAAAAAAAAAAAATAAAAGTTTACAAACATTGGACTCCCTGGTTCTTGTTGAGGCGGCTCATGTGGGAGGTGACAAAGCTTGGACCCAGGTATGCCTGAATAGAAACAGAAGCTTTCCAGGGTTCCAAAAGCCTATCTCATTGAATAAGACCACCTAAAATTAGTGCCTCCAATTCTAGGTATATGCATAGGACTCACATATAACTGAAAATATTTTTCTTTTTTTTCCATTTTGAGACAGGGTCTTGCTCTGTCACCCTGGCTGGAGTCCAGTGCATGATCACGGCTCACCTCAACCTCCTGGGCTCAAGCAATCCTCCCACCTCAGCCTCCCAAGAGGCTGGAACTACAGGTGTGAGCCACCACCAGCTAATTTTTCCATTTTTCTTTGTTTCTTTTCCTTTCAGACAGGGTCTTCCTATGTGGCCCAGGCTCCTCTCCAACTCCTGGGCTCAAGCAATCCTCTTACTTTGGCCTCCCAAAATGCTGGAATTACAGGCATGAACCATTGTGCCTGGCCCATTAATTTTTTTTTTTTTTTGAGACAGAGTCTCACTCTGTCATCCAGGCTGGAGAGCAGTGGCGTCATCTCGGCTCACTGCAACCTCCGCCTCCCAGGTTCCAGCGATTCTCCCGCCTCAGTCTCCCAAGTAGCATAATTTTTTTGTGAGACCAGTCTCACTGTGTTGCCCAAGCTGGTTTGGAATTCCCAGGCTCGAGTGATCCTCCCATCTCAGCCTCCTCAGTAGATGTAATTACAGGGGCACTGTGCCCTATTTTTCGTAATTTTATAGTTAATATTTTAAGAGGTACAATATGTTCCCACTGTTTCTAACTTTCCATGCCAGAAAAGACACCTAAGAGAAAAGAAAATGTCAACTCATCCCAGAGTGAGGAGCATCCTAAGGGCTGCAGATGCACTGGGTGAGCATCACAGGAAGAGAACCATCACAGGAAAGCCCTGAGAACACCATCTAACCTGAACCCACTTCAGCCACAACCAGCCTGGGAAGTATTTAGTGTCACAGACATGCTGACAAGTTCCTCTTAAACTCCTTTATAAACTTGTCGTGCTTTCATCATTTCAAGAGTTAACCCTTTTCTCTCACAATAAACCTTTCAAATGTCTTTTTCTTTTCTTTTTTTTTTTTTTTTTTTTTTTTGAGACGGAGTCTCGCTCTGTCGCCCAGGCTGGAGTGCAGTGGCCGGATCTCAGCTCACTGCAAGCTCCGCCCCCTGGGTTTACGCCATTCTCCTGCCTCAGCCTCCCGAGTAGCTGGGACTACAGGCGCCCGCCACCTCGCCCGGCTAGTTTTTTGTATTTTTAGTAGAGACGGGGTTTCACCGTGTTAGCCAGGATGTTCTCGATCTCCCGACCTCGTGATCCGCCCGACTCGGCCTCCCAAAGTGCTGGGATTACAGGCTTGAGCCACCGCGCCCGGCTGCGTCTTTTTCTTTTCTTTCCTTTTTTGAGACAGGGTCTCACTATGTTGCATAGGCTGAAGTGCAGTGGTATGATCAGGGCTCACTGTAGCCTTGAACTCCCAGGCTCAAGTGATCATCCTGCCTCAGCCTCCCGAGAAGGTGGGACTACAGGCATACACCACTACACCTAGCTAATATTTGTATTTTTAGTAGAGACAGGGTTTCACCATGTTGCCCTAGGCTGGTCTCAAACTTCTGGATTCAAGTGATCTGTCTACCTTGGCCTCCCAAAGTGTTGGGATTACAGGCGTGAGCCGCTGTGCCCAGCCTCACGTATATTTTTCATTCAACCTCCCCAAACTGTACTAATAAATTTTCTTCAGCAATGGATCCAGAGTGGCACTGGTGGCAATAGTTTCAAGAAAGGGGTTAGGTGGGCGGGGTGTGGTAGCTTAGCCTAGCCCTGTAATCACAGCACTTTGGGCAGCTAAGGCAAGAGGATTACTTGAGGCCATGGGTTCGAGACTAGCCTGAACACCTTGGTGAGACCCCATCTCTGCATATAAATAAATAAAATAATTTAGGCCAGGCAAGGTGGCTCACATCTATAATCCCAGCACTTTGGGAGGCTGAGGTGGGTGGATGACCTGAGGTCAGGAGTTCGAGAACAGTCTGGCCAACACAGTGAAACCCCGTCTCCACTAAAAATACAATAATTAGCCAGGCATGGTGGCGCATGCTTGTAGTTCCAGCGACTTGGGAGGCTGAGGCAGGAGAATCGCTTGAACTCAGGAGGCGGAGATTGCAGTGAGCCAAGATTGCACCACTGCACTCCAGTCTGGGCGACAGAGAGAGACTGTCTCAAAACAATAAATAAATTAAAAAATAAATAAATAAAATAATTTTAAAAGCTGACATGCTGGAGCATGCTTGTAGTTCTAGCTACTTGGGAGGCTGACGTAAGAGGATCACTTAAACCCAGGAGTCTGAGGCTACAGCATGCTAGGATCATGCCACTGCACTTCAGCCAGGATGACAAAGTGAGACCCTCTCTCTAAAGAATAATAGCTGGCCGGGCGTGGTGGCTCATGCTGTAATCCCAGCACTTTGGGAGGCCGAGGCAGGTGGATCACGAGGTCAGGAAATCAAGACCATACTGGCTAACACAGTGAAACCTCGTCTCTACTAAAAATACAAAAAATTAGCCGGGCGTGGTTGTGGGCGCCTGTAGTCCCAGCTACTCGGGAGGCTGGGGCAGGAGAATGGCAAGAACCTGGGAGGCAGAGCTTGCAGTGAGCGGAGATGGTGCCACTGCACTCCAGCCTGGGCAACAGAGCAAGACTCTGTCTCAAAAAAAGAGACCAGGTGCGATGGCTGATGCCTGTAATCCCAACACTTTGGGAGGCCGAGGTTGGTGGATCATAAGGTCAAGAGATAGAGACCATCCTGGTTAACATGGTGAAACCCCGTCTCTATTAAAAATACAAAAAATTAGCCGGGTGTGGTGGCGGGTGCCTGTAGTCCCAGCTACTCGGGAGGCTGAGGCAGGAGAATGGCGTGAACCTGGGAGGTGGAGCTTGCAGTGAGCTGAGATGGTGCCACTGCACTACAGCCTGGGCAACAGAGCAAGACACCGTCTCCAAAAAAAAAAACAAAAAAAAAAAACCACTAATGTTTGAGTACCTACTATGTGCGAAATACTGTGCTAAACATTTTGTATGCCTTACCCTATTTGCCTCTCACTAAAACCTACAGGCAGGCAATATTATTCCTTATTTTGCAAAGAAACTGAGGTCCACCACATAAAGTTCCACAAGATCACACAGGGAGTGACAGAACCGGAATTGGTCTGACCCCAGGGCTGTGCTTTTATCTCGACTCTGCTGCCTCTTATGTGAACAAACAGCCAAGAAAAAAGGAAAAACCCTTACCTGGTTCATGCCCGCATTGGCAAACAGCAAAGTGGGGTCATCCAATGGGATGGTGGCAGACGAGTGAATGTAGGTATGCTCGTTCCTCTTGAAGAAATCTATAAATCGCTGCCGGATTTCACTTGCTGTTAGAGTAGAGTCCATCTTGAAAGTCACTCCAAAGAACTAATCAAAGAAAAAACAATGAAGGAAAATTAGGGGAGGTGAAAGTCAAAGTAGGCATTACACAAGACTTCTGGCTTCTCAAGCCAAATCAAAGCAGGACTCAGGTGAGCTGTTTGATCCTAAAACCTCTATGTTGTAATGCCCAAGGCTAAAATCATCATCAAAGCAACACCACAGCACCAACACACAGCAGCCCCATCTGTTCTTCCTTCCCATGCCAATTTCGAGAGGTTCAACCCCCAGCATACCAAGCACAGCACTGCTGAATGTTTGTTCATTAAACAAATATGTATTGAGCATCTGCTCTGTGCCAGGCCCTAGACCAGGAATTAGAAACAAGAGGGACAGCCAGGCGCGGTGGCTCATGCCTGTAATCCCAGCACTTTGGAAGGCCGAGGCGATCAGATCACAAGGTCAGGAGTTCAAGACCAGTCTGGCCAACATGGTGAAACCCCATCTCTACTAAAAATACAAAATTGGCCGGGCGCGATGGCTCAAGCCTGTAATCCCAGCACTTTGGGAGGCCGAGACGGGTGGATCACCAGGTCAGGAGATCGAGACCATCCTGGCTAACACGGTGAAACCCTGTCTCTACTAAAAAATACAAAAAACTAGCCGGGCGAGGTGGCAGGCACCTGTAGTCCCAGCTACTTAGGAGGCTGAGGCAGGAGAATGGCGTGAACCCGGGAGGCGGAGCTTGCAGTGAGCTGAGATCCGGCCACTGCACTCCAACCTGGGCGACAGAGTGAGACTCCATCTCATAAAAAAAAAAAAAAAAAATACAAAATTAACTGGGCATGGTGGCGCGTGTCTGTAATCCCAGCTACTTGGGAGGCTGAGGCAGGAGAATCGCTTGAACCCAGGAGGCACAGGTTGCAGTGAGCCAAGACCGCGCCACCGCACCCCAGCCTGGCGACAGAGTAAGACTCCATTTCAAAAAAAAAAAAAAAGAAAAAGAAAAAAAGAAAAAAAGAGGGACAAAGACCCTCAGTTTAGTCCAAATGGGGAAGAGGGAGAGCAGTTCAGGAGACCAGGGTTTGAGTTCTAGCTCCAAGTCCTGAAGGAATCACTTCACCAATAAAAGAAGGGGTCCATATGAGATTATCTCTAAAGATCCCTTCAGCTCTGTGTTAATACACAAGCCTAGAACTGCAAAGTTCCATTATCCCCAAAGCCAGGGTCTCTAGGTTTGGCCTGATGTCTTGGTGAGCAGCAATAGTCCTGGGGATGGGCCTATCTGTACAAGGGACCACCTGTATGTAGCAGGAATGTACCTACCTCTATGTATCCTACATCCCCCAAGAACCCTAACATCAAACGGCTGCCTTCCAGCCATTAGATTACTAGGGAGTGGGGATGTTGTAGCCCCACTTTGGAGGCACAGCTTACCGAAAGTGAAACAACAAGGGAATTGGTGGAGACGGAAACAACTTTATGACTTCAAAGTCCTTTCACGAGTTGGGCGTGGTGGCTCACACCTGTAATCCCAGCACTTTGGGAGGCTAAGGTGAGAGGATTGCCTGAGCCCAGGAGTTTGAGACCACCCTGGGCAACATAGCCAGACCTTGTCAGTACAAATAGTAAAAAAAATTAGCTGGGCATGGTGGTGCGTACCTGTGGTCCCAAATACTTGGGAGGCTGAGGTGGGAAGATTGAGCCCAGAAGAGTGAGGCTGTAGTGAGCTGTGATTATGCAACTACACTCCAGCCCAGGCGACAGAGCAAGACCTTGTGTCAAAAAACAAAAAAACAGGCCGGGCATGGTGGCTCAAGCCTGTAATCCCAGCACTTTGGGAGGCTGAGACGGGCAGATCACGAGGTCAGGAGATCGAGACCATCCTGGCTAACATGGTGAAACCCCGTCTCTACTGAAAAATACAAAAAAACTAGCTGGGCGAGGTGGCAGGCCCCGCTGTAGTCCCAGCTACTCGGGAGGCTGAGGCAGGAGAATGGTGTAAACCCAGGAGGTTGAGCTTGCAGTGAGCCGAGATCTGGCCACTGCACTCCAGCCTGGGCGACAGAGCGAGACTCTGTCTCAAAAAAGAAACAAAAACAAAAACAAAAACAGCTCTTTCACAGATACTACAATTTCCCTGAGAGGCAGGCTGGGGAGAAGTGACAGGCTTTGGTGAGAGTGCTGATCACTGGCATGGTGTTGCAGTGCCACACAGTGCTGTGTCTAGAAAAATGAGAACCATATCTCATTCACAGTATTAACATTGTTATCAAAGTGTCTCTGGAATTCCAGACCCAACTGTAACCTTAATTCACTTTTGTCTGAGTTTAGTTCCTTTTCTGTACAAAGCAGTATCTACCCTGCCTATTCAACTGAGGTGTTGTGAGGATCAAAAGCTATACTGTATTTGGAAGCAATCTGTAAAATGGAAAACCTTACGCTGGGTGCGGTGGCTCACGCCTGTAACCCCAGCACTTTGGGAGGCCGAGGCGGGTGGATTACCTGGGATCAGGAGCTGAAGACCAGCCTGGCCAACATGGTGAAAACCCATCTCTACCAAAATACAAAAATTAGTCAGGCATGATGGTGAGTGCCTGTAATTCCAGCTACTCAGGAGGTTGAGACGGGAGAATTGCTTGAACCCGGGAGACGGTGGTTGCAGTGAGCCGAGACTGCGCCACCGCACTCCAGCCTGGGTGGCTAAGGGAGACTCCATCTTAAAAAAAAAAAAAAAAAGAGGAAAACCTTGACGGAACAGAGTGGGTATTACTTTTAAGTTGTTTAGCTGAAAGTTTTCTTTTTTTCTGGTTCTGTCCAGACTGGAGTGCAGTGGGACAATCACTTAAGTAGCCTTAAACTCCTAGGCTCAAGTGATCCTCTTGCCTCAGCCTCCTAAGTAACGGGGACTACAGTTGAAAACCACCATGCCCAGTTAATTTTTTTTTTTTTCTTATTTTTTTTGAGACAGAGTCTCACTCTGTCACCCAGGCTGGAGTGCTATGGCACAATCTCAGCTAACTGCAGCCTCCACCTCCCAAGTTGCTGCAATCCTCCTGCCTCAGCCTCTCAGGCAACTTGGATTACAGGCACATGTCACCCCACCCAGCTAATATTTGTATTTTTAACAGAGTCGGGGTTTCACCACATTGCTCAGGCTGGTCTCGAACTCCTGACCTCAGGTTATCTGCCAGCCTCAGCCTCCCGAAGTGCTAGGATTACAGGCATGAGCTACCATGCCCAGCTAATTTCTGTTTTTGTTATAGATGGTGCATTGCTATGCTGCCCACGCTCGTCTCGAACTCCTGGCCTCAACCTCCCAGTTGGGATGGCATGAGCCACAATGCCCAGCCAGTTTTCTTCTTATGAGGAAGATACAATAGAGATGTACAAAGTGAACAGGAGATCCTGACTCCAGCTACTTTTCAAAAGACACATGAATTTCCCATTTTTGCTTACTCATTCACCATAATGAATGCATACTATGTGCCAAGAATCAAACTGAATGACAGCCTATGTCCTTCCTGGGGAGACGATCATATACAGAATTAACTGCAGTATTGTGTAAAAGGACTGAATATATCAACTATGAGCCTACGAAGGCTGGAACTATTAAAAGCTGTATCCCCACATTCATTTATTTACCCCATTTATTCAATATAAATTCAATACATTTATTCAACATAAACTCATTCATTTATTCACTGGAAGGCTGTATGGGATACAGAGGTAGCACAAAGGCAGAACCTCAGGTTTCACTTAATAACAAGAGCTGTAAACGTCTTGGGTGCCTTAAATCACACTGTGGCTCCAGCCACTCCACAGGAATTTTTTTTGAGACAGGGTCTCCCTCTCTGTCACCCAGGCTGGAGCACAGGCAGTGGTGCAATCATTTGGCCTTCCAGGCTCAGGTGTTCCTCCCACCTCAACCTCCGGAGCAGCTGGGACTACAGGCATGTGCGACCACACCCGGCTAATTTTTTGTATTTAAAAAAATTTTTTGAGGCCGGGTACAGTGGCTCACGCCTATAATCCCAGTACTTTGGGAGGTCGAAGGCAGGTGGATCACAAGGTCAGGAAATTGAGACCATCCTGGCTAACATGGTGAAACCCTGTCTCTACTAAAAACACACAAAAAAAATTAGCGGGGCATGGTGGCACACACCTGTAATCCCAGCTACTTGGGAAGCTGAGGCAGGAGAATCGCTCGAACTTGGGAGGCAGAGGATACAGCGAGTCGAGATGATGCCACTGCACTCCAGCCTGGGTGCTAGAAGATTTTCGCCCAGGTGCAGTGGCTCATGCCTGTAATCCCAGAACTTTGGGAGGCCAAGGCAGGTAGATCACCTGAAGTCAGGAGTTCGAGAACAGCCTGGCCAACATGGTGAAACATGGTGAAACCAAAAATATAAAAAAATTAGCCGGGCGTGGTGGTGGGCGCCTATAATCCTAGCTATTTGGGAGGCTGAGGCAGGAAAATTGCTTGAACCTGGGAGGCGGAGGCTGCAGCGAGCTGAGATCATGCCATTGCCCTCCAGTCTGGGTGACAGAGCGAGACCTGTCTCGACATTTTTTTTTTTTTAGACAGGTCTCTGTCACCCAGGCTGGAGGGCAGTGCCACAACCACAGCTCATTGCCACCTCCGCCTCCTGGGCTCAGGTGATCCTCCTACCTCCGACCCTCAAGGAGCTGGGACGACAGGTGCTCACCATCATGAAATGGCTAATTTTTTTGTAGAGACAGGCTGCTCTCAAATTCATGAGCTCTGGCCGGGCGCGGTGGCTCAAGCCTGTAATCCCAGCACTTTGGGAGGCCGAGACGGGCGGATCACGAGGTCAGGAGATCGAGACCATCCTGGCTAACACGGCGAAACCCCGTCTCTACTAAAAACACAAAAAACTAGCCGGGCGAGGTGGCGGCGCCTGTGGTCCCAGCTACTTGGGAGGCTGAGGCAGGAGAATGGCGGGAACCTGGGAGGCGGAGCTTGCAGTGAGCTGAGATCTGGCCACTGCACTCCAGCCTGGGTGACAGAGCGAGACTCCGTCTCAAAAAAAAAAAAAAAAAAATTCATGAGCTCAACCGATGGGCCCACCTCAGCCTCCCAAAGTGCTGGCACTACGGGCATGAACCACTGCACTGGGGTGCCACAGGACCTTTTAACATGCTCTTCATGTGCCAGGTAAGCTGTCTGCCCCACTCTTTTCCCTTTTCCTAGTAAACGTCTCACTTTTGATGTATCAATTCCAAAGAAACTTATTTCCGGGGCACAGTGGCTCATGCCTATAATCCCAGCTGAGGCATTTGGGAGGCTGAGGCAAGAGCATTGCTTGAGGCCAGGAATTCAAGACCAGCCTGGGCAACATGGGAACACCTGAGCCTGGGAGGTCAAAAAAAAAAAAATTTTTTTTTTTTTTAATTAGCCAGGTGTGGTGGTGTGCACCTGCAGACCCAGCTACTTGGGAGGCTGAGTGCAAAGGGTCGCTTGAGCACTTGCGCACTTGAGCACAGAAGTTTGAAGCTGCAGTGAGCTATGGTCACACCAAAACATTCCAGCCTAGGTAACAGGTTGAGACCCTGCCTCAAACAACAACAAATGTAAAGACCCTTTTTTTTTTTTTTTTTTTTTTTTTGGAGACCGAGTTTCACTCTTGTTGCCCAAGCTGGAGTGCAATGGTGCTCGCAATCTCGCCTCACTGCAAGCTCCGCCTCCCGGCTTCAAGGGATTTGCCTCAGCTTCCCGAGTAGCTGGGAATACAGGCATGTGCCACCACACCTGGCTAATTCTGTATTTTTAGTAGAGACGGGGTTTCTCCACGTTGGTCAGGCTGGTCTCGAACTTCTGATCTCAGGTGATCTGCCTGCCTCGGCCTCCCACAGTGCTGGGATTACAGGGGTGAGCCACCGCGCCCGGCCAAGATACTTATTTAAGAAAGCCTTCCCCTTCTTGCTAAGGCTCCCTCTTTTACTGTCTCACAGCCTCAAGTGTTTCCCTTCATAATTTCCACATGCGCTTAATGGCTTGTTTAATGTGCGCCTCCCCCATCAGGCTGTCAGTTCCATCCCAGCAGCAACGACTGTTTTGGGCTATTTTTTGAAACGGAGTCTCTGTCACCCAGGCTGGGGTGCAATGGTGTGATATCAGCTCACTGCAACCTCCGCCTGCCAGGTTCAAGCGATTCTCATGCCTCAGCCTCCTGAGTGGTTGAGAGTACAGGCATGTGCCGCCACGCTCGGCTAATTTTTGTATTTTTAGTAGAGACGGGGTTTCACCATGTTGGCCAGGCTAGTCTCGAACTCCTGACCTCAGGTGATCCACCCGCCTGGATCTCCCAAAGCGCTCGGATTAAAGGCGTGAGCCTCCGCGCCGTCCCTGGGCTCACTATTACAGCACATCCTCAGCATCTAGTATAGTGGCTGCTAAATACGTATTTCGTGATCAGGTATACTAATCCTTCAACAGCAAGTTCGGAATTAACTCACATGCTTCAACGCACACCGAGAAATACAAACTGTTTTACAGAACAGCTGAAGATGACGGTCTAGGTGGGCCTGGACCGGCATCAGCTGTTTCATTTTAAGAAATCAGGGAATGGCTGGCTCACAGCAGGACTCCCCCCAGCTGGCCCATCCTTCCTCCTGTGCTCCCACCCGCCCCAGGGGATTAAAACCAAGGGAGATGAAACCTCAGGTTGGCAACCGTTAGGTCTTGGTGCTCAGCAAATCCACCCGAGGCCGCGACACTCGCAGCGCTCCCGGGAGCGAACGCAAGGCCACACTGTCCAGCTCCCGCTCCCGCCCAGACTGGGCTTCTCCAGGCCACGCGGGGCTTGACCCTGGGGCCCACTGCGGCTGCCGAGCTTTCCCCCCAGGCTGCGGGCCCAGCCGCTCTCCTAGCACCGCAGAGCTCTCCGAGGGCCGCCTACCTCTCCTAGGGTCGCCGTCCCCAGCTCCTCCCTCAGAGTCCCCGGCCAAGGGCTCGCTGTACCTACTACCGCAGGCGCGCAGCTGTTCCGGCCCCAGGACACAGCCGGCCACAACCCGCCGCGCCCCGTCCAATCAGAGCGCGCTGACGGAAAGCACCCCGCCGCGCCTTACCTCATGAGATTTTATTGGTCAATCAACATGCCAGTCAAACTGAGGACGAATCCGCTCATTAGCGGATTCCTGGGAAGGCGGCTCTAAATTGGCTGATGCAACTGCGAGAAAAGATCGGATGGGGTGTGTCACGTGATCGAGTTAGACTCCGACTCCCGGAGGTCGACATTTTGGTTTCCGTAGGCAAATTCCTAATACCACAATTGACATAGTTAATAAGGGGAGACGGTAACGTGTCTCAATAGAGGTCACAGGTCTTGGTATAGTTCTGTTTATTTTAGTTGCTGAGTGATATGCAGCCCTCAAAGATTCTGACGTTGTGCCCATGGTTACACGTGTCCTGGGGAGACCTTGAATGTGGTGTGGAAGAAATAACATCAGTAGTTGAGGTACAATTGGATCGGCATTTGGTCCTCGATTTGCCTTTGAAAAAAAAAATATTTATAGGCCTGGGGGAGGAGGGTGAATATATATACACACACACACACACACACACCCACACACCCCCGCACATATGTATATGCCAGGCGCGGTGGCTCACGCCTATAATTGCAACACTTTGGGAGACCAAAGTGGGAAGATCACCTGAACCCAGGAGTTGGAGACCAGCCTGGTCAACATAACTAGATCCTGTCTCTACAAAAAAAATTTTAAAAGGCCGGGCGCGGTGGCCCACACCTGTAATCCCAGCACTTTGGGAGGCTGAGGCCGGTGGATGACGAGGTCAGGAGATCCAGAGCATCCTGGCCAACATGGTGAAACCCCGTCTCTACTAAAAATACAAATTTATCCGGGCGCGCGCCTGTAGCCCCAGCCACTCGGGAGGCTGAGGCAGGGGAATCGCTTGAACTCGGGAGGCGGAGTTTGCAGTGAGCCTAGATGGTGCCACTGCACTCCAGCCTAGCGACAGAGCAAGGCTCCATCTCAAAAACAAAACAAACAAACAAAAAAAAAACTAGTCAGGCATGGTGGCGCAAGCTTGTAGTCCCAGCTGCTTGAGAGGTTGAAGTAGGAGGATCACTTGAGCCTAGGAAGTTGAGGCTGCAGTGAGCCCTGATCGTGACACTGCATTCCTTGGGCGACAGAGCGAGACCCTGTCTCAAAAATATATATGTATTTATATGTGAGGCATTGTATCAAACATTTCACATGTTTATTTCATTTGATTTTAAAACCGTGTATGAGGTCAGCTGGAGTCCCCTTTTTACAAATGAGGAAATTACCTTGCACAAGTTCACACCCAATAGTATGTTGCAGACACAGGATCCAAACCTGTGTCTATTTAACACCAAAGCCCATGCTCTTAACCACCGCACTATTACCTACATCATCTGATATATCCAAATACACGGGTAATAAATTGTGCTGCTGATCATAACTCAGTTACAGACATTACAGAAGAATACTACTTTTTATGTAAAAGAGCATCCTACACAAAAAGGTCAAGCCCAAAATCCAGTAAAAAACATAAATCATTTTATTTACCTTTCCAGTTCATAGCAGCTCACGAATAGTAATCATCAAACCTAACATTTGTTGAGCAC
Organism: Macaca nemestrina; assembly: GCF_043159975.1. Lineage (NCBI taxonomy): Eukaryota > Metazoa > Chordata > Mammalia > Primates > Cercopithecidae > Macaca > Macaca nemestrina. The sequence continues at coordinate 73,093,951 of NC_092142.1, read as the reverse complement.
TTAGTATACAGCAGGCACCAATCTAAGCTTTTAATCCTCACAACCCTATAATGAGTAACTATTACTATCTGCTTTTAATAGAGTAAAATAAGGCAGAGAGAGAGGTTAAGTAACACAGAGAAGGGCAAAACCAGGAGACACAAGTGTTTATTCTGATCCACAGTGCCCTAAATAGCATATATTTAGCCTAAACAATCTGGGAAATGAATCAGACTTCTGTGCCACCACACTTAGAAAGCTAAAAGGCATGTATGAATCATACTTTCAAAATAAAATAATGCAGGTCGTAACGTCAATAATTTAGTTCTGCTGCCAGAGTTGTTACTAGGATAGTATCTTCACTAATAAAATAATTATAAACAGATTAAAATAATTTTTTGGCCGAGAGTGGTGGCTCACGCCTGTAATCCCAGCACTTTTGAGAGGCCAAGGCAGGTGGATCACAAGGTCAGGAGATTGAGACCATTCTGGCTAACACGATGAAACCCCGCCTCTATTAAAAAATACAAAAAAATTAGCCGGGCGTGGTGGCGGGCACCTGTAGTCCCAGCTACTCGGGAGGCTGAGGCAGGAGAATGGCGTGAACCCAGGAGGCAGAGCTAGCAGTGAGCTGAGATCAGGTCACTGCACTCCAGCCTGGGCCACAGAGTGATACTCTGTCTCAGAAAATAAATAAATAAATAAATAAATAAATAACTTTTTATTCATCCATTAAGACAGATTGTAGGCCAGCACAGAGGCTCACGCCTGTAATCCCAACACTTTGGGAGGCCAAGGCAGGAGGATAAATGGAGCCCAAGAGTTTAAAACCAACCTAGGCAACAGAGTGAGACTCTGTACAAAAAAAAAAAAAATTCTTTTTAATTAGCTAGGTATAGTGGCATTCACCTGTAGTCCCAGCTACTGAAGAGGCTGAGGCACGAGGATCATTTGGAGCCCAGAAACTGAAGGCTGCAGTGAGCTAAGATCTCATGACTGCACTCCAGCCTAGGCGACAAAGCAAGACCCTTGTCTCTCTCTCTCTGTCTCAATAAATAAATAAATAAATAAATAAAATTTAAAAAATTATAAAAACAACAGCAAACAGAAACAGGCCAGCATGATGGCAGAGTTTCACTCTCGTTGCCCAGGCTGGAGTGCAATGGCATGATCTCGGCTCATGGCAACATCTGCCTCCTGCCTCAGCCTCCCAAGTAGCTGAGATTACAGGCGCCCACCACTATACCCAGCTATTTTTTTTTTTTCTATTTCTGGTAGAGACGGGGGTTTTCACCATGTTGGCCAGGCTGGTCTTGAACTCCTGACCTCAGGTGATTCGCCTGCCTCAGCCTACCAAAGTGTTGGGATTATAGGCGTGGGCCATTGTGCCCGGCCGCCTTGTCTCTTTTTTTTTTTTTTTTTTTTTTTTGAGACGGGGTCTCGCTCTGTCACCCAGGCTGGAGTGCAGTGGCCGGATCTAAGCTCACTGCAAGCTCCGCCTCCCGGGTTCACGCCATTCTCCTGCCTCAGACTCCCGAGTAGCTGGGACTACAGGCGCCCGCCACCTCGCCCGGCTAGTTTTTTGTATTTTTTAGTAGAGACGGGGTTTCACTGGGTTCGCCAGGATGGTCTCGATCTCCTGACCTCGTGATCCGCCCGTCTCGGCCTCCCAAAGTGCTGGGATTACAGGCTTGAGCCACCGCACCCGGCCCCCTTTTTTTTTTTTTTTTTAGAGATGGAGTCTCACTCTGTCACCCAGGCTGGAGTGCAGTGGCCCGATCTCAGCTCCCTGCAAGTTCCGCCTCCCGGGTTCACACCATTCTCCTGCCTCAGCCTCCCAAGTAGCTGGGACTACAGGCACCCGCCACCTCGCCCGGCTAGTTTTTTTGTATTTTTTAGTAGAGGCAGGGTTTCATCGTGTTATCCAGGATGGTCTCGATCTCCTGACCTTGTGATCTGCCCATCTCGGCCTCCCAAAGTGCTGGGATTACAGGCTTGAGCCACCGCGCCCGGCCAAGCCTTGTCTCTTAAAACAAAAAAAAAAGATAAATTGTAATTAAGGCCCAATACTCTCATTCCTGTATAACTAATGGTATTTTTCTGTGATATTTTTCTCTTGTAGATAATGTCAACTACATGCTAGAAAGAAAGCTATCTTAATGCAATGTGCAAATTATATATTTTAGGAAACTACTGGCAATTTCTTGATTTATTCTAGGTTAAGCAAATAGGCCTGTAGGTGGGAGTGAGCGCTATGCACATGGCTTGCTCTCCAGTAGAACATTTGTTGAACTTCATCTTGGGGCATGAGAAAGATAACCAAAGGCCTCAAGATAGTACAACAGCTGTGATTGCGCCACTACACTCCAGCCTGGGCGGCAGAGTGAAACCCCGTCTTAAAAACAACAGGCTGGGCGCGGTGGCTCATGCCTGTAATCCCAACACTTTGGGAGGCCAAGGTGGGCAGATTACCTGAAGTTGGGAGTTCAAGATCAGCCTGGCCAACCTGGTGAAACCCCATCTCTACTAAAAATACAAAAATTAGCTGGGTGTGGTGGCGGGCACTTGTAATCCCAGCTACTCCGAAGGCTGAGGCAGGAGAATCGCTTGAACCCGGGAGGCAGAGGTTACAGTGAGCTGAGATTGTGCCACTGCACTCCAGCCTGGGTGACAAGAGCGAAACTCTGTCTCAATAAATAAATAAATAAATAAATAAAATTTAAAAAATTATAAAAACAACAGCAAACAGAAACAGGCCAGCATGATGGCACATGCCTTTAATCACCACACTTTGGAATTCTGAGGTGGGTGGATGGCTTGAGCTCAGGAGTTTGAGACTAGCCTGAGCAACAGGGCAAAACTCAATCTCTACAAAAAAAATACAAAAATTAGCTGGGTGTGGTGGCATGCATCTGTAGTCCCAGCTATTCAGGAGGCTGAGGTGGGAGGATCGCTTGAGCCAGGGAAGCAGAAGAGGCAGTAAGCCATGATCGTGTCACTGCACTCCAGCCTGGGTGACAAAATGAGACGGTGTCTCAATTTTAAGAAAGAAATGGAAACAAGTGGAAAAAAAGAAAAAAAAACTAATATAGCTTTGGAAGGATGTAGCTCTAGACTCTTAACTCTCCCAAGGCATCTTAGCTACTTTATAGCATCTATCAAATGGGTTTACAATGCTCACTTACTCGGTACTAAGTCAAATGGGGATGGCTGAATTTTTAAGAGCCTCTGGGCCGGGCGCGGTGGCTTACGCCTGTAATCCCAGCACTTTGGGAGGCCGAGGCGGGCGGATCACGAGGTCAGGAGATCGAGACCATCCTGGCTAACACGGTGAAACCCCGTCTCTACTAAAAATGCAAAAAATTAGCCGGGCGAGGCGGCGGGCGCCTGTAGTCCCAGCTACTCGGGAGGCTGAGGCAGGAGAATGGCGTGAACCCGGGAGGCGGAGCTTGCAGTGAGCCGAGATCGCGCCATTGCACTCCAGCCTGGGCGACTAAGCGAGACTCTGTCTCAAAAAAAAAAAAAAAAAAAAAAAAGAGCCTCTGAAGGAATATTTCAATTGAGCATATTATCATTTTTTTTTGCCTCACGTATTTTTCAGACCATAAAACGCTAAAGGAATCACCTAGGATCTAAAATGCTGCTAAATTGAATAGGCCTGGGATAGGGCCTGAGAGCCTGCATTTTTTTTTTTTTTTTTTTTTTTTTTTTTTTTTTTTTTTTTTTTTTTTTTTTGAGACGGAGTCTCGCTCTGTCGCCCAGGCTGGAGCGCAGTGGCCGGATCTCAGCTCACTGCAAGCTCCGCCTCCCGGGTTCCCGCCATTCTCCTGTCTCAGCCTCCTGAGTAGCTGGGACTACAGGCGCCCGCCACCTCGCCCGGCTAGTTTTTTGTATTTTTTAGTAGAGACGGGGTTTCACCGTGTTAGCCAGGATGGTCTCGATCTCCTGACCTAGTGATCCGCCCGTCTCGGCCTCCCAAAGTGCTGGGATTACAGGCTTGAGCCACCGCGCCCGGCCGAGCCTGCATTTTTAACAGGCTTCAGGTGATATTTATGCTGCTGAGAGATTATACTTGGAATACCAAGGGTCTAGTTTAGAGGATGTGCGTCTCCACCTATTTGTTCAGATGCAAAATTTTGAAAAGTTTGACCCACGGGGGAGATGCTAATGGGTCGTCATTCACCAAATGAGTGACCACTATGTGTTAGTCACTGAGGATCAAGATTAAAGACGGCAGACACTGCCCTGACCTCATGGAGTTCCCAGACTCACCAGGAAGCCAGGCATTTAGCAGGAAACAAAGCCCTCTGCGAGAGGCTTGCGCTGTGGTCCCCCGAGTTCCTAGGCGCTTCCGCTAGCGCTGTACCGTCCCCTCAGTTGATTGGCTGACAGGATTTCCAGGTCTCAGCCAATGAGGCTCCGGCTTGGCCACTGCCAAGAGCGGCGGTTGTTGGAGTGCAACTGCCATGATCAGCTGCGATGGCCGGGGCTGCCGGCCAGGTCCGAGGTCGCGCCCTGCGGCGGTTTCCCATCACCCTGCCTGTGGGCGACGTGAGTATCTGCGAGGGTAGAAGCCAGACCCTTTCCCCCATATTTAGATGCCTTCCTCGTCCCTACTCCTGGGAAGAGGAATAACAGGATTTCTCGAGGTTTCGGCCCAAGGTCTTAGCCTTGTGATCTAGAATCCTCCAGCTGTGAGGTGGGTACTTCCTGTGATTTCAGGGTAAACTGAGACTGGCTAGACTCACGTGGGAGTAAATGTAGGAGACTGAATTCCAATCCAGATGCTCTTATTCCCCGAATCCTCTTCTCTCCACGCCCACTTTGGAAACCAGGTTCCTTCTTAGCTGGAGTCTCACCATGCGCAGGTGTGTTGGAGGTGAACTGAGGAGAATCTGGAACCCCGATGCTATTTTCAAGTTTTTTGTTTTGTTTTGAGACAGGCTGGAGTGCAGTGGCACAATCACGACTCACTGCAGCCTTGAACTCCTGGGCTGAAGCAATCCTCCCACTCAGTCTCAGGACTAGCTGGGACTACAGGCTCGCGCCACCACACCCAGCTACTTAAATTTTATTTGTTTATTTATTTATTTTGGTAGAGACGGGGTCTCCCTATGTTGCCTAGGCTTGCATATTTATTTAGTAGAAGAAAAAACACATGCAAAAATCGTGTACGGGAAGGATAAACGCCAAATTTAGGATAGCTGCTGTCTTCCTGGGATGCGGATACAGAGATTATCAGCTGGACCTTAGTAATTTTATTTCTTAAGTTTTGAGGTGGGAATCTAAGTATTTGTTACATTATACTCTTTCTTGTTTGTCTGAAATACATTTTTAAGAGGGAAACATGGAGCCAAGCACAGCTGCACACACCTGTAGTCCCAGCTACTTGGGAAGCAGAGGCAGGAGGACGTCTTGAGCTCAGGAATTCAAGGATATAGTGTATGCTGTAATTGTGCCTGTGAATAGCCACTGCACTCCAGCCTGGGCAACATAGCAAGATCCTGTCTCTAATTAAAAAAAAAAAAAAAGAATCCCAGCACTTTGGGAGGCCGAGGCGGGCAGATCACAAGGTCAGGAGATCGAGACCACGGTGAAACCCTGTCTCTACTAAAAATACAAAAAATTAGCCGGGCGCGGTGGTGGGCGCCTGTAGTCCCAGCTACTCAGGAGGCTGAGGCAGGAGAATGGCGTGAACCCGGGAGGTGGAGCTTGCAGTGAGCCGAGATCGCGCCACTGCACTCCAGCCTGGGTGACAGAGCGAGAGTCCGTCTCAAAAAAAAAAAAAAAGAAAAGAAAAGAAACATGCATATGGAAAATAATATCAGAGGATAAAGCATACTCAATCCACCTCCACGCTTCTAGAGACCCTCACCAGGAGCAGCCACTGTTACCAGTTTTGTGTGTATTTTAACCTGTTTTTTTTCTTTTCTTTTCTTTTCTTTTCTTTTCTTTTCTTTTCTTTGAGACAGAGTCTTGCTCTGTTGCCCAGGCTGGAGTACAGTGGCGTGATCTCAGCTCACTGCAAACTCTGCCTCCCGGGTTCAAGCAGTTCTCTGCCTCAGACTCCTGAGTAGCTGGGATTACAGGCACCCACCACCATGCTCAGCTGATTTTAATATTTTTAGTAGAGATGCGGTTTCACCATCTTGACCAGGCTGGCCTTGAACTCCTGACCTCGTGATCCACCGCCTTGGCCTCCCAAAGTGCTGGGATTACAGGCGTGAGCCACCGCACCTGGCCATTTTTTTTTTTTTTTAAGAGGAGATGGTATCACTATGTTGCCCAGGCTGGCTTCGAACTTCTGAGCTCAGGCGATCCTCCAACCTCAGCTTCAGGGGTAGCTGGGACTGCAGACACAGGCCACTGCTCCTGTCTTCTTAGGCATTTTCTATAGTGTATACAAGCATATATGGGAGCTTGGGGACTTTTGGGGTGGGGGTTCCTGTTTGTTTTGCACAAGTGAACCTACTATATATGGTCCTGCACCTTGGGCAATGTAATTTTTAACCTCATTAAACTGTTTTGCAAACTTCATTAACCTCTAGCCCTGTGAAACAATATAATTTATCTGGGAAAATATCCCCAGGGTTGCTTCTGAAGTGATGAGATGTAGGTCATGGCTACCTAGGCGGTGTTTGCCTTTTTCTTTTTAGCACACCCTCATGTGTAAGGTCAAAAACAAAAAACAAAACGTCTTCTCCAGTTAACCCTGTGAGAGTGCAGGAAAAAAGAATCATAGCAAGCAGAGTGTTCCCTGGAAATGCTTTACCCTTTCTCAAAACATTTTTACTACTACAGTACAGGTTAAATTCCACAGAGAGGCCGGGCGCGGTGGCTCAAGCCTGTAATCCCAGCACTTTGGGAGGCCAAGACGGGCGGATCACGAGGTCAGGAGATCGAGACCATCCTGGCTAACACGGTGAAACCCCGTCTCTACTAAAAAATACAAAAAACTAGCCGGGCGAGGTGGCGGGCGCCTGTAGTCCCAGCTACTCGGGAGGCTGAGGCAGGAGAATGGTCTAAACCCGGGAGGCGGAGCTTGTAGTGAGCTGAGATCCGGCCACTGCACCCCAGCCTGGGCGACAGAGCAAGACTCTGTCTCAAAAAAAAAAAAAAAAAAAAAAAAAAAATTCCACAGAGAACCCACCATGGCTTGATTTTTGTTTTTGTTGTTGTTGTTATTTGTTTGTTTATTTGAGATGGAGTCTTGCTCTGTCGCCCAGGCTGGAGTGCAGTGGCATGATCTTGGCTCACTGCAACCTCCGCCTCCTGGATTCAAGCGATTCTCCTGCCTCAGCCTCCTGAGTAGCTAGGACTACAGATGCCCGCCACCATGCCCGGCTAATTTTTTTTTTTTTTTTTTTTTTTTTTAGTAGAGACGGGATTTCACCACATTAGCCAGGATGTTCTCGATCTCCTGACCTCGTGATCCGCCCACTTCAGCCTCCCAAAGTGCTGGGATTACAGGCGTGAACCACCACGCCCTGCCTTTTTATTAATTAATTAATTTATTTATTTTTGAAATGGAGTTTCACTCTGTTGCCAGACTGGAATGCAGTGGCACGATCTTGGCTCACTGCAACCTTCACCTCCCGGGTTCAAGCGATTCTCTTGCCTCAGCCTCCCAAGTAGCTGGGACTACAGGTGCATGCCACCCCACCCAGCTAATTTTTGTATTTTCAGTAGAGACAGGGTTTTACCATGTTGGCCAGGATGGTCTCAATATCCTGACCTCTCGTGATTCACCAGCCTCAGCCTCCCAAAGTGCTGGGATTACAGACGTGAGCCACCATGCCCAGTCTATTTATTTATTTTTCTGAGACAGAGTTTCACTCTTGTCACCCAGGCTTCAGTGTGATGGCATGATCTCAGCTCATTGCAACCTTTGCCTCCTGCGTTCGAGCAATTCTTCTGCCTTAGCCTTCCAAGTAGCTGGGCTTACAGGTGTGCACCACCATGCTTGGCTAATTTTTGTATTTTTAGTAGAGATGGGGTTTCACCATGTTGGCCAAGCTGGTCTCAAACTCCTGACCTCAGGTGACCCACCCACGTCGGCCTCCCAAAGTGCTGGGATTACAGGCTTGAGCCACCACACCTGGCCTCTATCTTAAAAAACAAACAAACAAACAAACAAACAAGGCTGGGTGCAGTGGCCCACACCTGTAATCCAAGCACTTTGGGAGGCCAAGGCAGGTGGATCACAAGGTCAGAAGATGGAGACCATACTGCCTAACATGGTGAAACCCTGTCTCTACTAAAAATACAAAAATTAGCTGGGCATGGTGGCGTGGGCTTGTAATCCCAGCTACTTGGGAGGCTGAGGCAAGAGAATTTCTTGAACCCAGGAGGCGGAAGTTGCAGTGAGCTGAGATTGCGCCACTGCACTTCAGCATGGGTGACAGAGTGAGACTTCATCTCAAAAAACAAATAAACAAAAACCCAAGTGCTGAGATTACAGGCATGAGCCACCACACCTAGCTCTATTTAATTATTTTACTATTTTAATTTTATTTAATTTTTTTTCTAGACAGGGTTTTGCTCTGTCACCCAGGCTGGAGTGCAGTGGCACTATCATGGCTCACTGCAGTCTAGACCTCCTGGGCCCAAGTGATCCTTCCACCTTGGCCTCCAGAACTGCTGGGATTACATGCATGAGCCACCGCACCTGTCTGTTTTCTTCCTTTTTAACATTGTCCTGGTTATACAACCCTTACATAGGAGAGCTGCGATTCCTCTTCTTGGAGTACAAATTTATGAGTGCAGGTGCCCTTTTGTTACATGCATAAGATTGCATAGTGGTCAAGTGGAATTTTAACCAAATGGGTTTTTTGACAGGGCTGATTGCCAACACCTGGACATTTTAAATTACCAACCTGAAAAGGGAAACAGCTATCTGCTTGTTTTGCATTTTGGTGACTATTGTTAATGGTTTTCTGTTTTGATATATTCAATCTGTTCAATCTGTATTAGTGCCTTCTCTGCCACTGTGTTGGGTGGCAATCTGACTTTGTTCTGTGGTTGGAGAGCCAAGTTGACCAGAGCTTAGGCATTTTAAGATAACTACCTCAGCTTGATGGGAAAGCCTGCTCTGCCCGGGGTTGAGGGGTACGGGCGTAAGGGTGACAGAATCGACAGCCCCAAGTGGGCAAAGGGTGGCCAAACAGGAGCGGCCTCCGACGTCACTGTGGCGCGCCGCTTCCGGTCTGCAGCCTTGTAGTGGGGCTGGAGCAGAGCCTGCCGCGAACCCCCGGAGCCCACGGTCAGTGTACCGTGCCATCCCTCCAATCCGAATCTGCCAGCACGAGCCTCCCACCCGCGCCTGGGACCATGGCCACTGACTCATGGGCCCTGGCGGTAGACGAGCAGGAAGCGGCAGCCGAGTCGGTGAGTTGGCTTAAGCCCTAAAAGGGTTAGGGACTAGTTCTGGCCGGAGACTTGGTCCCTGGGAAAGGGTGGTTCCTAGGTTGATTAGAGACTGGATGGGGTGGCTGGGAGGATAGGGATGGAGCCTGGACCCTGAGGGGGCTTTGTTTACGCAGCCGCCCCCGCGTTACGTAAGCGCAGGTGAGTGCTCCTGTCGGTAAAGCGCTGAGCCGCCTGTCTGTCTTCCTGGAACCAGGAATGATCGTAGATTGTACTCATCACCCTAGATTGTGTTTTGTTTGTTTTTAATTGAAATAGAGACATGGTCTTGCTAGGTTGCCTAGGCTGGTCTGGAACTCCTGGCCTCCAGCAGTCTTCCTGCCTCCGCCTTTCAAAGCACCAGGATTACAGGCTGAGCCACGGCTCCTGGCCGCCCCGGTTTGTAATAGCTATTTTAGGTGTCATTCTCCACCTCTAGATTCAGAGCTTCTTTGGCTCAGGGACCATGTCTCTGCTCATATTTGTGTGCTTGCTCAGTGATAAATGATGGACCCAGTAGGTCTGGCAGTCAGCAAATCCTTTCCTCATCGGCTTCACTTTGTTCTTTTTTTTTCTGCGCCTGACACATGGTAAGGAACATATGTGTTAAACACTACTGCATAGAATTAATTTCTCCCACCGAAACACTTTAAATTCTAGTAGGCTTTAAACCTACTTCTATTAGTACTTATTTCTATGACTTCCTCAAGAACAAGAACCTTGTCTTTTATATTTTATAGCTGATAAAAAATAAGTTGTATATGCACATTGTTTAAAGAGTCAAGTGATTTTAAAAATAATGGTTCCGGCCAATTTTTTTTCCTCCCCAGAGGCAACTCCTTTTTTTTTTTTTTTTTTTTTAGAGACAGGGTCACACTCTGTTGCCCAGGCTGGGGTGTAGTGGAGTGATCTTGGCTCACTGCAGTCTCTGCCTCCTGGTCTCAAGCCATGCTCCCAACTCAGCCTCCTGAGTAACTGGGACTACAGGCATGTGTCACTATGCCCAACTAATTTTTGTATTTTTTTTGTAGAGATGGGGACTTGCCATGTTGCCCAGGCTGGTATCGAACTCCGGGATGCAAGTGATCCACCTGCCTCAGCCTCCCAAAGTGCTGGGATTACAGGTGTGAGCCACCATATCCAGCCTCTTTTTTCTGTTTCTTTCTTTCTTTACATATATTTTTTGAGAGAGGGTCTTGCCCTGTCACCCAGGCTGGAGTGCATTGGCACCATCTCTTGCTAACTACAACCTCCGCCTCCCAGGCTCAAGTGATCCTCCCACCTCAGCCTCCTGAGTAGCTGGGACTACAAGCATGAGCTAACCTGTGCAGCTAACTTTTTAATTTTTTGTGAAGATGAGGTCTCGCTATATTATCCGAGTTGATCTCCACCTCCTGGGCTTAAGCCATCCTCCCACCTTGGCCTCCCAAAGTGTTGGGATTATAGGCCTGAGCCACTTCGCCTGGCCCTTTGCTTTTCTATAAAATTTATTTTACTTGGAATTCTTAATTGCCTTATGTTTTTGCTTCATTTTTTTTCTTAATTATCAATTCAACCCCAAACTCTCTTCCAGTTGTCTAAGTTTATCTCAAAATGCTTAGACTCATCAAATATTCTATCAATTCCATTTCTCCCAGGCCTTTTAAGTCTGCTTCAAATTGGACTAGTTACTCCTGTCTTTAGAGCACAGTTCATATTGGGGGATAGAGGGAACAGGGCAAATTTCCCTTCAGCCTAATTCTGCAGATTCATTTCTCCTTTCTCTTGTCTTTTGGATCTCTTGGATCCCTTCCTTTCTGTCCTTCCATTCTTCCGTCTTTCTTGATTTATTCCTTATTTTTGTGCAGCCATCTGTCAGCTTTCTAGAGGTGTACAGGAAGTAAATTACTTTAAGAATATTCCATGTTGAGGTGGGGGGAGGGGGGAGGGATGGCATTAGGAGGTATACCTAATGTAAATGATGAGTTAATAGGTGCAGCACACCAACATGGCACATGTATACATATGTAACAAACCTGCACGTTGTGCACATGTGCCCTAGAACTTAAAGTATAATTAAAAAAAAAAAAAAAAGAATATTCCATGTCTTAAAAAATCTAATTTTGCCCTGTAATTTGGATAATAGTTTGGCTGGGTATAGAATTGTAGGTTGAAAATTACTTTCCTGCCAAATTTTAAAGTTATTGTTCCATTGCCTTCTAGATTTCTGTATTTGTTGTTGAAATGTTTGAGACCATCCTGATTCTTGATGTGACTTGTTTTCCCCTTTCTAGGCTTGGAGAATCTTCTGTTTTCAATATTCAGAAAATGTATGGTAATATGTCTTGGCATGGGTGTATTTTCATCCATATTACTGGCCCCTGGGTGTGGGTACTTTCAATCTGAAAAACTCTTGTTCTTCAGTTATGAGAACTTTTCTTGAATAATTTCATTGTTGATTTCTTCTCCTTTGTTTTTTCTTAATTCTCTCTTTTCTGGAACTCACTCACTTTCTTTCTCTCTCTCTTTTTTTTTTCTTTTTAAGACAGGGTCTGTCTATGTTGCCCAGTCTGGAGTGCAGTAGCTATTCACAGGCAGAATCATAGTGCACTACAGCCTTGAACTCCTGGGCTCAAGGGATCCTCCTGCCTCAGCCTCCCTCATAGCTGGGACTACAGGTGCGCACCACTACACAGCTTTTCCCAGAACTCTTATTAGATGAATGTTGTATCAGTTGGACTGGCCCTTTAGGTTGTTTTTTTTTTTTTTTTTTTTTTAGATGAAGTTTCGCTCTTGTCCCCCAAGCTGGAGTGCAATAGCGCGATCTTGGCTCACTGCAGCCTCTGCTTCTTGAGTTTAAGCGATTCTCCTGCCTCAGCCTCCTGAGTAGCTGGGATTACAGGCATGTGCCACCATGCCTGGCTACTTTTTGTATTTTTAGTAGAGGTGGGGTTTCACCATGTTGGCCAGGCTGGTCTTGAACTCCTGACCTCAAGTGATCCACACACCTCAGCCTCCCAAAGTCCTAGGGTTACAGGCGTGAGCCACTGCACCTGGCCAGCCCTTTAAGTTTTTAAAGTCAGGTTTATGGAGGTATAATTTACATAGAGTAAAATTAAACTTTGTTAGTGTACAGTTCTATGAATTTTGACAAAAGCATACAGTTCTGTAACTACCACCACAGTCAACATATAAACCATCTCTACAGAGAACTACAACTGCTTGTAGTTCACTCCCTCTCCTCACCCTTCTCTGGCAACTGCTGATATGTTTTCTGTCATTATAGTTTTGCCTTTTCCAGATGTTATAAAATGGAATCATGTAATATGTAACCTTTTGAAAAGTCTAGCTTTTTCCACTTAGTATTATTCATTTGGAATTCAACCAAGTTGCATGTATCAGTAGTTCGTTCCTTTTTATTGCTAAGTAGAATTCCATTGTGGATATACACAGTTTGCTTATTCTTCTATTGATGGACACTTGTGTAATTTTCAGTCTGAGACAATATGAAGAAAGCTACTCTATACATTAAGGTACAGATTTTTGTATGGATATATGTTTGCATTTCTCTTGGGTAAAGTCAATACTGAAGAGTAGGATTTACTGTGTTATGTGGTATGTGTTTAACTTTATAAGTTATATGCCAAACTGTTTTCCAAAGTGTATCATTCTGCTTTCCCAACAGCAATGGATGAGAGCTTCAACTGCCCCACATCCTTCCCTGCACAGTATTGTCGGTTTCCTTCATTCTGATAGGTACATGGTGGTGGTGTCTCATTGTGATTTTAACTTATATATCTCCCTAATGACCAATGATGTTGAAAATCTTTTCATGTGCTTATTTGCCATCTATGTAACTTCTTTGAAGTGGGTTTTCAAACCTTTTGCCCATTTTTAAAGTAGGATTGTTTTTGTTTTTAGTTGGGAAGGTTTATATATTCTGGATAGAAGTTCTGTTTTTTTGTTTGTCTGTTTGTTTGTTTTAGACAGGGTCTCACTCTGTCACCCAGCTAGAGTGCAGTGGCGCTATCTTGGCTCACTGAAACCTTCACCTCCTGGGCTCAAGGGATCCTCCCACTCGGCCTCCAGAGTAGCTGGGACCACAGGCATGCGCCACCACATCTGGCTGATGTTTGTATTTTTTGTAGAGACAGGGTTTTACCATGTTGCCCAGGCTGGTCTTGGAACTCCTGGGTTCAAGCAATCCACCCACCTGGGCCTCCCAGAGTGCTGGGATGGATAACAGGCGTGGTAAGTCCTTTATCGGATATGTTTTGCATATATTCTCCCAAACTACAACTTGTCTTTTTTCAACAGTACTTTTCAAATAATAGACATTTTCAACTTTGATTAACCTAATTTATCAATTTTTAAGTGATTAGTTCTTTTTATGTTCCAAGATATACACCTTATCCAAGGCCAGAAGGATTTTCTCCTGTGTTCTCTAGAAGTCTTACAGTTTTAAATTTTACATTTATGTCTGTGATCCATTTTACATTTTGAGTTAAATTTTTTCTAATAGGTATGGATTGAGGTTCATCTTTTTTTTTTTTTTTTTTTGAGGGGGAGTCTTGCTCTGTCTCCAGGCTGGAGTGCAGTGGCGCGATCTCGGCTCACTGCAACCTCTGCCTCCCAGGTTCAAGCAATTCTCCTGCCTCAGCCTCCTGAGAAGCTGGGATTACAGGTGTCCGCCACCACGCCCAGCTAATTTTTGTATTTTTAGTAGAGACAGGGTTTCACCATATTGGCCAGGCTGGTCTCAAACTCCTGATCTCGTGATCTGCCCGCCTCAGCCTCCCAAAGTGCTAGGATTACAGGCGTGAGCTGCTGTGCCGGCTGAGGTTCATGTGTTCATCTTTTTCACATAGAGATGTCTTTTTTTTTTTGAGACGAAGTCTCACTCTTGTACCCAGGCTGGAGTGCAGTGGCACGATCTTGACTCACTGCAACCTCCGCCTCCTGGGTTCATGCGATTCTCCTGCCTCAGTCCCCCAAGTAGCTGGGATTACAGGTGCCTGCCACCAAGCCCGGCTACTTTGGTATTTTTAGTAGAGACAGGGTTTCACCATGTTGGCCAGGCTGGTCTGGAACCCCTGACCTCACCCGCCTTGGCCTCTCAAAGTGCTGGGATTACAGGCGTAAGCCACCGCGCCTGGCCAGAGATGTCTTAATTGTTCCAGCACCATTTGTTGAAAAGTCCTTTGGTTTTATTTTTTCTTCTGTTTTTCATCTTTGTCTCTTTTTTTTTCCTTTTTTTCTATATTTCGTGGGAGATTTTCTTAAGTACTGTCTAGTGTATTTCATTTTCACTTCTACTTTCGTATTTTTAATTTAAGGAACTTTTTTCTTCTTCCTTTACTGTTCCTTTTTTACAGACAATACCCTGTACTGCTTTCATGGTCATAATATCTGCATCATTTGGAGGATATTTTTCTTCATCTCTCTGCTCAGTCTCTGTTTCATGTGAGGCGTGTTTTATCTATACATTTCAGTATCTACTTTTTCATGATGACTATTTCTCAGATGTCTGTAATCCTTGCTTGGCCACTCATATTTAAGAGTGAGTGACTAAAAAGTTGAGTGGAAGCTGTAAACACATGAGTGGGGCTTGTCTATTCTGACCTTAACTATATATATTTAGTGGTCTGTGTCAGTGTCCTAAGAACTTTCCTCCCGGTCTGGCCAGATTTTGCAGAGAGGGATCCTCTAATTTCCTGCCTAGATGGTAGAGGTCTGACTCAGTGTTCTGGAATCTAGGTGGAGGAAAGGGTGAGGGAGGTCTCAGCACTCAGAATACCTGCTTCCACTTAATGCTCCTATTTTCATTATGGCATCCCCTCCCTTAAGTGTGGCCCTTATCCATTTGAGCATTTCTCATGCCTAACCTGGCAGGCATTGTTAATTGAGTAAATGAACTGTGTAGTTTGTTATTCTGTTACATGGCTCTGTTGCAAAGAAACTTTTGAGCATTCACTCTCAATATGTACATATTTAGAAATTGCATACTTTATTGTTTTACTATATTATGTACATTATAAAGCAAATACAAAATTAATAAAGGCTGAGATAAAAATGAAATAATGCTTTCCTGTGCTTCTGTGTGCTGGCTTCATATTTTTATTAGCCAATATCTCAAGGCACAATATACACTTAGAAAAAAACCACATCATTAGTCAATGTAGAGATAAATATGTATTTCAAGTAGTTCTGAGAGGTTTTTACTTTTTTTAAAATTTTTATTATTATTTTTAATTTTTATTTATTTATTTTTTGAGACAGAGTCTCACTCTGTCGCCCAGGCTGTAGTGCAGTGGCGCGATCTCGGCTCACTGTAAGCTCTGCCTCCCAAGTTCACACCATTCTCCTGCCTCAGCCTCCTGAGTAGCTGGGACTACAGGCACCCACCACCATGCCTGGCTAATTTTTTTGTATTTTTTTTGTAGAGACGGGGTTTCACTGTGTTAGCTAGGATGGTCTCAATCTCCTGATCTCGTGATCCACCTGCCTTGGCCTCTCAAAGTGCTGGGATTATAGGCGTGAGCTACTGTGCCTGGCCTGTTTTTTTTTTTTTATTTTTTAGTTCTGAGAGTTTTGACTATTTTAACTAACTTCTTGTTAGGTCAGTTTTTTTGTTGTTGTTGTCATTTTTTTTTTTTTTAAATAGTGTCTCACTTTGTCACCCAGGCTGGAGTGCAGTGGTGTGTACATGGCTCACTGCACCCTTGACCTCCCAGGCTCATGCAGTCCTCCCACCTCAGCCCTGCAAGTAGCTGGGACTACAGGTGTGCACCGCCACACGTGGCAAATTTTTGTATTTTTTGTAGACATATGGTTTCACCATGTTGCTCAGGGTAGTCTCAAGTTCCTAAGCTCAAGCGGTCACCTGCCTTGGCCTCCCAAAGTGCTGGCATTATAGGCATGAGCCACCGCACCCAGCCATTCAGGTCAGGTTAAATTGTCATTGTTTTAACCTATTAATGTGCCTAAGAGGGTTTGTTAGGAGTAGGTAGCTTTGACATTTTCTATTTGGCTTGAGTTTGTGTCATAGAATTATCTTTCAGATAGAACAGAAACTCATAATAATGAACCCAGTGATAATAAAAACTCAGGTGTAAAAAGATTAACTCTTGCTATTTTTAGCAGGCCCAAACTAGCCATTTTATTAACCTTACAACAACAAATTCCTGCATTTTATGAAACAGAATCTTGAGACCCTATTATTACAACATTACGGTGAGATTAAAGTGTACAGTTCACTGATGGTTGGTGTATTCAGAAGTGTGTAGCTTATATCAGTCAGTTTTAGAACATTTTTATCACCCCAAAAGGTAACTCTGTACACATTAGCAGTCACTCCCTGTTTCCCCACAAACTCCCCAGCTCTAGGCAACCACTAATCTACTTTCTGTCTCTTTAGATTTGCCTCTTTTAAACATTTCATATAGATGGAAACATACGGTATGTGATCCTTTGTGACTGGCTTCTTTTACTTAGTATAATGAACTAAGATTCATTAGTTGTAGCATGTATCGGTACTGTATTCCTTATTGTGGCCAAATAATATTCCATTGTGTGGATATACCACATTTTATTTATCCATTCGTCAGTTTCTGGACATTTGGATTATTTCTACTTTTTAGCTACTATGAATAATACTGCTTTTGATTGATTAATGTACAAGTTTTTGTGTGGACACATAGTTTCAATACTCGGGTATGTATCTAGAAGTGGAACTGCTGGATTATATAGGAATTCTCTGTTTAACTTTTGAGGAAGTGCCAAGATGTTTTCCAAAGCAGCTGCATCATTAATCTTTAAGATTAGTATTGTCTATGAATGGCACTTTTTTTTTTTGAGACAAGAGTCACACACTGTCGCCCAGGCTGGAGTGCCATGGCAGCATCTCAGCTCACTGCAACCTCTGCCTCCCGGGTTCAAGCGATTCTCATGCCTCAGCTTCCTAAGTAGGTGGGACTATAAGCATGTGCCACCGTGCCCAGCTAATTTTTTGTATTTCAGTAGAGATAGGGTTTCATCATCTTGCCCACACTGGTCTCGAACTCCTGAGCTCAAGCAATCCACCCATGTCAGCCTCCCAAAGTACTAGGATTACAAGGGTGAGCCACCACATCTGGCCGTGTGTGTGTGTGTGTGTGTGTGTGTGTGTGTGTGTGTGCATTTTTTTTTTTTTTTTTTTTTTGAGATGGAGTCTTGCTCTGTCGCCCAGGCTGGAGTGCAGTGGTGCGATCTCGACTCACTGCAAGCTCTGCCTCCCGGGTTCACGCCATTCTCCTGCCTCAG
Source organism: Macaca nemestrina (assembly GCF_043159975.1). Taxonomy (NCBI): domain Eukaryota; kingdom Metazoa; phylum Chordata; class Mammalia; order Primates; family Cercopithecidae; genus Macaca; species Macaca nemestrina. The sequence continues at coordinate 73,076,287 of NC_092142.1, read as the reverse complement.
CCTCCTGAGTAGCTTGGCCTGCCACCACACCCGGCTAATTTTTTGTATTTTTTAGTAGAGACAGGGTTTCACCGTGTTAGCCAGGATGGTCTCGATCTCCTGACCTCATGATCTGCCCACCTTGGCCTCCCAAACTGCTGGGATTACAGGCGTGAGCCACCGCACCCTGGCATGTGTGTATTTTTTTAAAATAGAGATGGGGTCTCACTCTGTCACCCAGGCTGGAATGCAGTGGCAAGATCATAGCACATTGTAACCTGGAACTCCTGGGCTCAAGCAATCCTCCCGCCTCAGCCTCCCTGGTAGCTGCCCAGCTAATATTTTTATTTATTTTATTTTAAAATTCATTTAAATGTATTATTTATTTTATTTATTTATTTTTATGTATTTATTTTTTTGAGACGGAGTCTCACTGTGTCACCAAGGCTGGAGTGCAGTGGCACCATGTTGGCTCACTGCAACCTCCGTCTCCTGGGTTCAAGTAATTCTCCTGCCTCAGCCTCCCGAGTAGCTGGGATTACAGGCACCCACCACCATGCCCGGCTAGTTTTTATATTTTTAGTAGAGATGGGGTTTCACCATGTTGGCCAGTCTGGTCTCAAACTCCTGACCTTCAGGTGATCCACCCGCCTTGGCCTCCCAAAGTGCTGGGAATTACAGGTGTGAGCCACTGCACCTGCCCTATTTATTTATTTTTTTTAAGACAGTCTCACTCTTTTGGCCAGGCTGGAGTGCAATGGCGGGATCTCGGCTCACTGCAACCTCTGCCTCCTGGGTTCAAGTGATTCTCCTGCCTCAGCCTCCTGAGTAGCTGGGATTATAGGCATGCACCACCATATCTGGCTAATTTTTTTTTTGTATTTTTTTAGTAGAGACGGGGTTTTACCATGTTGGTCAGGCTGGTCTCGAACTCCTGACCTCAGGTGATCAGCCTGCCTCGGCCTTCCAAAGCACTGGGATTTCAGGAATGAGCCACCATGCCCAGCCTATTTATTTATTTATTTTTTAGGAGATGGGGTCTTGCTATGTTGCCCAGGCTTGTCTCAAACTTCTTGAGTTCAAGGGATCCTCCCTCCTCGGCCTCCAAAAGTGCTGGGATTGAAGTCACAAGCCACCATGCTCTGCCAATATTTTTTTTTTTTTTTTTTTTTGAGACGGAGTCTTGCTCTGTCGCCCAAGCTGGAGTGCAGTGGCGCGATCCTGGCTCACTGCAAGCTCCGCCTCCTGGGTTCACACCATTCTCCTACCCCAGCCTCCCGAGTAGCTGGGACTACAGGCGCCCGCCACTGCGCCCGGCTCATTTTTTGTATTTTTAGTAGAGACGGGGTTTCACCGTGGTCTCAATCTCCTGACCTTGTGATCCGCCCGCCTCAGCCTCCCAAAGTGCTGGGATTACAGGCGTGAGCCACCGCGCCCGGCCCAATATTTTTATTTTTAAGCTTTGTAGAGGTGGAGTCTCACTATGTTGCCCAGGCTTGTCTCAGACTCCTGGCCTCAAGGGATCCTCCCACTTCAGCCTCCCAAAGTGCTGGGCATTATAGGCATGAGCCACTGCACCTGGCTCTCTTTTTCAATTTAGAGGGCAAAGGGATTGAAAAACTGATGAGAGGCTGGGCGCGGTGGCTCACGTCTGTGGCTCACGCCCAGCCTGGGCAACAGAGCAAGACTCCATCTCAAAACCTCACAATTTTGCCAGAGACAGTTCCTATTCAGGATAGTTCATTACCATTAAATCTTCCTTCTTATGTTTCAAGAATCCTTTCTCAAGTAGCTTTGGAATAAAATGAAGTATAACTGAATTATTCTCAATTATTTTGACATCTTAACTATTAAAGCACTGAAAATTCTGGGTATTATAAAAGTAGAGCTTTGGGCAATTTGGAAATGGTGGGAGTTTTTAAAAGTTTGTCTTGCCTTTTCATTAGTTTTCTAGATTTCAAAATGGTTTCCAATCAAGTTGCAAGAAAAATCGGTTTTTCCTTTTGATTCAAATAAACAGAGCACAGGTATCTGAACTCTAACTGCTTTCAACATAAGTTTTAGCATTCAGTTCACTGACACTAAGGTGGGTAATGCAAACTTTAATGCTGCTTTTGTATTGTAGGCTTTGAGATCCTTACAGCCAAGTAAAGGCTGTGTCTTCTAGATTCTACAGGAACCTCTTCAGAATTCTGATACATTGTAATCAAAACAACATCTATTGGCCCTGCACAGTGGCTCACGCCTGTAATCCCAGCACTTTGGGAGTAATCCCAGCACTTTGGGAGGCCGAGGTGGGCGGATCATGAGGTCAGGAGATGGAGACCATCCTGGCTAACACAGTGAAACCCCGTCTCTACTAAAAATACAAAAAAAAAAAAAAATTAGCTGGGCGTTGTGGCCAGCGCCTGTAGTCCCAGCTACTTGGGAGGCTGAGGCAAGAGAATGGCATGAACACAGGAAGTGGAGCTTGCACTGAGCCGAGATCGCACCACTGCAGGCCAGCCTGGGTGACAGGGAGACTCCGTCTCAAAAAAAAAGAAAAAAAATCTATTATTTTTATTTACAATGTTGCTACCACCTTTTCCTACACATTTCATTTTACCCTGTTAACTTTGAGTTGAACAATGTATCAACAAAAGAATGTTAGCCCAGCCTGGTGGCAGGCACCCGTAGTCCCATCTGCTTGGGAGGGTGAGACAGGAGGATCCTTGATCCTGGTAAGCTGAGGTTGCATGAGCTATGATTATACCAATGCACTCCAGCCTGGGCGACAGACTGAGACTCGTTCTCAGATAAATGAATAAATAAAAATATAAAAACAAAAGAATGATCCTTATTGTTGTGTGTCCTTTTATCATTGAATATTAAAAAAACTTTTTGGGCCGGGTGTGGTAGCTCATACCTATAATCTTTGGGAGGCCGAGGCGGGCAGATCACCTGAGATCAGGAGTTCGAGACCAGCCTGACCAACATGGTGAAACCCCATCTCTACTAAAAAATACAAAAGTGGCCGGGTGTGGTGGCTAACGCCTGTAATCCTACCACTTTGGGAGGCCGAGGAGGGTGAATCATTTGAGGTCAGGGGTTCAAGACCAGCCTGGCCAACATGGTGAAACCACATCTCTACTAAAAAGTCAAAAAAAGTTAGCGGGGCATGGTGGTGGGCACCTGTAAACCCTGTAAGCCTGGGTGACTGAGCGAGACTCCGTCTCAAAAGAATAAAGTAAAATAAATTAGCCAGGTGTGATGGCACATGCCTGTAATCCCAGCTACTTGGGAGGCAGAATTGCTTAAACTTGGGAGGCGGAGGTTGCAGTGAGCTGAGATCACGCCATTGCACTCCAGCCTGGGCAACAAGAGCAAAACTCCGTCTCATAACAAACAAACAAACAAAAAACTTTATGGCAATGGCTATTTCTAGTTCATTTATACCTCATTAACTCATTTAAACTTCAGGTCTGTCATTTATTTTAGGTAGTTATTATCACCATAGGAATAAGTACTGTTAACTTTACTCCTGTAAACTTGCTATTTATTTATTTTGAGACGGAGTCTCACTCTGTCGCCCAGGCTGGAGGGCAGTGGTGCGATCTCGGCTCACTGCAAGCTCTGCCTCCCGAGTTCATGCCATTCTCCTGCCTCAGCCTTCCCAGTAGCTGGGACTACAGGCGCCCACCACCACACCTGGCTAATTTTTTATATTTTTAGTAGAGATGGGGTTTCACCGTGTTAGCCAGGATGGTCTCGATCTCCTGACCTCGTGATCTGCCCACCTCCGCCTCCCAAATTGCTGGGATTACAGGCATGGGCCACCGCGCCTGACCGAACTTGCTATTTTAAAAAAAAAAAAATTATTGAGTGCAGTGGCATCTTCATGGCTCACTTCAGCCTTGACTTCCTGGGCTCCAGCAATTCTCCCACCTCAGCCGCCTGAGTAGCTGGGACCACAGACAAGTGCCATCATGCCCGGCTAATTTTTCTATTTTTGTAGAGATGAGGTTTCGCCATGTTGCCCAGGCTGGTCTCAAACTCCTGAGCTCAAGCAATCCATCCGCCTCAGCTCCCAGAGTGCTGAGATTACAGACATGAACCACAGCACCCCGCCTCTCTTTCTCATTTTAACAGCCCTGGGTACTAGACCAGGTTAATTGGCAGGATGTAGGGAGTGCTTTTTATTTATTTATTTAGAGATGGAGTTTCGCTCTTGTTGCCCAGGCTGGAGTGCAATGGCACAATCTCAGCTCACTGCAACCTCCTTCTCCCAGGTTCAAGCGATTCTCCTGCCTTAGCCTCCTGAGAAGCTGGGATTACAGGTGTATGCCACCACGCCTGGCTAATTTTTGTATTTTTAGTAGATACGGTGTTCACCGTATCAGCCAGGCTGGTCGTGAACTTCTGGCCTCAAGTGATCTACCCGCCTCAGCCTCCCAAAGTGGTAGAATTACAGGCATCAGCCACTGTGCCCAGCTGTTTTTGTTTTGTTTTAAGTTCTGGGGTACATGTGCAGGATGTGCAGTTTTGTTACATAGGTAAACATGTGCCATGGTGGTTTGCTGCACCTATCACCCAGTCACCTAGGTATTAAGCCACACATGCATTAGCTCTTTTTCCTAACGCTCTCCCCCACTGCCCTCCCCAGTTAGTGTGTTCTTTATCCTTCAGAATTAGTGAAGGATTTTTACTGCTTTATAATGATTTCTTTTTTGTTGTTTTTCAGTTGGCTTTCTCCTGTTGAATGGTTTCCTTTTTGTTAATTTCCTTTTTTCTAATCTCTTTAATGTGTTCCCTTTCTGCTGCTTCTTTCCCAATACCAAAGCAGAAAGACACCAGAAACTTCCTGTCCATTTCCATGAATAGAAATGGGGCTCCTCCATTCTCAACAAACCACCCATTAAAACATTTTTTTGTTCTCTCCTCCCTACCCTCCTTCCCCTTTCTCCTGTTCTTGGACTTAGAGGGACAACAGAAATGCGGCCTAATGCAGTGGTTCATGCTTATAATCTCAGCACTTTGGGGGGCTGAGGCAGGAGGATCGCTTGAGCCCAGGAGCTCAAGACCAGCCTGAGCAACACAGTAAGATCCCAACTCACAATAAAAGATTATCTGGGCAGGCCGGGGGCAGTGGCTCATGCCTGTAATCCCTGCACTTTGGGAGGCCAAGGTGGGCAGATCGTGAGGTTAAGAGATCGAGACCGGTCGGGCGCAGTGGCTCAAGCCTGTAATCCCAGCACTTTGGGAGGCCGAGACGGGCGGATCATGAGGAGATCGAGACCATCCTGGCTAATACGGTGAAACCCCGTCTCTACTAAAAAATACAAAAAACTAGCCGGGTGAAGTGGCGGGTGCCTGTAGTCCTAGCTACTCGGGAGGCTGAGGCAGGAGAATGGCGTGAACCCGAGAGGAGGAGCTTGCAGTGAGCTGAGATCCGGCCACTGCACTCCAGCCTGGGTGACAGAGCAAGACTCCGTCTCAAAAAAAAAAAAAAAAAAAAAAAAGAGATCGAGACCATCCTGGCCAATATGGTGAAACCCCGTCTCTACTAAAAATACAAAAATTAGCTGGGGATGGTGGTGTGCGCCTGTAGTCCCAACTACTTGAGAGGCTGAAGCAGAAGAATTGCTTGAAACCAGGAGGCGGAGGTTGCAGTGAGCCGAGATAGCACCACTGCACTCCAGCCTGGCAACAGAGCGAGACTCCGTCTCAAAAAAAAAAAAAAAAAAAAAATTAGCTGGGCATGGTGGTGAGCACCTGTCGTCTCAGCTACTTGGGAGGCTGAGGCAGGAAGATTGCCTGAGCCTTAGGAGGTTGAGGCTTCAGTGAGCTATGATCATGCCACTGTACCACTCCAGCCTGGGCAACAGAGTAAGACCCTGTCTGCAGAAAAAAAAGAAAGAACCATTAGGTTGTGATTTTCATTTTGTTTTTACTAGATGATGTCTTAGGCCCTGCTTGATATTTTATGATTAGGGTTGGCTTTAGCTTGAAAGGTTACTTACTCACGCCAGACTTTTCATCTATCTAATCCCTGTGCTGGGGTCCAAGACTTACGGATGCTTTCTGACCTTTAAAAAAGTCTTTTTTTGGCCGGGTGCAGTGGCTCATGCCTGTAATCCCAGCACTTTGGGAGGCCGAGGCAGGCAGATCATGAGGTCAGGAGATCAAGACCATCTTGGCTAACACGGTGAAACCCTGTCTCTACTAAAAATACAAAACAATGAGCTGGGGGTGGTAGCGGGCGCCTGTAGTCCCAGCTACTCAGGAGGCTAAGGCAGGAGAATGGCGTGAGCTTGGGAGGCAGAGTTTGCAGTGAGCTGAGATCGCGCCACTGCACTCCAGCCTGGGCGACAAAGCGAGACTCCGTCTCAAAAAAAAAGAAAGTCTTTTTTGTTTTGATTTTTTTTTTTTTTACGAAAAATTTACGACTAGAGCACTTACTTTACTCTGTGCTACATCCAAAGACCAAAAATAGAAATATCGGCTACTCTGGGCACATTTCCTGTGGGGTAGCCCTGCTACTCAAGGAGCAGTAGAAAACGAAATAGGCCCTGTCAGGAAGGTATTTGCATTCTAATAGAGGAGATAAAACCTGCTAGGATATCCCTAATATACAGTATTTGATCAAAGTCGTAGTAATTCATTCTTTGAAATGTCCCTTTGCTCTGTCTCTTTCTTTCTATTTCCACTTCAGCCTAGTGGGTATTTTAATTACACAGTATGCCACAATGCGCCTGGCTGTTCCCAACTACAGTATCAGACACCAGCAAAAGGTGACTTGAATGTGAGGCTGCACATAGGCATACTGTGGTCTTACAACTCTAACATCATCCTGCAGCATGACTAATTCCTACCCACAGATGCTTTTCTTTTCTTATTTATTTATTCATTTATTTATTTATTTATTTTTGAGACGGAGTCTTGCTCTGTCACCCAGGCTGGAGTGCAGTGGCGTGATCTCGGCTCACTGCGAGCTCTGCCTCCCGGGTTCACGCCATTCTTCTGCCTCAGTCTCCCGAGTAGCTGGGACTACAGGAGCCCGCCACCACCCCAGCTAAGTTTTGTATTTTTAGTAGAGACAGGGTTTCATCATGTCGGCCAGGATGATCTGGATCTCTTGAACTCGTGACCTGCCTGCCTCAGCCTCCCAAAGTGCTGGGATTACAGGTGCGAGCCACCACACCCGGCTTTACAGATGCTTTTCATGGCAGTCCTCCCTTCCCAGTGTTCTCCGAAGTATGACTGCATTTTTTCAACATCTCTTTAAATTTGCTCGTTTGAAATATGATTTGAAATGGAGCAATTCCCACACACACAAAAGAAATATGAGAGAATGACAAGTCTAATGATATTCTACAAAGAGAAAGAGTTTATAATCAGGGCATTAAGCAAACTCACAAATTACAATTCTCTCACAGAATTGTAAGTAGAAGGTACCGATGTGGAGCATTTTTTTCCACTGATGTATTTATGGGAAATTTTGTTTATTCTCATCAGACATTTAGTAAACGGAACAACTCAATGAATTGGTCCTAATGAATATACCTTGAGAATGGCTGTTTTATCCCCAGCTTCGTTAGGGAGGCTCTGTTGATTCCAAATCTTTTTAAGTGGTTTTCCTGACACTTTCCCCCTCCCCCATATTCTCCATTTAGTTGAGCAACTTGCATCTTAAGGAAGAGAAAATCAAACCAGATGCCAATGGTAAGTAACTAATAGCTAGTTTGAAAACAAATGTGATTTCCTTCAGTATTTTTGTTTTGGTGTAACAACTGTCTGGAAAAAAAAAAAATTGTATTTGTACCAGGCAGGGCGTTGGACGATACTGGTATCATCTGATTTTTAAATCAACAAACTGGTTTGTATGACCGAAGTGTTTTTATTTATTTATTTTTATTTGTTTACTTTCTAAGAGACAGGTTCTTGCTCTGTTGCCCAGGCTGGAGTGCAGTGGTTCAATCATGCTTCACTGGAGCCTCAACCTCCAGACTCAAGTGATCCTCCGCCTCAGCCTCCTGAGTAACTGGGACTACAGGCACAATGCACTACGCCCAACTAATTTTTTATGTTTATTTTTTATAGAGATGAGGTCTCCGGCCGGGCACGGTGGCTCAAGCCTGTAATCCTAGCACTTTGGGAGGCCGAGATGGGCGGATCACAAGGTCAGGAGATCGAGACCATCCTGGCTAACACGGTGAAACCCCGTCTCTACTAAAAAAAAAAAAAAAATACTAAAAACTAGCCAGGTGAGGTGGTGGGTGCCTGTAGTCCCAGCTACTCGGGAGACTGAGGCAGGAGAATGGCATAAACCCGGCAGGTAGAGCTTGCAGTGAGCTGAGATCCGGCCACTGCACTCCAGCCTGGGCGACAGAGCGAGACTCCGTCTCAAAAAAAAAAAAAAAAGAGATATGAGGTCTCCGTGGGTTGCCCAGGTTGGTTTCTAACTCCTGGGCTCAAGCAGTCCTCCTGTCTCAGCCTCCCAAAGTGCTGGGATTACAAGAGTGAGATACCGCACCTGGCTTCAAAGTGTTTTTAATACAAGAATGAGGATTGCACACTGATAGCAAGGGTGTGGGAGTGAAAAACGAATTAGGCTACTTAAGTGGGACTAATTACTAACCATGGGACTATACTGACAAAGACTAATTTTTTAATGTTCTCAATTTTGGATGAGATAGACAAAGTGGGAGGAATCTGACAGTTTACCTATCCTAATTATTCTGAAATCATATTTATCCAAATTTAAGATTTCCATTATTGTTGATGTACTTAATATTACTGGAAGGTAATGTAACATTTGCCTTTCTCAAAATTCACTTACAATCTTTTTTGTATGATTTTATATAACCACAGTATCATTTGACTATAAATTTATATTAATCAATAATTTATAGGCCGGGTGTGGTGGCTCACACCTATAATCCCAGCACTTTGGGAAGCTGAGGTGGGCAGATAACCTGAGGTCAGGAATTCGAAACCAGCCTGACCAACATGGTGAAACCCCATCTCTACTAAAACTACAAAAATTTACCAGGTGTGGTGGTGCACACTTATAATCCCAGCTACTCAGGATGCTGAGACAATGGAATCTCTAGAACCTGGGAGGCAGAGGTTGCAGTGAGCTGAGATCACACCACTGCACTTCAGCCTGGGCAAGAGTGAGACTCCGTCTCAAAAAAAGAGAAAAAAAAATTATTTGCATGAATTTTGTTGGTCTTACTGCTCATTTGTTATATACATGAATTTTAATGGCATTATTGTGTTCACATATTAATAAAATCCGATTTGCATAGATATTCCTCTGTTGAGCATCAAGGTGGTTTCTGATCACTAATTGCTCTAATCTTTCTATAATATTTCAGAAGTATTGATTCAATGAGGGAAATAATAGTTTTTGAGGTACGGGGAGGAGACCTAGAATAGGAAAGAATATGAGCAACAGAGGTCGGGCGCGGTGGCTCACGCCTGTAATCCCAGCACTTTGGGAGGCCGAGGCAGGTGGATCACGAGATCAGGAGATCAAGACCATCCTGGCTAACACGGTGAAATCCCGTCTCTACTAAAAATACAAAAAAAATTAGCCGGGCATGGTGGCGGGTGCCTGTAATCCCAGCTACTCGGGAGGCTGAGGCCAGAGAATGGTGTGAACCCGGGAGGTGGAGCTTGCAGTGAGCTGAGATTGCGCCACTGTACTCCAGCCTGGGCAAAACAAATAAATAAATAAATAAAATCTCTCTCTCTATATATATATATGAGCAACAGTGTTTTACACCTTTGTTTATTTAGGGACAATAAAATGTTTTTATCAGCGGCTTGGTTTCCTCATTTTTTTTTGCTCTCTAGGCCTTTACAAAAACTTCTAGAGCTATAGAATTTGAATTGTCCCAGCTATTGGGTATGGGATGTGATTTTGAGTGATGGCCACTTTGTGTCTGATAAAGGTGCTGTTGTCAAGACCAATACCAATGCAGAGAAGACAGATGAAGAAGAGAAAGGTAACACAGCCGTGGAGCTTTATATAATAACAAGCTTCTACATTCTAAGAAAGTGGATTGTTATGAGGCTTCATTTTTATACCCAGTTTGGCTCGACTTTAATGGGTGATACAGTGCTAGCATAAAAGTTCAATATAGGGGCCGGGTGCAGTGGTTCACGCCTGTAATCCCAGCACTTTGGGAGGCTGAGGCGGGTGGATCATGAGCTCCGGAGATCAAGACCAACCTGGCTAACACGGTGAAACCCCATCTCCACTAAAAACACAAAAACAAAATATCCAGGCATAGTGGCAGGCACCTGTAGTCCCAGCTACTTGGGAGGCTGAGGCAGGAGAATGGCGTGAACCCAGCAGGCAGAGCTTGCAGTGAGCCAAGATTGAACCACTGCACTCCAGACTGGGAGACAGAGCGAGACTCTGTCTCCAAAAAAAAAAAAAAAAAAAAAAAAAGTGCAATATAAATAGTCAATAGGTGAAGGAGTTCTAATGGTTTACATTTAGAGAAAGTTTACACTGAACAACTGAACACTTGAACAGGCCATTATAAAAAATTTTAAGTTTATTGGACAATCTCTATTGTCAAATAAAATTAAGCTTAATGTTATTTTGACACATTTGACATGCATGACAAGATGAGACCAACTTGTCCAATATTAAGGTACAGCCGGGCGCGGTGGCTCAAGCCTGTAATCCCAGCACTTTGGGAGGCCGAGACGGGTGGATCATGAGGTCAGGAGATCGAGACCATCCTGGCTAACCCAGTGAAACCCCATCTCTACTAAAAAATACAAAAAATTAGCCGGGCGCGGTGGCGGGCGCCTGTAGTCCCAGCTACGCGGGAAGCTGAGGCAGGAGAATGGCGTGAACCCGGGAGGCGGAGCTTGCAGTGAGCTGAGATCCGGCCACTGCACTCCAGCCTGGGCGACAGAGCGAGATTCCGTCTCAAAAAAAAAAAAAAAAAAAAAAAAATTAAGGTACAGACTTTGTTAATTCCTGTTTTTTTTTCCCATTGTTGTGATTGTTAATTACTTTAGGTTTATACATAGTGCAAATGGGGGAGTAAATATGTGTGTCTGGATAAGAGGAATAGGTAACTGCAGGAAAAGAGGGCTGTTAGATAGAGTCTGGAGAAGAGTATGAGGCCTAAATGGGTGATGTATCATAACTTTTTCTTTAATAAAACTATTTTAATTTATAAGTCAAAACTATGAGGTACCTTGAAGTTGAATGTTCAGTACATTATTATTCAAAATACAAATGGCAGTTGAATTAGAGTAAATGCTTGGTAGGTTTCAAGGACTTTTAAAAATTCTTTGCTTTCTTTTTCCTGACAGAGGACAGAGCTGCCCAGTCCTTACTCAACAAGCTGATCAGAAGTAACCTTGTCGATAACACAAACCAAGTAGAAGTCCTGCAGCGGGATCCAAACTCCCCTCTGTACTCAGTGAAGTCTTTTGAAGAGCTTCGGCTGTGAGTATTTATTCACTTTCTGACTCTCCCCTTTGCACTGAAATAGAGATCCTAGGTCTGTAATAGATATCTTTTTATCACAACAGAACAGTTTTAGCTAACCAAGGTTTTTTTTTTTGTTTTTTTTTTAGACGGTGTCTCACTCTTTCGCCCAGGTTGGAGTGTAGTGGCGCGATCTCGGCTCACTGCAAATTCTGCCTCCCGGGTTCAAGTGATTCTCCTGCCTCAGCCTCCTGAGTAGCTGGGATTACAGGTGTGCACCACCACACCCGGCTACTTTTTGTATTTTTAGTGGAGACAGGTTTCACTGTGTTGGCCAGGCTGATCTTGATCTCCTGACTTCGTGATCCACTTGCCACAGCGTCCCAAAGTACTGGGATTACAGGCATGAGCCAAGGCGCCCAGCCACTAACCAAGTTGTATAAAAGAATTTAGCTGCATGCGCTGGTGCACACCTGTAATCCCAGCACTTTTGGAGGCCAAGGTGAGAGGATCACTTGAGGCCAGGAGTTGCAGACCAGCCTGGGCAACAGAGCAAGACCAGACTCCATATAAAAAATATAAACAAATACTTTAGATGTTTTGGGATATTTAGTAAAATTTCCAGATAATGGGTGAAAGCTTTAGCTGTACTAACATGTATTCAGTTCAGCACAGCTCAATTATTGTTGATTACAAACTATGTGTAGGCCAGGCATAGTGGCTGACACCTGTAATCCCAGCACTTTGAGAGGCTGAGGCAGGCAGATCACTTGAGGTCAGGAGTTGCATGGCCAACATGGTGAAACCCTGTCTCTACTGAAAATAAAAAAATTAGGTCAGGTGCAGTGGCTCACGCCTGTAATCTCAGGACTTTGGGAGGCCGAGGCAGGTGGATCACAAGATCCGGAGACCAAGACCATCTTGGCCAACACGGTGAAACCCCGTCTCTACAAAAATACAAAAAAAATTAGTCGGGTGTGGTGGCGGGCACCTGTAGTCCCAGCCACTCAGGAGGCTGAGGCAGGAGAATGGCGTGAACCCGGCAGGTGGAGCTTGCAGTGAACCGAGATCGCACTACTGCACTCTAGCCTGGGCGACAGAGCGAGACTCTGTCTCAAAAAAAAAAAAAAAGAAAAAAAAAAAAAACATTAGTAGGGCATGGTGCCATGCACCTGTAATCCCAGCTATTCGGGAGGCTGAGGCATGAGAACTGCTTGAACCCGGAAGGTGGATGTTGCAGTGAGCCGAGACTGCACCATTGCACTACAGCCTGGGCAACAGATTGAGACTCTGTCTCACAAACAAACAAAAAACTATGTGTAAACAGTAAAGGAGAAAAATCCTCCAGATATTTTGCTGCTTTCCTCAACCAAAGAGACAATGACTTTCATCTTTAACTGTTTTTCTAGGAAACCACAGCTTCTCCAAGGAGTCTATGCCATGGGTTTCAATCGTCCATCCAAGATACAAGAGAATGCGTTACCATTGATGCTTGCTGAGCCGTATGTGTCCTATTACAACTCCGTTTCATTTTAGATTTTCCATTTTTGAAAACTTTTATTATTTTCACAGGCCAGCAATGTGGCTTGTGCCTATAATCCCAGCAACTTGACAGGCAAGGCAGGAGGATCGTTTGAGGCCAGGAGCTCAAGACCAGCCTGGGCAATGTAGCAAGACCCTGTCTCAACAAACAACAACAACAACAAAAAAGTTATAAACTTGGCCAGGCGTGGTGGCATGCAGTTATAGTCCCAGCTACTCGGGAGGATGAGGCAGGAGGATCACTTGAACCCAGGAGTTTCAGGCTGCAGTGAACCGTGATCACACCATTGTACTCCATTCTGGGCAACAAAGCAACCCTGTCTCAAAAGAGAAAAAGAGGACGCTGAGGCACAAGATTTGTTTGAACCCGGGAGGCAGAGGTTGCAGTGAGCCGAGATCATATCACTGCACTCCAGCCTGGAAAACACAGCGAGAGTTTGTCTCAAAAAAAAAACCAAACAAACAAAAAGGGTGGGTGGGGGGTGGGTGCAGTGGCTCACGCCTGTAATCCCAACACTTTGGGAGGCCAAGGCAGGAGGATCTCTTGAGGTCAAGAGTTCAAGACCAGCCTGACCAACATGAAACCTGACTCTACTAAAAAAATACAAAAATTAGCCAGGTGTTGTGGTGTGCTCCTGTAGTCCCAGCTACTCAGGAAGCTAAGCCACGAGAATGGCTTGAACCCAGGAGGCGGAGGTTGCAGTGAGCCAAGATCACACCACTGTACTCCAGCCTGGGCAACAGAGTGAGACTCCATCTCAAAAAAACCAAAAACAAAAAACAAAAAAATGATTTGTAATATCCCTCTCCCTACATTATTAACATTTTGGAGTGGAGACTTCTAGACTTTTCTCTATGTAAATATATACGTATAACTTTTTTGTTTTTGTTTTTTTGAGATGGAGTCTCACTCTGTCGCCCAGGCTGGAGTGCGGTGGCAAGATTTCAGCTCACTGCAAGCTCTGCCTCCTGGGTTCACTCCATTCTCCTGTCTCAGCCTCCCGAGTAGCTGGGACTACAGGTGCCCGCCAACTAATTTTTTGTATTTTTTTTAGTAGAGATGGGGTTTCACTTGTGTTAGCCAGGATAGTCTCTATCTCCTGACCTCAAGAGATCCGCCCGCCTCGGCCTCCCAAAGTGCTGGGATTACAGGTGTGAGCCACCGTGTCCAGCCATATATATAACTTTATGGCCGGGGGTGATGGCTCACACCTGTAATCCCAGCACTTTGGGAGGCCGAGGCGGGCAGATCACCTGAGGTCAGGAGTTGGAGACCAGGCTGGCCAACATCAGTGAAACTGTGTCTCCAAAAAAAAAAAAAAAAGTTGACATATGGCCGGGAGCAGTGGCTTATGTCTGTAATCCCAGCACTTTGGGAGGCCGAGGCCGGTGGGTCACGAGCTCCAGAGATCGAGACCATCCTGGCTAACACGGTGAAACCCCGTCTCTACTACAAATACAAAAAATTATCCGGGCGTGGTGGCAGGCGCCTGTAGTCCCAGCTACTCAGGAGGCTGAGGCAGGAGAATGGCGTGAAGCTGGGAGGCAGAGCTTGCAGTGAGCCAAGATTGCGCCACTGCACTCTAACCTGGGCGACAGAGCGAGACTCCATCTCAAGTAAAAAAAAAAAAAAAAAAGGCCGGGCGCGGTGGCTCAAGCCTGTAATCCCAGCACTTTGGGAGGCCGAGATGGGCGGATCACAAGGTCAGGAGATCGAGACCATCCTGGCTAACATGGTGAAACCCTGTCTCTACTAAAAATACAAAAAACTAGCCGGGCGAGGTGGCGGGCGCCTGTAGTCCCAGCTACTCGGGAGGCTGAGGCAGGAGAATGGCGTAAACCCGGGAAGCGGAGCTTGCAGTGAGCTGAGATCCAGCCACTGCACTCCAGCCTGGGCGACAGAGCGAGACTCCGTCTCAAAAAAAAAAAAAAAAAAAGGTTGACATATAAATAATGTTTTATATGCTGTGTTTTTAAATTATATGATAATCTTCCTATGTTGGTAAATATACATTTATATCGTATATGCACCATGATTTCATTGTATTGATATATAAAAGTCATTGTGTCAAATATAATAGAAGCCAAACAGCTCTAGGAGACCTGAATAATACAGTAACTAAGGTGGTTTCCTGGTGCAGGGCATTTCCCACTTTCACAGGCATACAAATCTCATAGACATTTATTAAAATGCAGGGTCTGAATTTAGTAGGTCTAAGTGGGGACTGAGGGTCAACATTTCTAATAAGCTTGCAGGTGATGCTAATGCTGATGTTTCAGATCACATTCTGAGTAACAAGATTGTAGAGCATGATGGAAATTAAATACAGATTGATCCTATATTTTATATGATTATATACAATTCTGCATATAATCCTAAATTCTGAATCTTTTTTTTTTTTTTGTCTAAAAATAGATATTTTAGGCCAAGTGTGGTGGTTCATGCCTGTAATCCCAATACTTTGAGAGGCCGAGGTAGGCGGATCGCTTGAGCCCAGGAATTCGAGAGCAGCCTGGGCAACATGGTGAGACCCTGTCTCTACTAAAAATACAAAAACTTAGCCAAATATGGTGGCATGTGCCTGTAGTCCCAGCTACCCGGGAGGCTGAAGTAGGAGGTAACCTGAGCCCAGGAGATTGAGGCTACAGTGAGCAAAGACTGCACCACTGCACTCCAGCCTGAGCAACAGAGTGAGACCCTGTCTCAAAAAATCATAAATAAAAATAAAAATAGATATTTTGGGTCTGTATTTTCTCAAGTTTTCTTTGTTCTGTGTCATAACAGTGACATTTTCTCCAGATGGATAGTGTCTTTTTTTTAGCTTGGGACTTTGAGCATGCTTAGGGTGAATAAATGGAGTATTTATGACATGGTTTCATATTGATCATTTATATTTGTGGATCTAATATTTTTGTAGATGCTAACTTTTTTTTTTTCTGTGAGATAAGGTCTCACTCTGTCACCTAGGCAGGAGTACAGCAGTGTAGTCATAGCTTACTGCACCCTGAGCACCTGGGCTTAAGCAATCCTCCTGCCTCAGCCTCCCAGGTAGCTAGGACTACAGGCCTGTGCTGCCATGCCTAGCTAATTTTCTTTATTTAATAGAGATGGGCGTCTTGCTATGTTGCCCAGACTGGTCTTGATCTCGTGGCCTCAAGCAATCCTCCCACCTTGGCCTTCCCCCAATTTTTTTTTTTTTTTGAGACAGTTTCTCACTCTGTTATCCAGGCTAGGTGCACTGGCACCATCTTGGCTCACTGCAATTTCTGCCTCCTGGGCGCAAGCATACCTCCCACCTTGGCCTCCCAAGTAGCTGGGGCCACAGGTGCAAACCACCATGCCTGGCTAATTTTTATACAATTTTTTTTTTTTTTTTTTTTTTTGAGACTCGGCTCACTGTAACCACTGCTTCCCAGGTCCCAGTTCAAGTAATTCTCCTGCCTCAGCCTCCCAAGTAACTGGGATTACAGGCACACTCCACCATGCCCAGCTAATTTTTTTGTATTTTTAGTAGAGATGGGGTTTCACCATGTTGGCCAGGCTTGTCATGAACTCCTGACCTCGTGATCTGCCCCCCTCGGCCTCCCAAAGTGCTGATATTACAGGTGTGAGCCACCACACCAGGCCTAATTTTTATATCTCTATCAGAGACAGAGTTGTGCTATGTTGCCCAGGTTGGTCTCAAACCCCCAAAGTGTTGGGATTACAGGTATGAGGTGTCACACCAGGCTTTTTTTGTTTTTGTTTTTCAGGGGGGCTTTGGTAGAGATGGGGTCTTACTTTGTTGCCCAGACTTGTCTTGAACTCCTAGGCTCAAGCACGCTTCCCACCTTGCCTTCCCAAAGTGCTAGGGTTACAGGCATGAGCCATTGGGCCTAGCCAAGAAGCTCATTTTTAGATTGACAATATTAGAAGAGACCAGCATTATTACTAGAATTATCTAGTACCTTTTATCATCAACAAATACTTATTGAGTGCCTGTTATATAACAGATACTATGCTAGGCACTTGGATACATTAGTCAACAATGCAGAACAAAATTCCTGCCCACAAGGAGCTTACATTCTAGTTTGAAATATAGCGAATTCATTTTTATTAAAATATAACAGGTGATAAATTACAAATGTTAATGCCGCTGAATAGCACACTTAAAAGTGGGTAAGCCGGGCGCGGTGGCTCACGCCTGTAATCCCAGCACTTTGGGAGGCCGAGACGGGCGGATCACAAGGTCAGGAGATCGAGACCATCCTGGCTAACACGGTGAAACCCCGTCTCTACTAAAAGTACAAAAAAAACTAGCCGGGCGAGGTGGCGGGCGCCTGTAGTCCCAGCTACTCGGGAGGCTGAGGTTGGAGAATGGCGTAAACCCAGAAGGCGGAGCTTGTAGTGAGCCGAGTTCGCGCCACTGCACCCCAGCCTGGGTGACAGAGCAAAGACTCCGTCTCAAAAAAAAAAAAAAAGTGGGTAAAAGGGCACATTTTATGACATTTTTTTTTTACTTCAAATAAAAATAATAAATTTTGGCCATGTGCAGTGGCTCATGCCTGTAATCCAAGCATTTGGGGAGGCTGAGGCAGGCAGATCATTTGAGGTCAGGAGTTCGAGACCAGCCTGGCCAACATGGTGAAACCCCGTCTCTACTAAAAATACAAAAAATTAGCTGGGCGTGGTGGCATGTGCCTGTAGTCCCAGCTACTCAGGAGGCTGAGGCAAGAGAATCACTTGAACCCAGGAGGCAGAGATTGCAGTGAGCTGAGATCGCACCATTGGACTCCAGCCTGGGTGACAGAGTGACCCTCCGTCTCAAAAAAAAAAAAAAAAAAATTAATAAATTTTGGCCAGGCACAGTGGCTCATGCCCATTATCCCAGTAATTTGGGAGGCCAAGGCAGGCAGACGGCTTGAGCCCAGGAGTTTGAGACCAGCCTGGGCAGCACAGTAAGACCTCATCAGTATTAAAAGGTAAAAATAAAAAAGAAATTAAATGTACAACACTTTATTCTAACTACAAGGGGTAACAGATGTTTTGACAGGGAATCTAGATGTTTAAACAGAAATAGAATAAAGAGTTACCACTGTGGTGGCTGGGCGCAGTGGCTCACACCTGTAATCCCCGGACTCTGGGAGGCTGAAGTGGGCGGATCACTTGAGGTCAGGAGTTCGAGACCAGCCTGGCCAACATGGTGAAACCCATCTCTACAAAAAAAAAATACAAAAATAGCCAGGCATGGTGGTTCGTACCAGCCCCAGCTACTCAGGAAGCTGAGACACCAGAATTGCGTGGAACCCGCGCAGTGGCAGCTACAGTGAACTGAGATTGTGCCACTGCATTCCAGCTTGGGCGACAAAGTGAGACCTTGTTTCAAAAAAAAAAAAAAAAAGACCAGGTGTGGTGGCTCACGCCTGTAATCTCAACACTTTGGGAGGTCCGAGGCGGGTGTATCACCTGAGGTCAGCAGTTCGAGACCAGCCTGGCCAACATGGTGAAACCCCATCTCTACTAAAAATACAAAAATTAGCTGGGCGTGGTGGCGGGCACCTGTAATCCTGGCTACTCGGGAGGCTGGGGCAGAAGAATTGCTTGAACCCAGGCGGTGGAGGTTGCAGTGAGCTGAGATCGCACCTTTGCGCTCCAGCTGGGCAACAAGAGCAAAACTCCGTCTCAATAAAGAAAAAAAAAAAAAAAAAGAAGTCCCCACAAGGAACAGCTTACTTTTGCCAGATTTTTAAATTCCACCTGTGGCTGGGGGCCCTCCCCATGGCTTCACTTTTAGTACATGTTTCTTCTGTTCCTTTTTTCTTCTTTTCCTACTGGAAGACCTCATTTTCCTTGTCCATCTCTTTGGCCTGCCGCGGCTGCTCCATTTTTTTGTTTTTTGTTTTTTGAGACAGGGTCTTGCTCTGTCACCAGGGCAGCAGTGCAGTGGCGCAGTCTCAGCTCACTGCAGCCTGCAACCTCTACCCTCCACCTCCTGGGCTCAAGAGATCCTCATACCTCAGCCTCCCGAGTAGCTGGGACTACGGGTATGTACCACCATGTCCAGCTAATGTTTGTATCGTTTGTAGAGAAAGGGTTTCGGTATTTTGCCCAGGCTGGTCTCGAACTCCTAGGCTCAAGAAATCACCCACCTCAACCTCCCAAAGTGCTGAGATTGCAGGCATGAGCCACCGCACCTGACCTTGCCTGCTTTTTTTTTTGAGACTGAGTCTCACTCTGTCACCCAGGCTGGAGTACAGTGGCACGATCTTGGCTCACTGCAACCTCTGCCTTGTGGGTTCAAGTGATTCTCCTGCTTCAGCCTCCCAAGTAGCTGGGACTACAGGCGCTCACCACCATGCCTGCCTAATTTTTGTAATTTTAGTAGAGGCAGGGTTTTACCTTGTTGGCCAAGCTGGTCTCAAATTCCTGACCTCGAATGATCCACCCACCTCGGCCTCCCAAAGTTCTGGGATTGCAGGCATGAGCTACTGCACCTGGCCTTGCCTGTTTCTTGAGCTGCTTCAGAGGCTGCTTCTTGCCACCTTCAAGGCAAGACTTGTTTCTTGCCACTCTTACCCCTACCCTGCTACCAACACCTACATCTTGTATTTTTTAGGCATTTCAAAGTAGATTACACTTTTAAATCAAGTGGTTAAGGTAGGATCTCCTGAAGTAGGTGAAATCTGGGCAAAGACTTGAAGGAGAGAAGGGAGTTAGCATGTTATCTGGGGACAGTAGTCCCAAGCACAACACAGCCAGTGCAGAAGCCCTAAGACGAGAGCATGACTGGCATGTTCTCGGAGCAGCACTGGGGCCCTGTGGGGGAGCGAAGTAAGGGAGAGAAAGAGAGAGTAGTAGGAAATGAGAGCTGAGGTGTAATGGGGAGCAAATCATGCAGGACCCTGTATGCCATTATGAGGGTTTCAACTTGTATTTTGAATGAAACGAGGAATTATTGGAAGGTTTTTGGGCAGAGAAGTAACATGAGCTGACTCACATTTGAAAAAAATCAGTAGGCTCACTGCAGTGACTCACACCTATAATCCCAGCGCTTTGGGAGGCTGAGGCAGGAGGATCACTTGAGCCCAGGAGGCTGAGGCTGCAGTGAGCCAAGATTGTGCCACTGTACTCCAGCGTCTCCTATAAATGAATTTTTAATACTAAAAAGGTTACTTGAGATTTAAGCTCCTAACCAGTTTGTTTCTTGTGCAGCCCACAGAACTTAATTGCCCAATCTCAGTCTGGTACTGGTAAAACAGCTGCCTTCGTGCTGGCCATGCTTAGCCAAGTAGAACCTGCAAACAAATACCCCCAGGTAAGGATTTATGAATTTAGGTTTCTACTAATGCATAGATAGAGGGGATTTCCATTTGATGGATTAAAAGCCAAGCTGTGGGCCGAGTGCGGTGGCTCAGGCCTGTAACCCCAGCACTTTGGGAGGCTGAGGTGGGCAGATCACCTGAGGTCAGGAGTTCTAGACCAGCCTGGCCAACATGGTGAAACCCCATCTTTACTAAAAATAAAAAAAAATTAGTGTGGTGGGCACCTGTTGTCCCACCTACTCAGGAGGCTGAGGCAGGAGAAGCTCTTGAACCCGGGAGGTGGAGGTTGCAGTGAGCTGAGATTGCACCACTGCACTCCAGCCTGGGCGACAGAGTGAGAATCCGTCTAAAAAAACAAAAACAAGAACCAAAAAAAACAACCACAAACTAAAATTGTTTATAACATAAAGAAAGGATACATGCTTGAGTCAATGGATACCCCAGTTACCCTGATGTGATTATTATGCATTGCATGCCTGTATCAAAACATCTCATGTACCCCATAAACATATACACCTACTATGTACCCACAAAAATTCAAAAATTAAAAAAAATGCTGGCCGGGCGCGGTGGCTCAAGCCTGTAATCCTAGCACTTTGAGAGGCCGAGACGGGCGGATCACGAGGTCAGGAGATCGAGACCATCCTGGCTAACACGGTGAAACCCCGTCTCTACTAAAAAATACAAAAAACTAGCCGGGCGAGGTGGCGGGCGCCTGTAGTCCCAGCTACTCGGGAGGCTGAGGCAGGAGAATGGCATAAACCCGGGAGGCGGAGCTTGCAGTGAGCCGAGATCGCGCCACTGCACTCCAGCCTGGGTGACAGGGCCAGACTCCGTCTCAAAAAAAAAAAAAAAAAAAAAAAAAAAAAGAATCAAATGGTGTACACTTTAATGTACATATTCTTTCCTTCACCTTCAGCTGGAGGAGTGGCTAAGTCCTAATGGTAATTCCCCTTTGCAAAAGAGCTATTGTCTTGAATTTGCACTCTGCACTCTTTCCCTACCAGTGTCTATGCCTCTCCCCAACGTATGAGCTCGCCCTCCAAACAGGAAAAGTGATTGAACAAATGGGCAAATTTTACCCTGAACTGAAGCTAGCTTATGCTGTTCGAGGCAATAAATGTGAGTATGTGAATGTGGTCCTAAATCATCAACCTAATTCTTTTTATTTTGAAACATTTCAAAACATACCCAATAGTTGAAATAATACAATAAACACATGTATTTTTCCACCTAGATTCAAAAACTTAACATTTTGCCATATTTGCTTTACATAAATGTATACATTTTTGTCAAACCATTTGAAAGTAAACTGCAGACATGCACCTCATCAGGACATTCCTTGGCATCCCAGCACTTTGGGAGGCTGAGGTGGGCAGATCACCTGAGGACAGGAGATAGAGACCATACTGGCCAACATGGTGAAACCCCATCTCTACTAAAAATAGAAAAATCAGCCAGGCATGGTGGCATGCGCCTGTAGTCCCAGCTACTCAGGAGGCTGAGGCAGGAGAATCACTTGAACCCGGGAGGTGGATGTTGCAGTGAGCCACGATCATGCCACTACACTCCAGCCTGGGCGACAGAGCAAGACTCTGTCTCAAAAAAAAAAATTTTTTTTTTTTTGGTAAAGACTTCTTTTTTTTTGTAAAGACAGTGTCTTGCTATGTTGCCCAAGTTGGTCTAGAACTCCAAGTCTCAAGCAATCCTCCTGCCTCAGCCCCTCAAAGTGATGGGATTACAGGTGTGAGCCACTAGGCCAGGACTGAATTTGTTTAATTACCTAATTTACTTCTCTTCATCAGCAGAATAAAAACCCAGAATGTTTATGGCTATTGACTCTGGGGATTATTCTGTTAATTCTTTTTTGTTACTAATTTTTTCTACACTAGTTTGTTTTACAACTAATATTACTTAAGTAATTTTAAAAGTGTTGTTGGCCAGGCGTGGTGGATCGTGCCAGTAATCTCAGCACTTTGGGAGCCCGAGGTGGCTGGATCATTTTAAGGTTAGAAGTTCGAGACCAGCCTGACTAACATGATGAAACCCTGTCTCTACTAAAAATACAAAAAAATTAGCCGGGCATGGTGGTGCACACCTGTAATCCCAGCTACCCAGAAAGCTAAGGCTGGAGAATTGCCTGAACCCGGGCCGGGGGTGGGGGGAGGTTGCAGTGAGCCGAGACAGCACCACTGTACTCTAGCCTGGGCGACAGCATGAGATTCTATCTCAAAAAAAAAAAAAAAAAAGTTAGAGGTTTGGTTGAGTTTTATGGATCTCTGAAACAAATGTGACTTTATGAAAATCAAGTCTGCATACAATGTCCGAATGCCAACCTGAGGCCAGTTCTGAAAAGTAAATAATATAATGAAACTTATTGGGAGATAATCATTTAAAATTTTGCAATTTGTATTCAAAGTAGAAGGGTAGAAAATTCTGATTTTTTTTTCTTTTTTTTTTTGAGACAGAGTCTCACTCTGTCGCCCAGGCTGGAGTGCAGTGGCACGATCTTGGCTCACTGCAAGCTCCACCTCACGGGTTCACGCCATTCTCCTGCCTCAGCCTTCCGAGTAGCTGGGACTACAGGCGCCCGCCACCACGCCTGGCCAATTTTTGTATTTTTAGTAGAGATGGGGTTTCACCATGTTGGCCAAATGATCTCCAACTCTTGACCTCGTGATCTGCCCGCCTCAGCCTCCCAAAGTGCTGGGATTACAGGCATGAGCCACGGCACCTGGCCTTTTTTTTTTTTTTTTTTTTTTTTGAGACAGAGTCTCCCTCTGTCACCCAGGCTGGAGTGCAGGGATGCAATCCTGGCCTACTGCAACCTCCGCCTCCTGGGCTCAAGTGATTCTCGTGCCTCAGCTTCCTGAGGAGCTGGGATTACAGGCATGCGCCACCACGCCCAGCTAACATAAAAGCAACTGACATATTGATGCCAGGATAGAGCTGAAGAGGCAGAGTGCATTAGAAAGATAAGAACTGTGAAAAAGTCTGCCTAAGAGGAAGTGTCCCAGTCTGTTGTTGACAGAAATGTTGACAGAAAAAAAATAAAGATCAGATACTTCAGAGAGAATTGGATGATTACAGAGATGAGAAGAATGCTACTGAAGAGGATTCATCTTCTAATTGTTTATATCCTTACTATGTCTTTTCAGCATTTTTTTTTTTTTTTTTTTTTTTTTTTTTTTTTTTTGAGAGGGAGTCTCGCACTGTCGCCCGGGCTGGAGTGCAGTGGCCGGATCTCAGCTCACTGCAAGCTCTGCCTCCCGGGTTCACACCATTCTCCTGCTTCAGCCTCCCGAGTAGCTGGAACTACAGGCGCCCGCCACCTCGCCTGGCTACTTTTTTGTATTTTTTAGTAGAGACAGGGTTTCACTGTGTTAGCCAGGATGGTCTCGATCTCCTGACCTCGTGATCCGCCCGTCTCGGC
This sequence comes from Macaca nemestrina, assembly GCF_043159975.1. NCBI lineage: Eukaryota > Metazoa > Chordata > Mammalia > Primates > Cercopithecidae > Macaca > Macaca nemestrina. Next base: position 73,052,588 of record NC_092142.1, on the reverse strand, counting down.
CTCTCAAAGTGCTAGGATTACAGGCTTGAGCCACCGCGCCCGGCCAGCATTTTTTTTAATTTTTGAATTTTTGTGGGTACATAGTAGGTGTATATGTTTATGGGGTACATGAGATGTTTTGATACAGGCATGCAATGCATAATAATCACATCAGGGTAACTGGGGTATCCATTGACTCAAGCATGTATCCTTTCTTTATGTTATAAACAATTTTAGTTTGTGGTTGTTTTTTTTGGTTCTTGTTTTTGTTTTTTTAGACGGATTCTCACTCTGTCGCCCAGGCTGGAGTGCAGTGGTGCAATCTCAGCTCACTGCAACCTCCACCTCCCGGGTTCAAGAGCTTCTCCTGCCTCAGCCTCCTGAGTAGGTGGGACAACAGGTGCCCACCACACTAATTTTTTTTTATTTTTAGTAAAGATGGGGTTTCACCATGTTGGCCAGGCTGGTCTTGAACTCCTGACCTCAGGTGATCCGCTTGCCTTGGCCTCCCAAAGTGCTGGGATTACAGGCGTGACCCACTGCTCCCTGCCTGTTTTTTTTTTTTTTTCAGACAGAGTTTCACTCTTGTTGCCCAGGCTGGAGTGCAATGGCGCAATCTCAGCTCACTGCAACCTCTGCCTCCCGGGTTCAAGTGATTCTCCTTCCCCAGCCTCCCAAGTAGCTGAGATTACATGAGCCCACCATCACACCCAGCTAATTTTTGTATTTTTAGTAGAGATGGGGTTTCGCCATGTTGACCAAGCTGGTCTCGAACTCCTAACCTCAGGTGATCTGCCTCCCAAAATGCTGGGATTAGAGTCATGAGCCACCGCGCCCAGCCCTTTTAATTATTTTTAAATGTACATTAAATTGTTGACTGTAGTCACTCAGTTGTGCTATCAAATACTGGATCTTACTTATTTTAATTGTATTTTTGTACCAATTACCTTTTCAGCATTTTGTCTGGTTTTATGTCCATTAAATACTATAGTGCTATCCTAACGTTTCCTTAATATATTAATGCAAACAGCAAAACATTTGCATTAAAATATATAATAGGTTTAGAATTTCTCAGAAAGAAGAGCTGGCTTTGCCTTTGAAATACCCATGGAGGCGGGCACGGTGGCTCACGCCTGTAATCCCAGCACTTTGGGAGGCTGAGGCAGGTGGATCACCAAGTCAGGAGTTCAAGACCAGCCTGGCCAAGATGGTGAAACCTGTCTCTACTAAAAATACAAAAAAAAATTAGCCAGGTGCAGTGGCAGGTGCCTGTAATCCCAGCTATTTTGGAGGCTGAGGCAGGAGAATTGCTTGAACCTGGGCGGCAGAGGTTGCAGTGAGCCAAGATGTTGCCACTGTACTCCAGCCTGGGCAACAGAGTGAGACTCCGCCTCAAAAAACAAAACAAAACAAAACAAAAACAAAAAGAAAAAATGCAAACAAACAAAAAAAACAAAAGAAATATCCATGCATGGAAAACATCTTGGGTCTCCACAGTGGAAAGAGGCCAGAAGATCAGCGAGCAGATTGTCATTGGCACCCCTGGGACCGTGCTGGACTGGTGCTCCAAGCTCAAGTTCATTGATCCCAAGAAAATCAAGGTGTTTGTTCTGGATGAAGCTGACGTCATGATAGCCACTCAGGGCCACCAGGATCAGAGCATCCGCATCCAGAGGTAGGGATCTCGAGGGCAGAGGACTCCTCAGCCTCCCCATCTGCAGTGTCTTCTCCCTTCACTTCAGACGCCTCCTCTGGCCTCTGCCAGGGTCTTGTCTCTCGTACTCTCAGCAGCATTTGTTTGACAGGCCATTTCCTTGTCAGCACTGACCACAGTCCCTCCCAGCCTGGGCTGAGAAAGGAGACCCCAACCCCTGTCCCCCACCCAGGCCTGCTGCTCCTCCTTCCCCTTCAGCCTTCCTGGGCATCTAGACCCAGCTGGGGAGGCTGTGCTTCCGCTGCTTCCCGGGGCCACCTGGGGCCACATGCCAGGGCCTTCCCTTGCAGGATGCTGCCCAGGAACTGCCAGATGCTGCTTTTCTCTGCCACCTTTGAAGACTCTGTCTGGAAGTTTGCCCAGAAAGTGGTCCCAGACCCAAACATTATCAAACTGAAGCGGGAGGAAGAGACCCTGGACACCATCAAGCAGTACTATGTCCTGTGCAGCAGCAGAGACGAGAAGTTCCAGGCCTTGTGTAACCTCTATGGGGCCATCACCATTGCTCAAGCCATGATCTTCTGCCATGTGAGTAGTAGCAGCAGTGGCAGGCCTGGCCCTTCCCTCTCAGCCAGCTCCCCACAGGGCTCAGGAGGACTGGATGCCCCTGGGCGCCGTGGGAAGAAAGGAAGTGGTTTGTTCTCCTAAGGTTTTAATGAGTTGTAGGAGGGAGACTTTGATTCCACTTCTTAGTGATTACTGGGGGAAAAAACCCCAAGTAACAGCCAATGAAATAATCTTTAGATTTTTAAGAATATAAGCTGGGCAGCCAGCACGGTGGCTCATGCCTGTAATCCCAGCAATTTTGGAGGCCAAGGCAGGTGGATCACCTGAGGTCAGGAGATCAAGACCAGCCTGGCCAACATGGTGAAACCCTGTCTCTACTAAAAATACAAAAAATTAGCCCTGTGTGGTGGTATGCACCTATAACCCCAGCTACTCAGGAGGCTGAAGCAGGAGAATCGCTTGAACCCAGGAGGTAGAGGTTGCAGTGAGCCAAGATTGTGCCATTGTACTCCAGCCTGGGTAACAAGAGCGAAACTCTGTCTCAATACAAAAACAAACAAACAAAAAAACCCAACAACAAAAAAAGAATATAAGCTGGGCAAGTACATGTAGTCCCAGCTACTCAAAAGGCTGAGGTGGAAGGATCGCTTAAGCCCAGGAGTTCAGGCCAGCATGGGCAACAACATAGTGAGACCTCATCATTAAAAAAATATATATGGCTGGGCACGGTGGCTGACGCCTGTAATCCCAGCCCTTTGGGAGGCTGAGGTGGGGGGATCTTCTTGAGCCCAGGAGTTCAAGACCAGTTTGCACAACATAGCAAGATCCCATCTCTACAAAAATTTTAAAAATTAGCCAGGCGTGGTGGTGCGTGCCTATGGTCCCAGCTGCTTGGGAGGCTCAGATGGGAGGATTGATTGAGCCCAGGAGGTTGAGACTGCAGTGAGCTGTGATTGTGCCACTGCACTCCAGAGTGGGCAACAAAATGAGATCCTGTCTCAAAAAATATATAAAATTTTAATATATATATATTTTTTGTTTGTTAGTTTTTGAGATAGGGTCTTGCTCTATCATTCAGGCCAGAATACAGTGGCATGATCATAGCTCACTGCAGCCTTGGCTGTTGTTACTAGGGTTACAGGTGTGTGCTCCATGTATGTCAGGCTAATTATTTTTATTTTTGTAGAGATGGGGTCTTGCTCTGTTGTGCAGGCTGGTCTCAAACTCCTAGCCTCGAGCGATCTTCCAGTCTCAGCCTCCCAAAGCGCTGAGACTACAGGCACGAGCCACCATATCTGGCAAGAACATAGACTATTTAGGAATGAAGATCTTTAGCTAAAACCACACTCTCCCTAGATAAAAAACTAACAGCAGTTACGTAACTTATCTAAAAAGAAAGAAATCATATGACGAAAATTCTATTTGAAAAAAAAAAATTTTTTTGAGATGGGTTCTTGCCATGTTGCCCAGGCCAGCCTTGAACTCCTGGGCTCAAGTGTGTAGCTTGGACTGTAGGTATGTACCACCAGACTTCATTGATAAATTTTAAGCCTAACCTCCTAACTGGATTTAGCAGCGCCTTCATGTATTTTAATTGTGGCAAGCCACTTTTTTGCAGTTGTCTTCCTTTTGTTTTTAACAGGTCTGTTCATATGAAACAATTCTTTTCACTACAGACTCGCAAAACAGCTAGTTGGCTGGCAGCAGAGCTCTCAAAAGAAGGCCACCAGGTGGCTCTGCTGAGTGGGGAGATGATGGTGGAGCAGAGGGCTGCGGTGATTGAGCGCTTCCGAGAGGGCAAAGAGAAGGTTCTGGTGACCACCAACGTGTGTGCCCGCGGTGAGCAGAGGATGTGTCCTACCTGGTCTGCCAGGCTCGGGGTCCCAGGCCCAGTTAGAGCTAGAAATCCTTGTACACAGGGAAGTCAGATGGTCTCAGGGAGATCGGTGGGGTTGGTGACAATATTCCTTTCTAGGAGAGACTGCATTTCCCTCAGGTGATAAAAACTCCCACAGAAACCAGGAGTCTTGACTTGGTGGAAGGAAATGTACAGGCATCTGACTGGTAGAGAACAGAGCCTGCTCTTCCAAGGGCGCCCATCTCCAGAACATTGTGTCTCCTGGAGGCTTACTGACTGATTTCATAATTTTGTTGGCACCTGCCAGTTTTGTTATTTTCCTCCAGGTTCTGCTATATGCCTGTATGTGCCCTCTCTTGTACCCAATTCCCAGAGTTGGCCTGTCCCCCCAGTTTTTTTTTTTTTTTTTTAGACAGAGTCTCGCTCAGTAGCCCAGCTCGAGTGCAGTGGCACAATCTCAGCTCACTGTAACCTCCACCTCCTGGGTTTAAGTGATTCTCCTGCCTCAGCCTCCTGAGTAGATGGGATTACAGGCGCCTACCATCAAGCCCAGCTAATTTTTGTATTTTTAGTACAGCCGGGGTTTTGCAGTGTTGGCCAGGCTGGTCTTGAACTCTTGACCTCAGCTGATCTGCCTGCCTCGGCCTCCCAAAGTGCTGGGATTACAAGTATGAGTCACCATGCTCGGTCCCCCAAATTCTTTCCCTCTACCCAAAGTTGGTATGTATTGACTTACCTTTGGACAACAGTGATTTTTGTCTCTTGTCCTTACTTCTCTCTGTCTCCAACTCTCAGGGACTCATTCATCACCTCTCCCTGCACCCCACCCCGTGGCCCCTGCTAGTTTGGTTTCTGTGCCTGTAGTTTTGCTTTTGGGCATCATCTAAATCTTGCACTGCATGGCCTTTCAGATCTGGCTTCCTACGCTTGACGTCATATACATCTCTTAGTGCCGAGTTCCCTTAATGCTGAGTCATGCTCCATTGTATGGATGGAACACATGACTGATTTGTCTCCTGTCCTTGGTCTTCTCAGCTTCCATCTCTCCTTCCTGCAGGCATCGATGTTGAACAAGTGTCTGTCGTCATCAACTTTGATCTTCCCGTGGACAAGGACGGGAACCCTGACAACGAGACCTACCTGCACCGGATCGGGCGCACAGGCCGCTTTGGCAAGAGGGGCCTGGCAGTGAACATGGTGGACAGCAAGCACAGCATGAACATCCTGAACAGAATCCAGGAGCATTTTAGTGAGTCCCGGGGAGGGTCCTGTGCCTGGTGCCCTTTACTAAGGAGGGTGGAGTGAGGAAAGGGGTAGGATCTTCTGTAGCCCCGAGAGAGGCTCTGTCCCTGGCACACTCCCCTCCTTTCTGACCATATGGCAGTTCTCAGGGCCACACCTGGAGACTTCAGGACCCAAGGACTCCAAGGACAGCTCCCCCATGACCGGGCTTTGGGGCGTGGGGCTCTGACTGTTGCTGTCAGTGACTAGGGGCCCTGCTGCCCCCTGCTCAGGCACCCAGAGCCTCTGGGGATGAATGAATGATTGCTGTGGCCCGGGGTGGGGCACATTCCTGGGCACGGTAGAGACCTGTGTATTTTTCCCCCAGATAAGAAGATAGAACGATTGGACACGGATGATTTGGATGAGATTGAGAAAATAGCCAACTGAGAAGCTCCACCAGCCACTGGTGCCAGCCCTGACACTGCCCCTGCACGGGAGACAAGTGCGTTCAGGGCACAGCCCCCAACATCACCCCAAGGACAACGGCATGAGTAGAGAGAAACTACCTACCTCACTTCAAATTATGTTTGGACTTGACAAAAATGTGTGCAAATGATGGGGGATGGTAGAAAAAAATTATTTACACAACCTTGGAAGATTAGGCATGAATACACAGAGATTTACCTTTTGGAAGTTTCATCTTTTAATTTGGCCAGTGTTTCCTTCATGCTAATCTAGATGCTGTGGCTGATTGCTTGCCTAGGATCTCCTGTGGCAGCCTCTGCTTATTCTCTGGCTTGGAGTGGATGGGCCAGCCTCCAGCTCCTGTGGAAGTAATGGAATAGCGGTGAAAAGGGAACACAGAGAGGGAGGCCTCCAGTAAGATAGGTGTGTAAGCCCAGCCATCATGTTTGGAATGGCATGAAGCAGCAGAGGCCTGAGAGCTGCTGCTTTGGACTTGGGGGTGGGACAGCTCACCTGAGTATTGCCAGCCCCCTGTCCTAATGCCCACAGCAGAAGGGGATTTGTTAAATAAGCACGGACCAAAATGCCAGCTTCTCTGACCTGTGTATATGGGTTTGTGTCACAGACTGTGACCTGTTCTTGGTGGGTGCAGTCTGTGTAGAGTGCACATCTGATTATTGGTGGGTCCCGTGCCTGTGCTTAAGCAAGTCCTGTAGAGAAGTCATCGTGGAGAATTAGTGGTGGCCCTAGCTTGCCACAAAACCTGGTCTCATGAGCATCTGCAACATCCTTTTTACATCCTTTATATCACCTTACCCCATAGTAGCCCCGAGCAAATGTGATCTGAGGTTTAGATCCTCAGTGAAAATTGTGGTTTCAAGTCTCTCATGGCTAGCCTCAAGGCAGTTCTAGATGTGGTCAGCAGTAATCACAAATTCTTGTTTTGTTTCCACACCCAGAAGGCAAGTTTTGTCAGAGCTGGGGAATAATTTCAGATATTTGACATATTGATTATAAAGGGCTTCTGAACGTCTGTGTTTACTGCCTTTGGAATACAAACAGGTGCAACTGAGGGACTAGCTGCACTACTGCCATTTGTCTGTCCAAGGCAAGAGTATCACCAAGGCCTTTGCTCCAGCCTTACTTGGCATCTTTGTGCAAGATAGAGCAAACAACAGTAATGGACACTTCTCATGCCTGGCCAAGGCTGTTGTACCTTGGCCAGGTACGACATGTTGTGTGTTGGTATCCACAAAATGATGGCAAAGATGAGAGGAACCTGAATTGCCAGAGCAATATGAAACCTGAGCCAAGAGGAGTACTCTGCAGTTCTTTGGCTTTCAGAGTGGCCACTTTCTCTAGAACCTGGAAGAAGAGTTTTATGTGCTAAGAACGATTGTGATCCTAGGTCTTCCTTGTAGGCATCTCTGTATTTAGGCCAGATCTGTCTCCTGGGAAGGGAAGGAGCCAATGTCAGCCTCCAGGTGATTTATTTAGTCTGACATTACAAAGAGACCAATAGACTGCCAATTCTACCACATTCCCCTGGGGGGTACTTGACTATGTAGTCTTCTCTATGCTTCTAGTCAACTCTGACACATCTTGGAATTCTTGTAAGAAAAGAAATTTTTATACTTTTTTCTCCTTCCCTGAGTCCTGTGGACCAACCCTGAAATACCAAAAACAAGGGCAATAATTAAAGAAGTATAGACTCTTTAGTAGGCCACAGGCAGAGCAGACCCCCACCTTCTCACAGCACATACAACCTCTCTACTGGTGTAGCCCCAAGTCTGAGACGGAAAGTGGGAAGTCGGGTGCTGCAGACTGTTTGAAAGCAGGAGGAATGGGAATCTGGTAGAAGCATAGGTCAACAGTTCTTGTTTTTTTGGAGATGGAATCTCACTCTGTCACCCAGGCTGGAGTGCCACAGCATGACCTCGGCTCACTACAACCTCCACCTCCCAGGTTCAAGCAATTCTCCTGCTTCAGCCACCTGAGTAGCTAGGACTACAGGTGCATGCCACCAAGCCTGGCTAATTTTTGTATTTTTAGTAGAGATGGGGTTTCATCATGTTGGCCAGGCTGGTCTCAAACTCCTGACCTCAAGTGATCCACCCACTTTGGCCTCCCAAAGTGCTAGGATTACAGGCATGAGCCACCGTGGCCAGCCAACAGTTCATAATCAGGGGTCTTGGACCTCTAAGAATTCACTGGATGGGTTTCATGGAGTCTATGAAATATATATGTATCGGGGGAAATTCACCTCCAATATTCAACATGGGTTCTTTTCTATTTCCCTAAGTGTCAGCTGGTCTGAGAAATAAAGGGAAAGAGTACAAAAGAGAGAAATTTTAAACCTGGGTGTCCAGGGGAGACATCACATGTTGGCAGGTTCTGTGATGCCCCCTGAGCCATAAAACCAGCAAGTTTTTATTAGTGATTTTCAAAAGGGGGGGGTGTGGGTCACAGAGTTCACATGCTTCAAAAGGTAATAAAATATCACAAAGCAAATGGAGGCAGGGCGAAATCACGACCACAGGATGGGGCGAAATTAAAATTGCTAATGAAGTTTCAGGCACACATTGTCATTGATAACATCTTATCTCCTGACAGGGATTGAGAGCAGACAACCTGTCTGACCAAAATTTATTAGGCGGGAATTTCCTCGTCCTAATAAGCCTGAGAGCAATATGGGAGACTGGGGCTTATTTCATCCCTTTGTCTACAACCATAAAAGACAGCCGTCCCCAAAGCGGCCATTTTAGAGGCCTCCCCTCAGGGACACATTCTCTTTCTCAGGGATGTTCCTTGCTGAGAAAAAGAATTCAGCAATATTTCTCCTATTTGCTTTTGAAAGAAGAGAAATAGGCCGGGCGCGGTGGCTCAAGCCTGTAATCCTAGCACTTTGGGAGGCCGAGGTGGGCGGATCATGAGGTCAGGAGATTGAGACCATCCTGGCTAACACGGTGAAACCCCGTCTCTACTAAAAAATACAAAAAAAAAAACTAGCTGGGCGAGGTGGCAGGCGCCTGTAGTCCCAGCTGCTCAGGAGGCTGAGGCAGGAGAATGGCATGAACCTGGGAGGCGGAGCTTGCAGTGAGCTGAGATCCGGCCACTGCACTCCAGCCTGGGTGACAGAGCGAGACTCCATCTCAAAAAAAAAAAAAAAAAAAAAGAAAGAAAGAAGAGAAATATGGCTCTGTTCTGCCCGGCTCACAGCAAGTCAGAATTTAAAGTTATTTGCCCTTGTTCCCTGAACATTGCTGTCATCCTCTTCTTTTTTCAAGGTGCCCAGATTTCATATCGTTCAAACACACATGCTTTACAAACAATTTGTGCAGTTAACGCAATCATCACAGGGTCCTGAGGCAACATACATCCTCCTCAGCTTACGAAGATGATAGGATTAAGAGATTAAAGACAGGCATAGGAAATAACAAGGGTATTGATTGGGGAAGTGATTAAGTGTCCATGAAATCTTCACAATTTATGTTCAGAGACTGCAGTAAAGATAGGCATAAGAAATTATAAAAGTACTAATTTGGGGAACTAACAAATGTCCATGAAATTTTCACAATTTATGTTCTGCCATGGCTTCAGCTGGACCCTCCGTTCGGGGTCCCTGACTTCCTGCAACGTATGTGCAGTAGTTTGACTTTAAATGTATTTTCCTGGCTGGGCACAGTGGCTCACGCCTGTAATCCCAGCACTTTGGGATGCCAAGGTGGGCGGATCACCTGAGGTCGGAAGTTTGAGACCAGCCTGACCCACATGGCGAAACCCCATCTCTACTAAAAATACAAACTTAGCCACGCTTTGTGGCACATACCTATAATCCAAGCTACTTGGTAAGGCTGAGGCAGGAGAATCGCTTGAACCTAGGAGGCAGAGGTTGCAATGAGCTGAGATCGCGCCGTTGCACTCCAGCCTGGGAAACAAGAGCAAAACTCCATCTCAAAAACAAAAACAACAACAACAAAAATAATAAATGTATTTTCCTGGGGAGACTCCCAAAATAGTACATGTCTTTTAAAAAGGTAAGTCCCACTGTTGCGGATGGTTCTGGCATGTCACCCCAGCATTACTACAGGTCATATTTCTTCCTTATTCCTTCCATATTCATTCCTGACAGTGCCTAGCTCCCAGGGCCATAGCTGCCTCTGTGACCTTGTGTAGCCTAGAGCCAACAGTGATGTAAATCTGCATTGAGCTTGGTGAGCTTTGGTCCCCAGGGATTCTTTTACTGATTTTAGTAAGTACCTATATATGAAATGATAGCTGGGTGGGTTGACTCATGCCTGTAATCCCAGCACTTTGGGAGGCTGAGGCAGGAGTACTGCTTGAGCCCTAGAGTTCAATACCAGCCTGGGTAACAAAGTGAGACCCTGTCTCCACAAAATACTTTTAAAAATTAGCCAGACATGGTAGTTCATGCCTGGAGTCCCAGCTACTGGGGAGGCTGAGGCAGGCAGATTGCCTGAGCCCAGGAATTCAAAGCTTGAGTAAGTTATGATTGTGCTGTTGCACTCCAGCCTGGATGGCAGAACAAGACTCTGACTCAAAACAAGAGAAAAAAACACCAGGAGCAGTGGCTCATGCCTGTAATCCCAGCACTTTGGGATGCCAAGGCGGGCAAATCACCTGAGGTCAGGAGTTTGAGACCAGCCTGGCCAACATGGTGAAACTCCACCTCTACTAAAAATACAAAAATTAGCTGGGTGTGGTAGTACATGCCTGTAATACCCACCTACTTGGGAGGCTGAAGCAGGAGAATCACAGGAACCCGGAGGCGCAGGTTGCAGTGAGCCGAGATCTCACCACTGTACTCCAGCCTGGGCAACAGAGTGAGACTCTGTCTCAAAAAAAAAAAAAAAAAAAAGAAAGGAAAAAAGAAATGATAAACTGTTCTAGAACAGAGAAACCTGGGAAAAGGAATTTTTGGCCCAATGGAAAATTCTGGATATATTCATTATCTATAAATAATGCATGTTATTATTTTTCTTGAGTGTCATTCATTGGCTATATGCCTAAGAACTAATTGTTGATGTATTCTTGTTAATTGATGATTAACCTGAATTGAGGATTAACATGAAGATTAATAATAATTCATGTTAATTGAACTTAATTATGAAGTTTTCATATTACCAAGAAATCATTAATGAGTATGAGAAGGAAACAGCCGGGTGCAGAGTGTCACACCTATAATCCCAGCTACTTGGGAGGCTGAGGCAGGAGGATCACTGGAACCCAGGAGTTCAAGACCATTCTGGGCAAAGAGCAAGATCTTGTTTCTTAAAAAGTTTAAAAAAGAAAATTAAGCCAGGCACAGTGGCTCACTCCTGTAATCCCAGCACTCTGAGAGGCCAAGGCAGATGGACTGCTTGAGGCCAAGGGTTTGAGACCAGCCTGGGCAACATAGTAAGACCCCATCTATAAAAAATAAAAAATTACAAAAGAATTAGCCAAGTGTGGTGGCGCATGCCTTTAGTCCCAGCTATCCAGGAGGCTGAGGTGGGAGGATCACCTGAGCCAGGGGGGTTGAGGCTGCAGTGAGACATGCTCCATGCTACTGCACTCCAGCCTGGGCAACAGAGCAAGACCCTATCTCCTGAAAAAGAAGGTAGGAGAAACAGCAGTATGTTTTTGGTTGCTGGTATTTGGGTATTTTTGTTTTAACAAGGCTAATGTCGTAAAGTTTAGCATTCAGTGCATTGGGATTGCCCATGGCTGAGCTCTATAGTCATTCTGAACTGGCGTGGTGGAGGTGCTCATGGTCACATTGGTTGAAGTTTTCTGAAATCTGTAATGTGTAAACCTATTTGGGTCTGTAAGTTATCTTTGAGCTTAGATGAAATTCACTGTGAATGCTCTGCAAAGCAAAGCAAGTTTTCCATTGATATGTAGATCACTGTCCCAGTGTTGGACTGAAATGCTTAGTTCAGCAGTTTTTACAGTAATGCTGTAAATCACAGCTTTCCAGTGAATATTGTAAATGCAAAGAATTCACCATGAGGTGGGTTTTGTGCAATTTTTCACACATAGAACTTATCAGTATTAATGCTATAATATCACAGTCACCAGTGAGTCACTCCATCCTTGTTCAGGTCAGAAGAAATACAAGCAGGAGAAGCTGAAGCCACAGTAACAGCTGGTGGTGGATTGGAAGCATCAGGAGCCCAAGCAAGATGTATCTTCCCAATAAGCAGGACATCCTACATGGATCTAGAATGCATACATTAGGGATCCATTTGCAATATGTCAAGTTTGGTGTCAAGCACTTTCTATTTTTGTTGTTGTTGAGATGGAGTCTTGCTCTGTTGCCAGGCTGTAGTGCAGTGGTGCCGTCTCAGCTCTCTGCAACCTCTGCCTCCCAGGCTCAAGCAATTCTTGTGCCTCAGCCTCCTGAATTACTGGGACCACAGGTGCCACCACGCCTGGGTAATTGTTGTATTTTTAGTAGAGATGGGATTTCACCCTGTTGGCCAAGGTCTTGATCTTCTGACCTCAAGGGATCCACCTGCCTCAGCCTCCCAAAGCAATGGGATTATAGGCGTGAGCCACCATACATGGCTAATTTTTGTATTTTTAGTAGAGACGGGGTTTCACCATGTTAGCCAGGCTGGTCTCGAACTCCTGGCCTCAAGCGAGCAACTCACCTCAGCCTCCCAAAGTGCTGGGATTACAGCTGTGAGCCACCATGCCCAGCCAGGTTCGTTAATTTCTATAGCAAGTAGGATTATGCCAGAGGAACAAATTAAATATTTTACTTCATCTGATTTTTTTTTTTTATCTTTCTCTGCCTTTGAAAAACTCTGACTTTGTATTTAACATCAATGGAAAGGATAACTTCAGAAAAAGCTGCAGTACTTCTAGTCTCATGGACCGTTCTTCACTGTCTCATGGACCCACACTTCACTGACCATTTCAAGACTTTCACTCACCTCATAATTCCAACCCTATCATCCCTCTCAGGTGTCAGTAAATAAGCTCCTTACTCTAAGAAAATGGCTAACATACAGAAACTCCCTCAACCTTCCACCACCAGAACTTCCTCCATGAGCACCGGTCCTTCCCTCTCCCTCCTGTTTCAATGAGAGATCCCTGTTATCTAAATTTCTCAGCTGGGTGAGATTACATCTAATCTCAGCAACTTCGGGAGGCCAAGGCAGGAGGATCCCTTGAACCCAGAAGTTTGACACCAGCCTGGGCGACACAGGGAGACCTCATCTCTACAAAAAATAATTAAAAATTAGCCAGGTGTGGTGGCTCATGCCTGTAGTCTCAGCTACTTGGGAGGCTGAGGCAGGAGAATCACTTGACCCCAGGAGTTTGAGGCTGCAGTAAGCCGTGACTGCACCATTGCACTCCAGCTTGGGTAACAAAATTAGACCCTGCCTTTAAAAAAAAAAAATTAAAAAAATATATATATATGCACATTTTTCTGCCAATCCACCAAATTCCCTCTCCTGGCTTTTAAGAACTTGCTCTGTCAACTCTCCCCTCATATTTGCTACCTCTCTCACCCCAACAGCTCTTTCTCATTGATATTTTAACATGTTCATACTTGACAGCTCTTTACAATTCAACCCTCTATTCCTCATCTTTCAGCCTAACATGTCTCCTAATGGCAGAAAGTCTTGTAAGGTGGTACACAGAGTCCCATTCCTCATCCCTCTGCAGTCTTGACTTCTGCTCCACCACTCCCCTGAAATAGCCTTCATGAAAGACACTGATGACCTACATGTTCCAAATCCGAACCCAAATCCGAAAACCACTTTTTTTTGAGATGGGAGTCTCACTTTGTTGCCCAGGCTGGAGTGCAGTGGCATAGTCACAGTTTACTGCAGCCTTGAACTCCAAGCTCAAGTGATCCTCCTGCCTCAGCCTCCCTAGTAGCTGTGGCTACAGATGCATGCAACCACACTCAGCTTAAAAGCTACATTTTAATCCCTGTTGTATTTGCCTTCTCAGCAGCATTTAACTCTATCAACTGTCTCTTCCTCTGGCCACTCTTCTGGGGAGGAAAGTGACACAAACTTTGCTTCCTGGTCTTCTCTCTACCACTTCAGTCTCCTTGGCAGACCCCTCCTTTATTCACCTCCTAAATGGGCCTGTTCCTCATGGCTGTATTCTGGGTTAGTTCTCTTTCCATGCCAGAGGCAACGCTGTTTATTCCTATGGCTTTGTCTGCTGGTGACACCCAAATCTATACCAAGACCTGATCCTTGAGCTCCAGGGTCATGGAAACAAAAGCACACATGGCACTTGAACTTGGGGTGTCTTCTATGAGTCCTGTCCTCGTGTCTAACATTGAACATATGCCACTACCAAGCACCACCACTCAAAAAACCCAGGTTCTGCTCTCAGCTCTTCCTCTAACTTCCCCTCACAAAATGGTACTGCAATTGCCTGTTACTCAAGCCAGAAGCCTGGGGTTCGTCATAAATCTTCCTGCCCTGCCCTGCATATAAAACTGTCCTTTTATATCAGTTTTACATATAAAACTGTTTTACATATAAAACTGTCCTTTTATATCAGTTATCCACTGCTGTGTTGCAAATTGCCCCAAAACAATGGCTTAAGACAACAGCCTTTCTCACAATTCTGAGTTGTCTGGAAAGCTCTGCTGGTCTCTCCCAGCCTGGCTGAAGCAGCTGTCTTATCCCAGCTAGTGTCTGAACTCAGCTAGGGCTGCTAGGCCTCTCCATGTGGCCTTTCATCTTCACAGTATGGTGGATGGTCTCTGGGCTCCTCCTCTTTTTTTTCCCAGATAGAGTCTCACTCTGTTGCCCAGGCTGGAGTGTAGTGGTGTGATCTCGGCTCACTGCAACCTCTGCTTCCCCAGTTCAAGTGTTTCTCCTGCCTCAGCCTGCCCAGTAGCTGGGATTACAGGTGCCCAACACCATGCCCGGCTTTTTTTTTTTTTTTTTTTTTTTGTATTTTTACTAGAGACAGGGTTTCATCATGTTGGTCAGGCTGGTTTCGAACTCCTGACCTTGTGATCTGGTTTCTGGGCTCCTTCTAAGAGGAAAGAGCAGAAGCTGCAAGGTCTGTTGAGGCCTGGGCTCAGAACTCTCCCAGTGCCACTTCTGTCACATTTTTTGGTGAAAGCTAACTACAGGGCCAGCCCAGAACCCACAGGTGGGGAAATAAACCTCATATCCTGGTGAGGGAAGCTATGAAGTATCTGTGGCCATCCTTCATAACTATAATTCTACCATCTATTTGGTAAAACCAAACAAAATTGTTACTCTTTGGCCATTTTTGGCCTAAGAAGCAGCACTTTTATATGGCTCAATCCAATACTTTTGGCTGGGCGTAGTGGCTCATGCCTGTAATCCCAGCACTTTGGAAGGCCAAGGTGGGTGGATCACCTGAAGTCCGGTTCAAGACCAGCCTGGACAACATGGTGAAACCCTGTCTCTACTAAAAATACAAAAATTAGCTGGGCGTGGTGGCGCATGCCTGTAATCCCAGCTACTCGGGGGGCTGAGGCACAAAAATTGCTTGAACCCGGGAGGTGGAGGTTGCAGTGAGCTGAGATCGCACCACTGCACTCCAGCCTGGGCGACAGAGCAAGACTCTGTCTGGAAAAAAAAAAAAAAAATTTAATAGTTTGGAGTTTGTTTTTTATAGAGACAGGGGTCTCACTATGTTGCTCAGGGTGGTCTCAAACTCCTGGCCTCAAGTGATCTTTCCGCCTTGGCCTCCCAAAGTGCTGGGATTACACGTCAGTCACCCTGTGTAGCCTCAATCTAATACTTCCTGAATTCACCCTGGTATGGATCACTGTGGTCATCTGGTCTACTACACTAGCTTCCTAGCAGTTGCCTATGCCTCCACTGAGGTTTTCCTGCAGTTCTTTTGTCTCACAACAGCCAGTAAGATATTTGCCACCTTTGAGTGTGATTACCCCACTCCTGCTGAAGACTCCCAATTCGTTTACATTTTTCCTAAGTGGCATGTGAGGCCCTCCAGATCAGGCACCTACTTAACTCACCCATTCCATTTGCTTCCCAGCTCATACCCTCTGCTCCACCTCCACTATTGCTGGACTTTCCTCAAGTTCCCTTGTACCCCTTTCCAGTCAATCCTACTCATCCTATCTCATCCCCAGGCAGCCACTGTTCTGATTTCTATCTCTATAGATTAGATATACCTGTTTTGGGCTTATATGAATGGAATCATGCAATATGTACTCTTTTTGTACCTGGGTTCTTTCACGCAATATAATGTCTATGAGATGTCAAATCTCTCCACTTGATCTTGGCCAAGAGGGCGAGAAGTGATGAGATGTCAAATCTCTCATCCATGTTACTGCATGTATTTCATTCCTTTTTATTATTATTTTTTGAGACAGAGTCCTGCTCTGTCACCCAGGCTGGAGTGCAGTGGCGCAATCTTGGCTCCCGCAACCTCCGCATACCGGGTTCAAGTGATTCTCCTGCCTCAGCCATTCCTGAGTAGCTGGGATTACAGGTGCACCCCACCACGCCCGGCTAATTTTCTTTTTTTTTTTGAGACAGGGTCTTCCTCTGTCACCTAGGCTGGAGTGCAGTGGCGCAATCTCAGCTCACTGCAAGCTCTGCCTCCTGGGTTCACACCATTCTCCTGCCTCAGCCTCCCGAGTCGCTGGGACTACAGGCACCTGCCACCACACCCGGCTAATTTTGTTTTTGTATCTTTAGTAGAGACAGGGTTTCACTGTGTTAGCCAGGCTGGTCTCGATCTCCTGACCTCAGGTGATCCACCCGCCTTGGCCTCCCAAAGTGCTGGGGTTATAGGCGTGAGCCACCGCGCCTTGCCCTTTTTTTGATTTTTAATCAACATTATTGAGAGGTATAATTTATATACAATATTTTAAATACATAAGTTCTCATATAAAAATTAGCCAGGGGTGGTGGCGTACTGCTATAGTCCCAGCTACCGGGGAGCTGAGGTAGGAGGATCACTTGAGTCTGGGAGATCAAGGCTGCAGTGAGCTGTGAACATGCCACTGCATTCTAGCCTAGGTGACACAGCGAGACCCTGTCTCAAAAAACAAAAACAGTTATTCTTCCTTGGGAACTGCTTATAAAAAAGAAAAAGCAGGCCAGGCACTGTGGCTCACACCTATAATCCCAGCACTTTGGGAGGCCCAGGCAGGCAAGGCCTCCTGGCCTTGAGCTCAGGAGTTCAAGGACAGCCTAGCCTATGCGGTGAAACCCCATCTCTACTAAAAATACAAACATTATCCGGGTGTGGTGGTGTGTGCCTGTAATCCCAGCTACTTGGAAGGCTGAGGCAGGAGAATCGCTTGAACCCAGGAGGCAGAGGTTGTAGTGAGCCAAGACCCCGCCCAGCCTGGGTAACATCTATAAATAATAGTTCCATGAGTTTAGAAATACAAAGTAGCATGACTTAACAAACTTACACATCTATGTAACCAGGCACCAATTAAGATACAGAATAATTCTATCACCGAGGAAGTTTCCTTGTGTCTGGCCCAAACAAACATCCTTCTCCACAGGTAAGCTCTGTTAGTTTTTATCACCATAGATTTCATTTGTCCTATTCTTGAATCTCATATAGATTATACAGTATGTATTTGGTGGTCCTTCAACATAATGACCAGGTGTGGTGGCTCATGCCTGTGATCCCAACACTTTGACAGGCCAAGGAAGGGGGATCTCTGGAATTCAGGAGTTGGAGAGCAGCCTGAACAATATAATGAAGACCCCCGTCTCTGCAAAAAGTTTACAAGTTAACCGGGCGTGCTGGTGCGGGCCTGTGGGCCAGCTACCTGGGAGGCTGAGGTGGGAGGTCAAGGCTGCAGTGAGTGATTGCACCACTGCATTCCAGCCTGGGTGACACAATGAGACTCTGTCTCAAAAAAAAATTAAAAAAAAAAAAAAAAGAGAAAACGCATTGTGTGTTGTATTTATTGGATGATGGAATTATGGGGTTTACGGGCCTTCTGTTGCGTTTTGATTTTTGTTTTCTTACCTGTTATCGCGTTCTTAACAGTAGGCATCATATAGTATTCCCATGGAACTTTCCTTTGTTTAAAGCCTTACAGTTTGGAGACTTACACATTTAAGGTGAGATGTGACAGGCTTAAAAATAAACTTTGGAGGCCGGGCGTGGTGGCTACCGCCTTTAATCCCAGCACTTTGGGAGGCTGAGGCGGGAGGATCACGAGGTCAGCAGTTGGAGACCAGCCTGGTCATCATGGTGAAACCCCGTCTCTTACTAAAAATACAAAAATTAGTCGGGCGTGGTGGCGGGCGCCTGTAATCCCAGACAGTCGGGAGACTGAGGTAGGAGAATAGCTTGAACCTGGGAGGCGGAGGTTGCAGTGAGCCGAGATCGCGCCACTGCACTCCAGCCTGGGACAGGGCGAGACTCCGTCTCAAAAAAATAAATAAATAAAAAATAAAATAAACGTTGGGTTATTTCAATGTGAAGTAAGGCAATAAACAGAGGGCTAACAGTTCCACTTCGTAGAGCTCAGGAGTTTTAAAAAGCGAGGAGGCCGCGTCCTGGAAGGGTGAGCAAAAAGCCTCCCTTTGAGGTTTGCGCACAAAGGGAGAGGCCAGTCCAGAGAGACCCAGCGCCGCGCAGAATGATGATGTCGCACGCCGGGTGGGAACTGACGTCACCTGTGCTCACCGCCGCTTCCGGTCCGCGTGAGGTGCATTCTCGCGCCGGTGGCGGGCTTGGGGCCGGCGTTGCGACGTGGTGCGGCGCATATTTTCACAAGTGTGTCGCCCTTGGTCTGGACTATGGCCACCGACTCTTGGGCCCTGGCGGTGGACGAGCAGGAAGCGGCTGTCAAGTCGGTCAGTGGCTTCATCTCCAGGCGGGGAGGACGTAGCAGGGGCCCAGGCGAAACCTGCCTAAAGCACAGGGAGCTCCCCGGGTTGGGGAGGCTCCTGGGCAACGCGCTGCTAGAGTTTGCTGGGGCAGTCACTTGCCCTTGATTTGCTCTTAGAGCTAAAGAGACCAGTGTCGAGCTTTTTATCTCCATATGGGCTGGTTAAGGACTTCATCCTTTGGTATATCCACCCCACTATGCATGCTGTCATTCCTCTATTGACCTCCTCGGTGACGATTATAAGGAAAGCCAAGTTTAGATGCTGATTCTCATTTTCATTATGCGACTGTTCTTCGCATGTTTCTGTGCTACTCTGTATTTAACATTTCTTAGATCCATGCTTAACGTGGTTGGCAGTTTGTAGCTCTTTGTAGAATAACAGATTCACTTTTAGATGTAATACCTCAATCTGCAGATGTTGGAAGGAGGCACTACAAATTGTTTCATTGATGTTTAAAGTGACACTTAGTTTCATATACTTGTTCTTTAAGTAATGAATATTCATTCAACTGGAATGTAATTACAGCATACACCGTGGCTTTCTGTTCTTATATCTAAGACCTAAGCTTTAGGTTTGTTTAGTGATAATGGACTGGTTTTTTTTTGTTGTTGTTGTTGTTTTTGTTTGAGGCGGAGTTTTGCTCTTGTTGCCCAGGCTGGAGTGCAGTGGCGTCATCTCGGCTCACCACAACCTCCACCTCCCGGGTTCAAGCGATTCTCCTGCCTTAGCCTCCTGAGTAGCTGGGATTACAGGCACGCGCCACCACGACTGGCTAATTTTGTATTTTTAGTAGAGACGGAGTTTCTCCATGTTGGTCAGGCTGGTCTTGAACTCCCGACCTCTGGTGATCCGCCCACCTCGGCCTCCCAAAGGGCTGGGATTACAGCCGTGAGCCACCACACCTAGGCGGTATGGGGATGTTTGAGAGGGCTATTGACAGAATTAGACAAGGCTGGCAAGGATTTACTGAACTACAGAGAACAGAATATGTTACAAGTGATGGCTAATAGAAATATCGGTGTAGAAGTTATTCTGGGCTGGGCGTGGTGGCTCACGCCTGTAATCCCAGCACTTTGGGAGGCCGAGGCCGGCGGATCACGAGGTCAGGAGATCGAGACCATCCTGGCGAACACGGTGAAACCCCGTCTCTACTAAAAAAAATACAAAAAAATTAGCCGGGCGTGGTGGCAGGCGCCTGTAGTCCCAGCTTCCCGGGAGGCTGAGGCAGGAGAATGGCGTGAACCTGGGAGGTGGCCGAGCTTGCAGTGAGCGGAGATTGTGCCACTGCACTCCAGCCTGGGCGACAGAGCGAGACTCTGTCTCAAAAAAAAAAAAAGTTATTCTGATAGATAGAGGGCCTATATGTTGGGCAGTGGAAGTGAAAATGAGGGGATGGATATAAGATACAAAGATAGAATGGGTAGGACTTGCTAACATAATAAAGGAGAGAAGGGAGATAAAGCGAAAGGTTTCTGTTTTCAACTTGGATCCTATTGGTATTACTAACGTTCCAATAACAGGAATACGAAAGTGGGAGGAAGGGCAGATTTGATAAAATGGTGAAGGCAGCCGGGCGTGGTGGCACCCACCTGTGATCCCAGCACTTTGGGAGGCCGGGGCGGGCAGATCAGTCGAGGTCAAGAGTTTGATACCAGCCTGGCCAACATAGCGAAACCCTGTCTCTACTAAAAATACAAAAGTTAGCCAGGCATGGTAGCAGGCGCCTGTAATCCCAGCTACTCAGAAGGCTGAGGCACGAGAATTGCTTGAACCTGGGAGGTGGAGGTTGCAGTGAATCGAGATCACGCCACTGCACTCCAGCCCGGGCTACTGAGTGAGACTCTGTCTCAAAAAGAAAAAAAAAAAAGAATGGTGAAGGCTGGGCACGGTGGCTCACACCTGTAATCCTAGCACTTTGGGAGACTGAGGCAGGCAGATCAGTTGAACCCAGGAGTTCAAGACCAGTGTGGGCAACATGGTGAAACCCCATTTCTACAAAAATACAAAAAATAAATTAGCTGGGCGTGGTGGTGGCGCACTCCTGTGGTCCCCGTTACTCAGGATGCTGAGATGGGAGGATCACCTGAGCCTAGGGAGGTTGAGGCTACAGTGAGCTGTGATCACACCACTGCACTCCAGCATGGGCAACAGTGAGACCCTGTTTCAAAAAAAGAAAAAAGGGAATGGTGAGTTCAGGTTTGGCTGTTCTGAGTTTAAAATAAGGAGACATCTTGGTAAGTACCTGTTGTGGGAGTCCCCAGGAGATGCCAGGTTTGACGATTTGTTAGGAGAGCTCACAGGCTCAGTATGTAGTTGTACTCACAGCTATGATTTATTATAGTGAAAAGATACAAAGCAAAATTAGTGGAAGAAAAAGGCTCATGGGCTAAGTCCAGAGGAAACCAGGCAAACTTCCAAGTTATCTCCCAATGGAGTCCACAGAGTGTGCTTAATTCTTCCGGTAGCAAATTGTAACAGCACGTATGAGGTGGTGTCAGGGAAGCTTGTTAGAGACTACTTGAGGCTTTTATTGGGGGCCTGTCATATAGTCACCCTGTGCCTGGCTTGTACCAGAATTCCAGACTTCCAGAAGGAATGCAGGTGGTTAGCATAAATTCCATGTTTTTACAAACAGTTGAGGCAGACTGACCCCCTCTTATCAGTTCTAGGAATGATGGGAACCTTCCCAAAGTCCAAGTTCTCAGGTGACAGCCAAGGGCCAGCCTTGCAAATAGGCTTTCCTAAGGAGAGTGGTCAGGCCTGCTGTGTTCTTTTCTGCATGGTAGCCATCAGGCATTTGGAAATACAGCACTGGAATTCAGGGGAAGGAGCAGGTCAGAGGTATAAAACCAGCAGTTTCCACAAAGAAATTACAAAGCATTATCAAGAGCATGGGCCTTGTACTCTGGAGTTTAAAATCTAGCATTTGGCCGGGCGCGGTGGCTCAAGCCTGTAATCCCAGCACTTTGGGAGGCCGAGACGGGCGGATCACGAGGCCAGGAGATCGAGACCATCCTGGCTAACACAGTGAAACCCCGTCTCTACTAAAAAAATACAAAAAACTAGCCGGGCGAGGTGGCGGGCGCCTATAGTCCCAGCTACTCGGGAGGCTGAGGCAGGAGAATGACGTAAACCCGGGAGGCGGAGCTTGCAGTGAGCTGAGATCCGGCCACTGTACTCCAGCCCGGGCGACAGAGTGAGACTCCGTCTCAAAAAAAAAAAAAAAAAATCTAGCATTTAGCATCAGATCTACTCTGAAAGACAGATAATTGGTTTCAAACCTTGTGAAATCTGTGACCCTAACCTAGCTGTGATATGAATATCACAAATACAGGCCTAAACATACTTGGTGTCTGCTTCTAAGCATTCAGCTTATCAGAAGGCTGGTGTAAATAAATGCTTCCTAATAGTTGAAGAATACCTGTTTTTTCACCACTTAGACTTGTGTACCTTCACTTAATAAATGATTCATGGTCTTAGGTTATCATGTGGCTCTGCTCTCTGGAGTAGAGAAAACCAATGAAAGTGACAGAAGAGGCTGGGCGCGGTGGCTCACGCCTATAATCCCAGCACTTTGGGAGGCCGAGGCGGGCGGATCACAAGGTCAGGAGATCGAGACCACGGTGAAACCCCGTCTCTACTAAAAATACAAAAAAATTAGCCGGGCGCGGTTGTGGGCGCCTGTAGTCCCAGCTACTCGGGAGGCTGAGGCAGGAGAATGGCGTGAACCCGGGAGGCGGAGCTTGCAGTGAGCCGAGATCGCGCCACTGCACTCCAGCCTGGGCGACAGAGCAAGACTCCGTCTCAAAAAAAAAAAAAAAAAAAAAAAGAAAATGACAGAAGAAGGCTGGGTGCAGTGACTCACACTTGTAATCCCAGTGCTTTGGAGGCCAGGGTGGGAGGATTGCTTGAGCCCAGGAGTTCGAGTTTGAGTTCGAGTAGGCATGGTGGTCTACACCCTGTGGTCTCAGCTACTAGGGAGGCTGAGGTGGGAGGATCGCTAGAACCCAGGAGGTTGAGGCCACAGTGAGCCATGATTGTGCTGCTGCACTCCAGCCTAGGTTACAGAGTGAGACCTTGTTTCAGAAAATAAATAAATAGAAAAAAAAAAAAAAGAAAAAGAAAAAACTTGAGTTGGGAGATTTAAGCAGAGTTTGAGGTTTTCTGAAACTTTCCCCCCAACCATTATATTTAGGCCACCCCTCGCCTTGTTTGAAGGCTGTTGAAGATGTTTGAAATGATGGTTTCACACAGACATTCAGCAGTTCTACTTTGAGGGAACAAACCAATTCCCTCAATACTGGTGCTGAAAGTTTCAGACTAGACTTTTACTGAAAGTTTCTCTTTTCTTAGGGACCTTCCTTTTATTGGATCCTTTGCTTAACCCTGTTTTCTTTTATTCCTATTCAGATGACCAATTTGCAGATCAAGGAAGAGAAAGTCAAAGCAGATACCAATGGTGAGTCACTAGTAACTACAAGCTAGAAAAGAGTTCCATGTGGGCCGCTGCTTTGCACTCATAGCTGCATTGTACAAAGAGCTGTTGTTTGGTGTAACCGTTAGCTGTTTACAAGCCAGTACATTAGATTTTGTTACTGAAGGGATATGTCAATTTTCCAAAGTTTATCCTTTGACTTCTTAAAATTAAGAGTCTCTCTATTGGACTGTACTGTTACTGTTCATTTGATAATATTTTGGCTAATTATTTATTTATTTTGTTTGAGACGGAGTCTCGCTTTGTTGCCCAGGCTGGAGTGCAGTGGTGCAATCTCGGCTCACTGTAGGCTCTGCCTCCTGGGTTCATGCCATTCTTCTGCCTCAGCCTCCCGAGTAGCTGGGACTACAGGCGCCCGCCACCACGCCTGGCTAGCTTTTTGTTTTTGTATTTTTAGTAGAGATAGGGTTTCATCGTGTTAGCCAAGATGGTCTTGATCTCCTGTCCTTGTGATCTGCCCGCCTCGGCCTCCCAAAGTGCTGGGATTACAGTCGTGAGCCACTGCGCCTGGCCTAAATTTTTTATTTTTTATATTAGATTTTTAAAACTTTATTTGAGACAGGGTCTCACTCTGTCGTGCAGGCTAGAGTGGAGTGGCATGGCGTGATCTTGGCTCACTGCAAACTTGCCACCCAGGCTCAAGAGATCCTTCCACCTCACCTCCCAGGTAGTTGAGACTACTGGTGTCCACCACCACACCCGGCTAATTTTTTATATTTTTAGTAGAGGCGGGGTTTTGTCATGTTGCCCAGGCTGGTCTCGAACTCCTGAACTCAAGCGATCTGCCTGCCTTGGCCTCCCACAGTACTGGGATTATAGGCATGAGTCACTGCACTTGGCCTAATTTTATTTATTTATTTTTTAATTTATTTTTTGAGATGAAGT
The DNA here is from genome assembly GCF_043159975.1 of Macaca nemestrina. NCBI lineage: Eukaryota > Metazoa > Chordata > Mammalia > Primates > Cercopithecidae > Macaca > Macaca nemestrina. Next base: position 73,028,604 of record NC_092142.1, on the reverse strand, counting down.
CTCGCTCTGCCACCCAGGCTGGAGTGCAGTGGCGCGATCTCGGCGTACTGCAAGCTCTGCCTCCCGGGTTCACACCATTCTTCTGCCTCAGCCTCCCGAGTAGCTGGGACTACAGGCGCCCGCCACCATGCCTGGCTAATTTTATTTTGTATTTTTAGTAGAGACAGGGTTTCACCGTGTTAGCCAGGATGGTCTCCATCTCCTGAACTTATGATCCGCCCGCCTTGGCCTCCCAAAGTGTTGGGATTACAGGCGTGAGCCACCACACCTGACCCATTTTATTTTATTTTATTTTATTTTATTTATTTATTTTGTGAGACAGAGTCTCGCTCTGTGGCCCAGGCTGCAGTGCAGTGGTGCGATTCGGCTCATTGCAAGCTCCGCCTACTGGGTTCACGCCATTCTCCTGCCTCAGCCTCCCAAGTAGCTGGGACTACAGGCGCCCGCCACCTCGCCCGGCTAATTTTTTATATTTTTAGTAGAGACGGGGTTTCACCGTATTAACCAGGATGGTCTCGATCTCCTGACCTCGTGATCCGCCCATCTCGGCCTCCCAAAGTGCTGGGATTACAGGCGTGAGCCACCGCGCCTGGCTATTTTTTTTAAAATAACATCCAGATCCTGCACGAGGTAAATTTTTTAACTTTTTGAAAAGTGAATCTGGGTTCAAAACTCAGAAAGTATAATAAGGTACAAGGATTGGGGCCCACCCTAGTGACCTCATCTTAACTACAGCTGTAGCAACCCTATTTCAAAATCAGGTCACATTCTGAGGTACTGGTTAGGACTTGAATATATGAGTTTGGGTTCAGGGGGCCACACACAATTCAGCTCATAACACCATCCTATCCCATAAGTAGCCACTGTTCATGGATTTTTTTTTTTTTTTTTTTGAGATGGAGTCTTGCTCTGTCCCCCAGGCTGGAGTGCAGTGGCCGGATCTCAGCTCACTGCAAGCTCCGCCTCCCGGGTTTACGCCATTCTCCTGCCTCAGCCTCCCGAGTAGCTGGGACTACATTAACTGGGACTACAGGCGCCCGCCACCTCGCCCGGCTAGTTTTTTGTATTTTTTAGTAGAGACGGGGTTTCACTGTGTTAGCCAGGATGGTCTTGATCTCCTGACCTCATGATCCGCCCGTCTCGGCCTCCCAAAGTGCTGGGATTACAGGCTTGAGCCACCGCGCCCGGCCTGTTCATGGATTTTTAATATTCTTCCAAAGACTTTATGCAAAGCAAATATAAGTATAGATTATCATATTCTCTCAACCAAAATGCGGCATGATATATACAGTACACTTACTTTTTCACTCAACAGTATCCCTTGGCAAACTTTCCATATCAATACATGCAGTTTCATCCCTGCCCTTTTTTTTTTTTTTTTTTTTTTTTTTTTTTTTTTTGAGGCAGAGTCTTGCTCTGTCACCCTGGCTGGAGTGCAGTGGTACAGTCTTGGCTCACTCCAACTTCTTCCGCCTGGGTTCAAGCAGTTCTCCTGCCTTGGCTTCCCGAATAGCTGGGATTACAGGTCTCTGCCATCATGCCTGGCTACTTTTTATATTTTTAGTGGAGACAGGGCATCACCATGTTGGCCAGGTTGGCCGTTAACTCCTGACTTCGGGTGATCTGCCCGCCTCGGCCTCCCAAAGTGCTGGAATTACAGGCGTGAGCCACTATGCCTGACCCCTCCTTGTGTTTTATAATTATGTGATACTGCATTGTGTGAATATACCATGGTTTTTTTTTGTTGTTGTTGTTGTTTTTTTGAGACGAAGTTTCTCTCGTTGCCCAGGCTGGAGTACAATGGTGTGATCTCGGCTCACCACAACCTCCAACTTCCGGGTTCAAGCGATTCTCCTGCCTCAGCCTCCTAAGTAGCTGGAATTACAGGCATGTGCCATGACACCTGGCTAATTTTGTGTTTTTTAAGTAGAGACAGGGTTTCTCCATCTTGGTCAGACTGGTCTCGAACTCCTGACCTCAGGTGATCTGCCCGCCTCAGCCTCCCAAAGTGCTGGGATTACAGGCTTGAGCCACTGCACCCGGCTGATATACCATGACTTTTTAAGCAATCATAGATGTTTGGGTGGTCCCATTCTTTTGCTATTATAAATAATGCTTCATGAAATAACCATGAACTTAGCTCTTTTTACATGTATACAAGTGTTTGTAGGATAAATTCCCCAAAAATGGATTTGCTAGGTCAAAGGTATATGCGTTTGCAACTTTTTCTTTCTTTTTCTTTTTTGTTTTTTTGAGATGGATTCTCTCTCTGTTGCCCAGGCTGGAGTACAGTGGCAGCTCACTGCAACCTCCGCCTCCCAGGTTCAAGCAGTTCTTCTGTCTCTGCATCCCAAGTAGCTGGGATTACAGGTGCACGCCTCCATGCCCAGCTAAATTTTTTGTATTTAGTACAGACAGGGTTTCACTGTATTGCCCAGGCTGGTCTCGAACTCCTGAGCTCAGGCAATCTGCCCGCTTGGCCTCGCAAAGTGTTGGGGTTACAGGTGTGAGCCACCATGCCTGGCTTTTTTTTTTTTTTTTTTTTTTTTTTGACGCAGTCTCGCTCTGTCGCCCAGGCTGGAGTGCAGTGGCGTGATCTCGGCTAACTGCAAGCTCTGCCTCCCGGGTTTACGCCATTCTCCTGCCTCAGCCTCCTGAGTAGCTGGGACTACAGGCGCCCGCCACCATGCCCGGCTAGTTTTTTTGTATTTTTTAGTAGAGACGGGGTTTCACCGTGTTAGCCAGGATGGTCTCGATCTCCTGACCTCATGATCTGCCCGTCTCGGCTTCCCAAAGTGCTGGGATTACAGGCTTGAGCCACTGCTCCCAGCCTTTTTTTTTTTTTTAAAGACAGGATCTTGTAGGCTGGACATGGTGGCTCATGCCTGTAATCCCAGCACTTTGAGAGGCCAAGGTGGGCAGATCATGAGGTCAGGAGTTTGAGACCAGCCTGGCCAATATGCTGAAACCCTGTCTCTACTAAAAATACAAAAATTGCCCAGGCATGGTGGTGTGCGCCAGTAGTCCCAGCTACTTGGGAGGCTGAGGCAGAAGAATCACTTGAACCTGGGAGGCAGAGGTTGCAGTGAGCCGAGATTGTGCCACTGTACTCCATCCTGGGCAACACAGTGAGACTCTGTCTCAAAAAAATAGGCCGGGCGCGGTGGCTCAAGCCTGTAATCCCAGCACTTTGGGAGGCCGAGACGGGCGGATCATGAGGTCGAGAGATTGAGACCATCCTGGCTAACATGGTGAAACCCCATCTCTACTAAAAATTACAAAAAACTAGCCGGGCGAGGTGGCGGGTGCCTGTAGTCCCAGCTACTCGGGAGGCTGAGGCAGGAGAATGGCGTAAACCCGGGAGGCGGAGCTTGCAGTGAGCTGAGATCCGGCCACTGCACTCCAGCCTGGGCGACAGAGTGAGACTCCGTCTCAAAAAAAAAAAAAAAAAAAGACATGCTCTTGCTCTGTCACCCAGGCTGCAGTGCGGTGGCTCAAACTCCTGGGCTCAAGCTGTTCTGCTGCCCCAGCCTCCTGAATAGCTGGGATTACAGGCTAATTTTTTAAATTGTTAGTAGAGACTAGGTCTTGCTGTATTGCCCAGGCTGACATTTGCAGTTTTTCTCAGTATTTTCAAAGTCCTTTCCTTAGGTATTATACCAATTAATATTTCTGGTTTTGTTTGTTTGTTTGTTTGAGACAAGAGTTTTGCTCTTGTTGCCCAGGCTGGAGTGCTGTGGCATGATCTCGGCTCACCACAACCTCCGCCTCCTGGGTTCAAGCAATTTTCCTGCTTCAGCCTTCCCGAGTAGCTGGGATTACAGGCATGCGCCACCACACCCAGCTAATTTTGTATTTTTTAGTAGAGACAGGGTTTCTCCATGTTGGTCAGACTGGTCTCAAACTCCTGACCTCAGGTGATCCACCCGCCTCAGCCTCCCAAAGTGCTGGGATTACAGGATGAGCCACTGTGACCGGCCACCAATTAATATTTCCATCAGCAAAAATGAGAGTGTTTTTCTACAATCTCATCACAGAATTAATAGTCAAACTTTTAGAATTTGCCAATCTGAAAGGTAAAAAATGGTAGACTATGTTTGCTAATAAGGCTGTATTTTAAAGTAGGACTGTTAAGAGGTGACATATTCTGATCTGTCTGAAATTAGTCAAAATTTCTAGAAATTTTAAAAGTTTTCACCAGGTACAGTAGTTCATGCCAGTAATCCTAGTGCTTTGGGAGACCAAGGCAGGAGGATTACTTGAGGCCAGGAATTTGAGAACAAGCTGGGCAACACGGCAAGACTCCATCTCTACAAAAATGTTTTTGTTTTAAATTAGCTGAGAATAGTGGCGCATGCCTGTAGTGCTAGCTACTCAGGAGGCTAAGGCAGGAGGATGTGGTGGTATGCACCTGTAGTCCCAGCTAAGTGGGAGCCTGGGGTGGGAGGATCACTTCGGCTCAGGAGATTAAGGTTGTAGTGAGCTATGATTGCACCACTGCACTTTAGCCTGGGCAACAGTGGGAGACCCTGTCTCAAAAAAAAAAAAAAATTCTAGAAATAAAAATTCACTAAACATAAAGAAATGCCAACTATTTATATTTTGATTACTTAAAATAAATTTCATACTGGGTGCTGTGTCTCATGCCTGTAATCCCAGCACTTTGGGAGGCCAAGGTGGGCGGATCACTTGATTGAGGTCTGGAGTTTAAGACCATCCTGGCCAACATGGCAAAACCCCGTCTCTCCTAAAAATACCTAAATTAGCCAGGTGTGGTGGCACACGCCTAATCCCAGCTACTCAGGAGGCTGAGGCAGGAGAATCGCTTGAACCCAGGAGGCGGAGGTTGCAGTGAGCCAAGGTTGCGCCATTGCACTCCAACTTTGGGCTACAAGAGGAAAACTCTGTCTAAAAAATAAATAAATAAAATAAATTTCAGTGTATTTATTTATATTGTCCCACATTTTTGGTGGTTCTCATATTTGCCTTTCTAATTATGACAACTGTTTTCTTGTGTAGGTATTATCAAAACCAGTACCACTGCTGAGAAAACAGATGAAGAGGAGAAAGGTAACTACTCTTGGATGCCCTTGGCAAGAGACAGTATGACCCAGGGCTTGCCTTCCTGGAGCCAGAGGCACTCCAAGCTACAAGATCCAGGAGATGAGAGGAATCAGAGAAGGAATAGTCAGTGAGAGGAGGAGAACCGAACAAGTCCTGAAGCAGTGGCTCATGCCTGTAATTCCAGCACTTTGGGAGGCCGAGGTGGGAGGATTGCTTTGGGCCAGGAGTTCAAGCCCAGCCTGGGCAACATAGGGAGACCCCAGTTCTACAAAAGATTTCAAAATGAGCTGGGTGTGATAGCACACACCTGGACTCCCAGCTACTTGGGAGGCTGAGGTGGGAGGATCGCCTGAACCCAGGAATTCTAGGCTACAGTGAGCTATGATTGTGCCACTGCACTCCAGCCTGGGTGACAGCAAGACCCCATCTCTAAAATAAATAAATAGAGACCTATCAGTGTGATGGTTTTTCTCCAGTCATGCTTGACTGCCCAGCTGCTAGTGTGGAGAGGGAGAAAGAGTGGCTTCATAAGCGTGGGGTTTGCCAGATGAGAATGAAGATCTACTGGTTTCTTCCTGACAGAGGACAGAGCTGCCCAGTCCTTACTCAACAAGCTGATCAGAAGTAACCTTGTCGATAACACAAACCAAGTAGAAGTCCTGCAGCGGGATCCAAACTCCCCTCTGTACTCGGTGAAGTCGTTTGAAGAGCTTCGGCTGTGAGTATTCGCTCCTTTCAACAGCTCTTCCTTGCCAGTCTCTCCCCACATAAAACTTAGCATCTCAGAAATTCTTGTGAGAATTTTTACTTTTAAAAAGTTAGCATTTTTTTTTTCTTTTTTTTTTTTTGAGACAGAGTTTCACTCCTGTTGCCCAGGCTGGAGTGCAATCGCGCGACCTTGGTTCACTGCAACCTCTGCCTCCTGGGTTCAAGCGATTCTCCTGCCTCAGCCTCCCAAGTAGCTGGGATTACAGGTGCGCGGCATCACACCCGGCTAACTTTTTGTATTTTTAGTAGAGACAGGGTGTCACCATTTTGACCAGGCTGGTCCTGAACTCCTGACCTCAGGTGATCCGCCCGCCTCGGCCTCTCAAAGTGCTGGGATTACAGGCATGAGCCACCGTGCCTGGCTATTTTTTTCTTTGCAAAGAAGTCACATGAATAAATCACATGATTCAAAAGTCAAAAAGTATGAAAACATTTGCAGTATTAATTTCCCCCCCTAGTGTCTTGGCTACCCTGTTCTCTCGGTAGGAATTTTTTAATGCTTCAAATTTATTAATCATAGCTAAAAGTCTTATTTCTCTTATACTCTTAGAACTTTCAATAAAATATTGGCTGACAGGTGATTTCTGGATGTCAGGAACATTTCTGATTAGGTAAGCCCTTAAGTGAGAACATGTGCTATTTTTTTTTTTTTTTTTTTTTTTAAAAAAAAAAGGCCAGGCACAGTGGCTCACGCCTGTAATCCCAGCACTTTGGGAGGCCGAGGTGGGCATATCACAAGGTCAGGAGTTTGAGACCAGCCTGACCAACATAGTGAAACCCTATCTCCACTAAAAATACAAAACTTAGCCGGGCATGATGGCACAGGCCTGTAATCCCAGCTACTCAGGAGGCTGGGGCAGGAGAATCACTTGAACCTGTGAGGCGGACATTGCAGTAAGCCAAGTTCGTGCCACTGCACTCCATCCTGGGCAACAGGGGCAACAGAGTGAGACTCTGTCTCAAAAAAATATACATATATGTATATTTAGACTATAGGGTTTACAGTCTTACAGTTTATCTGCTTTTTAAAAAATCTATCAAATCTGTTTTTGGTTTTTTTTTGTTTGTTTTTTTGAGATGGAGTCTTGCTCTGTTGCCCAGGCTGGAGTGCAGTGGCGCGATTTCAGCTCACCACAACCTCCACCTCCCAGGTTCAAGCGATTCTGCTGCCTCAGCCTCCTGAGTTAGCTGGGACTACAGGTGCACACCATCATGCCCGGCTAATTTTTGTATTTTTAGAAGAGACAGGGTTTCACTATGTTGGCCAGGCTGGTCTCGAATTCCTGATCTCGTGATCCGCCTGCCTCGGCCTCCCAAAGTGCTGGGATTACAGGCATGAGCCACTGTGCCTAGCCTTATGTTTTAGGTTTACTTCAGTAAATTAATAGATGATTAAGTATGGATCATTGTGTTACATACATGCCACTGTGCCGGGTGTTACAAGGAACACAAGACCTACTTATTATTCTTGCTGCCTGCCAGGATCACAACCATAGAAAGTAGCTGATGAATAAAAATGTGGTGAAATCAATGGATTATTTGCCATAATTCAGCAAAATCTATAGTATGGCCACTGTGGACAAATTGAAGCCACATTCCTTCCAGCTATTACCACTGAGTAAGAGACACGTAAAACAAAACTAACTAGTTGTTAAGTAATCTTGAAGAACAATTTTTTATTTTTATTTCTATTCATTTATTTATTTACTTTTGAGACTGAGTCTCACTCTGTTGCCCAGGCTGGAGCGTAGTGGCACAATCTTGACTCACTGCAACCTCTACCTCCTAGGTTCAAGCGATTCTCGTGCCTCAGCCTCTCACATAGCTGGGATTACAGGCCTGAGCCACCACACCTGGCTCATTTGGGTATTTTTAGTAGAGACAGTGTTTCATCATGTTGGCCAGGGTGGTCTCAAGCTCCTGGCCTCAAGCGATCTGCCCACCTCAGCCTCCCAGGCTGCTGAATTACAGGCATGAGCCACTGCACCCAGCCTTATTTTTTTATTTTTAAAAATAGAGGTGTGGTATTGCTGTGTTGGCCAGGTTGCTCCTGAACTCCTGTTCTCAAAGATTCCTCCTGCCTCACCCTCCAAAATTGCTAGGATTACATACAGGTGTCAGCCACAGCACCTGGCCCAAGAACTTTTTTTTTTTTTTTTAAATGGAGATGAGGTTTCACCATGTTGCCCAGGCTGGACCAAAAATGTATTTTTAAGCAGTTACACTTTTGTTTGGGCACGGTGGCTCACGCCTGTAATCCCAGCACTTTGGGAGGCCGAGGCAGGTGGATCGCCTGAGGTCAGGAGTTTGAGACCAGACTGGTCAAAATGATGAAACCCCGTCTCTACCAAAAATACAAAAAAATTAGCCGGCCATAATGGCACATGGCCTGTAGTCCCAGCTACTCAGGAGGCTGAGGTAGGAGAATTGCTTGAACCCTGGAGGTGGAGGTTGCAGTGAGCCGAGATCATGCCATTGCACTCCAGCCTGGGAGATAAAAGCGAAACCCCTTCTCAAAAAAAAAAATTTTTTTTCAGGAAATTATGCTTTTGTATGTGTTTTTTCTATCAGGACTTTATTCGCCAAATCTGTCATCTCCACTTCTATTTTTAAGCTGTATCAGGACACCTAGACATGTGGTATTATTTCCTTAGAGTGACAGTTTGCTCCTCCAAGTATCAACTGGCTTTTTAATTTCTTCCATTTAGAAGACGTGAGCTCTCAGTTTAACCACTGATGAATTGTCCTCTGTAAAAGGCAGGTTCTCTCTGATTTAGTTGTTGGTAGGAAAAGGAAACAAAGAATGAAACCAAGGTCACCTTTTGAGTCTCAATTAAGTAGTGACTTTGTTTCGTTGGCAACCAAGTCAGAAGCTGCCGAGTGTCATAGCGTTTTCTCCCAAATGGAAGATACTAAAGATTAAGTTTTTAAAGTTCTTTGTGTCTGAGAACCAACATACGCCAGAGAATTTGCCTTTTAGAGAGCCTACTAAACTCCAAGGAAGGCTTAGAGAACAGTTGGGTGGCCTTTTCTTTAGAAACAATCTGGTGTGATTTTTCTTAAACATCTTGTCAATTTAGAGGGAGCAGAGAGCTTATTGTAAATGCAGTGTAAGAGCAACTTAAATGATAATTCTTGTATAGCTGCTTACATAAGAAGTTGGTGTCCAGGTACGGTGGTTCACGCCTATAATCCCAGCACTTCGGGAGGCCAAGGCGAGTGGATCTCTTGAGCTCAGAAGTTCAAGACTTGCCTGGGCAACATGGTGAAACCCTGTCTCTACAAAAAATTTTAAAATAATTAGCCGGGTGTGATGGCACGTGCCTGCAGCCCCAGCTACTTGAGGGGCCGAGGTGGGAGGATCTCTTGAGGCCCGGGAGGTGTCGGTTGCAGTGACCCCAGTTCACACAACTGCACTCCAGCCTGGGCAACAGAGTGAGAACGTCTCTCAAAAAGAAGTTAGTGTGTGTCTGTTTACTTTGATTAGACCTAAGTGAATCTGAGCATTTGTAAAGTTTAGTAGGTTAATTGAACAACCTTTAACTGTTTATATCAGCTACTAGAAACTGGCTTCATCAATTTTCTTTTTTTCTCGCTGGGCGCAGTGGCTCACGCCTGTAATCCTAGCACTTTGGGAGGCCGAGGCAGGTGGATCACCTGAGATTAGGAGTTCAAGACCAGCCTGGCCAACATGGCAAAATCCCACCTGTACTAAAAATACAAAAATTAGCCAGGTGTGGCAGTATGCGCCTGTAATCCTAGCTACTCAGGAGGCTGAGGTAGGAGACTCGCTTGAACCCAGGAGGCAGAGGCTGCAGTGAGCCAAAATCACGCCATTGCACTCTAGCCTGAGTGACAGAGTAAGATTCCATCTCAAAAAAAAAAAAATTCTTTTTTCTTTTTTTTTTTTTAAAAAGAGATGACCTGGCCCTGTTGCCCCGCCCAGAGTGCAGTGGGGCAATCATAGCTCACTATAGTCTCGAACTCTTAGCCTCAGGCAATCCTCCTGCCTCAGTCTCCCAAGTAGCTAGGACTACAGGTGCATGCCACCTTGTCTAGCTCATTTTTAGAGACGGGGTCTCACTGTGTTGCCCAGGCCAGTCTTTTTTTTTTTTTGAGACGGAGTTTCACTCTGTCGCCCAGGCTGGAGTGCAGTGGCCGGATCTCAGCTCACTGCAAGCTCCGCCTCCCGGGTTTACACCATTCTCCTGCCTCAGCCTCCCGAGTAGCTGGGACTACAGGCGCCCGCCACCTCGCCCGGCTAGTTTTTTGTATTTTTTAGTAGAGACGGAGTTTTACCGTGTTAGCCACGATGGTCTCGATCTCCTGATCTCGTGATCTGCCCGTCTCAGCCTCCCAAAGTGCTGGGATTACAGGCTTGAGCCACCGCGCCCGACCGCCCAGGCCAGTCTTGAACGCCGGGACTCCTCAAGCAATCATCTCACCTAGGCCTCCCAAACTGCTAGGATTACTCGAGTGAGCTACCACGTCCAGCCCATCAATTTCCTTACCTGTTGACAGTCTTGAGTATTTGCACAGCTGGCTTTGGAAGGAACATGGAAAAAAAGGACTTCTAAATCTTAGCAGTATAGTAAATAGTGTTTATTTTCATTTATTATATACTTATTTAGAGTCCCAGTCTGTCACCCTGGCTGGAGTGCAGTGGCTCAATCACAGATCACTGCAGCCTTGAGCTGCGAAGCTCAAGTGAGCCTCCCACCTCAGCCTCTTGAGTAGCTGGGACTACAGGTGTACCCAGCTAATTTTTGTATTTTTTTTTTTTTTGTAGAGACGAGGTATCACCGTGTTGCCCAGGCTGGTCTCAAATTCCTGGCCTCAAACAGTTGGCCTGCCTTGACCTCCCAAAGTGCTGAGATTACAGGCATGAGTCACTGCACCTGGCCTATTTTTAGATACATATTTTATAATTTATTTAATGCTATGAATTAATAACCACCACCCTTGCTGTGTCCAGGGAACACTTGTCCTCCAAGGCCAGCCAGATTTGTGGGTCTGCTGAAAGCATTAATTTCTCTAAGAAAATAAAGCAGTCTGTATTTTATGAATTATGGAAATAGTTGCAGATTAAGATTCCTTAGGGAGAGGCAGTAGCTTGGTTTGGTTTGCTTTGGTTATTGACAGTGTTTTTTAAGGAAAATGCGTCTGACAGAGGTAGGAAGCATCATTCCTAACTATAGAAAAAGATAAGATTCTAGGCCTCTAAACAATTCCAACTTCTAGGCATCCATCCTCTGTCTTCCTGGCTTCCTAGGAAACCACAGCTTCTCCAGGGAGTCTATGCCATGGGCTTCAATCGACCTTCCAAGATACAAGAGAACGCATTACCCATGATGCTTGCTGAACCGTGAGTATGCAGACCAAGTGCATCTCTCCCAGTATAATTAAATCAGTCTTCCACAAACTGCCTTTTTGTGCCTGAGAACAGAAGGGGCTGTTTGGGGCCACGTGTTTCCTCAGGAAAACAGCTTAGGCAAGTGCAGAGAGAATTGGATGGAGTTAGATACAGTTTCTGCCTTTTCCACTTACCAATAGAAACTTACAGAGAAAAATAGTGCTTTATTCTATGCTATCTTAAAAATTGGGCTTAAGGCTGGGCATGGTGGCTCACTCCTGTAATCCTAGCACGTTGGGAGGCCGAGGCGGGTGGATCACCTGAGGTCAGGAGTTTGAGTCCAGCCAGGCCAACATGGCAAAACCCTGTCTCTACTAAAAGTACAAAAAATTAGCTGGGCACAGTGGCCCACACCTGTTATACTAGCACTTTGGGAGGCCAAGGTGGGTGGACCGCCTGAGCTCAGGAATTTGAGAGCAGCCTGGGCAACATGGTGAAACCCCGTCTTACTAAAATAAAAAAATTTTTTTTAATGAATTATCTGGGCCTGGTGGCATGTGCCTGTAGTCCCAGCTACTGGGGAGGCTGAAGCAGGAGAATTGCTTGAACCCGGGAGGCAGAGGTTGCAGTGAGCTGAGATGGTGCCACTGCACTCTAGCCTGGGCAACAGAGCAAGACCCTGTCTCAAAAAAAAAAAAAAAAAAAAAAAAAAACCTAACTAAAAATACAAAAATTAGCCTGGCATAGTGGCACGTGCCTGTGGTCTCAGCTACATGGGAGGCTGAGGCAGGAGAATCGCTTGAACCCCAGGGGCAGAGGTTGCAGTGAGCCGAGATCGCGCCACTACACTATAGCCTGGGAAACAGAGTGAGACTCTGTCTCAAGAAAAAAAAAATTGGGTTTGAAAAATATTATTTTGATGTGAATGGTGTTGCAATGAATTAAAAAACAAACAAAATAGGCTGGCCGCGGTGGCTCAAGCCTGTAATCCCAGCACTTTGGGAGGCCGAGATGGGCGGATCACTAGGTCAGGAGATCGAGACCACCCTGGCTAACACGGTGAAACCCATCTCTACTAAAAAATACAAAAAACTAGCCAGGCGAGGTGGCGGGCGCCTGTAGTCCCAGCTACTCGGGAGGCTGAGGCAGGAGAATGGCGTAAACCCGGGAGGCGGAGCTTGCAGTGAGCGGAGATCACGCCACTGCACTCCAGCCTGGGCGACAGAGTGAGACTCCATCTCAAAAACAAACAAACAAACAAACAAACAAAATATTATTTGGAAATTTTTGAGACCTACACAGAGGTGTAAAGTACAATACCAAGAATAGCTCTGTAGTCCTATCCTGCCCAGAAAGGAAGCATGTCCAGTTGATAGTTGAAGCCCCTGAATTCCCCTCCTTCCACATCCTGCTCCCACCCTGACCAGAGTGAGCTCCTTTTGAGACAGGGTCTCACTGTTTCCCCTGCTAGAGTGTAGTGGTGCAATTATAGCCCACTGCAGCCTCGACCTCCTGACTTTAAACAAATTTTTTTGTTGTTTGAGAAGCTGAGGCACGTGGATCACCTGAGGTCAGGAGTTTGAGACCAGCCTGGCCAACATGGTGAAACCCCGTGTCTACAAAAAATAAAAAAAAATTAGCTGGGCGTGGCAGCACACACCTGTAATCCCAGCTGCTAGGGAGGCTGAGGTGGGAGGATCGCTTGAACCCAGGAAGCAGAGGTTGCAATGAGCCAAGATTACACCACTGCACTCCAGCCTAGGCGACAGAGTAAGACTCTGTATCAAAAAAAAAAAAAAAAAAAATTTGTAGAGACAGGGTTATCACCATGTTGCCAGGGCTGGTCTCAAACTCCTGGCCTCAAGTGAGTCTCCAGCCTCAGCCTCCCAGAGTGTTGGGATTACAGGCATGTGTTACTGCATCTGGCATATTTATCTTTTTTTCTTTTTTGAAATGGAGTCTCCTCTGTCACACAGGCTGGAGTGCAGTGGTGCGATTTCGGCTCACTGCAGCCTCTGCCTTCCGGGTTCAAGTGATTCTCCTACCTCAGCCTCCTGAGTAGCTGTGATTACAGGTGCCTGCCACCACACCTGGCTACTTTTTGTATTTTTTGTTTGTTTGTTTGTTTGTTTTTGAGATGAAGTCTCGCTCTCTTGCCCAGGCTAGAGTGCAGTGGTGCAGTCTTGGCTCACTGCAACCTCCGCCTCCCGGGTTCAAGCGATTCTCCTGGCTCAGCTTCCTGAGTAGCTGGGATTACAGGTGTCCACCACCATGCCTGGCTAATTTTTGTATTTTTAGTAGAGATGGGGTTTTACCATGTTGACCAAGCTGGTCTCGAACTCCTGACCTCGTGATCTGCCCGCCTCGGTCTCCCAAAGTGCTGGGATTACAGGCATGAGCCACCGTGCCCAGCCTAATTTTTGTATTTTTAATGGAGGTGGAGTTTCACCATGTGTTGGCCAGGCTGGTCTCGAACTCCTGACCTCAAGTGATCTGCCCACCTTACCTTATTTAGCCTTTTTTTTTTTTTTTTGTGAGACAGAGTCTAGCTCTGTCGCCCAGGCTGGAGTGCAGTGGCACAATCTTGGCTCACTGCAAGCTCCACCTCCCGGGTTCACACCATTCTCCTGCCTCAGCCTCCCGAGTAGTTGGGACTACAGGTGCCTGCCACCACGCCTGGGTAATTTTTTGTATTTTTAGTAGAAACGAGGTTTCACCATGTTAACCAGGATGGTCTCGATCTCCTGACTTTGCGATCCGCCCATCTCGGCCTCCCAAAGTGCTGGGATTACAGGCGTGAGCCATATTTATCTTTTTTAAAAATGACAAACATGCCACCTATTCCCATGATGCTGAGTCCCATAAAGTGGAATGTAAAAATTCCCCCTAAAACATCCACCTGACTTAGCATCTTGTCCATAAAGCTGGGGAAAGGCACACACAGAAGGAGCCAAATTTTGGAATGCATCACGCCTCAGCCAAAAATATTGATGGGAACTTGTCTGGGTACAGATCTTACTCTGCACGCTTGATTTCCCTGTGACCCTTGGGGTACAAAACTGGAGTCCTAGCATTGCTAGAGGCTAGAATGAGAATTTCTTGGTGTAAGCCCGTTTAAAATAATAATTTATTTTACAATTTAAGCAGCTTTTTAACAGCATATTTAAAAATGTATGAAAGTAATTTGTGCTTAGTGGAGAAAACCTGGGTAATACAGAGAAGCATCAGGGGGAAATATGCCTTTCATTCAGAAAGAACGTTGACATGTTACTGAGTTTCACCAATATGTTTCATTTCTGCTCTTCCTTGATCTAGCCCACAGAACCTGATTGCACAGTCTCAGTCTGGCACTGGTAAAACAGCTGCCTTTGTCCTAGCCATGCTCAGTCGAGTGGAGCCAGCAGACAGATATCCCCAGGTGAGGGCTTGCGGGGCTGGGTATCCTGGGTTGCTTGCCCTGGGGAGCGCAATGCCATCTGGTGGGGATTAACGAGAGGTCTGAAGCTTCCGATGCCTTAGGCTGTGGCTCAGGCAGAGCAAGTTCCTACATCAGGCCGTGACCTGGGAGGATGTGCTTGGAAGCAGCAGCGTTAGACGATGGCTTCCAAAGCCCTCTGCCAAGCCAGGGCTACCTGCTGCAGGCTTCAATCTATAGCCGAAAGGTGGGCCTGGATGGAATGACATGCTTCCCTGTGCTATTCAAGTGCTAATAACATCAGCATACTGGGTGCCTTCAGGTCTGTTACCAAATGGTTCTCCTAAACTCATCCTTTATGATTTTTCTGTCAGTGTCTGTGCCTGTCCCCAACATATGAGCTGGCGCTTCAAACAGGAAAAGTGATTGAGCAGATGGGCAAATTTTACCCAGAACTGAAGCTTGCCTACGCTGTTCGAGGCAATAAATGTGAGTACAGCAGGCGACACCTGAACAGTGAGCAGGGTAGGGGGTTGGGTGTTTGAATTTTGAAGATGCGATGACCATATTCAACTTTCTAATTCAGTCTGACTCTGGAGCCTAACTGTGTTGCTCTCTTTGAATCTATTTGAATACCTGCTAATTTGTTAACAGTCTTTTTCAGTCTTAAAATAAGATTTTTGGTTGATTAAAAGAATCCATGCATGGCTAACAGAGTTCTTAATATCTAGAGTTCTTCGCTAAGAATGTAGAGTTTTGAATTTAGCATCCAGAGTTCTGGTACCTGCTTACCAAAGAGGGATTAACAGGACTGAGGATGGAAGGTTGGGGTCAGCTCCCTTTCTTTAAAAGTAAGCAAAACCAGGTACAGTGGCTCACACCTGCAATCCCAGCCCTTTGGGAGGCCAGGGTGGGAGGATTGCTTCAGCACATGGTTCAAGACCAGCCTGGGCAACATACACACACACACACACACACACACACAAAATTAGCCAAGCGGTCGGGCGTGGTGGCTCACACCTGTAATCCCAGCACGTTGGGAGGCCGAGGTGGGCAGATCATGAGGTCAGGGGAGATCGAGACCATCCTGGTTAACACGGTGAAACCCCATCTCTACTAAAAAATACAAAAAATTAGCCGGTTGTGGTGGCGGGCATCTGTAGTCCCAGATACTCGGGAGGCTGAGGCGGGAGAATGGCATGAACCTGGGAGGCAGAGCTTGCAGTGAGCCGAGATCACGCCACTGCACTTCAGCCTGGACAACAGAGCAAGACTCCATCTCAAAAAAAAAAAAAATTAGCCAGCGTGGAAGTGCCAGCTTGTAGTCCCAGCCTTTTGAGAGGCTGAGGCAGGAGGATCACTTGACCCTGTGTGGTCAGTGCTACAGTGAGCCATGACTGTGTCACTGCACTCTAGTCTGGGCAACAGAGTGAGACCCTGTCTCAAAATAAATAAATAAATAAACAAACAAACATAAAAAGAGTTGGATGGTGTTGGATTATAGGAGGAAGAAGAAAGGAACTGATGCTTATTGAAGGATTGCTGTGTGGGATTTGATCCTGACCACAGTGCACTGAGATAGGTATCATTCTGCCCACTTCACAGCAGAAGAAACCAAGACTGAGGGGAACACTCATGTGTGTTTTGAAATCTGGAAATAACTTGTTCTCCTAGTCCTAGAAGGATGGGCAGGGCTTTGATTTCCAGAGCTGGCTTTGCCTTTGAAATACCCATGAAAATCACCTGGGTCTCCACAGTGGAAAGAGGCCAGAAGATCAGCGAGCAGATTGTCATTGGCACCCCTGGGACCGTGCTGGACTGGTGCTCCAAGCTCAAGTTCATTGATCCCAAGAAAATCAAGGTGTTTGTTCTGGATGAAGCTGACGTCATGATAGCCACTCAGGGCCACCAGGATCAGAGCATCCGCATCCAGAGGTAGGGATCTCGAGGGCAGAGGACTCCTCAGCCTCCCCATCTGCAGTGTCTTCTCCCTTCACTTCAGACGCCTCCTCTGGCCTCTGCCAGGGTCTTGTCTCTCGTACTCTCAGCAGCATTTGTTTGACAGGCCATTTCCTTGTCAGCACTGACCACAGTCCCTCCCAGCCTGGGCTGAGAAAGGAGACCCCAACCCCTGTCCCCCACCCAGGCCTGCTGCTCCTCCTTCCCCTTCAGCCTTCCTGGGCATCTAGACCCAGCTGGGGAGGCTGTGCTTCCGCTGCTTCCCGGGGCCACCTGGGGCCACATGCCAGGGCCTTCCCTTGCAGGATGCTGCCCAGGAACTGCCAGATGCTGCTTTTCTCTGCCACCTTTGAAGACTCTGTCTGGAAGTTTGCCCAGAAAGTGGTCCCAGACCCAAACATTATCAAACTGAAGCGGGAGGAAGAGACCCTGGACACCATCAAGCAGTACTATGTCCTGTGCAGCAGCAGAGACGAGAAGTTCCAGGCCTTGTGTAACCTCTATGGGGCCATCACCATTGCTCAAGCCATGATCTTCTGCCATGTGAGTAGTAGCAGCAGTGGCAGGCCTGGCCCTTCCCTCTCAGCCAGCTCCCCACAGGGCTCAGGAGGACTGGATGCCCCTGGGCGCCGTGGGAAGAAAGGAAGTGGTTTCTGAAGATGTAAGAGACAGGCTCTCCTTTAGTGGGGGTAATGGTAGTATCCCAAGGGATACATAGCCTGAACATAGAGCCCCTGAACTTTATGTCTTATTTGTGGATGATGTATTATTGTGTAACCCAAGAGAATCAACTCATATTTGTAAGAAAAATTAAAAATTCAACAAGATGGCCAGGCACGGTGGCTCATGCCTGTAATTGCAGCACTTTGGGAGGCCGAGGCGGGTGGATCACGAGGTCAGGAGACCGAGACCATCCTGGCTAACATGGTGAAATCCCATTTCTACTCAAAGTACAAAAAATTAGCTGGGCATGGTGGTGGGCGCCTGTAATCCCAGCCACTCGGGAGGCTGAGGCAAGAGAATGGTGTGAACCTGGGAGGCGGAGCTTGCAGTGAGCTGAGATCACACCACTACACTCCAGCCTGGCGACAGAGTGAGACTCCATCTCAAAAAAAAAAAAAAAAAAAAAGTTCAGCAAGATGGTTAGTCATAACATTCACACACATAGTTTTCCATTCTCAAACAGCAAATACTTAGAAAATAGGATAGTTCTCATTGATAATAGAAAAAATAAATATTTAAGATCTCTGAAGAAAATGTCAAAATGATTTTAGAATAAAAGAGACAGCTGAGCACGGTGGCTCACGCCTATAATCCCAGCACTTTGGGAGGCCGAGGCGGGCGGATCACCTGAGGTCAAGAGTTGGAGATCAGCTTGACCAACATGGAGAAACCCTGTCTCTACTAAAAATACAAAATTAACTAGGCGTGGTGGCACATGCCTGTAATCCCAGCTACTCGGGAGGCTGAGGCAGTAGAATCACTTGAACCCGGGAGGCAGAGGTTGCAGTGAGCCGATATTGCGCCACTGCACTCCAGCCTGGGTGACAGAGCGAGACTCCATCTCAAAAAAAAAAAAAAAAAAGAGGCCGGGCGCGGTGGCTCAAGCCTGTAATCCCAGCACTTTGGGAGGCCGAGACGGGCGGATCACGAGGTCAGGAGATCGAGACCATCCTGGCTAACACAGTGAAACCCCGTCTCTACTAAAAATACAAAAAACTAGCCGGGCGTGGTGGCGGGTGCCTGTAGTCCCAGCTACTCGGGAGGCTGAGGCCGGAGAATGGCGTAAACCCGGGAGGCGGAGCTTGCAGTGAGCTGAGATCCAGCCACTGCACTCCAGCCTGGGCGGCAGAGCGAGACTCCGTCTCAAAAAAAAAAAAAAAAAAAAGAGGCCAGGCTCAGTGGCTCATGCCTGTAATCCCAACACTTTTGGAGGCCAAGTCAGAAAGATCGCTTCAGCCCAGGAGTTTGAGACCAGCGTGGGCAACATCGCAAGACCCCATCTCTAAAACTCTTTAAAAAAAATTTAGCTGGATGTGGTGGCACATACCTGTGGTCTCAGCTACTCGGAAGACTGAGGTGGGAGGATCCCTTGAGCCCAGGAGTTAGAGGCTGCAGTCAGCTGTGATCATGTCACTGCACTTAGCATGGCTCACAAAGCAACACTCTGTCTCGAAACAAAGAAACATACAAGGTAATGATATAGTGATAACAGTAATATCTCAAATATAATCTACATTCTCCTTCCTCCACTTGTGCCAAAAGTATTCTTTTTTCTTTTTTTGAGACAGAGTCTAGCTCTGTCACCCAGGCTGGAGTGCAATGGCTTCATCTTGGCTCACTGCAACTTCTGTCTCCCGGATTCTGCTGCCTCAGCCTCCAAAGTGGCTGGGATTACAGGCACCTGCCATCATGCCCAGCTAATTTTTATATTTTTGGTAGCGGGGTTTTCACCATGTTGCCCAGGCTGGTCTTGAACTGCCGACCACAGGTGATCCACCTGATGTGGCCTCCCAAAGTACTGGGATTACAGGCGTGAGCCACTGTGCCTGACGCAAAAAAATATTCTTTTTTTTTTTTTTGAGATGGTCTCACTACCTTGCCCAGGCTGGACTCAAACTCCTGGTCTCAAGCGATTCTCCCACCTCAACCTCCCAAGTAGCTGGGACTCCAGGCATATGGCACTGTGCCCAGCTCATCTTTATTGCTTTTTGTTTTGTTAAATCCAAGAGCCAGTCAAGGTTTGCTTGTTGCATTTAATTGTCATGTCTCTTAAGACTCCTAAGAAGAATTTCCTCACTTGCATTTTATTGCCTCCCATTACAATGATTCTCCTGCCTCAGCTCCTGCAAGTAGCTGGGACTTACAGGCCCACGCCACCATGCCTAGCTAAATTTTTTGTAGAAACAGGGTTTGGCCATGTTGCCCAGGCTGCTCTCAAACTCCTGAGTTCAACCGATCTACGTGCCTCTGCCTCCCAAAGTGCTAGGATTACAGGTGTGAGCCACCATGTCTAGCCAGGTACAAATATTTTTGTAAGATTACAACCCAGGTGACATTGTTACTCCCTGTTGCACTATATCCGGTTTATAATTTTAAGAAATTTAGCCTTTAGCTGCTACGTTTCAGGAGCAGTCTTCCAGATCAAAAATACCTTCAGCTGAGTGTGGTGCCTCACGCCTTTACTCCCAGCACTTTGGGAAGCCAAGACAGGATAATGGCTTGAGCCCAGGACTTTTGAGATCACCCTGAGTGACAGCAAGACCCTGTCTCGAAAAGAAAAAATATATACTCAAATACTTTTCATTTCTCAATTGTTTTTTTTCTTCCAGACTCGTAAAACAGCTAGTTGGCTGGCAGCAGAGCTCTCAAAAGAAGGCCACCAGGTGGCTCTGCTGAGTGGGGAGATGATGGTGGAGCAGAGGGCTGCGGTGATTGAGCGCTTCCGAGAGGGCAAAGAGAAGGTTCTGGTGACCACCAACGTGTGTGCCCGCGGTGAGCAGAGGATGTGTCCCACCTGGTCTGCCAGGCTCGGGGTCCCAGGCCCAGTTAGAGCCAGAAATCCTTGTATACAGGAAAGTTGTATGGTCTCAGGGAGATCGGTGTGGCTGGTGACAATATTCCTTTCTAGGAGAGACTGTTTGCATTTCCCTCGGGTGATAAGAACTCACACATGCTGGGCACGGTGGCTCACACCTGCAATCCCAAGGCAGGAGAATTACTTGAACCCTGGAGATGGAGGTTGCAGTGAGCCGAGATTGTGCCATTGCACTCTATCCTGGGTGACAGAGTGAGAATCCGTCTCCAAAAAAAAAAACGAAGAGGCCAGGCGCAGTGGCTCACGCCTATAATCCCAGCACTTTGGGAGGCCGAGGTGGGCAAATCACCTGAGGTCAGGAATTCGAGACCAGCCTGACCAATATGATGAAACTCCATCTCTAGTAAAAATACAAAAATTAGCCAGACGTGGTGGCATGCGCCTGTAATCCCAGCTACTCGGGAGGCTGAGACAGAGAATTGCTTGAACCCGGGAGATGGAGGTTGCGGTGAGCAAGATCACGCCATTGCACTCCAGCCTGGGCAACAAGAGCGAAACTCCATCTCAAAAATTAAAAAAGAAAGAAAAAGAACTCTCACAGAAGCCAGGAGTCCTGACTTGGTGGAAGGAAATGTACAGGCATCTGAGTGGTAGAGAACAGAGCCTGCTCTTCCGGGGGCGCGCATCTCCAGAACATTGTGTCTCCCAGAGACACAATCTCCCTGATTGATTTCATGATTTTGTTGGCACCTGCCAAAGTTCTCTTCTTTTCCTCTGGGTTCTGCTGCCTGCCTATATGTGCCCTCTCTTGTACCCAACTCCCAGAGTTGGCCTGTCCCAAATTCTTTCCCTCTATCCAAAGTTGGTATGCATTGACCTACCTGTGGACAACAGTGATTTCTGTCTCCTGTCCTTAGTCCTCTCAGCCTCCATCTCTTCTTCCCATAGGCATCGATGTTGAACAAGTGTCTGTCGTTATCAACTTTGATCTTCCCGTGGACAAGGACGGGAACCCTGACAACGAGACCTACCTGCACCGGATCGGGCGCACAGGCCGCTTTGGCAAGAGGGGCCTGGCAGTGAACATGGTGGACAGCAAGCACAGCATGAACATCCTGAACAGAATCCAGGAGCATTTTAGTGAGTCCCGGGGAGGGTCCTGTGTCTGGTGCCCTTAACTAAGGGGGGCGGGGTGGGGAAAGGGGTAGGATCTTCTGTAGCCCCGAGAGAGGCTCTGTCCCTGGCACACTCCCCTCCTTTCTGACCATATGGCAGTTCTCAGGGCCACACCTGGAGACTTCAGGACCCAAGGACTCCAAGGACAGCTCCCCCATGACCGGGCTTCGGGGCATGGGGCTCTGACTGTTGCTGTCAGTGACTAGGGGCCCTGCTGCCCCCTGCTCAGGCACCCGGAGCCTTTGGGGATGAATGAATGATTGCTGTGGCCCAGGGTGGGGCACATTCCTGGGCACGGTAGAGACCTGTGTATTTTTCCCCCAGATAAGAAGATAGAACGATTGGACACGGATGATTTGGATGAGATTGAGAAAATAGCCAACTGAGAAGCTCCACCAGCCACTGGTGCCAGCCCTGACACTGCCCCTGCACGGGAGACAAGTGCGTTCAGGGCACAGCCCCCAACATCACCCCAAGGACAACGGCATGAGTAGAGAGAAACTACCTACCTCACTTCAAATTATGTTTGGACTTGACAAAAATGTGTGCAAATGACGGGGGGCAGTAGAAGGAAAAATTTGCATTTTGGAAAATTGGGTCCTTTCCCCACTTTTTTAAAAGCCACATTTCCCCTATCTTTATAATAATCTGGTCACATTGGCAGTCACTGGCCCCAAGACCCCCTTCAGATTTTGGCTAGGCATCGTGGAACCAGCTCCAGCCCTTGAAGAAATGGTAGACATGCAGGTTGTGCGGAGGAGGCTGAGTGGAAAATGGTGTGAGCCTCACCGCCATGGATTGAACGAGGGAAGCGGCAGCAGAGGAGGCCAGAGCTGCCCCCTCCCTGTCTCTTCACTGGACCCTTCACATGTGTTTCTCTTGCCCTTGGGCCGTCTTCCTTCTCCTGAAATCCAGAGACTTTCTTGCTTATCCCTTCTCCCTTTCACTTCTGTTCTCTGCTGCAGAAAGTAGCCTTGCGTATCCCTGATGAGCAGCTCAGCTACTTTGTAAACTTCAGATTTGGAGAGAAACATGGAAGTCAGTGAATCCTGACCTCTTGAGAGAGAGTGACCTGGCAAGGGCCGATGAAGGGGCTGGGCCTGGGCTTGGCTTCTCTTCCTTCTCTCAGTTGCTCCCTCTGCTTAGGCCCCTGGTACTCAGTTGCGGCAGCCGGGAGACCCCAGGTGAGTTTGTGAGCACACATGTAGTTGGTTCTTACCCCCGGGTGTCACACTGGGCCGGGAGCTGAACAAGAGTTTGGAACGGAAGTTATGACCAAGGGAATACTCTGATTATGCTGCTCATTTATAATAGTGGACATTATGAAGAGCTCTGATTCCTACATAATATGAATAAGGATGAATAGGCCGGGCGTGGTGGCTCATGCCTGTAATCCCAGCACTTTGGGAGGCTGAGGCGGGTGGATCGGTTGAGCTCAGGAGTTCGGGACCAGCCTGGCCAACATGATGAAACCCCGTCTCTACCAAAGATAGAAAAAATGTAGCTGGGCGTGGTGGCGCACGCCTGTAGTCCCAGCTACTCGGGAGGCTGAGGTAGGAGGATCGCTGAAGCCTGGGTAGAGGCTGCTGTGAGCTGAGATGGCGCCACTGCACTCCAGCCTGGGTAACAGAGTGAGACCCTGACTCAATAAATAAATAAGGATGGATAAATTATAGCTGTATGCATCATTCATTATGCTAAGACATTTTAAAGTAATTATGAGAAATGCTCTACTAATCATGATTTGTTTTTATTTGTATTTTTCCGCTTATTAGACAAATATATACTCATTTTAAAAAGGCGTGTGTGTATATAAAGTGAGAGTGCTCTCTATCCCTACTCCTCTGGGATCCTGATTCCTGGCAGCTTGGTGACTATTCTACCATATTGCCTTTTATTTGCGTAAACCCATTTTTCTTTTACAAAAATGGGAACATTCTATTCACACTACTGTGCAACCTGCTTTCACTGATCAGCATGTGTCAGACATGTTGAAGGTCCAATACACACACATCTTCCTTGCCCTGGAAACACCATCCACCGTCCTTTCAGCATGTAGCTGTCCCAGCATTTATCTCCTGGTTCCTCTAGTGACAGGCATGGGGGATTTCCAGTACATGGCTCTTACCCACATTACTACAATGAACTTTTTTTTTTTTTTGAGACAGAGTGTCACTCTGGCCTGGAGTGCAGTGGCGTGATCTTGGCCCACTGCAACCTCTGCTCCCAGCTTCAAGCAATTCTCTTGCCTCAGCCTCCCAAGTAGCTGGGATTACAGGCGCATGCCACCATGCCTGGCTAATTTTTATATTTTCAGTAGAGACGGGGTTTCGCCATGTTGGCCAGGCTGGTCTCGAACTGACCTCAAATGATCTGCCTGCCTCTCTTGGCCTCCCAGAGTGCTAGGATTGTAGGTGTGTGCCATCACGCCCGGCTGAACATCTTTTTTTTTTTTTTTGAGATGGAGTCTCACTCTCTCGCCCAGGCTGGAATGCCGTGGTGTGATCTTGGCTCACTGCAACCTCCACTTCCCAGGTTCAAGCCATTCTCCTGCCTTAGCCTCCTGAGTAGCTGGGATTGCAGGTGCCCGCCACCACGCCCGGGTATTTTTGTATTTTTAGTAGAGACGGGGTTTCACCATGTTGGTCAGACTGGTCTCAAACTCCTGACCTCGTGATCCGCCCACCTCAGTCTCCAAAAGTGCTGGGATTACAGGTGTGAGCTACTGCGCCTGGCCTGAACATCTTTTTAAAAAAGATTTATTTTTGTAGAGATGGAGCCTCACTGTGTTGCCCAGTCCAGTCTCAAACTACTGGGCTCAAGCGATCCTCCTACCTCAGCCTCCCAAGTAGTTGGGATTGTAGGCATGAGCCCTTAACCCAGCCTGAACTTCTTTGTTCTTTTTTTTTTTTTTTTTTTGAGACCAGCTCTCACTTTTGTCACCCAGGCTGGAATACAGTGACATGATCTCAGTTCACTGCAACCTCGAGCCAGTCTCAGGTGACCCTCCTGCCTCACCCCTCCAAGTAGATGGGATTTTAGGCCTGCACCACCACACCCAGCTAATTTTTGTAGAGATGGGGTCTCACCATGCTGTCCAGGCTGGTTTTGAACTCCTGAGCTTAAGCAGTCTGCCCACCTGGGCCTCCCAAAGTGCTGGGATTACAGGCATGAGCCACTGTGCCCAACCTCTTATTTTTGAGCGTTTGGTGAAAATCACTTCAGGCTATTATTCCTGGAAGTAGAATTGTTGGGTCAAAGAGTAGGGACATTTAAATTTTTAATTCATTGCCATTTACACTTGCCAAAAGGTTTTTAGCAATTTATGTTACTGTGATACAAAAATACATATTATCTTACATGGTTGCCAACACTATAATCAATGTTTAAAACTTTGCCAATAGATTATGTCATTGTTTTTTCGATTTTGACTTAGTGAGGCTTGGCAAATATTCAGTTTCTTGGAAAATCTTTTCTGTTGGGGAGCTGCCCATTCTTGTCTCACTACTTTATTATTACTATTATTATTATTATGAGACGGAGTTTCGCTCTCGTTGCCTGGGCTGGAGTGCAGTGGTGCGATTTTGGCTCACTGCAACCTCTGTCTCTCGGGCCCAAGTGATTCTCCTGCCTCAGTCTCCCAAGTAACTGGGATTACAGGCATTTGCCACCACGCTGGGCTAATTTTGTATTTTTAGTAGAGATGGGGTTTCACCATGTTGACCAGGCTGGTCTCAGACTCCTGACCTCATGACCCACCCACCTCAGCCTCCCAAAGTGCTGGGGTTACAGGCGTGAGCCACCGTGTCTGGCCTAAGTGTACTCAAGCCTTAGGTAAGGTTTATTTCTGTTTATAGCAAAGATAGCTGAGATGTCAAACTCTTCCCTTTCATGGTCTCCAGTGCGGTGCCTGTGGTAACAGCGTTTCACAGGAAGCACCGTGGAGACGCAGCCCAGGGGACTGCCATGGCCCCACGAGGGGGCAGCGTCTCTTCCCTCTCTGGTCCCCTTTACCCATTCCATGACAAATGGTGGGCACAAAAAAGATATTGCAGGAAGGCCCTCGGTGATTCACTTCATATGTTTATGTATTGGTTGAATTATTTTTGTAATTTTAAAAAAGGAAAGGCAAAGTCGTTTTATAGGGAGGCCGGATGGAACTGGGCGCCCTGAGTGCAGATGCCATATGTTTCTTCTGCTTCACAGGCTTCCCCTGGAGAGAAGCAGGCTGCCAGAGAGCCTGTGCTGTTCTCAGCAGCACAAACAGTCGCTAGAGGAAAGATGTTAATTCCACACTCTGAGGACCAGGCTGGCCCACGTACATACTGCTCCGCAGCCTCACAGAGGCGGGAGAGGGGGACCTCCTCTTGGATTTTGTGGGTTGGTTGTTACCCAGGCATAGACTTGCTGCAGGAGCTGTGATTTTTTTTCACAAGAGTAGTGAGAAGGCGCATTGATTCTTAATTCACACTCAAAAGGGAATACTTTTATTTTTTAAAATGTAGTTTCAGTATTTTACCTTCCCTTTGCCTAGCAAGGAATGATGCATCTGACCTTGCCAGTCACAGAAGGTACTTCCTTGTCTGCTGCCTGTGGATAGGTAAAATACCTTTTTTTTTTTTTTGAGATGGAGTCTTACTCTGTTGCTCAGGCTGGAGTGCAGTGGCTTGATCTCAGCTCACCACAACCTATACCTCCCAGGTTCAAGCAATTCTCTGCCTCAGTCTCCCAAGTAGCTGGGATCACAGCCGCCCGCCACCACGCCCGGCTAATTTTTTTGTGTTTTTAGTAGAGATGGGGTTTCACCATCTTGGCCAGGCTGGTCTTGAACTCCTGACCTTGTGATCCACCCACCTCAGCCCCCCAAAATGCTGGGATTACAGACATAAGCCACCGTGCCTGGCCATAAAATATTTAAAAAAATTTTTTTTAGCTGGGCTCCAGCTGCTCCGGAGGCTGAGGTGGGAGGATCACTTGAATCCAGGAGTTTTTGAGGCTGCAGTGAGCTCTGCACCAGTCTGGGTGATAGGAGACCCTGTCTCTTAAAAAAAAAAAAAAAAGGCCCGGGCGCAGTGGCTCACGCCTGTAATCCCAACACTTTGGGAGGCTGACACTGGCAAATGACGAGGTCAGAAGATCCTGACCATCCTGGTGAACATGGTCTCTACTAAAAATACAAAAAAATTAGCCAGGTGTCGTGGCAGGCACATGCAGTCCCAGCTACTCGGGAGGCTGAGGCAGGAGAATGGCGTGAACCCGGGAGGCAGAACTTACAATCAGCCGAGATTCCCACCACTGCACTCCAGCCTGGGCGACAGTGAGAATCAGTCTCAAAAAAAAAAAAAAAAGTGGCCAGTCACAGTGGCTCACGCCTGTAATCCCAGCACTTTGGGAGGCCGAGGCAGGCAGATCACCAGAGGTCTGGAGTTCAAGACCAGCCTGACCAACATGGAGAAAATCTGTCTCTACTAAAAATATACAATTAGCTGGGTATGGTGGTGCTTGCCTGTAATCCCAGCTACTCGGGAGGCTGAAGCAGGAGAATCACTTGAACCCGGGAGGTGGAGGTTGGGATGAGCCGAGATCGGGCCATTGCACTCCAGCTTGGGCGACTAGAGTGAAACCCCATCTCAAATTAAAAAAAAAAAAAAAAGAAAAAGAAAAATTACAAACATGCATGCATTCATGAGAGGGCACTGGCATCTCTGAAAAGCTCAGTGGTGGCTGTCCTCAGAGAGAGGTGACAGTGGGGTACGCTGCACTAGAACCACTTCCTTGGTATCCTTGCTGGGTAAAAACAACACAGTGCTTGGCCAACAGGAAATTTTAAAAAGACGGGATTATGTGGGACTCTGTATTCTGGAGGTCTGGCACTTGGTGTGCTCGCCGACCAATTGCAGCATAAGGCAGTCAGTTTTGAGGGATATGCAGGACAAGAAACAGATCTTGGCAGGTTCATAGACAGGCTGTGGTACACACTGTCTTCCACTGGGCCTTAAGACTCAGCTGGGGCCAGGCACAGTGGCTCACACCTGTAATCCCAGCACTTTAGGAGGCTGAGGCGAGTGGATCACCTGAGGTCAGGAGTCTGAGACCAGCTTGGCCAGCATGGCGAAACCCTGTCTCTGCTACACTTGATCTTAGCCAAAAGCCGAGAAGCGATACCTGTCTCTACTAAAAGTACAAAAATTAGCCAGGCGTGGTAGCAGGCGCCTGTAATCCCAGCTACTCAGGAGGCTGAGGAGAATCACTTGAACCTGGGAGATGGAAGTTGCAGTGAGCCGAGATAGCACCACTGCACTCCAGCCTGGGCAACAGAGCAAGACTCTTGTCTCAATAAATAAATAAATCAAATAAAAAAAAATGGGGGTTGCCTGTGGCATGGTGGAAATTGGGCTGTGGAGGCAGGGCTGTGCCAGAGGGGCAAACCGGACTTAGATGCACTTCCCTGAGAGGTGGGGATAGCCCAGCCTGTGGCCACCCAAATGCATCGGAGCCTGATGGAGACCTGGAGACATCATGTTGATAGAGGCCAAAGTGGTTACAGGACAGCCACTGCAAGGAGATGCTACCAGGAATTCTTTCCAATGAGTTCCTCTCTTGGAGGGAACTCAAGAGGCGACAATGAGCTGATTTTTAACCAAAATGCTTGTACCCGCTCAGACTTCAGTGTCTTGGAGAGCAGAGTCCAGGAATGAGGTGCCTGTTGTATGAGGGGGCGGGGAGGGTGTCTGGAAGTCATCTCGCTCCTCCCATATCCCCCAGCGTTCTCAGCTATTATCAGTCACAGCTACCCTATGAGAGCTGCCTTCTTCCCACCATCATGCCCATTTCAGAACAATGAAGGACTAGACAGTTTTTTGCTCCTTTTAATTCAGAACGAGAAAGGGAAGGAAATAAACAAGTTTGTTTAAATTACTATTGCAGAAAAGATCTGGCTGGATGCTGGGACCTACCTCTTCCAGGATGGGGATTCATGATTTAATTTCTTTTTGAGACAGGGTCTTGCTCTGTCGCCCAGGCTGGAGTGCAGTGGCACAATCTCGGCTCACTGCAACCTTTGCCTCTCGGGTTCAAGGGATTCTCCTGCCTCAGCCTTCCAAGTAGCTGGGATTACAGGAGCGCACCACTGCGCCTGGCTAATTTGTGTGTGTGTGTGTATATATATATGTGTATATATATATGTTTTTTTTTTTTTTGGTAGAGACGGGGTTTCACCATGTTGGCCAGGCTGATCTGGAACTCCTGACCTTAGTATAAAGTACTCCGCCCGCCTCGGCCTCCCAAAGTGCTGGGATGACAGGTGTGAGCCACCATGCCTGGCGGGATTCATGATTTAAAGCAATAGCAAAAGAAAAAAGAAATAAATTATTCTGCTCAATACTGTTTGGCATAATTGCATTTTCATCTTTTCAACACTCAAAACAGCCTCTTCAGGAAGCACTGAGATGGGAGTGACAAAACTGGCTGGGGCCTAGCTCTCTAAAACGGTGGGGGAGGGGGGGCGCCCTGAGAGAGGCATTCTAGCCTCACCCCAATCACCCCTATTTTTACTCTTCCTACTTTCGGAATTGGAAAGAACGACACTCGAGCTAGGTTCGAATATATTAACTTTCAGGGCCCACTGCCCATCCCAACCCTCCCCTAACAAAGTCCCCTGCCGGTCCCTGTTCCCCCAGCCAGCTGCAGGAACCTACCAACAGCCAGGAGGCTGCCTGGTGGTGTCAACTAAAAAGAGGGAGCGTCTGCGCCGTCACTGTTGGGGAGGGGGCTCTATTAGTGGTTTGAGAGCTTCACAGAAGCCTTCCCCCTCCTAAACCTCCCCAGCCTCCAAGGGGGAGAATTCCACCAGCAGCCCCGCTAGGAACCTAAGCTGGGTTCAGCCATGCAAGCAGCTTCCAGGTGGAACCCCGGCCGTGAGCTTCCCAGCCCTTCTGAAGTGGGAGATGGAGAGCAGGGTGGAGGGAGGCGGCCTGCAGCGTGTAAGTCTCCTCTTCCCTGGCCGGCTCCGGGCTGCGGGCTCTGCCAGCTCAGAATTTGCAGAGAATCTGCAGGTCGACCACCCTCGGCAGCTTCAGCTTAACCAAAGTATCAGCCCCAGGCTAACTCTTCCCCAGGCAAGAGGCTATGGGTGGAGGAGGAGGTGCATGCAACAGGCAGCTGGGCCCATCGCCAGCCTCCTTCTGCCGTGCAGCCCCCTCCCCAGAGCCCGCCGAAAACGGGGGGGGGAGGGGGAGGGGGAGGAGGCGTATGGATGGAATTGGGGACTGTGGACTGTTTTCCAGAGCAACAGGCTGGTGAGGCGGCCCCGGGCCCAGGGAGAGGCGCTGAGAAGGCTGCGGGTGAACGGGAGGGCAGAGGGCACACGTGAGAGCACCTTGCACTGGAGGGGACAGGGCTTCCTCGAGCCCTGCCGTCCCCTCCACCTGTCCGGAGTTCGGCCTGGGAGCACCCCACCCCGCAGGGGACGCCACTCCCGGCTTCCTGGAGACGCAGGCGGCCCTGGGGACGCGGCCGTCCCACAGCGCGGCCGAGGTGGGACTGGGGGTCCCGAGCCCTGGGCCCCGCAGCGACCGCTTTTCTTTGGTGGGTCTGCACGCACCCATCCGGGCAGGCGGGGAAAGGGGCCGGGCGGCCACCTCTCCTGACGCCCGCAGCGACTGCCCGTTCTCCTCCGGGTCTGGCCAGCGATGGAAACGCTCCTCCGGCCGAGCCTCAGGGAAGTGCTTCGCCGAGGCCTGCGCCATGCTCTCCTCCTCAGAAAGCGTGAAAGAAAACCCTAACCCAAAGCATGAGGGAGTGGGGATTGAGCGGCCGCCGGCCCGCCCCCGAAGGCCATTGATTGGAGGAGACTGGACACAGCGCCAGTTCTCCTTGAGTCGCATGATTGGCTGGGAGAAACAGAAGCTCCGCCCGACCGCAGCGCAGATTAGTGCCAGGCCCGGCCGGTCCCCAGTGTCTCGTGATTGGCAGGGCGCAGCGGACGCCCCCTGGGCTGCAGCATGATTGGTCCTGGGTTGCGGGTCCCGGGTCCCTGGTCGGAGCGCCGGCACCTAACAGATGGGCCGGGAAGGTCGCGGTGAGGCCCGGCTCAGTTGCCCCGGTAGACTTCGATCTTGCTGGCCTTGGCCAGCATATCGATGATATGGGCCTCGAAGTCCGCGTCGTGCACGCCAGTCTTCCTGAACTCGCCCGCGTACCGGTTGTTCTCCCAGTAGTGGTGCCAGTTGCCCCGGCTGTCGGCCCCGAACCCGTACACGTTCACCTGCGGGGAAGCGCAGCGCAGCGTC
This sequence comes from Macaca nemestrina, assembly GCF_043159975.1. Classification (NCBI taxonomy): domain Eukaryota; kingdom Metazoa; phylum Chordata; class Mammalia; order Primates; family Cercopithecidae; genus Macaca; species Macaca nemestrina. The sequence continues at coordinate 72,998,041 of NC_092142.1, read as the reverse complement.
ACCCCAGGCGGTGACCCAGAGAACAGCGCGGGGCGGGCTCGGGATGACAGAGAGGAGAGGGGAGCGGGAGGCTCCAGGGAGATGCGGGAGCCCCCAGGCCTGGCCTAAGAACATGGACTCACATGGGGACACCACCTTCCCTTTGCAGTTGTCCTTCCTCTGCAGCCCTTGCTAATTCCTTTTTTTTTTTTTTTTCTTTTTAAATGGAGTATTTTGATCAGCACCACTCAATGAAGCACTTGCCGGCAACGTGGGCGTGCTGGGCCTCAGCTCTTGCTCTTCGTGGCAGGGCAACCCTGGTCACTGGTTGAACGGGTTCTCTGAACGACTAAGCTCCATTTTTACACAAAGTAGGCCTGGGGCTCAGAGCTGGTGGGGGCAGCCGTCCAGATGGAATTCAACTACATACACTCTCCATTCTATTTATGTTTTGTCGTTGTTGTTTTCTTTTTCATTCTGTCACCCAGGCTAGAGTAAAATGCCGCTATCTCGGCTCACTGCAACCTACACCTCCTGGGTTCAAGTGATTCTCCTGCCTCAGCCTCCCGAGCAGCTGAGATTACAGGCGTGCCCCACCACGCCTGGCTAATTTTTTGTATTTTTACTAGAGATGGGGCTTCACCATGTTGGCCAGTTTGGTCTTGAACTCTTGACCTCAAGTAATCCACCCACCTCAGCCTCCCAAAGTGCTGGGATTACAGGCGTCAGCCACCACGGGGTCAATAACTTAACTTTTTAATGAAGAGATTTTGGATTTAGTACAATCATGAAAGCAGAAACATTTGGGAAAGGCATAGCTATACTTTATAGCCTAGAGATGGGGAAAACCAAGGCCACATGAATTCTGCCTACAGAAGCACATTCCTCTGTTAGCCTACTAAGACCTCAGAAGGCCTGCACTCCTCTGTTCCATGGGTTCCCACCACCCACACCACGGGCCTACCCACCTCATCACACACATGCAGGGCAAAGAAGAGCACCAGCATCCCCGTGGAAGGGTACCGCCCATGATGCTCTGTCCACCGGTCATGGATATACTTGAAGAAGGCTGGGTTGTAGATCTGGACCTGGGAGAAGAAGAGATGACAGGTACATGAGGGGTTTAGGGGCAGAGATTCAGGCTAGACTGAGCGGCTTCTACTTGTCTATGCCTGTCAGCAGACCTGTGCATGTGTCTCTTGAATCGTATGGCACCTACTGGGGTCAGGCATCTGGGCAGATGGGGACCCTGAGGTTCTGGAGGGGAACTGGAACACCTGAGCTACAGGACCAGGCGCACAGGCTGGGCCAGCACTGTTTCCACTGAGGTGGGGAGGAAGTGGGGAGCTTACCTTTTCTTTATCCACTCGAAGGAAGGACTTCACTGGGGCATAGGTGCTGTAAGCAAATAGAAAGAAATGTAACATTTCAGGCCGGGCGCGGTGGCTCATGCCTATAATCCCAGCACTTTGGGAGGCCGAGGCAGGTGGATTACCTCAGGCCAGGAGTTCGAGGCCAGCCTGACCAACATGGTGAAACCCCATCTCTACTAAAAAAAAAAAAACAAAATTAGCTGGGCTTGGTGGAGCACGGCTGTTATCCCAGCTACTTGGGAGGCTGAGGTTTCAGTGAGCCGAGATCACACCACTGCACTCCAGCCTGGGTGACAGAGTGAGACTCTGTCAAAAAAAAAAAAAAAAAAAAAAAAAAAAAGAGAGGAGGGGAAGGGAGAAAGGAAAGGAGAAGGGAAAGGAAGAAAAGATAACATTTCAGGTGGCCCCATGGCTCCTAGGGATGCCCCCCATGCCAGGCCTGAGCAATGTCAGCCCCACAACTTCCAGACTGCTCTGCTTCTGGACTGCTCTCCTGTGGCTTGTTCATCACTGCCATGCCTTGCTCCAAAGCCTTCAATGCTATCCATGGCATCCAAGATAAAATGGGGATGTTTTAGGCAAGCAATGGGGCCGTCCCTAGTCCAGCCCCAACCTTCTTCCCCTAGCTCTGTGCTCCAGTAGAGCTGGCAATCATCTCCAATCCACCATGTCTCTGCTCTCACCCCTGCTCTTGATCCACTCCCCTCAGGCTTCCCAGACCACACCTCCCTGTAGCCAGCCATGGCGCCCGTAACCTACATGCCCTTCTCTGAGTGTCTATGGTACTTCAACTCTACTGCACCCATTTTAGCCCTCAGGTCTCCCAAACATGAGATAATGAACATCCTAAAGTCAGGAAACTGTAACTCATTACTTCTGTGTTTATAAAATACATGGTGATGATACCCAAAAGGTAGAACACAAACCAAGTGTCCTTGAAGGATAAACAGATAAACAAAATGGGTATATCCCTACATTGGCATAGTATTCAGCCTTCAAAAAACAGGAAATTCTGACACATACTACAATATGGATGAACTATGAGGACATTATGCTAAGTAAAGTAAGTCAGACAAAAGGACAAATACTGTTATGATCCCACTTACATGAGGCATAAAGAACAGTCAAATCAGGCCGGGTGTGGTGGCTCACGCCTGTAATCCCAGCAATTTGGGAGGCCAAGTTGGGTGGATCACCTGAGGTCAGGAGTTCGAGACCAGCCTAGACAATGTGGTGAAACCCCGTCTCTAGTAAAAACACAAAAATTGGCCGGGCTCAGTGGCTCATGCCTGTAATCCCAGCACTTTGGGAGGCCGAGGCGGGCGGATCACAAGGTCAGGAGATCGAGACCACGCTGAAACCCCGTCTCCACTAAAAATACAAAAAATTAGCCGGGCGCGGTTGTGGGCGCCTGTAGTCCCAGCTACTCGGGAGGCTGAGGCAGGAGAATGGCGTGAACCCGGGAGGCAGAGCTTGCAGTGAGCCGAGATCGCGCCACTGCACTCCAGCCTGGGCGACAGAGCGAGACTCCGTCTCAAAAAAAAAAAAAAAAAAAAAAGAAGTTACCGGATTGTACACATTAAATAGGTGAGATGTATGGGATGTGAATCTTATCTTGATAAAGCTGCTAAAAAATATACTTTGTGAACTAGATTTCCCATGGTTCCCAACTATGATGGGATGACTGCCCCCAAAGAAAGTCCTCAGAAGGCAGAGCTTCCTCAGTCAGAAGCTATCACCCAGAAAGGAGACCAAAATCAGACGGTCTGGTCAGGCGTGGTGGCTTACGCCTCTAATCCCAGCACTGTGGGAGCCCGAGGTAGGAAGACCACCTGAGGTCAGGAGTTCGAGACCAGCCTGACCAACATGAAGAAACCTGTCTCTACCAAAAATACAAAATTAGCGGGGCGTGGTGGTGCATCCCTGTAATCCCAGCTACGCAGGAGGCTGAGGCAGGAGAATTGCTTGAACCCGGGAGGCGGATGTTGCAGTGAGCCAAGATGGCGCCACTGAACTCTGGCCTGGGCAACAAGAGTGAAATTCTGTCTTTAAAAAAAAAAAAAACAAAAAACAGATGGTCCTTCCTCATCTTTCCACCATCAGTATGCTACATGTCACCACGCAGAAGGTGACACAGAGCAAGCTGTGTCTTCAGCTCACTCGCCATCTTAGGCCCTCCCTTCTTATCAGCTCCTCTTGGCCAAAATATTCAATGAAAGGAATTCTACAATCTGACCCCTAGGAAGACTCTGCCCAAGGTGGTCCTGTCACCCATATTCTACCCAGGCCAGCAAGAGGCTCACAATCGGATCTGCCCCGTGGACAGGGCGCTGGCAATCCACAGAAGGTCCAGGGCCTTGAAGGGCACCAGCACGAAGCTGACGTTGGCGGGCAGGTTCTTGGCACTCTCAGGGTACATGAAATGGTGGGTGGTTCGGCTGCCAACATCCTGCTCAAAGCCCACGGTTGGCGCCTGATTCATCCTGCAGGGACAAGAGGGTGACATGAGAATCAACTGCCATGGAAACTGGTACAAGATTCTTAGAGGACAGTTCGAAGCCATCCATCAAAAATGCAAACGGGTGTATACTCCAACCAAGCAATTCCATTGCTAGAAATCTAACCTACAAAAATGGTTATGGCCAGGCATGGTGGCTCACGCCTGTAATCCCAGCACTTTGGGAGGCCAAGGTGGGCGGATCACGAGGTCAGGAGATCAAGACCATCCTGGCTAACACGGTGAAACCCCGTCTCTACTAAAAATACAAAAAATTAGTGGGCGTGCTAGCAGACGCCTGTAGTCCCAGCTACTCGGGAGGCTGAAGCAGAAGAATGGTGTGAACCTGAGAGGCAGAGCTTGCAGTGAGCCGAGATTGGGCCACTGCACTCCAGCCTGGGTGACAGAGTGAGACTCCATCTCAAAAAAAAAAAAATATGGTTACATAAGTGTGCAAAGATGTGTATGAGGATATTCACTGCAGAATTATTTACAATAGTAACACTAGAATCAATCAAACAGGCCGAGTGTCGTGGTTCACACCTGTAATCCCAGCACTTTGGGAGGCCAAGGTAGACGGACTGCTTTGAGGCCTGGAATTCGAGACCAGCCTTAGCCAACATGGTGAAACCCCATCTTTACTAGAGAAAAAAATACAAAATTAGCCTGGCATGGTGGCATATACCTTTAATCCCAGCAACCTGGGAAGCTGAGGCAGGAAATGTGCTTGAACCCTGAGGCAGAGACTGCAGTGAGCCGAGATCGCACCACTGCACTCCAGCCTGGGTGACAGAACAAGACTCTGTCTCCAAAAAAAAAGGTTACTCTCAGAGTAACTTTGGGGGCTTAACTCATTTTTTTTACTGTCTACATTTTTATTTATTTACTTTAACTTTTTTTTTTTTTTTTTTTTTTTTTTTTTGAGACGGAGTCTTGCTCTGTGCCCCAGGCTGGAGTGCAGTGGCGCGATCTCGGCTCACTGCAAGCTCCGCCTCCCAGGTTCACGCCATTCTCCTGCCTCAGCCTCCCGAGTAGCTGGGACTACAGGCGCCCGCCACCTCGCCCGGCTAATTTTCTTGTATTTTTAGTAGAGACAAGGTTTCACCGTGTTAGCCAGGATGGTCTCGATCTCCTGACCTCGTGATCCGCCCGTCTCGGCCTCCCAAAGTGCTGGGATTACAGGCTTGAGCCACCGCGCCCGGCCTACTTTAACTATTATTTTTGAGATAGGGTCTCACTCTGTTGCCCAGGCTGGAGTGCAGTGGTGCTATCTTGGCTCACTGCAACCTCTGCCTCTGCCTCCCAGGTTCAAGCAATTCTCCTTCCTCAGCTTCCTGAGTAGATGGGACTACAAGCATGTGCCAGCGCGCCCAGCTAATTCTTTGGTGTGTTTTTTTTTTTTTTTTTTGAGACGGAGTCTCGCCCTGTCGCCCAGGCTGGAGTCCAATGGTGTGATCTCAGCTTACTGCAACCTCCACCTCCCGGGTTCAAGGGATTCTCCTGCCTCAGCCTCCCGAGACCTCAAGTGATCTGCCTGCCTCAGCCTCCCAGACTGCTGGGATTACAAGCGTGACCCACCACACCCAGCCACTTTTGTATTTTTAGTAGAAAAGTGGTTTTGCCATGTTGGCCAGGCTGGTCTCAAACTCCTGGCCTCAGGCAATCTGCCTGCCTCGGCTTCCCAAAGTGCTGGGATTACAGCCCCGAGCCACCACACCCGGCCCTGTTTGTTTTTTAAGTCTCACTCTGTCACTCAGGCTGGAGTGCAATGCCATCATCATGGCTCACTGCAGTCTCGACCTCCTGGGTTCAATCAATCCTCCAGCTTTAGCCTCCTGAGCAGCTGGGACCACAGGCGTGCATCACCATGCCCGTTTTGTTTTCTGTTTTGTACAGATAGGGGTCTCACTATGTTGTCCAGGCTGGTCTCAATCTCCTGAACTCAAGCAACCCTCCTGCCTCAGCCTCCTGAGTAGCCGGGACAACAGGCAGATGACACCAGGCCTGGCCTTTTATAATTTTTAAAAGAAAGAACTTTTAAAGAACAGCCTTCCACAGCTTCCACCTTACTTGGCTGTTCTGCCTCTTTCCTATAAGATGGTGAAAGAAAGATAGGAAGTTCAAGCCTTCCCTCAGGCCCTGGGCTGGATGGAAGCCTCTGTCCTGCCACCTACTACCACCCTATTCCTGTCTGCCGCCTTAAGACCCTGTCTGCCCTTCCACTCCAAGGCCAAGAGAAACGTCCCAAGTTCTCACGGTCTGCCCTTGCTATCTCTCTGGTGATGTGCAATGTCCCCTCTCTTCTGCTGCTGTCTGGACAGAGGGGACATTGCTGTGGCTCCTGTCTAGAAACCCTCTCTGTGGGTATAATAAGCCAAGAAGGAGTCTCGCTCTGTCGCCCAGGCTGGAGTGCAGTGGCGTGATCTCGGCTCACTGCAAACTCTACCTCCTGGATTCACACCATTCTCCTGCCTCAGCCTCCCAAGTAGCTGGGACTACAGGTGCCCGCCACCGCGCCGGGCTAATTTTTTGTATTTTTAGTAGAGACAGGGTTTCACCATGGTCTCGATCTCGTGATCCGCCTGCCTCAGCCTCCCAAAGTGCTGGGATTACAGGCGTGAGCCACTGCACCCGGCCCCACTTCCTTTCAATTTATGCAAAATACAAGACAAGTAAAAACCAAAGCTCCCCTTTTTAGTATGCATCTTACGTAACAGGTGAACCAGGTTTAAATACAAACCTGTTGGTCTTTTTTTTCTGTTATGACTGTTTACCTTGTGGAATCATGACTACCAAGGCAGGGTGATCATAACCTGGCCCTCCACTAGGAGCACAGGGACCCAAGGAGGGAGGGAGCGCAGTCCCTAGGTGGCTCTCCCGGCTTTTTATGCCAGTTCTGTAAAACCAGCACAAACATTCCCTGTCCTTACAGTGGCTGGCAGCAGCTAGCTGGCCTGGGTGAGGACTTGCTGTGTTGCAGGGGCTGCCACGCTATCTTCATCAAGGACGGGACTGGGGAGGACAGTGGGCTGTGCTGTCCCCTTGCCCTGCTGGTCACATCGCTGTGCCCCCTACCTCTCATTTTCCCTTGAGGGTCTGGAGGGTGCTTTGGGGTTGGAGGTCTCAAAACCTAGAGGACATCTGTGTTCCTGACCACTTCGTTCTAGCTAGCTTCAAGCAGATACCTAGAATTTCTTCCAGAGAAACTAACATGCTCTGTCTCCAGAACAGGGATCTAGTTCCTGCCTCTCCCCCAAATTCATGTCTTTCAGTGAACTGCCCCTTTGAGCCCAGTCTTTAGGGTTTAGAGATCCTGTCTCCTAGAAGAGCCAAGAAGTATCTTTCCCACCCATGAATAACTCTTAACAGCTTGTGGGCTGCTGAACTCCCCACACAGGCATTGGGGTCCTACGGTCACACTGACGCAGTCTGGACCTGCCTCCTGCCAAGCACCATGGGGCCTGTGAGGAACAGAGCAGTTGGAGAGGAAGCCTTAACAGGGTATGTCAGAGCCAGAAGTGTGTCTCAGCTGCCCAGGATATGGCAGGGGTAAGGAGGAGGTGGAGGAATTGGGCTGGTGACACAGGCTGGCCGGGGCCTGGGTGGGGCAGGAGCTAGGATCAAGGTATGCTCTTTTTCTTCTCCCTTTTTTTTTTTTAAATAGAGATGGGGTTTCGCCATGTTGCCCAAGCTGGCTTCGAACTCCTGGGCTCAATCAGTCCTCTCGCCTCAGCCTCCCAAAGTAGTGGGATTACAGGCGTGAGCCACCGCGCCCAGCCAAGGTGTACACTTGAGAGGACCTAAGAAACAAACTTCATCTCACCAGAGATGGTGAGGCCAAGAGATTCTGCAGAGCACAGGGCTGCATCCAGCCCAGGCTGCCTTCTGAAGACCCACCTTCTACAGCGACTTGGCAGCCCGAGCTGTCATGAAGTCCCCATGGGACCTGTCAGCCAGGGTCACCCTGCCTCCAGGCTGGCCGTGCTACAGAGCCTGGCCTTCCCTCACTTCCCCTGTGGCTGGCCAGTCACCAGCTTCGAAATATCTGGGAATAAAGGGAGCAAGAGGTCCCAAAAGATGTTTCACAGCCTCCACAGGAAAGGGAAGGAACATGGCACTCTAACAGGGACGAGGTTTTGTTTCAAGGCTCTGATTCATCCTGGAGAAGCCACGCCCTGGAAAGGGGCCAGAGCAGGACAAGGAGGATGAGCTGCATCTCTGGGACTTGGGAACACGGCATTCTAGAAATCTATCTGTCCCTGGCTGCCTCCAGCAGCTAAAGAAGTATCCAGACCAGGGCGCAAGTGGGTGTGTACTCCCTGGTTAGGACCTGCTGTTGGCTGCCTAGTCTCCTTCACTCCTGCATGTATCTGTGGCACGCCTCCTGTCTAGAGGACACTGTTCTCGGAGTTGTGGATGGATCTGCAGGCCAACTGAGGCAAGATCAGCTTAACTGGACTTGAAGCGGTCCACAGGGCTCAGAGGACAAAGAGGAGGAGGGAATGGCAGCCAGGTGGGCGGGGCACAGGTGGATCAGGCCATCATCTTGCTGTAACTCAGTTCAGCCCTCCAGTGGGTCTTGCTTCCAGGACCATTGGTTCCAAACTTGGATATGCCTACAATTGGAGTCACCCCCAGTGCCATCTGTTGTTTTTGTTTTTGAGATAGGGTCTTGCTCTGTTGCCCAGGCTAGAGTGCAGTGGTGCCATCACAGCTCACCACAGCCTCAAACTCTTGGGCTCAAATGATCCTCCTGCCTTAGCCTCCCGAGTAGCTAGGACTACAGGCTCACACCAGCAAGCCCAGCTTATCCACTGCCAGCCAGTTCCTTAGACCAGCAGATGGCCAATTACTACCCAGGTCACCCCTTCCAGAAAGTGATTCTGGGGTCCACTCTATACCACCCCACTTCCTTACCTGGCTCCCGGGAGGAAGCATCTATAAATTTTTTTTTTTTTTTTGAGACAGTTTCTCCCTTGTTGCCCAGGCTGGAGTGCAATGGCATGATCTTGGCTCACTACAACCTCCGCCTCCTGGGTTCAGACGATTCTCCTGCCTCAGCCTCCTGAGTAGCTGGGATTATAGTTATACACCACCATGCCCGGCTAATTTTTGTATTTTTAGTAGAGATGGGATTTCACCATGTTCGCCAGGCTGGTCTTGAACTCCTGACCTTAGGTGATCTGCCTGCCTTGGCCTCCCAAAGTGCTGGGATTACAGGCGTGAGCTGCCGCGCCCAGCCTTATAAATTTCTTTCTGCAGCCCTGCCTGACAGTACCGGCCAGGAAACTTAGAGCCAGTCCTTTTGGGCCTGCAGGGCTTCCACCCAGGAGCTTCCTGACCATCACGTAGGTGCCTGCCCAGTGAAAGCTCAAACCTGATGCAGGTGCTTCAGGCAGCTGAGAGCACTGTCCTGGGCTTTCCGAGTGCCCAGAGCTGCATGGAAGTGACAGATCCCTCAATTCCCAACCTGGCCATGGTGTCTGGAAAGAGGAAAGGCCCCTCTAACACCAGTTCCCATCCCATCTCTCTCCCATTGGGGTATCAGCAGTTGGAGGATATGGATATCCTCAGGTGGTTCCAGGGTCCTGGACAGGGTCCAGTCCATCCTGCTCACCCTCCCACTTGCACCATTTCCCAACATAAGGAAGGTCTTACATGGAATGCTGAATGCCTCCGAGACATATTGCTGCCTTTGTGTTGCTATGGAGACAGTAACAGTTTCTAAGACAAAGCCCTTCCTTCTGCCTCCTGGGAAACCTGGTCTTTCTGCAATGCTCAGCCTAAGAGATGAGTGAAAACTGGGCATTGGCAGGATCTCGGTTCTTCAGGCTCTTCCTCCATCAAGGAGTTGGGTAGAAGGATCCCCACTGTGGCATTTCTTGTCCCCAGCCAAGTCAAGGGGGGACATCAGAAAACACAGGCTCTGGAGCAGAGCAAGCAGCCCATGTTCAGGTCGCGAGCCTGCCCCCGTTCCCTGTTCATGCCCAGGCCTTCGCTGCAGAGTCTCGGTCAGGACTGAACACCCTCCCAACTCTTCTCCCCTCCTCACGGCGGGGAATAGACGTCTTGGGAATGAATGAGCCCCAGAGTAAATACCAAACAGCTCCTTTTAGCACCCACAACATCTGCCTTCCGTGCATCTGCCAGAGAGAATCACCTGCTGCTGAGAAGCAGGATGCTAGCTGGGCTTGGGGCCCTCACTCGCTCAGCTGCTGAGGGGATGAGGAGGACAGGGCCGGCTTCTGATGGGAATTTTTGTTTTTGAGACAGTGTCTCAGTCTATTGCCCAGGCTGGAGTGAACTGGTACAATCATAGCTCACTGTAGCCTCGAACTCCTGGGTTCAAGCAATCCTCCTGCCTCAGCCACCCCAGTAGATGGGAATACAGACACACACCACAATGCCCAGCTAATCTTTAAAAATTTTTTGCAGACACAGGGTTTCGCCATGTTACCTAGGCTGGTCTCTAACTCCTGGGGCTCAAGCGATCCTCCCACCTCAGCCTCTCAAAGCACTGGAATTACAGGGATGAGCCACCGTGCCCGGCCTCTGGTGGGATTTTTCAGCAAACGTCAGCCAGGAATCTCATGTCAGCTGTTTCCAGAGGAATTCAGAGCATTGGAAACAGAGTGCAGGCCTCAAGCAAAGCTTAGATTTGGGATTCTGGCTCCCCATCCACCCCAAACAGGCAAAGGAGAGAGCTCGAAGCCTGCTATGAAAGATGCTAGGAGGCAGGGCCCCAGAGCACACTGGTAACTGGCAGCATGCACTCTGCCAGACATGGCAGAGGAGAGCAGTCCCCCTCCCGGAGGACCGTCCTGGACCCACCCTTGGGATCCGCAGGGGCTCACCTCATGATGAAGTTGTGTCCGTCCACGTCCTGCCCATAGCCAGAGCCCCGCAGGTTGCCGGAGTTCCCCACCACAGCACAGCGCCGGCACTGGTGGGGGTCCCGGAAGCGGTAGGGGTTCTCACCGGGCACTATTTGGAACAGCTTCTCCAGCACCTCGTTGGTGTTGTGTGATTTGAACTGGGGCTGCAGCATCTATGGAAGGGAGAGGAAGACGGAAAATGAGGAAGGGGAGAAGTGTGTGAAGAAGGAGGGGCCCCATCCTCCCCTCTTCTGCTCTCACTCTCCAGTGCCTGGGCACAGGCCTCTTTATCCAGGGCTCTTCCAGGGAACAGGGATTCTTTCCTCTGGGCAGTGAGGGTCTCTCCCTCTCTCAACGACAGCGAAGTCCCCAGTTGTGAGTGAGTCTCAACGTCCGGAGATTGGGTGCCCTGCTAGTCACGGGTGGCTCTGATGCACTAGAAAGGGCTCTGGATCAAGGTGCCTTTCACACATTCTCTGGGAACCTGCAGGCCTGGGCCACGGAACAGAGCAGCCTCCTTTAGGGGCTCCTTCCTAGTCAGCCTACAGGGGGCGCCCTCAGCACTCAGGCTGAGGACTGGGGTTGCAGAAGCCGCGTCTAGGGCAACAGTCCAGCCACTCCCTGAGCCCCCACCCAGGGAAGGGCAGAGAGGCTGATAATTCTTTCAGAGCCAGAATGGCTGGAATAAAACTGGTGTCCTGGTGTCCCCTCCTACCAGCGAGACCTGTACTAACCAGCTGGTGGTCAAAGACCATGAAACGAGGCAGCACCAATCAGATGCTTACGGGCCCAGCAGGTACCACACAGGAGTAACATGGTAGGTAAGGTCCACACCCAACAGATCTGAGCCCCGGCAAAGAAGGGCAACTTCAGCCAACTGTTGCCACGTGGGATCATGAGCCCAGAAGGGCCAAAGTTTCCCACTTTTCAAGAGACAATGAAAGTAAGGATTTTCTCCAGCCTGGGCGACAGAGCGAGACTCCGTCCCAAAAAAAAAAAAAAAAAAAAAAAAGAAAGTAAGGATTTCATATGAAATAAGAAAAATGAAATCCTGATTTTTCTTTTTTTTTTTTGAGATAGAGTTTCACTCTTGTTGCCCAGGCTGGAGTGCAATGGCACAATCTTGGCTCACCACAACCTCCGCATCCTGGATTCAAGCAATTCTCCTGCCTCGGCCTCCTGACTAGCTGGAATTACAGGCATGCGCCACCACACCCAGCTAATTTTGTATTTTTAGTAGACATGGGGTTTTTTCATATTGGTCAGGCTGGTCTCGAACTCCCGAACTCAGGTGATCCACCTGCTTTGGCCTCCCAAGGTGTGGGATTACTTTTACTCAAAAGTGTTGGAATTATTTTTACTCAAAAAAAAAAACCCACATAAAAATAAAATAAAACATTCTGTGGATGGAGCCATAACTCAATGGGTTTGTGGGTGAGCAGGGCCTGCTCAGGGGAGATGGGAGATTGATCTGTAGGGAGAGATTGACTCTGAGACGAGAATTCCTATATAAAAATTAGCCAGGTGTGGTGGTACGCGCCTGTAGTCCCAGCTACTCTGAAGCTGAGGTAGGAGGATCGCTTGAGCCTGGGGGGGGTCAAGGATGCAGTGAACCAAGACTGTGCCACTGCAAAGACAGTGAGAACCTGTATCAAAAAAAGCTGTCACAGTAAGAGCCCACGGGGCTCCTAGTGGCCCTAGCTCTGCAGACCCCGGTCCTTGGGCACTCTGATAGTCTGGGCTGGAAGGCATGTTCTGTGGCATCGTTCTGATAAGCCTGATCACATGAGCTCATCCCTCACAGCTTGGGAGCCTGCAGGGGCTCAGTGCTGACATGGTTCCACCCATGACATGTGTGGCAACCAGATGGCCTGCAGAGCCTGGGGAGTGACTCCAGAGCCTTGGGGCGAGGCAGAAGGAATTACAAGTAGCAGAAAAGTGATGACTGGAAAGACAGGGAGAACCCTCCAGCCCCACCCCTTCAACTCCCTTAGCCCCTGACGGTTCTTTACATTGCTTGTTTTTTTTTAACTCTAGAATCAGGCAACACTTTATTTTATAAAATAGATTAAGTCTTCCCTACACACCTTTCTTTTCTTTTTTTTGAGACAGAGTCTCACGTTGTTGCCCAGGCTGGAGTGCAGTGGCGTGATCTTGGCTCACTGCAACCTCTGCCTCCCAGGTTCAAGCGATTCTCCTGCCTCAGCCTCCTGAGTCGCTGGGCTTACAGGCGCCTGCCACCATGCCTGGCTAATTTTTTTTTTTAATTTTTAGTAGACGGGGTTTCAACATGTTGATCAGGCTGGTCTCAAACTCCTGACCTCGTAACCCGCCCAGCTTGGGCTCCCAAAGTGCTGGGATTACAGGCATGAGCCACCACGCCCAGCCTTCCCTACAAGGCTTTCTTATCCCAGCCCAGTAAAAAGTCTTCCAGCAATTGTAAAGAACCAAGCAAGAAGCTCTGTTATAATGGTATTTACAATTATTTCGGCTGGGCATAGTGGCTCATACCTGTAATCCCAGCACTTTGGAAGGCTGAGGCGGGAGGATCATCTGAGGTCAGGCGTTTGAGACCAGCCTGGCCAATACGGTGAAACCCCGTCTCTACTAAAAATACAAAAAAATTAGCTGAGGGTGGTGGCGCACGCCTGTAATTCCAGCTACTAGGGAGGCTGAGGCAGGAGAATCACTTGAACCTGCAGGCAGAAGTTACGGCACCACTGCACTCCAGCCTGGGTGACAGAATGAGACTCCATCTCAAAAAACAAACAAACAAACAAATAGAAAACAATTATTGTGAGTCAATGTTCATAAATTAGGATACTTAGTTTTAAAATCTGGATTTCTGGGTTTGCTTAAAAAAAAACCCAGATCCAGCCTTGTGCAGCAACAACTGCTGGGGCCAAGGGGTGGCTGCCTCCTTCCTCTGGGGCAGGCCCCCCATGGCTGTACTCCTCACTCCCACCTGCTCCCTGTGTCCGTGCTGCCTGCCTGGTCCAGGAGGCATTTCTGGCCTATGCTCAGGTCCTACAGGCACTGGAAAATACTAGTCCACTCCATCAGGTCAATGCTCGCTCTGCCCTTCAGTCATCTGTGATCCTATAAATGGCTTGGTCAAACAGGCATTACACTTTGTCAAGGCTCTGGGGGCCAGAAATCCAAGAGGGGGCCCTGAGTGGCTTTAAAACCGGGGACAGATCCCTGGAAGGGGGCAGCAACTCTTACCATCCACCACCTCTGGACATCCGGTGGAAGATCCATGTTCTCTCGGGTCCAGACGGGGGAAATGTTGCCATCAAAGTGGCTGTCAAACCAGTCGGAGGCACCAGTGTCACCCATGCAGCGGCGACAGGTGCAGCTCTTGCCCGAGAGCCCCTCCTTGCTAAGGCGCTGCAGGCCGGCATAGCCGGGCACCAGCTTCACCCGGTGTGTCCCACCCAGGGCCCCCGAGTCCAGGTAGGGCAGTGTGGCCATGCTGTGGTGCGAGTAAGTGAAGAGTAGGGACATGATGAATACCAGCAAGAAGGCCACAGAGAGGAACCACACCCGCAGGGAGCACTTCATGGTGCCAGCAGGTGGGTGGTGGTCACCGTGGCCACTCCTTTCCCAGCCCACTGAGGGGCCAGCCACAGTGTAGCCTGTCTATTCTGGCACCACATGCAAAGGGCATAGGGGCACGTGCTGTAGCAGGGGACAGTGGCAGGGGTCCCTTGCCACGCTCTCCCTCAATGTGGGGAGAACGCACGTTGGCAGGAGTGGCTGTCCTGTCCCTGAGTCAGGTGGGGCCCCTGCTTAGGGCTTCATCGGGTCTGTCACTAGCTGGGCCACAGAGGCTCTGCCTCTCCCGCCACCCTGGTGAGGGGGAGGTCAGTCCATCGCAGCCTTCTAGTCCCTTGGGATTGCTGGCTGCCAGCTCCAGGGGTCCCCCTCTTTGGCGGCTTGAAATAATCCAGTCTGGAGCAGTCGGGGTCCTTGTGGTTCATGAGCAGACAATGAGGCGGCCCCTCGTCCCTGGCAGCGGGGAAGCCCTAGAACTCCAATCACAAGAGAGAGCACATGGGCTTCAGGAGACCTGGGTTCCATGCACGTGTCCCACCTCGGCTGGCCCTCCTGGCCCAAAACCTCTGCCAGAGGAGGGAAGCCAAACCCCAGGCCTGAGAGGAGAAAAACGGGAAGGCTGTGAGTGCTGGAAAACTTCGCTGCAGAGATCGAGGTCCTTTTCGTGGTAGGTCCTGCCCTACTGCTTCCCATATGAGGTGCTGGGCCCTTCTCCTCGTGGTCTCAGCCCCAGCTGCAGTTGCATAGGGGTCGCAAAGCTCCTACTGTGGCTGTGGGGTCCTCTGGCGTTGGGAACAGCTGCCGTTCAGCGGGGAACTGTGTCCAATACCATCTGGGTCAGGCGAGCGTGTGCTGAGCTCCCCATCAGGGCCCAGGTCTCCTTCCTGGTACTGCTGGCCCAGGTTCAGCAGCTGCTCTGCCCATCCCTGCTCCCCGGGGCCAGCCTGTCCTGCTGTTAGCTCGCAGTAATCCTGACAGGTTCCCTTTCACATGTCGAGCGCCAGGCTGCCGCAGTGCGACCCTAAAATGGCAGAGAGGAGAAATAATGTGCAGATGAATCGCACGAGCATCAGGCTTTGTCCCAGCACCAGGCTTTGTCCCAACCCCACCCCAAGTCCCAGAGGGGACAAAGCTAGCAGCACAGGAGATGCCCACTTAATCAAAGGGTGGACATGACCAAGGGCTCTGTCCTCTAGTTGTACACATAGCATCACTCTGTGGGACTCCAGGGCCTGGAGGACTAGATTAACCCAGAGTTTTCACTTCTTAGCCAGAAGGTAAACAAGGAGTCAAGTGATTTTCCCTAAGCCACATGCTGGAAGTATCAGATTTAGAAGGTTCCTAGCCCAGCTATGTATAGTTAGTTTCAGGTGAAATGTCAGAGAAAACAGCCCAGGGAAGATCCCAGGGGACTATGGATGCTGACTGCCCCCACAGCGCTCTTTGGAGCCTGTCAGTGCCTGCAGAGGCCTCTCCCAGTCAGAAGGGAGGGCTGGCCGGTCTCTGACCGCCCCTCTTCTCTCGACTGTGGATTATCAATGAGGCATTGCTGGGTCCACTCAGTGAACCATGAACAGTCCTGTCAGCTCCGACGTTGGGGGAGAACCTGGCTGTGTCAGGAGGTGTGGCTGCTGGGCTTGGTCCTGCCCCCAGACAGCCCTGAGGGCAGTTGCCTACATCCATATGTACATTATGGACAAAGTGAATGCCAGGGTCCCGGGTAGCGCTGACAGCCTAAGGCCCCATGCTGTCCTTCCAGGCAAGAACAGGGAGAAGAGGCCACTTGTAGGCAGTTTGGGTCTCAGCCATAAGGAAAGGAGCTCGGATCCATGCCAGGTGCGAGGGAATCACAGCAGGTGAGAGGAACGCTGAGAAGGGAACCCCTGAGCACTGGCTCTGTGCCGTGGGAATCCTGCAAAGCTGGCTGCCTCGCCTCTCCCCAGCTCCCCTCCAAATCCGCCTAGCAGCGCTGCTGACCTAGCCCCTGGGCCTCTCAGCACAGCCCTGTTCCCGATCCTTGTTGAAGTCTCCAGCCCACTTTTGGGGTCTCCTGGCTGCTTCCAGCAGCTGCAGACAAGGCCTCTCAGGCTCTGTGTTCAAGAAACCTAGCTGCCCCTCCATCTGTGGCCACAAAGCCAGCAGGGAATGGAACGAACATATTGCAATAAGGACATTATTCTGGGTGGGAAAATGATGTTCACAAAAGTAGAGGAACTTACCTAAGATCACGACCTTGTGAATAGAGGTGACTTTGGGACAGGTCAGGGCACAGAAAGGCTGTGGCCTCCCTGAACCACCCAGGGCTCAGGGGTGAGGGAAGGAGATGTGGAGTTGGCTTCTCAGGGTCACAAGTGAAGCCCCGCCCACAGGCCTCACCAGGGCTCCTGGGTCTAATTCAGAGACCCCAGCAGTACTGGCTCAAAGGTGCTTCTTCCAATGTTCTGCTGTACCCATTTAGCAGATCCCACTCTAGTCATGGCCTTGTCTGAACAGACTGTAGACGGGAAGCCAGGTCCTTGTCTCCTCTCATTCTCCCTCTGCCTGCTGCATGCTCAGCATCTAAGGAAAGAACTCAAGTTCTTTCAGGGTTCCGCTCCCAGCTTCCTGTGACCTGAGGAGAGCCAGTCATGAGGCAGGTGGCCCTGGAAGGCAGTGACTTTGCAGTTGATGGGAGCAAGAGGTCCTGCCTGGGGAGACCTGGTTTCTGGCTAGGCAGTCCTGCAGTGGCCACTGAAGGCGGGGGTGGGCAAAGCTGGCACAGGAGGCTTCCAAAGGAAGCAACTCAATCAGAGGTCACTAACTCCTTGGGATGCTAGATCAACGCAGGGGGCACCTGATGGAATTGCACTGCCTGTTGGGGAGAGGAAAATCCCTGGTTTTGACAACATGTCTGGAAAGAGCAGAGAAGTAGAACATCTGGCAAAGGCCCTTGCTTTGGGAGCCCCAGGTCCAGGTGTTACTGCAAACTTAGGCTGCTCAGCTTGCTGTGGTGAGGGCAAATGGAGCAATGGGGAGGAGCTAAAAAAAAAAATCAGAGGCCCCTTACATGCACTAAAAATCCCAAAAGTGACCTGGCACTGACTCTCTCACAGTTCATTTCTACCTGTGCCTCTCAGCTGCCCACTGCGTCATGGGCTCGCTCCCCTTCACAGCTACTCAGATCATTCATGATAAGACCATGCGTACCTCGATATAAAGAGCTCAGAGAAGGCAGGCCTGGTGGCTCATGCCTGTAATCCCACCACTTTGGGAGACTGAGGCAGGTGGATCATCTGAGGTCAGGAGTTCAAGACCAGCCTAGCCAACATGGTGAAACCCCATCTCTACTAAAAATACAAAAATTCAGCCAGGCGTTGTGGTGGCCAACTATAATCCCAGCTATGCAGGAGGCTGAGGCAGGAGAATCACTTGAACCCAGGAGGCGGAGGTTGCAGTGAGCCGAGATCACACCATTGCACTCCAGCCTGGGTGACAAGAGCAAAACCCTGTCTCAAAAAAAAAAAAAAAAGCCCAGGCGTGGTGGCTTACGCCTGTAATTCTAGCACTTTTGGAGGCCGAGGTGGGTGGATCACCTGAGGTCGGGAGTTTGAGACCAGCCTGACCAACATGAAGAAATTCCATCTCTACTAAAAATACAAAATTAGCTGGGCATGGTGGCACATGCCTGTAATCCCAGCTACTCGGGAGGCTGAGGCAGGAGAATCGCTTGAACCCCAGAGGCGGAGATCGCGCCAATGCACTCCAGCCTGGGCAACAAGAGCGAAACTCTGTCTCAAAAAAAAAGAATGGATAAATTGTGGTGCATTTTGTGCCATAGAGTAAAACGAATGAACTCCAGTTTCAGACATTAACAGGGATGAATATGGCCAAAAAACTATTATATCGAGCAAAAAGAGTAGTCATGGATAAATGATCACAGCACGAATCCATGAAAAGCTAAAAAATATGCAAAGCTAAGCAAGACATTGTCTATGCCTCTCTGTAAAGATAATAATAGAGAAAATCAAGGAAACACCACAAAATTCAGGGAATTCCTCTGGAGGGAGAGGAGAGGTAGATGAAGTAAGGAGGGCTGAAGACGCTTCAGGAGTACTGCGTACCTCATAATGCAGGTGGTGGGTACAGAAGTATTTTTTTCTTTTGAGACGGAGTCTTGCTCTGTCACCAGGCTGGAGTGCAGTGGCATGATCTTGGCTCACTGCAGCCTCCACTTCCTGGGTTCAAACAATTCTCCTGTCTCAGCCTCCCGAGTAGCTGGGATTACAGGCGTGTGCCACCACATCCAGCTAATTTTTTGTATTTTTATTAGAGATGGGGTTTCACTATGTTGCCCAGGCTGGTCTCCAACTCCTGACCTCAGGTGATCCACCCGCCTCGGCCTCCCAAATCGCTGGGATTACAGGCGTGAGCCACTGCACCCGGCCATGGAGGAGTATTTCTTGTTTATTCTTTTTTTTTTTTTTTTTTTTTTTTTTTTTTTTTGAGACGGAGTCTCACGCTGTTGCCCAGGCTGGAGTGCAGTGGCGCGATCTCGGCTCACTGCAAGCTCCGCCTCCCGGGTTCCTGCCATTCTCCTGCCTCAGCCTCCTGAGTAGCTGGGACTACAGGCGCCCGCCACTGCGCCCGGCTAATTTTTTGTATTTTTAGTAGAGACGGGGTTTCACTGTGGTCTCGATCTCCTGACCTTGTGATCCGCCCGCCTCGGCCTCCCAAAGTGCTGGGATTACAGGCTTGAGCCACCGCGCCCGGCCTCTTGTTTATTCTTTAAAGAGCACAAACACGCTATATACTACTTTGAGTCTATGATGCATTTCATAGTAAAAATCTAAAATGCTTTTAGGTTAAAACATGTTTTATTAAAGGACTACTCTGGCTGTTGCGTAAGACTAGCAGGGAGACCAGAAAGGAACTGCTGCAATATCCCAGGTGGTGGAGGTGGTGAGAAATGGCTGGATGTACTCTGAAGGGCTTAACTAGTAGGGTAGTTGGAGGGTACAAGGAGGGGGCCCATGGGGAAAGGAAGAGGGGAACAGGGTGGGAAGAGGAAGACAGGAATCAGGGAGACATGGAGGCTGTGGCCTGAGCAACCTGGTGGATAGGGATGCCATTCACTATACAGAAAAGACAGAAAATTAATGGGTTTTGCTGAGAAAAAACAAAAGTTCTGGTTAAATTTAAAATGTCTTTTAGGCTGGGTGTGGTGGCTCATGTCTGTAATCCCAACATTTTGGGAAGCCAAGGCGGGAAGATCACTTGAGGTCAGGAGTTTGAGACCAGCCTGGGCAATACAGCAAGAACCCATCTCTACAAAAAAGTAAAAACACTGGGCATGGTGGCTCACGCCTGTAATCTCAGCACTTTGGGAGGCCAAGGTGGGCGGATCACGCGGTCTGGAGATTGAGACCTTCCTGGTCAGCATGGCAAAACCCCGTCTCTACTAAAAATACAAAAAATTAGCTGGGCGTGGTGGCGGGTGCCTGTAATCCCAGCTACTCGGGCAGCGGAGGCAGGAGAATTGCTTGAACCAGAGAGTCAGAGATTGCGTGAGCTGAGATCGCACCACTGCACTACAGCCTGGCAACAGAGTGAGACTGTGTCTCAAGCAAACAAACAAACAAGTAAAAACATTAGCTGGGCATGGTAGCACGTGCCTGTAGTCCTAGCTACTCAGGAGGCTGAAGTGTAAGGATCACTTGAGCCCAGGAGTTCAAGGTTGCAGTGAGCCGCGATTATGCCATGGCACTCCAAGATGGGTGACAGAGTGATACCCCAACTCAAAAAAAAAAAAAAAAAAAGGAAGTTTTTTAGACATTCACATGCAGATGGAAACAGGCAGTTGGACACACCTGTCTGAAGCTCATGGGTGAGGTCAGAGTTAGAGGGATATATTTGAGAGTCATCAGAGTACAGTTCATTTTTAAAACTATAGGACCAGAAGAAATGATCTAGGGAGGGTCTGTCACAGACAAGAGTAGGCAGCTCAGGACAGAGCCTGGGGTACTCTGCTGTCTAAAAGAGAAGCCAGGAAAGAAAAAGCCAGTGAGGTAAGAGGAAAAAACAGCCCTGCATCTGGGAAGCCAAGAGATGAAAGCTTCAAGAATGAAGGAGGAATTAACAGTGTCAAGTGTTTGAAAAAGTAAGGTGAGGACTGAGAATTGACCACTGGATGGAGGGCAGTGGTGACCTTCACAATGACTGATCCAGGGGTATTGCAAGGCTCAAGCACAGGAAAAGATGCTCAACGTCATTAATCATCAGGGAAATGCAAATCAAAACCATAATCAGATACCACTTCCTGCCCATCAGGGTGGCTGTTATTAACAAGACAGATAATAACCAGCGTTAGTAAGGACGCAGAGACATTGGAACCCTCAGACTTTGCTGGTGGGAATGTGAAATGGTGCAGTCACCTTGGGAAACAGTCTGGCAGTTCCTCAAAAGATTAAATGTCCAGTCACCATAACATATGACTCAGCAATTCCACTTCTAGGCATAAACTCAAGAGAAATAAAAACTTAGGTTCACATAAAAACTTGTACACATGGCTGGGCGCAGTGGCTCACGCCTGTAATCCCAGCACTTTGGGAGGCCAAGGTGGGTGGATCACTAGTTCAAGAGATCAAGACCATCTGGCCAACTTGGTGAAACCCCATCTCCATTAAAAATACAAAAATTAGCTGGGCGTAGTGGCAGTGCCTGTAGTCCCAGCTACTCAGGAGGCTGAGGCAGGAGAATCGCTTGAACTTCAGAGGCAGAGGTTGCAGTGAGCCGAGATCGCGCCACTGCACTCTAGCATGGTGACAGAGCGAGACTCCATCTCAAAAAAAAAAAAAAACAAACTTGTACACAGCATTATTCATGAGTGCCAACATGGAAACAACTCAAAGTTCCTTCAACCAATATATAAACAAAATGTGGTATATACGTACAAGGGAGTATTATTCAGATATAAAAAGGAATCAAATTCTGGTACGTGTTACAACATGGATGAACCTGAAAACCCCGTGCTAAGTGAAAGAAGCCAGGCACAGCCGGGCGCGGTGGCTCAAACCTGCAATCCCAGCACTTTGGGAGGCCGAGGCAGGTGGATCACGAGGTCAGGAGATTGAGACCATCCTGGTTAACACGGTGAAACCCCGTCTCTACTAAAAACACAAAAAATTACCCGGGCGTGGTGGCGGGCGCCTGTAGTCCCAGCTACTCAGGAGGCTGAGGCAGGAGAATGGCATGAACCCGGGAAGGCGGAGCTTGCAGTGAGCCGAGATCGCGCCACTGCACTCCAGCCTGAGCGACAGAGCAAGACTACGTCTTAAAAAAAAAAAAAGGAGCCAGGCACAAAAGGCCCCATGCTGGATGATTTATATAAAATGTACAGAATAGGCAAATCCATAGAGAAAGACAGTAGACTACCAGTTGCCAGGGGCTGGGGGATAGAGGAGAATGGGGAATGACTGCCTGTGGGCTGGAGTTTCCTTCTGGGGTAATGTTCTAAAATTGTTTGTGGTGAATAGGTTAAAAGCCACTGACAGCCAGGTGTGGTGGCTCACGCCTGTAATCCCGCCACTTGGGAGGCTGAGGCAGGAGACTCGAATGAACCTGGGAGGTAGAGGCTGTGGTGAGCCGAGATCGCGCCACTGCACTCCTGCCTGGGTGACAGAGTAAGACTCTGTCTCAAAAAAAAAAAAAAAAAAAAAAAAGGAATGGGATGTAAGAGTGGAATATGGAATGGGGTTCAGCTGAGAGATGGTCCAGAATGTGTGTACACTGATGGGAATGAATTATTAGAGGAGAAATTTATGATGCAGGAAAAAGAGGCAAACAGAGGAAAAAAGACCAGGAGCAGCAAGAGATGACAGCATCGAGCCTGGTCCTGGAGGGGCTTCGTGTGGGACAGGTGGCAAAGCCGAGCAAGCGGCACAGACAGTGAGGGTCCCTTTATTGTTGGGGTTGGAGATTTACAGAGAGACCAGGTGTGAAATAGTCTTCTAAAAGAGAAAGGGAGTAACTAGGGAAATTTAGGAGGTGGCTAGGCAACACTATGGCCTATTTTTTTTTTTTTTTTAATGGAGTCTCACTCGGTTGCCTAGGCTGGAGTACAGTGGCGCAATCTTGGCTCACTGCAACCTCTGCCTCCTGGGTTCAAGCAATTCTCCTACCCCAGCCTCCCAAGTAGCTGGGACTACAGGCCCACACCACCAAGCCCAGCTAATTTTTGTATTTTCAGCAGAGATGGGGTTTCGTTATGTTGGCTAGGTTGGTCTCAAACTCCTGACCTCAAGTGATCCACCCGCCTAGGCCTCCCAAGGTGCTGGGATTACAGGCGTGAGCCACTGTGCCAATCCTACAGTCTTCTAAGAAGTTTGTGGTCACAAATTTGGCAAATTTGGGGAGACCACTTATCAATAAACGTCCCCTGAATGGCTGATCCATGTCCAGGTAGCTGAGGCTGTCCAGAGCAACTGGCAGCCAGGATCCAGAGGTCAGGGGCAGCAAGGGCCTTGAAGACCCCATCTTCCATCCCCAGGAGATGCAGCCTTGAGCTACTGCCACCTCCCAGTACAGGGAACCTCAAAGGAGACCCTCACCAGCTCGCAGGTAAATGGAAGGATAAACAAAAGCACCGGATTGAGGAGCAAAGCAGAGAGTGCCCCAAAAGGAGAACAGCAGGGACTGTTTTGGAGGCTGTAGCAGCTTTAGAGCCAATTCTCGGTCAGATCCCAGGAGACAACCATCAACGAATTAACCTAATGAAGCAGAGGAGAGCACCACCTCAGACCAGCACAGTTGAATATAACCTTCTTGGTATGCAGAGAAAAGAAACGTCAAAATAAGGCACTGAGGCTGGGGGGATGGGTGCTGCTTGCCTCTGGGAGGGAGGGGAGAAGGACAAAAGATAAAGCCCCTCTTCACCCACTTACACACAGTCTGAGGACGTGTCCCAAAGCTCATTCTAAAGGCATTAAGCCACAACCTACTGCTCCAATGGCCCGATGCCTTATGAACCTCTGAGCATTTTCGGGGGATAGCCTCTCATTTAGTATGCGCAAGAGTCCCAGGACCAGCTGAACAAGGTCAGCCAGGCGGAAGTGAAGATGCTTTAATGCCACGGAAGTGAAGATGCTTTAACGCCACGCCAGGTCTGATGACTTCAAGCCCAGAGCTCCTTCCACAGCCCCCACTGCCTTCCCAAAGCATTCTTCCATTAACTGGGGTACAACCATCAAAAGATTCGCTGTGTCCCAGATCCCTGCCAGCCTAGCAATCCAGAACACTCCCTGCCTCCTGGGTGGGGGGCAGCACCCAAACCAGGCAGAAGGAGTTGAGGGGGGGCAGGTGGTCAGTTACCGAAAGCCCCTCCCTCCCCAACAACTCAAAAGCAGCAAGGCCTGTCCTTGACCTGTCTGAGAATGGGCCACTTCACCACCCTGCTTGGTTAACTGAAGTCACCCGCATTGCAACACCCTGGCATCAGCCTCTGGCACAGACCCCTCAGTGCTACCCTTGGGACTCAGGCCCTTTCCACTCACCAGCACCAAACCCTTGGGCAGTCACTTCCTTCCTGCAGGACATCCAGCCTTGACTTGATATCCAGCTGAAATCTCAGCTCTGGTACCTCCGATGCTGCCCAGAATTTGTAGTCAGAAACCCAGAAGGCAAGAGCTAACACCCTTCTTCAAACCAAGAACATAACTTTGGCTTTCAATGAAGTCCTAGAGAAATAAACTGTCAGTCTTCACTGGACAAGGATCGAGGCTGCACCCTAACAGCCTCTTCCTGTAGGAGATAGCTCAAAGAAACAAAAGAAAAGAAAGAAAAAATAAAGAAACAGCTTCTAAGAGGAGGAAGCTGGGCCCTGAGGCACAGGGAGGGGTGCGGCAGAGGAGTTGGGAGGAAGGGTGCCTTCAGATCCACCACGTGCTGCCTTGGGAGGGAGCCCCACTGTGTTTTGAGTCGGGGTGGGCAGGGAGAAATCCAGTATCTTGCTGTACCTATCTATACTAAGGCATAAAGTAACATGTAGAAAAACAGTTCTCAGCTGGGTGTGGTGGCTCACACCTATAATCCCAGCACTTTGGGAGACTGAGGCTGGAGGATCGCTTCAGTCCAGGGGTTGCAGCCTGGGCAATAGAGTGAGACCTCATCTCTATTTTATGAAAAAAGTTCAAACCACCTGTGTGGGGAAGACCAGGTCTCTCCACATTCTAGACAGCTTCCCACCTCCGGCGTCCTTTTTTTTTTGAGACGGAGTTTTGCTCTTATCGCCCACCGCACCCACCCAACCCTCACCACTTTTTCCCCCCTCCTGGTTTGGAAATTATACTCCTTTTTTTTTTTTTTAGAGATTAATCTTATATGTACATTTTCTTGATGAAGTCTTCAGTTTTTCAGTAATGCCATTCTCTTAACAAGGCAGAAATTTGGTGTGGCTTAACAATAAAATTCTCTATTCTTATTCTTCCATGGTAATGTGGTCAACAATTCCAGTTTTCCCTTAAAAAAAAAAAAAAGTTTGGCCAGGCGCGGTGGCTCAAGCCTGTAATCCCAGCACTTTGGGAGGCTGAGACGGGGAGATCACAAGGTCAGGAGATCGAGACCATCCTGGCTAACACGGTGAAACCCCGTCTCTACTAAAAAATACAAAAAACTAGCCGGGCGTGGTGGCAGGCATCTGTAGTCTCAGCTACTTGGGAGGCTGAGACAGGAGAATGGCGGGAACCCGGGAGGCGGAGCTTGCAGTGAGCTGAGATCTGGCCACTGCACTCCAGCCTGGGCGACAGAGCGAGACTCCGTCACAGAAAAAAAAAAAAAAAAAATTAAAAGCCCTTTAAGATCTGGTGTTTTTTTTTTTTTTTTCGTCTCTGTGTTTTGCCATCTGTAGCAGACACTGTTGGCTGCCTACCAGCGGCCACTCTCTTTTTCACTTGCCAACAGAATCCTGATTTGTTTGGGCAGCTAAGGACCCAGTGCTGGCAGATGATGCAAGACTGGCTAAAGCCAACCAGAGCCAACCACAGCAAGCCTGTCCCTTTTTCACCAGGAATTGGTTTGAGGATGGACAGGCTCAGGTCAATGAGACCCAAGGGAGTATCTGCTAGGGCCATCTTGGAAAGATTTTCCTTTCCAAATAAACAGCCGGGCACAGTGGCTCACGACTGTAATCGCTTTGGGAGGCTGAGGCAGGCAGATCACCTGAGGTCAGGAGTTTGAGACCAGCCTGGGCAACGTGGTGAAACCCCATCTCTACTAAAAATACAAAAATTAGCTGGGCTTGGGGGCAAGTGCTTGTAATCCCAGCTACTCAGGAGGCTAAGGCACAAGAGTCACTTTACCCAGGAGGTGGAAGTTGAAGTGGGCAGAGCGGAGATCACACCTTCCGGCCTGGATGACAGTGACTGCAACAACAACAACAACAACAACAAAGCAGCAGCAGCACATGAAAAGAAAGCTTCCTTTCTCCTAGGATCTCTGTGCCTTCCTGTCTGGGATGTCACAGGGTGATGATATAACGACTGGACCTATGGCAGCCATCTCACAATCATGAGAGACACCTTGCTCACGCCTGTAATCCCGGCACTTTGGGAGGCCGAGGCAGGCGGATCACCTGAGGTTAGGAGTTCGAGACCAGCCTGA
This sequence comes from Macaca nemestrina, assembly GCF_043159975.1. Lineage (NCBI taxonomy): Eukaryota > Metazoa > Chordata > Mammalia > Primates > Cercopithecidae > Macaca > Macaca nemestrina. The sequence continues at coordinate 72,972,128 of NC_092142.1, read as the reverse complement.
CCAACATGGAGAAACCCTGTCTCTACTAAAAATGCAAAATTAGGCTGGGCGCGGTGGCTCAAGCCTGTAATCCCAGCACTTTGGGAGGCCGAGGCGGGCGGATCACGAGGTCGGGAGATGGAGACCATCCTGGCTAACACGGTGAAACCCCGTCTCTACTAAAAAATACAAAAAACTAGCCAGGCGAGGTGGCGGGCGCCTGTAGTCCCAGCTACTCGGGAGGCTGCGGCAGGAGAATGGCGTGAACCCGGCAGGCGGAGGTTGCAGTGAACTGAGATCCGGCCACTGAACTCCAGCCTGGGTGACAGAGCGAGACTCTGTCTTAAAAAAAAAAAAAAAAAAAAAAAAAAGCAAAATTAGCTGGGCGTGGTGGCACACGCCTGTAATCCCAGCTACTCGGGAGGGTGAGGTGGGAGAATCGCTTGAACCCGGGAGGCAGAGGTTGCGGTGAGCCGAGATCGCGCCATTGCACTCCAGCCTGGGCAACAAGAGCAAAACTCCATCTCAAAAAATAAAAAAAAAGTTAATTCAATTGACCAACATGTATCCACTTCTGTGCTCACTGTTGGCACCAACAACCTAATCTTTCTTCAGGGGTTTACTTTTCTTTTAACTGAAGTACATCTGTAACCATTCTTTCAGCAAAGGTCTGTAGGTGATAAAACTGTCTTAGCCTGTCCAAAAATACCTTTATTTTACCTCATTCTTGAATGATAGCTGGCTATGAAATTTTAGGTTGACAAGGAGCTTCTCTAAGACATTCTTCTATTGTTGTCTGGCATCCAATGTTGATAAGATGTTATTTGTGATCTAACTGTCAATTCTTGGAATTCTTTCTTAACTCCAGTAGTTTTTAACTCTCTCAGTCTCGTGGGGTATGGCAGCTCATGCCTGTAATCCCAGCACTTTGGGAGACCACAGTGGGCGGAATGCTTGAGACCAAGAGTTTGAGATCAACCTGGGCAACACAACACCCTGTCTCTACAAAAAATACAAAAATTAGCCGGGCGTGGTGGCATGTTTCTGTAGGCCCAGCTACTCAGGAGGCTGGGGTGGGAGGATTACCTGAGCCTCGCAGGTCAAGGCCACAGTGAGCCGTGACTGCGCCAGTGCCCTCCAACCTGGCCTCAGAAAGCAAAATAAAATCCTACTATTGTCTGTAGTTTCACTGTATTATATCTAGTGACATATTATTTATCCTGTTTGATGTTCATGCTGTTTTTTCGAATCTGAAATTTCAAGCCATTATTTCAAGCCATTATCTCTTTAAATATTATTTCTAGGCTGGGCACAGTGGCTCATACCTGTAATCCCAGCATTTTCAGAGGCCTAGGCAGGCAGATCACTTGAGCTCAGGAGTTCAAAATCAGCTTAGACAACACGGCAAAACCCCATCTCTATAATAAAAAATAAAAAAATTAGGTGTGGTAGTGCACGCCTGAGGTCCCAGAAAGTCAAGAGGCAAAGGTGAAAGGATGGCTTGAGGCTGGGCATGGTGGCTCACACCTGTAATCCCAGTACTTTGGGAAGCCAAGGCAGGTGGATCACCTGAGATCAGGAGTTCACAACCAGCCTGGCCAACATGGTGAAACCCTATCTCTATTAATCATACAAAAAATAAGCCGGGCATAGTGGCAGATGCCTGTATTTCTAGCTACTCAGGAAGCTGAAGCAGAAGACTCACTTGAACCCAGGAGGAGGAGGTTGCAGTGAGCTAAGATCGAGCCACTACACTCCAGCCTGGGCAACAGAGTGAAACTCTGTCTCAAAAAAAAAAAAAAGTGGTGGTGAGTGCCTACAGCCCTAGTTACTTGGGAAGCTGAGGTGGCAGGATCGTTTGAACCAGGGAAGTCAAGGCTGCATTGAGCCATGATCGTGCCACTGCACGCCAGCCTGGGCAACAGAGTGAGACTCTGTCTCTATAAAAAATAAAAAGCTGGGCCGGGCGCGGTGGCTCACGCCTGTAATCCCAGCACTTTGGGAGGCCGAGGCGGGCGGATCACAAAGTCAGGAGATCGAGACCACGGTGAAACCCCGTCTCTACTAAAAATACAAAAAATTAGCCGGGCGCGGTTGTGGGCGCCTGTAGTCCCAGCTACTCGGGAGGCTGAGGCAGGAGAATGGCGTGAACCCGGGAGGCGGAGCTTGCAGTGAGCCGAGATCGCGCCACTGCACTCCAGCCTGGGCGACAGAGCGAGACTCCGTCTCAAAAAATAAATAAATAAATAAAAAAAATAAAAAAATAAAAAGCTGACCGGGTGTGGTGACTCATGCCTATAATCCCAGCACTTTGGGAGGCCGAAGTGGGCAGATCACCTGAGATCAGGAGTTCGAGACCAGCCTGACCAACATGGAGAAACCCTGTCTCTACTAAAACTACAAAAAAAAAAAAAAAAAAAATTAGCCGGGTGTGGTGATGCATGCCTGTGATCCCAGCTACTCCAGAGGCTAAGGCAGGAGAATCGCTTGAGCCCAGGAGGCGGAGGTTGAGGTGAGCCACGATCATGCCATTGCACTCCAGCCAGGGCAACAAGAGTGAAACTCCATCTCAGAAAAATAACATAACATAACATAACATAACATAACATAAGCTATAGCCCCAGGAAATGGTCAGTAGCAACTTTTCTCAGGCCACTGTCCAGCCTATGGATTCAAGCAATTTCCTAGCTCTAATTCCATGCTCCAAGTGTAACACTTTATAGCTCTGTTATCCCAAATTTCTGCTTCCAGATTCAGAGACCAGCAGGCCCGCTCTGAGCCCGGCTTTCTTCCTTAAGTTCCTGTCTATTTCTCATCCACAGGGATATTTATCATGCTGAGTGTGGTGAGGGGTAGAAAAGCGGGGGCGTGCATGAATATGTTTTTAGAATTATATCTTTTTATGTATTACTGCTATGTGTTTAGAGTATAAATTTACAGTGGCATCTTGACTGGATGAATTGGATTTAACTATTCGTACCAGGAAACTGGGCATCCCTGCCAATACTAATCTCTTGGGAACAGGTATCAAACCATCTCTAACAAGATTCATAGAACTCTAGCCAACACAGTGAGGGAAGGAGACAGATACCCTGGGGTCAACTGATTGAAGGGCCGGATTCAAACTGCTCTCCCATTCCCACTGCTACCTTCATTCCAGTCCACAGGGGGATGGGGTAGGTCGTGCAGACATGCAAACAGGATCTTTCAGATGCGGTCTGGGCAGGCCTTCCCTGACCCAAGTAACACGGGACTTCAGTCTCTTCCACACCATTTGCTCATTTCAGTCTTTCACCTGACTAGTGAAAACTGCACACTGGCCATATAAACACCCCATTGGAAGGCCCATCTGACTAAGTCCCCAGTTTGCCAACACAGGCCCAGCCTGAAGTTCCACTGAAAATCAGAACAATTAATTCAGGAGCCAAATTCTAGTCTAGACTGTTACCAAGCAGCCAAGCAGGTTATTTTTAATTTCCAGGTCAAGTTTCTGTTTGTTTATTTTTGAGATGGAATCTCACTCTGTCATCCAGGCAGTAGTGTCATCTCAGCTCACTGCAAGCTCCGCCTCCCGGGTTCACACCATTCTCCTGCCTCAGCCTCCCAAGTAGCTGGGACTACAGGTGCCGGCTACCACGCCCGGCTAATTTTTTTATTTTTTAGAAGAGACAGGGTTTCACTGTGTTAGCCAGGACGGTCTCGATCTCCTGACCTCGTGATCCGCCTGCCTTTGCCTCCCAAAGTACTGGGATTACAGGCATGAGCCATCGCACCCGGCCAATTTTTCTATTTTTAGCAGAGACGGGATTTCGCCATGTTGGCCAGGCTGGTTTCAAACTCCTGACTGTTAGGGACAAGCTGCCCCAGGAGCCCTCTGACACAATGCAGCTGACAGTTACCCTGAATACTCTGCAGCTGCATTCCTGAACCCTTATCTAGGCGCCACAGCAAGGTCACCAAACTTACTAGATTACAGCCCTCTGGGTGGCACGGGGAAGGTCATGAGAAACGTGGATAAACCTAAGTTATGCCCTCTTGTAAATTCCTGTTTTCACAAGATAATATATTGTAAGCCAGTCACGAGATGATATGTGGTAAAGTTAACTGACAAACAACCCCAGGGTCTCTCTCCCCCATATAAACCCCTCATTTTGTAAGCTCAGGGCTGTCTCCTCTGACTGTGGTGGAGCAGCCCGGCAGGTTAATAAACTTACTCACCTGACCTTGGGTCTCTCTCTCTCTCTCTCACGTCCTCTCTCTTGTCCTCTCTTTTTTTTTTTTTTTTTTTTTTTTTTTTGAGACGGAGTCTCACTCTGTCGCCTGGGCTGGAGTGCAGTGGCCGGATCTCAGCTCACTGCAAGCTCCGCCTCCCGGGTTTACGTCATTCTCCTGCCTCAGCCTCCCGAGTAGCTGGGACTATAGGCGCCCGCCACCTCGCCCGGCTAGTTTTTTGTATTTTTTTAGTAGAGACGGGGTTTCACTGTGTTAGCCAGGATGGTCTCGATCTCCTGGCCTCGTGATCCGCCCGTCTCGGCCTCCCAAAGTGCTGGGATTACAGGCTTGAGCCACCGCGCCCGGCCTTTTTTTTTTTTTTTTTTTTGAGACGGAGTCTCACTCTGTCGCCCAGGTTTGAGTGCGGTGGCCGGATCTCGGCTCACTGCAAGCTCCGCCTCACGGGTTTACGCCATTCTCCTGCCTCAGCCTCCCAAGTAGCTGGGACTACAGGCGCCTGCCACCTCGCCCGGCTAGTTTTTTGTATTTTTTTTAGTAGAGACTGGGTTTCACTGTGTTAGCCAGGATGGTCTTGATCTCCTGACCTCGTGATCCGCCCGCCTCGGCCTCCCAAAGTGCTGGGATTACAGGCTTGAGCTACCGCGCCCGGCCTCTCTTGCCCTCTCTCTCGCCCCCCCGATTTCTCGTCCTGTCTCTCGGCTAACCTTACACTGACCTCAGGTGATCCACCTGCCTAGGCCTCCCAAAGTGCTGGGATTACAGGCATGAGCCACCTTGTCTGGCCAAGAAGAAAGGCTATTTTGTTTCTTTTCATTAGAGACATGGTCTCGCTCTCTCCCCCAGACTGAAGCGCAGTGATGTGATGATGGCTCATTGCAACCTCAAACTCCATGGCTCGAGTGATCCTCCTGCTGCAGCCCCCCAAGTAGCTGGGAGGCACATGTCACCACACCTAGCTGATTATTTTATTTTTGTAGAGATGGGGTCTTGCTTTATTGCCCAGGCTCCAAGGTTCGTTCTTTCTTTTTTTTTTGAGATGGGCTCTCCCTCTATCGAGACTGGACTGCAGTGGTGTGATCTCAACCCACTGTAACCTCTGTCTCCCAGGTTCAAGCGATTCTCCTGCCTCAGCCTCCTGAGTAGCTGGCACTAGAGGCATGTGCCACCACACCTGGCTAATTTTTCTATTTCTAGTAGAGATAGGGTTTCACCATGTTGGCTAGGCTGGTCTCAAATTCCTGACTTCAAGTGATCCACCCACCTCGGCCTCCCAAAGTGCTGGGATTATAGGCGTTGAGCCACCGTGTCCAGCTTCCAATAATTCTTTTTTTTTTTTTTTTTTTTTTGAGATGGAGTCTCACTCAGTCACCCAGCCTGGAGTGCAGTGGCACGATCTTGGGATCTCGGCTCACCATAACCTCTGCCTCCCTGGTTCAAGCGATTCTCCTGCCTCAGCCTCCTGAGTAGCTGGGACTACAGGCGCACACCACCACGCCCGGCTAATTTTTGTATTTTTAGTAGAGATGGGGTTTCACCATGTTGCCGAGGCTGGTCTCAAATTCCTGACCTCAAGTGATCCACCCACCTCAGCCTCCCAAAGTGCTGTGATTACAGGAATGAGCCAACGTGTCCAGCTTCCAAGATTCTTTAACAATCAAAAGGAAGCAATCCTACCTCCACTCTCTTCCTCCTCAATGATCTCCGCGTTGGTTACTGCTGACCACCACTGTGATTTCCAGTTTCACCTATTTCTTTCAGCTGCTAATGTATTTCAAAAGCATGAGATGGGGTGCCCTTATTCATGCAGCCAAGGTCAAGATCCTTAACATAAATAGCATTCAGAGATGCCCAAACCTGGTTCTCCTCCCCAGCCTCATCTCTTACCAGACCCTACTCTCTAAGGCTAACAAACTAATTTGGATCCCAAGCCAAATCTGGCCCACATTTATTAAGATTCTACACTGAAACTAAAAAGACATGTATGTGTCTCTCACTTATAAACCCTAAGAACTCTCAGGGTACAGAGACAATGCTATTTAATTTCTCATCTGCGTACCACTGCAGCACCTACCACTGTCCTCCATATAGGAGGCATCGATAAATGTTTGCCCAACTGAGTGTATCATCTCTCTACATAAGCCCAGGGCTATAAAAATCAAAAGAAATGATGGTTATAAAAAATGCTTTGAAACCATTATTATGAATTACATAAGTATGCATATTAAAGTGATAATTATATTCTGCCCCCACTTTTCCATCTCTGACATTCTACAAGTGAGAGCTTTCCCTAACTTCTCTTGGACCACCCAGAAACATGAGGCCTCAGGTACAAACCAGATTGAGCAAATCCGAGCCTGTGGGAAAGGGGTATGCGTGTAAAGCTGAAGCAGCTGCCTGGACCACAGCAGGGACAGTGGGAGCGTGCTGCTGTTAAGGGCCCAGCAACAGACATCCGCCACAGCTGCTGACCTGGAACTCCTGCAGCTCACTCCCCTCAGCACCGCAGGCTGCAGTTCTCCCAGCTGGGGCTTTCCAGATCGCTCACCCGTTCACCTCGGCTCAAAGCATCTCGAGATGAACAAAATGCCTAGAAAAACTTGGATTCACATTGTGGGTTTGCCACTTGTCAGCTATTGACCATGTAACTTCTCTCATGGTCCTGATCTATGCAATGGGAATAGCGCCCATCTAGAAGTGGTTCCATGAGGATTACATAAAGGCACACATAAAGCTCTACCTCCATGGCTATCGTCCTGGGTTGGGCAGACTGAGGGCCACAGCTCTGCAGGAGCCCCATGGCATCACAAGGCACAAACCCCTCCTGCACAGCCCTCACTCTGGCTCCACAGCACCCCAGCCCTGCTCCACCTTCCCAGCCCCCGCTTCCCACAGGAACTCTCCTCCCTGGGGCCCCACTCCCAGCAGGCACCAGCCTCCAGGAAGGTTGCGGTTTCAGGGCCAGCTCTACCTTGGTTGATCCTCGCCCCTACACCCAGCAGAGGAGGGTGCACGTCCATCCTATGGAACATGGCCGTGACCCCTTCCCCAGCCCCCACTTTAGCACACCCTGCAGAGCAGAGGCCTGACCTGAGCTCGTTCTAAACAGCTCCCTGAGTCTTCAGGCCAGAGAGCCACAAGCCAGGAACAAGATTCTAGAATACAAAGTTATTATAATAAGGAGTTTCTCTGCAGAGCCAAAAGCCTCAGACATTAACAGAGACAGAAAAAGAGTGGAAGACCCTGAAGGCAGGAGACAGGAAGAGGAACCCAAGTCTCCAGGGGAGACTTCTGGAGGAAGTAGGAAGTGGGATGAATAAACGGTAGCCCAGGGGAAGCCAGAGAGGGTCTGGAGAATGTGGGGTGGCATGGTATGGCTGGGGGTGCGGAGGGAGTGTTAGAAGTTCATCTCCCAACCCTGCCCTCTGATGGCCTCCAAGGGGCCATTAAACTGGACCACATATCTCCCAGGGTGAAGGGACTAAAGTGCTGACGGTCTGCTCTGATTTCCTTTCAAGACAGGATTCAGAATGCCAGGTAGCTTGGCTGCTCATCACTGCTTATGATTCTGATCTTGGTCACACCGCAGATGTATAATAAGGAGCCACTGAGGAGCTGTCAGGGTCCTCTTTCCTTCTGCGCTCATCTGCATGTCTGGAGTATGCTTTGAATTACAAGAGAAAAACAAGATGTGTGTGTTCTGCCAACAGTTATTGATCGACACCAGGCAGTGGCAGCCAGACTGGGAACAACCCTCACTGACCCCTTAGCCAAGCCCTTTTTCCTACGGTCTGGTGGGTCCTCTCAGGAAACAATCAGGCCAGCTTCCTGCTCTGTCAAGGAGCACAGCAGTGGAGCTCCTGTTTTGAGGACTTCCTGCAAGCCCTCCAGCCTACCACAAAGTCAGGGCTCCTTGGCTTTGACAGCTATCCTTCCTCCAGGAGGGCTGCCCCTTCCAAAGTTATCAAGGGCAGCTGACCTCAGAGACTGGCATCCCAGGGTCCCAACTGGAGACTTTCCCCTCTCTAAGGAGGCAGAGCTAGTGACAGGAATACTAAGCACCAGCAGGGCACTACTGCTGAGGGAAGAGCTGGGGCTTCAAGGAGGAAAAGGCAGACGCAGTCCCTCCACTTACAGCCCGCCTCGGCGAGCAGGACCACGCTCCCTGCCAAACTCACCCTCATCAAAGTGGGCCTTCCCCGACCTTCACAAAACACGGATCAGTCCACTCCTCCCCAAGCCCTGGCTTCCCCAGATACACAGACACGCTCTAGCCTGGTTGTGGAGGACCAGGTTGGGTGTGAGAGGGTTAGAAGAGAACCTCTGTGCAATCTGCTGTCCTCTCCAGAAGAGGGGTGAAAGGGAAGCAAAGGGAGCGATTTCTCCAGGTAACCTTCAACCCTCTCCTCCCCTACCCACGCACCTGGGGCAGGAAATCAGCTGGTGGCAACAGAGCCCCCCACACCAGAGGCTTCCTGGAACAACCCCGAGCAAGTGCACACAGCAGGAAGAGGAGACTCCAGGGCAGGGACACAAACGCTCTCCTAAAGAGCCCAGCCAGGGCGACTCACACAAAGTGGCAGGGAGGGCAGGGCATTCCCTCCCCCTCTCCCAACTCTTGGATGTCAACATCAAGGCTGGAACATGGCAAGGGACTCTGGTCTGGTTCCTACCCTCCCTCCACTCTAAGCTCCGGCAGGCTGACCACCCTGGAAAAGGCTCAGGCCTGCTAGACCCCAGCAGGGGCTGATGGCAAGGGGCTAAGCTAGGGTGCCTCCAAGTCCCGCCCATGCATACCAAGGGAAAGAGGAGATATGCTCTGGAACCTCCAGGCCACAGTCTTTGTGGCCCAGAGTTGAAGGACTGGACTTAAAAATCCACCATCTATCCCCAGATCCTGTGAGGGATGTGAGAATAGGGGAGAGAATACCAGGAGAGAGGTCACAATCCAACCACCAGCACTGCGAACCCGCAAGACAGGGGCCCAGGCAGCAGGGGAAGAGACTGCTTCAGTGGAAAGGAAAGCTGCAAGACGGGGTCTGTGGAGTCACTGCATAGGCATAGAGGCCCTCTGCAAACCAGAGGGCAGTGGCATAGTGACCCGGCTGGCATACGGAAACAGACTCAGCCCAAAGCTCCAACACACAGGACAAGCTAAGCCCCTGAGAACGCTGAGAGCTTGTGGGACATGAGGCCCTGGGGGTGCAGCAGCCTCGGGTCTCAGAGGCTTCCCTGTCCCAGCCTGGCAGCCAGAGGTCGGAGCAGCTCGCTCGCCTGGCTAGTGCTGGTGTCACACTCAAAGGTACAGGTGAAAACAAGGTTCTTTCTCATCATCAGCCCCAGTCACAGACCTCGCCTCCTCCACCGGGCTGGTATGACCTCTGCCTATAATCTTTCATCCTCCTGCCCAGACAAGCTACCAAGGTGGGGTGTCTGCTAGAGAAACTGGGGCCAGGCAATATGGTGACAGCAACAGTCCAGGCTGCAGGTATGGAGGCCTACTTTGTACCAGGCAAATCCCTCCAAAGGGCTCCTAAGTTCTAGGTGGGGTGGGGACACCACAACTGACAAATTGACCCCCCTTTCCTTTTTTTTTTTTTTTTTTTTTTTGAGACCAAGTTTTGCTCTTTCGCCCAAGCTAGAGTGAAATGGCATGATCTCGACTCACTGCAACCTCTGCCCCCAGGGTTCAAGTGATTCTCCTGCCCCAGCCTCCTAAGTAGCTAGGATTATAGTTGCCCGCCACTATGCCCGGCTAATTTTTGTATTTTAGTAGAGACAGGGTTTAGCCATGCTGGCCAGGCTGGTCTCAAACTCTTGAACTATGGTGATCCGCCCGACTCAGCCTCCCAAAGTGCTAGGATTATAGGCGTGAGTCACCACTCCCGGTCTTGACCCCCTTCTTAATCTATCCTATCCCCACATTTCCCTGTGCGGCAGTGGTTCTTTTGATTTCTTGGGACTGCAAGTGAACACCTGGAATGAAATGGGCATACTGCACACGCCAGCAAGCAGCAGCCTGGAGTCACATCTGGCTCCTGGGCCCCACCCAGATGCTAAGCAGCACACAGAGCTGACACCACAGGCTAGAAACTGAACTTTTTGGCCAGGATCTTATCTACTTCCTTCATTGACATGTGGTGGGGCTTTTTTTGTGCCCCGCTCCAAACCTAGAACAATCTTTTCCCCAGCCTACCCAAAAAACTTCCATCAACCAGGCCAACTTCTTATCAGTTTCTATTCTTGTGGCCCAGTGGGAGGAAAGAACCAGGTGGGGAGACTTGTATAGTTTCTGCCAAGATCAGACGTTGGAGAAAGCCTTTTGCATGGCAGCTCGTGGGCTAAACTGGCCTGAGCAGTATGGCAAGAGGTAGGTCATATTCCAAGGCCTACTTGGAACAATGCTGCACTCCTAAAAGGTCCAGTCACATAGGTGCCAATCACCTGGGAGACCTAGGGAAACAGGCATCCCTCCCTCCACCACCACAGCCAGCAGCCCTGGGTAGAGAAGAGGGCAGAACAGAGATCTGACCACAAGGTGGTCCAGTAGTCTGGAGAGGATTCCTGGTGGCACGGGTCCTAGAACACAACCTAGACAGTGGACAAGCCAGCACTAGGAGGCCAGAGAGCCTGGCAAAAGGATGTGCAGATGTCTGCTGGCCTTGGAGGTGGTTATCTCCTAGAAGGAGAATAACAGGGCAGGGTCCGAAAGCCCTGGAAACAAACCAGTAACTTGTTCTTTGTGAGCCAGGCTGTTTTTATTCTTCACACACCCTATCTTTAGCTTTCTTTTGTTCTCCTTTTATATTTAGTAATGTCTTTCGGAAAGGTCAGCCTGTGGCAGCTATGCTCATGGAAACTCAAGGAAGGTGTTTGCATCCATGCTTGGACCACAAGACTAAAAGGAAGTCATGTCCCCCCGCCTAGCCCTCCAGAGTGAAGGTACAGAAACGCAAAGGAAAAGACAAAGGGAACCAGAGGTGGGCCCCTTGCTCAGCTGCTGTGTCCTCTGGACACTTCCTGTCCAACAGGGACCCTGGAAATTTCAGCTAGGAAGAGAGGTCACTGCGAGCCCATGGGCAGCTTAGTGCCATCGGGTAACTTCCAGCACCAACCCTGCAGGTGGCTTTGGGAAGCATCGCTGCCCCACACCCTGCTTTTCCCTGTCACTAAGGTTCAGCCCTGGGAGGTGGGCTGGGGAGGACAGTGCCCTGAGAGCCCTGTCTTCACACACCTGCCTTCATGTGTCCCGAGCTCCAGCTGAGCAGTCTTCCTCTTTCCTGAGGAGCCGACGACATGCTGTGACCTACTCAGGCAGGGCCCCTGGTTGCTAGGGAATCAGTTCACCACCTCTGGAAAGTGGCACTATCGCTGCTGTGAGTAGGCCCAAAGTGGGCCTTTCCCTGGCACCGCCTCTGAGCCTCATTCCCGGTGAGAAAAATCAGGGCGGGGGAGGCCAGGAACCCTCCTCGGTCCCTGCTGCCCTTCCTCAAGGACTGACCTGTCCTCCTGGATCTGGCCTAAGCTGAGTTATAAGCTCCCTGCCAAGACAACATCCATTGTGCCATGCACTGCTGTTGTCAAGTTTGGGGGGATGTGGAAAGGAGGGATACACAGACCTTGGTCCATTACAGTGGCCCCCAGGGAGCTGTCTTTGTTGTCTGGCTTTATTATATAGCTTGGGGTTACACGGGCATCGCCCACATGATGGTGCTATCAGGGAATGGGGCTGTGAGGAGGCGGGGCCCAGGGCCTGCTTTCAAACCCCACCACTCTTTGAGACAAGGTCTTACTCCAGCCCAGGCTGGAGTGCAGTGGTGGGTTCATGGCTCACTGCAGTCTTGACCTCCTGCCTCAGCCTCAGCCTCCTGAGCAGCTGGGACCACAGGTGCACACAACACCATGCCTGACTCTGCTTTCAAGCCCTTGCCTCCCCATTGTGAGGCTAGGGCATCCCCACCCCACATGTGGTTAACTCATGCCTATGAGTTACCATTTTGTTTGTTGTTATTGCTTGTTTTTGTAAAGCCAGGGTCTCGCTATGTTGCCCAGGCTGGTCTTGAACTCCTGACCCCAACTCTCCTGTCTCAGCCTCTGAAAGTGCTGGATGGGCCTGAGCCACCATGCCCAGCCTGCACTAACATTAGTGAATGATGGACCAATGCCAGAGGACTTTGATTCCAGGACTGGCTGTGCTCAATAGCAAAGCAGCTGTGTGTCTTTGGGCAAATCATACCTCTCTGGGCCTCGGGTCCTTCATTTGTAAAATGAGCATGCTAATGCCTACCTACTAACCTCACACACTCCCTGCAAAGATTAAATGAGCAATGACTGTAGGCTGTGGAGTGCTATATCCCCAAGTAACATTGAGTTTCAGCCTCACAGAGAGGAAGGAAACAGGGACGAGAGGCGACACTACGGCTAAGCCAAAGGGAACAGGTGTGTGTGAGACGGGATTAGGGGACCAGTTAGAACCGGCCTCAGGCATAAATAGGCAGGGTGCTCTGAGCACCGAGCAGGAGAGGCAGACAGGTCAGTCTGGGCTGGCAGACAGTTCGGGAGAGAACTGGCTGTCAGCAAACATCTGAAGGGCAAAAGGAAAGACACAGGAGGGAGAGGCTCAGAATGAAAGAGGCATCCAGTCCCAAACTTCACTCCCGAGAACTCAGGAGCTGGTGAGCACTGCCCCAAAGTTCCCAGGCGCACCAGCATTTTGTTAATATACACATAACGCCATACCCTCAAAGAGCCCAAAGCCCTCATAGGGGCAGCCTTGACCTCTGGCCCAGAGACCCCAGCAAAGTGACTCACCTGAGGTAAGAAGCCTGTGTAAGACCGAACTGAGGTCTCCTCTTAAGTCAGAGACTCAAAGCCCAGAGCACACTGCTGAGCTCTTACTACAATACCCCATTCCTGGCTTTGCCAAGCTGAGTCAAATACCTGTCCCCTCACAAACTGGAGGAGACAGAGAACTGAGTCCAAAAGAACGCTATTTTTGTCTTTCTGTACCTGAAACTGGCACCACTGTCCTGGGCATTCTCTTCCAAAGAAGGAGACAGAGAGGCAGCACGACTTACCCCAAATCTCTCAACAGAATCCAGAAAGCACAGCCACACCAGAGCCATGTCCTCATCCCAGTGCCAGCAAGAAACAGCACAGGAGGGTGGGCATTCAGGAAGCTCATGTCACTGAATGTCTCCATCTCAGACAGGACCTAGCCACACACAGATCTCCCCCGGGCCATTAGGAGGAAGGGACCATTTGCCATAAAAATCAACACTTTAGGCTGGGTGCGGTGGCTCATGCCTGTAATCCCAGCACTTTGGGAGGCTGCGTCAGGCAGATCACCTGAGGTCAGGAGTTTGAATCCAGCCTGGCCAACGTGGTGAAATCCCATCTTTTGTATTTGTATTTGTACTAAAAATACAAAAATTAGCCGGGAATGGTGGCACACACCTGTCGTCCCTGCTACTGGGGAGGCTGAGGCAGAAGAATCGCTTGAACCTGGGAGGCAGAGGCTGCAATGAGCCAAGACCGAGCTACTGCACTACAACCTGGGTGACAGAGAAAGACTCCATCTCAAAACAAACAAAAAAAAAGTCAGTACTCCATACTGGAAAGAGCCTCCTGCCTGCATTTCAGACAACCTGGGTTCTTGCCTCAGTTCTTCTACCTCCTGGTTTGGGGACCTTGGGCAAATTTCTCAACTTCCACTTCCTGATCTGCAAATGGAATGACTCAATGATTTTTTTTTTTGGAGATGAAGTTTGGCTCTTGCTGCCCAAGCTGAAGTGCAATGGCGCGATCTCGGCTCACCACAACCTCCACCTCCTGGGTTCAAGCGATTCTCCTGCCTCAGCCTTCTGAGTAGCTGGGATCACAGGCATGTGCCACGATGCCCAGCTAATTTTTTTTTTTTTTTGTATTTTTAGTAGAAACAGAGTTTCTCCATGTTGGTCAGGCTGGTCTCGAACTCCCAACCTCAGGTGATCTGCTTGCCTCAGCTTCCCAAAGTGCTGGGATTACAGGCGTGAACCACCATGCCCGGCTATGACTTAACAATTTTAAGTTCCATTTTACATTCTAACATTCAACTTTTAACAAGGTAAATAAATAAATGGCAATAGAACTACAGCAAAGCATGGTCTCCATGGGTCAAAATGGTACCTACCACTACTTCAATATATCACTTTTTTTTTTTTTTCCTGAGACAGAGTCTCACTCTGTCACCCAGGATGGAGTGCAGTGGCACGATCTCAGCTCACTGCAACCTCTGCCTCCTGGGTTCAAGCAATTCTCCTGCCTCAGCCTCCTGAGAAGCTGGAACTACAGGCGCACATCACCACACCCAGCTAATTTCTGTATCTTTATCAGAGACAGGGTTTCACCATGGTGACCAGGCTGATCTTGAACTCCTGAACTCAGGTGATCCGTCCACCTCGGCCTCCTAAAGTGCTGGAATTACAGACGTGAGCTGCTGCGCCTGGCCTATCACATCTTTTTTATGTTGACCAGGCTGTATTTGAACTTTTGGGCTCGAGCAATTCTTCCACCTCAGCTTCCCAAGCAGTGGGGACTACAGGCATGCATCACCGTGCCCAGCTCAATGAAAGACATCTTTATCATGAACAACAGGTCTTTGGGGAATCATCTCTCCCCAGCTGCCATCTCTGTGCCCTGTAACCCAGGCTTGGCCAATGAGGGCACCAATGCACCCAGCCACAGTGCCTGGTTTGAGTTTGGACACAGGCTCCACATCAGAGTGAACTCAGGACTCCAGAAGGCATCTTGAGAAGAGATGCCGAGAGGAAAGAGGCCTGTGCCACGAGCAGACACCTTCCATCACGTGGGAACCAAGAGCGGCATTATTTTCCCTGCATGTGGCCAGTCATACCCACAGGCACCTGAGTCAAAGGTTTCCCTTACATCAAAGGGCACTTCAAATTGAATTTTTGGCCAGTGTAATTAAAGAAGTCCAAATGATACAATCTTACACCATGTGCAACCATTTTCCATTTCATTTGCAAGAACTTTATTTTCTTTTCTTTTTTTTTTTTTTTTTTTTTGAGACGGAGTCTGGCTCTGTTGCCCGGGCTGGAGTGCAGTGGCCGGATCTTAGCTCACTGCAAGCTCCGCCTCCTGGGTTTACGCCATTCTCCTGTCTCAGCCTCCCGAGTACCTGGGACTACAGGCGCCGCCACCTCGCCCGGCTAGTTTTTTGTATTTTTAGTAGAGACAGGGTTTCACCGTGTTAGCCAGGATGGTCTCGATCTCCTGACCTCGTGATCCGCCCGTCTCGGCCTCCCAAAGTGCTGGGATTACAGGCTTGAGCCACCGCGCCCGGCCAAGAACTTTATTTTATTTTCTATCAATTTTCTTATTTATTTATTTTTGAGACAGAGTTTTGCTCTTGTTGCCCAGGCTGGAGTGCAGTGGCGCAATCTCGGCTCACTGCAACCTCCACCTCCCAGGTTAAAGCAATTCTCCTGCCTCAGCCTCCTGAGTAGCTGGGATTACAGGCATGCACCACCATGACCGGCTAATTTTGTATTTTTAGTAGAAACGGGGTTTCTCCATGTTGGTCAGGCTGGTCTCGAACTCCTGACCTCAGGTGATCTGCCTGTCTCAGCCTCCCAGAGTGCTGGGATTACAGGTGTTAGCCACCATGCCTGGCCAAGAACTTTATAAAGCTACTTACTTGGCAGGGCATGTACAGAACGTACACCATTCAGAACGTAACAGGAAGTTAGGATCCTACATTTCATTTCTCATCTTGTAATGCACTATGGAGGCCAAAGCCTTTTTTTTTTTTTTTTTTTTTTTTGAGATGGAGTCCCACTCTGTCGCCCGGGCTGGAGTGCAGTGGCCAGATCTCAGCTCACTGCAAGCTCCGCCTCCTGGGTTTACGCCATTCTTCTGCCTCAGCCTCCCGAGTAGCTGGGACTACAGGCGCCTGCCACCTCGCCTGGCTAGTTTTTTGTATTTTTTAGTAGAGAGGGGTTTCACCGTGTTAGCCAGGATGGTCTCGATCTCCTGACCTCGTGATCCACCCATCTCGGCCTCCCAAAGTGCTGGGATTACAAGCTTGAGCCACTGCACCCGGCCTTTTTTTTTTTTTTTTTTTTGAGACTGAATCTCACTCTGTCACCCAGGCTGGAGTGCAATGGCGTAATCTCCACTTACTGAAACCTCCGCCTCCCGGGTTCAAGCAATTCTCCTGCCTCAGGCTCCCAAGTAGCTGGGACTACAGGTGCGTGCCACCACATCTGGCTAATTCTTTTTTTTTTTTTTTTTTTTTTTTTTTTTTGAGACGGAGTCTCGCTCTGTCACCCAGGCTGGAGTGCAGTGGCCGGATCTCAGCTCACTGCAAGCTCCGCCTCCCGGGTTCACGCCATTCTCCGGCCTCAGCCTCCCGAGTAGCTGGGACTACAGGCGCCCGCCACCTCGCCCGGCTAGTTTTTTTTTTTGTATTTCTTAATAGAGACGGGGTTTCACCGTGTTAGCCAGGATGGTCTCGATCTCCTGACCTCGTGATCCGCCCGTCTCGGCCTCCCAAAGTGCTGGGATTACAGGCTTGAGCCACCGCGCCCGGCCATCTGGCTAATTCTTTATATTTTTAGTAGACATGGGGTTTCACCAGGTTGGCCAGGCTGGTCTTGAACTCTTGACCTCAGTCAATCCACCTGCCTCAGCCTCCCAAAGTGCGGGGACTACAGGTGTGAGCCACCGCACCCAGCCCTCAAAAGTGTTTTTTCTTTCTTTTTTTTGAGACGGAGTTTCACTCTTGTTGCCCAGACTGGAGTGCAATGGTACAATCTTGGCTCACCACAACCTCTGCCTCCTGGGTTCAAGTAATTCTCCTGCCTGAGCCTCCTGAGTAGCTGGGATTACAGGCATGCACCACCACCCAGATTAATTTTGTATTTTTAGTAGAGACGAGGTTTCTCCATGTTGGTCAGGCTGGTCTTGAACTCCTGACCTCAGGTGATCCACCCACTTCAGCCTCCCAAAGTGCTGGGATTACAGGCATGAGTCACCGCGCCTGAACCAAAAGTGTTTTTCAACCTTTAAGAATTATCTCTGGATTTTCTTTTTCTATTTATTTTATTTTATTTTATTTTATTTTATTTTATTTTATTTTATTTTTTGAGACGGAGTCTCGCTCTGTCGCCCAGGCTGGAGTGCAGTGGCCGGATCTCAGCTCACTGCAAGCTCCGCCTCCCGGGTTTACGCCATTCTCCTGCCTCAGCCTCCGAGTAGCTGGGACTACAGGCGCCCGCCACCACGCCTGGCTAGTTTTTTGTATTTTTTTAGTAGAGACGGGGTTTCACTGTGTTAGCCAGGATGATCTCGATCTCCTGACCTCATGATCCGCCCGTCTCAGCCTCCCAAAGTGCTGGGATTACAGGCATGAGCCACTGCGCCCGGCCTATTATTTTTTTTTTTTTGAGAAAGGGTCTCGCTCTGTGGCCCAGGCTGGAGTGCAGTGGCGCAAAAATGGTTCACTGCAGGATTGACCTCCCACGCTCCAGTAATCCTCCCACATCAGCCTCCTGAGGGGACCACTGGTATGTACACCATTCCCAGCTACTTTATAAAATATTTTGTACCGACGTGGTCTCCCTATGTTTCCCAGGCTGGTCTCGAACTCCTGGGTTTAGGCAATCCTCTTACTTCAGCATCCCAAAGTGCTGAGATTACAGATGCAAGCCACCATACCTGACCATCTCTGGCTTTTCAAATGGTGCCAGTCACGCCCCTAAACACCAGACCCATCTATCCCACTAATTTCTGGATGCTGTCTTTTAGACGATACACCTTAGAGGTATCCCAAAAGTATCTCAAACTCAACCTGCTCCAAACGAAACTCATACATAATCCAAGCCCCTCAAACCCAGTCTTCTTTTTTTTTTTTTTGAGATGGAATCTCGCTTTGTTGCCCAGGCTGGAGTGCAGTGGCGTGATCTCGGCTCACTGCAAGCTCCACCTCCCAGGTTCAAGCAATTCTCCTGCCTCAGCCTCCTGAGCAGCTGGGACTACAGGCGCCCGCCACCACGCCTGGCTAATTTTTGTATTTTTAGTAGAGACAGGGTTTCACCATGTTAGCCAGGCTGGTCTCGATCTCCTGACCTCGTGATCCGCTCGCCTCGGGCTCCCAAAGTGCTGGGATTACAGGTGTGAGCCACCGCGCCCAGCCAAACCCAGTCTTCTTTCTGTATTGCCAATTTCTGGGAAAGGAACCCCCTTCCATCTAACTCTGAACCATAAGAGTCATATGTGAGCCCTCCTTCCTCAATCTCTCACAGCCAATCTATTACAAATCTCAACTAATTTTTACTACTGAAATGTCTCTCAGATCTTTCTATTTCTTGCTCTGTCTACAACCATCACTCCATCCAAGGAAATGTCATTCTTCACCTACAGCAGCCTCCTAACCACTTAAGCCCCAGATCTACTAAACAGACCCCCTTCAACTCCTTCTTCATAGGGAAGCCAAAGTGGTCTTCACATAAGCAAATCTCATCAGATCCCCATCTCTAATTCCTCTCAGCACAAAAGCCAGACCTCCCAATGCTCTGGGGTAAAGGCAGAACTCCCCAAAGGCCCCAGGTCTGGCTGGCTGGGCTGCAGGATAACCCTGAGACCAAAATGGAACGGAAAGGGTCTGGAAGTCACTGCTCCATCTACAGCCCTGGCGCCACTCCTGGGGAGGCTTCAAACTCCTGAGTCAGGCTCAGAATGAGCTCAGTCTTGCCAGGTTTGTCCCCTCCCCCAGTGCACAGCTGACCGCAGATGGGAAAGGGAGCTGGTGGCCAGGCAGGGGAAACCCAGCTGGGCCGAAGCCAGGGGTTGTGTATTTCAGGAGGAGGTGACAGAGCTGCAGCAGCACCAAAATCAACTGTCAGTATCTGTGGGGCCAGCTAAGAGAAGGCAGCTATCTGGCATTACAAAACTCAAGGAGTCTATCTCTTCCCTCTTATCAGACTGACCTTTGGCAGCTTCAGCAGCCTGTGAACAAACTGCCATTAACAACCCCTCCCACACTTCCTGTAAGCACAATTCTTTGTGACCAGCCCAGGACAGCCAGAGGCTGCCGGAAAGCCTGCCCCTTCCTCCCTGCTAGGGTGCGGCTTGGGGCCCATCTCTCCCCAGACCCCTCTATCCTACCCCTCCCTCTTGGATACGATCCAGGAAACCTTATGCTCTGCTCAAACTGGACTCCTCAAGGTCCCCAAATGTCCCCAGCCTTCTCAGTTCAGGCCTTTGTATCTTGGTATGTGTGGCCTTTTCCTCACTACCTTCCTCCTCTTCTCTATAATGAGATCCTACCCCGCCCCTTCCAAGCGGGTTCTCAACTCCTCACATATCTGCCACGTGGCTGTGAGGCTGACCCAGCGCCTCCCAGGATGTCTGTGATTCCACCTCCCACCCTGGCTTTGGGAAAAAGCCTGGCTAGAGCAGAGCACAGGACATAAAAGGGTGGGGGAGAACTTGGCAAATAAAAAAATGGGAATCCTATTAACAGTCACCCCAGGACCTAAATGGTGGCCAGAGTAAGAAGGGAGGAAAGAGACCCGATGGAGTTTTCTGCCTGAATCCAGGACAGAGCAGGAGTTGGAAGTGGGGGTGAGGAACTACTGGACGCAGGGGAACCAAGCACAGTCCCCTCAGCTGCAGGAGCCTGAGTTCTCCAGGCAGATGCCAGAGCAGGTTGCTGTTTAACGCATCCAAACAGGTTAGGAGAAAGTTCAAGCCAATTCCCACAGACATCTGGCCCTCATGATGACCTCCTGGGCCCCCAGTACTACCTCCCCACTCGGGCTGTGGCAGGCTTCTGTCAGGTTGACCAGATGGCTTAAGAGTGAATCTCGGCCGGACGCGGTGGCTCAAGCCTGTAATCCCAGCACTTTGGGAGGCCGAGACGGGCGGATCACGAGGTCAGGAGATCGAGACCATCCTGGCTAACACGGTGAAACCCCGTCTCTACTAAGAAATACAAAAAAAAACTAGCCGGGCGAGGTGGCGGGTGCCTGTAGTCCCAGCTACTAGGGAGGCTGAGGCCGGAGAATGGCGTAAACCCGGGAGGCGGAGCTTGCAGTGAGCTGAGATCCGGCCACTGCACTCTAGCCTGGGCTACAGAGCGACTCCGTCTCAAAAAAAAAAAAAAAAAAAAGAGTGAATCTCTGAGCAGGGCTTTAAATTCTTTTTTTTTTTTTTCTTTTTGAGGCAGGGTTTCGCTCTTGTTACCCAGGCTCGAGTGAAATGGTGTGATCTCACTGCAACCTCCACCTCCCAGGTTCAAGTGATTCTCCAGCCTCAGCCTCCCCAGTAGCTGGGATTACAGGAGCCCTCCACCACACCCGGCTTTTTTTTTTTTTTTTTTTTCTTTTTGAGACGGAGTCTCGCTCTGCCGCCAGGCTGGAGTGCAGTGGCCGGATCTTGACTCACTGCAAGCTCCGCCTCCCGAGTTCACGCCTTTCTCCTGCCTCAGCCTCCCGAGTAGCTGGGACTACAGGCGCCCACCACCTCGCCCGGCTAGATTTTTGTATTTTTTTTAGTAGAGACAGGGTTTCACCGTGTTAGCCAGGATGGTCTCCAACTCCTGACCTCGTGATCCGCCCACCTCGGCCTCCCAAAGTGCTGGGATTACAGGCTTGAGCCACCGCGCCTGGCCCCAGCTAATTTTTTGTCTTGTTAGTAGAGATGGGATTTTGCCGTATTGGCCAGGCTGGGCTTGAATTCCTGACCTCAGGTGATTCGCCCACCTCGGCCTCCCAGACTTAGAGAGGGGCAATGACTTGCCCTGGGTCACACAGCACCAAAACCCTGTGGGTAGCTAAGGCAGCAAGAATCCTGTATGCTTCCAACCAGACCAAGCCCTGGACTGTGAAAATCAGCTGCTCCCTCATGCCCCCTGAGAATAACAAGCTGCTTTCCCTTGAGGACAGCCAAACAGACCTGCCCTGAGGCTCTTGGGCCCTCGGCCAGCCCAGGCCTCCACCTGGGCCTCTGCGCTGCCAACAGAGGGCCAGCAGGCCTCACTCTGTCCGCACAGCATGAGTGGGAGGGAATGGCCAGGGATGCAGGTTGGGCAGGAACTGCCAGGACTGGCAGCATGGGTGGAAGACCATGCCCTCCAAAATACCTGAGCCAGGTCTGAAGGGACTGAGGAATGCAGACAGCTGGGCACTGCCACTTGAGATTAAAACTCACACTCATTCTAAAAGTCTGCCCACGGCCGGGCGCGGTGGCTCAAGCCTGTAATCCCAGCACTTTGGGAGGCCGAGACGGGCGGATCACGAGGTCAGGAGATCGAGACCATCCTGGCTAACACGGTGAAACCCCGTCTCTACTAAAAAATACAAAAAACTAGCCGGGCGCGGTGGCGGGCGCCTGTAGTCCCAGCTACTCGGGAGGCTGAGGCAGGAGAATGGCGTGAACCCGGGAGGCGGAGCTTGCAGTGAGCCGAGATCCGGCCACTGCACTCCAGCCTGGGCGGCAGAGCGAGACTCCGTCTCAAAAAAAAAAAAAAAAAAAAAAAAAAAAAAAAAAAGTCTGCCCACTGCTGTTTAAGGACAAGAGTAAATCACTTTTCAGGCACTGAGGAAAATCTTTCATCAAACAGCCACCACTGTGATCTTGGGCTGCACCTCCTTGACGCAAACCATTGACCTGCTTCCCATGCCACAGCCTCTTCCAGTGTAAGCAAGTGCCAATGTTGGTCCCCTTCACGAGGGGAGCATGAATGGGGTGCCCATTCCTCTCCTCACCATCTCCTCCTACCCACGGACCTGGGATCTCTGAGCCACGCTGGAGGCCCCAGGAAACAGCCAAATACTAAACAGGCCTCAATCCAGGGAAATACTAAGCCCTCTGGGACAGGAAGGAACAGAGAGAGGGCCAGACCCCAGAAACTCCCTTGTGGTCTGGCAACCCGAACCCGGGACTCACATTGCTCCCTAGAGCACCCAAGAGAGATGGGAACCGAGGAGGCCGGGGTTCTCTCCTCCCCCTTTACTTTCCCACACAGCCTCATTCCCTTTGGTTGCTGCCACCTTTTCTTGTGTAGCCTACAGACTCCACACAGGCCCACAGAAACTTTTACTTCCCCCTGAAACTCAGGTTCCAATTCACTGCCTGCATCAAATCGCTGGTGCTTTGTGTTTAACTGAACTTGGGTAGGAACAAAGGTTGGGGAAACCTGACTTACAGGGCAGGGGAGATTCCACATTCTACTAATGTCCCTTGCAAACTCAAAGAAGCCTGTGAAGAAGACAGGAAGGAGGGGGCGTGAAGGAGGCAGCAGCGGGTGGAGAGAAGGGGGTGACAGGGCAGGGCAATCCCCTGACCTGTGCCTCTCCTCACCTTCCCCTCTTCACTGTCAGCCCTAATCCCTCTAAGTTCCCTTTAGCCACACAAATAAATAACTTGTTCATTTTTCCACACCAAAGTAGTTCCCTGTAGACCAATTAGCTATTAACATTTATTGCCAATTTTCTCCCTCCAAAGGCTGCTGACCTGCTGAGGCTGGGGGTTGCTGCCTGCCCACAGGGCTAGGACTGCTCAGTCAAGAGAGAAAGCAGAGCAGGTACTTGGGTCATGCCTCAACACCTCAAGGTCCCCTCTCTGCCCCTGAGCCCCACAATGCCACCTCCCAGGAGGACGGGCCCATTCACCTGGAAACTAATAGCATCCGAAAGAAAAAGCTGAGTTGTTTTCAAAATCTGATACCAGAACTATGTGTGTTGTGTTAATTATCACCATCATGCAAATAAAATTTAGCCAGGTGGGAGGATCACTTGAAGCCAGGAGTTCAAGACCAGCCTGGGAAACACAGCAAAACTTCCATCTCTTAAAAAAAAAAAAAAAAAACTGCTATCCTGGCTAACATGGTGAAACCCCGTCTCTACTAAAAATACAAAAAACTGGCCGGGCGTGGTGGCGGGCGCCTGTAGTCTCAGCTACTTGGGAGGCTGAGGCGGAAGAATGGCGTGAACCCGGGAGGCGGAGCTTGCAGTGAGCCTAGATCACGCCACTGCACTCCAGCCTGGGAGACACAGCGAGACTCCGTCTCAAAAAAAAAAAAAAAAAAAAAAACTGGCCAGGCGTGGTGGCTCACGCCTGTAATCCCAGCACTTAGGGAGGCTGAGGTGGGCAGATCACGAGGTCAAGAGATCAAGAACATCCTGTATAACACAGTGAAACCCCGTCTCTACTAAAAATACAAGAAAATTAGGCCGGGCACGGTGGCTCAAGCCTGTAATCCCAGCACTTTGGGAGGCCGAGACGGGCAGATCACGAGGTCAGGAGATCGAGACCATCCTGGCTAATACAGTGAAACCCGGTCTCTACTAAAAAATACAAAAAAACTAGCCAGGTGAGGTGGCGGGCGTCTGTAGTCCCAGCACTTAGGGAGGCTGAGGTGGGCAGATCACGAGGTCAAGAGATCAAGAACATCCTGTATAACACAGTGAAACCCCGTCTCTACTAAAAATACAAGAAAATTAGGCCGGGCACGGTGGCTCAAGCCTGTAATCCCAGCACTTTGGGAGGCCGAGACGGGCGGATCACGAGGTCAGGAGATCGAGACCATCCTGGCTAATACAGTGAAACCCGGTCTCTACTAAAAAATACAAAAAAACTAGCCAGGTGAGGTGGCGGGCATCTGTAGTCCCAGCTACTCGGGAGGCTGAGGCAGGAGAATGGCGCAAACCCGGGAGGCGGAGCTTGCAGTGAGCTGAGATCCGGCCACTGCACTCCAGCCTGGGTGACAGAGTGAGACTCCTTCTCAAAAAAAAAAAAAAAAAGAAAAGAAAATTAGCTGGGCGTAGTGGCGGGCGCCTGTAGTCCCAGCTACTCGGGAGGCTGAGGCAGGAGAATGGTGTGAACCCGGGAGGTGGAGCTTGCAGTGAGGCGAGATGGTGCCACTGCACTCCAGCCTGGGCAACAGAGCAAGACTCTGTCTTAAAAAAAATAAAAATAAAAAAACTTAGCTGGGCACAAAACAGTGTACACCTGCAGTTGCAGCTACTCAGGAAGCCGAGGTGGAAGGACCACTTGAGCCCCAAGAGTTCAAGGCTGCAGTGAGCTATGACAGCAGCACTGCATTCCAGCCTGGATAACAGAGCCCCATTTAGCATGATTGGCAAAATTTTAAAAGATTACATTTTTTCCCTCTAGATTTACCTTGGCCCTTATTCACCTTATTGTACACAGTAATATCCGCTGCATTAATAGAGGGTAAAACAGCACATATATTTGAATTGAAGGCAAGTCCTCTTCACTCCAGGAAGATGACCGGCTCTAAGAATCCGCAGGGATAAGGCACCCTTCAGCATAGCTCCTCCTGCCTCCACCCAAGACAACTCTGCTGCCTCCCTCCCACCCATTTCTGCAGCAGGAAACCGCCAGGGCTCAGCTGGAAAGCTAGGATTGCCCAAAGCCCGGCCTGTGCCCTGGAACCCCACAAGGTCCGCAATGGCAACATGGAAGCTTGACAATGTGTTATAACTACAACAATAATTTATAAATAGCAACAAGAAGTACTCTAAAATGGCTGGTTAGGGACATAGGCAGGGGTCCCTGATGAGCATGGCATAACTGGAGGAAAAAGCCTGATTTCCCCCAGATAGCAGGTAAAGTTCAGACCCCCTCCTTGTGACATGTCACTTGGAGATGTCTACCCTAATAGCTGATGAGGACTTACCATTAACAAGCACTCTGAGCAGAGAGGAAGGAAAACTCGGTTTCAGAAAGCAGGGCCAGGTCCTTTAGTTGGTAAGGGCTCAGGTGTGTGAGAGGGAAGCTGGGACATGGGAACTGAAAGGACAGAAGGGGAAGGAGGAGAAGCCCATCCCTGGCTGCATGTGGAAACAGAAGAGATGCAAAAGCACCCAGCTGGCAGAGAGCCCCAGCTGCGTCCAGCACCTAGAGAGCCTCTGGGGCTCAGGGGCCCCACGGCCTCAGGGCAAGGCCCCCAACCTCAGGCAGCTCAACAGGATTCCAGTTGTGTGGTCAGCATAAGCACACAGCTCCTCCAAAGCAAGTCCACATCACCTTCTCCTCAACTCTTCCTCCTCCTGACTGCCCCATTTCAGTAAAGGAACCAGCTCTCATCATCAGGCACTGAAACTACAAGCCCCAGCCCATCAAGTGTCTGCTCCGAAGACAGCTACTTTCGCAAGCTCTCTAGACTGTTCCCACTTTTCCGCTTCTATTGCCAAGTTCTGCATGATATCTCACCTGGACTCTATCTACTTCTCCATCTCCTCCCTCCCTCCTCTCCCTGTCCCCTTATGACCCAGCCATACTGTGCTGTCAGTTTGCCCTCAGTCTGCTCAGAAACTAGTCAGACTAAAGCCCCCTGTGTCACCACCTGTCAGTTCAAGTCCTTATCCAGCACCTGTCTGGACTGATTTTTTGCAGTGTCTATTTTCTCTCCTTCTGGAGACTTTTGCTTTTGGATGCAGGGTTGCGAGGGAACTGCCCAACATGCCACCAGCCCTTCACTGGCCAAGGAAGAGAACAAGGGAACACGGCCCAGGTTGGGCCAACCAGACATTTCCTCCCTCGGATATGAATCCCAAGTGGTGACAAAATGAGCACAGCTGGAGCAGATGCATCCTGGCAACAGTGGTTCCCTGAAGAGACTGGCCTTTGGTCCCTGCTGTACCCACTCCAAGACCCTGGAGGGGACCTGGGTCCTGAGTCGTCACTCTGATTTTATAGTTCCCACAGCTTTCCAAGGAAGTGCTTTCCTGCCAAAGGCAGCCAAGTTTCTGGTTGCAACCAAACAGGATTCCTTACTACTTTCTAAATAAATCCCCTATGCTCTAGACAAAAGGGACATCTCCCTAAATGTGCCTTGTAATAGCCTGTCTTTGTACCTGTTGGCCTGCACACCCCTCCAGCCCACAGGCACTGCCTGGAAACCTACCCTTAGAGGCCCATCCCAAATGCCTTTTCTGAACCCCCTATGGGGATGACTTAGACCTCCTTTAACTGGCCACTTCCCCTGTAGATCTACTGGTGGGCTTGTCTTATCCCCCTCCCAGGGGACAGCAACTTGGACATTACTGTCTCCTCCACAACACTCAGCAAAGTTCTCGGCTCAAAAAAACTCAGACTTGGCCAGGCATAGTGGCTCACACCTGTAATCCCAGCAGTTTGGGAGGCTGAGGTGGGCAGATCACGAGGTCAGGAGTTCGAGACCAGCCTGGCCAACATGGTAAAACCCTGTCTCCAGTAACAATACAAAAATTAGCTGGGTGTGGTGGTGCGTGCCTGTAATCCCAGCTACTTGGGAGTCTGAGGCACGAGAGTCACTTGAACCCAGGAGTCGGAAGTTGCAGTGAGCCGAGATCACACCACTGCATTCCAGCCTAGCGACAGAATGAGACTCCGTCTCAAAAACAAACAAACAAAATTCAGATTTTTGGGGGCAGACGACCCCAAAGGACAATTAAGGTTTGTTGAGCACAACAAGGAGCAGGAACTAAGAGCAGGGGCTGTGCGGCAGAAAGACATGAGTTTCAATCCCAGATCCTCCTGCTGTCTGTTTGGGCATGACTGATAAGTTCTGTAAGTCTCAGTTCATCATCTACAAAGCAGCAGCAACAACGCCAGCCTTGCAGTGTTGCTGTGAGGATTCACTAACACCAGAGAGCACCTAGCACCGTGCCTGGCTGGAAGCAAACACTCAATGAACAGCAGCCATGATTCAAGCTATTAGCAGCAACTGGTTCAGCAGCCACTCCGTTGGCGTTGGAATCAGGAGTCCCAGGGCCGCTGTGTGACCCACAGTGTATCTCTCTGTTCCTCAGTAACCCTACCTAAGTCTGTATCTGCCTTATAAATGTTCCACTGACCTATAAAACAACAGCTGGAAAATGCTCTGCAAAGCACAATGTAAGTGATGCCTCCTGCTTTTCTAAATTTCAAAGACTCCCAGGCACCCTGTCTAGTGTGCAGCCATGGCAGGACTTTACTTGGCAGGCACCCCAACCCATTTGGTTGGGGAAACAGGCACAGGCCAGACGAGGGCCCGGTGCAGCAATTTGCTTCACTATGTCCACACAGTTACTCTTTTCCAAAGCCACGGCTCCTAAATTTCCTGCTTGGTTGTGGGGCATTCCTTCAAAAAACCATGGGGCAGTGTCCTTCCAATCATTACCAATCCTAGGCAGCATCAGAATGAAAGAAAAGTCAAACCAGTACAGCTGCCAGAATAGCCTGGTGGGGAAGTAAGGTGGAAGAAAGTCCCTCTTAAGACTTTACATCTGGCCGGGCGCGGTGGCTCAAGCCTGTAATCCCAGCACTTTGGGAGGCCGAGACGGGCGGATCACGAGGTCGGGAGATCGAGACCATCCTGGCTAACATGGTGAAACCCCGTCTCTACTAAAAAATACAAAAAAAAACTAGCCGGGCGAGGTGGCGGGCGCCTGTAGTCCCAGCTACTGGGGAGGCTGAGGCAGGAGAATGGCGTAAACCCGGGAGGCGGAGCTTGCAGTGAGCTGAGATCCGGCCACTGCACTCCAGCCTGGGCGGCAGAGCAAGACTCCGTCTCCAAAAAAAAAAAAAAAAAAGACTTTACATCTAGCTGTCCGGGCACAGTGGCTCATGCCTGTAATCCCAGCAGTTTGGGAGGCCACAGCGGGCAGATCACCTGAGGTCAGGAGTTTGGGACCAGCCTGACCAACATGGAGAAACTCCATCTCTACTAAAAATACAAAAAAATTAGATGGGCGTGGTGGTACCTGCCTGTAATCCCAGCTACTTGGGAGGCTGAGGCAGGAGACTCACTTGAACCCGGGAGGTGGAGGTTGCAGTAACCTGACATCGTGCCATTGCATTCCAGCCTGGGCAACAAGAACAAAATTCCATCTCAAAAAATAAAAAAAAAAATTTAAAAATACAAAAATTAGCCGGGCATGGTGGTGCATGCCTGTAATCCCAGCTACTCGAGAGGCTGAGACAGGAGAATAGCTTGAACCTGGGAGGCAGAGATCATGCCATTGCACTCCAGCCTGGGCAACAAGAGGGAAACTCCGTTTCAAAAAAAAAAAAAAAAAAAAAAGACTACATTGAGCTGGGTGTAGCAGCTCACACCTCTAATCCCAACACTTTGGGAGGCCGAGGAGGGGGGGGCACCTGAGGTCAGGAGTTCAAGACCAGCCTGGCCAACATGGAGAAACCCCATCTCTACTAAAAATACAAAAATTAGCCGGGCATGGTGGCAGATACCTGTAATCCCAGCTACTGGGGAGGCTGAGGTAGGAGAATCGCTTGAACCTGGGAGGCGGAGGTTGCAGTGAGTTGAGATCATGCCACTGCATTCCAGCCTGGGCGACAGAGCAAGACTCTGTCTCAAAAAAAAAAAAAAAAGACTTTACCTCTGGCCAGGAGTGGTGGCTCACGCCTGTAATCCCAGCACTTTGGGAGGCCAAGGCGGGGGGGATCACCTATCACCTGAGGTCAAGAGTTCAAAACCAGCCTAGCAAACATGGTGAAACCCTGTCTCTACTAAAAATACAAAAGTAGCCAGGTGTCCTGGCATATGCCTGTAATCCTAGGTTCCTGTCACCCCAGGAAGGGGTGGCCAACCAGGCTGAGACAAGAGAATCGCTTGAACTCTGGAGGCAGAAGCTGCAGTGAGCCGAGATCGTGCCACTGCACTCCAGTCTAGGCAACAGAGTGAGACTCCATCTCAAAAAAAAAAAAAAAAAAAGACTTTACATCTGCTTGGATTAATCTCTCAAGCAATTGTGATGGCCCCAAACCAGTGGTTCTCAAAGTGTTAGCTTAGGGAGCTGGAGAGAGATGCAAAATATAGGCTCCACCCAGATTAAACCATAAAACTCTGGAGTCCCCCCCACACACAATCTGTGCCTTAACCAGCTCTCCAGGGGACTCTGACTCTCAGTCAAGGGTGAAGAATCCTTCCCTAAACTTGTAACCATGAGACCTTCTGCTGTAATTCACTTCCTGAACACCCACTATGTGCTGAGGACCAAACCAGGTGGTGGTATTTCAGAAAATGAGGACACATTTGAAGAGCATCCACAGTCTAATGACAGCCAAAATGAAGTACACAAATACCGCCAAAATAAGGCAGGATGTGGTACAGAACAATGCAAAAGAATCCATTTCCCATCCCTCTCCCCAGACCCTACCCCTCAGGTCTTCTTTTGCCAAGAATAGACATGGAAAAATCAAGCCTCCCCAAATCCCCAATCCTGGTATTGCAGACTCCTTAATCTCAGGTGCCTTCTCAAGAAGAGTGGTCCTTACCCTGAGGCTTGGCTGGAGTAGAAATGCTCTCCTGAGGCAATAGCCAGTTGCTCTTAGAAGCTTGGCTTTATCTGGGATTTGCACTCCAAAAGTTCCCAGGAGCCATCAGCGTGCCACAGCACATCACAACAATGCACTCCCATGCGTGGTCACTCCCACAGGCCCCTGCCAGGCTTGCAGGCAAGGGTGCAGAGGCAGACATAAACACCCACACAGACAGTTGGCCCCCTGGCCTCCCTTCCTCCATTCTCAAGTTACAAGGTTAAAAGCATCCAGTTCACAGCCAAGGGGGAGGGCTGGGAAGGGGGTTGCTGAAGCAGTGAACCATCTGGTTCAGATCAAAATTGCTCCTTCAGGACCCCACAGAACTCCTGGAGCCTCCCGTCCCTCCCTTCCTCCACCCATCCCAGTGGAAACTGGGGACTGGGGTAGAATGGATGACCATCCTCCTCCGCCCCCCCCCCCGCCCCCGCAAAAAAAAAAAAAAATCTGAAGAGGACAAAACAAAAAACTGAATAATACAGGCAAATCTGTGCCACCTTTCTGAGCCCTCGTTCCCTCTAAATACTGAGCACCACGACAAAACTTGAGATCACCGCCCACATACTCTGTGCCTTCCTCCACAGAGAGATCAGGGCAGCCAGCAGGCATCCCTCCCTGAAAGGGCAACCCCTCCAAAGTTAGCAGCAGAAGCAAGATGAAGCTGAGGGGTGTGGTCTCCCAGACTCCTCTTATGCCACCCTCTCTCTAAAAACCAGGGATACCTTCCACCTCAGAGAGGCTTCAGAGCCCACCGGGCAAGGAAGGGGTGGCCAACGAGCTTCCAAACATTCGTCCCAAAGACGAGGCAGGAGTGTGAGTTACTGGCCAGAGGCCCCACAGTGCGTGTATCCCCTTGGAGGCTTTGACTGAAAAGAGGCCTCACGTCCCTGCCTGCCCCCAGCACCTCTCTAGCCCCTTTCTCCAACACCACTTTTGACTCAGTCCTCCGCTCCTTTACGCAGCTGTAAAGCAAGAGGCGAGATGGGAGATGGGAGACGGGAGGTGGATGCAGTTGGCAAAAGATAACTCGAAAGGCTAACTTGAGCAAGCAAGCAATGGGTGGTGACTCCTCTACAGGCAGAGGGGGCCCGGAATGGGCTATGCGAAGTAGGGAAGGCCAACAGCAGTGACAGGAAGCTAAGGGGAGATCAAGTGAGCTCAGCCCAGAGCTGTAGCAGGGGGTGGAAGTTTGGTCCAGTCACAGGGTAATGACTGGGGGGAAGAAATGACTTCCATTCCCAGGCAGAGAAGGAATAGGAGAGAGGAGAGACGGGGTTCAGGCCAGCCTCCACGGGACTGGAGCACTGGCCAAGTTTCTGGCTTACGTGCTTCAGTTTCCCCAAAGTAGGAAGGTCGAGCCGTGAGAACTGGGCCACTGAGGGTGGTTAGGGGGCAGTGCCAGGTAGGGGAAAGATCACAGGGGAGAGAGGAGAGAGGTGCTGATGGGGCAGACAGGCTCCGGCCAAGAGTGGGGCCGGGGTCTCCCAGGTGGAGCAGAGGCCGGGAGAGCCAGGGGTTAGGGGTACGAACTAGGGAGTGGAATGAAGTCGGGACCAGGGCAGGGAGCTCTTCCGAGGGCTGGGGCTGGGGGCTACCGGCAAAGGAGCGGAGCGGGAGCCCTGGGAGGCTGGGAGCGGCTGGACTTGCAGAGCAGAAGGCGGGGATCCGGAATGAGGCCAACGCGCGCGGACCCCCGCCTACATGAGGGAGCCCGGTGCCCCGGCCCGGGGGAAGTTGCGGGGCTGGACCGGGCCGGTCTGGGTCGCTGGGCCGCGCCAGCTGCCCGCGCATGGGAGGTCTGGGCAGCTGGGGGCCCGGGGCGCTCCGCATCCCGCCCGCCCTCATCCCGCCCGCGCACCTCAGTCAGCGCCCGGCGCTGCGCGGGCCATACTCGCCGCTCCTGCCGCCGCCTCCGCCGGCGCAGAAAGCCGTCGCCGCTGCCGCCGCCGGCGTCCGGACCCGTTAGCTCGCGGCTCTCTTGTCCGCCCGCCGTGGGCTAGTCCCGCCCTTGCCTGGCCCAGCCCTACCCGAGCGCCGCGCCGCCGCCTCAGCCCGGCCCCTCCCCCCACCCCTGCCCGGCTTGAAGGGAAGGGTGGGGGACAGGGGCGACTGCCCCCACCCCATTCACATCCTCCCCGTTTCTCCCTCCCTCCGCCCCCCGCACGCGCGCCGGCATGCTGGGATATGGAGTCTAGGCGGCTCTGGGCCGCCGGGGACGCCCCGCGTCCAGGACTACATCTCCCAGAAGACAGCGCGCGCTCCCCAGGGATTGTGGGCTTTGTAGTTTCGCTAGGGCTCGGGGGTCCGCCCCGCAGGAGGGGAGAAGGAGGGGGATGGGAAGTCTTCATTCTCAGAAGGCCAGGCTCGGGCGGCTGGAGCAGACGGCCCCGAGGCGGGTGGGATACCTGGGTTTCCAGGGAGGTGCACACTAGCCGAGGACACCTGTCAGATGCTGCTGTGGCCAGCTGCGGACAAGCCCGGCCGGAGGGCACTGTTCCCACTCGCGCTTTCAAAGAGCCGCGACCTGAGGCCAGCTTGGCTTCACGCCCAGGCTCTGAAAGCCCAAGCTGCGGTGGGGATGCTGCGCCCTGGCCCAAGGGGAGAGAGACCCCATCAGCGGTGCAGGCGGGGGTTTGGCCTCGCTGGACTTTGTGTTCCCCACCCGGGAAGAGAGGAAAAGGGGGCAGAGTGTCTGTTGTTTCCTCATCTACGGGGGCATCTCCCATTGCAGGCTCTGTCTTAGATGCCTGTAGCTTCCTACTGTTGAGGGCAAAGTGAATGCATTTTAAATATTTGGCATGTCTTTTCTTAGCTCATCCTTTCCCTAACTTCCGCACCTAGTTCAAAACCTTTATGAAGGCCGGGCGCGGTGGCTCAAGCCTGTAATCCCAGCACTTTGGGAGGCCGAGACGGGTGGATCACAAGGTCAGGAGATCGAGACCATCCTGGTGAACACAGTGAAACCCCGTCTCTACTAAAACTACAAAAAACTAGCCAGGCGAGGTGGCGGGCGCCTGTAGTCCCAGCTACTCGGGAGGCTGAGGCAGGAGAATGGCGTGAACCCGGGAGGCGGAGCTTGCAGTGAGCTGAGATCCGGCCACTGCACTCCAGCCTGGGCGACAGAGCGAGACTCTGTCTCAAAAAAAAAAAAAAAAAAAAAAAAAAAAAAAAAACCTTTATGAAACTCCAGGTGGACCGCAGTTTCGCCCCTCCAACAGGCTGAGGTGAGGCTAAAGTGGTTCTGAATTTTTGGTGTGTATGGGATCCTCTTGGTGAGCTTGTTTAAACGCAGATTGCTGTCCCCACTCTCAGCTTCTGGTTCTTTTAGCTCTAGGGCAGGCCCCAGGATTGGCATTGCTACCCCGTTTCCAGGTGTTACTCATGCTGCCGGTTACTGCTTTGATAACCTGATAACCTCTGCTGTTGGTGTTTGCTGC
This sequence comes from Macaca nemestrina, assembly GCF_043159975.1. Classification (NCBI taxonomy): domain Eukaryota; kingdom Metazoa; phylum Chordata; class Mammalia; order Primates; family Cercopithecidae; genus Macaca; species Macaca nemestrina. The sequence goes on along the minus strand of NC_092142.1, from coordinate 72,939,150 downwards.
TAGCACACCGGTATCCTCTTTCAAGGATGGCCCTTCTGTGGGATAATTAATAATGGCCCTGAAGAGCCAAACCCGGGAAGGCAGGGTCCCAGTCTAGTCCAATTTAGCACAGGAATGCTCTTTGTTTTTGCGCCCAGGCTGGAGTGCAGTGACGTGATCACGGCTCACTGCAGCCTCAACCTCCCAGACTCAACAGATCCTCCCACCTCAGCCTCCTGAGTAGCTGGGACTACAGGCATGTACCACCATACCCGGTTAAATTTTGTGTTTTTTGTAGAGATAGGGTTTTCCCATGTTGACCAGGCTGGTCTCAAACTTCCCATGTTGCCCAGGCTGGGCTCAAGCGAACCTCCTGCCTCCGCCTCCCAAAGTGCTGGGATTACGCATGTGAGCCACTGTGCTCTGCCAGGAATGCTGTCTTTAATAGCAGTAAATCAGTACACTCCCTAAAGGAAGATACCACTTGAGCCATCTGCCTGCAGGTGTTCTGGCACCCCTTGAAATTCCCCCTAAAGCTGGGAAGGTTTTTCTCGTGCAAGGTGGGCAGCAGGGGCATGCCTGGTGCTACCTTCCAAGCCATGGATACAAGCCAGGATTTGTGATATCAAACCCCTAGGACAAGGTCAGTTTAGTAGTGTCTGCTACCTCTGGGTGGGCTATGGCCTAAGACAGGCTGGGGAAGTGGGAGGTGGGGCAGTAGATTCCTGGCTTGTCAGGTACTGAGAAAGGTTCTCATTCTTTTTGTTTATTTGTTTTGAGACGGAGTCCCGCTACATCGCCCAGGCTGGAATGCAGTGGCATGATCTCGGCTCACTGCAGTCTCTGCCTCTGGGGTTCAGGTGATTCTTGTGCATCAGCCTCCAGAGCAGTGGGGATTACAGGCATGCACCACCACACCTGGCTAATTTTTGTATTTTTAATAGAGACAGGGTTTCACTATGTTGGCCAGGCTGGTCTGGAATTCCTGACCTCAAGTGATATGCGCACCTCGGCCACCCAAAGTGCCAGCACCACACCCAGCCAAGAATGGTTCTCATTTTTTGACCCAGGTGGGCCCTTCTTACTACCTATTATTCTGCTGTTCTTGCAGCTACAAACTGCTGAAAAGAAAGCTTAGTAAGCATCACCCTCAAGCAGGAGGAACCTAGACTCTTCCACCTGTCAGCTGACCAAACTCCTTGACCAAACTCTAGACAAGCTTCGCCAAGCCCCCTTCTCAACTAGGCCTCAATCTTGGCCCATAAAAACTACAGACTCTTGGCTGGGCTCATGGCTCAAGCTTATAATCCCAGTGTCAGAGGCATTTGAACCAGAGCAACTCCATCTTGAATAGGGACTAGGTAAAATAAGGCCGAGACCTCCTGGGCTGTGTTCCCTAAAGGTTAAGGCATTCTAAGTCGCAGGATGAGATAGGAGGTCTGCACAAGACACAGGTCACAAAGACCTTGCTGATAAAACAGGTGGCAGTAAAGAAGCTGGCCAAATCCCACCAAAACCAAGATGGTGACGAAAGTGACCTCTGGTCATCCTCAGTGCTCATTATATGCTAATTAGAATGCATTAACATGCTAAGAGACCCTCCCACCAGTGCCATGACAGTTCATAAATGCCATGGCAACACCCGACAGTTACCCTATATGGTCTAAAAAGTGGAGGAACCCTTACTTTGGGGAATTGCCCACCCCTTTCCCAGCAAACTCATGAATAATCCACCCCTTGTTTAGCATATACTAAAAAAAATAGGCTGGGCACTGAGGCTCACGCCTGTAATCCCAGCACTTTGGGAGGCTGAGGCAGGTGGATCACGTGAGGCCAGGAGTTCAAGACCAGCCTGACCAACATGATGAAACCCTGTCTCTACCAAAAATGCAAAACTTTGCTGGGCGTGGTAGTGCGTGCCTGTAATCCCAGTTACTTGGGAGGCTGAGGCATGAGAATTGCTTGAACCTGGGAGGTGGAGGTTACAGTGAGCTGAGATCCTGTCACTGCACTCCAGCCTGAGCAACAGAGTGAGACTCTGTCTTAAACAAAAAAGGGCCAGGCATGGTGGCTTACACCTGTAATCCCAGCACTTTGGGAGGCTGAGGCAGATGGATCATGAGGTCAGGAGTTCAAGACCAGTATGGCCAAGATGGTGAAACCCCGTTTCTACTAAAAGTACAAAAATTAGCCGGGCGTGGTGGCAGGCGCCTGTAATCCCAGCTACTCAGGAGGCTGAAGCAGGAGAACAGCTTGAACCCAGAGGGGGGCGGAGGTTGCAGTGAGTCGACATCGTGCCACTGCACACCGGCCTGACTGGCAGAGTGAGACTCCATCTCAAAAAATAAAAAATAAAAAACCAACCAAACAAAAAAACACCTACAGACTCTCAACTCAAGTGATTTTACCCACCCTTCTCCCTCCACATTAAAAGGCTTCTACAAAGGCTGGTCACGGTGGTTCATGCCTGTAATCCCAGCACTTTAGGAGGCCTAGGCACATAGATTGTCTGAGCTTAGAAGTTTGAGACCAGCCTAGGCAACATGGAAAAACCCTGTCTCTATTTATAAAAAAGAAAAGAGAGCTGGGTGCAGTGGCTCACACCTGTAATCCCAGCATTTTGGGAGGCCAAGGTGGGTGGATCACGAGGTCAGGAGTTCAGGGGTGGCCTGAACTCTTCCAGCCTGGCCAAGATGGTGAAACTCTGTCTCTACTGAAAATACAAAAAATAGTGGGGCGTGGTGGTGGGAACCCATAATCCCAGCTACTGGGGAGGCTGAGGCAGAGAATTGCTTGAACCCAGGAGGTGTAGGTTGCAGTGAGCAGAGACTGCACCACTGCATTCCAGCCTGGGCAACAGAGTGAGACTCCGTCTCAAAAAAAAAAAAAAAAAAAAAAAAAAAAGACTTAAACACTAATATAGTTTCTAACAGTTCAAGGTCACATCTTAGCATGGCCCAATCCCACCTAAAAGTGCCTGCCTGAGAAAGCCCGCCACTGCCGAAAGAATTGACTGTTCCAGGCAACACCCAGCCATAGGTTCCAGCTACACGTTCTCAGAGCATTTACTAAAAAGGGCTCACAGTTGTGAATTCCTTCTCTGATCCTTTGAGATGTATAAGTATCTTCTATAACTCAAGAGTGTCTTTCTCAAGGACCTGAAAGCCATTCCTTGAATGTCATCATCCTGAAGGATGATGTGGGAGGATAGAATCCTAACTTCAATAATTGCCAGCTAGTGGACAGAGCTGTACATTGCCCGATCCTTTGCAATTTTTCATGTCCTTGACTCTACTGAACCTCTGCCTTCCACCTTCCCTACTCCTTCATCCACTCTGAAACACAAGTTTTAAGGTGTTTAGGCTGAGAGCAGTGGCTCACACCTGTAATCCCAGCACTTTGGAAGGCTGAGGTAGCTGGAGCACTTGAGGTCAGGAGTTCGAGACCAGCCTGGCCAACATGGCGAAAGTCCGTCTCTACTAAAAATATATAAATTAACCAGGCGTGGTGGTGGGTGCCTGTAGTTCCAGCTGCTTGGGAGGCTGACACAGGAGAATCACTTGAACCTGGGAGGCAGAGGTTGCAACAAGCTGAGATTGCACCACTGCACTCCAGCCTGGGCAACAGAACAAGACTCTGTCAGAAAACAAACAAAAAACACAAGTTATCTTGCCAGACTCACTGACTTGTGCCTGTAATCCCAGCTACTCTGAGGGCTGAAGTGGCAGGATCACTTGAGGACAGGAGTTTGAGACCAGCATGGGCAACATAGCAAGACCCCATCTCTAAAAAATAAATTTAAATTCCCAGTCACTTCTGTACAAATCAAAGTTGGTCCAAGTTCACACTGGACCCTCTTCCCTACTGCAATAGTGTATTACAAATTAAAATCTGTTCTTACCACCTTTTTTATTCATTTTAGAGACGAGGTCTTGCTGTCTCACCCAGGCAGGATTGCAGTGGTGTGATCATGGCTCACTGCATCCTTGAACTCCTGGGCTCGAGGGATCCTTCCACCTCAGCCTCCTGAGCTAGAAGTACAAGCACACACCACCATGCCCAGCTAATTTTCTTTTGTTTTTAAGATGGTGACGGGTCTTGCCATCTTTCCCAGGCTGGTCTCGAATTCCTGGACTCAATCGATCCTCCCACCTCAGCCTCCCAGAGTACTGGGATTACAGGCCACTGTGTGCCTGTTCTGTCCTTACCACTTCAACTAACATCTAGCTTTATCTTTTTTTTTTTCCTTGACTTTGTTTATCTTTGACAAAGTAGGTATCTACTCTGCGTCACAGGGGCCCAGGCTCTAGCTCCCCGCTCATTATCTCACTGAGTCAAAAGGGGCTGGGCACAGTGGCTCACGCCTGTAATCCCAGCACTTTGGAATGCCGAGGTGGGCAGATCACAAGGTCAGGAGTTTGAGACAAGCCTGGCCAACACAGTGAAACCCCGTCTCTACTAAAAAAATACAAAAATTGGGCCGGGCGCATTGGCTCACACCTGTAATCCCAGCATTTTGGGAGGCTGAGGCAGGCGAATCACCAGGTCAGGAGATCGAGACCATCTGGCTAACATGGTGAAACCCTGTCTCTACTAAAAATATACAAAAAAATTAGCAGAGCGCGGTGGCAGGAGCCTGTAGTCCCAGTTACTTAGGAGGCTGAAGCAGGATAGTGGCATGAACCCAGGAGGTGGAGCTTGCAGTGAGCCGAGGTTGTGCCACTGCACTCCAGCCTGGGCAACAGATTGAGACTCCCTCTCAAAAAAAAAAAAAAAAAAAAAAAAAACTCGCCAGGCATGGTGGCAGGCACCTGTAATCTCAGCTACTCAGGAGGCTGAGGCAGAGAATTGCTTGAACCTAGGAGGCAGAGATTGCAGTGAGCCAAGATTGTGTCATTGCACTGCAGCCTGGGTGACAGACTGAGACCCTTTCTGGAAAAATAAATAAATAAATAAATAAATAAATAAATAAATAAATAACAGTCAAAAGAGGCTGGGCGTGGTGGCTCACGCCTGTATTCCCAGCACTTTGGGAGGCCGAGGTGGGTGGATCACGAGGTCAGGAGTTTGAGACCAGCCAGGCCAACATAGTGAAACTGCGTCTCTACTGAATAAAACCACAAAAGTTAGCCATGCTTGGTGGCGGGTGCCTGTAGCCCCAGCTACTTGGGAGGCTGAGGGAGAATTGCTTGAACCCAGGAGGCAGAGGTTGCAGTGAGCTGAGATTGTGCCACTGCACTCCAGCCTGGGTGACAGAACAAGACTCTATCTCAAAAAAAAAAAAAAAAAGACAAAAAGAGTCAAGAGGGGCTGGGCATGGTCGCTTATGCCTGTAACCCCAGCACTTTGGGAGTCTCAAGTGGGCAGATCACCTGAGGTCAGCAGTTCGAGGCCATCCCGGCCAACATGGCGAAACCCTGTCTTTTTTTTTTGAGACAGCGTCTTGCTCTGTCACCCAGGCTGGAGTGCAGTGGCATTATCTTAGCTCACTGCAGGCTCCGCCTCCCGGGTTCACGCCATTCTCCCGCCTCAGCCTCTCTAGCAGCTGGGACTACACGCATACACCGCCACACCCAGCTAATTTTTTTTTTTTGTATTTTTAGTAGAGACGGGGTTTCACCATGTTAACCAGGATACTCTTGACCTCCTGACCTTGTGATCTGCCCACCTCGGCCTCCCAAAGTGCTGGGATTACAGGCGTGAGCCACTGCACCCGGCGCAAAACCCTACCTTTACTAAAAATACAAAAATTACCCAAGTGTGGTGACACATGTCTGTAATCCCAGCTACTGGAGAGGCTGAGGCAGGAGAATCACTTGAACTGGGTGGTGGAGGTTGCAGTGAGCTGAGATCACGCCACTGCACTGTAGCCTGGGCAACAGAGCGAGACTCTGTCTTTAAAAAAAAAAAAAATTAAAGAGTCAATAGGATGAGTTAACCCTAGGTCCTTGGACAAGTTGCCAAATAGCTGCCAGAGGCAATGGACTCTGACTCACATGGACTCAGAGGTACTTTTCTGTTTTCTTTTTTTTTTTGAGACAGAGTTTTGCTTTTGTCACCCATGCTGGAGTGCAGTGACATGATCTTGGCTCACTGCAACCTCTGCCTTCCAGGTTCAAGTGATTCTCCCACCTCAGCCTCCCGAGTAGGTGGGACTACAGGCGCACCACCATGCCTTGCTAATTTTTGTATTTTTAGTAGAGACAAGGTTTCACCATATTGGCCAGGCTGGTCTTGAACTCCTGACCTCAGGTGATCCACCCACCCCAGCCTCCCAAAGTGCTAGAATTATTTGCGTGAGCCACCACGCCCGGCCGAGTCTCACTCTTTTGCCCAGGCTGGAGTGAAGTGGCGTGAGCTCACTGCAACCTCTGCCCCGCCAGCTGGAACAATTCTCCAGCCTTAAGACTCCCAAGTATCTGGGATTATAGGCATCTGCCACCATGCCCAGCTAATTTTCTTTTTTTTTTTTGTATTTTTAGTAGAAACAGGGTTTTGCCGTGTTGGCCAGGGCTGGGCATCTTTAGACGTGTCTATAGACGCGTACCAACATGCTGGACTAATTTTTGTATTTTTAGTAGAGATGGATTTTCACCATGTTGGCGAGGCTGGTTCGAACTCCTGACCTCAGGTGATCCACCTCCCTCAGCCTCCCAAAGTGCTAGGATTACAGGCATGAGCCACCGTGTCTGGCCTTCCTTTTTTTTTAATTTTAATTTTTTTGGGGCCGGGCACGGTGGCTCACGCCTGTAATCCCAGCACTTTGGGAGGCCGAGGCGGGCGGATCACAAGGTCAGGAGATCGAGACCACGGTGAAACCCCGTCTCTACTAAAAATACAAAAAATTGCCGGGCGCAGTGGCTCAAGCCTGTAATCCCAGCACTTTGGGAGGCCGAGGCGGGCGGATCACAAGGTCAAGAGATCGAGACCACAGTGAAACCCCGTCTCTACTAAAAATACAAAAAACTAGCCGGGCGCGGTGGCGGGCGCCTGTAGTCCTAGCTACTCAGGAGGCTGAGGCAGGAGAATGGCGTGAACCCAGGAGGCGGAGCTTGCAGTGAGCCGAGATCGCGCCACTGCACTCCAGCCTGGGCAACAGCGTGAGACTCCGTCTCAAAAAAAAAAAAAAAAAAAAAAAAAAATTAGCCGGGCGTGGTGGTGGGCGCCTGTAGTCCCAGCTACTCGGGAGACTCAGGCAGGAGAATGGCGTGAACCTGGGAGGCGGAGCTTGCAGTAAGCCAAGATCGCGCCACTGCACTCCAGCCTGGGTGACAGAGCAAGACTCCGTCTCAAAAAAAAAAAAAAAATTTTTATTTTTTTGATGCAGGGTCTTGCTTTGTCATATATGCTGGAAAGCAGTGACACAATCATGGCTCACCAGCCTTGACCTCCCAGACTCAAGCAATCCTCTCACCTCAGCCACCTGCTGAGTAGCTGGGAATACAGGCATGTGCCACCACCACACCTGGCTAGTTTTTGTGTTTTTTTGTAGAGACAGGGTCTCACCACGTTGCCCAGGCTGGTCTGGAACTCCTGGGCTCGACTGATCCACCCACCTTGACCTTCCAAAATGCTGTGGTTATAGGTGTGAGCCACCGTACCTGGCCTCGGTTTTCCTTTTCATTTGTTCCCATCACAGCCCATAGGGGACTCAGTAATCCATATGCAGTCCCGAGTCTGCCCATTCAATCACCCGCCATGCCCTGCTTACAAGGACTTTGCCTCTGTGCCCAAGTCACATGCAGTGGCAACATTCCCTCACAGGCAGAAGTTAAATGAGCCTTTCTGAGTTTACATCCATCTCTCAAATATCTGTTAGCAGATTATTCAGGAAGAATTAAAAGGTCTTTGCCTGGGTGGGACCTCAGTTCCAACAGGACCCACCAGCATATCACCTGCACTACCTCCCAATTCCCTGTCCAATTGGGCCACCCATTTACCCTGTGCTTTCTGGTCCTATCCATTCATCTAAATTCTGCCTGACTGTCCAAAGTCCACTTTGAGTTTTCTTTCCTCTAGAAAGTTCTCCCCAGGGCCGGGCGCGGTGGCTCACGCCTGTAATCCCAGCACTTTGGGAGGCCGAGGCGGGCGGATCACAAGGTCAGGAGATCGAGACCACGGTGAAACCCCGTCTCTACTAAAAATACAAAAAATTAGCCGGGCGCGGTGGCGGGCGCCTGTAGTCCCAGCTACTCGGGAGGCTGAGGCAGGAGAATGGCGTAAACCCAGGAGGCGGAGCTTGCAGTGAGCCGAGATCGCGCCACTGCACTCCAGCCTGGGCGACAGAGCGAGACTCCGTCTCAAAAAACAAAAAACAAAAAACAAACAAAAAAAAAAGAAAGTTCTCCCCAGATGCCTCAGCCCCATGTCAACATCACCCTCACCCCCACTCTTTTTTTTTTTAAAGACAAAGTCTCACTCTGTTGCCCAGGTTGGAGTGCAGTGGCACAATCTCAGCTCACCACAACCTCCGCCTCCCAGGTTCAAGCAATTCTCCTGCCTCAGCCTCCCATTTGGTTGGGATTACAGGCGCCCAACACCATGCCTGGCTAATTTTTTGTATTTTTAGTAGAGACAGGGTTTCACCATGTTGGCCAGCCTGGTCTCAAACTCATGACCTCAGGTGATCCCATCCTGGGCCTCCCAAAGTACTGGGATTACAGGCATGAGCCACTGCGCCCGGCCTTTTGTTTTTTTTTTTTTGAGACGGAGTCTTGCTCTGTCGCCAGGCTGGAGCACAGTGGCACGATCTCAGCTCACTGCAACTTCTGCCTCCTGGGTTCAAGTGATTCTCCTACCATAGCCTCACCAGTAGCTGAGACTACAGGCACGTGCCACCACGCCCAGCTAATTTTTGTATTTTTAGTAGAGACAGGGTTTCACCACTTTGACCAGGATGGTCTCTATCTCTTGACCTTATGATCCACCAGCCTCGAACTACCAAAGTGCTGGGATTACAGATGTGAGCCACCGCTCCCGGCCTTTTTTTTTTTTTATTTGTGTCTTTTTTGGCTGGGCAAGGAGGCTCATGCCTGTAATCCCAGCACTTTGGAAGGCTGAGGTGGGCGGATCACTTAAGGATCATTAGCCAGACGTGGTGGCAGGTGTCTGTAATCCCAGCTACTTGGGAAGCTGAGGCAGGAGAATAACTTGAACCCTGGGGGCACAGGTTGCCATGAGCCAAGGTCGCGCTACTGCACCCCAGCTTGTGTGACAGCCTGCCTCAGCCTCCCGAGTAGCTGGATCTATAGACACGTACCAACATGCTGGACTAATTTTTGTATTTTTAGGAGAGATGGGTTCTCACCATGTTGGCAAGGCTGGTCTCGAACTCCTGGCCTGAAGCGATCCACCCACCTTGGCCTCCCAAAGTGCTGGGATTACAGGCTTGAGTCAACGCGCCCAGCCCTAATACAAAATAATTCTGCAAATCTGTAAGAAAATGACCAAATAGACAACTTGGCAGGGTGAGATGTGAGGATCCCTTGAGCGTGGGAGGTCCCAGTCCAGGCTGCAGTAAGCCGAGATTGTGCCCCTGCACTCCAGCCTGCGTGACAGAGCAAGACCTTGTCTCTCAAAAAAAAAAAAAAAAAAAAAAAGTAAAAGAAAATGACCAAGTAGCTAATAGGAAATGTGCAATCACATAGTACTTGTCCTCTTGTGACCAGCATATTCTACTTAGCATAATGTCCACAAGGTTCATCCATGTTGTAGCATATGTCAGAATTTCCTTCCTTTGTAAAGCCGAATAATAGTCTATTATATGTACATACCACGTTTTCTTTATTCATTCATCTGTCAATGATGGGTTGTTTGCAGTTCTTGGCTATTTTAAATACCACTGCTATGAACATGAGTGTACAAACATCTCTTTGAGCTCCTGCTTTCAATTGTGTTATTTGTCTCATTTTCTTTTTTTCTTCCTTTTTTTTTTTTTTTTTTTTTTGAGACAGGGTCTTTTTCTCAATTTTTGCTTCAAAATAATCCAGGGTTGAGGTATAGGGATAGATACAACAAGGTTGGTTAAATTGATAATTATAGAAGAGATGAGGCCAGGCACAGTGGCTCACACCCATAATCCCAGCACTTTGGGAGGCTGAGGCGGGCAGATCACTTGCGGTCAGGAGTTTGAGACTAGCCTGGCCAACATGGTGAAACCCTGTCTCTACTAAAAATACCAAAACTAGCCAGGCATGGTGGCAAATGCCTGTAATCTCAGCTACTTGGGAGGCTGAGGCAGGAGAATGGCTTGAACCTAGGAGGCAGAGGTTGCAGTTAGCAGAGATCGTACCACTGCACTCCAGCCTGGGCAACAAAACGAGACTCTATATAAAAAAAAAAAAAAAAAAAGAGAGAGAGGATGAGTAGTTACTCTAGGTTAATTAATTATAACGTTTTTTTCACCTTTGGATAGATTTGAAGTTTCCATAATAAAATGATTTTTTGACTGGGCAAAAACTAACCAGGCATGGTGGCACACGCCTGCAGTCCCAGCTGTTTGTGAGGCTGAAGCAAGAGGATCAATTGAGCCTGGGAGGTCCAGGCTGCAGTGAACCATGACTGGGCCACTGCACACCAGCCTGGGTGACAGAACAAGTGAAATTGCTGGATCATATAGTAATTTTTTTTTTTTTTGCCCATAATCAAAACTATTTTGGAAAACGGACACCAAAATAGATCACTGTTGTATACTTTGCAAAATCAAACATAATTATGAATACATTATCTTGGCAGATGAATTAGAATTGCTAGACTTATGATAAGGCTTTCTGTGAGAGAACACAGATTCCGGAAGTGGTGTGGATCACTCCATTCGTGATGCTTTCCTCTCAGTGAACACGCTCTGTGAGTCTGGCCTTTCCTTCTGTAGGCTGATACTGTTAAACAACCCACACAAAGAACCACTGTCTGAGCATGGCTGAAAACTATGGTAATCTTGGGACAATCTCCACATTTTACATCCATAAAATAAGAATCTGGACTTTGAACTAGCCGTTTCTTTTATGATTTTTCTCTTCTTCTTCCAAAGACGGATGTAATAAATCTGTAGACAAAGACTTGTTGATCCTTTTGCAAACCCTGCCTGTCCCATCCAGACCTAGTAATTCTAGTGTTAATTTTATGAGAAGCGCCATACTGTTTCCCATAGCTGCTGCACCATTCTCCACTCCCATCAGCAGTGGACAGGCTTCCAATTTCTCCACATCTTCACTAACATTTGCTATTTATTTATTTATTTTTTGAGACAAAGTTTCACTCTTGTTGCCCAGGCTGGAGTGCAATGGCAGGATCTCAGCTCATCACAACCTCCACCTCCTGGGTTCAAGCAATTATCCTGCCTCAGCCTCCCGAGTAGCTGGGATTACAGGCATGCGCCACCATGCCCTGCTAATTTTTGTGTTTTTAGTAGAGACGTGGTTTCTCCATGTTGGTCAAGCTGGTGTTGAACTCTTACCCTCAGATGATCCCCCCCCTCGCCTCGGCCTCCCAAAGTGCTGGGATTACAGGCATGAGCCACCGCACCTGGCCCCACATCACTCTCAAAAGAAATGCAGGCGGGGCGCAGTGGCTTACGCCTGTAATCCCAGCACTTTGGGAGGCCGAGGTGGGTGGATCATGAGGTCAGGAATTCGAGACCAGCATGGCCAAGATGGTGAAACCCTGTCTCTACTAAAAATACAAAAATTAGCCCGGCATGGTGGCACACACCTGTAGTCCCAGCTACTTGGTAGGCTGAGGCAGGAGAATTGCTTGAACGCGGGAGGCGGAGGTTGCAGTGAGCCGAGATCATGCCATTGCACTCCAGCCTGGGCGACAAGAGAAAAACTCCACCTTAAAAAAAAAGAAATGCGGATGAAAATCACCACACTGAGATATCATTGTTCACATACCAGATTGGCAACGATCAAAACACTTGATAACTATCTTGGCAAGAGTGTGGGGCATCCGTATCCACTGCTAGTGTAACTGGAAATCTGTGCCACCTGTATGATGGTAATATCTTCAAAATTACAAATGCACAAACCATTTGACCTAGCAGTTTCTTTTCTTTTTTTAATTTTTATTATTATTATTTTTGAGATAGAGTCTTACTCTGTCGCCCAGGCTGGAGTGCAGTGGCGCAATCATGGTTCACTGCAAGCTCCGCCTCCCGCTTATAAGCAATTCTGTGCCTCAGCCTCCGGAGTAACTGAGATTACAGACAGGCACCACCATGCCCAGCTAATTGTTTTGTGTTTTCAGTGGAGATGGGGTTTCACCATCCTGGTCAGGCTGGTCTTGAACTCCTGATCTGGTGATCCACCCACCTGGGGCTCCCAAAGTACTGGGATTACAGGTGTGAGCCACTGTGCCTGGCCCTAGCAATTTACTTTGTAACAAAGTATCCTATTTGTATATGTTCAAAGTTACACATAGAGAAGGATATTTGTTGCAGCATGGTAAGAGCAAGAGCACAGTGGCTCACTCTTGTAATCCCAGCACTTTGAGAGGCTGAGGTAGGAGGCTCACTTGAGCCCAGGAGCTGGAGAGCTGCCTAGGCAATATAGGGAAACTTTGTTTTTACAAAACATTTAAAATTTGGCCTGGTGCGGTGGCTCACGCCTGTAATTCCAGCACTTTGGGAGGCCGAGGTGGGTTGATCACGACGTCAAGAGTTCGAGAGCAGCCTGCCCACATGGTGAAACCCCGTCTCCACTGAAAATTTAAAAATTAGCTGGGCGTGGTGGTGCACGCCTGTAATCCCAGCTACTTGGGAAGCTGGGGCAGGAGAATCACTTGAACCAGGGAGGTGGAGGTTGCAGTGAGCCGAGATTGCGCCACTGCCCTCCAGCCTGGGCAACAGAGCAAAATGCCATCTCAAAAAAGAAAAAAAAAAAAAGATAATTATAGAAGAGATGAGGCCAAGCATGGTGGCTCACACCCATAATCCTAGGACTTTGGGAGGCCGAGGCGGGCAGATCACTTGAGGTCAGGAGTTTGAAACCAGCCTGACCAACATGGGAAACCCTGTCTCTACTAAAAATACCAAAATTAGCCAGGCATGGTGGCACACGCCTGTAGTCCCAGCTATTTGTGAGGCTGAAGCAAGAGGATCAATTGAGCCTGGGAGGTCCAGGCTACAGTGAACCATGACTGGGCCACTGCACACCAGCCTGGGTGACAGAGCAAGTGAAATTGCTGGATCATATAGTAATTTTTCTTTTGCCCATAATCAGGACTTTATTGGAAAATGGACACCGAAATAGATCACTGTTGTATACTTTGCAAAATCAAACATAATTATGAATACATTATCTTGGCAGATGAATTAGAATTGCTAGACTTATGATAAGGCTTTCTGTGAGAGAACACAGATTCCGGAAGTGGTGTGGATCACTCCATTCGTGATGCTTTCCTCTCAGTGAACACGCTCTGTGAGTCTGGCCTTTCCTTCTGTAGGCTGATACTGTTAAACAACCCACACAAAGAACCACTGTCTGAGCATGGCTGAAAACTATGGTAATCTTGGGACAATCTCCACATTTTACATCCATAAAATAAGAATCTGGACTTTGAACTAGCCGTTTCTTTTATGATTTTTCTCTTCTTCTTCCAAAGACGGATGTAATAAATCTGTAGACAAAGACTTGTTGATCCTTTTGCAAACCCTGCCTGTCCCATCCAGACCTAGTAATTCTAGTGTTAATTTTATGAGAAGCGCCATACTGTTTCCCATAGCTGCTGCACCATTCTCCACTCCCATCAGCAGTGGACAGGCTTCCAATTTCTCCACATCTTCACTAACACTTGTTATTTATTTATTTATTTTTATTTATTTATTTGTTTGTTTAAGCCGGAGTCTCTCTCTGTTGCCCAGGCTGGAGTGCAGTGGCACGATCTCGGTTCACTGCAATCTCCACCTCCTGGGTTCACGCCATTCTCCTGCCTCAGCCTTCCGAGTAGCTGGGACTACAGGCGCCCGCCACCACACCCAGCTAATTTTTGTATTTTTAGTAAAGAGGAGGTTTCACTATGTTAGCCAGGATGGTGTCGATCTCCTGATCTCGTGATCCGCCTGCCTCGGCCTCCCGAAGTGCTGGGATTACAGGCATGAGCCACTGCGCCCAGCCTATTTATTTATTTTTTTGAGACAGAGTTTCACTCTTGTTGCCTAGGCTGGAGTACAATGGCACAATCTCGGCTTACTGCAACCTCCGCCTCCTGGGTTCAAGCAATTATCCTGCCTTAGCCTCCTGAGTAGCTGGGACTACAGGCATGCGCCACCACATCCCATTAATTTTTGTATTTTTAGTAGAGATGGGATTTCTCCATATTGGTCAGGCTGGTCTTGAACTCCTGACTTCAGGTGATTCCCCCGCCTCAGCCTCCCAAAGTGCTGGGATTACAGGCATGAGCCACTGCGCCCAGCCTAACACTTGATGTTTTCTCAGAGCATCATTCTTCTTTTTTTTTTCCCTGTGTACCTCAGTGGGATGCAAAGGAAGCATCACTTTTCCCCTTCCCCTATGCCTTCCCTTTCCGATCCTTCTCTTTCTCCTTCCGCCTTCTTTTTTTTTTTTTTTTTTTTTTTTTTTTTTTGAGACGGAGTCTCACTCTGTCGCCCAGGCTGGAGTGCAGTGGCCGGATCTCAGCTCACTGCAAGCTCCGCCTCCCGGGTTCCCGCCATTCTCCTGCCTCAGCCTCCCGAGTAGCTGGGACTACAGGCGCCCGCCACCTCGCCCGGCTAGTTTTTTTTTTTTTTTTGTATTTTTTAGTAGAGATGGGGTTTCACCGTGTTAGCCAGGATGGTCTCGATCTCCTGACCTTGAGATCCGCCCACCTCGGCCTCCCAAAGTGCTGGGATTACAGGCTTGAGCCACCGCGCCCGGCCTTTTTTTTTTTTTTTTTTTTTTTTTTTTTTGACATAATCTTGCTCTGTTGCCCAGGCTGGAGTGCAGTGGTGTGATCTCAGCTCACTGCAACCTCCACCTCCCAGGTTCAAGCAATTCTCCTGCCTCAGCCTCCCTAGTAGCTGGGATCACAGGCTCCTGCCACCACACCTGGCTAATTTTTGTAGTTTTAGTAGAGACGGGGTTTCACCATGTTGACCAGGTTGGTCTCAAACTCCTGACCACGTGATCTACCTGCCTTGGCCTCCCAAAGTGTTTGGATTACAGGTGTGAGCCACTGAGCCTAGCCGCATCACTCTTTTTTTTTTTTTTTTTTCTCTGTCACCCGGGCTGGAGTACAGTGGCCCTATCTCAGCTCACTGCAAACTCTGCCACCTGGGTTTATGCCATTCTCCTGCCTCAGCCTCCTGAGTAGCTGGGACTACAGGTGCCCGCCACCATGACCAAGCCTGGCTAATTATTATTATTATTATTTTTTTAAGTAGACACGGTGTTTCACCGTGTTAGCCAGGATGGTCTCGATATCCTGACCTCTTGATCTGCCCACCTCGGCCTCTCAGAGTGCTGGGATTATAAGTGTGAGCCAGCGCGCCCGGCCCCGCATCACTCTTTTTTTTTTTTTTTTTTTTTTCTTGAGACGGAGTCTGGCGCTGTCACCCAGGCTGGAATTCATTGGCGTGATCTCAGCTCACTGCAATCTCTGCCTTCCAGGTTCATGGCATTCTGCCTCAGCCTCCCGAGTAGCTGAGATTACAGGTGCCTGCTACCACACCCGGCTAAGTTTTTGTATTTTTAATAGAGACGGGGTTTCACCGTGTTAGCCAGGATGGTCTTGATCTCCTGACCTCGTGATCCGCCTGCCTCAGCCTCCCAAAGTGCTGGGATTACCGGTGTGAGCCACCGCGCCCAGCCATCACTCTTAATGAAAGAAATGCAGATAAAAATCACCACACTGAGATATCATTTTTCACATACCAGATTGGCAACGATCAGAAAGCTTGATAACTATCTTGGCAAGACTGTGGGGCATTCTTTTTTTTTTTCTTTTTTTTCTGAGACGGAGTCTTGCCCTGTTGCCCAGGCTGGAGTGTGCAGTGGCACGATCTGTGTTCACTGCAAGCTCCGCCTCCTGGGTTCACACCATTCTCCTGCCTCAGCCTCCCCAGTAGCTGGGACTATTGGGGCCCACCACCACACCTTGCTAATTTTTTGTATTTTTAGTAGAGGCGGGGTTTCACTGTGTTAGGATGGTCTCGATCTCCTGACCTCATGATCCGCCCGCCTTGGCCTCCCAAAGTGCTAGAATTACAGGCATGAGCCACCGTGACCGGCCTACTGTGGGGCATTCTTATCCACTGCTAGTGTAACTGGAAATCTGTGCCACCTGTATGATAGTAATATCTTCAAAATTACAAATGCACAAACCATTTGACCTAGCAATTTCTTTTCTTTTTTCTTTCCTTTCTTCCTTTCTTCCTTTCTTCCTTTCTTTCTTTCTTTCTTTCTTTCTTTCTTTCTTTCTTTCTTTCTTTCTTTCTTTCTTTCTTTCTTTCTTTCTTTCTTTCTTTCTTTCTTTCTTTCTTTCTTTCTTTCTTTTTTTTTTTTTGACACAGAGTCTAGCTCTGTTGCCCAGGCTGGAGTGCAGTGGCACAATCTCAGCTCACTGCACACTCCGCCTCCCAGGTGTAAGCAATTCTGAGCCTCAGCCTCCTGAGTAGCTGAGATTACAGGCATGTGCCACCACGCCCAACTAATTTTTTGCATTTTTAGTACAGATGGGGTTTCACCATCTTGGTCAGGCTGGTCTTGAACTCCTGATCTCGTGATTCACCCACCTGGGGCTCCCAAAGTACTGGGATTACAGGCGTGAGCCACTGTGCCGGCCCTAGCAATTTACCTTGTAACAAAGTATCCTATTTGTATATGTTCAAAGTTACACATAGAGAAGGTTATTTGTTGCAGCATGGTAAGAGCAAGAGCACAGTGGCTCACTCCTGTAATCCCAGCACTTTGAGAGGCTGAGGTAGGAGGCTCACTTGAGCCCAGGAGCTGGAGAGCTGCCTAGGCAATATAGGGAAACTTTGTTTTTACAAAACATTTAAAATTTGGCCTGGTGCGGTGGCTCACGCCTGTAATTCCAGCACTTTGGGAGGCCGAGGTGGTTTGATCACGACGTCAAGAGTTCAAGAGCAGCCTGCCCAACATGGTGAAACCCCGTCTCTACTAAAAATTTAAAAATTAGCTGGGCATGGTGGCGCGCACTTTAATCCCAGCTACTCGGGAAGCTGGGGCAGGAGAATCATTTGAACCTGGGAGGCAGAGGTTGCAATGAGCCGAGACTGTGCCACTGCCCTCCAGCCTGGGCGACAGAGTGAGATTCCAACACGCGCGTGCACACGCACGCGCGCACACACACACACACACACACACACACAATTAGCTGATCATGGTGGCCTGTGCCTGTAGTCCCAGCTACTCAGGACGCTGAGGTGGGAGGACAGCTTGGACCTGGAGGCAGAGGCTGCAGTGAGTGATGATCGAGCCACCACACTCCAGACTGGGTGACAGAGCAAGAACCTGTCTCAGAAAAGAAAAATAAATGATCTAGATGTTGGCCAGGCATGCTGACTCACACCTATAATCCCAGTGTTTTGGGAGGCCAAGGTGAAGGGATTGTTTGAGCCCAGGAGTTCAAGACCAGTCTGGACGACATTGCAAGATCCCTTCCCTACAAAAAATAAAATAAATGTCAGGCGTGGTGGCTCACACCCTGGAATCTCAGCACTTTGGGAGGCTGAGACAGGTGAATCATCAAGTCAGGAGTTCAAGACCAGCCTGGCCAAGATGGTGAAACCCCATCTCTACTAAAAATATAAAAATTAGGCTGGGCGTGGTGGCTCACTAAACAAAATACAAAAAATTAGCTGGGTGTGGCGGCGGGCGCCTGTAGTCCCAGCTACTTGGGAGGTTAAGGTAGGAGAATTGTGTGAACCCGGGAGGTGGAGCTTGCAGTGAGCCGAGATGGCGCCACTGCACTCCAGCCTGGGTAACAGAGCGAGACTCCATCTCAAAAAAACAAAAACAAAAACAAAAATTAGCCAGGTGCAGTGGCAGACACCTGTAATCCCAGGTACTCAGGAGGCTGAGGCAGGAGAATCGCTTGAACTCAGGTGGCAGAGGTTGCAGTGAGCTGAGATCGTGCCACTGCACTGCAGTCTGGGTGACAGAGTAAGACTCTGTCAAAAAAATTTTTTTAAATAAATAAATAAAATAAAATAAATAAAATTTAGTTGGGCAGGGTGGCAACAGCTTATAGTCCTATCGAGTTGAGAGGCTGAGGCAGCAGAATCCCTTGAGCCCAGGAATTTGAGGTTAGACTGGGCTATGATTGTGCCACTGCACTCCAGCCTGGGCTACAGGGCCGAATTCGGTCTGTAAAAAGAAAAAAAAAAAAAAAAAAAAAAAAAAAAAAAAAAAAAAATATATATATATATATATATATATATAGAGAGAGAGAGAGAGAGAGAGAGAGAGAATACACATGCAAAAACCAATCAAATTGAAATGAAATCAAATGAATGGAATTAAGGAAGCTGTGGTTCATGGTGCCTTTTTTTTTTTTTTTTTTTTGAGACAGAGTCTCGCTTTGTTGCCCAGGCTGGAGTGCAGTGACACTATCTCGGCTCACTGCAAGCTCCACCTCCTGGATTCACGCCGTTCTCCTGCCTCAGCCTCCCAGCAGCTGGGACTACAGGCGCCCGCCACCACGCCCGGCTAATTTTTTGTGTTTTTAGTAGAGACGGGGTTTCACTGTGTTAGCCAGGATGGTCTCGATCTCCGGACCTCGTGATCCGCCCGCCTCGGCCTCCCAAAGTGCTGGGATTACAGGCGTGAGCCACCATGCCCGGCCAATGGTGTCTTTTGTTTATATCACTTCACTAGATAATAAACTATAAACTATTTTAAAGCAGGGAACTGGTGTTTTTTTTTTCTTTTTGAGACCGAGTCTTGCTCTGTTGCCCAAGCTGGAGTGCAGTGGTGTGATCTCGGCTCACTGCAACCTCCGCCTCCCAGGTTCAAGTGATTCTCTTGTCTTGACCTCCTGAGTAGCTGGGACTACAGGTGCTTGCCACCACACCCGGCTGAATTTTTGTATTTTTAGTAGAGAGCGGGTTTCACCATGTTAGCCAGGATGGTCTCGATCTCCTGATTTCGTGATCCTCCTGCCTCCGCCTCCCAAAGTGCTGGGATTACAGGCGTGAGCCACCGCGCCTATCTTGTTTTGTTTTGTTTTGTTTTTTGACAGAATCTTGATCTGTCACCAAGCTGGAGGGCAGTGGCGAGATCTCAGCTCACTGTAACCTCTGCCTCCCGGGTTCAAGCGATTCCCCTGCCTCAGCCTCCCAAGTAGCTGGGATTATAGACACAGGCCACCATGCCCAGGTAACTTTTTGTATTTTTAGTAGAGATGGGGTTTCACCATGTTGGCCAAAATGGTCTCGATCTCGTGACCTCGTGATCCGCCCACCTCAGCCTCCCAAAGTGCTGGGATTACAGGCATGAGCCACCACGCCTGGCCTTCTTTTTTTTTTTTTTTTTTTTGAGAAAGAGTTTCGCTCTATCACCCAGGGTGGAAGACAGGGCACAATCTTGACTTACTGCAACCTCCGCCTCCCGGGTTCAAGCAATTCTCCTGCCTTAGCCTCACAAGTAGCTGGTATTACAGGTGACCACTACCACACCCGGCTAATTTTTGTATTTTTAGTAGAGATGGGGTTTCTCCATGTTGGTCAGCTGGTCTCGAACTCCTGACCTCAGGTGATCTGCCCTCCTTGACCTCCCAAAGTGCTAGGATTACAGGCATGAGCCACTGTGCCGGGCCTTTTTTTTTTTTTTTTTTAGTTTTCTTCCTCCAGTGCCAAGGAACTGGCTTTTATTTGGGGGTGAGGGGATACAGAGTCTGGCTCTGTCATCCAGGTTGGAGTGCAGTGGCGCTGTCTCGGCTCACCGCAGCCTACGCCTCCTGGTTTCAAGCCATTCTTTTGCCTCAGCCTCCTGCATGGCTGGGATTACAGGCACACGTCACCATGCTCGGTTATTTTTTGTATTTTTAGTAGAGACAGAGTTTCTCCATATTGGCCAGACTGATCTGGAACTCCTGCACTCAGGTGACCCGCCCGCCTCAGCCTCCCAAAGTGCTGGGATTACAGGTGTGAGCCATCGCACTGGGCCTGGATTGCATTTTATACTCCAGAGCTCCCTGTTCAATCAGATTGAGGCAAAACTTAGGTGAACTCACATCTTTACTTGGCTTCTTTCCCTGCCCTATTCCGCTTTCCCCACTCCCCTAGGAAATCGCTTACACAAGAATTCGTGTCTCAGGCTCTGCATCTAGGGACCCAAACTAAGATATCCCTATGGGCAGTCCTGGCACCCAGAGGGAATTTCTGCTACCAGTAACAGCCACACATCTCATTAGGGGCCTGAAGATTTCACCTTCTCCAAGAAGTCCTCCGTCCCAGACCTGGACCCTCACGTTCTGGCAGTAGATTGTTTGTTTAACAATAAGGAGTTTGGATGCCTACACTGTACTAGGCACTGCACTAAACCCTTTATGTGCATTAGCTCATTAAACCCTCCCAACAACCTGATTTGGTAAATTCTATTTTAATCTCACAGATAAGGAAGCTGGGCTCAAAGAGGTTGAGTGGCTTGCCCACAGGGTTAGAAAGTGATAAGAGGCCAGGTGTGGTGGCTCATACCAGTAATCCCAGCACTTTTGGATCCCGAGGTGGGAGGATCGCTTGAGCCAAGGAGTTCAAGACCAGGCTGGAGGCCAAGAGTGGTGGCTCATGTCTGTAATCCTAGAAGTTTGGGAGGCTGAAGTAGGCAAATCACCTGAGGTCAGGAGTTCGAGCAGCCTGGCTAGCATGGTGAAACCCCATCTCTACTAAAAATACAAAAATTAGCCAGGCATGGTGGTGCGCGCCTGTAATCCTCAGGAGGCTGAGGCAGGAGAATCACTTGAACCCGGGAGGCAGAGGTTGCAGTCAGCTGAGATTCTGCCACTGCACTGCAGCCTGGGAGACACAGCGAGACTCCATCTCAAAAAAAAAAAAGGACCAGCCTGAGCAACGTAGTGAGACCCAGTCTCTATGGTATAAGGGAAAAAAAATGTTTTTAAAGGGCTGAGTGTGGTGGCTCATGCCTGTAATCTCAGCACTTTGGGAGGCCAAGGCAGGAGGATTGCTTGAACCCAGCTGTTCAAGACCAGCTTCAGCAACATAGCAAGACCCTGTGTGGTGGCACACATCTATAGTCCCAGCTACTTGGGAGGCTGAGGCGGGAGGATCACTTGAGCCAAGGTGCTGGAGGCTGCTGTGAGCCGTGATTGCACCACTGCACTCCAAACTGGGCAACAGAGTGAGACCCTCAAAAGAGAGAAGAAAGAAAAAGAAAAAAAAAGAAAGTGGTGGGAGCTGGGCGGGTTTGTCTAAGTTTAATCCTTGGATTTATTCACTAAATTCTGCTCTATTTTATTTTTATTTTTTTTATTTTTGGAAATGGAGTCTCTCCATGTCACCCAGGCAGGAGTATAGTGGCATGATCTTGGCTCACTGTATTTTCTGCCTCCTGGGTTCAAACGATTCTCCTGCCTCAGCCTCCTGAGGGACTGGGATTACAGGCATGCGCCAGCACGCCCAGCTAATTTTTGTATTTTTAGTAGAGACAGAGTTTCACCATGTTGGCCAGGCTAGTCTCAAACTCCTGACCTCAAATGATATGCCCGCCTAGGCCTCCCAAAGTGCTGGGATTATAGGCATGAGCCACCATGCCCAGCCAACTCTGCTCTATTTTATTTATTGTATTATTATTATTATTATTATTATTTTTTTTTTTTTTGAGACGGAGTCTCGCTCTGTCACCCAGGCTGGAGTGCAGTGGCGCGATCTCGGCTCACTGCAAGCTCCGCCTCCCGGGTTCACGCCATTCTCCTGCCTCAGCCTCCCGAGTAGCTGGGACGGGCGCCCACAACCGCGCCCGGCTAATTTTTTTTGTATTTTTAATAGAGACGGGGTTTCACCGTGGTCTCGATCTCCTGACCTTGTGATCCGCCCGCCTCGGCCTCCCAAAGTGCTGGGATTACAGGCGTGAGCCACCGCGCCCGGCCCTGTATTATTATTATTTTTTTGAGACAGAGTTTCACTCTTGTTGCCCAGGCTGGAGTGCAATAGCATGATCTCTGCTCACTGCAACCTCCGCCTCCCGGTTTCAAGCAATTCTTCTGCCTCAGCCTCCTGAGTAGCTGGGATTACAGGCACCTGCCACCATCTCCACTAATTTTTTGCATTTTTAGTAGAGACAGGTTTCACTGTGTCGGCCAGGCTGGTCTCGAACTCCTGACCTCATGATCCTCCCACCTCAGACTCCCATAGTGCTGGGATTACAGGCGTGAACCACCATGCCCAGCCGACTGTGCTGTATTTTGTAACAGAGAGAGTGTGTGTGTGTGTGTGTGTGTGTGTGTGTGTGTGTAATGGCTCTGTGTACCCCAGATGGTGAAACCATGTACAGATTTTTGTGTCTGCTGCTGCACTGAGGGTTTCATTTTACTAAAAACGTTCCTTGAGTTTCTTTGCTTCTCAGGCAGGGAGGTGCCAGAGCAGCCTGGAAAAAGCTACCTCTCCTCTGCCAACCATACTGCCCTAGAAGGCAGGGTGGAGCTCTTTGCCTCTGAGCTCCTTGGGGGCACATTCTCTTTTCTTGAGTCCCCGCCAAAGCTGCAGTTGCAGGCATCACTGCCTCCCACTTCACTGCGGCGCCTGGGACCTGCATTGCTGAGAACAGCAGCAGTGGGAGGCAGCTCATCACCTCCCTGGAGGCCTCCTGGGTTCACGGAAGAAACAGCAGGCACTGAAGTGGGAGAAGGAGGATGAGACCTGGGGCAAGTGTAGACAGGGGATGACTCCAGTGGGAGAAGACTGAGGGAAGCAGAGAGTGTGAATAGGAGGCGGGTGGTGGGAGCTGAGCAGGAGGTTGCTCTTCATTCATTCAACCAGTTGTTTTTTTTTTTTTTGAGATGAAGTCTTGCTCTGTTGCCCAAGCTGGAGTGCAGTGGTGTGATCCCAGCTCACTGCAACCTCCGCCTCCCAGATTCAAGCGATTCTCCTGCTTCAGCGTCCTGAGTAGCTGGGATTACAGGCGCCCACCACCATGCCAGGCTAATTTTTGTATTTTTAGTAGAGAAGGGATTTCACCATGTTGGCCAGGCTGGTCTCAAACTCCTGACCTCAGGTGGTCTTCCTGCCTCCGCCTCCCAAAGTGCTGGGATTACAGGTGTGAGCCACCGCACCCGGCCAACCAGTTGTTTTTAACCACCTACCACGTCCTCAGCACTGTTCTAGGGCCTGAGGGTACAATGGTGAACAAACCAAACATCCTGCTTTAATGGAGCAAGATGGGAATAATGACAGTAATTATAACGGTTAGTACTTTTTGAGCATTTACTATGGAGTCAAGCATTTATCCTACCCTCACGACAATTTCAGACATTTGGTACTATTATTCACCCACTTTATAGATGGTTACACAGAGTTAGAGCCGGGTCCATCTCCATTATGACTGACCTCAGGGCCTCTCAGCCTTCTTATTTCATAAATTTATATATATATTATATTTTATTTTTTGAGACAGAATCTCACTCTGTCACCCAGGCTGGAGTGCAGTGACACGATCTCAGCTCACTGCAATCTCTGCCTCCTGGCTTCGAATGACTCTCCTGACTCAGCTTGCTGAATAACTGGATTACAGGCGCCCGCCACCACGCCTGACTAATTTTCATGTTTAAAAATTGGCCACTGGCTGGGCGCAATGGCTCACGCTCGTAATCCTAGCACTTTGGGAGGCCGAGGCGGGTGGATCACCTGAAGTCAGGAGTTCAGGACCAGCCTGAACATGGCAAAACCCTGTCTCTACTAAAAATACAAAAATTAGCTGAGCGTGGTGGCACACACCTGTAATCCCAGCTACTCGGGAGGCTGAGGCAAGAGAATCGCTTGAAGCTGGGAGGCAGAGGTTGCAGTGAGCCGAGATTGCACCACTGTACTCCAGCCTGGGCAACAGAGTGAGACTCTGTGTCAAAACAACAATAACAAAAAAATTGGCCAGGCTGATCTTGAACTCCTGACCCAGAGTTTTCTGCCTGCCTTGGCCTCCCAAAGTGCTGGGATTACAGGCATGAGACACCTCACCCGGCTCTAATTTATGTATATTTTAGAGACAGGGTCTTGCTACGTTTCCCAGGCTGGTCTTGAACTCCCAAGCTCAAGCCATCCTCCGACCTTGGCCTCCCAAAGTGTTGGGATTACAGGTGTGAGCCCCTGTGCCCAGCCTTAGGCTCCTTATTAACAACAGATTTGGAAAGTACATTCTTGTAAGAAAAATTCAAACAATACAGACAAAGCTCAAGTTCTCCCCACTTGTTCCCACCCTTAGCAGTCTCTCCCTAGCATGCATTCCTTTCCAGCCCTGTTCCTATGTATCCGCACACTGTCTATCCATAAACATTATTTTTGATTTGAGGGGCTTCCCATACATGTTGCTGTACAACTTGCTGCTTTTCCCTTAACATGAGGTCCTGAACATCACTCCCTACTGAACATATAGATCTGTCTTGCATGGATGTGCCTAGTTTTCCAGTTGTAAACCGAAAGGCACCTGAGACTGGTCTCAATCAATTTACAAGTTTATTTTGCCAAAGTTAAGAACGTGTGTACCTGGGAGACAGGTCTGTACCTTTCTGCAAAGATGATTTTGAGGGCTTCAATATGAGAAAGGTCAGATATTGGGGAAAGAGGAAATTTTTTTTTCTTTTTTTTTGAGGTGGAGCCTTGCTGTGTTGCTCAGGCTGGAGTGCAGTGGTACGATCTCAGCTCACTACAATCTCTGTCTCCCAGGTTCAAGCAATTCTCCTGCCTCAGCCTCCCAAGCAGCTGGGACTACAGGCACGTGACACCACGCTCAGCTAATTTTTGTATTTTTAGTAGACAGGGTTTCACCATATTGGCCAGGCTGGTCTCGAACTCCTGACCTTGCGATCCACCCGCCTTGGCCTCCCAAAGGGCTGGGACTACAGGTGTGAGCCACCGCGCCTGGCCTGAAAGATGAAATTTTTTAAAGGCGTGGGTAGGTAAGAGGCAAATGCATTCTTCTGAGCCTTTGATCAGCCTTTCACATGTGAGAGGGGGATAGAGGACTAGTCACTTATGCTTTCATCTAGCTTAGTGAATTTGCATCTTTACATAAGAAAAAATAAACATAGGGCAGGGGAAGCAATGAGATATGCATTTGTCTCACGTGAGCAGAGAAATGACTTTGAGTTCTGTCAAAGTCCAGCGCCTGTGAAGATAAGTGATCAATTTACATTGTCAGAGTGAAATTCCACAGAACTGTTTGAGGGTACAGATTTTGGGGCACACAAGGAATTTCCTAGTGGGCAAATTGTGAGAGCCAGGCCATATCTAGCTTTTTTATCTTTGTGGTTATCTTGTTTAGGAATAAAATGGGAGGTAGGTTTGCCTGATGCAGTTCCCAGCTTGACTTTTCCCTTTGGCTTAGTGACTTTGGGGTCCTGAGATTTATTTTCCTTTCACATAGTAACCCAGAGAGAGACACTCAAGAGTATTTCCAGTTTTCATCTATGACAATCAATGCTACCATTCACAACTTTCCCAAAAGCTCCGCAGATCCTCTCCCCACTACGCAGTTGGAAAGTTTCTTCGCAAAGGACCCACGTGATGAAACCAGCGCAAACCCTTCTAACTGCAAATCCAATGGCAGCTGCTTCCGCTTGGGCAAATTGTGATTTTTTTTTTCCCCTTCATCAGTGGATTTCTCTCCCGAGGAAAGCGACAGCTCCTGGTGCCGTCCAGAAGGGGTTAAAAAAAAACAAACAAATAAACAAACCCAAACCAGAAAACAAACAAAAAAGCAACACGTTAACCCGGATCCCTAAGTCCCAGAAAAAGGGCCTGTGTCTTTAAGGCGCATCGGTCCTCTGGGAGTTGTAGTTTCGTGGGTCCTGGAGCGGCCCTCTACCCACCTCCCTTCTGGATCGCAGCCCCGCTGCACTTCAGGAAAGCGCTGCCCCGGCCACCCACGCTGGCCCGTGCGGTGGCTCCGAGAGTGTCTTATGCTGGGCGGGGGCCCGGCCAGGCGGGGCGCGGAGGTGAAACTACATTTCCCAGCGTGCACAGCGAGGGTCGCGCAGCCCCGCGTTAAAGAGCCCGCTCCGCCGAGCGCCGGGCGGCGGCAGGTACGTCAGTCCGCGAGGGTCCCCGCAGGGCCTCTGCGCCCCAGCAGCTCTCCGGTGCACCCTCACTGACTGGGAGCACCGAGTCGAGCCGCGGGCCACCCGGGTCCTGACAGGGAAGAGTCCCCGGGAGCTTTGCGGTGTCCCCGGGAGCCCACAGGGGTTTCTGCGCTCCCGCGTCCCCTTGGCCTGGGTCTTCCACGGAGCCCCGGGACCCGGCTGGTGCGGCGGGACCTGCGGGCGGCTGGGACCGGGAGGGATGCGGACCTCAGAGGATCCTCACCCTGAGGCAGGTGGGACTCTGGATGCCGGCGCTGCTCTGATTTTACTTTGAGGCCGCTTCTCCTGTCTCAGTTTACCCGGCCGGGGCTCCGTATTATGCACGAATCTCAATGATACGCTGTTGGGTAATTTACAACACGATTTTACTCCCATTTAACTTCTTTCGGTCTGTTATTTCAGAAGGCAGCAAATCAGAGTTCTCCGTGAGCTTTTTTTTCCTCTTTAAAGTTATAAAATGTGCAGTCCCTGACCCACCTGTCTTCAAAAGGTTCATATGAAGAGTTCTTAGTACTTTATTCTCTCTCTGGCTCCCCAGCCCTATCCCAGTCTTGGACAGCGTGGGGGTGAGGACACTAAAAATATTTCAACTTGATCTCAGCAGATGAGGCTCTATTGGAAGTGGATAGAGGCCGGGCGCCAAGGCTCATGCCTGTAATCCCAGCTTCTTGGGAGGCTGAGGCAGGAGAATCTCTTGACCTCAGTAGGTGGAGGTTGCAGTGAACCTTAGGGCCTTAGGGCACACTTTCTCAGTACCCCTTGAGATTGTGTAACTCCAGCGAACTATTAATTAAAAACAAAAACAAAACAAAACCCGGGTGAGGTGGCTCACGCCTGTAATCCCAGCACTTTGGGAGGCCGAAGCTGGTAGATCACCTGTGGCCAGGAGTTTGAGACCATCCTGGCCAACATGGTAAAACCCCGTCTCTACTAATAATACGAAAGTTAGCTGGGCGTGTTGGTGCACTTCTGTAATCCCAGCTACTTGGGAGGCTGAGGCAGGAGAATCGTTTGAACCTAGGAGGTGGAGATTGCAGTGAGCCCAGATCATGCCATTGCACTCCAGCCTGGCGACAGAGTGAGAGTCTCTCAAAAAAAACAAAAACAAAAACAAAAACACAAAAAAGCCAGGCCTGGTGGCTCACACCTATAATCCCAACACTTTGGAAGGTCAAAGGCGGGAGGATTACTTGAGTCCGGGAGTTGTAGGTCAGCCTGGGCAACAAAGCGAGACCCTATCTCAACAAAAAATAAAAACTAGCAGGACTCATGCATAGTCCCAGCTACATGGGAGGCTGGGATTGGAGGATCGCTGGAGCCTAGGAGTTTGAGGCTGCAGTGAGCTGTGATCACACCACTGCATTCCACCCTCTGGTGACAGAGCGGGACCCTGTTTCTCAAAAACAAAACAAAACAAAAACCTAGCCTGCCTGTACTATTAAAGGAATGGCAAAAGGCAAAATTACTTTTGCGCCAACCTAATGCCTATGTTTCTGCCTTTTTTTTTTTTTTTTTTTTGAGACGAGTCTCGCTCAGTGGCCCAGGCTGGAGTGCAGGGGCGCGATCTCGGCTCACTGCAAGCTCTGCCTCCCGGGTTCACGCCATTCTCCTGCCTCATCCTCCCAAGTAGCTGGGACTACAGGTGCCTGCCACCATGCCCAGCTAATTTTTTTTACAATTTTAGCAGAGACGGGGTTTCACCGTGTTAGCCAGGATGGTCTCAATCTCCTGACCTCGTGATCCACCCGCCTCGGCCTCCCAAAGTGCTGGGATTACAGGCATGAGCCACGGCGCCAGGCGTTTCTGCTTTTTAAACTACAGTTTTCTTGTCTAGAGCTTCAGTGAGATAAGAGCCAATTCTTAGGACTGATGGGTAGGTCGTATGAAGTGACACTGATGTGCCTTTGCCATAGTGCCTGAAAAAAGCACTCCGTATGTATTTGCTACCTGTATCATTTTACCTTTTGTGTTAATCTCTCAGGGGATGCCTCTCAGCCTTGCTTGATTCCCCAGGCCTTCCCTGATTTTTTTCTTCTTCAGGGCAATCTTTAACTCAGAGAATGTTTGAGAGCTTCCAGTCCTTCCTCCTTCAGGGACAGGTTAAACTCTCCTGCTTCCTTGCCTGGCTGGAAAGATCTATCATTCATTGAGCCACTGGTGTGTGCCACATACTTTACATTGTATTTCATGTTGAAAACAGTCCTGGGAAGTTGATGTCTTTGGCCTTAAATTTCAGATTAGGAAACCGAGGCTTAGAGAGGTTAAGTAACTGCTGGGCGCAGTGGCTCATGCCTATAATCCCAGCACTTTGGGAGGCCGAGGTGGGCGGATCCCAAGATCAGGAGTTCGAGACCAGCCTGGCCAGCATGGTGAAACCCCGTCTCTACTAAAAATACAAAAAATTATCCAGGCATGGTGGTGGGCACCTGTAGTCCCAGTTACTCGGGAGGCTGAGGCAGGAGAATCGCTTGAACCTGGGAGGTGGAGGTTGCAGTGAGCCAAGATCACACCACTGCACTCCAGCCTGGGCGACAGAGCGAGATTCTATCTAAAAAAAAAGAAAGGAAAAAAGGTCAAGTAACTTGCCTAGGAGCCTACAGGAAGAGGTAGAGATGGGGACAAAGACTTTTGGGACTGATACTCAACCCAGGACTGTTCCTCTGCCCCATCATTAGTAAGGGATACCCTCCCCACTCTGGTCATGACCTGTCACCTGCCCATGTCTCTCCAGCACTATGCTGAGATGAAGACTAGGCTGAGGCCTTCTGGGCCATTGGACTCTCTTTGGGGCATTTCTTTCTTTTTTTTTTCTTGAGACAGAGTCACTCTGTTGCCCAGGCTAGAGTGCAGTGGCATGATCTTGGCTAACTTCAGCCTCCGCCTCCTGGGTTCAAGTGATTCTCCTGCCTCAGCCTCCTGGGTAGCTGGGACTACAAGCACACATCACTACACCCAGCTAATTTTTGTACTTTTAACAGAGATGGGGTTTTGCCATGTTGGCCAGGCTGGCCTTGAACCCCTGACCTCAACTGTCCACTTTGGCCTCCTAAAGTGCTGGGATTCCGGATGTGAACCACCACAGCCTGCCATTTCAAGGATTTCTTTCTTGCTGTCTTTTTTTTTTTTTTTTTTCCAGACAGGGTCTGGCTCTGTTACCCAGGGTGGAATGCAGTGGTGCCAGCTTACTGCAATCTCTGCCCCCAGGGCTGAAGCAGTGCTCCTGCCTCAGCCTCCTGAGTAGCTGGGACTATAGCACAGTCACTATGCCCGGCTAATTTCTGTGTGTGTGTGTGTGTGTGTGTGTGTGTGTGTTTGGTAGGGATGGGGTTTTGCCATGTTGCTCAGGCTGGTCTCAAACTCCTGGGCTCAAGCAATCCACCTGCCTTCGCCTCTCAAAGTGCTGGAATTACAGGTGTGAGCCACCGTGCCTGGCCTCTTGCTGTCTTTCAGTGCCTTTGCTTGGAACCAGATAACATTATCAGCATCAGCTGAATAAGAATCCAAAAGACCCAGGTATGTTGCAACTTTGACTATTCCTGGCCTCTGTGAAGTGGAGATAATAGGAGATAATATTTATCTTGCAGGGTCTAAGGGTGTTGTCAGGATACAAAAAATCACAGCACCTTAACTGTGGTCCAGAGTGCTCAGTCCTAGTGGCTTTTCTTTCCTCCTTTCCTTCCTTCCTTCCTTCCTTCTTTCCTTCCTTCCTTCCTTCTTTCCTTCCTTCCCTCCCTCCCTCCCTTCCTTCCTTCCTTCTTTCCTTCCTTCCCTCCCTCCCTCCCTTCTTTCCTTCCTTCCTTCTTCCTTTCCTTTTCCTTTCCTTTCTGAGGCAAAGTCTCACTCTGTCACCCAGGCTGGAGTGCAGTGGAACGATCTCGGCTCACTGCAACCACTGCTTCCTAGGTTCAAGCGATTCTCCTGCCTCAGCCTCCTGAGTAACTGGGATTACAGGTGCCCACCACCGTGCCCGGCTAACTTTTGAATTTTTGGTAGAGATGGGGTTTCACCATGTTGGCCAGGCTGGTCTCAAACTCCTGACCTCAGGTGATCCACCTGCCTCGGCCTCCCAAAGTGCTGGGATTACAGGCATGAGCCACCGTGCCCGGCCTATTAATTTTAATTTAATTTTTTTTAGACAGAATCTCGCTCTGTCACCCAGGCTGGAGTGCAGTGGCATGATCTTGGCTCACTGCAACCTCCACCTCCCGGGTGCAAAAGATGCTCCTGCCTCAGCCTCCTGAGTAACTGGGATTATAGGTACCTGCCACCATGCCTGGCCAATTTTTGTATTTTTAGTAGAGACAGGGTTTACCATGTTGGCCAGGCTGCTCTTGAACTTCTGACTTCAAGTGATCTGCCTGCCTTGGCCTCCCAAAGTGCTGGGATTACAGGCGTAAGCCACTGTGCCTGACCTCCTAGTGGCTATTATTATTAAATCATCCCTCCCTTGTATTTGTTTAGGCTTTGTCATAATTACAATAGATAATACATACTGAGCTCTTTACATATATTTACTCCTTTTGTACTTCAGCTCTACAAAGTAGGTTTATTGTAGTGGTTGAGCAAGTGGACCCTGTAGTAGCCTGGGAAGCATGAATTTAAAAATTAATTAATTTAAAGGCTGAGGCAGGAGGATTGCTTGAGTCCAGGAGTTTGAGACCAGCTTGGGCAACACGGCAAGACCCGATCTCTTAAAAAGAAAACAAATAATGAAAATATTAGCTAGGCATGGTGGCGTCTGCCTATGGTCCCAGCTATACAGGAGGCTGAGGTAGCAGGATTGCTTGGGCCTGGGAGGTTGAGGCTGCAGTGAGCTATGATTGCACCATTACACTCCAGTCTGGGTGACAGACTGAGACCCTGTCTTTAAAAAAAAAAAAAAAAAAAAAGTAAAAAAGGCAATATAAAAAGAGGCTGGGCATGGTGGCTCATGCCTGTAATCCCAGCACTTTGGAAAGCCGAGGCAGGTGGATCACCTGAGGTCAAAAGTTTGAGACCAGCCTGGCCAACATGGTGAAACCCCATCTTTACTAAAAATACAAAAATTAGTCAGGCGTGTTGGCACGTGCCTGTAATCCCAGCTACTCGGGAGGCTGAGGCAGGAGAATTGCTTGAACCCAGGAGGTGGAGATTATAGTGAGCTGAGATTGTACCACTGCAATCCAGCCTGGGGGATACACTAAGATCCAGCTCAAAAAGAAAAAAAGGGAATAAAATGGATACTCTGGAAAAAAGGTTTAGTATCAAACTTGGCTGTGCCACTTGCTAGCTTTGGCAAGTTATTTCATCTCTCTGTGCTTCATTTCTTCGTGTTTTTTTTTTTTTTTTTTGTAGAGTCAAGGTCTCCGTATGTTGCCCAGGCTGATTTCTAACTCTTGGGCTCAAGTGATCCTCCTGACTTGGCCTCTTGGCCTCCCAAAATGCTGGAATTATAGGCATGAGCCACCACACCCAGCAATTTCTTCATCTTTTTTTTTTTTCGAGATAGATTTTTGCTCTTCTTGCTCAGGCTGCCGTGCAATGGTATAGTCTCGGCTCACTGCAACCTCTGTCTCCCAGGTTGAAGTGATTCTCCTGTCTCAGCCTCCCAAGTAGCTGGAATCACAGGCGCCCGCCACCACACCTGGCTAATTTTTGTATTTTTTTTTTTTTTTTTTTTTGAGACGGAGTCTCGCTCTGTCACCCAGGCTGGAGTGCAGTGGCCGGATCTCAGCTCACTGCAAGCTCCGCCTCCCGGGTTCACGCCATTCTCCTGCCTCAGCCTCCCGAGTAGCTGGGACTACAGGCGCCTGCCACCTCGCCCGGCTAAGTTTTTGTATTTTTAGTAGAGACGGGGTTTCACTGTGTTAGCCAGGATGGTCTCGATCTCCTGACCTCGTGATCCGCCCGTCTCGGCCTCCCAAAGTGCTGGGATTACAGGCTTGAGCCACCTCGCCCGGCCTAATTTTTGTATTTTTAGTAGAGATGAAGTTTCGCCGTGTTGGCTAGGCTGGTCTCAAACTCCTGACCTCAGGCAACCCGCCCGCCTCAGTCTCCCAAAGTGCTGGAATTACAGATGTGAGCCACCGCATCCGGCCTCTTTTTTTTTTTTTTTGGAGATGGAATCTCGCTCTGTCACCCAGGCTGGAGTGCAGTGGCGCAATCTTAGCTTACCGCAACCTCTGCCTCCCGGGTTCAAGTGATTATCCTGACTTAGCCTCCCGGGTAGCTGGGACTACAGGCAAGTGCCACCACACCAGGCTAATTTTTGTATTTTTGGTAGAGATGGGGTTTCATCATATTGGCCAGGCTGGTCTGGAACTCCTGACCTCGTGATCTGTGCACTTTGGCCTCCCAAAGTGCTGGGATTACAGGTGTGAGCCACCACGCCCGGGTGGCAGTGCAGTTCTAAGACAGTGCAGTTCTAAGCTGCCTGCCAGAGGAGTCTGGAATCTCACAGGAATAGGTCTGTTTCAGTGTGCCAGCTGTGCTCAGTCATTGGTTTTGAGAAGGTTGGTTGGAAGCGTGGCCTCCATGTAAACAAGGTGGGAGATTCAGATCGTAGCAGCTGGGGGCATCTGTTAGTTAAACTCCCTGTTGCAGCTGACCTGAGGGCTAGAGGTGCCTACAGCCATATGGTGAATTGGTGGCAAAGTTGGAGGGAGAGCTTGGTGGGTGTCCTGGGAGAAGCCTTCACCCTCAAGTGCCTGGCTGGGATTTCTAGCTGGAATGTCCCCTCTGGTTTTCTCTTCTGGGCTGAGTAGGGAATGGAGCAATTTCTGTTACTGACAGAGGCTTTTCCTGAAGGTGTGGGTGTTGCTGAGTGGTAGTGTCCTGTCAGCCTTTTCTCTTCTGGTGGCAGCAGAGCCTGGCACAAGAAGAGCCTGTGGCTGAGCTTCAGGTTTCCTGTCACTTTGGCTGGGATGTGGGCTGACCACCAGATGCGTGCTCAGGGCGCAGCTCAGCCGGTGGTGAGCAGCTTACTTGCGTGGTCTTTTCCCATGCTGAGCTTTGAGGGCTGGAGGGAGGAAGTGGGGGTGCTGCTTTGTGGGACAGCAGTGGGAGCCCTGCCAGAGGTGAATGTGCAGGTACTCCTGGGGACTCATTGGTCTCGGGGAGGCCAGGGGCTCAGGAGTCAGATTGGTTTTCCATCTGGCAGGAGTGCTGGCAGGTTGGGGGAGACAGGGGTAGGGGTGAAGCCAAATCTTTGGCCTTGCTTTGCCCCTACTTGCTGAGAGTGCCCTGGAGGAAGATAGCGGGCGGGTACGGCTGCCTCCCCTGCTGGGATGGATGAGACCCCTGGGAAGGGAGGTCCCCGAGTGCCCACTCCTGCAGCTCTGTGTGCATATGTGCTCCCCACAGCTGCCCCCCTCTCCAGGGAACCCCCATCAGCTTGAGGAGCCTGAGGGGTGGGGTTAGGCATTTGCTCTCAACCTCCTTTCCCCCTTGCTCTGGGTGGCCCCAACTCTTACCCTATCCTGCTGCCCTCCCTTCCTCCTTCCTGGGCACACTCCCTGGGGAAATGGCACCCATCCACATTTTGTAATGTCAGCAGACACGCTGATCGTGTGACCCAGTCATCCGCCTTGGTGTCCACCTAGAGAGATGAAATCTTCTGTTCACACGAACCTGTCTCCAGAGGTTCATAGCAGGACTATTCATATCTGCCAAAAACTGGAGACAGCCCAGATGCTCTTCAGTGGGTAAATGGAGAAACAGATGCGGCCCGTCTGTGCGAGGGAACACTGCTCCTCCGATAAAAGGCTTGGGCCACGGATATGCGCAGTGACTTGGATACGTCTCAGAGGCATCATGTTGGATGAAAGAAGATAATCTCAAAAGATTCTATTCCATTTTATTTGACTCTTTTTTTTGAGGTCTTGCTCTGTCAACCAGGCTGGAGTGCAGTGGAGTGATCATGGCTCACTGCAGCCTTAACCTCCTGGGCTCAAGCAATCCTCCCACTTTGGTCTTCCAAAGTGCTGGGATTATAGACGTGAGCCACTGCACCGGTCCTGGCCTTTATTTTATTTTAGTTAATTAATTAGAGATAGGGTCTTGTTCTGTGACCCAGGCTGGAGTGCAGTGGTACAATCATAGCCCACTGCAGCCATAATCTTCCAGGCTCAAGCAGTCCTCCCACCTTAGCTTCCTGAGTAGCTGGGACTACAGGCACACGCCACCACACCTGGCTAATTTTTGTATTTTTAGTAGAGAAGAGGTTTTGCCATGTTGGCCAGGCTGGTCTCGAACTCCTGACCTCAGGTGATCTGCCCGCCTCAGCCTCCCAAAGTGCTAGGATTGCAGGCATGAGCCTCTGCGCCCGGCCGACATTTTTTTTTTTTCTTTGAGACAGAGTCATGCACTGTTGCCCAGGCTGGAGTGCAGTGGCGCGATCTTGGCTCACTGAAAGCCCCGCCTCCTGGATTCACGTCATTCTCTTGCCTCAGCCTCCTGAGTAGCCGGGACTACAGGCAGTTGCCACCATGCCCAGCCGATTTTTTGTACTTTTAGTAGAGACGGGGGTTTCACCGTGTTAGCCAGGATGGTCTCGATCTCCTGACCTTGTGATCTGCCCGCCTCGGCCTCCCAAAGTGCTGGGATTAGAGGCGTGCGCCACTGCGCCCGGCCCCGGCCGACATTTTTTAAGTCGATGAAACTGTAGCTTTAGAGAGAAGATCAGTGGTTGTCACGGGTTAGGCGGGGAGGAGAGGTTGCATGAGGAAGTTTGTCTGAGTGTAGATAGTGGTGATACCAACACGAATCTATACATGTTAAAATCATAGATCGCATACAAAAATAATTAATTTTAGTTATGACAGTTTAACAAATAGTCATATCTACTCATATTGCCATCTCAGGAAGCCCCTCTGCTTGGCCAGAATGGAGCAGCCAAAGGGAGTTGATTGGACGGTCGTCATCCTGACCTGCCAGTACAAGGACAGTGTCCAGGTCTTTCAGAGAGGTAGGGGACTCCCCCTTCCCACCTTGCCCCTAATGGAGAACCTCCCTCCCCTTCCTGGCTATGTCCCTCCAACACCAGGTGCCAGGCCGACCTGGGTTCAAACCCAGATCGCACTTCTCCCTAGCCATGTGACAGCATACATGGCATGTCATTCCTTGTGTCTCGGTTTTCTCATCTGTAAGATGGGAGTAATAGGACTTCTCTCACTGAGTTGGGTGAAGATCTAATGGCCTTCTATATGGAAAGCTAAGTCAAGGAAGATCAAACACTGATGATCAATAGGCTTGCTCAGGTGCTTTGG
The DNA here is from genome assembly GCF_043159975.1 of Macaca nemestrina. NCBI lineage: Eukaryota > Metazoa > Chordata > Mammalia > Primates > Cercopithecidae > Macaca > Macaca nemestrina. The sequence continues at coordinate 72,903,664 of NC_092142.1, read as the reverse complement.
GCCAGGGCAGAGAGCTGGGGGTCAGGTTCCAGTGTCTCTTCTGACCCTAGAACTGGAAGTGCGGCAGAAGCGCGAGCAGATCCCTGCTGGGACGCTGTTACTGGCCGTGGAGGACCCAGAGAAGCGTGTGGGCAGCGGAGGAGCCACCCTCAACGCCCTGCTGGTGGCTGCTGAACACCTGAGTGCCCGGGCAGGCTTCACTGTGAGTGCTCACCAGGGCCACCTCCCTGGTCCGTGTCCCTGCTGGAACCAGGTCATTTCTGAGATCCCCAGCTCCTCTGGCTCCACTGCCCTGGCTAATTCAGCATTGGCTTCCGCACTGGCCTCAGTTTTTGTTTCTGTAAATTGGGTGGACTCATCTTTGCCTTGTCGTCCAAGTGAGGGCAGAAGGCAGGGCCAGCTTTTGCAGTGTTTTTAGAGAGTTGGAGCCAATATCTCAGAGTGAGGCTTTCTGGCTTCTCTTGAAACATTCAAAGGTCTTGCTAGGCTGGGCTGTCATCCCCACATGGCAACTAACTGTTCACTGGAATTGAGATGTGACTGTCTGCTTTGGGCAGAGCATGTGAGTCAGCATCCCACTGGTCCCGTGTCTCCTGTGCAACCAGCCACTTCACCTGGTCACCTCATCTGCATAGCACCTTTGTGTGCAGAGTGAGGGTAGGCACAGGCTTGGACATGCTCTGCAGAGGGAGATGGCACCAGCAGGGGAGGGGACCACTGTAGTTGCTATGGAGCTGACTCCCCAGAGTCACCCAGCCAGGCCCCAGTTGTTGTCGCCTATAACCTCCCCTTCAAAACAGACATTAGAGGCCGGGTGCGGTGGCTCATGCCTGTAATCCCAGCACTTTGGGAGGCCGAGGTGGGCGGATCACCTGAGGTCAGGAGTTGAAGACTAGCCTGACCAATGTGGTGAAACCCCCTCTCTAATAAAAATAAAAAAATTAGCCGGGCCTGGCTGCTCATGCCTGTAATCCCAGCTACTCGGGAGGCTGAGACAGGAGAATCGCTTGAACCCGGGAGGCAGAGGTTGCAGAGAGCCGAGATCATGCCACTGCATTCCAGCCTGGGCGACAGAGCGAGACTGCATCTCAAAAAAAAAAAAAAAAAAAAAGAGGTAGCCAGGCGTGGCAGTACACACCTGTAGTCCCAGCTAGTTAAGAGGCTGAGGTGGGAGGCTCACTTTAGCCTAAGAGACCGAGGCTACAGTGAGCTGGGATCATACCACTGCACTCCAGACTGGGTGACAGAGTGAGACCCTGTCGAAAAACAGCCAACAACAGCAGCAACAAACCAGGCAGCAAGAAGGTGGCCCAGGTGGAGGGCCCTGGGCTGCCTTATCCAGGAGGGACCAGGGCTACCCCTTGCCTGCCTGTGGCCATTGGTTTGACCTTGCCTTTTGTCCCTTGAGTACCTGAGTAAATTTGTGTTGGGGTCTCTCTCTGGATTGGAGGGTGCCATCCTCCAGGGCCTCTGCCTGAGGCCTCTGTTCACAGGGCTTTCCCACTCCTGCAGGTGGTCACATCCGACGTCCTGCACTCGGCCTGGATCCTCATTCTGCACATGGTAAATGAGCTCTGGGGCGGGGGCCAAGCAGAAGGCCGGAATCCCAGTTCGTGGAGTTGAGCAGGACTTCAGGCATGTTCTGCCACAGTGTGTGTGCAAGGTGAAATCTGGATGATTCTAAATGTCTAAAAACTGAATTGGCTAAATATATACCACGTATTTTCCCAGCAGAATATCAGATTAAAAGGTCCATCTAGGGCCGGGCACGGTGGCTCACGCCTGTAAATCTCAGCACTTCGGGAGGCCGAGATGGGCGGATCACGAGGTCAGGAGATAGAGACCATCCTGGCTAACACGGTGAAACCCCGTCTCTACTAAAAAATACAAAAAACTAGCCGGGCGAGGTGGCGGGCGCCTGTAGTCCCAGCTACTTGGGAGGCTGAGGCAGGAGAATGGCATGAACCCGGGAGGCGGAGCTTGCAGTGAGCTGAGATCCGGCCACTGCACCCCAACCTGGGTGACAGAGCAAGACTCCGTCTCAAAAAAAAAAAAAAAAAAAAAAAAAAGAAATACAAAAATTAGCCGCCATGGTAATGCACGCCTGTAGTCCCAGCTCCTCAGGAGGCTGAGGTGGGAGGATCACTTGAGCCTGGGAGGTTGAGGCTGCAGTGAGTTATGGTTACACCACTGCACTCCAGCCCGGGTGACCGTCTCAAAAAATAAAAATATAGGCTGGGTGCAGTGTCTCACACATGTAATCCCAGCACTTTGGGAGGCTGAGGCGGGCAGATCACGAGGTCAGGAGTTCGAGACCAGCCTGGGCAGCATGGGGAAACCCTGTCTCTACTAAAAATACAAAAAATTAGCCAGGCATGGTGGTGCATGCCTGTAGTCCCAGCTACTTGGGAGGCTGGGGCAGAAGAATCACTTGAATCCGAGAGGCAGAGGTTGCAGTGAGCTGAGATCACGCCATTGCACTCCAGCCTGGGTGACAGAGTGAGACTCCATCTCAAAAAAAAAAAAAAAAAAAAAAAAAAAAATATATATATATATATATATATATATCCATCTAACTCTATGCATTGACTGGAATCCAGGCTTATCAGCTCTATAACCATGGGGAAGTCACTTAACCCTTTTTAGGCCTCAGTTTCCTCCCAACGTGGATATGAACATTCTGAGACACTACATGTAAACGCTTAAAACAGGGCCTGGTGGCCGGGCACGGTGGCTCATGCCTGTAATCCCAGCAATTTGGGAGGCCAAGGTGGGCAGATCACTTGAGGTCAGGAGTTTGAGACCAGCCTGACTAACATGGTGAAACCCTGTCGCTACTAAAAATACAAAAATTATCCAGATGTGGTAGTACACGCCTGTAGTCCCAGCTACTTGGGAGGCTGAGGTGGGAGAATTGCTTGAACCTGGGAGGTGGAGCTTGCAGTGAGCTGAGATCGCGCCACTACACTCCAGCCTGGGCAACAGAGCAAGACTTCGTCTAAAAAATTTCAGTGCAATGCAATGCAATGCATAATATAAAAATATATTGTAGGAGAAAATATCAAGAGAACATTTTTTATCAGCCCTCCACTGGATGGCTTTCTGCCTGCAAAGCTGATGAGATGGCCTTGGGCTGTCTGCACCGGGGCTTCCTCACCAGTCCCCCCACTCCCAGGGTCGAGATTTCCCCTTTGATGACTGTGGCAGGGCCTTCACCTGCCTCCCTGTGGAGAACCCCGAGGCCCCCGTGGAAGCCTTGGTCTGCAACCTGGACTGCCTGCTGGACATCATGACCTATCGGGTGAGGCTGGGTGGTGACCCCTAGTGCCTTGTCTCAGGTAGAGCCACTTCCCTCCCACTGTTCCCCAGCTATGATCTATGCTGGCTCAGCTGGGGGGCCCCAGGAGGAATGGTTTTGAGGGTGCCTAGTGTTAGTTAAGAGCTTCGGCCGGGCACGGTGGCTCAAGCCTGTAATCCCAGCACTTTGGGAGGCCGAGACGGGCAGATCACGAGGTCAGGAGATGGAGACCATCTTGGCTAACACCGTGAAACCCCATCTCTACTAAAAAAAAATACAAAAAAACTAGCCGGGCGTGGTGGCGGGTGCCTGTAGTCCCAGCTACTCAGGAGGCTGAGGCAGGAGAATGGCGTGAACCCGGGAGGCGGAGCTTGCAGTGAGCTAAGATCTGGCCACTGCACTCCAGTCTGGCCGACAGAGCGAGACTCCGTCTCAAAAAAAAAAAAAAAAAAAAAAAAAAGAGCTTCAAGAAGTTAGTTGTGTCTGGGGGCAGTGCTCATGCCTATAATTTCAGCACTTTCAGAGGCCAGGGTGGGAGGATCACTTGAGGCCAAGAGTTCATGACCAGCCTGGGCAACACAGCAAGACCCCCTCTCTACAAAATAATTTTTAAATAATTACCTGGGCATGGTGGCATGCACTTGTAGTCCCAGCTACTCAAGAGGCTGAGGCAGGAAGATCGCTTGAGCCCAGGAGTTTGAGGCTGCAGTGAGCTACAGTCTCACTACTGCATTCCAGCCTGGGTGACAGAGTGAGACCCTGTCACAGGAACAACAAAAAAGTTAGTCACATGGGAGAAGCTGTAAATCCGGGTCAGCCAGAGGGCGGGGCAGACCAGGTCTTGGAGGACCCTGTTACGTCAACAGCACAGTATCCTTGAGGGCAGGTGAAGCGCTAGGTCAGGCACCAGCTGTGTTCTGTCTCCTTCCCCCGCCGCAGCTGGGCCCGGGCTCCCCGCCAGGCGTGTGGGTCTGCAGTACCGACATGCTGCTGTCTGTTCCTGTAAATCCTGGTGAGCCTGAGACTACCTGGGACCACCTTCCCTCGTCACAGCCACAGCGAGAAGCCAGCTCTGCCTTTCTTTGCCCACCTTGCCTCTGGGCCTGCCCCACTGCCCTGTTAGATGGGAAGCTGGAGGGTGTGGAGAATGAAGCCCGGTGGAGGCAGGGCTTCTCCTGCTGTGCCTCAGTCCGTCTGTCTATAGGATGGACAGAAGCAGCCCTGCCCCTTCTGCCCCACGGGGTTCTGCGGAAGAACTTTGGGAGAGGAGGGCTGTCATTTTCCCAGGGGAATGTCCATTTGGCTTGGAAGCCGTATATCCCTTTTAGAGGCGCCTGGGTGCCCCAGCCCTGGGCTCTTGCTTCCTCCTGGCGGGGGACTCCCTGCCTTGGGTCGAGGCCCCTGGGAGCCTCCTGACTGCCCCACCCCACAGGGATCAGCTGGGACAGCTTCCGGGGAGCCAGAGTGATCGCCCTCCCAGGGAGCTTGGCCTACGCTCGGAATCATGGCGTCTACCTCACTGACCCCCAGGTAGTTCCCCTGGGGGCAGTGGAGCCGACTGGGGCAGCCTTCCCCCTGTCACTGGTCAACCTCTCATCCTGGATTTCTTGGCATGCTCCTGAATCCAAGGAGTTTCCTCCATGGCAGCGGCGCCAGTGCTCCCTCACTCTGGCCAAAATACATTTCACACTGACCGCCTGCCCGGTCTCTGTGCCCGGTCTCTGTGCCCGGGCTTGGGGCTGCGAAGATATTTAAAGCCTGTCCTCCGCCATCGTGGAGTAGAAATCTCAGGCCTCCTGAGAACACCAGCAACTGCCAGCCTTGCATCTTCAGCTTTGCTTTGAAGAACGCCCTTGCTGCTACCTGTGGCTGTGGCCTCCTTCCAGATCCCTTCCTGCTCCCTCCCCTGATTCTGTTTCTGCCTTCATATAGGGCCTCGTTTTGGACATTTACTACCAGGGCACTGAGGCAGAGATTCAGCGGTGTGTCAGGCCTGATGGACGGGTGCCACTGGTATGGCTGCTGGGCCCAGGTTGTGGGGCTTTGGGGACCTTATGGGATGGGAAGGGAGGGTTTGTCTTCCTTCAATTCCTTCTGGAAGCCTCCAGGACAAGCTAGTGCTAGAATCTGAGGATAGGGTAATCTTGAAATTCAGGGTCTTGTCCTGAACCAGAAAGCCTAGAACCAGGTGTGCACGGTGGCTCATGCCTGTAATCCAAGCACTTTAGGAGGCTGAGGTGGGTGGATCAGTTGAGGTCAGAAGTTCGAGACCAGCCTGGGCAACATGGTGAAATCTTGTCTCTACTAAAAATACAACAGTTAGCTGAACATGGTGGCGTGTGCCTGTAATCTCAACTACTTGGGAGGTGGAGGCCCGAGAATCGCTTGAACCCAGGAGGCAGAGGTTGCAGTGAGCGGAGATCGTGCCACTGCACTCCAGCCGGGGTGACAGAGTGAGACTCTGAATCAACCCCCTGTCCGCTGCAAAACAAAACAAAACAAAACAAACCTCAAAAGCTCAAACACAAAAAGGAAGCCTAGAACCAGAATGTGAGCAAGTTAAGGAGTGCAACGGGAGGAGGCCTAGAGCCAGACTCCGGGAATGCTTCCAGCATGAGGGGCAAGGATTGGAGAGGCGGGGAAATCTGGGAGTGGGCCACTGCGAGGGTAGAGAGCTGGGTTTGGGAGGAGGCCTGACAGTTGAGGGGGTCCCAGAAGGTGCCTTGGTGGGAGCTGCCCCAAAGAAGCCTGGAGTCTGGGTGGTGGAGTGGTCAGAAGGCGACACTCCCTGCCTGGTGTGGCACTCAGCTTCACGTGGCCCGTCTGCATGTGCCCTCCCTGACTTGTACCAGGGCCTGGTCCAGGGCTCTCTGTCTCTGATCCTTTTGGGGTCCCTTCCAGGTCTCTGGGGTTGTCTTCTTCTCTGTGGAGACTGCCGAGCGCCTCCTAGCCACCCACGTGAGCCCGCCCCTGGATGCCTGCACCTACCTGGGCTTGGACTCTGGAGCCCGGCCTGTTCAGGTGACTGGGGGAGGGCAGCTGGGGGGGCCTGGCCTGGGGATGAGGCACTGTGTGGCCTCAGGCCAGCCACTTCCCCTCTCTGGGGCAGAGTCTCCACAGACGGGACGGCCCTGGTTTAGCCTCAGAACTTGGGGGCTAAACCCCTGCCACGCCAATATCTGTGCTTCTTCCCCTTCCTGCAGCTGTCTCTGTTTTTTGACATTCTGTACTGCATGGCTGAGAACGTGACCAGGGAGGACTTCCTGGTGGGGAGGCCCCCAGAGTTGGGGCAAGGCGATGCGGATGTAGCAGGTTATCTGCAGAGTGCCCGGGCCCAGCTGTGGAGGGAGCTTCGCGATCAGCCCCTTTCCATGGGTGGGTACTGCCTTTCAGCTCCCTGGGGTGGGGAGACCATGGGAGTGAGGACCCCAAGAATGGAGCTGCTCACTGCATGCGGGGCCAGGCAGCCTAGCACAGGGACTGGGCAGTTCTCCTGTCCTGTGCCAGAGCCCCGCACTGAGCTACCTCCTTCCCCTTCCTGTCTTCCTTTTGTCTCATTCCTAGGCTCTCCCAGCCTGTCCACTTTGTTTGTTTTGTTTTTTGAAACGGAGTCTCTCTCTGTCGCCCCGGCTAGAGTGAGGTGGTGCGATCTCAGCTCACTGCAACCTCCGCCTCCTGGGTTCAAGCGATTCTCCTGCCTTAGCCTCCTGAGTACCTGGGATAATAGCCGTGCATCACCACACCCGGCTAATTTTTGTATTTTTAGTAGAGATGGGGTTTCACCATGTGGGTCAGGCTGGTCTTGAACTCCTGGCCTCAGGTGACCCGCCTGCCTCGGCCTCCCAAAGTGCTGGGTTTACAGGCATGAGCCACCATGCCTGGCCCTAAGCTGTCTACTTACTTTCTTTTTTTGAGACAGAGTATGGCTGTTGCCCAGGCTGGAGTGCAGTGGTGCAATCTTGGCTCACTGCAACCTCTGCCTCCCGGGTTCAAGTGATTCTCCTGCCTCAGCTTCCTGAGTAGTTGGGATTACAGATGCGTGGCACCATGCCTAGCTAATTTTTTTTTTCTTTTGGTTTGAGACAGAGTCTCGCTCTGTTGTTCAGGCTGGAGTGCAGTGGCACGATCTCGGCTCACTGCAAGCTCTGCCTTCCAGGTTCATGCCATTCTCCTGCCTCAGCCTCCCAAGTAACTGGGACTACAGGCGCCTGCCACCACACCTGGCTAATTTTTTTTTTTGTATTTTTAGTAGAGATGGGGTTTCACCATGTTAGCCAGGATGGTCTCGATCTCCTGACCTTGTGATCCGCTTGCCTCGGCCTCCCAAAGTGCTGGGATTACAGGCGTGAGCCACCGTGCCCGGCCATGCCTGGCTAAGTTTTGTATTTTTAGTAGAGACGAGATTTCACCATGTTGGTCAGACTGGTCTCGAACTCCTGACCTCATGATCTGCCTGCCTCGGCCTCCCAAAGTGCTGGGATTACAGGTGTGAGCCACCGTGCCCAGCCAACCTGTCTGCTTTCTAGCTGTGTGGCTTTGGGCAGGTTCCTGACTCAGTTTCCCCTAACAGGCTCATTGCCACACCTGCCCCCATGTGTCTGTGCTGCTGGGAGGCCAGCCTGAGTTGCAGCAGGCATGGGGTTGGGGTCCGTACTTATGTCTTTACAGCCTACGTCTCCAACGGCAGCTACAGCTACATGACCTCCTCAGCCACTGAGTTCCTGCACGGCCTCGCACTCCCTGGGGCTCCTGGGGCCCAGATTGTGCACTCCCAGGTGGAGGTGAGACCTCCCTGCCCCTCTGGTGCCTGCTGGGTGCCTGGGGTCAGGTGGGATGTGGATTCCCAGGAAGACAATAGCCGACCTTGGAACAGATGGCCTGAGTGCAGGTGTTACCCCTGGCTTACGCATGAAGTGCTGGAGGCTCAGAGAGGCTAAGTAACTTGCCTAAGGCCACACAGCCAGTAAGTGACCAAGTCAGGATTCTGCATGGAGCTTACCTGATTGAGAAGCTAAAGAAGACCTTTCTTTGGGGTCTGCCTGGGGTGACAGTGGTGGGCCTGGGTCAGTGCTGTGCTGCTGAGAAAGGGGACAGGTAGGGTTCAGAGGTGGCCCCCAGGGTGGCGGGGTTGGGCGTAGCTGGACAGGTGGGATGGAAATAGGCCTCAGGCTGGGGCCCAGGCAGGTCCAGAGAGGAGTCTAGGGGGCTGCAGGGCAGGGGAGCAGTAGGCCTGGACGCTTCGCCCCCAGATGCTTGGCTTGGGAGGAGAGTTGAGGCAGCCCTGGCCCTCGACCCTCATGCTCTTCCTACCCGGCTGCACAGGAGCAGCAGCTCCTGGCGGCTGGGAGCTCTGTGGTCAGTTGCCTGCTGGAGGGCCCTGTCCGGCTGGGTCCCGGGAGTGTCCTGCAGCACTGCCATCTGCGGGTGAGGTCTGAGCGCGTGGGCATATTGGGGCAAGGGTGCTGGCGTCCCGTGTGTGTTGGGGGGTGCTGGGTGCCTGCCCACCCAGGATGTCTGCCCTGTCCCCCGCCAGGGCCCTATTCACATAGGCGCTGGCTGCATGGTGAGTGGCCTGGACATAGCCCACTCCGAGGCTCTGCATGGCTGGGAGCTGCATGACCTTGTCCTGCAGGGACACCGTACGCGGCTACACGGCTCCCCGGGCCACGCCTTCACCCTTGTTGGCCGTCTGGACAGCTGGGAGGTAGGCAGTCGCCCTGCATTCCCTCACCCCCATCTTCAGGCTTTGGGGAGCCCCAAGGAGTCCTGGCCCCCACCCCACGGCGGGGTTCTCTGAGCACTGGTCCGTGGGACAGGCTGTGAGGAGGGTAGGATGTAGGAGGAGAGGATGAGGGAGGAGGTAGGGTGAGGTTAGGCTGTGAGACCAGCAGAGTCTCCACAGGCTTTCTCCCTCCTTGCATCTGCTCAGACAGCTCCGCTGGGTGGGGATTTTGTTTTTGTTTTTTTTTTTTTTGGAGATGGAGTCTTGCTCTATCACCCAGGCTGGAGTGCAGCGGCCCAATCTCAGCTCACTGCAACCCCCGCCTCCCAGGTTCAAGTGATTCTCCTGTCTCAGCCTCCCAAATAGCTGGGACTACCAGCGTGCACCACCACGCCCAGCTTAGTACAGATGGGGTTTCGTCATGTTGGCCAGGCCGGTTGGGTGGATTTTTTTTTTTTTTTGAGACAGAGTCTCACTCTGTCACCCAGGCTGGAGTGCAATGGCGCGATCTCGGCTCACTGCAAGCTCCGCCTCCCGGGTTCACGCCATTCTCCTGCCTCAGCCTCCTGTGTAGCTGGGACTACAGGCGCCCGCTACCACGCCCAGCTAATTTTTAAATATTTTTTAGTAGAGACGGGGTTTCACCGTGTTAGCCAGCATGGTCTCAATCTCCTGACCTCGTGATCTGCCCACCTTGGCCTCCCAAAGTGCTGGGATTATAGGCGTGAGCCACCGCGCCCGGCTGGGTGGAGATTTTTATCCCCCTTTGGCAGGCTAGAGACTGAGGTTCAGAGAGGGAGGTAACCCGCCTTGGGCTGCAGCCAGTTGTGGTGGGTTGGGCCTGGAACCCAGGGTTCTGCTCCAGATTTCAGGCACCTCAGCAGGAGTGTTGGAGCTGCAGGGCTGAAAGCAATTTCAGAAATTGCTCCATGGCTGGGTGTAGTGGCTCACGCCTGTAATCCCAACACTCTGGGAGGCTGAGATGGGAGGATCTCTTGAGTCCAGGAGTTCATACCTGCAGTGAGCTGATTGCACCACTGCGCTCCAGCCTGGGTGGGTCAAGTACGTGCTTTGTCTGTCTTTCTGCCCTCACATGAGCACTTAAGCAGCTCCTGGCCCCCTGGCCTAGTGTCTCTAACCCTTTCCTGTGGCCCCTGCAGCCCTGACTGCTTCCTCCTCTCCCCCAGAGACAGGGGGCAGGCACATATCTCAACGTACCCTGGAGTGAATTCTTCAAGAGGACAGGTGTTCGGTAAGGTGGACACCGCTAGAGTCTCGGTGACCTGGGCAGCTGGGGTGACTGCTGCTTTTCGAGATGTGTCTCTCCCCTGCCCCAGAGCAGCACGGGCCCTGCTACCATCCAGGGGCCTGGGTGGTTTTGAGATTCTCTCCAGTACTTTCCCCTGGGCAGCTCCCAGTCTCTGGCTGTGCTGACTTTGGCATTCTTGTTCAGCGGTCTGGGAAAGGATGCCAGGCAGCCTGGCCCCAGACCTGAATTGCCCACTTGTGCTACCTCGGAGGAGACTGTCCTGTCCCCATGAACTGACAGGTGGCTCAGGGCTTGGGGAGGAGACTGGAGCTTTTGCTTCCCTCCTGGGAATGTGCCTTCTCCCCACATCAGAGCCTGGGACTTGTGGGACCCTGACACGCCGCCAGCAGAGTGCTGCCTTCCCAGCGCCCGCCTCTTTCCTGTGCTCCACCCTTCGAGGGACCTGGGACCCCAGGACCTGCTGTGGATGCTGGACCGCCAGGAGGATGGGGGCAAGGCCCTGCGAGCCTGGCGAGCCTCCTGGCGTCTGTCCTGGGAGCAGCTGCAGCCATGCCTGGATCGGGCTGCCACGCTGGCCTCTCGCCGGGACCTGTTCTTCCGCCAGGCTCTGCATAAAGCGCGGCATGTGCTGGAGGCCCGGCAGGACCTCAGCCTGCGCCCGCTGATCTGGGCTGCTGTCCGCGAGGGCTGCCCCGGGCCCCTGTTGGCCACGTTGGACCAGGGTGAGTGTGCGGGCTGGTAGTGCTGCAGAGTCAGGCCAGGGGCACCTGCCCTCCCTGTCCTCTGGGCCATCCCCCGAGGGGACTAGGGGGCCATGAGGTGCTCAAGCTGGGAAGGGGCACGCTGGAGTTTACTTTTAGGATTCTGGAAAGCCTCATCCTTGTCAGTGGGGTTTGGTCAGAGGTTGAGGCCTGGCAGCTGAGCTCTAGGTCCTAGGCACATCGGCAAACCCTGCATGTTCTGTACCGGGTGCCGGGATGTGGGTGCAGAGTGTGGGGAGGGGACAGGGCCCCCAAGGGACATGGTCAGTTCTGCGTGAGGTCCCAGGCACACTGCTGGGGGCTCACAGCCTTAGCCTCCTAGGCCGTACCTCGTGGAAGGTCCCAGGGATCATGGACATGATTGGTATTGAAGCTACTCACCCAGAGCCACACGGCTAGCTGGTGGTGAGGCTGAGACCTGAGCCCAGGTGGTTTGAGCCCAGAGCCTGAGCTCTTCACCACTATGGGAGTCCTGGGTGAGGCTGAAGAGACACCTATGGGCTGGGACTCTGAGACTGGCAAGACGAGAGGATCTCTGCCAGGCAGAGAGGAGGGGTGCAGTTACAGTCAAAGATACATTGTGGGCAAAAGCCAGGAGGTGTGAGGGGTCTGGCGCATTTGGGGACTGTTGAGTAGCCTCTCAGGGCAGAGGATTTTGAAGACAGGCCTCTTCCCCTGCCACCCCCAATTCCTGGTCCCTCAGTTGCAGCTGGGGCAGAAGATCCTGGCGTGGCAGCGCGGGCACTGGCCTGTGTGGCGGACGTCCTGGGCTGCATGGCAGAGGGCCGTGGGGGCTTGCGGAGCGGGCCAGCTGCCAACCCTGAGTGGATGCGGCCCTTCTCATACCTGGAGTGTGGAGACCTGGCAGCGGGCGTGGAGGCGCTTGCCCAGGAGAGGGACAAGTGGCTAAGCAGGTGGGTACTAACGGAGGTCAGATCCCTTGGATATGCCCCTGGCTATCTGGGAAGTGGCCCCTGATGGACGAAGCCCAGAGAGAGGTGGGGCACCGTTGGGTACCCCAGGACAGTCAGGTCCCCAAAGCCAGGCAATCGGCCTCCAGCTTGGGCTGCATGCCGCCATCCCTCCCTCTTCTTTTGGCAGGCCAGCCTTGCTGGTGCGAGCGGCCCGCCACTATGAGGGGGCTGGGCAGATCCTGATCCGCCAGGCTGTGATGTCAGCCCAGCACTTTGTCTCCACGGAGCCGGTGGAGCTGCCGGGACCTGGGCAGTGGGTGGTGGCTGAGTGCCCAGCCCGTGTGGATTTCTCTGGTGAGCCCCTTGTGGCAGGTGGGGGTGAGGGTACCTGCCCCAGAGCCAGGCTGGCAGCTTCTGTGACCAACTTGACTCTTGCCACGCTGCCGTAGGGGGCTGGAGTGACACGCCACCCCTTGCCTATGAGCTTGGTGGGGCTGTGCTGGGCCTGGCTGTGCGAGTGGATGGCCGCCGGCCCATTGGAGCCAGGGCACGCCGCATCCCGGAGCCTGAGCTGTGGCTGGCGGTGGGGCCTCGGCAGGATGAGATGACTGTGAAGATAGTGTGCCGGTGCCTGGCTGACCTGCGGGACTACTGCCAGCCCCATGCCCCAGGTCAGGCACCCTGAGACCTCTGCAGGTGGGGCTGGCACACATGGCCAGCTAGGGGTGGGGGGCAGAAGCTAGAGACTGCAAGCCACTGGGGTCTGGCCTGAGGAGCCAGCCAGTCTGGCTGAGGAGCCTGAAGGGAAGGAAGGGGCTGGGAGTCAACCTGCATAGGCACCTACAGACACAGGAAGTAGAGATGACATGTGTCCCTGTCTGGGAGTCCAGAGGCCCTTTTATGGCTTGGGGGTGGGGCCAGTACTGCTGCTGGACTTTTGTCCCACCGGATGAGTCCCGCACTGGCTGGGAAGTCATGAGGGTGGGTGGGTGTCTGTGTCTGCCCTTGGAGACCACATTCCTTCCTCATGCCTGTCCCTCTGCAGGGGCCCTGCTGAAGGCGGCCTTCATCTGCGCGGGGATCGTGCATGTCCACTCGGAACTCCAGCTGAATGAGCAGCTGCTCCGCACCTTCGGGGGTGGCTTTGAGCTGCACACCTGGTCTGAGCTGCCCCACGGCTCTGGCCTGGGTAAGCGGGCCCTGCCACCTGCTACCCACTGACTGTCACAGCCCTCCAACCTTGCCTGTGATCCCTGTCCCTGGCCTCTGCCCTTAGAGGGAGTCAGGCAGGCCTGGGCAGGGCAGAGGTGTTTCATGCCTGCTCTCTCCTCTCTGCCCTGCAGGCACCAGCAGCATCTTGGCAGGCACTGCCCTGGCTGCCTTGCAGCGAGCCGCAGGCCGGGTGGTGGGCACGGAAGCCCTGATCCATGCAGTGCTGCACCTGGAGCAGGTGCTCACCACTGGTATGTGACTGCCCTGGAGTTGGGGGAGGTCACTGACACTTTCCCAAGGGCCTGCCGGGGGAGTGGATTTGCATGTGATTGGCCAACAGCCACGTGACTGTGCTGCTGTTGAAAATACTTTCCTTCTAGTCACTTTGACCTTCTCTGGTCACTTTCAACTTGAAATGTTCTACCTCCCAACGAGCTGTTTCATGAGCATCTACTGAGTGCCTGTGCTGTGCCTTTCTTTTCTTTCTTTTTTGAGATGGAGTCTTGCTCTGTCGCCCAGGCTGGAGTGCAGTGGTGTGATCTTGGCTCACTGCAAGCTCCGCCTCCCAGGTTCACACCATTCTCCTGCTTCAGCCTCCCGAGTAGCTGGGACTACAGGCACCCGCCACCACACCCAGCTAAGTTTTTGTATTGTTAGTAGAGATGGGGTTTCACCATTAGCCAGGATGGTCTCGATCTCCTGACCTAGTGATTCGCACGCCTCGGCCTCCCAAAATGCTGGGATTACAGGCGTGAGCCACCGCACTGGGTCTGTGCTGTGCCTTTTATGCTTGTTGGAACCAGGTGCTATGCTTCGTGACTGTGCCTATCCAGGGCTGTGCTCAGGTAGGGCTGGGCAGAGCTGGTTTGGACCTTCTGCCTGCCCTTCTGGCATCATGCCCTTACTTGAGATGCGATCACCTGTGCCCCCGCCCCCACCCCCTGGCCATATGGTAGGGCAGCAAGAGCCCAACAATGACTATGATCTAATGAATGTCACCAGCGCCAGGCTTCTCACTCCTCTTGGCCACCGAGCCCCCTGGAACCCATGGTCAGTGTAGAGCAGCCACAGGCTTGTCTGGTTTCAGGTCCACCTCAGGGTGTCAGGCCCCATCTCCAGCACACCCCTGGAAGGAAACTGCTGCAAAGGCCTACTGAAGCCTGATTGTGGTGTTTCTGTAGCTCAAGCCTCTCATTTCACTGTAGTGACTCATATCCCATAATCGGTAGTCATTAGCAAAAGGTGCAGATGGGGAAGCCTTTCCAGCTTTCTTTTGAGGTGCGCCATTCAAGTTCTACATTGGCCAACGGATGACTATTTGTTGAGAACCCACTCTGTGGGGCCCCGGGGATAAAATGAGCAAAAATGGGGTCCCTGCCCTCAAAAGTCCTGTGGTCTCCTGGAGACAGACATTAATCAATAACCACTCAGGTGCATGTGTATTACAAACTGTGCCAAGTGCTCTGAAGCAGAGGGGCACAGTTAAGTCTTGACGTTTCAAGACTTAGCCACTTTGCAGCCACCAGGTTTTGGCTGCAAAGTTCCAGATGGCTCCTGTCTTTTGCATTTCGTACTCTAAACCCTTGCAGGCCCTTCCCTAAATATCAAGGGTCTGTCCCAGAAGCAACTCAAGTTTTGTTATTTTTAATTTTTTTTTTATTTTTGAGATGGAGTCTAGCTCTGTCACCCAGATTGGAGTGCAGTGGCACAATCTCGGCTCACTGTAACCTCTACCTCCTGGGTTCAAGCGATTCTCCTGCCTCAGCCTCCCGAGTAGCAGGTATTACAGGCGCCCGCCACCATGCCCAGCTAATTTTTTGTATTTTTAGTAGAGATGGGGTTTCACTGTGTTGGCCAGTCTGGTCTTGAACTCCTGACCTCGTGATCCGCCCGCCTTGGCCTCCCAAAGTGCTGGGATTACAAGCATGAGCCACCAAGCCTGGACTAGTTTTGTTATTTTTATGCAGCTAGAAGGAGGAAAATGATACATACCTTTCATTACTGAAGCTGGAAAGATGTGTAAGTTAGATAGGATAAAAATAGATCCTGATGAGCTTCCTTCCAACATAAACCACCTTTCAGAAGATGGTGCAGGGAGACTCAGGCTATAGGGAAGGTATCTGTCAGCCTCTCCTCTGACTAAAACTCCCCTAGGAGGGGCAGAGGTTAGTATAAAATATGTATTTTTTGAGCCAGAGTCTCCCACTGTTACCCAGGCTGGAGTGCAGCGGTGACATGTCAGCTCACTGCAACCTCTGCCTCAGCCTCCCCAGAAGCTGGGATTACAGGGCACGTACCATCATGCCTGGCTAATTTTTGTATTTTTGGTAGAGATGGGGTTTCACCATGTTGGCCAGGCTGGTCTCAAACTCCTGACCTCAAGTGATCTGCCCGCCTTAGCCTCCCACAGTGCTGTGATTACAGGTGTGCGTCACCATGCCCGGCCATAGTGTAAAATCTTTATCCTTCAATGTGGTTTATCCCAATTCCAATTACACATTAGGTCTAAAACAAAACTCAGGCCTCGGGAATTCCAAGCTTTGCCCTGGAGTGAAGCCCATTCCCTTGCTGGGATTGTCCTGGGGACAGAAGCTGCGTAGCTCACTGTCCTGTGGAGTTGAGGGAAGCTATCTTTCCATACTGCTCCCAGCAAGGGGTGCAGGGCCGGGAGCCTAGACTGGGAGAATGAAGCTGGGCCAGACAGACTCCAACAGTGACAGGCCCTGGGCTCACAGGAGGTGGCTGGCAGGACCAAGTGGGTGGCCTAATGCCTGGCATCAAGGTGGGGCGCTCCCGGGCTCAGCTGCCGCTGAAGGTGGAGGTAGAAGAGGTCACGGTGCCTGAGGGCTTTGTCCAGAAGCTCAATGACCACCTGCTCTTGGTGTACACTGGCAAGACCCGCCTGGCTCGGAATCTGCTGCAGGTGAGCTCCGGCCCCAGCATGAGGGAGGCAGGCAGGGGGCCTGCTGGCTGGGCCTGGGTCCTCACCACCCCTTCTCCTGCCCCGTCCACAGGATGTGCTGAGGAGCTGGTACGCCCGACTGCCTGCTGTGGTGCAGAATGCCCACAGCCTAGTGCAGCAAACTGAGGAGTGTGCTGAAGCCTTCCGCCAAGGTGAGGGGCTTCTTCCGGGGCGGGGGGGTCAGGGCACCAGGAGCGAGTATCCTGCCACTTGTCGGTTTGAGGCCAGGGTCATCTGCAGGCTTGGTACAAGCTCCAGATATTAGGCCTCTGGGAACAGAAGCCTATTGTCTGTCCTCTCCAAGGTCTCACATTTAGGGGAAAGTCACATCTGAGGACAAAATTTTCATTATGGGAAAGGCCCTCCAGCCCCACCTAACAGGAAGCAGAAAGGGGAAGGGACTCACCCCATGGCTGAGTTCCAGGGAAGTCTGAGCTGGGCAGGGCCCCAGTGTGTGGCTTCACAGCTCCCTAGATGCCGACTGTGCTGGGTGTGGTGTTGGTTGCTTCCTGCACATTGGTCCTCAGGTGGTCCTGGGAAGTGGGCTTGTTACTTCCAGCTCCAGCCAGCACTGGAATCTGGCTTCTTTACCATGACACTGGCTCAGCAGCACGTCCTGGCACTTCATGCAATCTCCAGACGGGTGCTGAGTATCTTGGCCCAGGCACATCACTCCCCTCTGCCCCACCTCAGGAAGCCTGCCTCTGCTGGGCCAGTGCCTGACCTCATACTGGGAGCAGAAGAAGCTCATGGCTCCAGGCTGTGAGCCCCTGGCTGTGCGGCGTATGATGGATGTCCTGGCCCCCCACGTGCATGGCCAGAGCCTGGCTGGGGCAGGCGGTGGAGGCTTTCTCTATCTGTTGACCAAGGAGCCACAGCAAAAGGAGGCCTTGGAGGCGGTGCTGGCCAAGACCGAGGTACTGATGGGGCTGGGGTTGATCAGGAGACCTCTTGGGGCAAGAAACCTCACTGTGGCCCACCAGTTAACCAGGGGCTATATCTGTAAGTCCCCTGGTCCTGCAGGCTCAGTCCAGCCTCCAGAAGGCCTGAGATTTGTCCAAAGCCTTCTAAATACTTCCCGTCCTGTCCAGGGCCTTGGGAATTACAGCATCCACCTGGTTGAAGTGGACACGCAGGGCCTGAGCCTGAAGCTGCTGGGGACCGAGGCCTCAACCTGTTGCCCTTTCCCATGAAGCTGGCTTCTCTCTGCAATAGGAGAAAACCTGGAGCTACAGTGTCCCCCACCTTCCTTGCCCCATGGGAACCTCCACCTCCTACTCCCCACCCACCTCTGCGAATCTGCTTCCAAAGGAAGCTGACCAGAGCAAGACCTGGGCAAGCAGAGAGTGCCTGGGACAGGACTGACCTGGTGGACAGTGGCCTAGGTATAGCCTCTGTTCCTCCTGGACATAAGAAGGTCCCAAGCTTAGTATCCCATGTGGCCTTTACAAATCCTATGACTGGCCTTCTCATTCCACGAGGGCCCTGGAAAGGGTTGACAGCCAGCCTTGGCATATGGCTGGGAGTCCCTTGGCAAGGCCAACTCTGAAGAGGCCCTCCGAGGCATTCCCTGTGGCCTTCCTTAGGGTTGTAGACTTCACGCTTCACCCTCATGGGAGCGTGGGAGTGAGGGTGGCGGTCCCTTGCCAAGTTGGTGGCAGTGACCCAGCCATTCACTGCCATCCCAGGCCTTAACCAGCAAAGCTACGGACCGTGCCAAGTGACCTGGTGCCTGTGGGAAGTGGGTTCTCAGGACTGGCATTCTTGGAATAAAGTCACTCTGTCCTTACAGGTGGTTCTCATAAAGTCACTTTTGCTCCTCCTGGGAGCAGTTCCCACTTCCCCTACACTATGGGGAACTGGCCCTGCGGTGATCCAGCTTGTGGTGCTGAGGGCCCCATAGGGGCATGAGGGTCTGGGACTGGATGGGGGCTCCTGCCATCATGTGGGTCCCGGACATAGCTGTGTGCTGCACTGCGTGTGGGAGGAAGCTGAGGTCTTGGGTTTTGCCTTCCTATTTCAGTGCAACTGGTAGACCTGCCCTGCCCCATAGCATCTGGCCCTCCGTGGAAACAGCACACTGGCATCTCTCCAAGGGGTAGCTTTATTCAGGGATCATAAACATCACAGCCTTTCCTCGAAGTCAAGCCTAACTGCTAGGTCCCCAGATGTACCCAAGTTGTCTAGGGCTGGCAGGGTAGCTTGTTTGCTGTAGTGTTTGAGGGCAAGAGACTGACCACGCAGAAAGCTGGCCTGGGCTGCCCACTGCCTGCCGTGGCTTTCCTACCTCATTAGGAACCCGCTTCTCTTGGTGGGGAGACGCTGCCCCCAGAGCATCACCTGGCCAGGCCTGAGGGCAGAGCATGGAGGGGGTCCAGACCTTGTTTCTCTGCTGCCAGCTGTAGAAAGGTCTGGGCTGTCAGATCTCCCCCAAGTCAGACAGTCTCGCTCAGCTCCTTGGCTGGGGCCCCTTCGGGAACAGGCCCGGAAGTGTGATGAGCCAGGTGTGTTCACCCAGGCAGCTACAGGCGCAGCCTCTTGATATCTTCACTGCGGAAGTCTATGCGCAGGGCCAGCACCTGGCGCACTTCAGCAGGGGTGAGGCGCCACGTCAATGGGCCGGAGTTGGGTCCCCAGTAATCGAGGATCTCGGTCACCTGTGGGGAAAGACATAGAGACCAGTCAGCAAGGTGGGGCTATTCTGAAAGAGGGCTCTGGCCTCTACCAGGGGCAGAGCAGGGGCACCTGGGAAGGGGAAGGTGTCCCGTAGGGCTGGCTGCTGGCAGAGACATGGTTTAGAGGGAAGTGGCGGGGATCCATCTTTGCCTCTTTCAGTCACCCCTCCGTGGCTGGGCCAAGGGCGAGCCACCTACCCGCTCCAGATTGAGGATGGTGGCCATCTGGGAGAGCCGGGCAAACTTGTCTCGGATGGTCCAGGTGGTCACCGTGGTAAGGTAGGCAATGAGTGACCTCAGCTCTTTGTCAAACTGCAGACCGCCCAGCTGCAGAAGAACCCAAGCCCAGTAACTACTTAGGCCTGGCCAAGCAGAACTGGCCTCCAACTGCCCCCAGAGCTGGGTGGCAAGGCTGGCCAGGCCTCAGGTGGTGCCCTGTGGCTCCAGTTTGCTCTACGGCTTCAGAAGTCAGGGCAGAACTGGACCTAGACATGCAGGGCCTGTGGGCAGCAGGCAGAGGGGATGCAAGTCCTGGGGTGGTGGCACGGCTTGTCTTCCTCAGAGGAGAAACGCGAGCTGCAGACCCATGACCCCTTTACCTTACCCGGTTAAAGGTGGATTTCAGCACCACTTTCTCCAACTCGACGGCAACAAGGCTGGTCATGAGGCCGGTTAGGCTGTCGTAGATGACCGGGGACAGGCTGGCCTGCACACAGAGGGTTGACATCAGAGCCCCACCTAACTCCTCTGCCTCTACGCTGGAGTCTTAGGTGGCGAGGATGGTTAGGTGAGGCCACGGGGCAGTGTTTCTACAGGTTAGGGTTGGAAGGGCTTCCAGGGTTCCCAGAAGGAATGTGATGAGACCCTGCAGGCTGCTGGTTTGGGCAGAGGTGGGTAATTCCCTAAGTGGATCCCTAGGGCCCCTACGCACCTTGAACTCTGCCATTTGCTGCTCCAGGTTAAGGATGAATTGTTGTACCCAAGGGTCATTGGCTTCATAGTCATTGAATTCTTCCTGTTGTCAGGAAGCAGGACTGGTGGTCACCATGGGCCTCTTTCTAAGAAGTACCATTCACTGCCACCCACCTCTATCTCTCTAAGAAAATAATGTAAAACGTTCTTTCTTTCCTGTGCCTTGACTCATCTAGTTTAAAACCAGCTCAGACACCCAGGCTGGCAGAAACTGACCAGCAAACAGCCCAGGGCTGTAGCAGAGGCCCACATAATATGGTAAAGTTCTTGGCATTTTATTCCTTCTTGGATCTCATGTTCTACAGGAATGAAATCACTAGGCCAGGAGGAAAAAAACGCTTCTAAGTCTATCATACGTGGGGCAAAAAGAGCTCCAATACAAGGGAATAAGTTAGATCAAGGCAAACTCCATGTCTTTCTGAGCCCTTCTGACTAGGGAGAAACTGTTTCCCGGGAGGAACCTAGTCTTCAAGGGTGAGGGTTGGGGAAGTGGGCGGGAAGCATGGAAGGTCTAGTCTGTTTAGATGGCTCCGCTCCCTCCAGCTGGGGCTAGGGGCGAGGCGTCATTGGGGCTTGATGGCTGCCTGTGGCCAGGCTAACCTCCTCGATGTTGTGGGAGACGGAGAAAAAGCTGTTGATCCAAGGCTGCACCTGTGGCTTGATGGCTGTGCTGTTGAGTTCCGTCAGCCCTTCCTGCACAAGACAAGGTGGAGACATGTAACACAGAAGGCACACCTCATCCCTTCCCTCTCTTTTCTCCCCATCCCTCCCTTCTCGTTCCTCCCCATCCCTTCCGTCTCTCCTCTCCCCATCCCTTCCCTCTCTTCTCCCCATCCCTTCCCTCTCTTCTCCCCATCCCTTCCCTCTCTTCTCCCCATCCCTTCCCTCTCTTCTCCCCATCCCTTCCCTTTCCCTCCCCATCCCTTCCCTCTCTCCTCTCCCCACCCCTTCCCTCTCTCGTCTCCCCACCCCTTCCCTCTCTCGTCTGCCCACCCCTTCCCTCTCTCATCTCCCCACCCCTTCCCTCTCTCCTTCCCATCTCTTGACTGCAGGGTGCTCTTCCAGCCCTGAGGCTTTCTGCAGGCCCTGTTGGAGGTTATAACAGAGCTAGTGCTAATGAAAGGAGGAGCCAGGAACATGCCCCTTTCCAGATCTCAGATGATTCAGGTCCAGGGTAACAATGAGGCCTTGAGACTATTCTGATAGACTCTCACGAGAGATTTCAGAATGCCGGGTGCTAGGCAGCACCTGTGGCTAGGGCCACAGGTCAGAACAACCAAGTGACTCCACTTCCTCTGAGCATCTTCTGAGGGCTCTTGTCATTGTGGGGCCAAGTGGAAAGTCTAGAGGACCAGAGGGTGGCTTGTCAGTGTGACAACTTCACTGCTGAAAAACCAACAGGGCCTTTAGTCTCAAGGGACCTGCACAACTCCAGGCGTCAGGGCTTGCTTGCTGCTCCCTCACCCGTCCTCCTGGCTTCCTTGCACACGATGAGCCAGCTAACAATCTTCTCAGAGCAACATACAGACACAGGATTCAGTCAGCAGTTGAACCTGGGGCTTACCTGCAAGAGGTCTCGGAATTTGTTGGACACGGCGGCCAAGTCAGAAAGGCAGCTGTCAAACTTGGCCTGAGCCTGCTCCCCTCCAATGCCCTGGCTGAAGAGCTTGGTGCAATCACTCTAGGGGAGAACACTGCTGTAAGACCACCAAGCATGCGTGGGCCATGGGAGTGTGAGGAGAGGCACCAGCCACTTCTACTCCTCCAGCCTTCTCTGGGTGTAGCTATGGCCTGTCAAGAGTCTTTTCTGTTTCAGAAAACCTCGATTCTATCCTGGTGGCTATCCACTTGGCTCCCACTTCCCCCTCTGTAATATGGGGGTACCAGTGTTGGGGAAGTGAATAAGAAACAGAATACCACAAAGTTTTTCCTATCTTTAGAGTCAGACATTCCTAGGTTCAAGTCCTGGCTCAGTCATGTATTAGTTGAGTGACCTTGGGCAAATGATTTAAAGTTTCTGAGCTTCAGTTTTCCTGTCTATAAAATGGGAACACCAATTCCTGCTCCTCATGTATGAGATGAAGCACAATGTGCCTAGCTCAGTGCCTGGCACAGGAGACACTAGCTATTATTGCTATAGTTCCTCCTTTTTCTCTCTTTTTTCCCACTTTTATATTTATTTACTTCTCTTTAAATTTTATTTAAATTTACCAAAAAACCACAAAAGCCAGTTCTGCTTCTTAAATATTTTGGTCTGGCTACCAAAGGGAGATGGTCAAGATCATAGCTAATGTTTAAGGGCTTACTGTATACCGGGCTTTGTTCTAAGCATTTTGCTTTTATTACAGTATCAGGCTGGGCGAGGTGGCTCATGCCAGTAATTCTAGCACTTTGGGAGGCCAAGGTGCAAGGACCACTTGAGGCCAGAGTTTAAGAACAGCAGGGAAACATAGTGAGAAGCCGTCTCCACAGAAAATTAAAGAATTAGTTGGATGTAGTGTTGCACCCCTGCATCCCCAGCTACTAAGGAGGCTGAGGTGAGAGGATCCCTTGAGCCCAAGGGTTCAAGGCTGCAGGGAGCTATAACTGTGCCACTGCACCCCAGCCGGGGCAACAGAGTGAGACCAAAGTACCTATTCTGCTTAAAAACCAAACAAAATGAAAACCAAAAAACCCCCACAACTACTTAAGTTACTCTGACCTTCAGAAAAAAAAGTATCTCCTTTATGAAGTAGGTAAAATTATCCCCATTGTACAGATGAGGAAACTGAGGCATAGAAGTTAATAATTTATTCAAAGTCATGGCAATAAGTCATGAAAGGCTGAGCGCGGTGGCTCACTATTGTAATCCTAGGACTTTGTGAGGCCATGGTAGGAGGATCGCTGGAGCCCAGGAGTTCAAGACCAGCCTGGGCAACAAAGCGAGACCCTGTCTCTCTCTCTTTTTTTTTTTTGAGACACAGTCTCACTTTGTCGCTCAGGCTGGAGTGCAGTGGCATGATCTCGGCTTACTGCAACCTCTGCCTCCCGGGTTCAAGTGATTCTCATGCCTCAGCCTCCCGAGTAGCTGGGATTACAGGTGTGCGCCACCATACCCAACTAATTTTTATATTTTTAGTAGAGATGGAGTTTCACTATGTTGGCCAGGCTGGTCTCGAACTCCTGACCTCAGGTGATCCACCTGCCTTGGCCTCCCAAAGTGCTAGATTTACAGGTGTGAGCCACTGCGCCCAGCAGAGACCCGTCTTTTAACGTAGATAAATCATGGAGCTGGGACTCTAGACCAGGTATTCTGACTCCAAAAATCCTGTTTTTGTTTTGTCTTGTTTTGTTTTTTTGAGACAGTCTCGCTCTGTCACCCAGGCTGGAGTGCAATGGTATGATCTTGGCTCACAGCAACCTCTGTCTCCCAGGTTGAAGTGATTCTCTCACCTCAGCTTCCAGAGTAGCTGGGATTACGGGCACCCACTATCATGCCCAGCTAATCACTGTATTTTTGTAGAGACGGGATTTCACCACGTTGGCCAGCCCGCCTGAGCCTCCCAAAGTGCTGGGATTACAGGCGTGAACCACCGCGCCCGGCCAGAATGCCTGTTTCTAGTCACCACACTACAGTGTAGGTGTAGTACTCTCTAGGGGGAACTGCTTGAAACTTGTGTTTTAGGTTGCCAGGAGCTGCCACATTTCTTGTAGCCTCCTTAGAAAGTTCATGCTGTTTTGGCTCCAGAGAGGAAGCAGAGTGGAAGAACTCAGAGGGACTCTTCTAGCAGACAGAGGCCCTTCACTCCCACAGTATTCCTGACACTTACTGTCTTCGAGTAGTCTTGTAACCTCCCCTGTAAGCTGAACGTCATGCCACCTGATCTGCCTATCTCAAAGGGCTGCTGATGGGGCTAAGAAAGAACATCTGTGAGATGCAAATCTAAGGATGGCTGGGATTTATGGGAATAGGTTTTTCAGCTCTTTTACTTGGCTAATTCTATGAAAGTCATAAGCTCACATATGAATTTCTAATATTTCCCCAAATTTTACTTCCAAAACCCAACAGACTCATGTTAAGGATAAGGTCAGAAATAGTCTAAAGTGCCATGACTTAAAAACAATGATGTTGGCTGGGCGTGGTGGCTCATGCCTGTAATCCCAGCACTTTGGGAAGCCGAGGCAGGCAGATCATGAGGTCAGGAGATCGAGACCATCCTGGCCAAAATGGTGAAACCCTGTCTCTACTAAAAATACAAAAATTAGCTGGGCATGGTGGTGTGCGCCAGTAGTCCTAGCTACTTGGGAGGCTGAAGCAGGAGAATTGCTTGAACCTGGGAGGTGGAGGTTGCAGTAAGCCAAGACTGTGCCACTACACTCCAGCCTGGGCAACAAGAGCGAAACTTCATCTCAAAAAAAAAAAAAAAAGGCCAGGCATGGTGGCTCATGCCTGCAATCCCAGCACTATGGGAGGCTGAGGCGGACGCATTGCCTGAGGTTGGGAATTTGAGACCAGCCTGGACAGCATGGTGAAACCTCATCTCTATTAAAAATACAAAAATCAGCCGGGCATGGTGGCAGGCGCCTGTAATCCCAGCAACTCAGGAAGCTGAGGCAGGAGAATCGTGGAAGTTGCAGTGAGCCGAGATCATGCCACTGCACTACAGTCTGGGCAACACAGCGAGAATTGGTCTCAAAATAAATAAGTAAATAAAATAAAATAAAATAAAATAAAGACAAGGCCAGGAGAGGTGGTTCATGCCTGTAATCCCAGCACTTTGGGATGCCAAGGCGGGTGGATCACTTGAGGCCAGGAGTTTGAGACCAGCCTGGCCAACATGGCAAAACCCCATCTGTACTAAAAATACAAAAATTAGCTGGTCATGGTGGCAGGTGCCTATAATCCCAGCTACTCCAGAGGCTGAGGCAGGAGAATTGCAGAAGTTGCAGTGAGCTGAGATCGTGCCACTGCACTCTGGCCTGGGCAACAAAGTGAGACTCTGTCTCAAAAAAAAAAAAAAAAACCAACAATGGGCCGGGCGCGGTGGCTCATGCCTGTAATCCCAGCACTTTGGGAGGCTGAGGCGGACGGATCACAAGGTCAGGAGATCAAGACCATCCTGGCGAACATGGTGAAACCCTGTTTCTACTAAAAATACAAAAAATTAGCCAGACGCTGTGGCGGGAGCCTGTAGTCCCAGCTACTCGGGAGGCTGAGGCAGGAGAATGGAGTGAACCCGGGAGGCAGAGCCTGCGGTGAGCCAAGATCGCGCCACTGCACTCCAGCCTGGGCTGCAGAGCAAGACTCCGTCTCAAACAAAAACAAAAACAAAAACAGAAACAAAAACAACCAAAAAAAAAAACCCAACGATGACAGCCAACTTGTTGAACACATACGATGTGACAGATACTATATTATCGGTACATTATGCCACCGTATTTATTTTTATTTTTGAGATGGAGTTTTGCTCTTGCCCAGGCTGGAGTGCAATGGCATGATCTTGGCTCACCACCACCTCTGCCTCCCGAGTTCAAGCGATTCTCCTGCCTCAGCCTCCTGAGTAGCTGGGATTACAGGCATGAGCCCCTACACCTGGCTAATTTTGTATTTTTAGTAGAGAGAGGGTTTCTCCATGTTGGCCAGGCCAGTCTCAAACTCCTGACCTCAGGTGATCCGCCTGCCTTGGCCTCCCAAAGTGTTGGGATTACAGATGTGAGCCACTGCGTCCGGCCTATGCCACCTTATTTTATTCCATCCCCCATTTTAAGGCTTTTTTGGGGGGTAAATTCCTAACGTAATCCAGTTTACAGTACTATAAACACCCACCTGACTGTTCTCTCTGAGCCACCCCTCTCTCCTCTGTGTGCTGGCTCCAGCCTCCTCCTCAGTGTGCCAGCATAAGGCCCACACTTCACACCAGGTTGTGCACCGAGCCCTTTGTCTCTGCTGCAAAGCATCCTCCTTTGTACAAGTGTTCACTGTGGAGGCAGGCCCTGGCCTCACTTCTTTCCCAGAGGCTGAGTTTGGGAGTGGGGAAGAAATGGGCCCCTCATTTTCTAGTAGTTCACAAAGTGATCTCTCCATGCTGTTATTTTTATTTTGTTAAATTTAAATTGATTTTTACTATTTTAACTTTTTTTTTTTTTTTTTTTTTTTGAGACGGAGTCTTACTCTGTTGCCTAGGCTGGAGGGCAATGTCATGATCTCGGCTCGCTGCAACCTTCGCCTGCCAGGTTCAAGCGATTCTCCTGCCTCAGCTTCCTGAGTAGCCAGGATTACAGGTGTATACCACCACGCCCGGCTAATTTTGTATTTTTAGTAGAGACAGGGTTTCACCATGTTGGCCTGGTCTTGAACTCCTGACCTCAGATGATCCACTCGCCTTGGCCTCCCAAAGTGCTGGGATTATAGGTGTTAGCCACCACACCTGGCCACTATTTTTATCTTTTTTTTCTTTTGAGATGGAGTCTTACTCTGTTGCCCAGGCTAGAGTGAAGTGGCATGATCTTGGCTCACTGCAACCTCTGCCTCCTGGGTTCAAGCAATTCTCCTGCCTCAGCCTCCTGAGTAGCTAGGATTACAGGCATTCGCCACCGTGCCCAGCTAAATTTTATATTTTGTATTTTTAGTAGAGACAGGGCTTTACCATCTTGGCCAGGCTTGAATGCCTAACCTGTGATCCACCTGCCTTGGCCTCCCAAAGTGCCGGGATTATAGGCATATAAGGCACTGCGCCCAGCCTATTTTTCCTTTTTAAGTGATGGGGGGTCTCATTATGTTGCCCAGGCTGGCCTCGAACTCCTGGCCTCAAGCAATCCTTCTGACTCAGGGTCCCAAGTAGCTGGGACTATGGGCACAAGCCACCCAGCTACTGTTATTTTGAGATGGAGTTTCGCTCTTGTCGCCCAGGCTGGAGTGCAGTGATGCAATCTCGGCTCACTGCAACCTCCACCTCCGGGGTTCAAGCGATTCTCCTGTGTCAGCCTCCCGAATAGCTGGGATTATGGGCGCAGGCCACCACACCCAGCTGATTTTTTTGTATTTTTAGTAGAGACAGGGTTTCATCATGTTGGCCAGACTGGTATCGACTTCCTGACCTCAGGTGATCCACCCGCCTCGGCCTCCCAAAGTGCTGGGATTACAGGCATGAGTCACCCCCCGGCCCAGCTATTATTATTTTTAACTGTTAATACAACTAATAAGTACCACTGCATGCCTCTCATGTACTAAGTGGTTCATGTTATCACATTCATCTCGTAACAGTCCTGTGGCACAGAGGTCATTATCCTCTTTTATGAATGAGGAGACTGAGGTTACAGAACTTTTGCCTAAGGCCACAAAGCTGGGCAGTGGTCAAATGAAGATTTGAACCTGGGGTGTCTGGCTTAAAAGCCCAAGCAATTTCCACTATACTCTGCTGCCTTCCTCTAAAAAACAACAGCTACCAGCTTTGTATAAGATTAGGCAAACCTTATCTTAATCTCCTACATTTATACAGGGATTTGTCATTTTTATAAGGTGCTTTTGATCCCGGTTTTTTTTTTTTTTTTAAAAGACAGAATCTCCCTCTGTCGCCCAGGCTAGAGTGCAGTGATGCAATCTTGCACTGTAACCTCTGCCTCCCGGGTTCAAGCAATTATCTGCCTCAGCTTCCCGAGTAGCTGGGATTACAGGCAGCTGCCACCACGGCTGGCTCAGTTTTTGTATTTTTAATAGAGATGGGGTTTCATCTTGGGCAGGCTGGTCTTGAACTCCTGACCTCATGATCCACCTGCCTCAGCCTCCCTAAGTGTTAGGATTACAGGCGTGAGCCACCTCACCCGGCCCTGATCCTGATTTTAAAAAAAGTTGTTTTTTTTTTTTTTTTTGGTAGAGATGAGGTCTCACTACATTGCCCAGGCTGGTCTCAAACTCCTGGCCTCAAGTAATCCTCCTGCCTTGGCCTCCCAAAATGTTGAGCTTATAGGTATGAGCCACTTGGCCTCGATCCTGTTTTTTCATTGGGCTAGCAAAGAAACCCAAATTAGGGCAGGATGGAGCTATGTATCTTATTTCGTAGATGAGAGAACTGAGGCTCAGAGGGCTAAGAGACTTGGCCAAGGTCACACGCCAACTGTGTGCTGGAAGATCTAATTTGTGTGTGTGTTATTTTCAGACAGAGTCTGTTCTGTCCCCCAGGCTGGAGTGCAGTGGCACGATCTCAGCTCACTGCAACCTCCGTCTCCTGGGTTCAAGCGATTCTCTTGCCTCAGCTTCCCAAGTAGCTGGGATTACAGGCGTCTGCCACCATGCCCAGCTAATTTTTGTATTTTTAGTAGAGATGGGGTTTCGCAATGTTGGCTAGGCTGGTCTCAAACTCCTGACCTCAAGTGATCCACCCGCTTTGGCCTCCGAAAGTGTGGGATTACAGGCATGAGCCACTGTGCCTTGCCTGGAAGATCTAATTTGAATTCTGATCTTCCAACTCCTGAGCTTTTCCCCCTGGTCCAAGGATGCCTTGCTATCATGTCAGTCACCAAGAAATCCCCTCGAGTGTGGCTCAACGTCACCAGGATAAGCATCTTCACCATGATGTGTGTATAGGGCTCTCTCTCGACATGGGAAAAAGTGGCTGCTGACCACCGACAGGCAATTTCCCTTGTACCTCCAGTGTCTTCTTCAGAGTGGAGATGTTTTCACTGCAGACTTCCACGTTGTTCAGAGTCACCTGGGAGATGAGGAAGGAAGAACGTGACTTCCTGCCGACTGTGCCTGCCACCCACTCCAATGCCAGACTGGCTGACAGCTGCGCTCCATGAAGCTCAGAGAAGGGCTGGCTGGAGTTCAGACTCGGGCTAGTGAAAGCCCACACAGCTACATCTGAGCAGGACGCTCAGATCTTGGATTGGGCAGAATGGGGAAGCAGGCTGGCCCTTTCTTCTGTGCCTGATACCAGGGAGCCTAAAGCTATCAGGACCTCAGAGTCAGTGAGCTCAGGTTTCAGGTCTTCTTGTACTGTGTTACCTACAGAGCAGAAATGACTCAGGCATACAGGTCTGGGATAAGTTTTGAGGCTCCAAATGGTCAAGCCCCAGGTCAGTGACACAAAGCCTGACATTCATTAAAGAAAAGCTTCCACAGAGCCTGCCACCTATGAGGTATTGTCTCATTCTTTAACTCATGGAGTCTGCCAAATACCCCCAC
The DNA here is from genome assembly GCF_043159975.1 of Macaca nemestrina. Lineage (NCBI taxonomy): Eukaryota > Metazoa > Chordata > Mammalia > Primates > Cercopithecidae > Macaca > Macaca nemestrina. Next base: position 72,874,715 of record NC_092142.1, on the reverse strand, counting down.
AGAACACATATTATCAAGCCCAGTACATGGGAGGAAATGAGACTCCTCAGAAGGTAAAATGATTTGGCCAGGCGCGGTGGCTCACGCCTGTAATCCCAGCACTTTGGGAGGCCGAGGCAGGTGGATCAAGAGGTCAGGAGTTCAAGACTAGCCTGTCCAACATGGCGAAACCCTGTCTCTACTAAAACTACAAAAAATTAGCCGGGCATGGTGGCAGGCGCCTGTAATCCCAGCTACTCGAGAGACTGAGGCAGGAGAATTGCTTGAACTTAGGAGGTGTAGGTTGCAGTGAGCTGAGATTGCGCTACTGCACTCCAGCCTGGGTGACAAGAACAAAACTCCGTCTCAAAAAAAAAAAAAAAAAAAAATGTAAAAGGATTCGCCAAGGTCAGACAGCAACTGATTCAGCAAATATTTACTGAGCACCTGGATGTGTCAGGCATGGTTCTGGGCACTGAGAGAAAGTAATTAACAGAACAGACATGGTCCACCCCTCACAGAACTGACATTCCAGAAGGGAAGCCAGGTAGTAAACAAATGCATTATATAATGTCAGGAAGTATAATAAAGCAGGATAAGGGACAGACACTCAGAGTGACAAGGCCACAAAGCTGGAGCCAGGCTTAGAATTTGGGTCTCTGAGCTTCCAGATGGATAAACAGGTGGAGGTTCCTGGGGAGTGGCCACCTGGGGGCATGGAAGCTCCATACCCCTTCCCCCATAATTTGCCCTCTTCATCTCTTCATCTATATCCTATATAATATCCTTTATAATAAACAAATAAACTAAAAAAATGAATTCAGGTCTCCCTACTCTGGTCCAAAGATGACTTTTTTCATAACACGACTGCCTTACAGACTAGGTGCAGAAATACCAATGATAAAAGTAGCATGGGCACGGTGGCTCACTCCTGTAATCCCACACTTTGGGAGGCCGAGATGGGTGGATCACCTGAGGTCAGGAGTTCGAGACCAGACTGGCCAACATGGCAAAACCCCGTCTCTACTAAAAATACAAAAATTAATCGGGCGTGGTGGCAGGTGCCTGTAATCCCAGCTACTGGGGTTGCTGAGGCAGGAGAATCGCCTGAACCTGTGAGGTGGAGGTTGCAGTGAGCCAAGATTGCGCTATTGCACCCCAGCTGGGGCAACAAGAACGAAACTCCATCTCCAAAAAAAAAAAAAAAAAGTAGCATGGGGCAAAAGTATTAAGGCACTAATTGCTCTGGCCAATGAGAGGAAAGAACAAACTGTTTTGGTGTGAGGCATTCAAGGAAGGTTCCATGGCAGAGTTGGTAGCTGAGCTGAACATAAAAGGGTAGAACACAATTCTGACAGGAGATGAAGGTGAGAACATTTCTCCACCCCCATCAGCCTCTCTCTAGCTCACTGTCCTATTTGATATTTTCTTTTTTTTTTTTTTTTTTTTTTTGGAGACTGAGTTTGGCTCTGTCGCCCAGGCTGGAGTGCAGTGGCCGGATCTCAGCTCACTGCAAGCTCCGCCTCCCGGGTTTACACCATTCTCCTGCCTCAGCCTCCAGAGTAGCTGGGACCACAGGCGCCCGCCACCTTGCCCGGCTAGTTTTTTGTATTTTTTAGTAGAGACGGGGTTTCACCGTGTTAGCCAGGATGGTCTTGATCTCCTGACCTTGTGATCCGCCCGTCTCAGCCTCCCAAAGTGCTGGGATTACAGGCTTGAGCCACCGTGCCCGGCTGATATTTTCTTTTTTTTTTTTGAGACGGAGTCTCGCTCTGTCACCCAGGCTGGAGTGCAGTGGCCGGATCTCAGCTCACTGCAAGCTCCGCCTCCCGGGTTTATGCCATTCTCCTGCCTCAGCCTCCTGTGTAGCTGGGACCACAGGCGCCCGCCACCTTGCCCGGCTAGTTTTTTGTATTTTTTAGTAGAGACGGGGTTTCACCGTGTTAGCCAGGATGGTCTTGATCTCCTGACCTTGTGATCTGCCGTCTCGGCCTCCCAAAGTGCTGGGATTACAGGCTTGAGCCACCGCGCCCGGCCTTGATATTTTCTTAACAGTCCTTAGGATTTCCTGACATTGTCCGGTTTATCTATTTCTTGTCTGCATGGATCTAGCCTGTTTTCTTCACCACTGCATGTCTATACAGCACTGTCTTCCTTTCTGGTTGATGGAAATATTCTAACTGCACTGTCTGGTACGGTAGCCCCCAGCCATATGTGGCTATTGAGCACCTGAAGCTTAGTTAGTACAACTCAGGAAGCGGATTTTTAATTTAAATGTAAATTTCAATAGCCACCTGTGGCTGGTGGCTACTATGTTGGGCAGTGTAGCTCTAGAACCCAGAACAGTGCCTGAAATTTAGAAGTTTCTCAATAAATATTTGTGGAATGAGTAAGACAGTGAATGAACATATTCTGGAAAGGGGATAATATAAGCAAGTGCAGAATAGCAGAAAACACAAAAAGGTATTTGGGAAATAGCAGACTCAGTTCACAGACACGTGAAGGGAAGTGGCAGGACGTAGAGCTGCGAGGGGCAGAGCCTGACGGGGACTTGGGTGCTCTGCTCCAAAGTTAGCCCTGTGACCTGTGGACAGTGGGCTGGTACTGAGGATTTTTAAAGCAGGTAAATGCCACATGAGCACAGCTGTGGTTCGAGAATACTCATCTAGAGGCCATGTGTGGGAGGAAATAGAGGGCCTGGGGATCCCACTGCTTGTGAACTGGTGTGCTAGGGGCATGATCAGGAAGGCAGGGGTGAGGTAAGTAGGAGTCAGACTTCGAGACATGAGTCAGGAGCTTCTGGATTTCAGCGTAAAAGGAGGATCTCAGAACCCCAGGGGCTGTGATTAGGAAGTCCCTCTCATCTTCCCCAGAGTGCTTCCCTTGTCAGTGTCCTGCAGCCAATGCTGAAAGTCATGATGCTGACAGTGCTGCTTAGGCCACTCTGATGTGGACAGATAAGCCTAAAGGTCTTTCTTTAATATGCCATAACATGAGGCCTCTAATGTCACAAGTTTCCAAATAACTGTCCTGTCATGACAGCTGAAGGATGAAGGCCATAAGTGTTTCCAAGGCATTTAAGAGCACCAAGAATAATTGTCATGAGGACTTATGGATTTGAGTTCAAATGGTATTGATTTCAAAGTTTCCCCTGTACTGACAGCCCTAGCAAGCGTGGATTCACTGGGCTTATTCCCTACCCACAGTGCATGATGTCAGTACAGTTGGAGAATTCATCTTGACAGCCAGATGAATCAAGGTGACATAAAAAATAGGCCCTGCAATGGGAGTGATGACATTTTAAATCCTTGGTGTCAGGAAAACCAGAAACCTGTCACCAAGCATTTAGCATTGCCTTTCTTTTTGGTCTTATCTTCTGGGGCCTCAAACAATGAAACTGTGTTAATGGGAGGTCCTCACAGAGCGAACATGCACTGGCTGGTTTTGGAGACGTGTAGTCAAGTGGTGGAAAATGGAACTGAAAAGGTGGGATGGGTTAGATTTAGGAGGGTTAAACGAAGACATCTAGCTTTGATGTGGTAGGCAGCAAGCAGCCAATGATTATTTCTGAGCACAGAAATGAAAGTAAGTTCTGTAAATAAAATCAAAGAATACAAACAAAATAAAAATTTAAGTTGGTTCATGATGTGATGCTGGTTGCTGGGCATTTTGGCAAAGGTCTCCAAAGGTAACAAATTTCACAGGCAACAGTTTTTTGGATCTGATCTGTTTTTGGCAGCAACCGTCATATCCTAGATTGACAGAAACCATGTCCAGGGCAAACATTTTCTATGACAGGAAAAGAGTGGGGCTGCCTAAACAGCTTTCGTATTGGATCTGTCTCATAACCTGCTACTAGGGGTTCCTCTGCACAGGGATTGGTAGATATTAGCAAGTTCAGGCTTCTGTCTCTGAAAGTAACAGCTCTGAACTCTTTTGGGGGTCACAGATCCTTTTAAGAATATGATAGCCAGGCACGGTGGCTCATGCCTGTAATCCCAACACTTTGGGAGGCCAAGATGGGTGGATCACTTGAGGTCAGAAGTTTGAGACCAGCCTGGCCAACGTGGCAAAACCCAGTCTCTACTAAAAAAAAAAAATAGCCAGGTGTGGTGGTGCATGCCTGTAATCCTAGCTACTTAGGAGGCTAAAGCAGGAGAATCGCTTGAACCGGTGAGGCGGAGGTTGCAGTGAGCCAAGATCACACCATTGCACTCCAGCCTGGGGAACAAGAGCAAGACTCCATCTCAAAAAAAAAAAAAAAAAAAAAAAAAAGCGTAATAAAAGCTAAGGACCCTGTGTCCAGAAAAATGCACGTGAACATTTTTGCATCCAACCCCACCTGTGAACTACAGATGACAGCTCTGCTACTAGATGTTTCTTTCAGGCTCTGAGCCTCAGGAGTCAAGACTCAGAGTGTGGCCAATGTGGGGGATGGAGCAGAATGGACCTGGACTGTGCTACTCCCGTGCGTGCTAAGACAGCATGTGCCAAAGAGGCCTGATCCTGAGCTTAGGACTCATTTGTACTCTCTCTGGCTCATCATAAACTGGTTGTTGCTTTGTACAAATCTTTTCATCCTTCTGTGCTTCTCCTTTCCACACAACGGCAAGACTTGCTGCTTTATCACATCTGTCGTTCCAGGTAGCTAAGGGCTTTAATAAGGCCTCCTTTCCAGAGGAATTGAAAGCCTAAGACATGTGCTAGTAGAGCAGTGCTGGCAGGCCTGAAGGACTGGCGCCTGCCCATGCTGCGGGCCTCTCCTCAGAGAAGCAGTCTGGTGGCCTGGCACAGATGGTGCAGTTGGTTCTGTGGCAGATGCAAGCCAAGCTTGACAGTCAGTGGGCTCCTCAGCAGCTGGGCAGCACTCTGGGGAATGAATGCTAGGTGATACCTGGGCAGCCCAGCCTCTGTTGTGGCTCAGGCTGTTCAGAATACATCCCTGAGTAAGAAATCGTTTCAGAACCTTCTAGGAGGAACTTCTCTTAAAGGAGAAATTTTCCTTCTATATAGACACTGGAGGAGAGGTCTCTAGCTAGAGGCCAACTATACTGTGGCTTAGCAGTCATAGTGTAACCTCTCAAGATAAACCAACCCAGCTCGTGAGCTGTGGGGTACCTACCAGGAAGGAGAGCTTCGCCTCGTCAGTACTCTCGATGCCTTTTGTGTCAAATTTGCCTTGCTGGAGGCTGCTGTGCATGATGTTCACGGCACTTGTCACCCCGCGCTGGATGTCCTGGAAGGTAGTGGCCGGGAAGCCCATCCGCAGCTTGTTACACAGAACATCCCTGGGGGACAGGATGGTATAGAGGGATTGACAGTGCTCAACTTGGCCACCAGGACAGAAAGACCCGTGTCCACCACCCTGACGCAGCAGCACAAGGTGCTCTTTTAGGGGGTATAACCAGTCCTTAAGACCACTGTAGGAGACCTGAGGAGCCAGGGTATGAAAGTAACCAGCACCCCTCAAGGACACTAATGTGACAAGAACATACAGAGGAGACTGGCCAATCTCCATTGCTTATGAGGCTTTTAGCCATCACCACTGCACTCCAACAAAGCTGTGCAGCTGGCCGGGTGCGGTGGCTCAAGCCTGTAATCCCAGCACTTTGGGAGGCCGAGACGGGCGGATCATGAGGTCAGGAGATCGGGACCATCCTGGCTAACACGGTGAAACCCCGTCTCTACTAAAAAAAAAATACGAAAAACTAGCCGGGCGAGGTGGTGGGCGCCTGTAGTCCCAGCTACTTGGGAGGCTGAGGCAGGAGAATGGCGCAAACCCAGGAGGTGGAGCTTGCAGTAAGCTGAGATTGCTCCACTGCACTCTAGCCTGGGCGACAGAGCAAGACTCCGTCTCAAAAAAAAAAAAAAAAAAAAAAAAAAAAAGCTGTGCGGCTTAGTGAATGCAGTACCATGTAGGAGCTGAAAACAGGTTTTGAGTCACTCAGTTCTGGATTCTACCTCTTACTCCTAAGTGTGGATCTTTGACGAGGATGCAATCTCCCTAAAGCCCAGTTTCCTCATCTATAAAACAGAGCTAATAGTACCTACCTCATAGGGTTGTTATTAGGACCTCAAAAGAGCAGGAGGTTAGCATGGTGCTGACAATGGTACCTAGTGGTGGTATTATTCATCTGAACTGCCTGTTCTCTCTCCTCCGTCTAAGGGCCCATAGCTCCTTCAGTCTAGTTCAGGGAACAGAAATTTGGCCTATGAGATATATGGCTGATCAACAGCTTCCTGGAGCCAAGGATACTATCTTAGAGATAGGAGCTTATGTCCCGTATAGAACTTAACTAGAATCATGAGGACAAAGGGCAGAAACAAATGGGCCTCGGGAATCAACAGGAAGGGCCTTTCTGCCTAGAAAGGAGAAAGGGAGTCAACTGTACCTGAAGTCAGACTCCAGCTCTGTGGTGGCGAGGTTGATCATGGCACAGAGACAGTCAATGCTGGAGCTGGACAGAGCCCGTCCAATGCACTTCTTAACAATGTAGAAGACATCATCCACCATGCTGGATGTCAACTGGCCCTTCTCATAGGTGTCCAGAGCCACAGCCTACCCAAAAGGCAAAGTCAACACTGAGGGTCCCAGTTGTGCATGTCATCTTCTAGATGATTCTGGATGGCCCTAGCTCTGCTCCCTTTTCTGTACCTTGTCCATGTTTCTCCCAACATGGCGTGTTCTGGTCACGAACTCATGTGCATCCTCCTTGTCAAAATAGCTCACTTCCCTATTGATCACTAGGTGAACAAATTAAATATTTTGGGCCTTAGCTCTGCAGAGATCCATTACCTGGGGGGTGTAAGACATCTGCAGAGGCCCTACTTCCCTGAGGCTCCTTATCCACAAACCTTCAGGGAGGCAGGGAACAAGTGGGTTCCCTGGAGAGCTGAGCTGTTCTTTTGTAATTCTTGGGAAGGAGGTCCTAGCTGGGTATACAAAGAGCACGACTCCAAAGATGCTCTCTAACCATACAAAGTGGTTCCACTCAATCTGCATGAAAGAGTATTCTCAAAGCGGGACCAAAAAATATGACATGCCTCATGCATTTCCTTTAGCCTGGCTTCTTGGACCGGAAACCCCATTTCCAAGAGATGAGTCCTATGTCCTACCTTATTGACAGTCTCCCTCATGAAGTACTCCTCCATGGTAACATATAAGCCAATTAGCTCCTGCATGGTACAGCTCAAAAGGCAGTTATTGAGGAGTTTGTCCAGACACTTCTGGTGCTCTAGGGGACAGCCAAGAAAGGAATACTCATTTTTTTTTCCCCAAGGGAAACAGAGCAACTTTTTTCATTTTTTCAGGTTTCTTTCTAATCTTTCTTGCAAATATGTACATATTTTACATGGTTATAATCACGATACAGATAGCAATTTTGAATTCTGCTTTAAAAAAGTATATCATAAATATTTTCCATGTTTTCACCTACCTTATTTTTCATGACTATGTGGCATTTAATCAGGTGCATAATCCACATTTTAAAAACTACTCAACTTTTTTTTTTTTTTTTTTTTTTTTGAGACGGGGTCTTGCTCTGTCCCCCAGGCTGGAGTGCAGTGGCCGGATCTCAGCTCACTGCAAGCTCTGCCTCCCGGGTTCACGCCATTCTCCTGCCTCAGCCTCCTGAGTAGCTGGGACTACAGGCGCCCGCCACCGCGCCTGGCTAATTTTTTTTTTGTATTTTTAGTAGAGACGGGTTTCACTGTGGTCTCGATCTCCTGACCTTGTGATCCGCCCGCCTCGGCCTCCCAAAGTGCTGGGATTACAGGCTTGAGCCACCGCGCCCGGCCTTTTTTTTTTTTTTTTTGAGACGAAGTTTCGTTCTTGTTGCCTACGCTGGAGTGCAATGGCATGATCTCAGCTCACTGCAACCTCCACCTCCCAGGTTCAAGCAATTCTCCTGCCTCAGCCTCCCAAGTAGCTGGGATGATAGGCATGCACCACCACGCCTGGCTAATTTTGTATTTTTAGTAGAGATAGGATTTTTCCATGTTGAGGCTGGTCTCAAACTCCTGACCTCAGGTGATCTGCCCGCCTCGGCCTCCCAAAGTGCTGGGATTACAGATGTGAGCCACCGTGCCCGGCCTTATTTTTAACTTTTATGTTGTTTCATGTGAAATTGAGGAAAAAAAACCACTCTATTTTTAGACATCTGGTTATTTCCAAATGTTTTGCCATTACTGGAGATAACAAAATATCACAATAATTGGAGATTATAGTGAATACTTTTGTACGAAAAACTTTTTACTCCTTTTCCATTATTCCCTTAGGATTAATTAATAGGAGTCAAAAGATGTTAAGTTTCCATGGCAAAGACAAAAATACTGGTGTAGAGAATATTTCATTCTCTACACCAGTATTGTCCAACAGAATTTCTGTGATAATGAAAATATTTTGGTCAGGTGTGGTGGCTCACATTTGTAATCCCAGCACTTTGAGAGGTCAAGGTGGGAGGATCACTTGGGTCCAGGAGTTTTGAGACCAGCCTGGGTAATAGAGCAATACTCTGTCTCTACAAAAAATAAACAAACAACAAGAAAAGAGAAAACATTCCGTATCTGTTATCTGATATAGTAGCCATCGGTCATGTTAGTGATTGAGCACTTGAAATGTGATGAACGGGCCGGGCGCGGTGGCTCAAGCCTGTAATCCCAGCACTTTGGGAGGCCGAGACGGGCGGATCACGAGGTCAGGCGATCAAGACCATCCTGGCTAACACGGTGAAACCCCATGTCTACCAAAATACAAAAAAATTAGCCGGGCATGGTGGCGGCGCCTGTAGTCCCAGCTACTCTGGAGGCTGAGGTAGGAGAATGGCGCAAACCCGGGAAGCGGAGCTTGCAGTGAGCCGAGATCTGGCCACTGCACTCCAGTCTGGGCGATAGAGCGAGACTCCGTCTCAAAAAAAAAAAAAAAAAAAAAGAAATGTGATGAACGTAACTTAGGAACTGAATATTTTTATTTGTTTTATTAAAATTCTTTTATTCCCCAGAATCCAGGTGAGAAGGATGGATTTAAAATTTTATTTAATTGTAATTAAATTTGAATTTGAATTTCAATTCATGAATGGTTACGTATTGGGCAGCACAGCTCTGAACAGTGATAGTCATCATTATTGCTTCTTGGTCTTTTGGCTAAGATCAAATGATAGTCATCATTGACATCAACAAGCGAACTCCAAATGAGCAAACAATTTCCTTTATACACTGATTCTGTAACGCCCCTGCCACGTATTATTGGCACAAGCTATGCGGAATGCCACAGATGCTGGGTAGGTCTCAAGTCCCCAGTCCAAAGAACCCTGCATATATTTGTCCAGCAGGATTTTTTTTTCCTTTAACTCTTGCTTTAGTAGCCAGCAGGATTTAAATGGTTATCTTAAAAACCTAGCGAGTCAATCTGTAAATCAAATTGGACTCCAGCATACCTTTACAAAATTTTTAAAAAGTGTTTATCTTTTATTATTTAATTGAAATTTTTAGAGATGGGGTTTCACTATGTTGACCAGGCTTGGTCTCAAACTCCTGGGCTCAAGCGATCCTTCCTCCTCGGCCTCCCAAAGTGTTGGGATTAGGCGTGAGCCACCATACCCAGCCAAAATTTTTCTTTTAATATAGTGACAAGGTCTTGTCATGTTGCCCAGGCTGGTCTTGAACTGAGCAAGCAATTCTCCTCCCCAGCCTCCCAAAGCGTTGGGATTACAGGTGTGAGCCACTGCACCCAGCCCCGTTTCTTATCAATGTAAATTATTCCTTGAAAAATTGTGACTAGGGGAACTGGGAGACTGAAAGGGACAGGAGGATTCCTGTACATTATATACTCTTTTTTTTTTTTTTTTTCCTGAGACAGAGTCTGGCTCTGTTGCCTGGGCTGGAGTGCAGTGGCGCGATCTCGGCTCTATGAAACCTTCGACCCCTGGAGTTCAAGCAATTCTCCTGTCTCAACCTCCCGAGTAGCTGGGACTACAGGTGCATGGCACCACGCTCAGCTAATTTTTTTATTTTTAGTAGAGATGGGGTTTCACCATATTGGTCAGGCTGGTCTCAAACTCTGACATCCACCTGCCTTGGCCTCCCAAAGAGCTGGGATTACAGATGTGAGCCACCGCACCCGGCCTATGTACTTTGTTTTTTTTTTTTAAAACAACAACAACAACAACAACAAAACACTTTACTGAAGTATAATTTCTATCTATACAATTTAAAACAGGGCATCAGTGTCTTCATCTGTAAAGTGATTAGATGGCCTCAAAGATCTAGTCCAATTCTAAAATCCAGTACATTTAGATTTCCTCCTGGGAGTCAATTTGTCTACAGACCACCAGGGGCTAATAAGTCCCAGTTGTTTCCTTAATAAGAGATCTGTGGCTTAACTATTAAGAAACACTGCCGATTATATCTCAACCCTCCCCAAAAATATGGGAAATATTTTTACCTTGCTTCACTTCTTCCGAGGCCATGGAGTCCCCCACCTCAAAATCAGAGCTAATCCTCTTCCTGAGGAAGCGTAAGTAGAGCTCGCTGCGGGCATTCATCAGGGTGACCTCAGTCAGGATGGGGTCCAGTTCTCTGAGACACATGGAGCAGAAGGAACAGGAGGACAGTGGATTCCCTTAGACACAAGAGCTACAGGGAAAACAGAGTCCTGAATTCCCCCTCCCCACTGGGCCCATAAGGAACAGCTCTGCCAGATGGCCCTCCTAGCTCGGCTGGCCCAATTAGATTCAGAGACAGGTGTCAACCACATTTTCCATTTACCTGTTTCACCTAAATCATTCACTCCCTAAAATTCTGCCAGACCTAAATAAAAGGTTGGGAGGTGTGTCTTCTTTTCTTTTATTTTCTTTCTTTCTTTTTTTTTTTTTTTTGAGATGGAGTCTCACTGTGTCGCCCAGGCTGGAGGGCAGTCGCGCAATCTCGGCTAACTGCGAGCTCCACCTCCTGGGTTCACACCATTTCTCCTGCCTCAGTCTCCTGAGTAGCTGGGACTACAGACTACATGCCTGGATAATTTTTTGTATTTTTATTAGAGATGGGGTTTCACCATATAAGGAAGGATGGTCTCAATCTCCTGACCTTGTGATCCACCCGCCTCAGCCTCCCAAAGTGCTGGAATTACAGGCATGAGCCACCGCGCCCAGCCTGTTTCCTTTTCTTTTCTTTTTCTTTCTTGAGACAGAGTCTCACTGTCGCCCAGGCTGGAGTGCAGTGGCGCAACCTTGGCTCACTGCAAGCTCCGCCTTCCAGGTTCTTGCCATTCTCCTGCCTCAGCCTTCTGAGTAGCTGGGAGTACAGGTGCCTGCCACCACGCCCGGCTAATTTTTTGTATTTTCAGCAGAGACAGGGTTTCACCGTGTTAGCCAGGATGGTCTCGATCTCCTGACCTCGTTATCCACCTGCCTCAGCCTCCTAAAGTGCTGGGATTACAGGTGTGAGCCACCGTGCCTGGCCTCTTTTTTTTTTTTTGAGATGGAGTCCTGCTCTGTTGCCCAGGCTGGAGTGCAGTGGTGCAATCTCGGCTCACTGCAACCTCCACCTCCTGGGTTCATGCCATTTCTCCTGCCTCAGCCTCCCGAGTAGCTGGGACTACAGGTGCCCACTACCATGCCCAGATAAATTTTTGTATTTTTACTAGAGATGGGGTTTCACTGTGTAAGGGAGGATGGTCTCGATCTCCTGACCTCGTGATCCACCCGCCTCGGCCTCCCAAAGTGCTGGAATTACAGGCGTGAGCCACCGCGCCCGGCCTATTTTCTTTTCTTTCTTTTTTTTTTGAGACAGAGTCTCACTGTGTCGCCCAGGCTGGAGTGCAGTCGCGCAATCTCGGCTAACTGCGAGCTCCACCTCCTGGGTTCACGCCATTCTCCTGCCTCAGCCTCCCGAGTAGCTGAGACTACAGGCGCCTGCCACCATGCCCGGCTAATTTTTTGTATTTTTAGTACAGATGGGGTTTCACCATGTTAGCCAGGATGGTCTCGATCTTCTGACCTTGTGATCCACCCGCCTCAGTCTCCCAAAGTGCTGGGATTACAGGCATGAGCCACCGTGCCCAGCCATTCGTCTTGCTCTGTTGCCCAGGCTGGAGTGCAGTGATGCAATCTCAGCTCACTGCAACCTCCACCTCTAGGTTCAAGTGAGTCTCATGCCTTAGACACATTAGTAGCTGGGATTAGAGGTATGTGCCACCCCACCTGGCTGATTTTTGTATCTTTAGTAGAGATGGGATTTTACCATGTTGGCTAGGCTGGTCTCAAACCCCTGGCCTCAAGTGATCCTCCTGCCTTGGCCTCTTAAAGTGCTGGGATTATAGGCATGAGCCACAATGCCTGGCCTCTTTTGTGGTTTGAATAAAGATTATCTATGACCAGGTGCAGTGGCTCACGCCTGTAATCCCAGCACTTTGAGAGGCCGAGGTGGGCAGATCATGAGGTCAGGAGATCAAGATCATCCTGGCTATCATGGTGAAACCCTGTCTCTACTAAAAATACAAAAAATTAACCAGGTGTGGTGGTGGGCACCTGTAGTCCCAGCTACTCAGGAGGCTGAGGCAGGAGAATGGTGTGAATCTGGGAGGTGGAGCTTGCAGTGAGCAGAGATTGTGCCACTGCACTCCAGCCTGGGCAACAGAGCAAGACTCTGTCTCAAAAAAAAAAAAAAAAGTAAAAGTTTGGATGGATTACAGTGGCTCATGCCTGTAAGTGCTTTGGGAGGCCAAGGCAGGGGGATCACTTGAGATCTGGGGTTTAAGACCAGCCTGGGCAACATAGCAAGCCCTCATCTCTACCAAAAATTAAAAAATTGGCTGAGCATGGTGGCTCATGCCTGTAATCCCAGCACTTTGGGAGGCTGAGGTGGGTGGATCACCTGAGGTCAGGAGTTTGAGACCAGCCTGGCCAACATGGCAAAACCTCATCTCGGCCGGGCGTAGTGGCTCACGCCTGTAATCCCAGCACTTTGGGAGGCTGAGGCGGGCAGATCGCGAGGTCAGGAGATCGAGACCATCCTGGCTAACATGGTGAAACCCCGTCTCTACTAAAAACACACACAAAAAATTAGCTGGGCAAGGTGGTGGGCGCCTGTAGTCCCAGGTACATGGGAGGCTGAGGCAGGAGAATGGCGTGAACCCGGGAGGTGGAGCTTGCAGGGAGCCAAGATCGTGCCACTGCACTCTAGCCTGGGCAACAGAGTGAGACTCTTGTCTAAGACAAACAAAAAAACAAACAAACAAACAAAAAACTCATCTCTACTAAAAATACAAAAAAATTAACCGGGTGTGGTGGCACACACCTATAGTCCCAGCTACTTGGGAGGCTGAGGCAGGAGAATTGCTTGAACCCGGGAGGTGGAGGTTGTGGTGAGCCGAGACCACACCACGCCACTGCACTCCAGCCTGGGCAACAGAGCGAGACTGCCTCAAAAAAAAAAAAAAAAAAAAAAAAAAATTAGCTAGGAGTGGTGACTGTAATCCTAGCTAGTCAGGAGCTACTCGGGAGGCTGAGGCTGAGCTACTCGAGGCTCACCTGAGTCCACGAGTTGGTGGTCACAGTGAGCTGGGATTCTGTCGCTGTACCACTTCACTCCAGCCTGGGAAACAGAGACCCTATTTCTAATTAAAAAAAAAAAAAGTAAAAGTTTAAAATTTTAGGATAGTAGTCACCTTTGTGGGAAGGGAAGAGGAGAGTCACTCTGGGGGCTTCAAAAGTGTAGTCATGCTACATAAGAACATTTTGGTCAAAAATGAATTGCTGGGCTGGGCATGGTGGCTCAAGCCTGTAATCCCATCACTTTGGAAAGCCTCTGGGAGGTGAGAGAATCACTTGAGCCCAGGAGTTCTAGACCAGCCTAGGCAACATGGCAAAACCTCGTCTCTACAAAAAATACAAAAATTAGCCCAGCGTGGTGGTGTACACATATGGTCCCAGCTACTCAGAAGGCCGAGGTGGGAGGATTGCTTGAGCCTAGGAGGTCGAGGCTAAGTGAGCCATGATCATACCATTGTACTGCACTCTGGCCTGGGCAACAAAGCAAGACCCTATCTCAAAAAAAAAAAACAACAAAAAAAACCCCCAAAACAACAAGAAAAAAAACTGTATCGGTATACACAAGAGCGTTCCCATAATATTATAATACTGTATTTTTACTGTACCTTTTCTATGTTTAGATATGTTTAGATACACAAGTACTTACCATTGTGTTCTAATTGCCTATGGTATTCAGTACAGTAATATGCCATACAGGTTTACAGCCTAGGAGCAATAAGCTGCATCATATAGCCTACGTGTGTAGTAGGCTAAGTACACTCTATGATGTTGACACAATGGAAGTCGCCTAGTGATGTATTTCTCAGAATGTACTCCAGTTGTTGACAGGGTATGGTGGCTCATGCCTATAATCTTAGCACTTTGGGAGGCCATGGTGGGCAGATCACTTGAGGTCAGGAGTTCGAGACTAACCTGGCCATCATAGCGAAACCCTGTCTCTACTAAAATTATAAAAAATTAGCTGGGAGTGGTGGTGCACGCCTGTAGTTCTAGTTACTTGGGAGCCTGAGGGAGGAGAATCACGTGAACCCGGGAGGCAGGGGCTGCAGTGAGCCAAGATCATGCTACTGCACTTCAGCGTGGGTGACAGAGTGAGACTCTGTCTCAAAAAAAAAAAAAAAAAAAGTATTCCAGTCATTAAATGACACGTGATTGTACTGATTTTTATTTTATTTTATTTTAGTTTAGTTTTTATTTTTTGAGATGGAGTCTCGCTCTGTAACCCAGGATGGAGTGCAGTGGTGTGATCTCGGCTCACTGCAACCTCTGCCTCCTGGGTTCAAGCGATTCTCCTGCCTCAGCCTCCCGAATAGCTGGGACTACAGGCACGCATCACCATGCCCAGCTAATTTTTGTATTTTTAGTAGAGAAGGGGTTTCACCATATTGGCCAGGCTGGTCTCGAACTCCTGACCTTGTGATCTACCTGCCTCGGCCTCCCAAAGTGCTGGGATTACAGGCGCGAGCCACCACGCCCAGCTGATTATGATTTATTACACATTTTATTTACACATACTTTTGTTCATGATACATTCCACTGAAAAATAAGAGTAATTGATAAAATACTTCAAAAACACAGACCACATTGTAACAGAGTCGTCTGAATTATATATACATGGTTACCAATTCAAACTCTTGTGGGCTGAAGAAAAGAGGATTTTTACCTTGGTTCGATTTTTTCTGTTGTAGAATTTCTCATCAAGTTGTTCTGAACATGCCGGAACTGCAACATACCACAGGAATGAGAATATTCTTCCCCACTCCCATATCTATTGGCCTCTTGCTGGTCACTCCAAACTTTTGGCACACAAGAATGTTTAGGTTTAGTTTGCTTACTGGGTTTACCTTCCCTTCAAGCCAGCAGTGGGCTTTCAAGATGACAGGCCAAAGATTTGTTTTTGGGTTGGATGCTAATACTACTCACTTCTATTACTGTGCTTAAAAGTCATGCTAATAGTGTTCCAATAGACTACTGTTTATAGGGTCCTAGTCTGGAGTTCTAGAAATACAATTGTATGAGGCCACTCCTATTTCTATGTTGTACTTTTACTTTCTCTGCTCAAAAGAAGGAAAAAATAAAGTTCTGAAAAAGCAAACGTTATCTTTAACATCTGAGGAATGAAGGGGAAACTGGAGACAATTACTTAGACACTTAATAGGACCTCAATAAACAGAATTGTCATTTTATCACCAGAGGGCACTGTTGCACATTTTATGATAGAGAACTGGTCTACTACTTATGCTGTGTTCTTTTCAGGAAGCCCTTTTTATTTGTTTTGGTCTTGAACTGAGGCCATCCTCATCTCGACAACACCTCAAGTCCAAGGTAAGCTGGCAATGGGCAAGATGCAGGCCAGTTTGTGCTGAGCATTAATTTTTCTCCTGTCTGCACCTTTCTTCACTGTTCCCCCCCAAGTTATTCTACTCAGTGTTCCTGGCTAAAGCTGCTACCAAACCCCACCTGGAGCTTCCCCTGCTCACCTGCTGGTGGTAGTCCCTTTGCTTGATGAACTTGTCTACCACCTTCTCCACCTGTCTGTCACATTCCACCTGCAGATATTTGATCAGGGTATACAGTCTCCCTGGCCCATAATAGGTCTCCACTATTGGTTGGTGTGTCTCCACAATGCGGGCAATCCCTAGAAGGGAGGAAGCAAGAAGGTTGTAGTATTCTTCCTACAAAATAAACTTGCTCCATCTGGGACTAACCGAGGGTCTAGGTCAATCCTTTTGGCTGCTTCACTTTCTAAAATGAACACAAAATAGGCCTTGTCAATGCTAGGGGTTTCTAAGCAAATATGTTAAATGTGCACAGTGCTTGGTACATCAGCAGGCATTTGGTAAGTTACATTGATACTATTTTCTATAGCAGCATCTTTGGAATCAGCATCACTCGCTTTTCAGTAATTTATTTTAGAGTTAAATTTATTCTTACGGAGTTTGGGGTTTGAGGGTTAGGCAGGATCAAAACACTGGAGAGACTCTAATCTTTGCTTATCAGGCACTGAATCTGGAAGTTATTTAATTCTCCACTCAATTAATACACAGTAAACTACATGATTAAATTAAAGTCATCAAACTAGAAGGGTGAGAAGAAAGGCTAGGATGCAGGTGTCATACAGAAATGTCTCCAGTCTCTCTAGAGTGGAGAAAGAGGCTCACCTTCAAACAGAAGAGTAAGTGTATCTGCAAAGATGACTGCAGCTCTCCGATCACTCATGTCTGTCCCCAGCACCATGAGCAGATTCTCCTCAGCTTTACTGGCCACCTAAAAAAGGAGAAGACCCACATACATTCCCCAGAAAGGCCAGCCTTACACCAGGTATGTCTCAATTTTCCAAAAAGGCCTCCCATCGGCTTTCTTTTTTTTCACATTTCCCTTGATGTTTAGAAGCCCAGGCAGCACAGAGGAAACTCCCTTGAGGGACAGTCTGAGCATCAGGCAGGACAAGGAATGTGAGCATGGTGTAGCTCCTCTTCCATTATTTTCTTCTCTTGGAAAATATGGACTGCCATTAGCCAAGGGAGAGAGTCCTCAGTTCCAACAATCTCAAAGTGTAACTTTCTATCATTTTTTAAAATAAGAGATAGGGTCTCGCTCTGTTGCCTAGGCTGGAGTACAAGGGAGCCACAGTCGTAGTTCACTGTGGCCTTGAACTCCTGGACTCAAGTGATCCTCTCACCTCAGCCTCCTGAGTAGCTGGAACTATAGGCAAGAGCCACCATACCCGGCTAATTTTTAAAAAATTTCTGTAGAGATGGGGTCCTGCTATGTTGCCCAGACTGGTCTCAAACTCCTGGCCTCAAGCAGTCCTCTTGCCTCAGCATCCCAAAGTGCTGGAATTATGTGAGCCATTATGCCTGGCATGCTATCATTAATAGTGCTTTCTCAAGCAGGACAAAACCTGGGTACTGCAGAAGGGACTTTTACTGGATTAAAGGTAGAAGCCATTTCTAGGTCCCAGGTGGCAAAGTATACTGATAAAAAAAGTACCATAGAGCAGGTATTTTTTTTTTTTTTTTTTTTGTTTTTGAGATGTAATTTCGCTGGTCACCCAGGCTGGAGTGCAATGGCACAATCTCAGCTCACTGCAGCCTCTGCCTCCCGGATTCAAGCGATTCTCCTGTCTCAGCTTCCCGAGTAGCTGGGATTACAGGCACCTGCCACCACGTCTGGATAATTTTTGTATTTTTTTTAGTAGACACGGGGTTTCATCATGTTGGCCAGGCTGGTCCTGAACTCCTGATCTCAGGTAATCCATCCGCCTCAGCCTCCCAAAGTGCTGGGATTATAGGCGTGAGTCACTGCGCCCGGCCTGTATTTTGTTTTTCATTAATTTTTTAGAATGAGTAAAATGCATACTTAAACATTTCAAAGGAACAAAGGAATATTCAGTGAAAAGTGGTTCTTCTTCTAACCTGTGTCTCTTAATTTCCCAATTTTCTTCAGAAGTGACCATTGTTAACCCTTCCAAAAGAAATCCTACGCTTATACAAATATATCTTGATTGCTGACTCCCTCATTTTAAACAGGAATGACAACATATTGTTTTATACCCTGTTTAACAAACCACGTTAGAGAATAAAATATGTCAGCGCTTAGCGAACGGCATCATTTTTCTTAACGGCATCATTTTTCTTAACGACATCATAATGGTCTGACAGAGAATTTTTTTGTGGGAGGGGAATGACACACATAGACATATAGCTAAAAAAACAGCTGGGTGGGGTGGTAGTCCCAGGACTTTGGGAGGCTGAGATGGGAGGACTGCTTGAGGCCACGAGTTTGAGACCAGCCTGGGTAACACAGTGAGACCGTTTCTCCAAAAAAAAAAAAAAATTAGCAACGTACGGTGGCATGTGCCTGTAGTCTCCACTGCTTGGGAGGCTGAGGCAGGATTGCTTGAGTTTTAAAAGAGTGATTCAGGCCGGGCGCGGTGGCTCACACCTATAATCCCAGCACTTTGGAAGGCTGAGGCGGGTGGATCACCTGAGGTTGGGAGTTTGAGACCAGCATGACCAACATGGGGTAACCCAGTCTGTACTAAAAATACAAAATAAGCTGGACGTGGTGGCGTATGTCTATAATCCCAGCTACTTGGGAGACTGAGGCAGGAGAATTGCTTGAACCAGGAGGCGGAGGTTGCAGTGAGCTGAGATCATGCAATTGCACTCCAGCCTGAGCAACAAGAGTGAAACTCCATCTCAAAAAAAAAAAAAAAAAAAAAAAAGAATGATTCAACTTGTCAGAGAACTTGCATTTTAATTTCATATGCTTTCATCTGGTCTGTTGGAAATGAATATGCATTGGCAGATGTCTTGGCCATGCCTGGTACACAGTAGGCTGGCAACAGGTGTGTTGAATGAACACACGCATCCAGTCCTGCCCGGCTACACAGCAAGGGCAGTAAGGGGAGTCATATCCAGAAGAGAGAAAGTATCCATAGAAAGTGGATCCATCCAGTGCCCCAATCTGTAGGCAGAGAGCCACACAATTATCCTGCCAAGCAATCAGGGTCCATACCTGCTTGCAAAGGTATTCTGAGAACTTTCTTAATCCCTCCTCATGCAGACCCAGCAGTGGGAATATCTTGAAGAAGCGCTCCACCTGGGGCAGATCACCTTCCTTGGTGGCAATGGCAAACTTCTCTGCCACAATGGCTTTGAGACGTTGCTCAGCTTCCTGCAGCAATTTCAGGTTGGCATCAATCATGCTCCCTGCTCAATAGGGAGAAAATAAAAATTCAAGTAAAGAATGGTACTGTGTCAGGTCCATGTCACTTTGTGTAATACTATTCATCCAGCAAATACGTATTAAGTACTTACTATGTGCAAGGTGCTGTGCTAGTAATATATATGACTACATGATGAATCAGCCCTGATCCTACCATCACAGAAGTTAGGATCAAGTAGAAGAGATCAAGTTTGTGCACAAATAATAATAGTGAAATACAGTACATGATGTGTCATAAGAAAGGTGCCAAAGGATGGGCACTGTGGCTCACGCCTGTAATCCCAGCAGTTTGGGAGGCCAAGATGGGTGAATCACAAGGTCAAGAGATTGAGACCATCCTGGCCAACATGGTGAAACCCCATCTCTACTAAAAATACAAAAATTAGCCGGGCGTGGTGGCGTGCGCCTGTAGTCCCAGTTACTCGGGAGGCTGAGGCAGAAGAATCCCTTTAACCTGGGAGGCAGAGGTTACAGTGAGCCAAGATCATGCCAGTCTGGCAACAGAGCGAGATTCCGTCTCAAAAAAAAGAAAGGTGTCAAAAAGTCACATTTCTGGTTAAAGTAATGAGAAAAGGCTTCCTAGAGAAGGTGACATCCCACCTCTCGAAGATGGGCAGGATTCTGACACCTGCACAGGAGGAACAAACATTCCACGCAAAGGGAATGAAATATACGAAGTGATAGAAGCAGAAAGATGAAAAGAATATTTGCAGAGTATTCCAAGTAGCATATTCTGTGGCATATGGAGGAGCTTGAGAAATACTTGCACAATGAATGGATGCATAAGTGAATACCATTAAACAAGGCTAGAAAGACAGGGTGTGTCAAGATCATGGAAGATCTAAAACATCAGACTAAGAATTTCATTTTAAGAGTAGGCAATATGGTCAAGTGCAAAGAACCCGCTGGTCAGAGAATCAGTAGATCTGGATTCAGCTTCCTTTTCCATAAAATGGGAATACAGTAGTCCCTTCTTATCTGTAGGGGATCCATTCCAAGACCATTATGGATGCCCGAAACCATCGACAGTACTGAACCTTGAATATACTATGTTTTTTCCTATACATGCATATTTACGATAAAGTTTAATTTGTAAATTAGACACATTAAGAGATTAACAATATATAATAAAATATAACAATATACCATAAAAAAAGTTATGCAAGTATAGCCTCTTTTTAAAAAATATCTTATTGTACTGTACTCACCCTTCTTGTGATAAAGGGACAGACAGGATGGCACAAGATTTTATCACACTACTCAGAACAGCAAGCAACTTAAAACTAGTAAGTTGTTTATTTCTGGAATTTTTCCTTAATATTTTTGGACTAAGGTTGACCATGAGTAACTGAAGCTGCAGGTAACTGAAATGGCAGAAAGTGAAACCACACATAGCGGGGACTAGTTTAACAAAGCCTGCCCCAGGATGGTACAGGACCTACGTATGGCCTACTACCAGATAAGAAAACTTTCTGGCTGGGCACGGTAGCTTAAGCCTATAATCCCAGCACTTTGGGAGGCCAAGGCGGGCAGATCACCAGAGATCAGGAGTTCGAGACCAGTCTGTCCAACATGGTGAAAGGTGTGGTGGTGTGTGCCTATAATCCAGCTACTCAAGAAGCTGAGGCAGGAGAATCGCTTGAACCCAGAAGGCAGAGGTTGCAGTGAGCCGAGATCGTGCCACCGCACTCTATCCTGACAAGAGTGAGACTCCGTCTCAAAAAAAAGAAAAAGAAAAAAGAAAACTTCCTAAAAACTGATGTGTTTTTATTGGTCGAGTCTGCTTACTTCAGATCACAGATGATTTTAACTAAAAACCAACAGTTTGGGATGCTGACCCTCTTTGCCCTGTCGGCTGAGCTCAATGACTGACTTGTCCAGGCACAAGTAGCGATGAATGTGGGCTGCAGCCTGCTCATAATCTTCATTCCTCAAAGCAGTCTGAACTCCATCCATGCAGAACTTCAGGTCCAAGATGTCATCAGCTCTCTGAATGGCCTGATAGAGGCGGTTCTGCAAAAAGATTTGGTACTTAGAAACAATGTCCTATTCTTTCAAAAACACCCCTCAAGAAGGTAGGGAGATTCAGGAGCTGAAACTGGTCAACCATATGTCCTTTTAAGCTGTCAATAGCAATCTCACAACCACCACCATTACTGTTAACGCAACTGTTATTGATGACGATCAAGACCATTGACAGGTATCATACAATTTTAATAATGTGATCAAATCATTCTTTTTTTTTTTTTTTTTTTTTTTGAGACAGAGTCTCGCTCTGTCCCCCAGGCTGGAGCATAGTGGCTGGATCTCAGCTCTGCCTCCCGGGTTTACGCCATTCTCCTGCCTCAGCCTCCCGAGTAGCTGGGACTACAGGCGCCCGCCACCTCGCCCGGCTAGTTTTTTGTATTTTTTTTTAGTAGAGACGGGGTTTCACCGTGTTAGCCAGGATGGTCTCGATCTCCTGACCTCGTGATCTGCCTGTCTCGGCCTCCCAAAGTGCTGGGATTACAGGCTTGAGCCACCGCGCCCGGCCAAATCATTCTTTTTTTTTAGACACAGTCTCACTCTGTGATCCAGGCTGGAGTGCAGTGGCGCAATCATGGCTCACTGCAACCTCTGCCTCCTGGGCCTAAGCTATCCTCCTACCTCAGCCTCCCAAGTAGCTGGGATTACAGGCGTGTGCCACCATGCCTGGCTAGTTTTTGTATTTTTTGTAGACGCAGGGTTTCACCATGTTTCCCAGGCTGGTCTCAAACTCCTGAGCTCAAGCTATCTGCCGGCCTTGGCCTCCCAAAGTGCTGAGATTACAGGAGTAAGCCACCATGCCTGGCCTACTTCATTTTCTTACCTAATTGCCCTGGATAGAACCATACAGCCACCAACTCATATATTAAAAAAAATTTTTTTTAAACATGCTTGCTTGTTCTAGAGACATAGTAAGACACCCTTGTCTTGTTCCTCATCTTAGGAGGAAAGAATAACATCTTTCACCAGTAAGTATGATGTTAGCTGAGGGTTGTTTTTTTAAAAAAATTTTTGTAGAGATAGGGTCTCACTATGTTCCAAAGTTTGGTCTCAAACTTCTGGCCTCAAGAGATCCTACTGCTTTGGTCTGCCAAAGCGTTAGGATTATAGGCATGAGCCACCATACCTGGCCAGCTGTGGTTTTTCACAGATGCCCTTAATCAGGCTGAGAAGTTCCCCGCTATTCCAAATTTGTTGAGTGTTTCTACCATGAAAGGGCACAGAATTTTGTCAAATGTTTTCTTCTGAGTCTATAAGGTGATCATGTGTTTTTTGTCCTTTTTTCTATTAATATGGTGTATTATTAGGTTGGTGCAAAAGTAATTGTGGTCTTGGCCATTACATTTAATTGATTTTCAGATGTTAAATCAACCTTGTCTTCCTAGGATAAATTCCACTTGGCCATAGTATATAATCCTCTTTATATATTGCTAGACTTGCTTTGCTAGGTTTTGTTGAGTATCTCTTTTTTTTTTTTTTTTTTGAGACAGAGTCTTGCTCTGTTGCCCAGGCTGGAGTACAGTGGCATGATCTCAGCTCACTGCAAGCTCCGCCTCCCAGATTCATGCTATTCTCCTGCCTCAGCCTCCTGAGTAGCTGGGACTACAGGCGACTGCCACCACACCCGGCTAATTTTTTGTATTTTTAAGAGACAGGGTTTCACTGTGTTAGCCAGGATGGGCTCGATCTCTTGACCTCGTGATCCACGCGTCTCAGCCTCTCAAAGTGCTGGGATTACAAGTGTGAGCCTCCACACCCGGCTTGTTGAGTGCCTTTCTGTCTATATTATAAGAGCTACTGGTCTGAAATTTTCTGTGATATTTTTGTCTGGCTTTGTTATCTCACATTAGATTTCTATTGGAAGGTGCTCTTCTAATCTCTAATGTGGTAGCTTTTTTTTTTTTTTTAATAGAAGCTGGCATTTATTAACTCATTTATTTATTTTTAATTTGCAACTCCACTCTGCAACTCAGGCTGGAGTACAGTGGCATGACCTTGGCTCACGGCAATCTCTGCCTCTTGGGGTTAAGCGATCCTCCTGCCTTGGCCTCCCAAGTAGCTGGGACTATAGGTGTGCGTCACCACACCTGGCTAATTTTTGTATTTTTTAGTAGAGACAGGGCTTCGCCATGTTGCCTAGGCTGGTTTCAAACTCCTGGACTCAAGAGATCAGCCTGCCTCAATCTCCTAAAGTGCTGGGATATAAGTGTGCACCACCATGCCCAGCTCATTTTTGTATTTTTTTGTAGAGACAAGGTTCTCCCATGTTGCCCAGGCTGGTTTTGAACTCCTGGGCTCAAGCAATCCTCCTGTTTTGGCCTCCTAAAGTGATGGGATTATAGGTGTGAGTCACCACGCACAGCCCCATTGACATTTTGATGTTTGAGTTAGTAGAGGGCAGTAAAGAAGCTACTGGCCAGGCAAGGTGGCTCACACCTGCAATCCCAGCATGTTGGGAGGCCGAGGAGGGCAGATCACCTGAGGTCAGGAGTTTGAGGCCAGCCTGGCCAACACGGCGAAAGGCGGAAGGATAACTTGAGCCCAGGGGTTCAGGATCAGCCCAGGTAACATGGCAAAACCCCATCTCTACAAAAAATACAAAAACTAGCTGGGCATGGTGGTGGATGCCTGTAGTCCTAGCTCCTCAGGAGGCTGAGGTGGGAGAAGTGCTTGAGCCCAGGAAGTTGGGGCTGTAGTGAGCTGTGATTGCACCACTGCACTCCAGCCTGGGCGACACAGCAAGACCCTGTCTCAAAAAAGAAAAGCTCGATGTATTACCTTTGCCAGGTCAAGCTGACGAACTTTGCTGGACACATTCTCAGCCAGGTTGCAGGTAAAGGTGATCATTCCAGCCAGCTGCTTTGCGTCTCCCTCAATCAGCTGCAGGTTAGGACTAGAGAAACACATAGTCAGCATACACATAACCATAGGGCAGAGGGTAAGAGAGAGAAACTTTTCTTTGCATATGGACACTGTGTCTTCTACTTCTTTCATACCTACCTATAACTCTTAGCTCAGTTTGCTCTGCACTCAGCTTTTTCTCAAGAATGTTTGACTGTAAACTCAGATCTATACTTGATAAAAAATTAACTCTTTTTTTTTTTTTTTGAGATGGAGTCTTGCTCTGTCGCCAGGCTGGAGTGCAGTGGCGCGATCTCGGCTCACTGCAACCTCTGCTGTCTGGGTTCAAGTGATTCTCCTGTCTCAGCCTCCTGAGTAGCTGGGACTACAGGCATGTGCCACCAACCCCAGCTAATTTTTGTATTTTTAGTAGAGACATGGTTTCACTAGGTTGGCCAGGAGATGGTCTTGATCTCTTGACCTTCTGATCCACCCGCCTCAGCCTCCCAAAGTGCTGGGATTATAGGTGTGAGCCACCGTGTCTGGCCAAAATTAACTTATAAAACCAATAAAGACACCCATAAATAGGTACAACCAAAGAATTAGAGAACAAATTCTCTCAATTGCTAAGTGAGCAAAAGACGCACTAACCAGTACTCTGTGAGAGGATGGTGAGATCAAAGAACAACTTGGTTTTTTTTTGAGACAGGTTCTCACTCTGCCACCCAGGCTAGAGTGCAGTGGCACGATCATAGCTCACTGCAGTTTCCAACTTCTGGGCTCGAATGATCTTCCTGTCTCAGTCTCCTGAGTAGCTGAGACTATAGGCGCACACCACCATGCCCAACTAATTTATTTATTTATTTATTTTTATTTTCTGTTTTTGAGACAGGGTCAAAAGTGATCCTCCAGATGTGGCCTCCCAAAGTGCTGGGATTACAAGCATGAGCCACTACTCCCAGCCAAGGAACAATTTTTATGACTAACAAATACACCCAGTCTATAAAAATGCTGGTTCTCAGCTTGGCGCAGTGGCTTATGCCTGTAATCCTAGTACTTGGGAGGCCAGGCAGGTGGATCACTTGAGGTCAGGAGTTTGAGACCAGCCCGGCCAACATGGTGAAACCCTGTCCCTACTAAAAATACAAAAATTGGCTGGGCATGGTAGCACATGCCTGGAATCTCAGCTACTCAAGAGGCTGAGGCAGGAGAATTGCTTGAACCTGGGAGGCAGAGGTTGCAGTGAGCCGAGATTGTACCACTGCACTCCAGCCTGGGGGACAAGAATGAAGCTCCATCTCAAAAAAAAAAAAAAAAAAAAAAAAAAAAAAGGTGGTTGTCACACTTGGGCTATGCATTAGAATCACTTGGTAGGCTTGTTAAAATACATCTTCCTGGACCCCAGACCTAGAGTTTCTGATTTTGTAAGTTTGGCATAGGGCCCTAGGATTTGCATTTCTAACAAGGTGTGATGCTTGTACTGCTGGTCCAAGGAGTCTTTGAAAACCATGGAACTAATACCCTTAGTTGTTCACTTTACCTTGAGATAATACCCTTTATATTTCAAGCTCAACTGGTGTTTATAACAGAAAGTTTAAAAAATGGTCACTTGTCCAATTGACCCTGTTGGAATTTACATTAGCTCTTTCTGAGATGTACAGACTCACCCCATTCGGTGGAGAGTGACCATCTTACTTTCAATGCTGTTTTGCTGTTCCAAAAGAGCATCCAGCTCTCTCTCCACCACTTTCTGAAACACAGAGAAACATCCTGTCAGCAGAATCATCAGAGGAACCTTAAGAGTTATCTAATCCAATTACTTAGCTGAAGGGTGAATCGCATTTCCAAATCCTTTTTTCCTTCCACTATGCTCTCCTTAGACTTTAATAATGCTTCATTTTGCACTTATGTTGCATGATTGATATCTTACATGTATCTTGTTCCATCTGGCAGATGAGCACCATAATGGGCAGAAATAAACTTTTAGTCAGTATTATTAGCATAGTGCCTAATATAGGAAGACATTTAAAATACAATGCCTGGCCAGCACTGGATCCCAAAGTAATCCCAGCACTTTGGGAGGCCCAGGTGGGCAGATCACCTGAGGTCAGGAGTTCATGACCAGCCTGGCCAACATGCTGAAACCCTGTCTCTACTAAAAACACAAAATTAGCTGGGTGTGGTGGTGGGGGCCTGTAATCCCAGCTACACAGGAGGCTGAGGTAGGAAATCACTTGAACCTGGGAGGTGGAGGTTGCAGTGAG
The DNA here is from genome assembly GCF_043159975.1 of Macaca nemestrina. Classification (NCBI taxonomy): domain Eukaryota; kingdom Metazoa; phylum Chordata; class Mammalia; order Primates; family Cercopithecidae; genus Macaca; species Macaca nemestrina. The sequence continues at coordinate 72,848,326 of NC_092142.1, read as the reverse complement.
CTGAGATTGCGCCATTTCACTTCAACCTGGGCAACAAGAGTGAAATGCCGTCTCAAAAAAAAAAAAAAAATGCCTAAACAAACGAAATTTCCAGTGACAGTTACCAAATTTTCTTCTTGGTGCATAGTCAGTAGCCAGAGGTTATAAATCTAATTCTCTCTCATTCAAGCCATTTACTGTGCAACCTCAATTAATGTAACATTTTTTGCTTCGGTTTTTTCATCTGTAAAACAGCGATAGCAAAACATATCTCATTAGGCTGTTGAATTAGTCAAACAGGAAATCACACAAAGTGCTTAACATGGTATGTGGCATATAGTTCAACAACAGCCATTAAAATTAACCATACATTTTTTTTCTTTTTTTGAGGGGGGGCTCAAGCGCTCTTCCTACCTCAGCCTCCCTAACAGCTGTGACTGTTGGCATGCACAACCCTGGTCCACTGTTTAATTTATTGTAGCGACGAGGTCTGACTACATTACCCAGGATGGTCTCCAACTCATGGGCTCAAGCTATCTGCCCATCTCAGCCTCCCAAAGAACTGGGATTAGAGGTGTGAGCCACTTGTGCCTAGCCGGCTATACATTTTTTTTTTTTTTTTTTTTTTTTGAGACAAATTCTCTTTTGCCCAGACTGGAGTGAAGTGGCGTGATCTTGGCTCACTGCCACTTCTGCCCCCCCGGGTTCAAGCGATTCTCATGCGTCAGCCTCCCGAGTAGCTGGGATTATAGGCGCCCACCACCACACCCAGCTAACTTCTGCATTTTTAGTAGATACTAACATGGTTTCGCCATGTTGGCCAGGGTTGGTCTCAAACTCCTGACCTCAGGTGATCCACCTGTCTCGGCCTCCCAAAGTGCTGGGGTTACAGGTGTGAGCCACCGCGCTCAGCCATATACATTTTTTGTTGTTGTTTGAGACGGAGTCTCGCTCCGTCGCCCAGGCGGGAGTGCAGTGGCACGATCTCAGCTCACTGGAACCTCTGCCTCCCGGGTTCACGCCATTCTCCTGCCTCAGCCTCCTGAATACCTGGGACTATAGGTGCCCACCACCATGCCTGGCTAATTTTTTGTATTTTTAGTAGAGACAGGATTTCACCATGTTAGCCAGGTTGGTCTCGATCTCCTGATCTTGTGATCCGCCCACCTCGGCCTCCCAAAGTGCTGGGATTACAGGCGTGAGCCACTGCACCCAGCTAGCCAGATACATTTTTATTAAAATCGTTCAGTAGGTTCCAGAGGGAGACTTCCTCTTGACAGTCATCAAATACAAATACAGAACTTATATTATTTTGTCTGTAGGATTTCCATAATTTTCCACCCAACATATTGAATGACTGAATGAATGCAAGCTTAGGAATGTTAAGTCAAGATACTAAATATATATATAGATAAATAGATACTAAAAATATGTATATACATATATATTTTGAGACAGAATTTCACTCTTGTTGCCCAGGCTGGAGTGTAATGGCACTATCTTGGTTCACTGCAACCTCCACCTCCCAGGTTCAAGTGATTCTCCTGCCTCAGCCTCCCGAGTAGCTGGGATTACAGGCATGCGTCACCATGCCCAGCTAATTTTGTATTTTTAGTAGAGACTGGTTTTCACCACGTTGGTCATGCTGGTCTCGAACTCCTGACTTCAGGTGATCCTCCCGTCCTGGCCTCCCAAAGCGCTGGGATTGCAGGTGTGAGCCACCGCACCCGGTAAGATACTAAATTTTAAAACACATCTTGCTGAGGCCAGACAAAAAAAAAAAACCCATACACTAAACTAGCCAGGCATGGTGGTGTGTGCCTATAGTTTCATCCACTCTGATTGCAGCACCACAGCACTCCAGCCTGCAGAGAGCGGCCTTGTTTCTAAAAATAACAAAACAAAAAACACCACACACATCTTGCTGAAAATGTATCAGAAATTGCTAGAGTTAGTGCAAGTTGACACTTGAAAATACTCAAAGACATCAACGATCCCCTCTCCCTCAGGCTGAAAGCGCCTTTCGTGCTCAACTTTGCTAAAAGTTTGGTCTTAGATTAGAGCTTAGATCTCTTTTGACTGGCAAGGAACCCAACTGACATTTGAAAGTGAATTGACAGCATCGAGTTGCCACTGAAAATTAAAGGAGACGGGAGATAGAACGTTATGAACTGAAAGGAACTGGAGAATCTAGTCCACAACCCTCATTTGATAAAATGCCAAGGGTACAAGAGATGAGGTGACCTGTCCAAGATTAGAGAATTGTGCCTGAGTCTTAAAAGTTCAAACCTCTACAAAGATGTGCATTTGACCGAAACGCTAAAATCACACCCCCAAATCACTCCCCACAAGGGGAATTCTTAAAAACGGTTCAAGAAGTTTACCTGCAAAGACTTCCCTCTTAAATTACAGGATGAAACGCTTTTCATAATTTTTAAATTAAACCAATGCAAAAGGGCGCTTATTACTTTGAGAACCAAGCACTTTGGCAAATACTCTCGGACTAACTTCACTCCCGTGGAGAAACTGGTGATCATGGATCAGGAAAATCAATGGGGGTCTAGGCAGGAGAGGCTGCAGATCGCCCAGGTATCAGGGAAAACAAGCTCGGCGCGTCCGACAGCGTGAAAAGAGTTGACAGGTCTACTCATATATCCGACTACGCTTCCGCTTCTTTGTTTTCCCGCTCTTTTGTATCCCCCAGCAAGGAGAGCTTCCCACAGCCCGGATTCCCCGACTGAAGGCTCCCACTCTCCCTAGATCCTCCATGAAAAACAAGAGGCTCGGCCCCGCACCTCCTCGCCGCAGAGCCGTTCGTATACAGCCTCCAGCTCCTGCAGCTCTGTCAAGGAGCGAATGAGCTCAGCGGAGATTTCGGAGCAGCGGCCACCTCCCACCCCCTCAGACGGCGGCTGCACCCCTGATAACTTCGGAGGCGAATCAAGGTCCGCCATCTTGGTCCGCATTAGGCACTTCCGGTCCCTCGAGGCCCCCTCTTCGTTGGCGCCTCTTTGGGGCAGCCCACAGAAGTGCCCAATGAACTCCTGTGTTTTTTTTAAAAAGTCTACTTCTAAAAACCTATTAATTTTCTGTTCTCCTGGAAAAAGCAAAGCAATAAAGCATGTTTAAGTAATTTTTAATGCGGTGTGGAAGCAAGACGGAAGCATTTTTTAAAAATTATATATATTCTTCAGGCGCGGGTTGGGTGTCTTTTTCCGCCGCGCGCCACCGGAATGCCCCTGTCTTGCGGTCTAATGGCGGACGCCAGTATGTTGGAGTCAGTGGTGGCTTAAGTTTTGAAGGGAGGTAGCATCCGTCGGATATCCACACCATCCTTCTCGCTGCAGGGTAAAAAAACAGCCTGGAGACTTCCCCGGGCTCGGGGAGGCGGAGAGCGGCGATATGGAAGGGGGGCCCGAGACTTTGGCGGGGGTCACGGGCAGTCTAGGCCCGAGAGGTCCGAGGTTGGGGACCAGGAGGAGGTGCAGAGGAATGGTTGGGGCGCGAAAACGGCTTCCTGCAATCATCTGTCGCTTCCATCCACAGGGTGGGAACATGTCCTAGCTCAAAATAGGGCTCATGGAGATTGCTTTTAACGTCTGGGGTCTCTGATACGGGGGAGATGTGACAAGCAGCGGGAGGCGTGGATGTCTCCCTCTGGGTAGAGTAAATGGTACACCGATGGGAAGATGGAATGATGGAGCATGTTAAAAGCGTAAATAACGGAAACAGTCTTCAGAGCCAAGACTCCAGTTTGAATTTGTATTTTGGTAGTTGGGCAACTTGTCACCTCCCCTGAGCCTCTCTTTTCTTATTTGCGAAATGGAGGATAGAGTTTAAATGCGATGATGTTTCCTTGGAGGATGGAGAAGATGCAGTGAGCAGTCATACAAGCTTTTTGTAATAATGGTAAACAGAGGTGGGGGAAGTTTTTTGTTTTGTTTTGTTTTGTTTTTGAGACGGAGTCTTGCTCTGTCGCCCGGTCTGGAGTGCAGTGGCGCGATCTCGGCTTACTGCATCTCTGCCCCCCGGGTTCCAGCTATTCTCCTGCCTCAGCCTCCCGAGTAGACTACATGGGATTACAGGCGCGTGCCACCACGCCCGGCTGATTTTTTTTTTTTTTTTGAGACGGAGTCGGTCTTTGTCATCCAGGCTGGAGTGCAGTGGCATGATCTCGGCTCACTGCAAGCTCTGCTTCCCGGGTTCACGCAATTCTCCTGCCTCAGCCTCCCAAGTAGCTGGGGCCACCGCGCCCGGCTAATTTTTTTGTATTTTTAGTAGAGACGGGGTTTCACCGTGTTAGCCAGGATAGTCTTGATCTCCTGACCTCGTGATCCACCCACCTCGGCCTCCCAAAGTGCTGGGATTACAAGCATGAGCCACCGCGCCCAGCCGATTTTTGTATTTTTAGTAGAGACGGGGTTTCACCATGGTGGCCAGGCTGGTCTCGAACTCCTGACCTCAGGCGATCCAGCCACCTAGGCCTCCTAAAGTGCTGGGATTACAGGCGTGAGCCACCGCCCCCAGCCCAGACGTGGGGAAGTTTTAAAGCTTACCAAATTTATCTGGTATATGTTTTTTGTTTGTTTGCTTTGTTTTTGAGACGAAGTTTCGCTGTCGCCCAGGCTGGAGTGCAGTGGGGTGATCTCGGCTTATTGCAGCCTCTGCCTCCCGGGTTCTAGCTGTTCTCGCGCCTCTCAGCCTCCCCAGTAGCTGGGATTAAAGTCGTGTGCCACCACGCCCGGCTAGTTTTTGCATTTTTAGTAGAGGGGTTTTCACCGTTTTGGCCAGGTTGGTCTCGAACTCCTGATCTCAAGTGACCCATCTGCCTCGGCTTCCCAAAGTGCTGGGATTACAGGCGTGAGCCACCGCGCCCAGCCTGGTATATAGTTTTTCTAGTACTGGACTCATCCTCCGAAATGCACCTTCCTCCACTACCCAAGAATTAAAGTGTTGCTGGAGAACCTGAATCCAACTAGGTTTGGAAAAAATGAATTCCAAAGGTTTGTAATGGATTGAATCAGTTATAAGGAAAGGGGAAAGTAGACTGTTCTCGTCAGCTACAAAATATGAAAAGTAACGGGGGGAGCTGTTCAAGGATTCAGAAGCAGCTCCTAGCTTCCTCTCTTTTGCTTTTTTTGTTGGTTGGTTCTCCACTCCCTGGTCTTTCAACCTCGGTCCTTTTTGTTTGTCTTTTCCTGTGGTCCTAGAACATTAAAGATGTACCTTAGTCTCAAGTAGAAAATTTTATATCTCTTAGGACCCATTTCTAGCCTGGAGGATTTATCTTGCCACCCTGCTTTTGCCCAGCCCAGAAATAGTAGTTATTTATGAGGACGTTTCTTCCTAATTCTGTCCTCGTTTAACAATAAAATCAAATCTGTATGTTAATTCTATACCAATGAAGCTGGATTTCTCAAGGTCCCGTGCTTTATTTTTTTAATTTGGGACGAGGTCTTACTCTGTTGTCCAGGCTGGAGTGCAGTGACGCCATCTTGGCTCACTGCAACCTCCACCTCCTAGGCTCAAGTGGTCCTACCACCTCAGCCTTCCAAGTAGCTGAGACCACAGATGCGCACCACCACACCTGGCTAATTTTTTGTATTTTTGGTAGAGATGGGGTTTCCCGGTGTTGCCCAGGCTGGTCTGGAACTCCTGAGCTCCTGAGCTCAGGCAGTCCGCCCATCTTGGCCTCCCAAGGTCAAGTGAGCCACCGTGGCTGGTCTCCTATGCTTTTGTTTATAAATAATTGCACTGGGGAAACATAGTTTATTTTGTAGTGGTATCTATAGGTATAGTTTTGGGTAATTATGGCAGAGGTACAGTTTGTGCTGTCTTCAGTCCTATTTGCTGAGAAAGAATCCTTTTCTGTGACTGTATACTTCTTTAGGAAGGCCGCCTCCTGACGCAGCAGAAATGGTTTTGTTTTAGTTTTTGGTGATGAGTAAGTTGAAATTTTAAATTCTAATCAATCCTTGAATATACAGTTATATAAGAGATGCAAATGAAAAGTACACTTAATAAACCAATTTTCTGTAGATTAGCAAAGGTCAAGTCTTAACCATTTTGGCTAGTTGTGGGGAAATGGGGACTCATACATTGCTGGACATGTAATTGGACGTCTCTTTGAAAGGCAGTTCAGCAGTACCTAACAACTTTTCAAATCTATGAATCCCTCAATCCAACAGTTCCATTTACAGGAATTAATTTTAGAGACATACGAGCATATGAATGACCTACATACAAGGGACTTTCTTTGTAGCAGTATTCGTAATAGCAAGAGATTGGAAACACCTGAATGTTAGGTGGGCTATTGGCTAAATGAATTATAATATGCCCATTCATTGGAAAACTGTGAGACTGCAAAGTAAAAATGAGATAGCCCTTTGTTTATTGTGCAGATAAAGTAATACGAAATAAGGTGCAATATAGTGTGAGTGTATGAAATACAGTACCCAACCCTTGGTTAAAGGTTAAAAAGGGTTAATAAAGTGCAGTATAAGCCAGGTGCTGTAGCCCCAGCTCCTTGGAAGGCTGAGGTGGGAGATCACTTGAGCACAGGAGTTTGAAGCCAACCTGCCCAGCATAGTGAAACCCCGTCTCTACGGTATAAATGTATGTTCTTATTTGTATATATAAAAAATATCTGAACGGATACGTTATAACTTGGTAAACTAGATTCCCCCAGGGAGAACTGGATGGCTAGGTAATGGGTTGGAGGGAGCTTTTTGCTATGCTTTTGGGTGCTGAATTATGTTAATGTATAGCTTATTGGAATACAAGTAAACCGAGGTACTTAGTTTTTGTGACAAGTTGCCTAATACTGCATTAATGTTACAGATTCCAGCTTGCAACATTTTTACCATTTGTTAAGTGACCTTGGGCAGGTGATTTAATCTCTGCACTTGAGTTTTCTTATCTATAAAATAGGTATAATACTGCAATTTAATAGGATTCCTGTGAGGTTAAAGGGAAAATATATGGCATCTTGACTTGTCGTTTAGAGGGCGCTCTTAATTAAAAGTATGTTGTTTGTTTGTTTATTTTTTTGAGACAATGTCTCATTCTGTAGCCCAGGCTGGAGTGCAGTGGCACCATTTTAGCTCACTGCAACCTCCGCCTCCTGGGTACCGGTTCAAGCTATTTTCCTGCCTCCGCCTCCTGAGTAGCTGAGATTACAGGCACTCTCCACCATGCCCAGCTAATTTTTGTATTTTTAGTAGAGACAGGGTTTCACTATGTTGGCCAGGCTGGTCTTGAACTCCTGACCTCATGACCCACCTGCCTCGGCCTCCGAAAGTGCTGGGATTACAGGTGTGAACCACTGCGCCTGATCGTATATTGTTTCATTTTTTGAAACGGACTCTCACTCTGTTGCCCAGGCTGGAGTGCAGCGGCATGATCTTGGCTCACCACAACCTCCGCCTCCTGGGTTAAAGTGATTATCCTGCTGCAGCCTCCTGAGTAGCTGGGGCTACAGGCACACAGCGTCATGCCCAGCTAATTTTTATATTTTTAGTAGAGACGGGGGTTTCACTGTGTTGGCCAGGCTGGTCTCGAACTCCTGACCTCGTGAGCCACCATGCCCGGCCACATATGTTGTTTCTTTTTTTTTTTTTTTTTTTTTTGAGACGGAGTCTTGCTCTGCCGCCCAGGCTGGGGTGCAGTGGCCGGATCTCAGCTCACTGCAAGCTCCGCCTCCCAGGTTTACGCCATTCTCCTGCCTCAGCCTCCCGAGTAGCTGGGACTACAGGCGCCCGCCACCTCACCCGGCTACTTTTTTGTAGTTTTTAGTAGAGACGGGGTTCCACCGTGTTAGCCAGGATGGTCTCGATCTCCTGACCTCGTGATCCGCCCGTCTCGGCCTCCCAAAGTGCTGGGATTACAGGCTTGAGCCACTGCGCCCGGCCTGTTGTTTCTTAATAGGGCTTGCTCTACTGGTTCTGCTGTCCTCATCCAGAATTTCCCATACAGAAATGTCTGTTGAAGTAATAGCCTCCCAGCTATTTTTCTGTTTTCTATTTCCTTAGCTTTCTTGGACTCAGTACTGTTGGTGTAACCAAGACCTGGAGGTCTGGGTGACTCAGATTTCCTGCAACCATGTTTCTGTACAACTTAACCTTGCAGAGAGCCACTGGCATCAGCTTTGCCATTCATGGCAACTTTTCTGGTAAGTTCTCTTGTTACCATCTTTTGAAATTTTAAGTGAATTAATACATATCTTGTTTAGTCTCTTGGGCAGGAAATGTTTTCCATTTATGACAAAGCAGTTGGTAAATGTAAACAATTCAGATTATGAGATGAGGTGTTAAGTTCTGGTGCATTATCTGTTACCTATTTCAGATGCATTTCCTAGCTCACGTTGTGCAATGATTCTTGTCAGGGCACACAATTCTTGGCTGCTTAATTGCGGTGAGACACACTGAGATGTGTAAGACCTGGTCCTTGATTTTGAATTTGACATCAGGTTGGGTAAAAAGAATGTCTAAAGGTGTTTGTCAGGTTATCAGAGAGTAATTTAAGTAAAGGGAAGGTTGGACCTTGGTTTAGTGCTTGAAGAGATAGAACTTTTGTATGAGAGAAAAGGGAAAGTGCAATTTAGGTAGGGAGTGCTGCTTGCATGGAAACAGATCATTTGCTTATGTTCACCATGTGGGGGATATTTTTGTAAAGATGGATTAAGGCCAGGTTTGAATTGTGTGAAATTTCAAATATTGGATTAGGAAATATAAATACGAAGTTACTGAAAGCGAGATACTAATCTTTATAAAATAAAAACTTTTTCTTGCCATTTGCAGATTTAACATTTGTGAGTCAATCCAAGTAATGCAGGAGGTTCATGATTGTGTAGAGTATGACATAATTTTGTTGAGGTTTAAATCTGAATACTTAATGTGTGATAGTGAGCAGCAGCCTAACTGACCACACAGCATTCATATTTCATGTTATTTTCTCTGATCCTCATTATGGCTCTTTCTGTGGGTTTGAGGCTTCATTTGGGTAATTTAGTTGTTCTTTGCTGCATTTGATTAAGGAAATACGTATATGGGAATTTGGAGATTTGTGACTGACTTCACTATGTGATGCAATGAATCTCAGCTGGAGTTTGGATAGAATTTTTGAAAGCATTTTTTTTTTTTTTTTCTCGAAACAGAGTCTTGCTCTGTCACCTAGGCTGGAGTGCAGTGGCGTGATCTTGGCTCACTGCAACCTTCGCCTCCTGGGTTCAAGCGATTCTTCTGCCTTAGCCTCCCGAGCAGCTGGGATTGCACGCGTGCGCTGCTACGCCTGGCTAATTTTTTGTATTTTTAGTAGAGACGAGGTTTCACCATGTTGGCCAGGCTGATCTCGAATTCCTGACCTCGTGATCCACCCACCTTGGCCTCCCAAAGTGCTGGGATTACAGGCATGAGCTACTGTGCCCGGATGAAAGCACATTTTTAATACTAATTTTATCTTTCAGATTCCTTTTCCAATTCAGTCTTCCTTTTTATCTAAAATGATAGAGAAGTTTTCTTTTCTTTTTTTCTTTTTTTTTGAGATGTAGTCTTGCTCTGTCGCCTAGGCTAGAGTACAGTAGTGTGACCTCAGCTCACTGCAACCTCCGTCTCCCAGGTTCAAGCGATTCTCCTGAGTCAGCTTCTCAAGTAACTGGGATTATAGGCACGTACCACCACACCTGGCTGATTTTTGTATTTTTAGTAGAGATGGGGTCCCACCATGTTGGCTGGGCTGGTTTCAAACTCCTGACCTCAAGTGATCTGCCTGCCTCAGCCTTTCAAAGTGCTGGGGCTGGGATTACAGGTGTGAGCCACTGTGCCTGTCCTTTTTTTTTCCGAGACGGAGTCTCGCTCTGTCGCCCAGGCTGGAGTGCAGTGGCGTAATCTCGGCTCACTGCAAGCTCCGCCTCCCGGGTTCCTGCCATTTTCCTGCCTCAGCCTCCCCAGTGGCTGGGACTACAGGCGCCCGCCACCTCGCCCGGCTAGTTTTTTCTATTTTTTACTAGAGACGGGTTTCACCGTGTTAGCCAGGATGGTGTCGATCTCCTGACCTCGTGATCCGCCCGTCTCGGCCTCCCAAAGTGCTGGGATTACAGGCTTGAGCCACCGCGCCCGGCCTTTTTTTTTTTTAAAGGGAAGAGGTCTTGCTGTGTTTCCCAGGATGGAGTGTAAGGATTATAGCCCACTACATTCTCTGAACTCCTGGGTTCAAACTGTCCACCCTCCAAAGCTTCCCAAGTAGCTGGGACTAGAGGCACATGCCATCACTCCTGACTAATTTTTTTTTGAGACGGAGTTTTGCTTTGTTGCTCAGGCCGGAGTGCAACGCCGCAATCTTGGCTCACTACAACCTCCACCGCCTGGGTTCAAGCGATTCTCCTGCCTTAGCCTCCCGAGTAGCTGGGATTACAGACATGCACCACCACACCTGGCTAATTTTTGTATTTTTAGTAGAGACAGGATTTCACCATGGTGGGCAGGCTGGGTTCTGGTTGTTTATGATCTCTATTTTTTGGTGATCTAGGAACCAAACAACAAGAAATTGTTGTTTCCCGTGGGAAGATCTTGGAGCTGCTTCGCCCAGACCCCAACACTGGCAAAGTACATACCCTACTCACTGTGGAAGTATTCGGTGTTATCCGGTCACTCATGGCCTTTAGGCTGACAGGTGGCACCAAAGACTACATTGTAGTTGGCAGTGACTCCGGTCGAATTGTTATCTTAGAATACCAGCCATCTAAGAATATGTTTGAGAAGATTCACCAAGAAACCTTTGGCAAGAGTGGATGCCGTCGCATCGTTCCTGGCCAGTTCTTAGCTGTGGATCCCAAAGGGCGAGCCGTTATGATTAGTAAGTGATTTACTCTACTTGCTGTGTGTGCTTAGTTTAGGATAACAATGCTGTGATCTTGGTGGTGTGCCAGTTCCAGTTAATCACTTACATGGGTTTGGCATCATGTTTGGATTTACTCTAGGTTTAAAGTTGCATTTCTTTTTAAAAGAGTTGTATTTTCTTTTAAAACAATGGGAAAAATCTTAACGTACTTTTCTACTTCCCATCTAGTTGGAAATGAGTGTTTTTCAGTTTCTTTGTCTTTGGCAAAAAGACTAAAATGAAATGATCTTATGTTATTAGACAACGAATTTAGTTGCGTTCTTCAGCCTGAAGTGATGATTCACATTCATGTCTCTTCTCTGATAAATTTTTGAAGACAATTTTGTGTATCTGATCAGGCCTCTAGAGGGCAGTCCTCTCTGAGTAGTCATAAAATTGTTAGATCTAATTCAGAGAATAAAACTAATGATAATTTTATGAATTACTGTTTTTCAGTATCCTTAAATCTAGGACTCATTAAAAAATTTTGACTAGTTCGTGGGATATTTAAGATCCGTATTAGGAAAGAGGGGGCCACCACGATGCCATTGTCTTTAAAAAAAAATTATTTATTTTTAAGAGATGGGTGTCTCAGCCGGGCACAGTGGCTGTTTATTTTTAAAAGAGATGGGGGTCTCACCCAGGTGCAGTGACTCATGTCTGTAATTTCAGCACTTTGGGAAGCCGAGGTGGGAGAATCACCTGAGGTCAGGAGTTCGATACCAGCCTGGCCATAATGGTGAAACCCTGCCTCTACTAAAAATACGAAAGTTACCTGAGTGTGGTGGCGCGTGCCTGTAATCCCAGCTACTTGGAAGGCTAAGGCAGGAGAATCGCTTGAACCTGGGAGGCAAAGGTTGTAGTGAGCTGAGATAGCGGTACTGCGCTCCAGCCTGGACAACAGAGTGAGACTGCATCTAAAAAAAAAAAGAGAGATGGAGAACTCACTATGCTGCCCAGGCTGGTCTTGAATTCCTGAGCTCAAGCAATCCTTCTGCCTTGGCCTCCCAAAGTGCTGGAGTTACAGGCTTGAGCCACTGTGCCCAGCTCCATTATTGCTATTCTTTTTTTTTTTTTTTTTTTTTAATGAGACAGAGTTTCACTCTTGTTGCCCAGGCTGGAGTGCAGTGGTGCGATCTCAGCTCACTGCAACCTCTTCCTCTCGGATTCAAGCGATTCTCCTGCCCCAGCCTCCCAGGTAGCTAGGATTAGAGGCATGTGCCACCACACCTAGCTAATTTTTTGTATTTAGCAGAGATGAGGTTTTACCATGTTAGTCAGGCTGGTCTTGAACTCGTGACCTCAGGTGATCCACCCGCCTCAGTCTCCCAAAGTGCTATTCTGATGATAGAGAACAGAATCCTGAGTTGTTATGCTTGTAGAGTTACTGCTGTTAATAATGATTAAAAGAAAAGCATGATGTGACTCTAGTTCTGTAAGTGTCTCTTCTCATCTGGGAATCTTGTATGTTTTATCTCCTTCAACTACAGGTGCCATTGAGAAACAGAAATTGGTGTATATTTTGAACAGAGATGCTGCAGCCCGACTTACCATTTCATCTCCCCTGGAAGCCCACAAAGCAAATACTTTAGTGTATCATGTAGTTGGAGTAGATGTTGGATTTGAAAATCCAATGTTTGCTTGTCTGGAAATGGATTATGAGGTAATGGGGACCCTGTCTCTTTGCATTTCTTTCAGTCACCTCGTTGTTTTTTTAAAGATTGTTTTCTTCCTTGTGCATATGTGTTTTTTTTGTTTTGTTTGTTTGTTTTTTGAGACAGAGTCTTGCTCTGTTGCCCAGGCTGGAGTGCAGTGGCAGTCTCAGCTCACTGCAACCTCTGCCTCCTGGGTTCAACTAACTCTCCTGCCTCAGCCTCCTGAGTAGCTGGGACTACAGGCACTGCCACTGCGCCCAGCTAATTTTTGTGTTTTTAGTAGAGATGGGGTTTCACCATGTTGGCCAAGCTGGTCTCCTGACCCCAGGTGATTGGCCCACCTCACCCTCCCAGACTGCTGGGATTATAGGCCTGAGCCACCTTGCCCAGCCCCTTGTTCATGTCTTAATTCTGTCCTGCTAGCACATCTTCTCCATATTCCAAATGCCTTACTGAAATTCTTTGGGATGCTTCAGAGGTTAACCAACTATTTAATAGTCTTTCTCTGATTTAAGTAATCTCTCTATGGAAACGAGATATTTATTGGGAAAAGCTTCATGAAAAAGGTGAAGCTGTGTTTAAGGTATTTTTTCACAGAGCATACTATTCTTTGCCTTGAATGGAAGGCAGTGTTCTCTAGTAGAGAGATCCCTGGATCCAGAATTTGGAGATTGCAGTTCTCATTCTAGCTCTGCCATTATCTTATAGCATAAACTTTGTCAAACTATTTGGCGTCAGCCAGGTATGGTGGCATGTGCCTATAGTCCTAGCCGCTTGGGAGCCTGAGGCCCAGGAATTCTAGGCTGCAGTGAGATAAGATTTTACCACTGTGGTCAGGTGCAATGGCTCATGCCTGTAATCCAGGCACTGTGGGAGGCCGAAGCGGGCGGATCACCTGAGGTCAGGAGTTTGAGACTAGCCTGACCAACATGGTGAAACCCCGTCTCTACTAAAAATACAAAATTAGCCAGTCGTGGTGGCGCATGCTTGTAATCCCAGCAACTCGGGCGGCTGAGGCAGGAGAATCGCTTGAACCCGGGAGGCGGAGGTTGCGGTGAGCTGAGATCGTGCCATTGCACTCCAGCCTGGGCAACAAGAGCGAAACTCCATCTCAAAAAAAAAGAAAAGATTATACCACTGTGCACTGCAGCCTGGGTGACAGAGTGAGAACCTGTCTCTCAAAAAAAAAAAAAATGACGTTTGTGGACGTCTGTTTTCTCATTTGTAAATTGGAGTCCTGATGTACTTTCTAGATCTTCGATTTTATGCTGCTGATTAGTTTTTATGCCACCGTTCTCTGTAGGAAGCAGACAATGATCCGACAGGGGAAGCAGCAGCTAATACCCAGCAGACACTTACTTTCTATGAGCTAGACCTTGGTTTAAATCATGTGGTCCGAAAATACAGTGAACCTTTGGAGGAACACGGCAACTTCCTTATTACAGGTACTTTTCTTTCAGAGCTGCTTTGTACCCTTTTACTTGGTTCATTTTATGCCCAAACCTAATAGGTTTTACTTAAAGGGTTTGGGAATTAATCCATTTGTTGTGAACCTGAATACCTTGTCTATCTTTTGGACAGGTTAGAAGTTCATGTGGTGGAGTGATTTTAAAAAGTGTTGGGGATAAAGAGTGTTTAGCTCCTTAATAACTCATTTCCTACTGAGGGCAGGGAAGAGAAGTTGAAGGGAGCAGTCGGTTTGGAATATTTATTACTATTAGTTGTTGTGACAGTTTGACTGTAGTCAGTTTTTCCCCCTCTTTCAAACCTAGCTCTTTGAAAAGCCAAATGAAATGGACAAACCCAACAAGATAAAACCTGTGATTATGAAAACTTAAACAAAATGGAAATATTTTTGAAGACGATTACCAGATTGATCCAAAAATAAATTAAGAACCTCAATAGACCAGCATTAGAGAAATTGAAGCAGTAGCCCAAAGTCACTCCCAGAAGATTAAGGTCCAGGATTTTCAGGAAAGCTTTTATTTTTTTGTTGAGGGACATATATGTATTCTGTTTTAAAATAAGTTTCTTGGCTGGGCGCAGTGGCTCATCACCTATAACCCTAGAACTTTAGGAGGCTGAGGCAGGAGGATCACTTGATCTCAGGAGTTTGAGACCATCCTGGGAAACAAGGTGAGACCTTGTCTCAATGAAAAAATAAATATTAAAAAAAAAAAAAAAGTAAAACAGATTTCTCCAGAGTAGAAAAAGAGTAAATGCTACTGTACCACTCTGTGAGTCTAGTATGACTACAATATCGAAACTGGATGGACAGTAACAAAAAAAATTTGCAGGCTGGTTCATATGGTTGTAGATAAGAAAAGCGAACATTCCAGCAAATCAGATTCAGTGTTTTAAATGCACATAGCTAAGTAACGTTTTTGGAGGAGCTAAAAGATGGAAAATACTTTCACAGTTGGAAATCAGTTCATAGTTGGAAATCAGTTCACCATTGGGAAATCCACATTACTATTTCATTATATTAAAAGATTAAAGGAGTGCAGCTACATTTGTGGTCGTCTGCATTTCAGCAGGCTTGGGGAAAACTGATCTGTTCTATTTTGAATCATTTGCACTTGAATTGATGTCTAAAATAAGATGTTTGGGGAAGATATTGGAGAATAAAAATAAAGGACAGCACTTTGAGTATTAATCTTAGAGATTGTTAATACGTTAAGCAGATGACTTACGGAAAGTGGATTACACATCTCATTACTTGTAACATATTACCATACCTTTCATTCACAAGGGCTTTTTCATTCTTTCAACACATTTTTATTGAGCCTTTGCAATCAGTATGTGCTAAGTCCATCTGCTGGATCTTGGGACTTCAGTGGTGAAAAATTAGATGTGGTGCCGCCTTTATGCAAGATTGAGTCTAGTGGTGAATACAGATAAATAACCAATTACCAGAAACTGTGCCAAATGCCATGATAGCACAGAGAAGATCCCTAAACAGGGAAAGGAAAGGAATGTGTTACAGAAAGCTTGCTGGAGTCTCTAAGCTGAAACCTGAGGGCTAGTTAGGAGTTAGCTAGGTGCAGTTGGAGTGGGAGAGGAAGTTTCAGTTGTTTTTTTTTTTTTTTTTTTTTTTTTTTTTTGAGGCGGAGTTTCGCTCTGTCTCCCAGGCTGGAGTGCAGTGGCCGGATCTCAGCTCACTGCAAGCTCCGCCTCCCGGGTTTACGCCATTCTCCTGCCTCAGCCTCCCGAGTAGCTGGGACTACAGGCGCCCGCCACCTTGCCCGGCTAGTTTTTTTTTTTGTATTTTTTAGTAGAGACGGGGTTTCGCCATGTTAGCCAGGATGGTCTTGATCTCCTGACCTCGTGATCCGCCCGTCTCGGCCTCCCAAAGTGCTGGGATTACAGGCTTGAGCCACCGCGCCCGGCCAGGAAGTTTCAGTTGTAAGCAAAGGGAACAGCATTTACAAAAGCCTAAATACAAGAAATAACGTGGTTCATTCAAATAATTAAAAGCTCATTATGATTTAATTAAGGGACTGGGATAGGAGTAGGGGTGGGGTGAAAGCTACTGAAGGATTCTAAGTAGGGAAATAATCTGATAGATTGACAACCTTAGATTAATTGCTTATACTTTGGCTAATGAAATGGAAGATATTAAGACTGAAGGCAGGAGACTGATCAGGACATTAAACTAAGAGATACTGGTAGCTGCTATGGAGGTAGAATCAATAGGGCTGTGGGAGGAGAGAGAATTGAAGGATTATACTCAGGTATCTGGTTTGGTCTGTTAGTTGATGGTAGTATTCTCTAAGGTGGAGAATCTAGGAGGTACAGCAGGGTTGGGAAGGAACCTGAGTTTGTTTATGAACACACTGTTATTTTATTTTTATTTTTTTGAGACGGAATCTCGCACTGTCACCCAGGCTAGAGCGCAGTGGCATGATCTTGGCTCACTACAACCTCAGCCTCCTGAGTTTAAGCAATTCGCCTGCCTCAGCCTCCCGAGTAGCTGGGATTACAGGTGCCCACCACAATGCCTGGCTAATTTTTGTATTTTTAGTGGAGATGGGATTTCACCATGTTGGCCAGGCTGGTCTCGAACTCCTGACCTCAGGTGATCTTCCTGCCTCGGCCTCCGAGAGTGGTGTGATTACAAGTGTGAGCCACTGCGATTGACCTATTACTTTATTTTGCTTATTTTATTTTATTTTATTTATTTATTTTTTTGAGATGAAGTCGTACTCTGTCTTCTAGGCTGGAATGCAGTGGTGCCATCTCAGCTCACTACAATCTCCACCTCCTGGGTTCAAGTGATTCTCCTGCCTCAGCTTCCTGAGTAGCTGGGGTTGCAGGCATGCGCTCCCACACCTGGCTAATTTTTGTATTTTTAGTAGAGATGGGGTTTCACCATGTTGGCCAGGCTAGTCTCGAACTCCTGACCTCAAGTGATCCTCCTTGGTCTCCCAAAGTGCTAGGATTACAGGCATGAGCCACCATGCCTGGCTTGAACACACTGTATTTTAAAAATACCGGTGGAAGGTCCATGTCCAATAGGTGATTTGATGTATTATACATCTGAAGATGAGAACTGCATTTGGGTTGACGGTAAACATTTGGATACGTTATCCAGGCTGATCAGACCTTCTATGTAAACACAAACTGTGCTTCATCCTTATCTACCATGAGCATAAGGGAGGAGAAACACTTGAAATGTTTCTTAGCATTAGGCACATTACCATCATGAAGTTGTGCTGAAAGAGAGGAGGAATTGAAAGCTGAAGAAATTCATGTCTATATCAAAGTCCCTGCTAAGTTTTATTTTCTCTCACAGTTCCAGGAGGGTCAGATGGCCCAAGTGGAGTACTGATCTGCTCTGAAAACTATATTACTTACAAGAACTTTGGTGATCAGCCAGATATCCGCTGTCCAATTCCCAGGAGGCGGGTAAGATCTTTGATATGAGAAGAGAGAGATTTGTGTTTTAATTTTTGTGATTACAGTGTAGTCTCTTAGTTTGTTACCAAGTTAGTTTTTTTGTGAAGTAAAAAAAAAAATTCAGTGACCCCGGGACAGGGACATAAATGTTGTTTTTAATAAAGTTGCTAAAATATTTTAGTAAAAGCCAAACAAATTCGTTTAGAAAGGGAATTAAAACTAATCTAATATCTATTTCGGAGGAACCTATGGACAGTTATTAATTTGAAATTCCTGAACGTTTCTAGTTTGGAGAAACCAGGCATATTTGTTAGAGATAGGTTGCCTTTTATTCTGTTTTGCTTGTTTTTTTCCAACATTTTTATTTTGAAAATTCCAAAATACAGAAAGTTTAAAAACAATAGAACAATGAATTCCCACATGCCTGTCATTTAGATTAATCAGTTATTAATATTTTGCTACATTTGTTTTTTCTTTTTCATGATATGTCCATATGCTTTTCTAGGTTAAGCAATTTGAAAAGAAGTTACAGGCATTATGATGCCTCACTCCAATAATCTTCTGAGATGACTCCCGAGAACAAGGACATTTTCCTATAGAACCAGATTGCCAATATCATACCCAAGAAATTGTAACATGTTGTGTAGTACCGTTACCTTATGTTTAGTTCATATTCATATTTCTGTCATCCCAAAAAGTTCCTTTGTAATTGGCCTTTAGTCTCCCTTAGTTTGGGATATTTCCCTCTCACCTTTTTTTTTTTTTTTTTTTGAGATGGAGTCTTGCTCTGTTTCCCTGTTTCCCATACTGGAGTGCAGTGTTGTGATTTTGGCTCACTGCAACCTCAAGTGGTTTTCCCACCTCAGCCTCCCAAGTAGCCAGGATTACAGGCGTTCACTGCCACACCTGGCTAATCTTTTTTGTATTTTTATTTTTTGTATTTGTATTTTTAAATTTTTATTTATTTCTTTATTTTATTATTATTTTTTATCTCTGCTTATTGCAGTCTCCACCTCCTGGGTTCACGCGATTCTCCTGCCTCAGCCTCCCGAGTAGCTGGGACTACAGGCGCCCGCCACCACGCCTGGCTAATTTTTGTTTGGTATTTTTAGTAGAGATGGCATTTCACCATGTTAGCCAGGATGGTCTCAATCTCCTGACCTCATGATCCGCCCACCTCGGCCTCCCAAAGTGCTGGGATTACAGGCGTGAGCCACCATGCCCCGCCTTATTTATTTATTTTTGAAACTGAGTCTCTCGCTCTGTCACCTAGGCTGGAGAATAGTGGCTCAGTCTCGGCTCACTGCAAGCTCTGCCTCCTGGATTCACTCCATTCTCCTGCCTCAGCCTCCCGAGTAGTTGGGACTACAGGCATCTGCCACGCGCCTGGCTACTTTTTGTATTTTTAGTAAAGACGGGGTTTCACCGTGGTCTCGATCTCCTGACCTCATGATCCGCCCGCCTCAGCCTCCCAAAGTGTTGGGGTTACAGGTGTGAGCCACCGCACCTGGTCCCCTTTTTGTATTTATAGAGACGGAGTTTGCCATGTTGGCCAGTCTGGTCCCAAACTCCTGACCTCAAGTTGTCTGCCTGCCTTGGCCTCTCAAAATGCTGGGATTACAGGCATGAGGCGCCCTGCCAGTCTGAGCTAATTTTCTTTTTTTTTTTTTTTTTGAGGTGGAGTTTTGCTCTGTTGCCCAGGCTCGAGTTCAGTGGCGCAGTCTTGGCTCACTGCATCCTCGACCTCCCAGGCTCAAGTGATCCATCTCAGCCTCCCAAGTAGCTGGTACTACAGGCACCTGCTACCATGCCCAGCTAATTTTTGTATTTTTAGTAGAGGTGGGGTTTCACCATATTGGCCAGGTTGGTCTCGAACTCGTGACCTTTTGATCTGCCTGTCTCGGCCTCCCAAGTGTTGGTATTACAGGCCTGAGCCACCGTGCCTGGCCAGCTAATTCTTATAGTCTGTCCCATAGTCCGTTTCCTCATGATTATATTGAGTTTAATGTTTTTGATATAATAAGTGCAGAGGGGGTGATGTATAGGTGATATATGTTCTCCACTATGTCACACATTGTGTGTCCATAATGTTGGTTTATCTGATTGAGACATTAACTTGGTCACTTTGTTAAGGTGGTGCCTGCCCATTGTCTTCATTGTAATGGTGTCTTTTCTTTTTTGGTAACTGATAATGGAATTTGATGGTGATCTTTGAGACTAGTGAATGTCCCTCATCCTGAGACTAGTAAATATCCTTCTTCCTGAGATTAGTGAATATGCCTCTTCCCCAGCGTCTTTTCACCCAGTGGTTTTGGTGTGGATCCTTTGAATCAGTTATTGCCATCTCTCCCCTCACCCCTGGATTATTTATTTGCTGTTAAATATTTATCTGTCCTGGAGTTGAACTTTAGGATTTAATTTAATACGTAGTATGTAAGATTCCATCAATATTAGAAAACCTTAGAAGAAATTTGGCAAGTTAAATTCTTCTTGTTAAGGGGTGGGAAGTCACTAAGTTAATTAGACGTTGAGACCTAACTATGCCAGGCACCGTACTTGGCTTTGCAATAATAAAGTCTAAAATTCTTGCCGAACTTACTCGGTGAGAGAAATAGAAACTGTTGAAAACGTTAAAAAACGCAAGCCAGGCGCAGTGGTGTTCCTCTGATCCCCAGCTACTTGAGAGGCTGAGGCGGGAGGATCCCTTGAGCCCAGGAGTTAGAGACCAGTCTGGGCAACATAGTGAGACATTGTCTTGAAAAGAAAAAAAATTCAAAATCATATCTAAGAAGGTGCCTTTTAGGAATCAGGCATTTGATGTAGAACACGGTAGTTTGGATGGAGCAGTGCTTCATTCACAGCCTGAAATGATGACTCTTTAAATTTCATGTCTCTTCTCAGACATTTTTCTCTGGAGATAATTTTTGCCTTATGGATCTGATCAGGCTGTAGTGAAATTGGGACTCTTTTGGTTACCCAGAGTTTATTAGATATTTGTAGCAGGAGAATTTTGAGCTGTGGAGTTCCAGTGTTCTGGCTGGCAGGACACTCTGGATCAAAGCTTGTGCCTTTAGGCCTTTAATGTCATGTGTAATCCCTATTGGTAAAGTGCTGAATTCCAGAACTAAGAAGTACCCATTTCTAAGACGTCGATTGTGTTTGTGTTTTTGACTTTGCTAGAATGACCTGGATGACCCTGAAAGAGGAATGATTTTTGTTTGCTCTGCCACCCATAAGACCAAATCGATGTTCTTCTTTTTGGCTCAAACTGAGCAGGGAGATATCTTTAAGATCACTTTGGAGACAGATGAAGATATGGTAAGTAGATCATGGAAGGACCAGTACAGCTACTCTATGAGATGAGATAGGCAAGACAGGTAATAGTTTACAAGTTAAAATAATGGGAATTAGAAAGTAGTTGCCTTTGGAACCGGTATATGAGTATAGATTTTTCTCTCTGGTTATTAGATTTTTTTGTCTGGTAATCTTACATACAATATAAGAGTGGTAATGCCACTTGTAGTGATTATTTTTAGGTGGTAATAATTGGTGTGAAAAAGATAAAGGTCTCTGTTTCTACTGAAAACTGGTAATAAACGTGATCTGTTACTAGTTTTATCTTATGGACGAGCTCTGTGAATAGTTGGGCAATTTCTTAGGTAGCTGTTTGGATCAGGAATTGGCAAACATGTTTTTGTAAAGGCCACATAGTAAATATTTGCAGCTTTTGTGAGCTACGTAGTCTCCGTCTCAACTACTCAACTCTGCCGTTACGTACGAAGATAGCCACAGCCAGTAATAATTGACATGACTGGCCCGTGAGCTGGAGTTTGCTGTCCCCTGGTCAGATATGAAATACAGTATTTTATTTGCTACTCAGCCTGTGCTGTCTTATAATATGGGGCTCACTTCACTTGTTTGTACACCAGAATGTTTCTTTTCTCGCCAGGTTACTGAGATCCGGCTCAAGTATTTTGATACTGTACCAGTTGCTGCTGCTATGTGTGTGCTTAAAACAGGATTCCTTTTTGTAGCATCAGAATTTGGAAACCAGTGAGTAATCCTTCTGTTACCCTAGTTCACCCTGGTTGCGATAAAAGTTGGCAGCAGAGGCTGGGTGCAGTGACTTACGCCCGTAATCCTAGTTCTTTGGGAGGCCGAGGCGGGTGAATCACCTGAGGTCAGGAGTTCGAGACCAGCCTGGTCAACATGGTGAAACCCCATTTCCACCTAAAATACAAAAATTAGCTGGGTGTGGTGGCTGGCACCTGTAATCCCAGCTACTCGGGAGGCTGAGGCAGTAGAATCACTTGAATCCGGGAGGTGGAGGTTTCAGTGAGCTGAGATCACGCCACTGTACTCCAGCCTGGGTAACAAGAATGAAACTGTATCTCAAAAAAAAAAAAAAAAAAGGGTTGATAGTAGGAAGGTGTGACTTTGAGGCTTAGGGAGCTTTTCACAAGAATGTGTTAGTTCTTTCAAAAGAAAAGTTTGTTTTCTCCCTTTAGAGTCTTTCTTTGTCTTACCTTCCTTTATTTTAGTGGCTTCAGTCAGTACCTCTGTGGGTATCTCCAGAACTATCTTTAGATTTGATGTCTCTTCTGAGTTTTTGGCTGAACATTTCATCAAATAATTTTTTTTTTTGAAATGGAGTTTCGCCCTTGTTGTGGCTGGAGTGCACCGGCGTGATCTTGGCTCACTGCAACCTCCGCCTCCCAGGTTCAAGCGCTTCTCCTGCCTCAGCCTCCTGAGTTGCTGGGATTACAGGCATGCACCACCACGCCCAGGTCATTTTATATTTTTGGTAGAGACAGGGTTTCTCCATGTTGCTCAGGCTGGTCTCAAACTCCCAACCTCAGGTGATCCGCCCGCCTCGACCTCCCAAAGTGGGTGGGTTATAGGTGTGAGCCACCGCGCCCGGCCATTTCATCAAATAAATACTTATTGAAATACTTAAGTACTGCTGGGCTTAGTGGCTCACGACTGTAATCCCAGCACTTTGGGAATCCAAGGTGGGCAGATCACCTGAGGTTGGAGTTCGAGACCAGCTGGACAACATGGTGAAACCCTGTCTCTACTAAAAATACAAAAATTAGCCGGGCATGGTGGCGGGCGCCTATAATGCCAGCTACTTGGGAGGCCGAGGCAGGAGAATCGCTTGAACTTGGGAGTTGGAGGTTGCAGTGAGCTGAGATCGCGTCATTGCACTCCAGCCTGGGCGTTGAGCAAGACTCCGTCTCAAAAAAGAAAAATTAAATAAAAAAATGAAATACTTACTATTAAAGAGATGTTCCATAAGCACTTGACAGGTACCTATCTAGGGTTGAAGCTTACCAGCGCTTAGCTGCCCACCCATATCAGCAGCCCTCCCATCCTCACTATTTCTGTTAGTGTCTAATAGACTAGTTATAGCAACTAAAATGTGAAATCTCAAATTTTTTTTATTGTCCACCGCTTTCAGTCATGTGCTAAGTTCTGTTTTTACCTCTGTACCCCTTTTCGTAATGCTAATCTGAACTAGTTCACTAGTTTATTTCATTGCCTTTCCTGTAAAACTCAGCCTTTTGTAGCATCATCTAATCCAGCAGACAAGACAACCTTGAATAAATAATTTCCCCTATCCCTGTATCATAATCATAAGTGGCTTTTCATTGCCAAATGGAAGAAATCTGAATTCTAGCCTCAAATTTAAGACCACTGTCTAAGACTACAAGTTACACAAGATAAGGTGACATGGTCTTGCCAGTATCTGCTAAAGTGTAGTCATACCACTTTACTAATCTAGTGCTCAGTTTCTTCATAATTAAAATACTGTCTAGGATTTTGTGCCATTTCTGCCTTGTTTCTAGCTATTCTCTCAATCTTAAATAAAATGCCTTTTACTCCTCAGTGACTTTTTTCTTTCATTTTTAAATCAAGATAGGGTGTCACTATGTCTTCCAGGCTGGTCTCGAACTCCTGGACCCAAGCGATCCTCTCCCCTTGGCCTCCCAAAGTGCTGGGATTGTAAACTTAAACCACCACACCTACCTTTCAGGTTTTTGGGCCTTTTTTTTTTTTTTTTTTTTTTGATCGACTCACTCTGTCACTCAGGGTGGAGTGCAGTGATCTCAGCTCACTGCAACCTCCACCTCCTGGCTTCAAACGATTCTCCTCTCTCAGCCTCCTGAGTAGCTTGGACTCAGGTGTGTGCCACCATGCCCAGCTAATTTTTTTTTGTATTTTTAGGAGAGAACAGGGTTTTGCCATGTTGGCCAAGCTGGTCTCAAACTCCTGACCTCAAGCAATCCATCTACCTTGGCCTTCCGAAGTGCTGGGACTCCAGGCGTGTGCTACCGTGCCCAGCCGAGCCTTCTTAGCTTTTTGGGTTTTTTTGTTGTTGTTGTTGTTTGTTTGAGACAGAGTCTTACTCTGTTTTCTGGGATGCTGGAGTGCAGGGGCACAGTCTCGGCTTGCTGCATCCTCGACCTCCCAGGCTCAAGGTTAACCTTCCATCTCAGCCTCCCAAGTAGCTGGGACTATTAATGAGCAAGGCACATGCCTGGCTAATATTTGTATTTCTTGTAGAGTCTCAAACTTCTGGACTTAAGCAATCCACCTGCCTCAGTCTCCCAGTGTGCTGGGATTACAGACTTGAGCCACAGTGCCTGGCTGATATTTGTCCCTTTGTATCTAGCTCATTTTACTTGGCATAATATTTAGAAGATTCATGTTCAAAAAAAAAAAAAAAAAAAAAAAAAGAAGGAGATTCATGTTTTGGTAGCCTGTGTCAGAACTCATTCCTTTTTATGGCAGAATTACTCATTGTTTGTACATACTGTATTTTGTTTATCCATTCTACTGCTGATGTACACTTGGATTGTGTCCACCTTTCACTATTGGGAGTAATGCTGTGGTAGATGTTGCTGTGCTAATACCTATTTGAGTCCCCATTTTTAATTTTTTTGAGTGTATATGTAGGAGTGGAATTACTGGGTCATGGTAATTCCGTGTTTAACTTTTTGAGAAACCACCAAACTTTCTCAAAGCAGCTACATCCGTTTTACATTCCCAACAGCAGTATATGAGGGCTCCAGTTTCTCCACATCCTTGCCGACTTGTTTTCCACATTTGTGATTATAGCCATCCTGCTAGGTATGCAGTGGTGGTATGAAGTGGTAGCTTTGCCTTTCCCCGGTGATGAGTGATGTTGAGCATCTATTTTTTTTTTTTTTTTTTTTTTTTTTTGAGACGGAGTCTTGCTCTGTCTTCCAGGCTGGAGTGCAGTGGTGCGATCTCCACTCACTGCAAGCTCTGTCGCCTCCCGGGTTCACGCCATTCTCCTGCCTCAGCCTCCCGAGAAGCTGGGACTACAGGCGCTCGCCACCTTGCCCGGCTGATTTTTTTTGTATTTTTAGTAGAGAGGGGGTTTCACCATGTTCGCCAGGATGGTCTCGATCTCCTGACCTCGTGATCCGCCTGCCTCGGCCTCCCAAAGTGCTGGAATTACAGGCCCAAGCCACCGTGCCCGGCTGATGTTGAGCATCTTTTTGTGTTTATTGGCCATTTGTGTATCTTTGTTGGAGAAATGTCTATTCAAATCCCGTTGCCCATTTTTTAAGAGTTGTCTTCTTGTATTTGAGTTCTCTATGTGTTCTGGGTACTAGACCCTTGTCAGAAATATGAATTGCAAATATTTTCTCTCATTTGGTGGGTTGTCATCTTACTTTCTTCCTTTGATGCATGAAAGTTTTAAATTTTGATGAAGTCCAGTTTATCTGTGTTTTCTTTGTTGCTTGTGCTGTAAATAAAACACTCACTGCACTTCCCAGATCTTCTCCCTGAATTGTTTTGAAACAAATCCTAGCTATCTTACTTAATGTTAACACCTAAAAATAATAACAGTAGTATCTTAATATAATCAAATAGCTTGTGCTTTATATTGATGTCAGACATTATCGTCAGGCAGAGAACTCGTTACCGAAAGTTTCTCTTCTCTGCTTCTTCCCAGTTACTTATATCAAATTGCACATCTTGGAGATGATGATGAAGAACCTGAGTTTTCATCAGCCATGCCTCTGGAAGAAGGAGACACATTCTTTTTTCAGCCAAGACCACTTAAAAACCTTGTGCTGGTTGATGAGTTGGACAGCCTCTCTCCCATTCTGTTTTGCCAGGTTGGTGGGTCTTTCCAGTCCCTTCCACAATCAATCTAAAGTTAAACTGAGATCTAGTCTAAGAAATAGCTTTATTAGTATTTCCTTGAACTCGCCAGTGTGTAAAGCAGTTAGAGGTAGAAGCGTGAGCATAAAAAACCGTTAATAAGTCCTTGGGCTTTTTTTCCCATAATGATGAAACTCATGTTTAATGTAAAAATTCAGATCATATTCCTGTACTGCTTGCTGGGGAGGAAAAAAATCAGACCATGTAAAAAGTGAAAAGTAAAAGTCCTCCCTATAATCTTCTCACCCGTCCGCTCCATTGAACCATATTGCTTATGTTAACAACTTCTTGTAACTGCTTCCAGGTGTTTTATCTGCATTTAGAATCATGTATATGTTTATGTGTTCTGTCTTTTTCTTTTTAAAATAAGTGGAGTCATATACTCCACAGTATTCTGTGGTTGACCTCTTGTCATATAAGTCTACATATAGCTGTATTTACTTCATTTTACCACGGTTCCTCTTTAAAATAGTTCTGAGACATTGGGATCAGTTGGTAACAGAAAGTTTTGAATCACCACCTCAAGGAGGAACCTGCAGTGGCACAGAATGAAGATTGTGTCTCTCATTGCTGGTGCTCAGTTGTGACAGCCAGGAATTTGATCATGCTGTTGCATCCTCAATTGCCAGGGTTTGAGTGACCATTAGGGACCACCTGTGTAGTTAATCACACTTCTGATGGGAGAGGAGCTTGTTCACTGGGTACTGGGGAAACAAATCAGCATTCAGACAGGTTTAATTACACCCATCTGAAATTAATTGCTTTGTTCTTCCTTTCTGAGAAATGATTAGTCTTGAGGACAACAGAAAATAAGTGTGACTAACTTCTTTTCTTTCTTTCTTTTTTTTTTTTTTTTTTGGAGACGGAGTCTCGATCTTTTTTCTTTTGGAGACGGAGTCTCGACTCCAGCCAGGAGGCTGGAGTGCAGTGGCGTGATCTCAGTTCACTGCAAGCTCCGCCTCCCAAGTTCATGCCATTCTCCTGCCTCAGCCTCCCTAGTAGCAGGAACTGCTAGCGCCTGCCACCATGCCCAGCTAATTTTTTGTATTTTTAGTAGAGGCGGGGTTTCACTGTGATCTCCTGACCTCGTGATCTGCCTGCCTTGGCCTCCCAAAGTGCTGGGATTATAGGCGTGAGCCACCACGCCCGGCCAAGTGTGACTAATTTCTAATTTGATTATTAGTGATTTTTCCACCTTCATTGCAATTTGAATAAATGTGTGTAAATAGTTTATTCATCAAGAATAAAATTAGCCAGGCATGGTGGCCCATGCTTGTAATCCCAGCACTTTGGGAGGCCGAGGTGGGCAGGTCACCTGAGGTTGGGAGTTTGAGACCAGCCTGACCAACATGGAGAAACCCTTCCTGTACTAAAAACAACAACAACAACAACAAAAAAACCAAAATTAGCCAGGTGTGGTGGCACATGCCTGTAATCCCAGCTACTTGGGAGGCTGAGGCAAGAGAATCACTTGAACTCAGGAGGTGGAGGTTGCGGTGAGCCGAGATCGCGCCATTGTACTCAGCCTGGGCAACAACTCCGTCTCAAAGAAAAAAAAAAAAAAAAAAGACCGGGCATGGTGGCTCATGCCTGTGATCCCAGCACTTTGCGAGGCCGAGGCGGGCGGATCACAAGGTCAGGAGATCGAGACCATCCTGGCTAACGTGGTGAAACCCTGTCTACTAAAAATACAAAACAATTAGCCAGGCGTGGTGGCAGGCGCCTATAGTCCCAGCTACTTGGGAGGCTGAGGCAGGAGAATGGCGTGAACCCAAGAGGCGGAGTTTGCAGTGAGCTGAGATTGTGCCACTGCACTCCAGCCTGGGCAACAGAGCCTCCGTCTCCAAAAAAAAAAAAAAAAAGGCTGGGCGCGGTGGTTCACACCTGTAATCCCAGCACTTTGGGAGGCCGAGGCGGGTAGATGACCTGAGGTCAGGAGTTTGAGACCAGCCTGGCCAACATGGTGAAACCCCATCTCTACTAAAAATATAAAAACTAGCCAGGCGTGGTGGTGGGTGCTTGTAATCCCAGCTTCTTAGGAGGCTGAGGCAGGAGAATCGCTTGAACCCAGGAGATGGAGGTTGCGGTGAGTTGACACAGTGCCACTGCACGCCAGCCTCGGTGACAGAGTGAGACTCTGTCTTAAATAAAAAATAAAAATAAAATTAATGGGAAATTAAAGTGTCTATAGCAGGGCTTCTTCACATTTATTTCTGCCATGGATCTTTTTGCTAGCCTGAAGCATCTGGATCTGATCTGAATGTTTTACTGTTTTGTTTTGTTTTATTTTTTAAATTTTTTTTGAGATAAGAGTCTCACTCTGTCACCCAGGCTAGAGTGCAGTGGCACAGTTATGACTCACTGCAGCCTTAGCCTCCTGGTCTGAAGCGATTTTCCCAACTCAGCCTCCTCAGTAGCTGAGACTATAGACACAAGCCACCATACCCAGCTAATGAGTGATATTTTAAAATGCACATGAAAATATACATAGATTCAGAATAGCAAAATGTTTTTTAAAGTTGTGGAAAACAGATGTGCTTTATTGAGGCTTTATAAATAATAAGATGATACACTTAAAATGGGTGAGTTAATTTCTTTTAGGAGATTGGAGTAAAGGCTGTATACCCTCAGTACTCACATGCACATCTATGTTACGGTAGGCTCCATTGCTTTGCAGAGAGAGTAAAGAATTTTCATTTGAACTGTCCAGTTTGTCAAAACTATAATACAGATGATTCACCTCTTTTCACATGTTGATCAACAGATAATTGTTTTGGAAAGCAGCTAGATGTCTGGGATACTAGAGAATCAGAATTGTGTTTGAAAACAGCACTGTAGACGTTTCTTCCTCTAACTTTCTCTGTGCAGATAGCTGATCTGGCCAATGAAGATACTCCACAGCTGTATGTGGCTTGTGGTAGGGGACCCCGATCATCTCTGAGAGTACTAAGACATGGACTTGAGGTAAGATTGCAATTTCTAGATAATCTGCAGGGTTTGGAGGGAAGCATTGACAAAGTAGTTTATGGGTTTACTCTGATGTTGTCAAAGACATAGTTAAGGTGTCTGTGAAAAAGTATGTTCTTTCTCCCTGACTTCCCCAAAGTTTATACTTGAGATTTTCTTTCTTTTTGTCCCTGAAACAGTCTCACTGTGTTGCCCAGGCTGGTGTGCAATGACACAATCTTGGCTCACTGCAGCCTTGACCTCCTGAGCTCAAGTGATTGTCCTGCCTCAGCCTCCCAAAGTGTTGATTACAGGTGTAAGCCACTGTGCCCAGCCTGTGCTATTTTCTATTCCTTAACTTGTTAGCATAATAGCCCACGTGGTCACTAGTCATGACATGGAGGCTAGGAAATCTATTTGGAACATTTCGCTGTCTCTATACATCTAGTCTTAGTTAAATCAACTGTGTCAATGCTATATATGTTTTTGTATCTTATTAAATTTATTCCTTATTACTATATACTGTTAAATAGCATACTTTTTTTAATTCATTTATTTTTGCGATGGGGGTCCCACTCTGTGTCCCACGCTGGAATTCAGTGGTGCCATGATGGCTCACTGCAGCCTTGACCTTCCTGGGATCAGGCGATCCTCCCACCTCAGCCTCCTGAATAACTGGGGACTTCAGGCATGTGCCGCAACATCCAGCTAATTTTTGTATTTTTTGTAGAGACCAGTCTCTGGCTGGTCTTGAACTCCTGGAGTCAGGCAGTCTGCTTGCTTTGGCTTCCCAAAGTGCTAGGATCACAGCCTTGAGCCACCACACCTGGCCAAGTGTCATAATTTTTAGTGTTTCTGCAATATTTCCCCAAAGTGGGTAGATCATAATTTATTTAGTGAATCTTTTATTGCTGGGCTTTTTAGGTAAGGTGGACACTAAAAGTTACCTTCTTGGATCCCATATTCTCTGTGTATCATAGTCCTAATGTTAATGCCTTCTAGTGAGGGCCCTGCACTTGAACTTGTTAGGAATAAAATAAAAAGCTTCCTATAACAGTTTGTTTTGAGAGCTTGGGAGTGGCAAACTGAGCTCTCAAGAGGCCTGCTACCTGTTTCTGTAAATTTTTATTGGAAGACGCCCAAGATAATCTGGGTTTTGAATTCTGGCGTTACCACTTAATACTTATTACTAAGTTTCTGTTTCTTCTGTAAAATGGACTTAATACTGGTACCTGCCATAAAGAATTGTGTGAATTAAATGAGATGATACATACAAAGCTCTTAAGATACGGCATGAAGTGTTCAATAAATGTTAGCTGTTAACATTGCTGTTTCAGGGAATTTGAAAATGTTTTGTCTCTGCCAAAATATATCATCAGTTCACCAAAATTTCAATGACTCAGACCCAATTTAGAGCCACAGGTCTGTTGTGTGTGTGTGTGTGTGTGTGTGTGTTTTTTTTTTCTTGAGTGCAGTGGTGAGACCTTGCTTCAGTGTAACCTGCAACGCCCAGTCTCAAGCAAGCAGTTCTCCCACCTTAGCTTCCCGAGTAGCTGGGACTACAGGTGTGCGCCATCACTCTTAGCTAATTTATTTATTTATTTTGGGTAGAGACAGGGTCTTGCTATGTTGCCAGGGCTGGTCTTGAACTCCTGGGCCTCAAGTGATCTTCCCACTTCACCCTCCCAAAGTGTTACGATTACAGGCGTGAGCCACCGCACCTGGCCAAGAGCCATTGCTCTTGATTCGTTAGTTACTTATTTCTCATTGGATCCTGGTGAGCATATGATGAAAGCTAGCGCTTTACACAAAAAAATGCATACGTGCAGCTGGGCATGGTGGCTCACGCTTGTAATTCCAGCACTTTAGGAGGCTGAAGCGGGCAGATCACCGGAGGTCAGGAGTTTGAGACCAGCCTGGCCAACGTGGTGAAACCCCTTCTCTACTAAAACTACAAAAATGAACTGGGAGTGGTGGTGGGTTCCTGTAATTCCAGCTGCTCAGGAGACTGAGGCAGGAGAATCGCTTGAACTGGGAGGTGGAGGTTGCAGTGAGCCGAGATCATGCCACTGCACTCCAGCCTGGGCGACAGAGCGAGACTGTCTCCAAAAAAAAGTGCATATGTGCATTAACAGAAAATTTTTGTACAGTGTAAGAGATAAAGGGCTCAAGAATCATCATTTTTTAGTTTCCTGGTATTTCTCTCCCCACTTCAAATCTATAGACACACCTTTGTTATGTATAAAAATATTTTCCGAGGCAGGCGGATCATGAGGTCAGGAGATCGAGACCATCTTGGCTAACACAGTGAAACCCCGTCTCTACTAAAAATACAAAAAAATTAGCTGGTTGTGGTGGCAGGCGCCTGTAGTCCCAGCTACTCAAGAGGCTGAGGCAGGAGAATGGCATGAACCTGGGAGGCAGAGCTTGCGGTGAGCAGAGATTGTGCCACTGCACTCCAGCCTGGGCGACAGAGCGAAACTCCATCTCAAAAAAAAAAAAATTGTTTTTAATTGTTGAACGTTGCTTTATTCCTGTATGTCTATTTGTTACACCTTGTCATCTAACTAGATTGTGGTCTCAATTGAGCCAGGGTGACTGACAGTTTTACGTTTGGTATAGAGTGTAGCATAATTGACAGTTGAATTTTATTGATGAAGTTCTTAGATCTTCCTTCTAATTAAATTATACCAGTAAACTAGGAAAAGTGCTAGTCCTTCTGTGAATATACATGAGTTCTTCCTATAAGATGTAGGTTACATGCTGTATATAAGTGGCTAGTTTATTGTCTCTAGATCATTTAAAAACTTAGTAATTTTAATTTTATAATGATTTTACATTTATAAAAAAATTGCAAAGATAGTAAAGTGAGTTCCTGTATAACCCACACCCAGTTTTCCCTTCTAGATCATTTTGAATTTGGCTTAGATGTTTTGTTTACTCTTATGTTTGAGAACCTATAGGACATGTAGAGAATCATTCACTCTGACTTTAAGGCGCATAGAAAGACAAAACAGTTAGTGCCCTAAGAGGTGGTGACTGTGTTCTTTCTTTTTTTTTGGAGATGGAGTCTTGCTCAGTCACCCAGGCTGGAGTGCAATGGTGCAATCTCAGCTCACGGCAACTCCGCCTCCCAGGTTCAAGCGATTCTCCCGCCTCAACCTCCCAAATAGCTGAGATTACAGGCACCTGCCATCATGCCTGGCTAATTTTTATATTTTTGCAGAGACAGGTTTCACCGTGTTGGCCAGCTGGTCTAGAACTCCTGATCTCAGGCGAGCCACCCACCTTGGCCTCCCAAAGTGCTGGGATTGCAGGTGTGAGCCATTGGGCCCAGCCGGTGGACTGATTTCTATGAGTGCTCATGGAAGAGAGAGGTGACTGACTGCCAGTCAAGGAGATAAAGGAATAATTTTGCTACAGGAGCTGGCATTTGAATTGATCCACATGGGGTTTGGCCTTACAGGAGCTAGGGAAAGAAACGGGATGCTAATTTAGATGGCCTGATTCATTCCCAGTGGTTACTGCTGTTCTGAGGATGATCAAGGCATGTTGTACTTGAAGGAAAGGGGTATGGTTTTGGCTGCAGCAGTTGTACCCTCTCAGACATCCTGTGACTTTTGCTTAAGACTGTCATGGGGATTGCCACCGTCTCCAGCCTGTTTCGTTCTTAGATTCTTCTTTCACTAGGTGGTTTCATCTTTTAAATCCAGCATACATTGTGAACCCTGCCTTTGAGACCTTATTTTTTGATGTGATTGTAAGCAGGTAGCTGAGTTGCATGCTCACTGGATCTGTGGCTTCCCTCCTCTCCTGTCAGGTGTCAGAAATGGCTGTTTCTGAGCTACCCGGTAACCCCAATGCTGTCTGGACAGTGCGTCGACACATTGAAGGTAAGCAGCTCTTTCCCAGTAGTCAAAATGAGGGTCTGGGTGCCATTGACATAGAAGGCTTAAAAGGCTGTGTTCCTAATACTTCTGTATCATTTCATTTAGCACCATATACCAGAAACTTTCTGGCCCAACACCATTTTTGAGGCTCTTTCAGGATGCCTTCACCTACCATTTCTTTTTGTGCAGGTGGGAAAGAGGGGACATAGGTTGGCTGTTATATTTTAGTACATATAGGTTTCAGTATCATAGAGCTGTCAAATGTGATGTTGACTTTATATTCATAAAGGTACTGGTTTCATCTGTAAGAGGTATGATGTGAGGGAAAGTTGTGCTTTTTCATTCTTCTTCAACTATATTCTTTTAAATTGTTTTGAAACCACAGTGAAATTCAAGGTGGTGTTCTAGGAATTAAGATTTGGGAAACCTTGTTAGTCAGTCTTGCTAGTGCTTAAGGAAAGCAGAGTAGAATTGAGTGGAATTAGAATTTTAGTGTGAGTGGAAAAGCGGGGATGGGAAAGGAGAAGGGAGTTTGAGCTCCTGGATGTAAATGGTCATCTGATCCTAAAACTTTGAAAGTAATAGGAGAATGCCTAGTAGTTAGTGCAATAACAGGGAAGTCTTGTGACAAGACTTGAATTGCAGCCTCATAGAAAGAAAGCTCAGTCTCATTTTTCCCTTGATTCACATTGGAGGTATGTTTTTCTCTTGTTCCCTCAGGAATATGGGATGGGTGAGTAAGATCATCCTTGCCAGCAGACAGCTTTTTCAATAAAACAGCTGTAATTCTGCCTGATAGATATTCTGCCTATATGAAACAGATTTTTTAAGGAGTTGGGAAACATGGAGGAGGAAAACAACTTACTATTAGTAGAATACTCACTTTTGTGGATTTAACTTTCATTATAGGCATTTGAATCATATCCAAGTTGAGTAGAAAGGGAAAAATGTGAATAGGAAATGGATAGGCTTATAAGCTGAAAAGATAATTATTAGGCACCTGGTTTTGTGTGTAATATCTACATAGAAGTTGGTCCGTGTTGGTGTTTTACTTTGGTTTGGTGGCTTGTTGACATTATGGCCGTGAAAAGCATTGTCTAGACTGTTTGAATTAGAAATGTGTTTTAAGATAACCTATTGTGCTCCTTCTTTTTTCCTTTTAACTTTTTAAATAAACTTATTTTAAAACAGATTTAGGGCCGGGTGCGGTGGCTCATGCCTGTAATCCCAACACATTGGGAGGCCGAGGTGGGCGGATCGCCTGAGGTCAGAGTTTGAGACCAGTCTGGCCAACGTGGTGAAACCCCATCTCTACTAAAAATACAAAAGTTAGCTGGGTGTGGTGGTGCACGCCTGTAATCCCAGCTACTTAAGGGGCTGAGGCAGGAGAATCGCTTGAACCTGGGAGGCGGAGGTTGCAGTGAGCCGAGATCGCACCACTGCACTCCAGCCTGGGTGAGAGAGTGAGACTCCATCTCAAAAAAAAAAAGAAAAAGAAAATAGAGTTAGGTTTATAGAAAAGTTAACTCTCACTTCTATGAAGAAGACAGGAAGTTACAGGGGTTGAGTGTCTCAAGATACAGTCTGAGTAATGGGGATAGAAAATCCTGGCTCCTGAATCTCAGTCAAATGCCCATTTTGATTAACTGCAGTGAGATTCTGTGGATCTTGGTGGTTTCTTTCAGGATAAATTTAGTTGTTTGAGTGCCCACCATGTACTCAGTAACAAAGACTCTTTGCCTCAGAGCACTTGCCATCTAAAAAACAAGACAAGTATACAGAACTGTTGTGTGTTGTGAATGTGGTGAAAGGCACAGGTACATTGCTGGGAGGGGTTAAAGGACAGGGCATGTGTTTGAAGGTCAGGACAGGCTCTTTAGAGGGACAGCATTTGCTAAGTCAGTGATAGGCAGTTTGTTGCATTATGTAGTTGAACATTTTTCTCCTTTATTAAATGTCAGAAGTCTTGGAAAGGACTATATCCTACTAAATTTTACTCTTTAGGTACTGTAATTTGGGAGTCACCTGTAAATACAGGTCGGGTTCTCTTGGTTCACTCACTTTCCAGATACCCCCACTTACTATTGAGTGAACATTCCTTCTTCCCGCACATGCTGCAGTCTTCCAGGCAAATACTAACCTTGGCTGGTACTTGGTGATGCACACTACCAATACCAAGCCTTTTTTTCTCTTCCACAGGTGGCTGGTGAAGGTGCTGATCACCACAGGTGTGTACCTACTGCTAGGGTCGATTGTGGGGTCTTATAGTTTATCCAAGGAGAGGGACCTGCACATAATATTGAGGCTGCCCTGATGGTGTCTTTCAGAGGGTAACTGCAGTTGGATGTCACTGGGCATAATAGTGCTGCACACCGTCTGCCTGTGCATCAGATGGTCTGAGGCAGGAGTCTGCCTCTCTACTTTCTCCCACAGAATTTGTCATGTATGGTTAATTTGCCTTTTACTAAGCTAAAAGAGTCTCTAGCTAGAGAACTTTAGCTTCATACTCTCTTGGAGTTGTACATTCCAGGTGTACTGACCGAAAGATCAGGACTTGGAGAAAGCTTTTGAGTATATTCAGGACTTGCTGAAGCAAGATAAGTATCAGATTCCCTTGTCTATGAAGTGAGAGTGAGTTACTGGAGCTTCAGGTATCTGGGTGGTCACTCACTTTACCTTTTGGAGTGAGCTGCTGATTGAGCCTCAAATCCTAAGGCAAGTAGAAGAGAAAAGCATTCCCTCCTCTGGGGTCCTCAGCAGTGTTCAGACAGATGGGAGCCCTGTTGAATTGAGACCTAAAGATACATTCTCATACCCTGATAGATTCTTTATTGAGGTATGAACTATTGTTTTTTCACATGAGACTTACATTCGTTAGAAAAGGGTAGTGTGGATGGTACGGTTCCTAGTCATTTACCTTGACTAAAGCTTGGCTTTGTTCTGAACTCCAATGTTTTTTTAAAAATAATTTTTTGTGGACTGGGTGTGGTGGCTCACGCCTGTAATCCCAGCACTTTGGGAGGCTGAGGTGGGCGGATCACCTGAGGTTGGGAATTTGAGACCAGCCTGACCAATATGGAGAAACCCTGTCTCTACTGAAAATACAAAATTAGCTGGGCGTGGTGGCACATGCTTGTAATCCCAGCTGCTAGAGAGGCTGAGGCAGGAGAATTGCTTGAACCTGGGAGGCGGAGGTTGTGATGAGCCAAGATCGCGCCATTGTATTCCAACCTGGGCAACCAGAGTGAAACTCTCTCCAAAAAAATATAATAATAATAAGTTTTTATAAAGTTGGGGTCTTGTTATGTTACCCAGGCTGGTCTTGAACTCCTGAACTCAAATGATCCTCCCTCCTCAACCTCCCAAAGTGCTTGAACCACCGTGCCCAGCTTGAACTCCAACTTTAATCTGCAGTCACTCAAGTACATAAGAGTTAATCTACTGCAAGTCTTCTTCACTATAGAAGGAAGGGGGGTAGAAGTTACAGTGTGCTTGATAGTCACAGGGCAGTGTTTATTTTGAGGAAATCTGTGATGTAAAGTAGCTTTGAGACGTCGTTGACTCTCCTACTTGTTGAATTGTCTAGCAAAAGTATGACCCTATTTAAGTTCACTGAGCATTTATTCTCTTTTATGTTTGAGTAGTCTGAAGTCTTGGTCAAAGGAAAGGCACCCCTCCTCCCTTCTCTCCCATGAAAGTCAAAAGTTGTATGGTCTGTCTTTTGGAAGGTCCCTTTTTCCTTTTGGTGAAGATCCGAGACCAGGAATCCTGACCAGTTACAGCCTTTTGTTGCTTGGCTTTAATTTGCTTTGACACAGCTTTTAAGGTTATTAGGTTTCAGTAATGAGAACATGGTAAATGATACTGTATTCATATAATGTTAAACAACTTCTGTTATTTTTACACAACAAAAATTTCTAGTATAAAAACTGAGAACTGGACTAAAGGTTCCAAACTTGGTGTTACATGGGGATGGATTTTGGTTTTGTTGTAAGCTACTGAGCCATCCATTTCAGAAATAACCATGTCCTTACTTGTTTTATGATAGTGAGTGGTGCTTAGTCTTACAAAGCCACCTTATGAGACGTTCCCAAAGCATTTGATGTATGTTGACAGTTCTAGCAAAATAACCAAAAACCAAGTATCTTTTTGTCCAATATTATTCCTTATGATTTGGAAATTGAACCTTTACTCTGTGGATTCCTGGTCTAACCATTAGAGCAGGCCCATTGGGAAAGATCTTTAATCCTTGTTTTTCAGCCACCACAGTACGTACATATATATGTAATATTAACTGAAACAAAAATTTCACGAAACAGTAGTTATCCTACTATATGTGAAGCAACTTCATAAATTACATTTATTTCTGTTAAGAAGTGCCTGTTGTGCAACACGTTAAATTGATTTTCTGTCCTGCTAATAGGGCAGAACACTACTGTTGGCCATGCCAATGATACATATTCTTTTTTGTTTGTTTTGAGACAGTCTCATTCTGTCGCCCAGGCTGGATTGCAGTGGGGCAATCTCAGCTCACTGCGGCCTCTGCCTCCCGGGTTCAGGCAATTCTGCTGCTCAGCCTCCCGAGTAGTTGGAATTACAGATGCCCACCACCACACCCAGCTAATTTTTGTATTTTATTTGATTTATTTTTTAGTAGAGACGGGTTTCACCCTGTCGGTCAGGCTGGTTTCAAACTCCTGACCTCAGGTGATCCGCCCACCTTGGCCTCCCAAAGTGCTGGGATTACAAGCATGAGCCATCATGCCCGGTCGAATGATAACATCTTCACTTGACTCCTGCTTCTGTAAAGAATGCTGATTCTGCAGAACTGATCTAGTAACCTTAGTTCAGCTGAATCTCATGTGAAGTCATCAGAACCAAAAGTATGCCCTTCATGTGGTTGGGTGGACCAGCCCTGTGGCATTGAGCTCTTGACAAGTGCTTAGGCAGACAGGGTCCTATAGCTCCTACTGCTAGGAGTGAGGTAGCCACTACATTGTGTGGTGCCTTGTCTTCTTCTGTCCCTTTTTTACCTGATTTCTGGGTAAGGGGGTGTTGATACAAAAATTCAAATGTAAAGGAGGAAAATCTCAACTCTTTTAAAAAATTAGCATGCCTTTAGTCAACATTTATCAAGCTTTATGCCAAACATGGTACTGGATGGGGACACTGGCAGAAGCTGTTGTATGTTGTAGGGTGAGATACATGGAAAATAGATGGCCTTTATGGGATCTGCAGAAGAAACTGAGGGTTTCTGGTATACCTCAAGTCGTCTGACTTCCTTGAGAAACTCGTTAGTGTTTATTCAACCACATTTAATTAGAAGAAGCAAATTCTAATAGGATTGCTCACGACCACACAATTGTTCTGTTTCTAAATAGTGAAAAACCAGACAGGTCAAGGAATAACAATATAAACAATCCCCACCCCCCATTTCCTGGTTATCTAGTTTTCTTACATCATTCTCACTGGGACTAGGATTCTCAGCTTCCAACCCTAGAATGAGTTAGTGTCACAGAGGCTTAAGTAATCTCTGTTTTATTAATTAGAGCTTATGTTCATTTCTACATAAGCTTCTTTTGGAAGAAGTTAGGGGTCTTTCCTAGTTAGAAGGAGTATCTCTTCTTAGGAAGGGGTTGTATGATTGACAACTGGCACAAATAAATGAAGCTCTAGCTATCTCTTCTTAGGAAGGGGTTGTATGATTGACAACTGGCACAAATAAATGAAGCTCTAGCTCAGTATGTTCATGTATCAACATTGTAGTATTTAAAATGTCCTCATGCCTCCGATTCCCTTGCTTTGTCCCTCTCACTTCTTTAGCAGATGTCTCAAGAAAACATTGAGGAAGCAGGGTATATCTGTAGGCTCTTATGACCCCTAGTTTTCTTCTGGATCATCTTGCTCTGTGTGCATGTGTATGTGTGTATGTGTGTAATAACTACGCATAGAAGAAGTGCCTTGGAAGGTTTCTGAAGAGAACTCTTAGTGTTTCATTTGGCTTTGTAATTCTGATGAGTTCTTATCTAACCAGCTCCCTTCTTTTCTTTTTCAGATGAGTTTGATGCCTACATCATTGTGTCTTTCGTGAATGCCACCCTGGTGTTGTCCATTGGAGAGACTGTAGAAGAAGTGACTGACTCTGGGTTCCTGGGGACCACCCCGACCTTGTCCTGCTCCTTATTAGGAGATGATGCCTTGGTGCAGGTGAGGGTTCTCAGAGCTTACCTACTTGGCCTGCTTTGTTCTTTCTTGGCTTTCATTGTGATGTGGCTGCTGTGTTCATGTCTCTTCACTCTCACCTTCCAGTAAGCCTTAGGGACGGAGCTTATGATTTTGGCACATAACATCCCCCTCTGTATTTGCCATTTTTCTGTTACAAAGCCACATCACTGCAGCTTTCATCTCTAGTAAAGATCTTTGTAAGTGTTTTGTTAATAAGCTTTGAACTTCTTTGAAGTGGACACCGCAAAACATTAACTATTTAAAAGTTGACCTTGCCTGGGGCCTGCTAACTCTTTTGTCATTGATTCAACTGGTTACTCAAATGCAGTGGCCCTACATCTGATTGTAGTGACAGATCTGATAGATGTGAGGGTCATTCTGAGTGATGAATCAAATTGTTAGAGTCAGGTTTCTTTCTGTTACTGACTCTAGGTCTATCCAGATGGCATTCGGCACATACGAGCAGACAAGAGAGTCAATGAGTGGAAGACCCCTGGAAAGAAAACAATTGTGAAGTGTGCAGTGAACCAGCGACAAGTGGTGATTGCCCTGACGGG
The DNA here is from genome assembly GCF_043159975.1 of Macaca nemestrina. Classification (NCBI taxonomy): domain Eukaryota; kingdom Metazoa; phylum Chordata; class Mammalia; order Primates; family Cercopithecidae; genus Macaca; species Macaca nemestrina. The sequence continues at coordinate 72,809,098 of NC_092142.1, read as the reverse complement.
AGGAGAGTTGGTCTATTTCGAGATGGATCCCGTATGTTATTTTATCATTCACTGTGGGACTTAGTGCAGGGTCCAGAGGGAAGGATGGGCATTGTAATCTAGTCATTTAGATGACAGTATGGTGAAACCCTGTCTCTACTAACAATACAAAAATTAATGGGCCTGGTGACACACACCTGTAGTCCTAGCTACTTAGGAGGCTAAGGCAGGAGAATTGCTTGAACCTGGGAGGCGGAGGTTGCAGTGAGCTGAGATCATGCCACTGCACTCCAGCCTGGCAACAGAGCGAGACTCCATCTCAAAAAAAAGAGAAAAAAAAGGGAGTTGGAGTGACAGTGTTCACAAACCAATTTGGCCCTTTACAGAGATGGGGAAAAAGGGTAAGTTGATGTCTAATTCTGGGTAGAGTTATGAATTCCCCTGTTAGCAACGAAACACTTGCTCCTCCTGCATTTCACTCCCTACTTTTCCAACAAATATTTGGCATAGAATTGATTTCTGCAGTCTGAATCCATTTCAGAAAACTTCTATATGGAAGAATGTTCAGTACACATAATTACCTTGCTCTCAGGAGGGCTCTAGTGTGGCCAGATTTGTAGCCTGACTGTACCTTTGGTTGAGATGTCTTTGTCTTCAACCATATTTGAATTCCCTTCACCCAAAGTATTCTTGTAAACACATAAACAGTTTTATATATCTCCATTTCCTGAGAGCAAAGTTGGCTAAGAAAATTTGTGGCACATTGACCTTGTTCATTCTCTTATTGATGGAAGATACTCATTTTGCTTGCTGTGAGCCTATTAAATTCAGTCTTGAGAACTCAGGTAGAGAAATTCTTGTCATTGATTATAGTAAGAGGAGTGAGAGTATGCAGAAGAAAATACAACAGCCGTCCTTCATTCTCTGGATCCAGGGTTTTGGGGTGAATTGGAGCATATAGACCCACCCCTTTGTAGTTTTGACCTCGCTCTGTCTTTCCTCTTATAGTCAGGACAGCTGAATGAGTACACAGAACGGAAGGAGATGTCAGCAGATGTGGTGTGCATGAGTCTGGCCAATGTACCCCCTGGAGAGCAGCGGTCTCGCTTCCTGGCTGTGGGGCTTGTGGACAACACTGTCAGAATCATCTCCCTGGACCCCTCAGTGAGTGACACTCTGAGCTTCAAGGATCATCTGGTTGGAACCTGAGCATCTGGCGCACTCCTGATGTCCATCTCTGAGATCAACTGGGTTAGACCCCAGAATCCATACCTGCTACTTCTCTTGTCATTGCAGTGTGTTCCAGGAGTTTCCTGCTGTGGTTTAAGGATATGATCTGAGACTACAGAAATGTTTCTTTGGCTTAAACCTCAACTCCCTTTTTTTAGTTAAAAACCGAGACTGCATAAATTTGACTTGCTGCAGGACCCTAGATGACTTTTCGGGAGGTGTGCTTTGCTTAATTACCTTTACCATTATCTTCTTTGACACAAGGAGGAAAGCATGATCTTCCTGAAGCTTATTCTGAGATTGGGTATAACTAATAACCCAATACTCTCTTAGAACTCACTCCCAGGGCTTTTTCTGTGCATAAGGAAGTACTTTTTCAATCCTAGAATTAGATTTCTCTGGGTATGTTTTTGTCCTAAAATTGTCATTTTCTGTGTTTTTATGATTTTTCTCTCCCTCTCAGGACTGTTTGCAACCTCTAAGCATGCAGGCTCTCCCAGCCCAGCCTGAGTCCTTGTGTATTGTGGAAATGGGTGGGACGGAGAAGCAGGATGAGCTGGGTGAGAGGGGCTCGATTGGCTTCCTATACCTGAATATTGGGCTACAGGTAAGAGATCCAGAGGCCTACATTGTGGACATCAGGCCTTCTGTAGGTTTCACACACTCCTTTGTTTGGTAACAGGCGTTTCCTCTGCCCGTGGTTTCAGATCCTCACCTATGAAAAGTAAACAGTGTCACTCTGGGTTCCACTTTTCTCAGCTCTTTGATTTGAACAAATCAGGCTGGGAAAGAAGTATTTTGATCAAGTGCTTTTTGATAGCTACTCTAAGTCAGAACTGGCTGGGTTCCTCAAGGATCAACTAGTTCCCACTATTCATTAGTTTCAGAAACAGAAACAAATACCTCTCAGTTCATCATTGTCTTCATTTAGCAATAAAGGACCCCTAAATGTTCTCTGTTGTCAAAGTTGCTGAGCTCTTTGTGCGGGAAAAAAAGCACTCTTTGTGCTTTGACCCTAAGAGTGTCAGGATTTTTGATCATATGCTTTTCATTTTCCTTAATGATTATTGACTCAGACATCTAAGTAATCGAACCCAGGTACTTTTTGCTTTTTAATTTTACTCCCTAATGTAGAAATCTCAAACATAGCCAGAAGTTAGAGAGACTAATACAATGAACTTCCATGTACCCCATTTTTGGGGGGGAGGGTTGTTATTATTTTTCTTTTTTTTTTTTTTTTTTTTTTTTTTTTTGAGACGGAGTCTCACACTGTTGCCCAGGCTGGAGTGCAGTGGCGCGATCTCGGCTCACTGCAAGCTCCGCCTCCCGGGTTCACGCCATTCTCCTGCCTCAGCCTCCTGAGTAGCTGGGACTACAGGCGCCCGCCACGGCACCCGGCTAATTTTTTGTATTTTTAGTAGAGACGGGGTTTCACTGTGGTCTCGATCTCCTGACCTTGTGATCCGCCCGCCTCGGCCTCCCAAAGTGCTGGGATTACAGGCTTGAGCCACCGCGCCCGGCCTATTATTTTTCTTTTTTAGTTTTATTTTGTTGGATTTTTATGGGCTGCCACATGAGTTTTCTATCTTTTTTAGTTTTAACAGCTATCAACAACATTCTGCTGTTGTTGTTTTGTCTTTTCCCTGGACTATTTTAAAGCAAATCCAAGATCTATCATTTCATCTATAAATACTTGATAATGTAGCTCCAACAGATGTCTGTTTTTGTAAGATATTAGTATTATGCTCAGCAAAATATAACAATAGTTCCTTATTACCATGTTCCAGTTTTCCCTGTTCTTCTTTCCCCCAATGTGTCTTTATAGTTGGTTGTCCTCAGGATCTCAGCATAGCAGTCTATGCTTTTTCCATTTGCTTCATCTGTCTTTTTATGTCTCTTAAACTGTCCTACCCCATTTTGAAGCATTACAAGATAAGATCATTTGTCTTGTAGCATTTCCCACCTTCTGGACTTTAAAGTCATTCCTTGTGTGTTCAATGTTCCCGTATCCTCTGTATCAAGCTGATGGGTAGAGTATTAGACCATGCCGTCCCTTAGAAATGTAAGGTGAGCTACAGGTGTAATTTAAATTTTCTAGTAGCCACGAACAGGAAAAAAGTAATTTTTTTTTTTTTTTTTTTTTTTTGAGACGGAGTCTCGCTCTGTCACCCAGGCTGGAGTGCAGTGGCCAGATCTCAGCTCACTGCAAGCTCCACCTCCCGGGTTTACGCCATTCTCCTGCCTCAGCCTCCCGAGTAGCTGGGACTGCAGGCGCCCGCCACCTCGCCCGGCTAGTTCTTTGTATTTTTTAGTAGAGACGGGGTTTCACGGGGTTAGCCAGGATGGTCTCGATCTCCTGACCTCGTGATCCGCCCGTCTCGGCCTCCCAAAGTGCTGGGATTACAGGCTTGAGCCACCGCGCCTGGCCAGGAAAAAAGTAATTTTAATGTTTTTTTTTTTCCTTTTGAAAAAAAAGCAGAGACAGGGTCTCGCTGTGTTGCTTAGGCTGGCCTTCTCTTGAACTCCTGGCCTACAGCAGTCCTCCTACATTGGCCTCCAAAAGTGCTAGTGGGAATGCAGGCATGAACCACTGTGCCTGGCCAGTTTTGATGTTTTATTAACTCTGTATATCTAAAATCATTCCAACATGTAGTTAATATAAAAATTGCTGAGCTATTTTACCTTTTTTTCTCTCTCTTTTTTTTAAACTAAGTCTGAAATCTGGTATTTGGCACTTTATACTTAACGTCTTAGTTCTCTTTAAAATTTATTTTTATTAAAAAAATAATTTCTTCCTTGAGACAGAGTCTTACTCCATTGCCCAGGCTGGAGTGCAGTGGTGTGATCTCAGCTCACTGCAGCCTCTGCCTCCTGGGTTCAAGCGATTCTCATGCCTGAGTCTCTTGAGTAGCCGGGATTATGGTGTGCACCACTACTCCTGGCTAATTTTTCTTGTGTCTAGTAGAGATGGGGTTTTGCCATGTTGCTCAGGCTGATCTTGACCTCCTGAGCTCAAGCGATCCACCCACCTTGGCCTCCCAAAGGGCTGGGATTACAGGTGTGAGAAACCACGCCGGGTCCTGTCTCAGTTCTGACTAGCCACATGTGGCTTGGGGTAGCTATAGTATCGGATATTGCAGAAGAAGAAAGTTGGTTAGATTCAGATTTCATTATTAGGGGAGGGGGACAGGAATATAGGTGGTGCTGTTTACTCCTATTGCATCATGTCAGGAGGTGTGTAATGTCTGGTTGTCCTACTCACAGTGATGTTGGGATGTTTATCTGTATCTGTGTTAAAGTTCCCATCAACCTTTTACTTACAGCTATTACACACATTGCCTAGGTTCATTCTTTCTTTAGTAGTTGGAAAATGATTTATTTCTTTTGGGATTTAATTAGTTGGAGTTCTAAAGACAAAATTTGCATCATTTCTTTGCTTACTCTCAGTTCATACAGGAGAAGGAAAAGTACTTTTTTTCCCATTGTTCACCTGTTTTCAGGGTAAGGAGTGAGAGCCACAGCACTCCCTTCAGTGGGGACCCGTAAAGTGGATTTGTTGCTGTTTTTTATAGTAACACTGGTCAGGTGCTGTAATCCCAGCACTTTGAGAGGCTGAGGTGGATGGATCACTTGAGCTTAGCTCCTTGGGAAGTTGAGGTGGGAGGATTGCTTGAGCCTGGGAGGTGGAGGCTGCAGTGAGCCAAGATTGTGCCACTGTACTCCAGCCTGGGTGACAGTGAGACCCTGTCTCAAGAAATAAAAATTAAAAAAAAATAGAGTAACATCATAAACTTGTGGATTTTTTTGTATTTGTGCTTAAAACTCCTCTTTTTTTTTTTAAACAGAGACAGAGTCTCACTATGTTGGCCAGATTGTTCTTGAGCTCTTGGCCTCAAGCAGTCATCCTTCCTTGGCCTTCCACAGTGCTGTGATTACAGATGTGAGCCACCTCACCTGGCTTTTTTTTGAGGGGGGTGGGGGTTGGTAAATTGCCTCATTCTAGAAGAGTAGGAATTTCTATTTGAAGTTAGTTCCTTTGTCCTTTTAACATGACCCCACAATTTGTAGGGGTTTCCTTGCCTTGTTGCACAAGAAAGTGTCCCCACATAACATTCTTGCCCCAGCCCCAAACTAGTCATTCCATTTAGGAACCTTGTTCCTTTAAGAAGTGCTGTTGGCCGGGCGCGGTGGCTCAAGCCTGTAATCCCAGCATTTGGGAGGCCTAGACGGGCGGATCACGAGCTCAGGAGATCGAGACCATCCTGGCCTACACGGTGAAACCCCGTCTCTACTAAAAAATACAAAAAACTAGCCGGGCGAGGAGGCGGGCGCCTGTAGTCCCAGCTACTCGGGAGGCTGAGGCGGGAGAATGGCGTCAACTCGGGAGGCGGAGCTTGCAGTGAGCTGAGATCTGGCCACTGCGCTCCAGCCTGGGTGACAGAGCGAGACTCCGTCTCAAAAAAAAAAAAAAAATAAATAAATAAAAAAAAAAAAGAAGAAGTGCTGTTTAGGAACCATGGTCTTTGTGGTTATTTAATTATTTATTTGAAATATACAATAGTGAAGAAGGACTTAACATACATGGTAAAAAGAAATATTAAGAAGATATAGTGAAAAATAAGTGTGTTTTTACTTAGTAGATGCTCCATAATTTTGAATGATTAAGTGATTTAGTGAGAGAATGAATGAATGGCTATCTGATTGTTAGGATCTTTTTTAAACAACCAAGTCATTTCTTTCCATCTGCTCTAATTTCTTATATGAAGTAGCCAAGGGAGAGATTTTCCTGTCATAGCTGATAAGCTTCCATTAGGCTTCACCTGCTCCCCTTCTTTTGATTAGAACGGTGTGCTGCTGAGGACTGTCCTGGACCCTGTCACTGGGGATTTGTCTGACACTCGCACTCGGTACCTGGGGTCCCGTCCTGTGAAGCTGTTCCGAGTCCGAATGCAAGGCCAGGAGGCAGTAAGTAATGAAGGTTGGGGACAGGCAACATGTTTGGGATTTTAGTAGCACCATCTTTGTTGTAAGCTTTACTTTTACTCATTTGCCACTCCATCTTGATTGGTTTCCTTCATGTGGGAAGTCCTGAGTTTCCTAACCTAGAGCTTCCTCACTGGGGCTCCATGGCACCGTGTCATGATTTGGTTATAGTTGGGTTGAGATATCGATCCCTTTAGCCCTCTGGCTGGTCAAATAGGGCTGGAAACCTCCCCTCTAGGACACCACTAGCCATGAGAATTCTCAGGTTTTATCCCAGTCTTAGATCAGTGTCAAGTTAACTACCTAATGTGAAAGAGATTAGGAAACATTGTATCCTTTATAGTTAAGAATGTTAATGTTTCTGGGCACTGTGCTAACTGATTCCATTTAATTCTTTTTTTTTTTTTTTTTTTTGAAATGGAGCTCACTCTGTCGCCCAGGCTGGAATGCAATGGTGCAAGCGTGGCTCACTGCAACCTCTGCCTCCTGGGTTCAAGCGATTCTCTTGCCTCAGCCTCCCGAGTAGCTGGGATTACAGGCGCATGCCACCAGGCCCAGCTAATTTTTGTATTTTTAGTAGAGATGGGGTTTCACTATGTTGGCCAAGTTGGTCTCGAACTCCTGACTTCAGGTGATCTGCCCGCCTTGGCCTCCCAAAGTGCTGGGATTATAGGCATGAGCCACCACACCTGGCCTTCATTCCATTTAATTCTTGCAGCTGCCCAGCCTTGTGGTACTATTTTCATTTTATACGCGTGGAAGCAGGCTTTGAGAGATGAAGTGATTAGTCTAGATCATATGGCTCGTAGCCCATGCTTTTCACATATGCTAAGCCATGGTGCCTCTCTCTAGCCCTCTTTTTCTTAAGATAGCCTGTTAGATTTCTAGAATATCTTAGGATACTCTGCAGACTGAAATTTGGGGATAGGGCTTTTGGTCACCTTACCATGTTTGTATTTTTTCCCAAACCTTATTGGAGCTGTTTTTTTTTCCCCTCAGGTATTGGCCATGTCAAGCCGCTCATGGTTGAGCTATTCTTACCAATCTCGCTTCCATCTCACCCCCCTGTCTTACGAGACACTGGAATTTGCATCGGGTTTTGCCTCGGAACAGTGTCCCGAGGGCATTGTGGCCATCTCCACCAACACCCTGCGGTGAGTGAGTGAGTGAAGCTCAGCAGGAAGCCTTCTGCCAAGGGCTCAGACTGGTTCTGCCAGAGTGTTGGAGGAGGCTGTGAAGAGGTGGCAGAGAGCTGACTTTACCATGAAGCTTGTGTGTTGCAATTGAAACCTTCATTTGGCTCAGCATTTTAGTACCTGAGAGCCAAGTTTCGGTATTTTAGCTTCTGTTAAGACTTTCAAGGCAAAGCTTTAATACAGTCCAATCTTCCTGAGATTTCAGATTTTTGTTTTCTAGCGAAAGGGCATTGCAGTTGGACTAGTTTTAGAGCAAGTATTGGATCACTACATTGATAACTTTTCTTACTCTGTCTTGCCATTTGTGGTATTAAATCTTAAATTTTAACCTACATGAAAAAAGTTGACAGAAATGTTCTTCCTGATAATATTGATGTGAAGTTTGAGCACTATATGTAATATTGCTTGCAAGATGGAAAAGAACCTAAAATAACCCAGTCAGTTTGGCTTCCTCAAGTTTTTGGGGGCTTTTAAAATTAAGCCACCGAAGTTGTTCACATCCTGGTTATAATTATTGGCTGTTCATAATGAAACTGTGGCCTCTTGATAAATTAATCACTATTGCTTATCAAGTGAGCTCTCAAAATTTCTTTGCAGCAACTTTCAGCGTCTTTTCATGGTCATTGTCCTTTTTCTTTCTGTCATCTTTGTATTTATCTTCTGCTCTAGCAGAATTGATCTCCCTGCACTCCTCTACACCACTTAATATTTTTTAAATCTCTGCCTGTGCTGGAACGCTTCACCCACATGCATACCTGCCTGTCAGTGTTCCCCTTGTCTTTTAAGCCAGCCTTGTATCCTCATCTGTGGTCCCTACCTCCTGAATTCCTATAGATTTAGATGATCCCTACAGATTTTTAGGCTTTCCTAGGAGCAGAACTTACTTCCCCCCAAAACTAAATCAGGGAAGATGACTGAGACATAAAAGCATAGTGCTTGGGGGCAGTTCATTTTTAAAATTATTTTTATTTTTAAATTTATTTTTTTGAGACAAAGTCTTGCTCTGTTGTACAGGTTGGAGTGCAGTGGTGTGATCATGGCTCCCTGCAGCCCCAACTTCCTGGACTCAAGCTATTTCTGCCTCAACCTCCCAAGTACCTGGTGGGACTATAAGCGCATGCCATCATGCCCGGCTAATTTTTGTGGTTTTTTAAATAGAGACAGGATTTTACCTTGGTGCCCAGGCTGGTCTTGAGCTCCTGAACTCAAGAGATTCTCCCACCTCAGCCCCCCAAGTAGCTGGAACTACAGGTGCGTGCCACCATACTCAGCTTTTTTTTGGGTATTTTCAATAGAGTTGGTGTTTCCCCATGTTGCCCAGGCTGGTCTTGAACTCCTAGCCTTAGGTGATCTGCCCGCTTCGGCCTCCCAAAGTGCTGAGATTACAGTCGTGAGCCACTGTGCCCAGCTCGTATCTTTTTTAATGTAGAGAATAAACTACAAATAAAACTCCATCATTAGAGATCAGGTAACTATATTTTTTAGGGTACCTGGGTTCTGCCCGTTTTGCACATAGTTTGGCTTATGTGTGCATCTCTGTTCAATTTGACAGAAATTTGTAGGTCCCCTATTTGCTGTCTCTTGCATTGTCAAAGTTTTCCAAAACTGAGGTGATTTTTGTTCACAAAGGCATCCACTTTATTTTATGAAGCACAGTCACTACAGATACCATATATGTTCAGGTAATTGCAGTGTTCACAACAAATTTGGGATTGGGCGCTTTATTATCATTAGAGTGATTAAAAAAAAATCTTGACAATCGTTTGTGTTTCATTGGTGAGAACTAGAATTGCCATGAATTGTGGTAGGGTGTTGCCAAATGGGAAGGCCCTTCCCGGATCTCTCTGTCTGCAGTGCAGTTTTCTAGATTAGGAGGCTGTTGTTTAATGTTGCCTAATGCCAGCGTTAGAGCTTCAGGGATTGATGTGTTTACTGACTGCTCAAAGCCTATTTCACCACCAATTTCTAGGTCCTGAGTGAGTATTAAGTAACTGCCTTGCTTTTCTGTCACAGCATTTTGGCATTAGAGAAGCTCGGTGCTGTCTTCAATCAAGTAGCCTTCCCACTGCAGTACACACCCAGGAAATTTGTCATCCACCCTGAGAGTAACAACCTTATTATCATTGAAACGGACCACAATGCCTACACTGAGGCCACAAAAGCTCAGAGAAAGCAGCAGATGGCAGAGGTAATGAGACTAACGTTCAGGGGTTCTGTTAAAAGATTTGTGAAATTATGTTGAAAAGTTTAAACTGCTCAGCACTTTTGGAGGCTGAGATGGGAGGATTGCTAGTTTGAGACCGGCCTGGGCAACATAGCAAAACCGCACCTCTATTAAAAATTTTGAAAGATAGCCTGGTGTGTTGGTGCACTCCTGGTATGTTGGCACACTCCACTGCATACCAGTGGCACTCTGGACATGAGACTCTGTCAAAAGTTTAAACTCCTGTAATTGTTGTTATATTCTTTGTTTTTAAAGATCTAGGCTCTTTTCAGCTTCTTTAAGCAGAGGCCTTTGCCCCAAAATACTTCATGTTAGAGCCTTTCTTGTAACCCAGGACTATACTCTGACCTCCATTTATTCACAATTAAGTTCCCTCTCTGAAACAGAATTCTCCAGTCTTTGAGCTTCCAAAATAGACTGTATTTCCTGGATTTGGGCCCAAAGGAGACAGCTTTCATGTTCTCCACAATACCAGCTCTTTCTAGAACTCATTGCCTAGCAAAAACCAAATAGCTAAACCACATAGAACTGTATCCAGCCTTAAAGAGTAGTCTTAAGACAGAGTAGTCTTAGTAGGGGAAATCAGATGGGTTGGATAAAAAAATGGAGTTTCTGGCCGGGCGCGGTGGCTCAAGCCTGTAATCCCAGCACTTTGGGAGGCCGAGACGGGCGGATCACAAGGTCAAGAGATCGAGACCATCCTGGCTAACACGGGTGAAAACCCATCTCTACTAAAAAATACAAACCCATCTCTACTAAATACAAAAAAAAAACCTATCTGGGTGAGGTGGTGGGCACCTGTAGTCCCAGCTACACGGGAGGCTGAGGCAGGAGAATGGCGTGAACCCGGGAGGCGGAGCTTGCAGTGAGCTGAGATCCGGCCACTGCACTCCAGCCTGGGCAACAGAGCGAGACTCCTTCTCAAAAAAAAAAAAAAAGAAAAAACCCCTTGGAGTGTTCTTGCTACCTATCCTCTTCTCAGCCAGCCCCTACCTCTGAACATGCCAACTCAGTTGTTTGGTTTTTTGGGTTTAGGAAATGGTGGAAGCAGCAGGGGAGGATGAGCGGGAGCTGGCCGCAGAGATGGCAGCAGCATTCCTCAATGAAAACCTCCCTGAATCTATCTTTGGAGCTCCCAAGGCTGGCAATGGGCAGTGGGCCTCTGTGATCCGAGTGATGAATCCCATTCAGGGGAACACACTGGACCTTGTCCAGCTGGAACAGAATGAGGCAGCTTTTAGGTAAGGAGCCCAGGACAGTTCAGGGTTTGGTAGCCTGGAACAGGAGCTCTCTGGGTTTTGACGAAGGCCTTACTCTTGCTTCTTACTCTGTGTGTAGTGTGGCTGTGTGCAGGTTCTCCAACACTGGTGAAGACTGGTATGTGCTGGTGGGTGTGGCCAAGGACCTGATACTGAACCCCCGATCTGTGGCAGGGGGCTTCGTCTATACTTACAAGCTTGTGAACAATGGGGAAAAACTGGAGTTTTTGCACAAGGTAGGAATCAGCCAGTGAGTGGTTCTCCTAGATCTTAAGTCCTATTGAATTCTCTTACTTTTGCTTATGTTATGGGTCAGGTCTTTTGGGGACCAGCTCCTTGATTCCAATCCGTCTCTTACCAGCACATGGAAAATCCTGGGGCCTTCTAGCTGCGGTGATGCTCTTGTGCCTGTGCATTCCACAGTAAGGCTTTGTGCTAACCACCCATAATGGGGAGATGGATGCACATTGAATCAGTCCCTTTCTTACTGTTTTAATAAGTGGGCAACAATTTGTGACCAAAATTCAGCAGTTTAAATAATTAATATTCTGGCTGTGTGCGGTGGCTCACACCTGTAATCCCAGCACTTTGGGACCAGCCCGACCAACATGATGAAAGCCCGTCTCTACTAAAAATATAAAAATCAGCCAGGCATGGTGGCATGTACCTGTTATCCCATCTACTTGGGAGGCTGAGGCAGGAGAATCACTTGAACCCGGGAGGCGGAGGTTGCAGTGAGCTGAGATTGTACCATTGCACTCTAGCCTGGTTGGCACAGTGAGACTGTCAAAAAAAAAAAAAAAAGATTTAGTGTTCTTTTCCATCTGCCTTCTCTGGGAAGTTACTGTTTAATGGGTACAGAGTTTCAGTTTGGGAAGATGAAAAAAAAGCTGGAGATGATAGTTACACAACAGTAAATGTGCTTAATGCCACTGAAGTGTATACTTAAAAATGACTGGGCATGGTGACTCATTCCTGTAATCCCAGCACTTTGGAAGGCCGAGGTGGGCGGATCACCTGAGGTCAGGGGTTCAAGACCAGTCTGGTCAATGTGGTGAAATCCCATCTCTATTAAAAATAAAAAATCAGCCAGGCATGGTGGTGGGCGCCTGTAACCCCAGCTACTCCAGAGGTTAAGGCAGGAGAATTGCTTGAACCTGGGAGGCAGAGGTTGTACTGTGCTGAGATTGCGCCACTGCACTCCAGCCTGGGCGACAGAGTGAGACTCTGTCTCAAAAAAAAAGGATTAAGATGGTAAACTTTATGTTATGTCTGTTTTACCATAATTATTAAAATAAAAATAATATTCTCCTCCACACTGACAGCATGTGGATTCCTTCAACCCTACCATAAGGGGAGTATCCTCTAAGAAATACTTCATAGACCCTTTTGCGTATAAAATTTGTCTCTCCTTTACAACTGAGATGTCACTAGGCTGGGTGCAGTGGCTCACGCTTGTAATCCCAGCATTTTGGGAGTCTGAGTCGAGCAGATCACTTGAGCCCAAGAGTTTGAGACCAGCCTGGACAATGTGGTGAAACTCAGTTTCTACAGAAAATACAGATAATTAGTTGGGCGTGATGGCACATGCCTGTAGTCCCAGCTACTCGGGAGGCTGAGGTGGGAGGATCACCTGAGCCCAGGAAGTCCAGGCTATAGTGAGCCGTGATTACGCCTGCCACAGCCCTCCAGCTTGAGCGACAGTGAGATCCTGTCTCAAAAAAAAAAAAAAAAAAAATGTCATTTTCCACTAGCATTTCTTTCCTGTCCCTCCACAAATTACAGTCACTTCTTAGCTACTAAGGCTTCACTATTATTTCATGAGGCCAGTTAAACCAAGCACAGGCTCTGGGCAGCTGTCATCAGGTACCAGAACTTCTTGTCACTTGTAGCATTGATCCCTCTGCTGGGTGAATGCAGCATGTGGGACCTGTTCACCCCAACACGCTGATTCATTAGCAAAATAAGATCACTGGTGTGTTTCTTAATGATAGGCTCCTGTGAAAGAAGACATTTCTAGGCGGAGAGGTGGGGCCTGTGTCTGGCTGGCATTTGTAATAGCTGTATTACGTGCTTTTCCTCTATAGACTCCGGTGGAAGAGGTCCCTGCTGCCATTGCCCCATTCCAAGGGAGGGTGTTGATTGGTGTGGGGAAGCTGTTGCGTGTCTATGACCTGGGAAAGAAGAAGTTACTCCGAAAATGCGAGAATAAGGTAAGTGTGCTGGCGTTGGTGCTGAGATCTAGCTCACATGTCAAGGGCGGGGGCATTGGTGGGGTGGTGGGCATTGAGTTTTAAAATCTTACCTTTATTAGGACTAGTGTTACCCCAATTCCAGCTTCAGAATTATGCACTTTTTTTTTTTTTCGAGATGGAGTCTCGCCCTGTTGCCCAGGCTGGAGTGCAGTGGTGCAATCTCGGCTCACTGCAACCTCCGCCTCCCGGGTTCAAGTGATTCTCCTGCCTCAGCTTCCCAAGTAGCTGGGATTATAGATGCACGCTGCCACGCCTGGCTAATTTTTTGTATCTTTAGTAGAGACAGGGTTTTACCATGTTGGCCAGGCTGGTCTCTTAACTCCTGACCTCATGATCCGCCCGCCTTGGCCTCCCAAAGTCCTGGGTTTACAGGCGTGAGCCACCGCACCAGCCCTTGAGTTTTGAGAGGAGCAGGAGTAGAGGATTCTCATTTCTTGACTTACCAAACAAGAACCAGCTTTCTATTTTGCTAGCTTCTGTAAGGAATGTAACTCTGAGAGTTAGGCATATATTTGCACTATATTAAAAGCTATTTGGCTCTTTTTCCCACCTAGAATTCATTGCTAACTGCTGTTTTTGGGTATTTGCTGTTCTGCTGACCCTATATATGTCATATGGAAAGCTGGACTTTCTTTGGGTTCTGAACCCCAAGATTACACCCACTATTGTCCTTGTTTTCCCCAGCATATTGCCAATTATATCTCTGGGATCCAGACTATTGGACATAGGGTAATTGTATCTGACGTCCAAGAAAGTTTCATCTGGGTTCGCTACAAACGTAATGAAAACCAGCTTATCATCTTTGCTGATGATACCTACCCTCGATGGGTCACTACAGCCAGCCTCCTGGACTATGACACTGTTGCTGGGGCAGACAAGTTTGGCAACATATGTGTGGTGAGTTGATGTTGTTCACTTGGGTTACAGTGATGTGTAGGAAAGCTGGCTCAGTTTGTTGTGGGTAAAGCCAAAGATGAATCAATTCTGAGGAGTAAAAATGGATATAAAATTCCATCCTACTAAAGCTAACTCTACAAGCAATCTGTTCTTTAAGCCTTCTTACTAGTCTTGGATTTTTCTCTGGTTTATCGCTCTCCTCTCTATTGAACATGATTTAATGATAGGTTTAGTTTGAGCTAATGGCTAATATTTCTTTTTACGTTTTATAAGAACTTTGGAATGTCTGTTGTCTGTGTTGTGTGGTTTTGGTATTATCCTTAGCTGTGTTAAACTCCTGCTCATGGGTCGATTCTTTTGAGTTTCTTGCTCCTCAGACACAGCTCCTGCCCACCAGAGCAGGTGCAGGACACACGGGCTCAGGCCTCTGTCTAGACAGTGCCCCTATGGCTGACTTGCAAGGACCTGGGCCAGACCTGTTGCTTGGCGACCCAGGTGAGCAGGTCTGGGCCCCAGCACTGTGACTTGTGTCACTTCCTTGTAGGTGAGACTCCCACCTAACACCAATGATGAAGTAGATGAGGACCCTACAGGAAACAAAGCACTGTGGGACCGTGGCTTGCTCAATGGGGCCTCCCAGAAGGTAAGATTGCAGAATGGGCCCCAGGGAGGGCGCTGCTTAGCACTTCTCCTGTTGCCGTCACTGGAGAAATTGCCTTTGGTGAATTATTCACAGTGCACACGACTGTGCTGAGTGCTGTCCTTCCACAGTCCTTTCTTACCAATCTGCAGAAATCTCCTTGGAGAGTAGCAAGTTCCTTCGAGAGAGTCCATTCCTAGTCCTCTGCTCTGAGGTGTGTCCAGGGCTTTACTTTCTCCTATAGGTATATGCTGCTTTAACAGAGGATCTCTGGACTTTCTATTTTAGAAGACAAGCCTAGTGATTGCTGTTTTCTATAATTTTCTTTGTGTTTTCCTTTTTTTTTTTATGGCAAGCTTGATAAATTTAACAAAATGGTTCTTATCGTTTAAGAGATGATGAACAGTAACTTTAGCATGTTTTATGAGGCATTAAGCCTTAAGTAAATGTGAGAATTTTAAAGTATTTTTAGGTTTTAATAATTTTTGGATTTATTGTTTGTTTTTGAGACAAGGTGTCACTTGGTTGCCTGGGCTGTAGTATGGTGGTACGATCACAGATCACTGCAGCTTCCACCTCCTGGGCTCAAGTGATCCTTCCCCCTCAGCCTCCTGAGTAGCTGGGACTAGAGTACATGCCACCAAATCTGACAAATTTTGTGGGTATGGGTTTATGAGGCCTCACTGTGTTGCCCAGGCTGGTCTTGAAATCCTGGGCTCAAGCAGTCCTCCCACAATTGGCCTCTATAATAGTTTTTGGATGTTAATAGATGGTGAAATGTGCCTTAGGGAGCACTGCATGCTCTCGGGAGTCCAGGGAGGCTCCTGAGGGCGCACACAGTCACTAGTCTGTTTCTGACTCACAGGCAGAGGTGATCATGAACTACCATGTCGGAGAGACGGTGCTGTCCTTACAGAAGACTACGCTGATCCCCGGAGGCTCAGAATCACTTGTCTATACCACCTTGTCTGGAGGAATTGGCATCCTTGTGCCATTCACGTCCCATGAGGTGAGAGCACCCACATTACTCTGGCCTTGACTTTTAAGGTTGTTTCTTGGTGTTGACTCTACCTAACAGGTCAAATTCATTTGTCCCCACATATAATTAATAATGCTCTGGGAATTATAGACTGACGGAAGTACTTGGGGAGATAGGAATCTTGATTCCCCCCCACCCAGGGAAGGCCCATTTGTTGTTGTTGTTTTTGTTTTTTTTTTGGGGGGGGGGATGGAGTCTCCTGTCACCCAGGCTGGAGTGTAGTGGCACAATCTCGGCTCATTGCAAACTCCGCCTCCCAGGTTCACGCCACTCTCCTGCCTCAGCCTCCCAAGTAACTGGGACTACAGGCGCCCGCCACCACACCTGGCTAATTTTTTGTATTTTTAGTAGAGACAGGGTTTCACCATGTTAGCTAGGATGGTCTCGATCTCCTGACCTTGTGATCCGCCTGCCTTGGCCTTCCAGAGTGCTGGGATTACAGGCGTGAGCCACCGCGCCCGGGCAGGCCATTTGTTTTTATACTGTACTAGGGTTTGCTTCAGTCTGATGCGAGTTTACAAGGTTAGCCTGAGCCCAAAGCTCTAGAACCGGACTCCACAGACTAGGATTGCCAGGATTGATGGGATGATCCCTGTTGGGGCACACATCACCATATGGAGTCCAGTCTAGGTTTGCCAGAGTTCGGCATGTTTTATTCCAGCAAAGGAAGCTGGGATCAGGAATCTGACCTCACAAACCATTCTTTATGTGTGGCATTCTCTTTTGCACTGCAGACAACACGAGGTCTCCTTTTGGATTTTAACTATCGTATTGTAGCAGAAAAACCTGTGATTATCAGAAAGTGATTAGATATTTCCCTTGTGTTTGTATGGTAAAAATGAATGGCTTGTCTGTTCGTTGTGCTTGTGGAAACTCTAGACTAGTTGAAATCACTTCTGAGTGACAGATTTTTTGTTTCTTCTGCCAGGACCATGACTTCTTCCAGCATGTGGAAATGCACCTGCGGTCTGAACATCCCCCTCTCTGTGGGCGGGACCACCTCAGCTTTCGTTCCTACTACTTCCCTGTGAAGGTAGGTTGGGGGAATCTGAACTGGAAAGGGAGATCCTGAGTAAAGGAGCAGCACAGGCAGCAGACTGATGGGAATAGTACCAGGGAGGGTGCTCCCCTCGGGGCAGACTACAGCCAGAGCAAAGGCTTCACTGCTTCTGCCAATCTGAACTCTGAGTACCAAGAGTCAACTTAGATAGTGTTCCTGGATCTACAAGCGGGGTTCAAGTATCGAGTGGAGAATAAAAAGCTTTCCCTGTCTGGGCGTGGTGGCACACGTTTGTGGTCCTAGCCAATTGGGAGGCTAAGCCGCAGAGTTTTGAGAGTGCGGTGAGCCATGATTATTCCACTGCACTGCAATCTGGATGATAGGGTTGAGACCCTGTCTCAAAAACTAAAAAATAAAAACAGCTTTCCCTACAACTGCTGCTTTAGCATGTGCCATTTTCTTTGGGCATCTCACCATTTTTTTCCTTCTGCTTTCTCCATATCTTAGAATGTGATTGATGGAGACCTCTGTGAGCAGTTCAATTCCATGGAACCCAACAAACAAAAGAACGTCTCTGAAGAACTGGACCGAACCCCACCCGAGGTGTCCAAGAAACTCGAGGATATCCGGACCCGCTATGCCTTCTGAGCCCTCCTTTCCCTATGGGGCTTGCCAGAGACTGTGTATTTTGTTTCCCCCACCACCATGCCATGTGGCAGGAGGGTGACTGGATAATTAAGACTGCATTATGAAAGCCAACAGCTCTCTCCCCTCACCTCTTCTCCTGGAATGACTGGCTTCCCCTCAGATTGGCGCTGAGATTGGCTATACTTCTCCCCACCTGGTACATGATACATGACCCCAGGTTCCAGTGTGGAACCCAATTCCCCCATTCCCCAAAGCCATCCCTACATTGATATGTCTGACTCTCCTGTCTACTTTTGCACACACCCTTAATTTTTAACTGGTTTTCCTGTAAATACAGTTTTGTACAATGTTATTTCTGTGGGAGGAAGGAAGGAAGGCTGTGGTGGGACTGGATAGGATACAGTATCACTCCTGAGTTCTGCTGCTCTAGAATCTAACCCAGAAAGAAACAGAAACCTAGTTTTTAAGGTGACTGGCGTCCGTGTGTCTTGTTCTGGAGATGAGGATGTAGGTGGGAGGTTTGAGCCCAAGTTAGAGCAGGACTCTTAAGTTAGAGTAGACTCCTTCCTTCCAGATGCCTACTTGGACTTGGGACACTCTGTGGCTCCTTACCCCCAGGTCTGTGGTAGTTTCTTTGTTTTTTCCTGGTTCTTTTTGCTGTGCTGATGAAACATGGGCTCAATAACCATGTGGATACTCACCCCTTTTCCCACTGGGTTGAGGAAGGGTGGCTGATTCTTCCTCCTCTTCTACTCGGAGGATATTAGTATGGGGATTTTAGCATGAATTCCAGCTGGGGAGTCTTAACAGATGTCCCTTTTGCTGATACAGCACCTAAAGAG
This sequence comes from Macaca nemestrina, assembly GCF_043159975.1. NCBI lineage: Eukaryota > Metazoa > Chordata > Mammalia > Primates > Cercopithecidae > Macaca > Macaca nemestrina. The sequence goes on along the minus strand of NC_092142.1, from coordinate 72,790,906 downwards.
ATCTTTGGCTCCATAGGACCATAGGAAGGGTCAGTACAGAAGAACCTGGATACTGCCCTGCCCCTGAGAACTGTGTATATGTGGGGCCTGTCTGCAGCACCCATCTCAGGTGGGTTCCACAGGGCCTTTAGGGTATAATGAGAGCCTGTCCCCTGGAAGAGGCCCAGTTCCAGAAATGTTCCAGCCGACCCCTGAGAGTTCCCCGTTTAGTTGTGTGGGAAGCCCTTGTCTTCCAGGCTGTCCTTGTGCCTTGAACCTGGAGAAACGAGCTCACTGTTCTCAATACTTCACGAAGTATAACATTCTTTCATCTGCATGTGGTCAGCTACCTAAATTGAGCAACTGATCTGGTGAGCAGTGGGTTAGAATCAGGAATGGTGGTGAGGAGATACAATCTGAACCTCCCGGAGCCCAGTGCAGAGGGTTCCTCACGCTGTCTCATGGAACTAAGTATCTTGAATTATGATTTGGTTTTAGATCAGTCAAGAGAGACCCAGGTTTTGCCAGGAATCGAATCCCTAAATAACATGTTTTTTTCTCACTTAGCTCATGAATTTGCATAGTAGACAGTAGTTCTGAATTAGATTTTGAAAACCTATATTTCAGGGCTCATTTTTTCCTGTGGCCCTAAATCCATTCTATCAAATTGTATGATACTGACATGCAGTCATCTGAGGAACTCGGTGTAGACATTTGAGCAGCTCCTTGTGTGTTTTTTAACTCAAGTTTGATTGAAATACATGCACTCCATACAGAAGTTAGGGGGTTCTGAAAGAAAGGAAAATCTGTGGAATCAGGAGTTGTCACCACCGAGCTTCCTCTGTAAGTCTGCCCATCAGCTTCCTTGTTCTCTGTAAGAGAAAGGGTTAGGACAAGGAATTGGGCTTGAATATGTGGAAAGGAATTTTCATAGCTGTTGCTACAGAACCTACAAAAGTTTATAATTTATTGATTGGATGTGGCTCAATGACAAGTCCCGTCTGTGTAATTGTTAAGGGGACCTGATTGACTCCTGTGGTTTGACTGAGAAACCAGGTAAATAGAGACCTCTCTCCAGCCTTGCAAAACCCACCAGAGGCTGCTGCAGAACTCAGACAGAGGGGTCTGCCCTTGGGTTTGCTTGCATCCTGTTCCATTGCTAAGCCCTTGTGACTTGGATCCTGGGACTGAAAAGTTTTTAGCTGCCTCAGCTTTCCCCTGACCTTACGGGCAGAGGTTCTGCAGATGTTTCCTTTGGAAGATCTCTTGCCAAGAATAGCATTCCTTTGGAGGAGGGGGTTCTAGTTGGAATGCTGCTTTTCTTGGTTGGTGTAAATGTATTGCTAGTGAGACGGCTGCCAGCACTGGAAAAGGTTCGTCTCGCAGGGAGAGCGCTGGTCCCCAGAATGTGTGCTGTTCCCACGCTGCTGCCTTTCTTGAACTTGTTAGAGGAAAGCCAGAAATGTTAAGGCATTCAGATGGGATCAACCTGGCTTTCAAAATTTTTTAAATTCCTAAGTTCTGTTTTATTTTTTAATTTTTTAAAAAAAATTTTATTAGAGGCAGTCTCACTCCTTTGCCTATCCTGGAGTTCAGTGGAGTCGTCATAGCTCACTGAGGCTTGAACTCCTGGGCTCAAGCGATCCACCTCAGCCTCCAGAGTAGGGGAGACTACAGATGTGTGCCACCATACTCAGTTAATTTTTAAACTTTTGTAGAGACAGGGTCTCCCTGTGTTGCCCAGGCTGGTCTCAAACTCTTGACCTCAAACAATCCTCCTGCCTTGGCCTCCCAAAGTACTGGGATTATAGGTGTGAGCCATTGCGCCTGGTCCTAAATTCTTGTTTTTTATCAGGGATAGAATCTCTCTTGCCCAGGCTGGAGGGCTGTGGTGCGATATCAGCCCACTGCAACCTCCGCCTCCTGAGATCAAGCAATCCTCCTACCTCAGCTTCCCAAGTAGCTGGAACTACAGGCATGTGCCATGTCCAGCTAATTTTTGCATTTTTAGTAGAAGAGGTTTTACCGTGTTGAACAGGTTGGTCTTGAACTCCTGGCCTCAAGTGGTCCACCTGGCTCAGCCTCCCAAAGTGCTGTGACTACAGGTGTGAGCCACCACACCCAGCCTCTAAATTCTGTTTTCTTTTTTTTTTTTTTTTTTTTGAGACGGAGTCTTGTTCTGTCGCCCAGGCTGGAGTGCAGTGGCCGGATCTCAGCTCACTGCAAGCTCCACCTCCCGGGTTCACGCCATTCTCCTGCCTCAGCCTCCCCAGTAGCTGGGACTACAGGCGCCCGTCACCTTGCCCAGCTATTTTTTGTATTTTTTAGTAGAGATGGGGTTTCAGCGGGTTAGCCAGGATGGTCTCGATCTCCTGACCTTGTGATCCGCCCGTCTCAGCCTCCCAAAGTGCTGGGATTACAGGCTTGAGCCACCGTGCCCGGCCTCTGTTTTCTATTCAAAGTAGAAGTGACATGTGTTTGTTGAGTCATCCACTTGCTCATTTGCATATGGAATATTACATGTGAATTTTTTGTTACACCCTTAAAATTAATTTTCAAGGGCTATATGTAGAGCTCAGAAGAAACATCTCTGCTGCTGAAATCAAACTTGGTCCAGAAAACGTAGCAATGGAGGAGAGGAACAGATGGCTTTCGGGGACAAGGCAGAGACTCTGAAACACCTGCTTGGCCATGGTTGGTTGACATTTGAGTGACAGCCCAACACGCCCTGTGAAGTTCAGGTGAACTGAAATGGGCAGGTGTGGGCTACTAAACCAGCACAACCAAGAGCTGTTACTCCTTTTTTCTTTTTTGAGATGAAGTCTTAACTGTGTCGCCCAGGCTAGAGTACAGCAGCACAATCTTGGCTCACTGCAACCTCTGCCTTCCAGGTTCAAGAGATTCTCCTGCCTCAGCCTCCTGAGTAGCTGGGATTATAGGCATGCACTACCACACCTGGCTAATTTGTATTTTTAGTAGAGATGGGGTTTCACCTTGTTGGCCAGGCTGGTTCAAACTCCTGACCTCAGGTGATCCGTCCACCTTGGGCTCCCAAAGTGCTGGGTTTACAGGAGTGAGCCACTGCACTTAGCCAGGAGCTGTTTAAGCCATCAGGAGACATGCTGACCCACTAGAAGAGGCTGCTACGTTCATTTCTTCCAGAAATGTTTACTGGGCACCTACTATGAACCACCTCCTCCCAGCTCTTTTCTGCACCCAGAGATTGGAGGAGAGTTTATAACCTGGCAGTCTGTTGCTGTGAGGTTGGTGGTGAGGTGAGTCTGCCAGAGGACGTGCCACCAGTTTCAGAAGAGCCTACAGCCTGGGTCTGATTTCCTCAGCCACAGCCTTGGGACTTCAGGAAAAATCAGAAGGTCCCAAGTCTGAAAAATGAAGAGGTGGGGAGTGGGCCGCAGGGGTTTTAGGTCGGGAAATGGTAGGAAACCTGTAGTTGTGGCTCATAATCCCAGCAGGATGTTAGAACCCTCTTCATTTGTCAGAATAGATTCCTGGTGTCTGCTCCCAGTTATACGGTGGCTCGTGCCTGGTAATCCCAGCACTTTGGGCGGCCAGAGACAGGCAGATCACTTGAGCCCAGAAGTTTAAGACCAGCCCAGGAAACAGACCCCATCTCTACAAAAAATTTAAAAACCCGAGCATGAAGCCCTGTTTCAAAACAAAGAGTCTGCTGGTGATGTCTGGGCATGTGTCTGCTTCATAGTCCAGTGTTATGATCAGTAGCTGTGATGGACAATGAGTGAACATTGCTGCTTGTTCAAAATGAAGGAAAAAAAAAGTTATCAAAACCAGGTTTGGGCCGGGCACGGTGACTCAAGCCTGTAATCCCAGCACTTTGGGAGGCCGAGACGGGTGGATCACGAGGTCAGGAGATTGAGACCATCCTGGCCAACACGGTGAAACCCCGTCTCTACTGAGAAATACAAAAAAAAAAAACTAGCTGGGTGAGGTGGCGGCGCCTGTAGTCCCAGCTACTCGGGAGGCTGAGGCAGGAGAATGGCGTGAACCTGGGAGGCGGAGCTTGCAGTGAGCCGAGATCCGGTCACTGCACTCCAGCCTGGGCGACAGCGCGAGACTCCGTCTCAAAAAAAAAAAACAAAAAAACAAAAAGCCAGGTCTGGAAGTTTCAGATTTGGAGGAGCTGGGCCAGCCCATCTGGAATGGCTGAGGGGCCCTGCTAGCCCCACCTTACCCCACCCCACCCCCAAATCCAGCATCTCTGGCAGTGCCCAGAGGCAAGCCCCCCTCAGTTTCCCACGTCCCATTCTGCCTTCCAGATCCTGGTCCTCAAGTTTTAAATTCCCAGGTCCACTCAACAGAACTCTCTCCCTTGTCTGACTGCAGTGTCAGAATGAAAGGAGAGGTGCTTTTGTTGGGTTGTTTGGTAGCGTTTAGGCTTAGAAGTCACTAATTTGGAGCTGTGAGTATATAAGCTAATGACACGTGTATAAGCTAATGACACGTGATGGTCAAGGGACGTACTACCATTTCCTGTGGATTATTAGGGCCTCCAGCTGTTGCGAGGACACGCTGGGGTGTCTTCGGCTTCAGGGAGTCGATGCTGTAACTGGAGAAAGGCAATGCTGCCTCATAAAGCAATTAGAAACGAGATTCCACTTGCCAAATGCCAAGAGGCAGCGAAGTTCATGAAGAGAGCACTGTGTACAGAGTCAGATGACCTGGGCTTACTAGCCTCTAAGCATAGTCTTGGTTTCCTGCCTGTAAATTGGTAGAATAAGACTGATCTACTGGGCCCCAGCATGGTGGCTCATACCTGTGATCCCAGCACTTTGAGAGGCCAAGGCAGGAGGACCCCTTAAGCCCAGGAGTTTGAGACCAGCCTGGGCAACATGACAAAACCCCGTCTCTCCAAAAATACAAATTTTTTTTTTTTGTATTTACAAAATACAAAAATTAGCCAGGCATGGTGGTACACACTTATAGTCCCAGCAAGTAGGGGGGCTGAGACAGGAGGATCTCTTAAGCCTATGAGTTTGAGGCTGCAGTGAGCTGTGATTGCGGCACTACACTCCAGCCTGGACGACAGAACAAAACCTGTCTCAAAAACACCAAAAAACAAAAACTGGTCTCCTGGGGTCATGGTAGCACAAACGCACATGACTGAGTGCGCAGGAGTTCTGAGGCTTGTCCACTGACCTAGGGCTCTGGCCCTGGGAGATCTGGGGGACCTGCTGTGATGATTTGAAAGAAAGGGGCATCATTCCAAGCCAAGAGACCCCAGAAAGGGCACCAGGGGGTGTTCAGGCTTCTGTGAGGCCCCAGTGAGATCTGTGGCTGTGCCCCCATCACCTCCACCCTGTCTGCCCTCCCACGAGCTGCCCAACGAATGAATCAACGCCTTGGCAGAGTTTCCCAGCAGGGCCTTGCAGAGAGTGTGTGTGGCCTGTGTGGCCACTGCCTTGGGGGTGGGTGGGGAGTTAGGGAACATTCCAGCGTGGGCATTATTGTCCTGTTGCAAGTTCAGGGCCAAACCAGGAATCCAGTTTTGTCGATCCAATTGAGAAAACATTTCATGAACAACTACTTGTGGCATGCATTGGCACTCAGAGTAAAACGCACTATTATCACTAGGTTGGCATTTCTTCTTTTATTCTTTTTCTTCTTTTTTTTATTTTTTATTTTTGAGACCGAGTCTCACTCTGTCGCTTAGGGTGGAGTATAGTGATCTCAGTTCACTGCAACCTCTGCCTGCCGGGTTCAAGAGATTCTCCTGCCTCAGCCTCCTGAGTAGCTGGGATTGTGCCTGCCACCACGCTCGGATAATTTTTGTATTTTTAGTAGAGACGGGGTTTCACCATGTTGGCCAGGCTGGTCTGGAACTCCTGACCCCAGGTGATCCGCCCACCTCGATCTTCGAAAGTGCTGGGATTACAGGCATGAGCCACTGCATCCAGCCAGGTCAGCACTCCAGACTAGCTCAGCTGTGAAAGACTAGATGTTAATAAGAGGTTCCTGAATCAAGGATTTTGTGCTCACATTCAGTGAAACACTACAGACTCCCCTCTTGGATAGTTGGAGGCTTTGAACACAGCCCTTCTTCTATTCTCCCTCCCCCACTGGCTCACCCCTAATGAATCCAAATGCAGTCTAGTAAAATCAGGAAGCCTGCTATGAAAACTCGGCAGAGATCCTGAAGATACCCCTGCAGGTGCCCGCTCTGACCCAGGTGAAGGGAGAATGGCTGTACCTTTGGTGATGGTGCTGAGGGAAAGGACCTCAACTCCCATAAGTGCTGGGTCTGAGGCCACATGTTACACCAGGACAGGTCCTGTGTCCCTCAGGAAAGCCTGGCTTTGGGGTCAGATCTCAGTAACCAGCCGGGAAATCTTAGGTAAGATTCTTTGTCTCTCTCCTTTTTTTTAAAGAAAAGCGACAGGGCCTTGCTCTGTCATCCAGGCTGGAGTGCAGTGACTCAATCATAGTTTAGTGCAGCCTCGACCTCCAGGGCTCAAGTGATCCTCCTGCCTAAGCCTTCTGAGTAGTTATGACTACAGGCATGAGCCACCATGATGCCTGGCTAATTTTTTATTTATTTTTTATTTCTGCAGAGATGGGGGTCTTTCTACGTTGCTCAGACAGGTTTCTAACTCCTGGGCACAAGCCACAGAAAAGGGGTGAAGAATCTTACCCAAGGCCAGGCACAGTGGCTCAAGCCTGAAATCTCAGCACTTTGGGAGGCTAAGGCAGGAGGATTCCTTGAGGCCAGCAGTTTGAGACGAGCCTGGGCAACATAGGAGACATCTGTATCTACAGAAAATTAAAAAAATAAAAATTAGCTGGGTGTAGTGGTCCCAGCTACTTGGGAGGCTGAGGTGGGAGGATCAATTGAGCTCAGGAAATCAAGACCTCAGTGGGTTGTGATCATGCCACTGCACTCTAGCCTGGGCAATAGAGTGAGACCTTGTCTAAAGAAAAGGCCAGGCGTGACGGGTCACGTGTATAATTCCAGCACTTGGGAGGTTGACACAGGCAGATCACCTGAGGTAAGGAGTTCAAGACCAGCCTGGCCAACATGGTGAAACCCCATCTCTACTAAAAATACAAAATTAGCTGAGCATGGTGGAGCGTGCCTGTAGTCCCTGCTGTGAAACTCCGCCACAAAAAAAAAAAAAAAAAAAAAAAGATTATTCACCTTTTGGAGCTCATGTCTTTATCTGTAGACTGGGTAACTCATTGGTGCTCAACAGGGATGATGTATCAGAGAAAGACCTTTTTTTCCACCTAATGGACCCCCAGTCCCATAGACACACACACACACACACACACACACACACACACACACACACACACACACACCAGTCACCACCTCATCACTCAGTTTTTTGTTTTGTTTTGTTTTGTTTTTTAGAGGCAGGATCTCGCTATATTGCCCAGGCTGGAGCACACTGGTTATTCACAGGTGCAATTGCAGCTCACTGCAGCCTCAAACTCTTGACCTCAAGAGAGTCTCCTGCCTCAGCCTCCTGAGTAGCTGGGACTACAGGCTTGTGTCACTACACCCAACTCCCCATCACCTGGCTTTTAGTTTTATGAGAAGAGGCTTTTGTCCGGGTCCGAGTGTTCTGGAGAGGAGCTGGGGTAGTCCCTTAAAACAGTCCAAGCTGCCTGGGAGCCAGGGCCTGGGTTCTGGGGACTTCTCGTAGTCAACTGGCCGGCACCCTCAGTCAGAGCAGTCCCCTGGCTGGTCCTCTGGGTTGAAGGCTCCCTCCTACTCCACACTCCAAGGCAGGCGGGGGCCACGTGGCCCTGCCCCGCCCCTGCTGGCTTCGGTTCCTGAGCAGAGCTGCAGAGGCCTGCTTTCCCCGCCCTTCTCATCAGACGGGAAGCCTGGACTGTAGGCTGGGGGCAGCCTCAGCCTCTCCCACCTGGCAGCCACTGCCCGTGGCCCTTAGGCACCTGCTTGGGGCCCTGGAACCCCTTAAGGCCACCAGCAAACCCTAGGAGACCGAGGCTTGGCACGTGAACAGGTAAGAAGGCATCAGGCTTTCTCTCCCACGCCTGGCTTTCCTCTGCCTCTGACGGCCTGGCTTCCCCACCCCGATTCTGCTGCTGCTTCACCGATCCCAGAAAGAGGGACTTGAGCTAGACTTGACAAAGACAGTCCCAGCCAAGACTCTCTGAAGTATGCCTCAGAGAAGTATGCCTCAGCAGAACTGTCTGCCCTGGGTTTCAATTTTTCACCTTTGCCTTCATCAGCCTTGCTGGAAAAAACAGATCCACATAACCATAAAGCAAGTCATTTCTCTGTGTGTGCCCTTCGGAGTTTAGTCAGTTGACAAACCTACATTCTCATATGGTTGGCATGGGTCATGGGGCACTGCTCCACTGTATATTGCCGTAGGTCTTTGGACCTTAATGTACTGTGTGTGTGAACTATCACTTGCATGTATTACTTTATCAAAAATCAGTTGATTTGGCCGGGCACAGTGGCTCACGCCTGTAATCCCAGCACTTTGGGAGGCTGAGATGAGTGGATCACTTGAGGTCAGGAGTTTGAGACCAGCCTGGCCAACATGGTGAAACCCCATCCCACTAAAAATATAAAAATTAGCTGGGTGTGGTGGCGCATGACTGTAATCCCAGCTACTCGGGAGGCTGAGGCAGGAGACAGACTTGAACCCGGGAGGTGGAGGTTGCAGTGAGCCAAGATCACACCACTGCACTCCAGCCTGGGCGACAGAGTGAGACTATGTCTCAAAAAAAAAAAAAAAAACTTGATTTCAAGTTCTTTAAAGGAAAGAGGCAAAAAAGTCAACAGTGCAGGTAAACCTTTCTCATGCAGATGGGATTTCTGAAATTAAAATGAAGTGTTCTGCTTTTACACTTTTCTTTTCTTTTGTTTTTTGAGATGTTGTCTTGCTGTGTCACCCAGGCTGGAGTGCAGCCACGTGATCTTTGTTCACTGCAACCTCTGCCTCCTGGGTTCAAGTGATTCTCCTGCCTCAGCCTCCCGAGTAGCTGGGATTACAGGCACCCGCCACCACGCCCAGCTAATTTTTATAGTTTTAGTAGAGACGGACTTTCATCATGTTGGCCAGGCTGGTCTTGAACTCCTGACCTCAAGTGATCCACCCACCTCGGCCTCCCAAAGTGCTGGGAATACAGGCGTGAGCCACCGTGCCTGGCCAACTTTGCACTTATTTTTAAATGCACATAAACCAACTAACTAGATGTTGTTTTAAGGTCCACATGGTATTCACCAAGTTAACAGACCCACCCCTGGGCGGGCAGCCTCTGTCCACTGATGGTGAAGTTGATTTGCTTCTAGGTGTTTTGCAATGAATAATGGACAACTCTGTGGAAATAACTTTTTTTTTATTTTGGTATTTGAAGTTGTTGGTTTTTCCCCCTTCTCCTTGGAGTTTATTCTGCATCCAGAATGAATACTCCGGGCCAAGGACAAGAACATTTTTGCAGCTCAGCTCATGTTATGTGTGGGGTCAGCTCACTCATGAGAATTACGGGACTAATTTACTGATTTCCAGGGCCATGGTGGGAGAGTGGGCTGGGCGGGGGACTTGAGATCTCTGGGATTTCTCAGGAAGGGGACAGAGACCGTCTAGCGTAGTGGTTAGGAGCTTGGCTTTTAGAAGGCTGACTAGCCTGGGTTCGTATGCAGTAGCTGCCTGACCATGAACTTCCACCACATAACTTCATTGTGCCTCGGTTAGTTCACATGTAAAATCGAGGTTATAAAACTTGTTAGGGGCCAGGCATGGTGGCTCATGTCTGTAAGCCTAGCACTTTGGGAGGCTGAGGTGGGTGGATTGCTTGAGCCTAGGATTTCGAGACCAGCCTGGAAAACATGGTGAAACCCTGTGTCTACAAAAACAAAAACAAACAAAAACAAAAACTTGTTAGGAATGTTGGAAGTCAGAGATGCTGTTTGTGAAGCATCTAGCATAAGACCTGGTGCTTAACAAGCACCCCTGGAGGCCCCCTCTTTCCCAAGCCTGGGGCTTTAACAAGCCAGGCAAAATTGAGAAGGTCAAGGACATCTTCTTGGCCTAGATCCTATTCTTACCCAGCTTCACGGCAACTAGAGTGAAAGGCTTCATTGCCTGTTCGAGGATATTTTGACTAGGCCTCTGTCTGTCCCAAAGCTGACACATGGAGCATCAAGCTCAGGCCTCCCTCGGGGGGACCCCCAAGCTTTCATCCACCTCTGTTGTCACATCTGGATGCCGCCATTCTTATCTCTCAGCCACCCTCCTCAACATGCAGGTTTAAGGGATCCCTGGACAGACTGGAGAGTTCCCGGAACGTCTGCAGGTGCACCTGCCCAGCCCCAGCCTGCTGTCACTGGGGTAGGTTACGCACATGGTTCAGCAGAAGGAGCACAGGCTCTGGAGCTGGTCGGACTGGATTCCGGCCCCGGCAGCACCACTTCCCACCTGTGGGCAGTCACTGGACCTCTCTGACCCCCCGTTTCCTCATTTGCGAATGGATGTGTTAATATCTTTGGCCTAGAATTACATGAGATCACACAGATAAAGCAGTAGCCCCAAGGAGCCCTTACCGTGAAACTCAAGGCTGCACTCCAGAGCCTTCGGGAAGGTACTGGAATTAGCCATAAAGGACAGGCAGAAAATCCATGTGTTCATTTTCTCAGACAACAAACATTGATTGGGTTGGCCGGCCCTGGTGCTGGGAACCAGGGAGAGACGTGCACAAGATGCCTGTCTGCTATTGACGTAGGCTGCAGGGAGAGGGGGAGTGGGAGATGAGTTGAGGGGAGGCGGTGGGGATAAGATTTTGAAGAGTTTGAAGATCAAGTGAGAATTTGGATTTGATCTCAATGATAAGGAGTTTTTTTTTTTGTTTGTTTTTTTGTTTTGTTTTGAGACGGAGTCTTGCTCTGTCGCCCAGGCTGGAGTGCAGTGGCGCCATCTCGGGTCACTGCAAGCTCCGCCTCCCGGGTTCACGCCATTCTCCTGCCTCAGCCTCCTGAGTATCTGGGACTACAGGCGCCCGCCACCACGCCTGGCTAATTTTTTGTATTTTTAGTAGAGACGGGGTTTCACTGTGGTCTCGATCTCCTGACCTTGTGATCCACCCGCCTCAACCTCCCAAAGTGCTGGGATTACAGGCGTGAGCCACCGCGCCCAGCTGTTTTTTTTTTTTTTTGACAGAGTCTTGCTCTGTTGCCCAGGCTGAAGTACAGTGTCCCGATCTCAGCTCACTGCAATCTCTGCCTCCTGGGTTCAAGTGATTCTCCTGCCTCAGCCTCCTGAGTAGCTGGGACTACAGGCACGCGCCACCACGCCTGGCTAATTTTTGTATTTTTAGTAGAGATGGGGGTTTCCATGTTACCCAGGCTGGTCTTGAACTCCTGACCTCAACTGATTCACCTGCCTCAGCCTCCCAAAGTGCTGGGATTACAGGCATGATCCACCGCGCCTCGCAATGATGAGGGGATTTAAGCAGGTTTTGAGATGCCTGTTCTGGCAGCTTCGAGGGACGAAGCTAGTGTTGGCAGCTGATGTCGTTGGTGGCCTGGTGTGCCTCCAGCCTTCCCCTGCATCTCAGGGGCCCTAATTGTACTCAAAATAAATAACTGCAGGCCAGGCGCGGTGGCTCAAGCCTGTAATCCCAGCACTTTGGGAGGCCGAGACGGGCGGATCACGAGGTCAGGAGATCGAGACCATCCTGGCTAACACGGTGAAACCCCGTCTCTACTAAAAAAATACAAAAAAAAAACTAGCCGGGCGAGGTGGCGGGCGCCTGTAGTCCCAGCTACTCGGGAGGCTGAGGCAGGAGAATGGCGTGAACCCGGGAGGCGGAGCTTGCAGTGAGCTGAGAGATTCGGCCACTGCACTCCAGCCCAGGCGACAGAGCAAGACTCCGTCTCAAAAAAAAAAAAAAATAAAATAAAAATAAATAAATAAATAAATAAATAACTGCAAAGAGAGGGGTTCTCAGGACAGGCCTGGGTCAGGCAAGCCTGGCCTGGGAGTTGGGGCCCTGGTGCTGGGTTCTGGTCCCAGCCCCACCACCAGAGCATGTAGATCTTTCCTTCTTGCCTCAGAGGAGGACTCTGTTTCCCAGGCTGCAGTGCAGTGGCGTGATCTCAGCTCACTGCGGTGCAGTGGTGTGATCTCAGATCTCTGCCTCCTGGGTTCAACGGTTCTCATGCCTCAGCCTCCTGAGTAGCTGGGATTACAGGTGCGTGCCACCATGCCTGGCTAATTTTTGTATCTTTAGTAGAGTTGGGGTTTCACCATGTTGGCCAGGCTGATCTCGAACTCCTGACCTCAAGTGATCCACCCACCTCAACCTCCCAAAGTGCTGGGATTACCGGCGCCTGGTCCAGGGCAATTAGGCTTCTTTTTTTTTTTTAATTCTTCAGCTAAAAGAGGAAGAGGTGATTTATTATATGGTTGTTACGCTCGGCCACAAATAAACACAGAAATAGTCCAGAATGTCACAAGTCCAGGGCAGAGGACCAACATGGGCAGTTTTTGTTTATGAGCAAGGTGGGTCTCAGAGGTGATCGGCGATCAGAGGGCGATGAAGTTCTAGATCCATTGAGACAAGCTCCAGACAGTAGCATGCAGTCCCACAGCTTGTACCAGCATCCCCAGCGCCTGGCGTTCCATGTTGCTGCTCCTGTGGCCTCCACGGTGCAACAAGCTAGCAGCTTACTTGTACCTCTGCCTCATCTTTCTTCTTTTGTGCCTCAGCCTGCGCATTCACTTCTTCCTCCACTTGGCTCTCATGGCGCAGAGGTTTCCAAGAAAATGGCGCTAAGGCCGACAGCGCAATTAGGCTTCTTATAGCTCTTTCCTTCTAGGGGTTCTGTACAATGTTTCTGGAGGCCACGGCTCCCCTTCCCCTGCCCCCAAGGCAATACTGTCCTGTGGCCTTCCCTGACCCGGCCGTAGGAGGGAGACACATCTTGTCCCAGGTGGGCAGTGTGGCGCTTTGACCTTGAGAGAGACTCCATGGAAGTCTGAGAACTGTGGTTTCCAGATGTGGGACAATCCTGGGGCGGTTCTGGGCTCCAGCTGTCATGCATGCTTGCGTATGAGGGCCACGTCTCATAAGTAAAGGGCAGTGTCCTCTGGGACCTGGGCTGCAACTGGCCTGGGAACCTGCTTCCTGAGCTTCCCAGGGGCTGCCTGGAGAGCTCCGTCCGTGCATCCCAGCACGCCTGGAAAACAGCCAGGCTTTCCCCTTGGGGTCCTCTCCACGTCGGGGGATGTGGATGGGTTGAGACTTGCCTATAGCTAGAAAGGTTCAGGCCAAAATGACGAATTGGAAAGGCCAAAGAGATGTGGACTTCCCAGCAGCCCCTGGGAAAAGTCAGCGCTCTGCTGCAGTGCTCATGCCTCTCCAGCATGAGAAAGTCCACGCTCTGGCCAGGACTCCACCACCAAGTCCCAGCTGCCCTTTGGCTTTGTCACCCAGGCATCTTCTCAATTATTCCTTTCTCCCTTTCCCAAGAACCAGCACTTTGCTGTTTCCTTGTCTTCCTGCTTTCTCTCTCTCTCTCTTTTTTTTTTTTTTTTTTTTGAGACAGAGCCTTGCTCTGTCACTGAAGCTAGAGTGCAATGGCACGATCTTGGCTCATTGCAACCTCTGCCTCCTTGGTTCAAGCAATTCTCTTGCCTCAGTCTCTGGAGTAGCTGAGATTACAGACTCCTGCCACCACACCCGGCTAATTTTTGTATTTTTAGTAGAGACAGGGTTTCACCATGTTGGCCAGGTTGGTCTCGAACTCCTGACCTCAGGCAATCTGCCCGCTTTGGCATCTCAAAGTGCTGTGTATACAGGTGTGAGCCACCGTGCCTGATCATCTTAATTATTTTTAAGGGTACAGTTCACTAGCATTAAGAAAATCCATGTTGTTGTACCACAGATGGTACATCAAACAGAAACTGTCTATTAAATGACTCCCCAAACTCCCCCATTTCCCTCCCCCCACCTCTGGGTACCACCTTTCAGATATCTGTCTTCGTGAGTTTCACTGCTGTAAGTGCCTCTTGTAAGTGGAATCATAATCATACAATATTTGTCTTTTTGTGACTGGCTCATTGCCCTTAGCATAATGTCCTCAAGGAGTCCTGCTCTGTCATCCAGGCTGGAGTGCAGTGGTACAAACACAGCTCACTGCAGGCTCAAACTATTCTCCCACCTCAGCTTCCCAGGTTGCTAAGACCACAGCCTCGTGCTACCATACCTGGTCAATTAAAAAAAATTTTTTTTGAGGCTGGGCGTGGTGGCTCACGCCTGTAATCCCAGCACTTTGGGAGGCCGAGGCAGATGGATCATGAGGTCAGGAGATTGAGACCATCTTGGCCAACATGATGAAACCTTGTCTCTACTAAAAATACAAAAATTAGCCAGGCCTGGTGGTGCGCACCTGTAGTCCCAGCTACTCAGGAGGCTGAGGCAGGAGAATTGTTTGAACCCGGGAGGCGGAGGTTGCAGTGAACTGATATTGTGCCACTGTACTCCAGCCTGGGTGACAGAGGGAGACTGTTTTTTTTTAGAGACAAGGTCTCCCTATGTTTCACAGGCTGGTCTTGAACTCCTGGGCTCAAGCAGTCGTCCCACTTCAGCCTCTGAAAGTGCTGGGATTACAGGCGTGAGCCACTGCATCTGGCCTCCTTGTTTTTTGTTTTGTTTTGTTTTGTTTTGTTTTGTTTTGAGACGGAGTCTCGCTCTGTCGCCCAGTGTTAGCCAGGATAGTCTCAATCTCCCGACCTCGTGATCCACCAGGCTAGGCCTCCCAAAGTGCTGGGATTACAGGCGTGAGCCGCCACTCCCGGCCCCGGCCTCCTTGTTTTTAAGGCTGAATGTGTATGTATATATACCGTATTTTGTTTATCTATTTACCTGTCGACAGACACTTGGGTTGCTTCCATCTCTTGGCTATTGTGAATAACGCTTCTACAAACATGGGTGTACAAAAATCCCTTCAAGGCCAGGCCTGGTGGCTCACATCTGTAATCCAGCACTTTGGGAAGCAGAGACGGATCACTTGAGTCCAGGAGTTGGAGATCAGCCTGGGCAACATGGAAAGACTTTTCTAACTGGTGGTTTGTGTGCCTGTAGTCCCAGCTACCTCGGAGGCTTGAGTCCTGGAGGTTGAGGCTGCAGTGAGCTGTGTTTGTGCCACTGCACTCCAGCCTGGGTGACAGAGCAAGACCCAGCCTCAAACCAAACCAAACAAAAAAAAATGTGTCACCACTCAGAGGAGCCTTAATCCTAAGGCTCTGCCACCCCCTCCCATGGTGAAGGGTAGAGTGACGTGGGGTAGATGTGGGGTACGGAGGAATGGCAGGCACCGTCCTGGGCCTGCCCTCCAGCCTGGCATGTGTGTCTGCTGCTCACTGAATGCTCACAGCTCCTTGCAAGGTGCAACTGACTCTCCCCCGTTTTACAGATGAAGAAATCGAGGCATAGGGAAGTCTCCCAGCTTGCCCATGGTCACACAGGCGGGAGGTGGCAGTGATAAGATGTGACCCCAGATGGGCTGTGCCCTGGTCCACCTGTGGCGGCCACCTGGTTTGGTCACCTTGCTGGCGGGCCCCCTGCTCTCCTGCAAGATAATCCAAGATGTTGCCGGCTCATTTGGCGGCTGCCGAGCTAGCCCTGGGGCCTTGCTCCTGCCTGCGTGAGATGGAGGCCCCTCCCAGAATGCTAGCTAGTGTCAGGGTCAACTAGGTCAGGGGGACCCAGGGGCTGGGGTCAGTCTTGCAACTCTCAGGGATGGTCTTCTTCGGGGTCACTGCCTTCTCCCTGGCCAGGCCCTGGGTGGAGATCAATGCTGGAGGCCCTAGGGCGGCCACGGAGCAGTGACACAGCAAGGATTTGTGGGGATGGGGGCTGCTGAGAGCACCACACAGCCGCAGACCATGCTGAGTTTTTTTGTTTGTTTGTTTGATTGTTTGTTTTTTGAGATGGATTCTTGCTCTGTCACCCAGGCTGGAGTGCAGTGGCGCGATCTTGGCTCACTGCAAGCTCTGCCTCCTGTGTTCACACCATTCTCCTGTCTCAGCCTCCCGAGTAGCTGGGACTACAGACACCCACCACCACGCCCAGCTAATTTTTTGCATTTTTAGTAGAGACGGGGTTTCACTGTGTTAACCAGGATGGTCTCGATCTCCTGACCTCGTGATCTGCCCGCCTCGGCCTCCCAAAGTGCTGGGATTACAGGCATGAGCCACCGCACCCAGCCGACAGTGCTGAGTTTGAATCCCAGCTCTGCCACCTGCTGCCTATGGGACCTTGGCAGAGTCACCATGCCTCTCCAGTCCTACTTTCCTAAGCTTAAAAAGGGGAAAAATACGGAATCTCCCTGTAATACACTACCCCACACCCTTCAGGATGGCTGCTATCGAAAAAAAAAAAGCCAGAAAATGGCCGGGCGTGGTGGCTCATGCCTGTAATCTCAGCACTTTGGGAGGCCGAGGTGAGCGAATCACTTGAGGCCAGGAGTTCGAGACCAGCCTGGCCAACATGGCGAGATCCTGGCTCCACTAAAAATACAAAAATTAGTGGGGCGTGGTGGTGCACGCCTGTAGTCCCAGTTACTCAGAAGGCTGAGGAATAAGAATCACTTGAACCCAGGAGGCAGAGGTTTCAGTGAGCAGAGGTCATGCCACTGCATTCCAGCCTGGGTGACAGAGTGTGAGACCCTGTCTCAAAAACAAACAGAAAACAATATGTGTTGGTGGGATGTGGAGGAACTGGCACCTTGAGCACAGTTGGTGGGGATGTTAATTGGTACAGCTGCTGTGGAAACTAGTTTAGTGGTTCCTGAAAAAATTAACAAATGGAGGCCAGGTGTGGTGGCTCATGCCTGTAGTCCCAAAGCTGAGGTGGGTGGATCACCTGAAGGTCAGGAGTTCAAGACCCAAGACCAGCCTGGCCAGTGTGGCGAAACCCCATATCTACTAAAAATACAAATATTAGCCAGGCACATGCCTGTAATCTCAGTTACTCAGGAGGCTGAGGCAGGAGAATCACTTGAACCTGGGAGGTGGAGTTTGCAGTGAGCTGAGATTACACCATTTCACTCTAAGCCTAGGCAACAAGAATGAAACTTCATTTCAAAAAAAAAAAAAAAAAAAAATTAAAGATAGAATCACCATACAATCTAGCAATCCCACTTCTGGATATATACCGAAAAGAACTAAAAACAGAGTCTCAAACAGATATTTGCACACCCATGTTCATAGCAGCACCAATCACAGTAGCTAAAAAGGTAGAAGCAATTCAAGTGTTCATGAACAGATGAATGGAAAAAAAAGTGCCATAAATATACACAATGTGGTATGATTCAGCCTTATGAAGGAAGGGAATTCTGACACATGCTACAACATGAATGAACTTTGGGGAAATCATGTTCAGTGAAATTAGCCAAGCACAAAAGATAAATACTGTATGATTCTACTTATGTAAGGGGCTAGAGTAGCCAGATTCATAGAAACAGAAAGTAGAATGTTTCTATGGTGGTTGCCAGGGGCTGGGGGTGGGGAAGGAGGAATGGATATAAAGTTTTGGTGTTATAAGATGAAAAGTTCTGGAAATGGATGGTGGTGATGGTAACACAATAATAGAAATGTATTTAATGCCACTGGAAAAAAAATGCTAGCCGAGAGTGGTGGCGGGTGCCTGTAATCCCAGCTACTTGGGAGGCTGAGGCAGGAGAATTGCTTGAACCCGGGAGGTGGAGGTTGCAGTGAACCAACATCATGCCACTGCACTCCAGCCTGGGCAACAGGAAACAGAGTGAGACTCTATTTCACGGAAAAAAAAAAAAAAAGTTGAGTTGGTCAAATCTTTTTTAACTTTTATTTTAGGTTCAGGGGTACACATGCAGGTTTGTTACACAGGCCAACTCATGTCATCGGGATTTGTTGTACAGATTATTTCATCACCCATGAATTAAGCCCACTATCCAGCAGTCATCTTTTCTGCTCCTTTCCCTCCTCCCACCCTCCATCCTCAGACCCCAGTGTCTGTTGTCCCCTCTGTATGTCTCTGAGTTCTCATTATTTAGCTTCCACTTTTGCAGTATTTGGTTTTCTGCTCTGTGCTACTTTGCTGAGGATAATGGCCTCCAGCTCCATCCATGTTCCTGCAAAAGACGTGATCTCATTTTTTTTTATAGCAGTGGTACATTTTACCTTTTGTGGGGTTTTTTTTACCTTTTTTTTTTTTTTTTGAGACAGAATTTCGCTCTTGTTGCCCAGGGTGGAGTGCAGTGGTGCGACCTCGGTTCACTGCAACCTCTGCCTACTGGGTTCAAGTGATTCTCTTGCCTCAGCCTCCTGAGTAGCTGGGACTACAGGCGCCCACCACCACGCCCGGCTAATTTTTGTATTTTTAGTAGAGATGGGGTTTCACCATGTTGGCCAGGCTGGTCTTGAACTTCTGACCTCAAATGATCCGCCTGCCTTGGCCTCCCAAAATGTTGGGATTACAGGCATGAGCCACCGCACCCGGCCTTACCATGATTTTTAAAAACAAGGGAAAAAATAGTAGGTCCTTTACAGGGTTGGTGAGGACTGGATGAGGCAACGCATGTGAATTGTGTTATTAGCATCAGGTCTGCGGGAATCCAAGGCTTTCTGCCTTCAGGGAGGTGTTGCCAGAGAGCTGGACGGACCCACGCAGGGGAGGGGCGTCCGTGTTCCTGTGGAAGTCATTACTCCATTCCGCAGAAGCTCCTCACGGAGGGAGA
This sequence comes from Macaca nemestrina, assembly GCF_043159975.1. NCBI lineage: Eukaryota > Metazoa > Chordata > Mammalia > Primates > Cercopithecidae > Macaca > Macaca nemestrina. The sequence goes on along the minus strand of NC_092142.1, from coordinate 72,772,191 downwards.
GGGCTGGGGTTCAGGGAACCCTTCCTGGAGCCTTGATGGGGCCCTGCTTGGGGGATTCCTAGCATGTGTGGGATGGGCAGATTCCAGACATTGGAAAGTCCCTGGCAGAAAAATCACTCCCGCTGAGGGGCAGTTGTAGGGAGGAGGTTTGGGCTCACCCTAGAGAACTCATGATCAGAGATGTCTGCATGAGGAACAGAGGCTGCTTTGTGAAGTGGGGAGCTCCCCATTAGTGGAGGCAGGTAAGGAGGTGCCTGTGCGAGGTGGGGGTGGAGCCGAGGCTGTGCACCTCTCTGATGTGACCCAGTCCAGACAAAAAGTGTATATAACAAGCCAGTGTAAAGGCGGTGCTCGGGTCAGAGGGAGGGGCAGCCAGCTGGGAGGCTTGTGCTAGGTCTAGCCCAATAGCACAGAAGTACCTGGTGCTGTTTCCACTGGGCCAGGCGCTGTGTTAAGCTGAACAGGCTTGATCTCAGATCCTCACCACAGCCCTGTGCGGTAGGGGCTGTCAACACCTGGGAACCAAGGCTCGGAGGTTAAGTCACCTGCCCAAGGTTAGCCAGCAGCTGGCGTTGCTGCGATTCGAACCCAGGCAGTCCAGCTTGAGCCCTCCATCCTGGGTGGTAGTCTCCCAAACCCGTCCCCCCACAAGCTGGCCTCTCCCTGCCCCCTGTGCCAGCCCCTGGCAGCCAGTTCCTGGGGTCAGGGGTGCACTCCCACCCCCACAGTACAGATGTAGCTGCTGTACCCTTCCCGCCGCTGGTGCGCTGCCCGTCCCTCTGGCTGCCTTCACACTGTCAGCGCTGGCTGCTCTGTGGAGCCAGAGCCGGCCCCAGCCTGCTCGGGTCTCCGGGGTCTCAGGACAGCACTGTGGGGACCATGCCGACCGAGACTGGGAGAGCCAGGCTCCGTGTCACTCAACACCTTCCTTCTCCTGCCATTCAATGAGACACTCCTAATAACTCTCTTCCAGGCCTCAAAGTCTGTTCCATAGCCGTTGAGCTGATTTTGCCTTTTGTGCAATTGTGTTTTCCAACTCAGCTCTCTGGGTGCCAAGACCTTGTCCACATGATTCAATTTGTCCAACGGCAGCCTGGCCCCTGATAGGCCATAAACACCATTCCTGATGGCAGTGATCCAGTGCCCTCCTTTGTCCCCAGAGCTGAGGCAGGATGACCACCACACTTATAGCTAGGACAGAGGGTGACTCTGGCAGGGACAGCAGTTTATCCAGAATGACCCAGTTAGCTGGGTGTGGTGTCATGTACCTATAGTCCCAGCTACTCAGGAGGCTGAGGTGGGAGGATCGCTTGAGCCCAGGAGGTTGAGGCTTCAGTGAGCCATGATCACACCACTGCACTCCAGCCTGAGTAGTGGAGTGAGATCCTGTATCTTAAAAAAAAAAAAAATGGCCCTCACCGTCCTCCCACCCCGCCCCTGTTAGCGTGGGTGGCGGTCACCTTGTGTGAAGGCACCGGGAGCTGTCATTTACCTCTGTGCCAGGCAGGGTGCTGAGCCCTATTATACAGGCACCGTCTCCCCGGATTCTTACAGGGCCCAGCCTGTGACGTGCAGCTGATATTCCCATACTGCAGATGAGGAAACTGAGGATCGGAGAGTTTGAGTCATGCCTAGGAGCCCGGCTTCTCCCCTCCCCCTGCTGTGGCCCTGAGGCTCCGTGCTGGGACTGGGCTGGGTCCCATGGCAGTGACGTTTGTGCTCCTTGAGGCTTGGAGGAGCAAAGTGCATTTGATCTTTCTCTTCTCACCACCGTCCTGGGTAGGGCCCCGGTAGTACTAGGTAGTGATGAAGAAGCTGCTTAGGGTCTCCTCCAAGTTTCCACAGTGGGAAGGGGCACAGGGGCAGCAGGGAGGTGGTGATCCTTCTACTCCCCCACGACCTGCTCCGGGCTCATTCTTGTCTCTACTACACTGGATCACTCCATAGCCCTGCCTCTGGCTTCCCAGACCCCAGTATAGTCATGCAATGCACCAAAGGCCAGCAGACCCACTGGCCCGGCTGAGGCTGGGCTGGGGCCAGGCGCTTTCCAATGTCTCCTCACAGGCAGGAAACCTTTGTTGGATGATGTCACTGGAGCGGGTGCCTCCTGTTCTACTTGCCCTCGTTCCTCTCCCCAGTGCACCCCACCCCGACCGCCTCCTGAGGTGTAATAGAAGGCCCCTCGTCTCTCTGCCTATGAGAATCAGGTGGCAACATAACTTTTGACTCTTGTGCTGCTGTGACAGAGTTCTGGGACCCTTAACCCGACCCTGGAAGGTGTGGCTGTAAACCCCAGAGGAGGAAGCGTGGCAGGCTCAGGGCTCTGAGACTTGAATCCTGGGCTCTCTGCCTGCAAAGCCTATACCAGTTGGAGAATAATTATTTTAAAAATAGCTTTTAAACTTCCTTAAAAAAATCAGTAGACTTTTAGAAAGCAGTTTTATTTATTTATTGGTTTATTTTTTCTTTTTCTTTCTTTCTTTTTTTTTTTTGAGATGGAGTCTCACTCTGTTGCCTAGGCTGGAGTGCAGTGGCGCGATCTTGGCTCACTGCAGCCTCTGCCTCCTGGGTGCAAGTGATTCTCCTGCTTCAGCCTCCTGAGTAGCTGGGATTACAGGCACGTGCCACCATGCCCGGCTAATTTTTGTATTTTTTAGTAGAGACGGGGTTTCACCATGTTGGTCAGGCTGGTCTTGAACTCCTGACTTAATGATCTGCCCACCTCGGCCTCCCAAAGTACTGGGATTACAGGCGTGAGCCATGGCGCCAGGCCCTATTTTTAAATTTTTCTTAAACACACAGTTTTATTCTTTTTATTTTTTTGATAAATAGAGACGGGGTTTTACCATATTGGCCAGGCTGGTCTTAAACTCCTGGCCTCAAGCGATCCTCCTGTGTCAGCCTCCCAAAGTGTTTGGATTACAGGCATGAGCTGCTGTGCCCGGCCCTATTGTCCATTTTTTAACTGGGTTGTTTGTTTTCTTATTGTTGAGTTTTTTTTTTTTTTTTGAGACGGAGTCTTGCTCTGTCCCCCAGGCTGGAGTGCAGTGGCGTGATCTCGGCTCACTGCAAGCTCTGTCTCCTGGATTCACGCCATTCTCCTGCCTCAGCGTCCGGACTAGCTGGGACTACAGGTGCCCGCCACAGCACCTCACTAATTTTTTGTATGTTTTAGTAGAGACGGGGTTTCACCGTGGTCTCGATCTCTTGACCTTGTGATCCGCCCGCCTCGGCCTCCCAAAGTGCTGGGATTACAGGCGTGAGCCACCGCGCCCAGTGTTATTGTTGAGTTTTAAGAGTTTTTTTGTATGTTTTAGATACAAGGTCTTTATCAATATGTCTTTTGCAAATATTTTATCATTTTTCCTAGCAATAGTGTCTTTTGCAGAACAGAAGCTTTTAATTTTAATAAAGTCTAATGTCAATTTTTTATTTCAAGGATCATGCTTTTGGTATATAGAAAAACATCACCAAGCCCAAGATAAGTTAGATTTTCTTCCTATGTTATCTTCTAGAAGTTTTATAGCTTTGCATTTTATGTTTAGGTTCAAGTTTCATTTTGAACACATTTTTGTTAAAGGTCTAAGGTCAGACCTTAGAATCAATGTTTCTTAGTACCTAGTTTGTTGTTGTTGTTGTTGTTTTTGAGACAGGATCTCACTCTGTTGTCCAGGCTGGAGTGCAGTGGCATGATCGTGGCTCATGGCAGTCTCGAGCTCTGGGCTCAGGTGATCCTCCCACCTCAGCCTCCCTAGTAGCTGGGACCACGGGTACATGCCACCATGCTGGGCTATTTTTTTCTTTCTTTCTTTTTTTTTTTTTTTTGTTGTGATGGGGCCTTGCTGTGTTGCCCAGCCTGATCTCAGACTCCTGCCCTCAAGCAGTCCTCCTGCTTTAGCCTCTCGGAGCACTAGCATCAGAGGTGTGAGCACCTGGCAGTATCTAGATTTTTTTTGCCTGTGAATGATCAATCATTCCAGCACCATTTCTTGAAAGACTATCCTTTTGCCATTGAATTGCCTTTGCTCCTTTGTCAAAGATCAGTTGACTGTATTTGTGTGGGTTTATTATTGGTTCCCTATTGTTCCATTGATCTATTTGTCTGTTCTTTCACCAATACCACACTATCTTGATTGCTATAGCTTTAAATAAGTCTTGAAGTCAGGGAGTGTCAGTTCTCTAATTCTGTTCTTCTTTTTAAGCATTGTGTTGTCCTTCTAGGTCTTTTGCTACTCCACGTAAACTTTAGAATCACCTTGTAGATATCACAAAATAACTCTTTGGGATTTTGATTGTGTTGCATTGAATCTACAAAGTTGGGGAGAACAAACATCTTAACAATATTGAATCGTCCTATCCATGAACATGGAATATCTCTCCATTTATTTAGATCTTCTTTGCTTTCTTTCATCAGGGTTGTATAGTACTCCTCGTACAGATCTTGTGCATATTTTGTTAGATTTATAGTGAAGAATTTTATTTTTGGGGTGCTAATATAAATGGGATTGCGCTTTCAATTTCAAACAGATGATGAGTGCACACAGTAAAAATATTCAATAGAGAGGGATTGGTTTATAGTGAAAAGTAGCTTCCTCTACTTCTTATTCCCTAGGCCTCCATTCATCTATCCAAAGACAGTTACTGATGCCTGGTTCTTATGGGTCCTTCCAAAGATTGTATGTGTATATTCAAGCTCATAGTAATAATTATGATTCATTCAACAAATGTCATGAGCATTTATGATGGGCCAGACACAGGAGATGGGCAGAGAACAAAATGAAGCGCTGTTCTCCCTGAGCTTACATTCATTACAGTTAGCATCACTGACCATAATATCTAATCCTCACAAGAATTCTGCCTGGCAGGTCTTATTATCTCTGAGGGAGGGTCAAGGGCCCAAAGAGGACTTTCTGGGGGAGGACTCTCTTCCTCTTCAAGAGCTCAAGCAGAACACACTGGTCCTGCCAAGATCTAGGGGCAGGGCTGCTACTGCTCAGGGCCAGAGGAAACAGATTTTGGAAAGGAGGGCTTCTTGCCAAGCCAGTGGGTGGAGATGAGGAGGAGGTGAGGAGGAGGCTTTTGGGAGGTTGCCCATCTACTCTAGGCCGATTCATATCAAATATTCTAGGCCTTGGGAAACCCTCATATTTCCAGGTGGCTGCATTTCAATTTCTCTCTCTCTCTCTTTTTTTTTTTTTGAGATAGCATCTCCCTCCGTTGTCCAGGCTGGAGTGCAGTCGTGCGATCTCGGCTCACTGCAACCTCTGCCTCCCGGGTTCAATCAATTGTCCTGCCTCAGGCTCCCAAGTAGCTGGGCTAACAGGTGCCTGCCACCACACCCAGCTAATTTTTTTGGTATTTTTAGTAGAAATGGGGTTTTGCCATGTTGGCCAGACTGGTCTCGAACTCCTGACCTCAGGTGATCCACCCGCCTCAGCCTCCCAAAGTGTTGAGATTACAGACGTGAGCCACCGCGCCTGGCCTGCATTTCAGTTTCTTAGTTTTGTTTCCTCTCTAGTTTTCTTCTCCTTCTTCTTCCTCCTCCTCCTTCTCCTTCTTATTCTTCTGAGACAGGATCTCACTCTGTCACCCTGGCTGGAGTACATGGCTTACTGCAGCCTTGACCTCCTTGGGTCAGTTAATCCTCCTGCCTCAGCCTCTTGTGTAGCTGGACCGTGGGTATGCTCCACTGTGCCCTGCTAATTTTTATTTTTAGTAGCGATGGGTTCTCACTTTATTTCCCAGACTGGTCTTGAACTCCTGGACTCATGCAATCCTCCCACTTCAACCTCCCACCGTGCTGGGATTACAGACATGAGCCACTGCACTGGGGCTCCTCTCTAGTTTCGTAGGAACATTCTTCTGGGGAGTAGTCTAACCTTGTTTGGCTGACCTCAGGAGAAATGGGATTTGCTTTAGTCTGTTTGGGCTGCCATAAGAAAATCCGGCTGGGCGTGGTGGCTCACGCCTATAATCCCAGCACTTTGGAAGGCCGAGGTGGGCGGATCATTTGAGGTCAAGAGTTCAAGACCAGCTGGGCCAACATGGCGAAACTCCGTTTCTCCTAAAAATACAAAAATTAGCTGGGTGTGGTGGCACGTGCCTGTAGTCTCAGCTACTCGGGAGGCTGAGACAGGAGAATCACTGGAACCTGGGAGACAGAGGTTGTAGCAAGCTGAGATTGCACCACTGCTCTCCAGCATGGGTGACACAGTGACACCCTGTCTCAAACAAAAAAGAGAAAAAAAAGGAAAGAAAAAAGAAAATTCTATAGACTGGGAGGCTTGTAAACAACAGAAGTGTTTTGTTCTAGAGCCTGGGAAGACCAAGATCAAGGCACTGACAGATTCGGTGTCTGGTGCGGGCCCTTGTCCTAGGTGGCTGTCTTTTCGCTGTAGCCTCAGCGGCAGGAGGGGGAGGGATCTCTCTGGGGTCTGTTTTGTAAGGGCACTAAATCCATTCAAAAGGCTCACCGTCACGACCTCATCATCTTCCAAGGACTCTACCTAATACCTCATCTTGGGATGATAAATTTTGGCGGAGACACAGATATTCAGACCATAGCAACATTTATTTGTGCCAAGACTAAGACTGCCCAGAAAGGTCGCTAGGGCATCCCCAGAGGCACAAAGAGGACCGTGATCATGACAGGCTGTGATATGGAGCCAGGGAGAGTGAGTTGCTGCAAAGCAGGCATCTGTGTGGCAGATCTGGGCCAAATCAGCTTCCCCTCGCGTCTTCCTCTCAGGCTGGAGGTGACTCTTCTCCACATGGCATTGGGCACACTGGCATCCCATTTACCACCACTGCCTCAGAAACTGGAGCCCCTGCAGCCACCCATATGCCTCTCTGTACCTGTCCCCCACACCCTGCCAAAAATAGTTGTGTCCAGTTGCAGTGAGGGTGGAGCGGCTATTATCTGTGTGTGTCATGCTTATAGTAATGACAGTTTACCACTGACTGCAAATTTCATTCCCTCTTTATTTAAAAAATTGTGTGTTTTTGTAGAGACAGGGTCTGGCTATGTTGCCCAGGCTGGTCTCAAACTCCTGGTCTTAAGTGATGTCCCTCGGCCTCCCAAAGTGTTGGGATTACAGGCGTGAACCACCGTGCCCAGCCTCATTCTCATTTTGCAGAAGAGGATGGGACTCTGAAGCCAGATCTGTGCTTGTACCCATAATACTCCGTTACCCCCACAGGGCCCCAGCACCCAGGGTATAGGCACACTCAGTAGAGGTCGTCCCCAGCTCAACCTGTTTGTATGTAGATCACTTGAGCAGCTCAGGTGGGTGCCTGCTGCTTAACCCTCCTAGTGAACTGAGCCCCTTCTCCTCTGTTGCGCTCTGGGATAGTTCCCAAGTGGCACTGCTTTGAGTCATTACTGACTTCCTTATTTCCTAGTGGCCCATCTCCTAAAGTGAAGTTACCCCTTCACAGAGTTCAGCCAGTTTTTTAGCTTTTTCTTTTTTCTTTTTTTATTTTTTGAGACGGAGTTTCGCTATTGTTGCCCAGGCTAGAGTGCAATGGTGCGATTTCGGCTCACCGCAACCTTCGCCTCCCAGATTCAAGCGATTCTCCTGCCTCAGCCTCCCTAGAAGCTGGAATTACAGGCATGTGCCACCACACCTGGCTAATTTTGTATTTCTAGTAGAGACGGGGTTTCTCCATGTTGGTCAGGCTGGTCTCGAACTTCAACCTCAGGTGATCCACCCACCTCAGCCTCCCAAAGTGCTGGGATTACAGGCATGAGCCACTGTGCCTGGCCAGCTTTTTCCTTTTTTTTTTTTTTTTGAAACAGTGTCTTGCTCTGTTGTCCAGGCTGTAGTCCAGTGGCACTATCATGGCTCCCTGCAGCCTTGAGCTCCTGGGCTCAAGCAATACTCCTGCCTCAGTCTCCCACGTAGCTGGGACCACTGGCACATGCCACCATGCCTGGCTAATTATTAATTTTATTGTAGAGATGGAGTCTCTCCATGTTGCCCAGGCTGGTCTCGATCTCCTGGACTCAAGTGATCCTTCTGCCTTGGTCTCTCAAAGTTCTGGGGTTACGAGTGTGAGCCACTGCTCCTAGTCCAGTTTTTTAGTTCTTATTACAAATTGCCAAGTAAGGACTAATCCAGAAAGACTGGAGTATTTTATCAATGAACACATTTCAAATATATGTATCTCTTACAAAATGCAGCTCTTTAATTCCTAAAGGCATGTGTTTTCTTACGTGATGACGGACACTCTATACAAATGTGAGCAATGTTATCTATTAAATCTATTTAATGGTACCTGCATCTATTAAATGGTACCCATTTTGTTGTCAAGGATCTGATTCTTTATATAGCTGTCCCTCTCCAGAATAGGCCAGGAAATGCCTGGGTGGCCCAGGCCTTGGAGGGGCAGTTCTTTTTTTTTTTTTTGAGATGGAGTTTTGCTCTTGTCGCCCAGGCTGAAGTGCAATGGTGAAATCTCAGCTCACTGTAACCTCCGCCTCCTGGGTTCAAGCGATTCTCCTGCCTTAGCCTCCCAAGTAGCTGGTAGCTGGGATTACAGGTGCCCGCCACCAAGCCTGGCTAATTTTTCATATTTTTAGTAGAGACGGGGTTTCGCCAAGTTGGCCAGGCTGATCTCGAACTCCTGACCTCAGGTGATCTGCCCGCTTCAGCCTCCCAAGGTGCTGGGATTACAGGCGTAAGGCACCGTGCCTGGTCAAAGGGGCAGTTCCTTAAAGGGTCTGGGATGCTTCTCCATCCTGGCATGGCTCAAACCGTCCGCCCCCCAGAACTTCCTGCCAGGCCCTTCCAGGCACACCATCCTCCATCAGCGACCCCTTAGAGGTCACCCTCCTATATCACAGGACTTGAGGGAATGGTTGGCATGCTGGCCTCCGGCTTTTGCCTCCAGTTCACCTTGCATATTTGTATTTCGTAAACTAATGTTTTCCTCAAGCCACGCCCCTGCTCAAGAACCTGCACTGCTCCTGGTGCTTCTGTCAATGAAAGAAAAAAAAAAAATCAATCTTTTGGCCGGGTGCGGTGGCTCACACCTGTAATCCCAGCACTTTGGGAGGCCAAGGCTGGTGGATCACCTGAGGTCAAGGGTTTGAGACCAGCCTGGCCAACATGGCAAAACCCCGACTCTATTAAAAATAAAAAAATTAGCCAGGTATGGTGGTGCACACCTATAATCCCAGCTACACGGGAAGCTGAGGTAGGAGAACTGCTTGAATCCAGGACATGGAGGCTTCAGTGAGCCAAGATTGCGCCACTGCACTCCAGCCTGGGCGACAGAGTGAAACTCCGTCTCATAAACTAAAAAATAAACATCAATCTTTTAAAGAATTAAAATTAGTTTTATTCAGAAGTCTTACTGAGGACAATAGACAGATGCCTGCAGTCCAGGAGTTCTGTCAGACCGCTCTAAGGCAGGGTTTCAGTTCATTGCTCATACACAGGCAGTGGGGGTTCCAAAGGTGCAAAATCACATCAGTCCTGCTCAGAAGTTACATTAAGGTAGAACCACATCAAGGTTGAGTGTAAGAGTCCATCTGGTTATAGATTAGAGGTATTATCACTAACCTTGTAAGATGTTATGTTCAGCAAAAGGCAAGGCTAGGGTCACGCATGTTTTAAGGAATATACTGACTCAGGCAAGAGATGGCGGGGGGTCAAGTGCTGTATCCTGTTTTGTCTTCAAGCATCTTTCTGGAGAGCTGCATGCTGTCAGAGAGCCAAGGGGCTTTGTGAAATTCTGCTGGCAAGCAGAAATGAGCAAACAGGACTTCTTAGGTTTATTACTTTGTCTTATCCCTGTTATGTCAAGAACTGCCTGCCCTTCCTTCCTTCCTTCCTTCCTTCCTTCCTTCCTTCCTTCCTTCCTTCCTTCCTTCCTTCCTTCTTTCTCTCTCTCTCTCTCTCTCTTTCTCTCTCTCTCTCTTTCTTTCTCTCTTTCTTTCTTTCTTTCTTTCTTTCTTTCTTTCTTTCTTTCTTTCTTTCTTTCTTTCTTTCTTTCTTTCTTTCTTTCTTTCTTTCTTTCTTCTCTCTTTCTCTCTCTCTCTTTCTTTCTTTAACAAAGTCTTATATGAGATCTAGGCTCACTGCAACCTCTGCCTTCCGGGTTCAAGCGATTCCGCTACCTCACTCTCCCAAGTAGCTGGGATTACAGGTGTGCGCCACCACGCCCAGTTAATTTTTGTATTTCTTTTTTTTTTTAGTAGAGATGGTGTTTCGCCATGTTGCCCAGGCTGGTCTCGAACTCCTGACCTCAAGTGATCTGCCTATCTTGGCCTCCCCAAGTGCTGGGATTATAGGCGTGAGCCACTGTCATCTGGTCCCAATCCCTTTTTAATCAGAAGCCAGCCTCCTGCTGGGTTTCCCAGCAGCCCCAGGTGGGGTGGGGACAGAGGGAATGAAAGGCTATCTTCCCTTACCTGGAAGGGGCCTTCTCATGGCCCTGGCAGAGCCAAGGATGCCCTTGTCCAGTTGGCTGCCTGGCCAGAGACAAGGAAACTGAGCTGCCAGCCCCAGCCTGAGCCCAGACAGAGAGGGCCTCACGGAGACCAAAGGGCGAGGGCCACACACTTTCCAGCCTTTGAGGAAGTAAAGATGGCAAACCCATCCGTGGTGAAGTGGAATCGCTCCTCTCCAGGCCCAGCAGCTCTGGGCTACAGCTGGAGTGGACTGCCCTGACAAATTCAAGGTAGGGCGTGCAGTCCCTGTGTTGAGACTCCGAAGTTGCCGGACTCAGGACTCCCCACTCCAGTGCCAGATCCTCATGGTTGCAGTGAGCCATGGAGGCCAGGCTCCTTTGGCCTCTCCATCAGGCTTTTGAGCGGCACAGAACTGCTGGGCTGGGGGAATGTGGTCTCTTCCTTTGCTTTCAGACCCTTGCTGGGAATGTAGAGTTACAGCAAGAGCAATCTAGATTTCATACTTGCTGCCCAGCTTGCCAGCTGCATGGCTTTAGGCAAGTTGCCAAACTCTCTGAGCTTTGGTTTCCTTATCTTTAAAATGAGGTTGAACCGGGAGCAGTGGCTCACACCTGTGGTCCCAGCTACTCAGGAGGCTGAGGTGGAAAGATCACTTGAGCCCTGCAGTGAGCCGTGATCATGCCACTGCACTCTGGCCCGGGCCACAGAGCCAGACCATCTCAAAAATAAAAGAAATTAAAATGAGAGCGAGAATTCCTAGCTTTGGAATTGATGTGTGTGTGTGTCTATGTGTGTGTGTGTGTGTGTGTGTGTGTGTGTGTGTGTGTGTGTCGGGGGAGGGGTGGTAGCCGTAGTAGGGAGGATTAAATGACATAAAGTGACTATTAATTAATTAATTAATTTTTAGAGATGAGATCTCCTTATGTTGCTCAGGCTGATCTTGAACTCCTGAGCTCAAGGGATCCTCCTGCTTCAGTCTCCCAAGTGACTGGGACACTAGGTGTGCACCGTGCCCAGCAGACTTTATTACTGTTGTTGTTGTTACTGTTCTTATCCTTTTTCCCTGTAGTTATTTTATTCCAGCGGAGGTAGCCTCAGCTTTGTCCTGGGGGCATTGCCAGCATGAATACATGTTTCATGGCCCCCAAACATCGCTGAAATGAGGTAGCACCATCTCTGTGGTCCTCCAACCCAGCCCTGAGTGGGAGTCCCGGCTGTTTTTCTCGCATTCTACTAGTTTTTCCATGAGCATCTCCTGTGTGGCCACCAGGGAGCTGGGGCCTGTGACTGACATCCACGCTGTAGTTCCACTGGAGAAAAAAAAGACTAAAAAAATCAATGCAAAAACAAGGAAATGTAAGAGACAGTTCACAGCCAGATGGAAGATTAGCTAGTTTGAAGAGAAACACTCTAAAACACGTTTAAATTTAGATACAACATAATAAATATACCATTTATTTATTTTGTATTTATTATTATTTTTTTGAGATGGAGTTTCGCTCTTGTTGCCCAGGCTGGAGTGCAGTGGCACGATCTCAGCTCACCGCAACCTCCACCTCTCGGGTTCAAGCGATTCTCCTGCCTCAGCCTCCTGAGTAGCTGGGACTACAGCCATGTGCCACCACGCCCGGCTAATTTTGTATTTTTAGTAGAGATGGGGTTTCTCCATGTTGGTCAGGCTGGTCTCGAACTCCCGGCCTCAGGTGATCCCCCCGCCTCAGCCTCCCAAAGGGCTGGGGTTACAGGTGTGAGTCAACGCACCCGGCCTATTTATTTTTTAGTGGCAGGGTCTCACACTGTCACCCAGACTGGAGTACAGTGGCATAATCTTGGCTCACTGTAGCCTCAACCTCCTGGGCTCAGATGATCCTCCCACCTCAGCTTCCTGAATAACTAGGACTACACACAGGTGTGCACCACCGTGCCCAGATAATTTTTAAATTTTTTCTGTAGAGATGGATTCTCATCATGTTGCCCAGGCTGGTCTTGAACTCCTGGGCTCAAGTGATTCTCCTGCTTCAGCCTCCCAAAGGGCTGTGATTGCAGGTGTGCGTCATTGCAGCCTGATTCTTTCTATTGCTGAGTAGATTCCATCGTATGGACATACCACAATTCTTTCCCTTGTTGATACATGTTAGCAGAAAAGACATGCCAGCCCTTGACTGTGGCCTGCCTGTATTAATTGCTTTAATTAGCACAATGAAGCTCTGAGGTGCCTGGAATTCAGTGGGGCTGATGTTCCAGTGGAGGAGAAATACGTGAAACTATGAGTGAATGATTGATTATTTAATTACAGTTGCCCATCGCTTTGGAAGATGTAACAGCAAATCTGACCATGAACCAGAATAGCAGAGCCTGTAAGCCAGGCCCTGGGAGGGGCAGGGACGTCCCCCACCAGCATCCTTTGAAGAGCAAGACTTGAACCCAAAATAATAAAAATGTGGGCCGGGCACGGTGGCTCAAGCCTGTAATCCCAGCACTTTGGGAGGCTGAGACGGGCGGATCACAAGGTCAGGAGATCGAGACCATCCTGGCTAACCCAGTGAAACCCCGTCTCTACTAAAAAATACAAAAAACTAGCTGGGCGAAGTGGCGGGCGCCTGTAGTCCCAGCTACTCGGGAGGCTGAGGCAGGAGAATGGCATGAACCTGGGAGGCGGAGCTTGCAGTGAGCCGACATCTTGCCACTGCACTCCAGCCTGGGCCACAGAGTGAGACTCCGTCTCAAAAAAAAAAAAAAAAAAAAAAAAAAAAAAAAAAAAAAATGTGAGGCCAAACCTGGGAACAAACCTTTGCAGACAAACAGCCCTTGTGTGCCCAAGACTGTCCTCACAAGTGGTGACCTCCGCAAACACCCATTTGCCCTACACCACTGGCCCCACTGAATTTGAGGAGGACTTTCTCAAGTCCCATTTTTCAGATGGGTAAAGTGAGGCCTGGAGAAAGAAAATGATTTGCTCTCTAGGTCCCAAGTCAGGAGGGGGAAACCAAAACCAGGCATCCAGCAGCCTGTGGGTGTCTGCCTAAGTCCTCACAGTCCATCCTCTGTCTGCCGACGTCCTCACAGTCCATCCTCTGTCTGCCGACACATTTGAAACAAAGATGCTCTGTTCACCAAGAATTCCATTTTCCCCATTGTTCTCCACTAGGGACATTTCTGAGTTAGTCAAAAGGGACTGGTTCAGCCCAATCCCTGGCAGTGGATCAGCCGTGCCAGGTCTAGATTGGACTCAAAAAGTCAGGAGACAGAAAGGAATTAGGGAAAGTCCGATAAGGAGCTCCCGGCCTGGTGCCCAGGAACAAAGTGATGTGCAGGATACTTCCAGTAGGCTAAAGGAAGAGTGGGGACCGAGGGCCTGGGTACACAAAAAGCCAGCCCCTCGGAGAGGCTGGCAGCCTCCTGTGGCTCAAGGGCTGAAGTCAAAGAGCCTGGGGGTTTGTGTGCACGTGTGCATGTGTGTGTGTATGTGTGCGTGCATGTGTGTGTGTGCGTGCATGTGTGTGTGTGCGTGCATGTGTGTGTGTGCGTGCATGTGCGTGTGTGTGTGTGTGTGCATGTCTCTGTGTGTTGGGGGTGTTCTGCTGCTGGTGATGGAGGGGCAAGGCCTCTCAGAGCCAGGGTTAGGCTGGTGGGGGAAGGGAGAAGGGTGTTTTGTTTATTGGAAATAGCAGGTGCAAAGGGGCTGAGGCCAGTCAGTCATCAGGGAGAGGGGTGGGGACTGCAGAGGTGATCTGACCCCGTGGAGATCCTGGGTCTGTGGAGCAAAGGATCCCAAGGGCCTTGCCCTGGGAGAGGGGAAGGCTGTCTGTCCTATGAGAAGAAAGGTTGTTCTGAGTCTCTGAGGACAAGAGGTCCCTTGCGAGGCTGAGAAGAGCCCAGGAACTTCCTCTTTCTCATCAAATGCAAGTGTCCACTTCTATGTGATTCAAATTTTTTTTTTTTTTTTTTTTGAGACGGAGTCTCGCTCTGTTGCCCAGGCTGGAGTGCAGTGGCCGGATCTCAGCTCACTGCAAGCTCCGCCTCCCAGGTTCACGCCATTCTCCTGCCTCAGCCTCCCGAGTAGTTGGGACTACAGGCGCCCGCCACCGCGCCCGGCTAGTTTTTTGTATTTTTTAGTAGAGACGGGGTTTCACCGTGTTAGCCAGGATGGTCTCGATCTCCTGACCTCGTGATCCGCCCGTCTCGGCCTCCCAAAATGCTGGGATTACAGGCTTGAGCCACCGCGCCCGGCCTGATTCAAATTTTTAAATAACTTTTTTATTGTGGTAAATACATACATGAAACATAAAACTTACTATTTTAGCCATTTTTAAGTGTACAATTCAGTCGCATCAGTGCATTCACTGTGTTGTGTAATCATCATCGCTATCCAGTTCCAGAACATTTTCATCATCCCAAACGAAACTCTACCCATTAAACAACTCCCCTTCCCTTCTCCCCAGCCCTGGTAACCTCTATGCTGCTTTCTGCCTTTACACAGTAGCCTTTTCTAGATAACTCAGTACATAAGCAATTTAAGAAAACAGCTCATTGAGGTTCTTTTTGTTTTTTACAATGAGCCCCTCCCCTCCCCTCCCCTCCCCTCCCCTCCCCTCCCCTCCCCTCCCCTCCCCTCCCCTCCTCGCTGAGTAAGCGACTGCTTCCCACAGCAGGTGCAGGTGGGGCAGGCTCTGCTGCCTCATTCTCTTGCTTGGGGAGGAACCTGGGGCTCATCATGGGTTCAGTGCACAGACTTGCCCCTCAGCCTCATGCCTCAGTCTCTGCACCTGGGAAGCTGGGAAACTGGGAAGCAGAGCTGGTGCCAGGGAGAGCTCAGGCAGCGAGGAAGGCGGGGTGTGGGGGTGGGTTGTGCTTCCCTTCTCTGTGAAATGGAAGTAATCATGCCTTCCTTCCATGTGACATGAGCCGATGGTGACAAGCCACTTAAATGAGATGAAAGCGGGGTTCTTTTAATTATTTTTTAAACATTATTTTTATTTATTTATTATTATTATTTTTTGAGATGGAGTCTTTCTCCATCGCCCAGGCTGAAGTGCAGTGGTGCGATCTCAGCTCGCTGCAACCTCCGCCTCCCGGGTTCAAGCAATTCTCCCTGCCTCAGCCTTCCACGTAGCTGGGATTTCAGGTGTGTGCCACCACGCCCACCTAATTTTTGTATATTTAGTAGAGACGGGGTTTTGCCATTTGGCCAGGATGGTCTTGAACTCCTGACCTCAGGTGATCTGCCCGCTTCTGCTTCCCAAAGTGCTGGGATTACAGGTGTGAGCCACTGCACTTGGCCTGAAAGTGGGGTTCTTGAATCTTATGCCACAGCTCGCAAGCTGTAAGTCCTGGGACCAGTGCCTTAATCTCTCAGCCTTAGTCTTCTGTTTGTAAAATAGAGATAATGACACCTGGAGGTGTGGGGCTCCCAGGATAAATTGATGTCACTGTGCAGATCAAGCAACAAGCAAGTGCGTACCAAGCACATGGCATAGCACCTGGCCCCTGGGAAATGCTGGGGGATATTAGGGGATCTCACAGGTGCCCAGAGACAGGTGCATTGAGGCAGAGACCAGCTGCGACTGCAGCCTGGAGGTGTACGGCTGCTCTGAGGGGTAGGGATTTATCCTGCCTTGGTTTCAATTTGCAGAGGCCTGTGCCTGAGTGAGTGATATTATCCCTGAGGTCAGTGCTTTCAGCAACCCCATGAGGGGGGTTGTGGGAAGAGACAGGCTCAGATCTATAGCTAGAATTGGAATTGGAGCCCATATGCTTCTGGATGTTTTGAGAGGCTTGCACAATTTAAAATGTGAATGTCAGGCCGGAGTGGTGGCTCATGCCTGTAATCCCAGCATTTTGGGAGGCCAAGGCAGGTGGATCACCTGAGGTCTGGAGTTTGAGAGCAACCTGGCCAACACGGCGAAACATTGTCTCTACTAAAAAATGTAAAAATTAGCCGGGTGTGGTGGTGGGTGCCTGTAATCCCAGCTACTCTGGAGGCTGAGGCAGGAGAATCACTTGAACCCAGGAGCTGGAGGTTGCAGTGAGCCGAGATTGCGCCACTACACTCCAGCCTGGGCAAAAGAGCAAGACTCTATCTCAACAACAACAACAAAATAAATAAATAAAAATAAAAAAGCGAACATCTTTTCAAGGTAGGAGCTGAGAGAGGGATCTGGGAGAGGAGGGAGGAATCAAAGGGCCAAGAACAGTCTGGGTGGATTCTCTCCTTCATCCCCATCCTAGTCTTGTGCCTGTTTTCCTCCAGCGTCTGGGAGTGCCGAGTGTTCAGTTGACCCAGTTCTCCTTCTCTGCTGGAATTTTGGCATCTGGCCCACGTGTCCAGTTCATTCACTCAGATGTGATTTGCCAGATGTTATAGAGTTTCCTATGTGGCAAGCAGGTGCCAGGCTCTGAGAATACAGTGATGACACCAGAACCAGGCTCTGTCCCCAGAGCCCATGGTCATTCCTGTGGGGAGACAGACACATAACACACAACTGAACACAGTTAGGATAACTTCGAGTGGCCAGTGCTGTGAGGAAAGTGCCACAGAGTGTGTGACAGGGGTGGCCTGGCGGCCAGAGAAGGCATCTCTATGGAGGTGATGTTTGAGTTGACAAGAAGAAACCAGCTGGGGAGAAATCTCTTGTGGAATATTCCAGGAAGAGAGAAGGCAAAGTCCTCAGGGAGCAGCCGTGGGTGCGGGACAGCGGGTGGAGCTGGGGTGAGGAGGAAGGAGGAGCTTCCCCAAGCCTGCCGGGAAGCCACGGGGAACAGTTAGGGTTGATTCTGAGGGCAGATTCCAAGAGTCTTCTGGAAATGAAAAAAAAGCTTGCATTCTTTCCTCC
The DNA here is from genome assembly GCF_043159975.1 of Macaca nemestrina. NCBI lineage: Eukaryota > Metazoa > Chordata > Mammalia > Primates > Cercopithecidae > Macaca > Macaca nemestrina. The sequence continues at coordinate 72,754,941 of NC_092142.1, read as the reverse complement.
CCTCCCATCCTTTGTGATTTGGGGGCTTCTTTTTTCTTTTTTCTTTTTGTTGTTGTTGCTTGAGACAGGGTCTTGCTCTGTGGCCCAGGCTGGAGTATAGTGGCCTGGCACAATCTCAGCTCACTGCAACCTCCATGTCCCAGGTTTAGGCAATCCTCCCGCCTCAGCCTCCTGAGTAGCTGAGGTTACAGGTGTGCACCACCGCGCCTGGCTAATTTTTCTGCTTTTAGTAGAGATGGGTTTCTCCATGTTGCCCAGGCTGGTCTCGAACTCCTGGACTTGGCGACTTCATATTTTGAAACACACGTGAGAGCCTCTTGAAACTGGAAGGAAGGGTTGGTGCCCCCAGATTGCCTGAACTCACTCTTGTACCCACTTCCTAGTTGCTGTAAACGGGGAAGGGCTGCCAGGTATGGCAGATTTGTGTCCTTCTCCTGGCCACCTTGCTGGAGATACCTGGGATTTTATACCACTCTACACCTGCAGGGGGGCCACTGGCTGAATTAGGGGTGCAAAAGCCTGACCTCTTTGCCTCAAATGGAACAACACTGTGGTGCTATTTAAAAATAGCCTTCAGGCTGGGTGTAGTGGCTCACACCTGTAATCCTAGCTCTTTGGGAGGCTGAGGCAGGTGGATCGCTTAAGCTCACGGGTTTGAGACTAGCCTGGGGCAACATGGTGAGACTCCATATCTACACAGAATTTAAAAAAGTTACCAGCCTGGCCAACATGGTGAAACCCTGTTTCTACTAAAAATACAAAAATTAGCTGGGCATGGTGGCAGGTATCTGTAATCCCAGCTACTCCAGAGGCTGAGACAGGAGAATCGCTTGAATCCAGGAGGCAGAGCTTGCAGTGAGCCTAGATCACACCACTGCACTCCAGCCTGGGTGACAGAGCAAGACTCTGTCTTAAATAAATCAATAAATAGCTGGATGTGGTGACTCACACCTGTGGTCCCAGCACTTTGGGAGGAGCAGGAGGATTGCTTGAGATTGGAGGATTGCTTGAGCCCAGGAGGTCAAGGATGCAATGAGCCATGATTGCACCACTGCACTCTAGCCTGGGCAATATAGGGAGACCCTGTTTAAAAATAAAAGATAGCCTTCTCTCTTGAGCTTCCCTCCCTTCATTAATCGTGTGAAGCTGAAAGCCTGTCTCAGGCTCTGCTTCTGGGAGAGAGAGCCTTGGACAGGCCGACAGGGGCTATGTGTTCTGTAGTCTAGAAATTGGGTTCTGGGATCATGGAACCATGTGACCCCTGGAGGTATTTCCTTCTAGCTTTAAGAGTCACTAAAGCTGTGTGATTTCCTCAAGTCACATAGCAAGTTAGTGGCGGAGCCAGGTCTACAAACTACTCACAGCCTGAAGGCACTGGGGGCTGGGGGCTAGGGGGATCTGCCCGTGAATGGTCAATACGGTGCAGAGGCCGAGGCCCCAGCTGTGGTTCATCCAAGGCTGTGCTCCCAGATGAAGCTCTGGATCTCAGGTAAGGCCCACTCTGCTGTAATTACTCCAGAGACTTTAGTGTCCTGAATTCCACTCCTTTTCCCTCTGTATTAGAATGATTCACACTAAAGTGTGAAAGATTGTCAGCTCAGAACCCTCCCAGAAGCAATGCATCCTGAAAAGAAAGTGCTTGTTAACCCACATCAATCTCTAACTGAATGGACTTTTTGACAGGTATAAAGTGAGTTGGAAAAACGCACACTGTGTAAATCTGGGACCTCTGGGGCTCAGAAGGGTTCCTCAGCTTCCCCAAGATCTGCTTCCCCACCCTTATTTCTGCTTCTCCCTGCAATTAGAACACATATTTTTGGTTTATTTTGAGACAGAGTCTTGCTCTGTTGCCCAGGGTGGAGTCCAGTGGTGCAATCTCAACTCACTGCAACCTCTGCCTCCCGGGTTCAAGCAATTCTCCTGCCTCAGCCTCCCAAGTAGCTGGGATTACCACGCCAAGCTCATTTTTGTATTTTTAGTAGAGGCGGGGGTTTCACCATGTTGGCCAGGCTGGTCTCAAACTCCTGACCTCGAATGATCTGCCTGCCTTGGCCTCCCAAAGTGCTGGGATTACAGGCCTGAGCCACCGCGCCCGGCCTCAGACCACATCTGTTGAGAAATGCATGTCGTCTTCTTCAGGTTCCCACAGCACGGCCGGTCAAAAGTGTGTCACTGGAAGTGAAGGTGATGCAGTTGAAAAAATAATGTTGTCAAAAGTGTATTTTTGCAGAGGCCGGTGGTTTGAAGTAATCTCCCTGATAAGCAGTTTATTTCTCTGGAGAGTGAACGACTGTGCATGATTTAGTAAATTTCCATGCCCCGTTCTGAAGGGCTGGCATCCCTTCTTGGCTCAGGCAGGCTTGTAGCATAGACCTGAGGACATGGGGTCCGGGGTGGGGTGGTATTCCCGAGGCATGGCGGCCACACTGGATGGGGCCTCACCCTGTCTCTGCCCTTACTGTGCAAGTGCCCTTGGGCAAGTCACTTACCTTTTGCAAGGCACAGTTTCCTCATCTGTGAAACAACTGGAGTTGGCTATTCCGGAACCTTGGGACTCAAAGCGTGGTCTGCAGACCAGTGGTATCTGCAGCACCTGGGAGCTTGTTAGAAATGCAGAGTCCAGCCAAGCGTGGTGGCTCACACCTGTAATCCCTACACTTTGGGAGGCCGAGGCGGGTGGATCACCAGAGGTAAGCAGTTTGAAACCAGCCTGGCCAACACAGTGAAACCCTATCTCTACTAAAAATACAAAAATTAGCCAGGCATGGTGGCGTGCACCTGCAGTCCCAGCTACTCGGGAGGCTGAGGCAGGAGAATTGCTTGAACCTGGGAGGTGGAGGTTGCAGTGAGCCGAGGTCACGCCACTGTACTCTAGCCTGGGCGACAGAGTGAGACTCTGTGGAAGGAAGGAAGGAAGGAAGGAAGGAAGGAAGGAAGGAAGGAAGGAAGGGAGGAAGGGAGGAAGGGAGGAAGGGAGGAAGGGAGGAAGGGAGGAAGGGAGGAAGGGAGGAAGGGAGGAAGGGAGGAAGGGAGGAAGGGAGGAAGGGAGGAAGGGAGGAAGGGAGGGAGGGAGGAAGGGAGGGAGGGAGGGAGGGAGGGAGGGAGGGAGGGAAGGGTCCAGCCAAGCACGGTGGCTCACCCCTGTAATCCCAGTGCTCTGGGAGGCTGAGGCAGGAGGATTGCTTGAGGCCAGGAGTTTGAAACCCACCTAGGCAATACAATGAGATTTTGTCTCCTAAAAATAAAAACAAAAATAATCTTCCGGGTTCAGTGGCTCACGCCTGTAATCCCAGCACTTTGGGAGGCCAAGGCGGGTGGATTACGAGGTCAGGAGATCGAGACTATCCTGGCTAACATGGTGAAACCCTGTCTCTACTAAAAATATTTTAAAAAATTAGCCAGGAGTGGTGGTGGGCGCCTGTAGTCCCAGCTACTCAGGAGGCTGAGACAGGAGAATGGCGTGAACCTGGGAGGCAGAGCTTGCAGTGAGCCGAGATCATGCCACTGCACTCCAGCCTGGGCAACTGAGCAAGACACCGTCTAAAAAAAAAAAATTATCCAGGCATGGTGGTGCACACCTGTAGTCCCAGCTACTCGGGAGATTGAGGTGGGAGGATTGCTTGGACCCAGGAGTCTGAGGCTGAGGCTGTTGTGAGCTGTGATCATGCCCCTGCACTCCAGCCTGGGCAACGGAGTAAAACCCTGTCTCAAAAAAAAAAAAAAAGAAGAAGAAGAAGAAGTGCAGTATCCCAGGCACTACCCCAGACCTTCTGAGTGAGTCTATATTTTAACAAGATTTCAGGTAATGTGTCTGCATGGCACAGTTTGAGGAACCCTTCTCTGGAGCAGACTCCTCCAATGTGCTCCTTGCACCAGCCCCGTCACTGTCATCTGAGAGACAAAGCATGCTGGAAATGCAAGTTCATGGGCCCCCTGACCTACTGAATTGTATCTCTGAGGGAGGGGCCTGGAGCCTGTGTTTTTAACAGCCTCTCCAGGTGGTTCTTAAGCCCACTGAGGTTTGAGAAGCATGGCAGCTCAGACTCAACAGTGACGGTAGCTGAAGTGTAGCTGTGGTGCAGCTGCTGAACTCGGAACCTGTTTTGTTTTTGTGCTGCTTTCAGAAATGTGCACACACTTGCATTTCACAGCAACTTTGTGATGTTGTCTGTCCTTATCTTTGTTCTGCCTAAGAGATAAGTGGGTTTTAAGGGAGGTTATGTGAATTGCCTACACTCTTTCTGTCTCACAATGTCTTGCAATAGCAGTATTCACATAAAACATTTCTGGCAAGTGTCAGTGAGCTATTACAGGTGATAAAACTTCTTGTAAATATTTGTTCCTTGATTATAAATGACGGAGGCTCTGTTGGAACAGGAGCTGGCATAGATCTTGTAGGTCTTGCCCAAGGCTCAGGAGCTGATGAACTGCAACTCCTCTGTTTTACTGCTTAGTATTTTGATTAGAGAATAAATTCATATGGTTTCAACATCATGTGAAATAGAACTATAGCAAAGAGTTTTCTTCCCACTCCTGTCCCATAACCGGCCTCACCAGGTAACTGTTTTTATTTTATTGGGTCTGATCTAATTAGAGCTGATCCTCAGGAAAACTGAGAAATCTCCTGATCTATGGCTCTCCTGTGGCCCCCCAAATCTCTGGACTTACAGTGTATGCATTTTTGCAACTTATTTTACTACCCTGACAGAAAGTCCATTGAATTCTAGACTTATTTGGGTTAACAAACATCTTCTTTTAAAGATACACAGACTGAGCGCAGTGGCTCACACCTGTAATCCCAGCACTTTGGGAGGCTGAGGCGGGTGGATCATGAGGTCAAGAGATGGAGACCATCTGGCTAACATGGTGAAACCCTGTCTCTATTAAAAGTACAAAAATTACCTGGGCGTAGTGGCGCTCACCTGTAGTCCCAGCTACTCAGGAGGCTGAGGCAGGAGAATTGCTTGAACCCAGGAGGCGGAGGTTGCGGTGAGCCGAGATCGTGCCACTGAGCTCCAGCCTGGTGACAGAGCGAGACTCCATCTCAACAAATAAATAAATAAATAAAATAAAATAAAATAAATAAATTAAATAAAATAAAGATACACTGTGTCTGAAAGGTGTCTGAGTTGCCAATATTTCACGCTTTAGTGTGAATTATTCTAATATATTCACTTTATGCAAATGCAAGCATATACAAATATATAGATAGAGATACAGATAGATGAAAGGGCTGGGCGCAGTGGCTCATGCCTGTAATCCCAGCACTTTGGGAGTCCGAGATGGGCAAATCACTTGAGCTTAGGAGTTCCAGGCCAGCCTGGGCAATGCAGTGAAACCCCATCTCTACCAAAAATACAAAAAAAAAGCTGATTGTGGTGGTGCACACCCGTGGTCTCAGTTACTCGGAAGACTGAGGTGGAGGATCGCTTGAGCCCAGGAAGTGGAGGTTGCGGCAAGCTGAGATGGCACCACTGCACTCCAGCCTAGGTGACAGATTGAGATCCTGTCTCAATAAAAAACATCTCCCCCACCAAACCCCTTCCACAGATACTTATAGATAAAAGCTTTGCCACCTCTGCTGAACAGAGATTCCAACACAGAATACACACCGTTCAGTGTCTTGCTTGTTTTATTGAATCTATCATGCTGTACTATTGTGTGGTGAACATGCAGGTCATACCATCTGCTATCACAGACACTGAGGAGATGACGAATCTCATACATGTGGCCTGTTGCAGGTGCATACTATATATGCAGGATAAATTCCCAGAAACGGTATTGCTAAGTATCTACATTTGTAATTTGAGAGATATTGCCAATTTCCACTCCATAAGGTTAATGCCAATTTATATTTCCATCAGCTTTGGATGAAAAATTAGTTTCCCCACATCATTGCCAACATATTAAATTGGATTTATATCTTTGGATTTTTACCAATCTGATAGGTGAAAAACAGGGACTCAATGTAGTCTTAATTTAAATTTGTTATGAAAAGTTTTAAATGTATAATATGTTTAAGGCCTATTTATTTTTCTATGACTGTCTTACTCATCTTGTTTGCTTATTTTAAAAATTAAATTGTTGGCTTTTTCTTTTTGATTTCTACGAGCTGTTTACATATTAGTGAGATTAGTCTTTTGTGCCTTTGATATAAATTGCATTCAGTTTAGTGTTTCTCTTTTATTTTGTTGATTTCTTGGGTTTAGTATATACAAGGTTTTATTTCTATGGAGTCAAATTTATCAGTCTTTTCTTTTATGGTTTCTGAATGTTTAATCATAGGTACCAAAACCTTCCTGCTTTAAGAAAACATGATGTGTGTGTGTGTGTGTGGTTTTTGTTTTTTTTTTTTTTTTTTTTTTTTTTTTGAGATGGAGTTTTGTTCTTGTCATCCAGGCTGGAATGCAATGGCGCAATCCCAGCTCACTGCAACCTCTGCCTCCCAGGTTCAAGTGATTCTCCTGCCTCAGCCTCCCAAGTAGCTGGGATTACAGGCATGTGCCACCATGCCCAGCTAGTTTTGTATTTTTAGTAGAGATAGGGTTTCACCATGTTGATCAGGCTGGTTTTGAACTCCCGACCTCAGGTGATCTGCCTGCCTTAGCCTCCCAAAGGGCTGGGATTCCAGGTGGGAGCCACCACACCCAGCCAAAAACACGATGTGTCCCATGTTTTCTTCTATTATTTTATATTCAGTTTTTGATCCTTTTGGAATTTATCCTGATGTGTGCTCTGAGGAGTAGATCCAATCTTATTTTTTCTTCCAGATGACATTTTCAGCAAATTGAGAAGCTGTTTATTGTGAGCTCTTTTCTCTATATGTATTTGAGTCTGTTTCAGAACTTGCTACTCTTTTCCATTAGTTTCTCTTTCTATTCATGTTCATTCAAGTTCCCACTGTTTTGTTTATTGAGGTTGATAATATTTTTAAAAATATATATTTCTTATAGAGACAAGGTCTCCCTATGTTGCCCAGGCTGGTCTTGAACTCCTGGACTCAAGGGATCCTTCCACCTCAGCCTCTCAAAGTGCTGGGATTACAGGCCTGAGCCACTAAGCCTGGCCCTAAAAAATATATTTTAATATATGAAAAGGACGTTCCCCTTATATTTTGAGCTTTTTCAGGCTATTCTTGCTCATTTTTTTCCATTTGAACTTTATTTTTTATTTATTTATTTTTTTGAGACGGAGTCTTGCTCTGTAGCCCGGGCTGGAGTGCAGTGGCTGGATCTCAGCTCACTGCAAGCTCCGCCTCCCGGGTTTAGGCCATTCTCCTGCCTCAGCCTCCGGAGTAGCTGGGACTACAGGCGCCCGCCACCTCTCCCGGCTAGTTTTTTGTATTTTCAGTAGAGACGGGGTTTCACGGTGTTAGCCAGGATGGTCTCGATCTCCTGACCTCGTGATCCGCCCGTCTCGGCCTCCCAAAGTGCTGGGATTACAGGCTTGAGCCACCGCGCCCGGCCCCATTTGAACTTTAAATCTAATATCTAATTCCACAAACACAGAGGAAAGCTGAAGTATAACGCACATACAGAAAAGTAAATGAATTGGAAGTATACAGCTCGATGAGCTATCACAAAGTGAACACACCCTTGCAACTATTACCAGCGTGTAGAAACCCCCAACTCAGATCCCTAAACAGTCACTATCCCACCCTCCCTCCAAAGATGCATCCCTTCCCTCCCCTCCCCCTCCTCTCCCCTCCTCCTCCCATCCCCTCTTCTTTTTCTTTGTCTTTCTTTGAGACAGGGTTTCTTTCTGTTGCCCAGGCTAGAGCTCAGTGGTGCTAGTATCTAGGCTCACTGCAGCCTCTGCCTCCCGAACTCAAGCAATCCTCCCAAGTAGCTGGGACTACAGGCACAAGCCACTATGCCTGGCTAATTTTTTATTTTTTTGTAGAGATGGGATCTCACTATGTTGTCCAAACTAGTCTTGAACTCCTGGGCTCAAGCAGTCTGCTTACTTCAGATCCCAAAGTGCTGGGATAGCAGGTGTGAGCCACTGTGTCCGGCCCTTACTTCTCGTCATAGATTGGTTTTGCTGTGTTTTTAAAAAAACTTCAAATACATGTATTCTTTTGTGTCTGGTTTCTTTTGCTCAACATTTTATTTGTGTGGTTTATTTATCCACATGCCATGAACATTGTAACACATGACTTTTGGTGCCCATGTATACACATTTCTGTTGGGTACTAACTTATGAAAGAAATTGCTAAGCTGTGGGATACACACATGTTGAATTTCAGAAAATACTGCCAAACTGTTTTCCAAGTAGATGTGTGACAATTTACCCTCCTTCCAGAAACGTTTGAGAATTCCAGTTATTCCACATCCTTGCAACACTTGGATTTTTTGGTCTTTTTAATTTTATTTACTCTGGTGTGTGTGTAGTGGTAATTAATTGTGTTTGAGCATCTTATTATATGTTTATTAGCCATTTAAATATACTGTCTTGTGAAATGCATTGGGATTGCTTTAAATTTGTACATTAACTTCAGAGAACTGGACCTACTTATGGTGTTAAATATTCACATCCAAGAACACAGTATATCTTTTTCCATTTGTTTAACTCTTCTGTGTCCTTTAGCATTGTTTACAGTTTTTTAGTATATATCTTGCACATTTCTTGATAAGTTTATTTCTAGGTATTTTACATTTTTGTTGTTATGTAAGTGGTCTCTTTTCTAACTGGCTAGTGTGTGCGTTTGTTTGTTTGTTTTGTTTGTATTTATTTATTTATTTTTTGAGATGGAGTCTCTCTCTGTTGCCCAGGCTGGAGTGCAATGGTATGATCTTGGCTCACTGCAACCTCCGGCTCTCGGGTTCAAGCGATTTTCCTACCTCAGCCTCCCAAGTAGCTGGGATTACAGGCACCTGCCACCATGCCTGTCTAACTTTTGTATTTTTAGTAGAGATGGGGTCTCACCATGTTGACCAAGCTGGCCTTGAACTCCTGACCTTAATTGATCCACCCGCCTTGGCCTCCCAAAGTCCTGGGGTTACAGGCATGAGCCATCACACCCGGCCTTTTTGTTTGTTTGTTTTTGAGACAGGGTCTCACTGTGTTGCCCAGGCTAAAGTGCAGTGGTTCAATCACAGCTCACTATAGCTCCGAACTCCTGGGCTCAAATGATCCTCCCACCTCAGCCTCCCAAGGAGCTGGGACAGCAAGCATGTAACATTGTGTCCAACTAACTTTTGTGTTTTTTATGTATAGACAGGGTCTTGCTATGTTGCCCAGGCTGGTCTCAAACTCCTGGCCTCAAGTGATCCTCCCAAAGCACTGAGATTATAGGCATGAGCCACCGTACATGGCCTCTGGCTATTGTTTATAGTAGTTTCTTAGTTGATTCTCTTGGATGTTCTAGATTTATAATCATCTTATCTACAAGTGGAAATAACTTCACCTCCTCCTTTTTAACTCTTGTATCTCAGCCTGGCGTGGTGGCTCACACCTATAATCCCAGCATTTTGGGAGGCCAAGGTGGATGGATCATGAGGTCAGGAGATCGAGACCATCCTGGCTCACATGGTGAAACCCCGTCTCTACTAAAAAAAAATACAAAAAATTAGCTGGGCATGGTGGTGGGCACCTGTTGTCCCATCTACTCGGGAGGCTGAGGCAGGAGAATGGCATGAACCCGGGAGGTGGAGTTTGCAGTGAGCCAAGATCGAGCCACTGCACTCCAGCCTGGGCGACAAAAAAACTATTGTATCTCTAATTTCGTTTGCTGATGTAATTGCATTGGCTATTACCTCCTGTATAATGGTAGTGAGCATAATTGTGTTGCTTCTTTCTTTAGTGGGAATGCTTCTGGTGATTCTAAGTTATGCAAAATGCTGGCCTTTATCTGAGGTTGAGGTATTTTATCATGTTAGGTAATTATCCATCAATTCCTACTTTTCCTGATTTTTATCAGGAAAAGGTGTTGGAATTTTGTTAAATGTTATCTAGCATTTACAGATCTCCCAGAACCTACTATAGTTGTCCTTTCGTATACTTGCAGAACTGGTTCCAGAACCCCCAAAGATACCAAAATCCATGGATGCTCAGGTCCCTTATATAAAATAGCATAGTATTTGCATATAACCTACTCACACCCTCCCATGTAATTTAAATCATCTCTAAATTACTTATAATAACTAATACAATGTAAATACTATATAAATAGTTGTTATACTATCTTGTTTGGGGAGTAATGACAAGAAAAATGTCTGTACATGTTCAGTACAAAGTAATCATTGCAGACCTCATTACATTTTTTTTTTTTTTAATTTGAAATGTTTGTGGGTACATAGTAGGTATATATAGCTATCAAATACTAGGTCTTATTCATTCTGTCTATGTTTTTGTACCCACCAACCATAATTTCCACTTCTTCCCATCCACCAACCACCCTTCCCAGCCTCTGGTAACTGTCCTACTCTTCATCTCCATGAGTTTAATTGTTTTAATTTTTAGTACCCACATACAAGTGAGAACATGTAATATTTATCTTTCTGTGCCTGCTTATTTCACTTAACATAATGATGAACTCATGTGGTTACAAATGACAGGATCTCATTCTTTTAATGGCTGAATAGTACTCCATTCTGTATATATACTACATTTTCTTTCCTTCTTTCTTTCTTTTTAATTTTTTTTGGAGATGGAGTCTCTCTGTCGCACATGCTGGAATACAGTGATGTGATCTCAGCTTACTGCAACATCCGCCTCCCAGGTTTGAGTGATTCTCCTGCCTCAACCTCCCAAGTAGCTGGGATTACAGGTGTGCAGCACCATGCCTGGCCAATTTTTGTATTTTTAGTTGAGACGAGGCTTCACCACGTTGGGTAGGCTGGTCTCGAATTCCTGACCTCAGGTGATCTGCCAGCCTCAGCCTCCCAAAGTGCTGGGATTACAGGCATGAACCATGAGCCTGGCCCCTCCCTTCTCCCCCCCTCCTCTCCCCCTCCTCTTCTTTTTTTTTTTTTTTCTGAGATAGGGTCTCACTCTGTCACCCAGGCATGATCAGTGCAGTCATGGCTCACTGCAGCCTCAATCTCCCAGGCTCAATTGATCCTCCTACCTCAGCTTCCCAAGTAGCTGGGACTACAGGCACACTACCACATCTGGCTAATTTTTTTATTTTTTTGTAGAGATGGGGTTTCGCCATGTTGCCCAGGCTGGCCTCAAACTCCTAGGTTCAACTGATCCTCTGGTCTCAGTTTCCCAAACTGTTGAGGTTACAGGAGTGAGCCACCAAGCTCGGGTCACATTTTCTTTATATATTCATCTGCTAATGGGCACTCAGGTTGCTTCCAAATCTCGACTATTGTGAATAGTGCTGCAATAAACATGGGAGTACAGATATGTCTTCAATATACTGATTTCCTTTCTTTTGGGTATATACCTGGCAGTGGGGTTGCCCCATCATATGGTAGCCTAAACTACATTTTCAATTTGTGGTTGGTTGAAACTGAAGATGCAAAATCCATGGACACAGAAGACTGACTGTGTTATGTTATCTTAAGAAGCTTCCTAGGCCGGGCGCGGTGGCTCAAGCCTGTAATCCCAGCACTTTGGGAGGCCGAGACGGGCGGATCACAAGGTCAGGAGATCGAGACCAGCCTGGCTAATACGGTGAAACCCCGTCTCTACTAAAAAATACAAAAAAAACTAGCCGGGTGAGGTGGCGGGCGCCTGTAGTCCCAGCTACTCGGGAGGCTGAGGCAGGAGAATGGCGTAGACCCGGGAGGCGGAGCTTGCAGTGAGCTGAGATGCGGCCACTGCACTCCAGCCTGGGCGACAGAGCGACACTCCGTCTCAAAAAAAAAAAAAAAAAAAAGAAGCTTCCTAATATTGAACCATCCTTGCACTCTTGGAATAAAGTCTCTTTGATTTTTCAGTGTCTTGTGCCCCCAACTGGAGAAGCTCCTTTGACTGAGCCAATAGCTACTGTGGACTCTTGTGGACATGGTCTGTGGACATGGACAGGGCCAGTACCCATAGGCCTAAGTCTCCTTTCCTGCAGTAAGAAATTATTGGTTTGATTCTCTTCCAAGAATCCCAGCTCAAAGTCCTTTCTGGTGTCAGGGAGAATAGAAACTGGGTTTTCCCACGGAGTTAGAAAAAACTACAGTCTTTTCCAATTTATTCTTGTTTTTATTAACTTTTAAAACAAAGCAAAACATATTAAAACCCTAAAAACAAAACCAAAGAATCTTTATCCTGTTATACTCAGCTTTGTTTATATAATGTTTTGGAGGATGTCCCAATGACCTTTTAGAGTCTCTGGGCTGTTATAAAACAAAACTTGGGACTCACTTCCCTGGTGTTTCTCAAGAAGAGTGGAAAAATTAAAAAGTTAAAATAGTCTGGGCCAGTAACAAAGAAAAACCTTTATGTTCTTGGTCACTGGAGAATGTGGTACTTAATCCCTAGAAGCAGGTATACACTGGGCGGAGCAGCCCAGTGGTTAAGATGGTCCCTGTTTTGCAGCTTACTGTATGATCTCAGACAAGTTACCTCATCCTTCTGGTCCTCCATTTCCTCATCAGTAAGAGAAGATGATAATATTGAGCCCAGGAGTTCAAGACCAGCCTGGGCACCATGGCAAAACCCCATCTCTACAAAAAAAAAAAAAAAAAAAAAAAATTTATATATATATATATATATATATATATATATATATATATATATATATAATACAAAAAATTAGCTGGGTGTGCTGTTGCATGCCTGTAATCCCAGCTACTCAGGAGGCTGAGGTGGGAGGATTGCCTGAGCCTGGGGAGGTCAAGGCTGCAGTGAGTAGAGATTGTGCCACTGCACTTCAGCCTGGGTGACAGAGTAAGACCCTGTCTCAAAAAAAAAAAAAAAAAAAAGAGAGAGAGAGAAGATAATGGTTTTCAACTCCAGCCTTGTTGGGAGGCAATTAGTTAGTGCTTGGAAAATTCCTTGGGACATGGTAAGCACCCAGTGAATGTGGAGGAGCCTGTGGGGATAAGATCATGCAGTAGGGATAGAGCTAGGTGGTCTCTGCATTCAGTGGCCATTTCTGACCTTCACTGAACCTATTCCTCAAGCAGATATCTGCAGGGTGTGCTTAGACAAAAGATGGGCCTGTTCTCAAGGTCTAGGCTTCTACCATTAAGCAAAATAATGAAGTTAAAAACAAAATCTCCTTTTGTAAGTGTTTAGGCTATAGGAACCAAAGGAATGGAGCTAAAGATTCCTTCAGGTGGGCATTTTGGGGAACACATCTGTGAATGAATGGGAAGAGGATATGGGCCAACGGCTCTCGGCTCCTGACCAGGGGGTCCTAAGGGCTTAAACTCCAAGGAAGGGAGCGCTCTTATAAGCGGGGCAGTGGCTTTCCAATGGAGCATCTGCAAAGTGGGTCTCTGGGGTAGTGCTGCAGAGACCACATGGTGTTTGTGTTTGAGAGAATGAACGGGGCATTTTTGCTGTGGGCAGAAGGGACAGTTTTTTCGTGATAGATGAGCAAGAAGGGAGAGCTATGGGAGGGATCTGGCTGGTCAGTGGCCAAGTACTGCCTCTCAAGGTGAGTTCAGAGTAGCATTGGGCTGGCTTTCTTTTGGGGGTTCTGTCTCATTTGATGAAGCATGAGCCAGGTTGGAGCCTTCATCACCAGCTTGCTGTTTCCAAAGAGCAATTTTCTATTGTTAAAATTGGAGTATAACTTATTTAAAATAAAATTCTTACTTAAAATGTGTCTTATCAGGACACATTTTTTTTTTTTTTTTTGAAACAGGGTCTCTGTCGCCCATGCTGGGGTGCAGTGGCACAACCATGGCTCACTACAACCTCGACCTCCTGGGCTCAAGTGATCCTCCTCAGTAGCTGGGACCACAGGTGCATGCCACCACGCCTGGCTGATTTTTGAATTTTTAGTAGAGATGGGGTTTCACCATGTTGCCCGGCATGTCTCAAACTCCTGAGCTCAAGTGATCTGCCCTCCTCAGCTTCCCAAAGTGCTGGGGTTACAGGCACCCAGACTGATATATATATATATATATATATATATATATATATATATATATATACACACACACACACACACACATACATACATATACATATATATGTGTGTGTGTGTATATATATATATATATTTTTTTTTTTTGAAACAGGGTCTCACTCTGTTGCTCAGGCTGGAGTGCAGTGACACGATCATGGCTCACTACAGCTTTGTCCCAGGCTAAAGTGATCCACCTGCCTCAGCCTCCTGAGTAGCTGGGACCACAGGCGAGCACCACCATGCCTGGCTAATTAAAAAAACATTTTTTTTCTCTAGAGACGTGGTCTCCCTATGTTGCCCAGGCTGGTTTCAAACTTCAGGCCTCAAACGATCCTCCAACCTCGGCCTTCCAAAGTGCTGGGATTCCAGGCGTGAACCACTGTGCCTGGCCAAAATACACAATCTTAAATGTTCAGTTCGGTGGTATAGTAGTTTCCCAGAGCTTCCATAAGAAAGTACCACATTTGGTGGCTTAAAGCAACAGAAATGTATTCTCTCATAGATCTGGAGGCTAGAAATCCAAGATCAAGGTGCTGGCAAGGCCGTGATCTCTCTGAAGGCTCTAGGGGAGGATCTTTTCCTGCTTCTTCCCAGCTTCTGATGTCTGCATACAATTCCTGGTGCTGCATGGCCTGTGGACCTCACTGCGGTTTCTCAATCATCATGTGGTCTTCTCCCTGTCAATCTCTCTCTCTCTCTCTCTCTCTCTGTCTTTGAGACACAGTCTTGCACCGTCGCCTAGGCTGGAGTGCAGTGGCGTGATCTTGGCTCACTGCAACATCCGCCGCCTGGGTTCAAGCAATTCTCCTGCCTCAGCCTCCTGAGTAGCTGGGATTACAGGTGTGCATCACCATGCTCAGCTAATTTTTGTATTTTTAGTAGAGATGGGGTGTCACCATGTTGGCCAAGCTAGTCTCAAACTCCTGATTTCAAGAGATCTGTCTGCCTCGGCCTCCCAAAACGCTGGGATTATAGGCATGAGCCACTGTGCCCGGCCATCTCTCTCTTCTTATCAGGACATCAGTCATTGGATTGGGCCTACTAATCTGGTATGACCACACTCTCATTTGACTAATGATGTCTGCAAATACTCTGTTTCCAAACAAGGTCATATTCTGAGATTCCAGGTAAGATATGAATTGGGGGCAGGTGGCACTGTTCAACCCAGTACAGATATGTTTTATTGACAATTATGTGTACCCATGTGACCACCACTCTAACAAAGAAGAGATAGAATATTTCCAGGCTGGGCACAGTGGCTCACTCCTGTAATTCCAGCACTTTGGGAGGCCGAGATGGGTGGATCACCTGAGATCAGGAGTTTGAGACCAACCTGGCCAACATGGTGAAACCCTGTCTCTACCAAAAATACAAAAATTAGCTGGGTGTGGCGGCACGTGCCTATAAGCCCGGCTACTCAGGAGGCTGAGGCAGGAGAATTCCTTGAACCCAGGAGGCAGAGGTTGCAGTGAGTCAAGATCCTAATGCCCCTTTCCAGTCAGATCCTACCACCACCACCCACCCCGAATAACCACAGTTCTGATTCCTATCACCATAGATTAGTTTATTGACCTGTTCTTGCATTCAAATAGCTGGAATTACGTAGTGTGCACGCTTTTGTGTCTGGCTGCTTTTGCTCAAAATAATGTTTTTGAGATTCATCCATGTTGCTGCACAGATCAGCAGTTTGTTCCTTTTAATTTCAGAGTAATAATCCACTGTCTGATTATGGCATAGTTCATACATTCAGTCTTCTGTTGGTGGATATTTGGATGATTTTCAGTTTTAGAAGTGCCTAAGATTCACAGTATGAATACAGCAGCAGTACGCATTCTTGGTCATTCATCTTGTGGCCATAGAGTTTGATTTTTCTAGGTTAAATTCTAGGAGTGGGATTGCTGGGTCAGAGGCTAGGTATGTGTTTAACTTTGTTAGAATCTCCAGTCTTCCAAAATGACAATCCCAGCTTATACTCTCAAGGGTAATGTGGAGGGCCCCAGTTACCATGCATCCTGCGAACTCAGTGATTTTCTTGGCGACAGATATTTTCTTTGATCCATAGAGGGGATAACCCCTCTGCAGAGGTTTCCATCACAGAGCTCTCAAGCTAAACACCCTCCAGTTGCTGCAGCCTACCCCGCTCCTTTTTGTTTTGTTTTCTTTTCTTTTGTCTCCTGCTGCTCTCAGGAAGCACAAAAGCCTGTTGGAGGCCCTTTGTCTACTGTCGCAGCACCAGTGTGGGTGCTCCACAGTCTGTTCTTTTACTCTTAAGGCCCCTTGCTAGTCACGGGTCAGAGGTTGGAGGTCAAGGGTCAGAGTTCGGAGGTCAAGGGTCAGAGGTCAGAAGCTGGAGTCCTTCAGCAGATCAGCAGCAGCTTCCTTGAGCAGGAGCGGTTTCCAGTGTTCAAGGGTTTCATTGACTGGTCCTACGCTGGGCTTCTTTCTTGCCTTCTTTCACAATCAAGTAAGTATTTTGCTCACAGATCTCTATTGATAATGCAAAAACAACAGCAAAAGGGGAAATGATTCAAAAATAAAAGAAAAAGCCTACGTTTTTCCAAACCCCATTTTTTTACTATTAGTAATACGAGTGAGTAATGATAACAATAGCAAATACCAAGATAGCGTGTACTGTGTGCCAGCTCATGTTCTAAGTTTTCTGTATATGGAAATCCAGTAAATCCTTACATAGCCCTTTGAGGTCCGAATCTCATAGCAAGCCCATTTTACAGATGAGGAGGCTGAGGCAAAAGAGGATCCTCACCTTGCCCAAGGCAAGGTGGAGCCAGAGTTTGAACCCAAAAGGTCTAGCTTCAGGGTCTGTATCTTTTTTTTTTTTTTAAATTTTTATTTTTGAGACAGAGTCTCGCTCTGTTGCCCAGGTTGGAGTGCAGTGGCACGATCTCAACTCACTGAAGCCTTCACCTCCCAGGTTCAAGCAATTCACTTGCCTCAGCCTCCTGAGTAGCTGGGATTACAGGTGTGAGCCACCTTGCCCAGCTAATTTTTGTATTTGTAGTAGAGACAGGGTTTCTCCATATTGACCAGGCTGGTTTCAAACTCCTGGCCTCAAGTGATTCCCCTGCCTCAGCCTCCCAAAGTGCTGGGATTACAGGTGTGAGTCACTGCACCGGGCCCAGGGTCTGTATTTCATACCCGCATGTTTTCCCTTGGTTCATTTACAGACTAGAAACTTCACCACATTGATTTAAAAAGGAAACTTTGTATCACTAGCATAAATAGAAGATTTGCATTGCTTGACATAGATAATAACTGTAAAAAATGAATACTCTGACCTAGTGTGGTGGCTCATGCCTATAATCCCAGCACTTGGGTAGGCTGAGACCAGGAGTTTGAGACCAGCCTGGGCATGATTGAGTGCACCTGTAGTCCTAGCAGTGTGGGAGGATGCCTTGAGCCCAGGAGTTTGAGGCTGCAGTGAGCCTCATTGTGCCACTGCACTCCAGCCTTGGCAACAGAAACTCTGTCTCAAAAAAAAAAAGAAGAAGAGGAAGAATACTCTAATACTCTAATATAACAATATAACATGATTCTAAATAGCACCTATTGCCCCTTCCCCAATTTTTTTTTTTTAAAGACAGGATCTCACTCTGTCTCCCAGGCTGGAGTGTGGTGGCACAATAATCTTGGCTCACTGCAAGCTCTGCCTCCCAGGTTCATGCCATTCTCCTGCCTCAGCCTCCTGAGTAGCTGGGACTACAGGCTAATTTTTTGTATTTTTAGTAGAGATGGGGTTTCACTGTATTAGCCAGGATGGTCTCAATCTCCTGAGCTCGTGATCCGCCCGCCTCGGCCTCCCAAAGTGCTGGGATTACAGGCTTGAGTCACCGCGCCCGGCCCCGTTCCCCATTTTTAATTTTTTAAATTTATTTTTTCTTTTTACCTCTAGCTTTGCATGGATGATCCTTCCCCATTTTTAAAGTGGTTTGTGCTTTTGGTGTCATATATAAGAATCAAATAAAAGTTACCAAGATTTTCTCCTAGAAGTTTTAGGTTTTTTTTTTTTTTTTTTTGAGACGGAGTCTTGCTGTGTCACCCAGGCTGGAGTGCAATGGCCAGATCTCGGCTCACTGCAAGCTCCGCCTCCCGGGTTCACACCATTCTCCTGCCTCAGCCTCCCGAGTAGCTGGGACTACAGGCACCCGCCACCTCGCCCGGCTAGTTTTTTTTTGTATTTTTTATTAGAGACGGGGTTTCACCGTGTTAGCCAGGATGGTCTCGATCTCCTGACCTCGTGATCCACCCGTCTCAGCCTCCCAAAGTGCTGGGATTACAGGCTTGAGCCACCGCGCCCGGCCGAAGTTTTAGGTTTTACAATTTAGTCTAAGGTCCATGTCAAGTTAATTTCTTTTTATTTATTTATTTATTTTTTGAGATGATTTTCTTGTTGCCCAGGCTGGAATGGTGTGATCTCAGCTCATTGTAACCTCTGCCTCTCAGGTTCAAGTAATTCTCCTGCCTCAGCCTCCCCAGCTGGGATTACAGGCACGCACCATCACGCCCGGCTAATTTTGTATTTTTAGTAGAGACGGGGTTTTACTGTGTTGGCCAGGCAGGTGAACCTGATCTCAGGTGATCTGCCCCCCTCGACCTCCCAAAGTGCTGGGATTATAGGCGTGAGCCACGGTGCCTGGCCAAGTTAATTCCTGTACATGGTATGAGATAAGGTTGAGTTTAATTTCGTATATACATATATAAGGATGTCAAATAGTTTCCACCGTGTTGATTCAAGAGACTTCTTTCCTCTGTCTTCTTTGAATCTGACTTTTTTCAGAGGCTGGGAGGTTTGATTCTCACGGTTGCTGCAAGGATAAAAAGGTATAATTATTTTGCTATGCTCTATTTAAAGCAATTGGCACATGGTCAGCACTCAGTATATACCAGTTCTCAGATTTTGCTAACTGCTTTTCTGTGGTTTGACATGTAGGTGATTTCCAGGTTTTTTTGTGTTGTTTTGTTTTGTTTTTTGCTTCAAGTGTAAACAGCAATGCAGTGGATATCCCAGGCATTCAGCTTTGTTTTCTTCTTTAAAATTATTTGAGAGTATATTTCTGGATCTTTCTCTATGCTACAAATCAGTGTAAAAAGTGGACCCATGCACTCTGCTAGAAGCCACGGGCTGCTTTTGAATTAGCCCTGCTTCCAAGCAGAGGGAGCTCTCTGGGAGGTTTGAAAACCGGAATCAGGGCCGGGCGCGGTGGCTCACGCCTGTAATCCCAGCACTTTGGGAGGCCGAGGTGGCCGGATCACGAGGTCAGGAGATACAGACCATCCTGGCTGACACGGTGAAACCTTGTCGCTACTAAAAATACAAAAAAAAAAAAAAAAAAAAGCCAGGTGTGGTGGCGGGCGCCAGTAGTCCCAGCTACTCAGGAGGCTGAGGCTGGAGAATGGCGTGAACCTGGGAGGTGGAGCTTGCAGTGAGCCGAGATCGTGCCACTGCACTCCAGCCTGGGTGACAGAGCGAGATCTCTGTCTCAAAACAAAACAAAACAAAACAAAAAACTGGAATTGGGCTGGGCGCGATGGCACATGCCTGTAACCCCAGCACTTTGGGAGGCCAAGGTAGGAGGACTACTTGAGCTCAGGAGTTCAAGACCAGCCTGGGCAATTTAGCGAGACCTTGTCTGTAAAAAAGAATTGTAAAACTTAGCTAGGCATGGTGGTGCGCACCTGTAGTTCCAGATACTTGGGAGACCAAGGCAGAAGGATCACTTGAGTCCAGGAGTTTGAGGAAACAGAGTGAATACCCTATCTAAAAAAATAAAGAAAAAAAAAAAGACAAAAACTGGAGTCATCCCCTTCCCTGGGGAAACTTTCCTGACTTCTGACCCCCCCCACTCTCTCCCTGGTCCCCTGATTGGTGGTTTCTTATCCTCCCAATAGCTGCATAGGCTTTCCCATGATATTTTATACTTGTTTATTATTTTTTTGAGACAAGGCCTTTCTCTGTCACCCAGACTGGTCTCTCTCTGTCACCCATGGCTCACTGCAGCTTGGATCTCCTGGGATCAAGCTTCTTGAGTACCTGGACTATGGGTATGCCACCATATCTAGCTAATTACAAAAAATTATTTGTAGAGATCAGGTCTCACTATGTTGCCCAGGCTGGTCTCAAACTCCTGGGCTCAAGCAATCCTCTTGCCTCAGCCTCCGAAAATGCTGGGTTTACAGGTATGTGCCACTGCACCAGCCCAGTTTGTTTGTTTGTTTTGAAACAAATAAACTGGTTTAAGTAAAAAAAAAAAGTGAATGAATGCAGGGAAATCTATCTCCTTGTGGGTAGGTCTGGCCCAAGGGTGTTGTGGTAGGCACCTGGCTCTAAGTCAGGAAATGCTGACTAAGGCATCGCGCTGTTTTGGTGATTCTGTCACTTGTAAAGCTGGCATGGATTTCCATGTTTTGTTTCACCTGAGAACACTCCAGCTCGGGAGATGCTCTTGGGATATGGTGTGGCACTGAGCTTTCCGGATACGCTGACATTGATCACAGATAGGTGGCACCCACCAGAGGTGTACAGCCTGGATCCAGGAGTGTATTTGATCAAATTCATTCAGATGTCTTTGGGTCATATGGGAAAATGCATGTCCAGAACCCAGCCAATCTTGTTTGAGAAGCAGGCATTTGGAAACAAATTCCACAGGCCTGGAGACTATCTGATTTCAGGCAGAGGCCAGAAATAGGAGGAAAGCACAATATCCCGTTTATATCAGACATCTTGGCAGAGCTGTTCATCTGCTGCTGCCTCTGCTTGCCTCGTGAGGAAAGGCTTGATCAGAAAGCGAGATGAATTAGAATATCACATTTAGCAGCCCTCAGTGAATTAATGGATCTAGGCATTAAGCGGCATTGGCTGCCAACATCAGCGAAGAGTGGAGCGCAGTTGTCATGTGCCTTCTGTTGAAAGAACACAGCACTACTTGTGTCGTGACAAAGGGCTTCAGCCTGAGCTTGAGCCTGTTCCCACTGCAAACATGCAGAAAGAGAAGACAGAGGAGGCCAGGTGGGGTGACTCATGCCTCTAATCTCAGCATTTAGGGAGGCTAGGGTCAAGGATTGCTTGAGCCCAGGAGTTTGAGACCAGCTTGAGCAACATAGTGAGACCCTGTATCTACAAAAAATAAAAATAAAAATTAGCCAAGTGTGGTGGTGCATGCCTGTGGTCCCAGCTACTCGGGAGGCTAAGGTGAGAGGATCACTTGAGCCCAAGAGGTAGAGGCTTCAGTGACCTGTGATTACGCCACTGCACTCCAGCCTGGGTGATAGAGGGAGACCCTGTCTCCAAAAAAAAAAAAAAACACAGCACACACAGAGGAACATGTTCAGATGTGAACCATGAATCTGCAATCAGGAAACTCTAGGCTACAGACCAGGGACACTTATTAAAAGAAAAACTTTAGAAAGAATAAATTTAATAGTTCATTATCATGATCAAGTATTAGGTACTGTACATAATTGTGTGTGCTAGACTTTTTGTTTTGTTTTGTTTTTTCGCTCTGAGACAGGGTCTCACTCTATCACCTAGGCTGGAGTACAGTGGTGCCATTGTGGCTCACTGCAGCCTTGGTCCCCTGGGCTCAAGCAATCATCCTGCCTCAGCCTCCTGAGTACTTGGGACTACAGGTGCACACCACCATGCCCGGCTAATTTTGTATTTTTTATTTTTGTAGAGACAGCGTCCTGCCATGTTACCTTGTGTCGACTGTAATCACAGCACTTTGGGAGGCTGAAGTGGGTAGTTCCCATGAGGCCAGGAGATCGAGAGCAGCCTGGCCAACAAGATGAAATCCTGTCTCTACTAAAAATACAAAAGTTAGCCGGGTGTGGCGGCGGGCACCTGTAATCCCAGCTACTTGGGGACGTAGAGGCAGGAGAATCGCTTGAACCTGGGAGGTGGAGGTTGTAGTGAGCTGAGATCTTGCAACTGCGCTCCAACCTGGGCGGCTGAGCAAGACTCCGTCTCAAAAAAAAAAAAAAAAAGTTAATTTTAAAATGTATATATTTCAATCAAAGTTATTTTTAAGTCAGGCCTCTTGAAGTATAGTTAATGTACAGTAAAACTCATCCTCTTTAAGCATACAGTTTGGTAAATTTCAACAAATAATATACCAACACCTCATTCAGGATTTAGAGCATTTCTTTCACCTCCCAAAATTCCCTTGTGCCCCTTCTCAGTCAATCCCCTTCCCCACTTCCCATTTTGGGATGTCACTGATCTAATTTCTGTTCCTGGAGTTTCGCTTTTTCCAGGAAAGGCTGAATGTACATTCAGGGTATATAGGTATATACTCCCAGGTATATACTCAAGAGAATTGAAAACATTGGCCAGGCGTGGTGGCTCACACCTGTAATTCCAGCACTTTGGGAGGCCAAGGCAGGCAGATCACTTGAGGTCAGGAGTTCGAGACCAGCCTGACCAACATGGTGAAGCCCTGTCTCTACTAAACATTAAAAAAATCAGCTGGAAGTGGTGGTACACTCCTGTAATCACAGCTACTTGTGAGGCTGAGGCAGGGAAATCACTTGAACCTGGGAGGCGGAGGTTGCAGTGAGCTGAGATCACACCACTGCCCTCCAGCTTGGGCAACAGAGTGAGACTCAGTCTCAAAACAACAACAACAACAAGAAAATGTTATGTCTACACAAAAACTTGCACATGGACTTTCATAGCCACATTATTCACAATGGCCAAAAGGTGGAAACAGCCCAAAAGTCCACCAGCCAAGGGCGCTGTATACTTAAAGAGGGTGAGCTTCACTGTCCATCTGTTACACCTCAATAAGCCTGACTTTGAAGTAACTTCAATGGATTGAAATATATAAATTTAAAAAAAAATTCTTTCCCTCCATGCCTCCTTCCTTCTCTCCCTCCCTCCCTCCCTTCCTTCCTTCCTTCCCTCCTTTCTTTCTTTCTTTTTTTTTTTTTTTTCCTTTTTGAGAGGGGATCTGACTCTGTTGCCCAGGCTGGAGTGCAGTGGCATGATCATGGCCTGTTGCTGCCTCCATCTCCCCAGATTCAAGTGATCTTCCCACCTCAGCCTCCTGAGTAGCTGCGACCACAGGTGCATGCCTCCATGTCCGGCTAATTTTTGTATTTTTTGTAGAGACAGGGTTTTGTCATGTCGCCCAGGTTGGTCTTGAACTCCTGGGCTCAAGCATTCCACCCCCTGCAACCTCCCAGTGTTGGAATTACAGGCGTGAGCCACTGCGCCTGGACAAAATTAATAATTTCAAAATGACACTAAAAATCCTCATTAGTTACCTTTGGAGGAAGCCAGAAAACAACACAATCTGAAATGGACAAAGAAAATGTAGGGGCCGGGCGCGGTGGCTCAAGCCTGTAATCCCAGCACTTTGGGAGGCCGAGACGGGTGGATCACGAGGTCAGGAGATCGAGACCATCCTGGCTAACACGGTGAAACCCCATCTCTACTAAAAAAAAATACAAAAAAAACTAGCCGGGCGAAGTGGCGGGTGCCTGTAGTCCCAGCTACTCGGGAGGCTGAGGCAGGAGAATGGCGTGAACCTGAGAGGAGGAGCTTGCAGTGAGCTGAGATCCGGCCACTGCACTCCAGCCTGGGTGACAGAGCAAGACTCCGTCTCAAAAAAAAAAAAAAAAAAAGAAAATGTAGGATATTCATGCAAGGCAGTATTATTTGACAATAAAAGGAGTGAAGTATGGATACATCCTGTGTCTTAGTTTACCTGGCCTTCCATCACAAAATACCATAGACTGGGTGGCTTAAACAATAGAAATGTTTTCTCTTTTTTTTTTTTTTTTTTTTTTTTGAGACGGAGTCTCGCTCTGTAGCCCAGGCTGGAGTGCAGTGGCCGGATCTCAGCTCACTGCAAGCTCCGCCTCCCGGGTTTACGCCATTCTCCGGCCTCAGCCTCCCGAGTAGCTGGGACTACAGGCACCCGCCACCTCACCCGGCTAGTTTTTTTTTTTTTTTTTGTATTTCTTAGTAGAGACGGGGTTTCACCGTGTTAGCCAGGATGGTCTCGATCTCCTGACCTCGTGATCCGCCCGTCTCGGCCTCCCAAAGTGCTGGGATTACAGGCTTGAGCCACCGCGCCCGGCCAGAAATGTTTTCTCACCGTTCTCTGGGCTGGAAATTTGAGATCAGGGCACCAGCAAGATTGATTTCTGGTGAGGGCTCTTCTCTTGGGTTGCAGATGGCCACCTTCTCACTATGTGCTCACATGTTCTTTGTGTGAGTATGGGAAGAGACAGAGAGACAGAGAGAGAGCGAGCGCACTCTGATGTCTTCTCTCTTTTTTTTTTTTTTTTTTTTTGAGTCTGAGTCTCACTCTATTGCCCAGGCTGAAGTGCCGTGGCGCCATCTCGGCTCACTGCAACCTTCGCCCTCCGAGTTCAAGAGATTCTCCTGCCTCAGCCTCCTGAGTAGCTGGGATTACAGGCACCTGCCTAATTTTTGTATTTTTAGTAGAGACGGGATTTCACCATACTGGTCAAGCTGGTCTTGAACTACTTACCTTGTGATCTGCCCGCCTCGGCCTCCCAAGGTGCTGGGATTACAGGCGTGAGCCACTGCACTTGGCCCGATGTCTTTTCTTATAAAGGCATTATCTCACCATGAGGACCCCGTCCTTGTGACCTCATCCAAGCCTAATTATCTCCCAAGGCCTCATCTCCAGGAACCACCGCATTAGGGGTTACAAATTCAACAAATGGATTTTGGAGAGACACAAACTTCAGTTCGTAACATGCTCCAAAATGAATGAACCCTGAAAACATGCTAAGTGAAAACACGCTAAGCGAAAACACACTAAGCGAAAGAAGCCAGACATGAAAGGTCATGTATTGTGTAATAAATCCCATTTATATGAAATGTCTAGAATAGGCAAATCCATAGAGACAGAAAGAATATTAGTGGTTGCCAGGGACTGGGAGGAAGAGGGAATAGGGGGTGACTACTAATGGGTTCAGAGTTTATTTTGGGGGTGATAAAAATGTTCTGTAATTAAATAATGGTGACTGTTGCACAACATAGTGAGTACAGTAAAAAAAAAAAACTCCACAAAGTTGTACACTTTATTATTTATTTTTATTTTTATTTATTTATTTTATTTTGGGATGGAGTCTCGCTCTGTCACCCAGGCTAGAGTGCAGTGGGACTACCTCGGCTCACTGCAACCTCTGCCTTCTGGGTTTCAAGTGATTCTCCTGCCTCACTCTCCCAAATAGTTGGGATTACAGGTGCACACCACCCCGCCTTGCTAATCTTTTGTATGTTTAGTAGAGATAGGGTTTCGCCATATTGGCCAGGCTGGTCTCGAATTCCTGACCTCAGGTGATCCACCCACCTTGGCCTCCCAAAGTGCAGGGATGACAGGCGTGAGCCACCGCACCGGCTGTTGCGCACTTTATTTATTTTGAGACAGGGTCTTGCTCTGTCGCCCATGCTGGAGCCCAGTGGCATGATTATGGTTCACTGCAGCCTTGACCTACCTGGCTCAAGTGATCCTCCCACCTCAGCCTCCCAAGTAGCTGGGACCACAAGTGCATGCCACTACACCCGACTAATTAGAAAAATTTTTTTTGGTAGGTACAGGTTCTCACTATGTTGTCCAGGCTGATCTCAAAGTCCTGGGCTCAAGCAATCCCCCGGCCTTGGCCTCCCAAAGTGCTGGGATTACAAGTGTGAGCCACCACACGCAGCCTGTACACTTTAAAATTGTAAATTTTATGGTATGCAAATTATATATTGATTTTTAGAAAGAAAAGTACTTAAGAGGCACATCAGAGATTTAAAAAATAACCAGGGAAAAATTGAACATGGATTCTCTATGAAATCATATTAAAGAGTTATTAATTTGAGGGTTGTGTGATAATGATATTGTGATTATATACTTCAAAAATCCCTACAAACTGGTGAAATGGCATGTTTGAGATTTGCTTTAAAATATTCCTGGAAAAAAAAACTGGGGGATGAGTGAAACTGGAATGACAGAAGATTGATCATTTTTTTCTTTCATTTTGAGACAGAATCTCACTCTGTTGCCCAGACCGGAGTGCAGTGGCACAATCTTGGCTCACTGCAACCTCAGCTTCCTGGGTTCCAGTGATTCTCGTGCCTCAGCCTCCTGAGCAGCTGAGACTACAGGCGTGCATCACCACGCCCAGCTAATTTTTGTATTTTTAGTAGAGACAGGGTTTCACCATGTTGGCCAGGCTGGTCTCAAACTCCTGATCTTTCATGGACAATTCTGTGGAAATAACTTTTTTGTTTTTCTTTTGGTATTTTAAGTTGTTTTTTTTCCCCTTCTCCTTGTTGTTTATTCTGCCTCAAGTGATTCACCTGTCTCGGCCTCCCAAAGTGTTGGGATTACAGGTGTGAGACACTGCACCAGGCCAGATTGACAATTTTTGAAGCAGAGTAACAGCTTTATGGGGGTCTGTTATACTATTCTACCTTGTTTCAGTTTGTTTAGACAACTTTCATTATAAAAAGTTGCAAAAAATAGGCCGGGCATTGTGGCTCAAACCTGTAATCCCAGCACTTTGGGAAGTTGAGGCGGGCAGATCATGAGGTCTGGAGATCGAGACCATCCTGGCTAACACAGTGAAACCCCATCTCTGCTAAAAAGTACAAAAAATTAGCCATGTGTAGTGGCGGGCCCCTGTAGTCCCGGCCACTCAGGAGGCTGAGGCAGGAGAATGGTGTGAACCAGGGAGGCAGAGCTTGCAGTGAGCTGAGATCACGCCACTGCACTCCAGCCTGGGCAACAGAGTGAGACTCCGTCTCAAAAAAAAAAAAAAAAAAAAAAAAAAAGGTTGCGAAAAAATAAATAAAATATGACAGAGGAAAAAAAAAAAGTCTTGGCTAGTCCTGAATTCTAGAAAGTTCCTCTTCTAACTGAAGATCCTGAGCTGGGTCCTATGGAAAGGACAGCATACTTTTGTCCTCAAAGTCCTCCTGACTGGGGACTGAGCTTCAGTCTGAGAGAAGCTATCTAAACCACTCCTAGAAGTTGTTTTTATTTGGGGCTGAACCAGTGTACGGAGCATTTTGGGGATGGTGGACCTTTGTGGTGTATCAGTTAGCTCCTACTGTGTAACAAACCACCCTAACACTTAACGGCTTAAAATAAATAAATATTTATTATAGCTCATGATTCTATGGGTGGACTAGGATGCTGGGATGACTTGGCTGGGGCCAGCTCTTCTAGGATAGCCTCCATCAAATGTCTGGGGCTTCAGTAATGCCTCCTCTGGCAGGCTACCAGGATTACTTACATGATATGAAGGCCCCCTGGCAGCAATAGAGGGAAAGTCCCAATGTCCAAGTATGTCCCATTGGTCACAGCAACTCACATGGCCAAGCCCACCTCAGCCTTGATCTCCTAGGCTCAAGCGATCCTCCTGCCTCAGCCTCCCAAGTAGCTCAGACTATCAGCCAAGCCCATGCTAGATCAGTCAAGTACAGCCTAGATCAGACAAGCCCAGCCTAGATCAGTCAAGTTCAGCCTAGATCAGTCAAGTACAGCCTAGATCAGCCAAGCCCAGCCTAGATTACCTAAGCCCAACCTGGATCAGCAGAGCCAAGCCTAGATCAGCCAAGTCCAACCTAGATCAGCCAAATTCAGCCCAGATCAGCGAAGGACAGCCCAGATCAGCCCAGCCCACCCTGGATCAGCTGAGCCAAGCCCAGATCAGCCAAGTCCAGCCTAGATCAGCTAAGTCCCAGCCAACCTGTCATTCATGAAAAATAACACATGATTGTTTTCAGTCACTGTATTTTGGGGTGATTTGTTACACAGCAAATTGAGTGGGTGCTTGGGGTTTCTCACAGGCTGTGTGTATCCTGAACATGAAATTGCACCACCTCTTAAGGGCTGGGGCACAGGCTCTGAACTGCCAGGATTCTAATTCAAGTTCCATGTTCCCTCCCTGGGGAGGTGGTCTCGGTTTTTGGACAGGGGACAGAGGAACCAAAAACAAAGCATGTGTCTTAGGAAAGGAGCGGGGAGTGAAGCCCACAGGATGAGCAGGGCCTTACTGCCCCAACTGGTGGACATCGCAGTATAGGTCTAGCAAGGTAATTTATTTTTTATTTTTGTTTTTTGAGACAGTGTCTCATTGTATTACCCAGGCTGGAGTGCAGTGGTGCGATCCTAGCTCACTGCAGCCTTGAGCTCCTGGGCTCAAGCAATCCTCCTACCTCAGCCTCCCGAGTAGCTAAAATTACAGGCATGAGCCACCATACCTGGCTAGGGATTTTTTTTTTTTTTTTTTTTTTTTTGAGATGGAGTCTCACTCTGTCACCCAGGCTGGAGTGCAGTGGCGTGATCTCAGCTCACTGCAACCTCTGCCTCCTAGGTTCAAGCGATTCTCCTGCCTCAGCCTCCCAACTAGCTGAGATTATAGATGCCTCCTGGGTTCAAGCGATTCTCCTGCCTCAGCCTCCTGAGTAGCTGGGATTACAGATGTGCACCACCACGTCTGGCTATTTTTTTTTTTTTTTTTTTTTTTTTTTGAGACGGAGTCTCGCTGTGTCTCCCAGGCTGGAGTGCAGTGGCGTGATCTCGGCTCACTGCAAGCTCCGCCTCCCGGGTTCACACCATTCTCCCGCCTCAGCCTCCCAAGTAGCTGAGACTACAGGTGCCCGCCACCACGCCCGGCTAGTTTTTTGTATTTTTAGTAGAGACGGGGTTTCACCATGTTAGCCAGGATAGTCTCGATCTCCTGACCTCGTGATCCACCTGCCTCGGCCTCCCAAAGTGCTGGGATTACAGGCTTGAGCCACCGCGCCCGGCCTATTTTTTTTTTTTTTTTTTTATTTTTTGAGACGGAGTCTTGCTCTGTCGCCCAGGCTGGAGTGCAGTGGCCAGATCTCAGCTCACTGCAAGCTCCGCCTCCCGGGTTCATGCCATTCTCCTGCCTCAGCCTCCCAAGTAGCTGGGACTACAGGCGCCTGCCACCTCGCCCGGCTAGTTTTTTGTACTTTTTAGTAGAGACGAGGTTTCACCGTATTAACCAGGATGGTCTCGATCTCCTGACCTCGTGATCCGCACGTCTCAGCCTCCCAAAGTGCTGGGATTACAGGCTTGAGCCACCGCGCCCGGCCATCTGGCTATTTTTTGTACTTTTAGTAGAGAAGGGGTTTTGCCATTTTGGCCAGGATGGTCTCGAACCCCTGACCTCAGGTGATCTGCCAGCCTTGGCCTCCCAAAGTGCTGGGATTACAGGCGTGAGCCACTGTGCCCAGCCTAAATCTGTTTTTTATTTGTTATTTTTGACTTACGATGGGTTTATCAGGACTTAACCCCATCAAGCATCTGTGTTAACTCCTGCAACAATATGGCTGGTTCCCAAATGCAGTGTCCCAAGTGAAAGAAGCCAAAACAAAAGGCCACACACTACAATTGTATTTATCTGACATTCTGAGAAAGGCAAGCATGCTGGACAGAAAACAAATGAGTTGTTGCCTAGGGCTGGGGCTGGGGGAGGAGCTGACTGAGAAGCCGCAGCAGGGAATTTTTTGGGTAGATGCAAATGTTTTGTATCTTGATCATTACAGTAATTACACAGTTCTATGAATTTGCTAAAAACGTTTAGAATTGTATACTGAAAAGGGTAAAATGTAGTATATGTAAATTAGCCCTCAATAAACCTGAAAAAGTCCCCAAATGAATGTAACAGCAGGGGAATTGCCAGGGTGGGATGGAGGAGGAGGAGGAGGGGGAGGGAAAGGAGGAGAAGGAGAAGGGAGGAGGAGGAGAATGAGGAAGAAGAGGAGGAGGAGGGAGAAGGGAGGAGGAGGGGGCAGAAGGAAGGAGGATGAGAGAAAGAGAAGGGAGGAGGAGGAAGAAGAGGGGGAGGAGGAGAAAGGAGAAGGAGGGAGGAGGAGGAAGAGGAGAAAGGAGGAGGAAGAGGAGAAAGGAGGAGGAAGAAGAGGAGGAGGAAGGAGGAGGAGGAGAAAGAAGGAGGAGGAAGAAGGAAGAGGAGAAAGGAGGAAGAAGAGGAGGAGGAAGGAGGAAGAGGAAGGAGGGAAGAGGAGGAGGAAGAGAAGGAGGAAGAGGAAGGAGGAAGAGGAGGAGGAAGGAGAAAGAGGAGAAGGAAGGAGGAGGAGAAAGGAGGAAGGGGAGGAAGAGGAAGGAGAAAGAGGAGGGGGAAGAGGAGGAAGAGGAAGAGGAGGAAGAAGGAAGAGGAGGCAGAGGAAGGAGAAAGAGGAGGAGGGGGAAGGAGGAGGAAGAGGAGGAAGGAGGAAGAGGAAGGAGGGAGGAGGAAGGAGAAAGAGGAGGAGGAAGGAGAAAGAGGAGGAGGAAGGAGAAAGAGGAGGAGGAAGGAGAAAGAGGAGGAGGAAGGAGGAGGGGGAAGAGGAAGGAGGAAGGAGGAGGGAGGACGAGGAAGAGGAGCAGCAGCAGGTAGCGACTGGGACTGAGATTCAGGGTGACTGCATAAGGGATTAACTTGAACAACCCATGTTCTCTCTATAAGGCCCTGCCTGCCTGCTGGGGCACCTCCCAGGGTAAGGGCCAGCATTCTTTGGTGGCACTATGGATCACACAATGAAGAAGATGCAAAAGTCATACCTGCTCTCCCCCAGTGGTGTCACTCTGTAGCCATTTCCCCCCACCAGAGGGGAGACAGGGAGGAGGCGAGGGGATGGAAGAGAACTAAATCAGAGACGGAATTCCAGCCTCATCTGCAGAACGGACACAATGGTCCAGACCTTGCAGAGTCCAGAGGGGCAGATGGGAGGACCATGCACACGTGCTGAGCCCTGTGTGGGTGTCCACTTTTGGGAGCAGCCACTAGCCCACAGGGTGTGAATTCCGGTCACACTTCTTACAAGCTGTATGACCTTGGACAAGTGTTTTAACCTTTCTGGGCCTCAGTTTCCTCATTGATAAACTGAGATTTTGTGCTTCCATGAGATTGCTGTGAGATTCAATAAATGTAAAGACCTTTGTCCTGGCCAGGCACGGTGGCTCACGCCTGTAATCCCAGCACTTTGGGAGGCCAAGGCAGCAGGTCACTTGAGTCCAGGAGTTTGAGACCGGCCTGGCCAACATGGTGAAACCCCATCTCTACTAAAAATACAAAAATTAGCCAGGCATGGTGGTGCGCATCTGTAATCCCGGCTACTTGGGAGGCTGAGGCAGGAGAATTGCTTGAACCCGGGAGATGGAGGTTGCAGTGAACTGAGATCACACCACTGCACTTTAGCCTGGATGACAGAGTGAGACTTTGTCTCAAAAAAAAATTATTTTTTCTTATTTATTTATTTATTTTTATTAATAGAAATGAGGTCTTACTATGTTGCCCAGGCTGGTCTCGAACTCCTGGGCTCTCACAATCCTCCCACTTTGGCCTCCCAAAGTGCTGGGATTACAGGCATGAGCCACCACGTCTAGCATTGTTTTCGGAGTGGGAACTCATCGGCTTTTTTAACCTGTCCTGCAGCCTGAGTCATTCATGGACTCTACCACGGCCCTCAGTGTGTGAACTCAAACCACCTGTTCATTCTTTGGTCCTGCTTTTGTTCAGGCCCCAGGCTGCCAGCTGGTGTCATCGTAACTCACTCATGGGCCAGGGCTGCTTGGACATTCTGAAGTCATTTCTCATGTGAGCCGTGTCCAGCTGCCAGGGCCGGGTGGTCCTGTGCAGGCTGTGGGTGCGGTGTGCACTGTGGCTGATGGCTGAGTGGCAGTGCTGCTCTTACATAATCAGTTTCTCTCCTCCTTTCTCTTCCCAGAGCCAGATTTCACACTGAGCAGCTGCAGTCGGAGAAATCAGAGAAAGCGTCACCCAGCCCCAGTTTCCGAGGGGCCTGCCAGGGACTCTCTCCTCCTGCTCCTTGGAAAGGAAGACCCCGAAAGACCCCCCAAGCCACCGGCTCAGACCTGCTTCTGGGCTGCCATGGGACTTGCAGCCACCGCCCCCAGGCTGTCCTCCACGCTGCCGGGCAGATAAGGGCAGCTGCTGCCCCTGGGGCACCTGCCCGATCCTGCAGCCTGGCCACTCCTCCAGGGCCAGCCTTCCCTGACTCAGTGGCCACCTCTACTGCCCCGAGGCCATGTAGGCCGTACTTAGGCCTCTGTGGACACACTGCTGGGGACAGCGCCTGAGCTCTCAGGGGGACGAGGAACACCACCATGCCCCGGGGCTTCGCCTGGCTGCGCTGTGAGTACTGGGGGGTCCCTGGGGAGCTGCCCTGGGAGGCCTTGGCCTAGATCCAGGATCTGCTGTAACCATAGCAACCAGGGCATTCTTGCTGGTGAGAAGTTGCGATGCTTAACAGTCGGACTGCAGACATCCTCTGGGATTCCCACGGCCAGCCTCTGCCTTGTCTGCCGCTGACTTCAGGCTCTGACGGGCAAGCTGAGTGGGCGGTTCTGGCTGGGTGGGCATGGTCCTCAGGGTGGTCTTAGGTCGGGGCAGGCACTGGGGGTAGGTGGCAGCATCTCACCTTTCCAGGCTTGTGAGCGCTGGGGAGCCCCGTGCGGGCAGCAGAGGCAGAGTCCTGGGTGTGGCCGGTGGGGGGTGGGGCGGGGGCTGGTGAAAGTGTCCAGGGATCCAAGACCCACGGCAGAAGAGCAGCCAGGTGCCTGGAGAAGGCAGCCTGGTCCCCTCCAACCCTCCCTCCTAACAGAACAGAATTAAAAAGCAGAACGATAACACTGTTGGTAAGAAGAAAAATAAGTTGAAATGAGGACAGAAAGGAAAAAAAGGATCTGGAAGCCTCTCATGCCTACTGGGTGGGAGGCCAGACCAAGATCCCCTGTCTCCAAGATTCAATTTAATGGACTCAAATTCAACACATTTTTCTGGTGCCTCCCACGTGCCCACTGCAGAGTCACTGCCATGACAACAAGGACCTTGCTGTCTCGTGCCTCTGTCTCCAACGCCTGGCACAGGGTTGAGTGCTCGGGAATTGTTTGAGGTTCGGGGTATGAGCCTGCGAGGGATTCAGAGAAGAGCTGGGTCCACCCTGGCCCTTGAGAAAATATACAACAAAGGGTTGGGACATTAGGGACGGGTGGAAGGACTCAGCTGGACCCAATGTTCTGGAAGCCCCTAGGTCATGAGAAGCAAGGGTGCAGTGTGGGGGAGGGGCTGCTGGAAATGGTCTAGAAGGTGGGGTGGTGCTCACACGGGTAGACCTGGGGTCGTAAGGCCGGTGTTTCAGAGAGAGGGGCCAGTGTGAGCAAAGGTTCGGCGGTGGGATGGTGAGGCCAGGCTGGGAGCTGGTTTGGACCCAGTTGGCGGAGGCCTTGAAAGCCAGGCAAAGCGTGCATCCCTCCCCACAGCAGGCAGCCCTGGAGGATTTGAGAGCCAGGTGGGGGTGTCGTCATGATTGGGAGTTCCTCTGCTCTTGAAGATGAGTCTGGCGGTGTTTGTAGGAGTTGCTGTTGTCGCCGTCTGCACAGGAGGGAATAAGGGTCATTCTGGAGGTGGAGGTGCGAATGAAAGGCAAGGGATGCTGGGCTGGTGGCTCACGCTTGTGATCCCAGCGCTGTCGGAGGCCAATGCAGGAGGATGGCTTGAGGTCAGGAGTTTGAAACCAGGCTGGGCAACATAGCGAGACCCCATCTCTAAAAAAAGGAAAATTAGCCAGGTGTGGTGGCATACATCTGTAATCTCAGCTACTCAGGAGGCTGAGGTGGGAGGATCACTTGAGCCCAGGAGGTTGAGGCTGCAGTAAGCAAGGATTATATCACTACACTGCAGCCTGGGCAACAGAGTGAGACCCTGTCTTTAAAAAAAAAAAAAAAAAAAAAGAAAAGAAAAAGAGAGAAAGAAAAGCAAGGGAGAGGGGTAAAAGCTCCAGGAGGCAGGTCTTAGGACCAGGCAAGGACTGGCTGGGGGATGAGAGAGAGGGAGAGCAGCAGATTTAGGTGGGGGCTGGTGCCCAGGGACTGGGGTGCTGAGGAAGTTGGGCTGCCATAACCAATTAGTATGCTTTGGGTGGCTTAGAGCAACAGCAACGTATGGTCTCACAGTTCTGGAGACTGGAAGTGTGAGATCAGGGTGCCTGCAGAGCTGTGTTCCCTCCAAAGGTGCTAGGAAAGAGCCTCCCTTGCCTCTTCCAGCTCCTGGTGGCTCGTGGCCTCCTTGGCCTGTGGCCTAGTCACTCAGGTCTCCCTCTGTCTTTATGTGGTTTTTCCCTCTGCGTGTCTCTTTGTCCGCTCCTCTTCTTCCTAGGACACTAGTCACTGGATTTAGGGACCTGCCTAAATCCAGGATGGCCTCATCTTGACATCCTTCATTTAATAATGCCTGTAAGTGGCACAGGACAGTCGAGCCCTCAAGGGGGCTTAGCCTGCAAGGGTTCTTGGCTTTGCCTGGGAGAGAATTCAAGGCAAGCTGGTGGGTAGAAGACAGCTTTTCTGAAGAGGCATTACAGCTCCGTGCCAGCTCCTGCAGAGCAGGGCTGTGCCAGAGGAAGCGTACTGAGGAGCAGCTTAGGGCCGTTTGCAGTCATATTTATACCAACTTTTAATTGCATGCAGATAAAGGGGCAGTTTATGCAGACATTTCTAGTAACTTTTTGGGCCATTGGGTCATTGCAATGGAAAGGGGCAGTAACTCCCAGACGTTGCCATGGCAATGGTAAACTGACATAGCACACTGCTGGGCATGTCTTTTGGAATGCTGCTTCCGCCCCGTCCATCCCTGTTTTCACTAGTCCTCAATTTAGTCCAGTGTCAGGACTCCGCCTCTGGAGTTGGTCCTACCTCCTACTTCACAAATACCCCATTTCCAAACAAGGTCACATTCTGGGGTTCGGGTGAACGTGGATTTGGAGGAGATGCTATTTAACCCACTGCACAGGTTCAGATTTGGTCCCCGGGGCTGTGGGTGACAAGCCTCACTTGTCACTGCACATGGGGTCATCTCAGAGAGGGGGCAAGCCCCTCCTGCCCCCCACCTAGGGCCAGGAACAAGGAAGGGAGTACTGTACTCACATGGATCTTTCTTCAGCCTCCTCTCTGTCTGGCGGCTTGTTTTATTTATTTTATTTTTATTTTTATTTTTTTTGAGATGGAGTCTCACTCTGTCACCCAGGCTGGAGTGCAGTGGCGCAATCTCAGCTCACTGCAACCTCTGCCTCTCAGCTTCAAATGATTCTCATATCTCAGCCTCCCGAGTAGCTGGGACTACAGGCACCTGCCACTGCACCTGGCTAATTTTCGTATTTTTAGTAGCGATGGGATTTCACCATTGGCCAGGCTGGTCTCAAACTTCTGACCTCAGGTGATCCACCTACCTCGGCCTCCCAAACTGCTGGGATTACAGGCATGAGCCTCCGTGCCCAGCCTGTCTTGTGGGTTCTTACCTGTGGGCTAAGACAAAGGCAGGGTGGGTATCCTGACTAAGGTCAGGGGTGGCACTGGCTGTGGGGTTCCTAGTGTATAGAGTATGTGGGGGACAGTGGCCTTGAGGTTGGGGCTGTGCTGTCCTTGCCTGGTGCCTCTCTGTTAACCTGTTTCTCTGGGTGGGTGGAGGCAGTAAAAAAGGAAACTTACACTTAGCAGTGATGTTTGGGCTGCAGTCTCAGAGGAAGGCTGCCCAGCTAGGGGAGAGGCAGATCATCTGTGGACAGCGTTTCCAGGGCAGTCTGTGTGCCCACCATGCCAGGCTGGGAGGCTCAGTGTCATTCCAAGGCACAGTTCTTGCCTTGAGGCCACAGCTGCCGGGTCCCCAAGGCCCCAGACGGGACACAGAGAAGGGCAGCTGCTGTAGGGTTGAGGGGTGGAGTAGACGGCCAATGGTGATGACCACACAGGAAAAAAGACCCAGTGTGGACAGAGATATTGATTTTTTTAAAGAAAAGCTGAAAGTTTTAATTGTTATGTGAAATCCCTGTGGACCAGAGGTGGCCCTTGGGACACCAGCTTGCAACTGCTGCTCTAGGTCTGTGGTTCTAGACCCCCAGCCACAGCTTTACCTGGGACCTTGTTAGAAAGGTAGATTCTCTGGCCGCGTCCTCGACTGGTTGAGCAGAGACTCTGGGGCAGGCAGGACGACCTGTGCCTTAACCAGCTCTGCTCCCATTTCTACTGCTTGGGGCAAATCCCCAAATGCACATGTGAAGCGCTCAGCACGCTGGGCTGTGCAGTGTTTAACTGTGTTATGGATTCACATACCAAAGTCAAGGTCGTGAGTGAATGGGGAAGGTGGTGCTAGAGACAGAGACCAATGGGGGCTGGTGCAGGCAGGGGAGACCCTGGCGGGGTGATGGGGAGAGAGGAGTCTCTGGGAGGCTTTGAAAGAGGTCTGTAGTGTGAGAGCGTACCCAGTGCAGGGCAAAGCATGAGCCTAGGAGGCAGGGATGATCTTGACCTGCAAGGGTGGGTGCCAAGCCGAGGGATTCAGGACTTAGAACAGAAAGCAAGCAGATATTAAAGGGCCAAACACTGGTTTAGTTTGTGTTTATCTGTCCCTCTGGCCCAATACTGTATCAGGCACAGGGGAAGAGAGAGAGAGGAAGTGCAAGATAGATTGCAAACTTGCAACTTAGCAAAAAATGTGGGGCTATGTGGGGTACAGGGCTTGAGGAGGCCTGAGGCTTTGAGCTGATCAAGGGCACTCCGGTGGGAGGTCCCGTAGTGGCAAAGGCCAGGCAGGAGGCCTGAGCAGGGCAGGTGTGGAGAAGGCAGTGGGGAGGTAGCAAATAGGTGGTGTGGCTCAGACCAGAGGGGCTGTAAGGACAAAGTCTTCCAAGATGCTGGGGAGTGGGGAAAATCCGATCAGTAATTCCTACTCATAGCTGGGGGTGGCTCGGGAGGTGACTCAGCCTGCCTGACTGCTTTTGTCAAAAAAAAAGAAAAAAGGAGGATGGTTATTGCTTTTGTCTGTAACAATAATAGATATGGATTATAGAACATAAAAAATGCTCTGAAAGGCCAAGGCCAAGTGTGGTGACTCATGCCTGTAATCCCTGCACTTTCGGAGGCCAAGGTGGGAGCATCGCTTGAGCATATGAGTTTGAGACCAGCCTCGTCTCTACAGATTTTTTTTTTTAAATTAACTGGGTGTGGTGGTGGTGGTGTCTGTAGTACCAGCTACTGGGAGGCTGAGGAGGGAGGATTGCTTGAACCCAGGAGTTCGAGGTTGCAGTGAACAATGATGGTGCCACTGCACTCCAGCCTGGGCAACAAAGCAAGACCCTATTTGAAAAGAAAAACATGAAAAAATCTCCCATAGAGATTTGGTAGTCATGGTAGGAACACAGACAGTGTTGAGTCACGCTATTTTTAAGCTTCACTAAGCATATCTAATTTTTCTCATAGCACAGCCATGTCTTTGGCAATGTGGTTTTTATTGGCTACATGCATTATTATGGAACATCTAGGCCATTTCCATATTTTCACTGTTATGAAATAAATGCTGCCCTGTACATCTTTGTTCATAATTTTTTGGTTATATCTTTTTTATTTTTCTTCCAATTTATTCCTAGAAGTGAATTTAGTTGGTGATAGGGTATTGACATTTTTAAGGCTTAGTGGTTTGAAGAGTACAGATACTATTAAATCCATTAATAACAGAAACTGCTAAATTGCTTTCCAGGACAGCACTATTTGGCCAACATCAAGTATTAATTATTAAAATGAAATGAGTTGGGTGTATGGCTGGGCACGGTGACTCATGCCTGTAAATCCAGCACTTTTGGGAGGCAGAGGCAGGGATATCAACTTGAGGCCAGGAGTTTGAGAACAGCCTGGCCAATATGGTGAAACCCCATCTCTACTGAAAATATCAAATATCGGCTGGGTGTGGTAGCGCTTGCTTGTAATCCCAGCTACTTGGCAGGCTGAGGCAAGAGGCATGAGAATTGCTTGAGCCTGGGAGGTGGAGGTTACAGTGAGCTGAGATTGTGCCACTGCACTTCAGCCTGGGCGACAGAGAAAGATTCTGTCTTAAAAAAAAAAAAAAAAAAAAAAAAGGCCGGGCACGGTGGCTCACGCCTGTAATCCCAGCACTTTGGGATGCTGAGGCGGGCGGATCACGAGGTTAGGAGATCAAGACCATCCTGGCTAACACGGTGAAACCCTGTCTCTACTAAAAATACAAAAAAATTAGCTGGGCGTGGTGGCGGGCGCCTGTAGTCCCAGCTACTCCGGAGGCTGAGGCAGGAGAATGATGTGAACCCGGGAGGTGGAGCTTGCAGTGAGCCAAGATCCCGCCACTGCACTCCAGCCTGGGCAACAGAGCCAGACTCTTTCTCAAAAAAAAAAAAAAAAAAAGGCTGGGAAGCTGGGTGTAGTGGCACTTGCCTCTCATCCCAGCTACTCAGGAGGCCACGGTGAAAGGACCGCTTGACACTGGGAGTTGGAGACAAGCCTGGGCAACATAGCAAATCCCTGTCTCAAAAAAAAAAAAAAAAAAAAAGCCCCAACGACCTAAAACCACAAACACAAAAACTTTCATTTGAATATATGAAAAATGGGCCAGGCACGGTGGCTCACACCTATAATCCCAGCACTTTGGGAGGCTGAGGCAGGAGAATTGCTTGAGCTCAGGAGTTCGAGGCAAGTCTGGCCAACACGGCGATACCGTGTCTCTACAAAAAAATACAAAAATTAGCAGGTGTAGTAGCATGCAACTGTAGTCCTAGCTACTCTGGAGGCTGAGGCGGAAGGATCGCTTGAGTCTGGGAGTTCTAGGATGCAGTGAACCATGATCCCACTACCGCACTCCAGCCAGGGTGACAAAAAAAAAAAAAAAAAAAAAATTTATATCTGATTGTTTTAATATGAATTTATTTAGTTAGTGAGTCTGATATTTTGGGTAGTTGCTGGCCTACTTCTGTTTTATT
The DNA here is from genome assembly GCF_043159975.1 of Macaca nemestrina. Taxonomy (NCBI): domain Eukaryota; kingdom Metazoa; phylum Chordata; class Mammalia; order Primates; family Cercopithecidae; genus Macaca; species Macaca nemestrina. Next base: position 72,716,101 of record NC_092142.1, on the reverse strand, counting down.
CTTTCTGCTCTGATGGACTTAACCTTTTTTCATATTTGTTGCGAATTCTCTCCTATTTTTTCTGTTCAGTCACTTGGAAATCGTTTAGGCTATTTTTGAAGTCACAGTGACCCTCAGTGGCAAAGGATGGTAATGTTTCAGCGGTTCGTTTGTTGCAGGAAGAGACGCAGCCAAGTGTGAGATCTGCTTAATGTCCTAGAATGACCAGACTGGAAAACGCGACTGACCCGCTGGCATAGTCAGCTGGGAGGGGCGCTAAGATCAGATAGAGCAGGAAAGAAAGTGGGGTGGATGACTAAAGAGTCATTTGTCAAGTTGAAACCAGAATCCAGGATGATTCGATCTCCTTGAATGTCTGGCTTGGAAAACCCAGCACCAAGCTTTGAAAACATGTCACCGGGACACCAGGGGCTGAGGCTGTCCTGGGCAGGAGGTTGTGCCTGCCTCACGGAGCGAGAGAAGCAGGGAGACCAGACGTCGACCCTGGGGCGTGCTTCCTGGGGGGCTCCCGTGGTTGGTGTGGGGTGGATGTGGACCCTCTGGACTGCTCGTGCCTGCCTGATCTTGCTATTCTGGAGCCAGACCCCAGGGAAAGCATTCCAGATCCCATGCCCGCCACCACACCTTTCCCATCGGTGCTTGTCACCTATGCAAACGGATGACGGTCGTGCTCGGCTTTGCACGTTGTGGACAGCGTGGATGAGATGGAGGGTGCTCATGTGCTCTTGTTGGGTATGGTCCACAGATATTGGGATCCTCCTTGGCATGGCCTGTGGGAACGAGCGTTTGGAGATATGGCCCTTGACGCAGAGTGAGGAGTGCACTGTCACGGGTTTTCTGCGGGACAAGCTGCAGTACAGGAACCGACTTCAGTACATGGTAACCACGTGGGCACCAGCTGTGTCCCTGTCCCTGTCCCTGTGTCCCGGGGCTTACCTGGCATAGGCCTCTGGACATTCAGAGCCCTTTCTAGGACCCGTGTCAGCCCTGAGCTGACCATGGCCTGTTTCTCTGTCTTTCTCTGAAACCTACCCATGCACCTGGTCTGCATTTACTGACCCCTCTCCTGCCATCTCCTGGAGCTTCCACTGCTCTTTGATCTCACTTTAATCCCACCTCCACAGTGGCACTCACCATCTGACTCAGGAATGTACAGCTGGAGCTCTTTGAGGAACCCCAGGCACTTATTAGCCGGGGAGATAAAGACCTAGAAATTGGAGTCTTTGATTTTTTTGCAGAGTGGAGATGTCTGTGTGGCTATATTGCGTCTTTTTTTTTTTTTTTTGAGACGGAGTCTCGCTCTGTCACCAGGCTGGAGGGCAGTGGCTCAATCTTGGCTCACTGCAATCTCCACCTACTGGGTTCAAGCAATTCTCCTGCCTCAGCCTCCCAAGTAGCTGGGACTATAGGCATGCACCACTATGCCCAGCTAATTTTTGTAATTTTAGTACAGACGGGGTTTCACCATGTTAGCCAGGATGGTCTCCATCTCTTGACCTCGTGATCCGCCCGCCTCGGCCTCCCAAAGTGCTGGAATTACAGGCGTGAGCCACGGTGCCCAGCCCCCCAACTTTTTTTTTTTTTTTTTTTTTTACTTTTTCTAAAAAACTTTTTTTTTTTTTTGAGACAAGGTCTTGCTCTGTTGCCCAGGCTAGAGTTCAGTAGATAATCTCAGCTCACTACAACCCCATCTCCCAGGCTCAAATGATCCTCCCACCTCAGCCTCCCGAGTAGCTGGGACTACAGGCATGTGCCAACATGCCCAGCTAATTAAATCTTTTTTTTTGAGTAGAGACAGGGTTTCACCATGTTGCCCAGGGTGGTCTTGAACTCCTGGGCTCAAGCCACATGCCCACCTTGGCCTCCCAGAGTGCTGGGATTACAGGTGTGAGCCACCATGCCTGACCTATGTAACTTTTTAAATTAATTAATTTAATTTTTAGAGACAGGGTGTCACTCTGTTGTCCAGGCTGAAGTGTAGTGGCGGGATCATAGCTCAGTGTAACCTTAAACTCCTGGGCTCAAGTGAGCCTCTCTCCTTACAGGCATGAGCCACTGCACTTGGCTTATGTCTTTTTTATTTTAACAGCTTTACTGGGATAGAATGTACATATTTATATATAAAAGACATAATTCACTCATTTGAAGTGCACAACTCAAAGGTTTTTTAGTTCACAGAGTTGTGCAACCATCACCATCGTAGGTTTTATAAGATTCTCGGCCGGGCGCAGTGGCTCACGCCTGTAATCCCAGCACTTTGGGAGGCCGAGGCGGGCGGATCACGAGATCAGGAGATCGAGACCATCCTGGCTAACCCGGTGAAACCCCGTCTCTACCAAAAACACAAAAAATTAGCCGGGCGTTGTGGCAGGCGCCTGTAGTCCCAGCTACTCAGCAGGAGAATGGAGTGAACCCGGGAGGCAGAGGTTGCAGTGAGTTGAGATCACACCACTGCACTCCAGCCTGGGCGACAGATACAGGCTCCGTCTCAAAAAAAAAAAAAAAAAAGATTCTCACCCACAAAATAGTATGTTTTTCTTTTTTTTTTTTTTTTTTTTTTGAGACGGAGTCTTGCTCTGTCGCCCAGGCTGGAGTGCAGTGGCCGGATCTCAGCTCACTGCAAGCTCTGCTTCCCGGGTTTACGCCATTCTCCTGCCTCGGCCTCCCGAGTAGCTGGGACTACAGGCGCCCGCCACCTCGCCCGGCTAGTTTTTTTTTTTTGTATTTTTTAGTAGAGACGGGGTTTCACCGTGTTCGCCAGGATGGTCTCGATCTCCTGACCTCGTGATCCGCCCGCCTCGGCCTCCCAAAGTGCTGGGATTACAGGCTTGAGCCACCGCGCCCGGCCAATAGTATGTTTTTCTTGAAGTAGCGCGCCCTCACTCTTGAGCGTGAAACTTCTGCCTTAATAGGAGCTGCGTATTTTGTTTCGCCCTCCCTGTGTCCCAGAGGAAAGTGAGTTGTTTTTATCCCAGTTAGGAGCCAGGCAGACCTCTCTGCACAGGACCACCTCTACCATCAAAAGGCTGGGCCCTGAGTTCTCTCCTTCTACATCAAAATTAATCTGGAGGCTGGGCGTGGTGGCTCATGCCTATAACCCCAGCACTTTGGGAGGCTGAGGTGGGAGGATTGCTTGAGCCCAGGAGTTCAAGACCAGCCTGGGCAACATGACGAATCCCCATCTCTACAAAAAATAAAAAAAAAAATTGTCTGGGCGTGGTGGCACACACCTGTAGTCCCACCTACTTGGGAGGCTGAGGTGGGAGGATTGCTTGAGCCTGGGAGGTCGAGGCTTCAGGGAGCCATGATCCTGCCCCTGCACTCCAGACTGGGTGACAGAGTGAGACTAACTCTTAAAAAAGATCACTTGGGAGGCTGGGGAGCCTGCTGGCCATTTCTACTTCTGGCCTCATAGTTTGTTCCTGTGCCTCTCTAGAAACACTACTTCCCCATCAACTACAAGATCAGTGTGCCTTACGAGGGGGTGTTCAGAATCGCCAATGTCACCAGGCTGGTAAGAATCCCTTCCTGGGCTGGGGGGACCCTGCCTCCTGCAACATCCGGTGGGCCCAGCCTCAGAGGCGCGCTGGCATTGGCAGGTGGTGCTGCTGGCCTGGGGCCTCTCCTCAGCCCCAAGAGCAGGCTGGCCCTTGGCCCAGGCACACGTTTGTTCACTGTCCGCAGTGCACAGCCCGTGTCTGCTCCCTGTGCAGGGGCAAGTTCCTGGTGAGGGGCTGGTCAGATTGCTCAGAACCCAGAGGCCTGTGTCTCTGGGGTTGCAGTGACTTCTCTGTCTCCGCAGCAGAGGGCCCGGGTGAGCGAGCGGGAGCTGCGGTATCTGTGGGTCTTGGTGAGTCTCAGTGCCACTGAGTCGGTGCAGGACGTGCTGCTCGACGGCCACCCGTCCTGGAAGTACCTGCAGGAGGTGCAGACGCTGCTGCTGAATGTCCAGAAGGGCCTCATGGTGAGTCGTGAGGAAGGGTGGCAGGCGGGGCTCATGTGTGTGCACACGTGTGTTCATGTGTGTGTGTGAGCATGCGCGTGTATGAATCTATGAGGTGTGGCCAAGGGCTGGTGAGGGAAAGGATGAACACACGGAAAGATGGGCACAAGCCGAGGGGCATGGGAGAAGTGGGGGAGGGGTGCAGGAAAAGAGGCCTGCGGAAGGACGAGGCGGCCGTGGTGGCCATGAGAGCTGGGCTCTGGGGACAGGCGATGCCTCTGATCCTGGGCAAGTCATCGTACCCTCTTTGTTTCTGCAACACGAGGGTCCTGGAGGCAGGGTAGGGGGAGAGGGGAAGAATGGATGGAGCACAGGGAATGTTTAGGGCAGTAAAACGCTGCAGGCTTGGCGCAGTGGCTCGTGCCTGTAATCCCAGCACTTTGGGAGGCCGAGATGGGTGGATCACCTGAGGTCAGGAGTTCAAGACCTGCCTGGCCAAATGGTGAAACCCCATCTCTACTAAAAATACAAAAATTAGCCAGGCCTGGTGGTGGGCACCTGTAATCCCAGCTACTTGGGAGGCTGAGGGGGGAGAATCGCTTGAACCTGGGAGGCAGAGGTTGCAGTGAGCTGAGATTGCACCATTGCATTCCAGCCTGGGCGACAAGAGTGAAAAACTCCATCTCAGAAAAAAAAAAAAAAAAAGGATGCTATATAATACGTTCACGGTGTATACATGACATCATGCATTTGTCACAACCCACAGAACTGTACAACAGAGTGTGAACGCTAATGTAAATTATGGACTTTAGTTAATTAAAAAAAAAAAAGAGGTCCCCCATCCCCGCCCTGCTCAGAGAAATTGGTCTGAGGCCTCAGGGATATTGGCCTCTAAAATGCCTGAGTTGTAGTAAAAAGGAAGGTGGCAAGATGACCCACGAGGGCCGTGTGTGCTATGGGGCCTCTCCCCGTCCCCACCAGCCCTCCTCAGGACTCTGATGCACACCTGTCCCAGGTACCCACCTGCTGCCCAGCCCAGTCAGCTGCTGACAAGGCCCAGCCTGTGGGCAGAACTTCCCAGGCCAACTGTGAGCTTCCGATGGTGAAAGGGCTTAGGGACCAGCACCTGTTTTTGCAGCTGCCTGGAGCTTTCCTGGGACGAGACTGGTGGGGAGGCTCTCAATTCCTACAAAGTCAGGAGACTCCTTGATCTCCTTGGTGGCTCTTTTTCTTTTTTATTTCATTTCATTTTATTTATTATTTTAGAGATGGGGTCTCGCTGTGTTGCCGAGGCTGGTCTTGAACCCCTGGCTTCAAGTGATCTTCCTGCCTCAGCCTCCCAAAGTCCTGGGATTACAGGCATGAGCCACCCTACCTGGCCTCTGTGGTGGCTTTTTTTTTTTTTTTTTTTTTTTTCCTGAGACGGAGTCTCACTCTGTCGCCCAGGCTGCAGTGCAGTGGTGCGATCTCGGCTCACTGCAACCTCTATCTCCCAGGTTCAAGCAATTCTCCTGCCTCAGCCTCCCAAGTAGCTGGGATTACAGATGCCCGTCACCACACCTGTATTTTTAGTAGAGACGGGGTTTTGCCATGTTGATTAGGCTGGGCTTGAACTCCTGGCCTCAAGTGATATGCCTCCCTCCGCCTCCCAAAGTGCTGGGATTACAGGTTGAACCACGGTGTCTGGCCGTCTCGGTCTTTTCATGGCTTTCTGCCCTGTGTTTCCTTGTCTCTGTGACCTTTCTCTTACAAGGACATCAGGCATTGGATTTAGAGCCCACTCGAAATCCAGGATGATGTCCTTCTAAGATACTGAACTTAATTACCTCTGCAAAGAGCCTTTTTCCAAATATGGTCACATTCACAGGTACCAAGGGGTAGGATGAAGACACAGATTTTTGGGGGAGGAGAGGGACAATTTGGCCCAGGACATGCTGCCTGGGTGGTCGCCCCCTTCCAGAAGATCACCCGCACGTTTCCCACGATGCTTTCTGCAGTGGCCCTGACCTCCTATTCAGGGACTTCCTTCCCTCGGTGCCACGGTACACCCCACATGACCCTGTTGTTGCGTATCGTGGAGAGAAACCACACCAGCTTGGAGCTGGACGCCCTGCCCTGTGTATGTGACTTAAGCCTCAGTGTCCCTGTGAGGGCCTTCTCTTGTTCCTTGGAGTTGATGGAGGTGTTTGCTTCCTGAGGGACAGTTTTCCCCAGGTCAGGGGGTCCTCATGCAGTGGTGGGTGGCCGTGCCTGGGCGCGAGATACCCCACTTTCCTCACTGTCTTGGCCTAAGCCCTTTACTCATTTTTCCAAGGATGGAAAAAAAGTAAAGCCTCTGAGTTGTGCATGGGTGAGAGGTGGCATCTGGGACCCTCCCCATGCCCATAGGAAGAAGATGGTGAGAAATAGCTATCCAGGCTCATAGTCACAGGATGTCTGGTCCTTCTTCCGAGGTTTGGGCAGCTCCAGGTGACTGGACAGCGCTCACGGCTCTCCTGGGGTGCGGCCCCATCTCGCCGCTGCTCCTGACGGTTTCCTCCTTTCCAGGATGTGGAGGTCAGCCCCAAGGTGGAATCCGTGTTGTCCCTCCTGAATGCCCCAGGGTCGAACCTGAAGCCGGTGCGGCCCAAAGCCCTGCTGGACAACTGCTTCCGGGTCATGGAGCTGCTGTACTGCTCCTGCTGTAAGGAGCTCTCAGGGGATGGGGCCTGGAGGTGGGAGGTCGGGCATCTGGGCCCAGGCCAGCTGGCAGGGCCGGCATCCTCCCGGGCATATCTTCTGCTCCCCAGGGCTACAAGCCATTTCTGGAAGCCAGGATGGGCCCTGGGTAGGGTGGGGGGACCAGCACACGTGGCTTGGTTTGGTGGGGAGGGTGGTCTTGAACACTGCTGCAGTCTTTTTTTTTTTTTTTTCCTACCCCTTGCAGGTAAACAAAGCTCCGTCCTAAACTGGCAGGACTGTGAGGTGCCAAGTCCTCAGTCTTACTGCCCAGAGCCCTCATTGCAATATGCGGCCACCCAGCTGTACCCTCCGCCCCCGTGGTCCCCCAGCTCCCCGCCTCACTCCACAGGCTTGGCGAGGCCGGTCAGGGCACAGGGCGAGGGCCTCTTGCCCTGAGCACTCTGGATGGTGACTGCAGATAGGGGCAGCCAGACCAGCTCCCACAGGAGTTCAACTGGACCTGAGACTTCGAGGGGTGGTGGTGAGACCCCCCTTGGGAGAGGACCCCGGGGAAGGGGGTTTTTTACTTTGAGGGGGATTCTGCACCACAGCAGGGCTCAGCTTCCTGCCTTCCATAGCTGCCATGGCCTCACCTGGAGCGGAGGGGACCTGGGGACCTGAAGGTGGATGGGGACACAGCTCCTGGCCCCTCCTGGCGCTGCCCTCACTGTCCCCCCGCCTGAAGGGGGTGCTGAGCCTCCTGTGGCCCGCAGCAGTGAGGCCACAGCCATGGGTTGCAGGGAGACGGGCAGCACGACGTGGCCATTCTAGGACCCCCCAGGCTGGCAGACTGGGGAGCTGGGGGCAGAGGGCGGTGCCAAGTGCCACATCTAGCCATAGCGGATGCTCTTCCAGTTTCTTTTTTCTATTAAACACCCGCTTCCTTTGGTTTGCTTTGCTTTGCATCTTCAGGGGTGAACCTGGAGGGGATGGGAGGTGGCCAAGCGCAGGAAGTCAATGGGGGCGGGGCTGAGGGTGTGGATTCGGAGTGGATGGAGCCTGCCCAAGGGATGTGGAATGAGAAGGATGCCAGGGATGGAGTTCTGGATCTGCCTAGCCCAGGGGCCTCTGTAAGCCTGGGTTGGGGGAGGCGGTGTTGGGCTGATCCCCTCGCCTTGACCCTTGCCATCCTCCCTCCCTCCCTCCCTCCCTCCATCTGGCTGCCCCCAGGCAGCCCCTAGCAGGGACACCTGTGGGGCATTTCAGAGACCCAGGTCTGGCCCTGGCCCCCACATGGAGATCTGAGATCCTCCGGGAGCCCCCAGCCTGGCCCCCTGCAGCTGGCATCTGGGGTAGGAAAGGTGAGGTGTGGGGATGGGGCGGGAAAGCAGCCAGGCAGAGGCAGGGGTGTTAATTACAGTACACCTTTATTAATACTGGAATCTTCACAGTGCATCTGTTACTTGTAGCAGTGACTATTTAAATCAGGGAGAGGATGGTGTGGAGGGGGCGGGGAGGAGAGGAGAATTTTTCCAAAATCTGACAGAAAGAAAAGAAACAAAATGGTTCGTATGGGATGGAGGGTAGGGGAGGGGGGGAAGGGTGAGTAGGAACCAGGAGGGCTGCCTGGGGTGGGGGAATAAATTAAGAAAAGGAATGAGTTAACAACAGCACCAGGAAAGTTACTTCAGTCAAAAGACGCTTTTGAAAAGAATATTTCTCTGTACAAAATGAGAAATTAAACAAACGTAAAGTCCCCCAAACCAAAGTTTGTGATGTGGGATGGTTGGCTCGGATCCCGAGGTGGGTGGGCCTACGAGGTGGTCGCTACGTCGACGCAAGGGCGGCAGGGGTGGTCTCAGGATGGACGAGGGGATGGGGTAGAGTATGTACAGCCCCCGGGGCTTGCAGGGGAGGGGCACGGCGGAGTTGGTGGGGGCTGTGCCACACGAGCCCCCCTCTCTGGGAAGCCCCTGCCTCCTTTCCCATCAGGACCTCTGAAGCCCAGGCCTGCCCACCCACTGCCCCTCACACTATTCCCACCACATCCTGAATCCTGCTCCACCACCCTGCCTCAGCAGACCCCTGCAGCCCTGGGGAGAATGTGCGGCAGAAATTCCACCCACGACTCCCCACACTGGTCACCTGCTCTCCTGGCCCCTAAAACAGGGGCCCTGATGTTGGCCCGAGCTCCACGGGTTGAGTGCTCGGCCAGGCAGTTGTTGGACCTAGTGACTTACTTACAGGGACCATTCTCCATCAGCTCTCTCTGATGAGACTCCGTGCACATCAGGGCCTGCTTGGTGCCCAGACTTACCCAGGAGCTGCCCTGCCGGGGCCCCAACTCACCGCACAACAACTTCCAGGAGCTCAAGCCTGGGAGGCTCAGACCCAGCTCCACTCCATCAAGACCAAGGTGCTCCTGACCCCCAGGTAGGACCCTGCCCTGGGGCCACGATGCCCTCCGAGCCCTGCTTTCCCTCCTGACCTGCGGGGCCACCAGGACTTCCTCCGCTTGCCTTAGGCTCACGTGCTTTTACCTGCTGAGACTTGGCGTGACTTGGTGCGTGGGGTGGGGGCAGCTTTGCCCCTCCCCCTGCCCCCGCTGCCAGCGCAAGCCTGGACTACAGTGGGGGCCGTCCTGGGATGGCATCTCCTCTGGCAACAGAGAGTCAAAGCCAATCTTCCCAGACTCGCTCCCCTACCTGGGCTTGCAGCTGGCTCAGACCACAGCAGACAGGCCGGGAGCCTCCCAACCCTATTTTGGCTACGCTCAAGACGCCAGAGAGAACAGTAGCTTTCCCAGGACTCTGGGGGAGCCAAGTCCCCTGCTTCTCCTCCTGCCATAGGACCACCAGGCCACGGGGGTGGGGGCTGTCCCCCAGGTGCTCCCAGACACCCACCCTGTATCATCCCCTCACCCCCACACACAGTCCTCGTCCACAGCCAGCTCCATTTTATTATATTCATAAAATGACCCCACACCTCCTACTGCTCCAGTCCCCTCCTTCCAAAAGTGGCTGAAACTGTGACCCCAAAGTTAAAGGATTGATGTACCCAATGAGAAGTGAACATCTGAAAACGGTGCCTGTGTGGCTGGCCGGTGACCCTAGGGCCTCCGGCCTCCTAACCCTGCTGCCCTAGTTTCCAAGGAACTGCCCTGGCCCCCTCCAGCCAGCCTCACGGGGTCGGGGAGGCGAGGGGCGGGAGCCACCACAGGGCCCCCGGGACTCCCCAGGCAGCCCCTGGTTTCCTCCCTGAGACTCGGCGTGGGCCCTGGAACTCCCTTCCCACACGGGAGGGCCTGGCTGCCCAACTCCAACCTGCTGCCCTGGCCCCCAGCCCCCAGCAGACATCCAGCCCAGCGCGCACCTGCCCTCCACAGCCGCTCTGCTTCCCGGAGAGAGAGGCCTGGGAGAGGCAGAGAGAAGGCAAGAGGGGAGGAGGGGGGCTCAGGCAGGGGAGAGGGGGCCAGCATTCCAGGAGGAGCTGAGGCAGGACCAGCCCTGGGAGAGGCCGGGATGGTGAGAGGGAGGCCAGCCCGGCCCCTCTGCTGTGGGCGGGGCCCTGGCCCTGGTGCTCACGGGTATGGAAGAGGCAGGCAGGGCCCGAGAGGAGGAAGAGGAGGGACAGAAGAGCATAAAACAGACCCCGAACCAGGCCCAGGCCTGCAGGCTCCGTCCCGGCCAGGCTTGCTAAGAAGTCACTTCCCGTTTAAATGCTGGAATCCAAGTGAGGTGTGTCTTTCTGTAAAGTGGCATGGCCTCTGCCCTGGTTCTGTCCTCTCTCCTGGCTGGGCCTTTGCTTTGAGTGCCTGCGGCTCTCAGACCAGGCCACCTGCTCGCACTGGGGCCTGAGAGGATGGGGAGGGTGGCGCCATCATAAGATGCGGGGCGCCGACCTGTCGTTGGTGACGGTCCTGCGGAGCCGGACCCCACGCCGGATGGCCACCAGCATGTCTTCGGCCGGGGGGTCGCTGGTGGCGGCTGGGGGCGGGGTGGGTGTCTCCTCCGTGGGGGTGGCCGACAGAGCAGTGGGGAAGGGGAACTGGCCCTCGCCCAGTGCGTGGGCACCCGCCACCAGCTCTCCCAGCTTCTCCACCAGACTGTGCCGGTTGGCCGCCAGCTGCTGCTGCTCGTCCTCGGCACCTGCCCCGGGGTACCCGGCTGCCTCTGGGGATGGGCTGCCCCAGGCTGTGTTGGGCAGGCTGAGCCTCTTTGGGGAGGCCTTGGCAAGGTCCGGTGCCAGGGGTGAGGCGGTCTCGTCGGTGTAGAAGACGCACTCCTCGCTGCCCGCCCGTGTGGGCCCCATGTAGCCGGGTGAGTCGGGCACCGTGGGCGTCTTCACAGGGACGATGGGCGGCCGGATGGGGATGGGGCCAGCGCTGGACAGGGCGCGGCGCACGGTAGGCTTGGTGGAGGGCGTGCGGCGGATGGTGGCCACGCCAGGGGGTGCGCCCGAGGGCAGGCCAGTGGCGGTGGGCAGCCCAGCAGTGGAGGCTGGGCGCTTGGTCTGGATCAGGCGGCGGTAGTTCTGGGCGATGTTGCTGTTGCGCGGGATGGTGGATGACTTGTCAAACTCAGGCGGGCCCTCGCTGTCTGCATCCCCATTCACAGAGTAGCAGTCGTAGTCGGAGCCTGGGGGCATGGGACGCAGTAAGGCCGGGGTCCCAGGTGGTTCCTTGCCCCCAGCCCACCAGGGTGAGCACGGAGGGGGAAGGACGGGGCCCTCCTGGATGGCGAGGTCCCAGCCATCCCTGGTCCCACCCCAGCCCCGCAGGCCTGCCTTGGGAGGGAATGGTGTCCTCAGAGCAGGAGGGCGTGGTGGTCTGCGTGCTGTAGCCGCTGGAGTACTGCAGCGAGTCCCGGCTGCTCTTCTGGTGCTCCAGGCTCAGGCCGCGCGTCAGCACCATGGCCAGGTCACTGGCTGCGGGGGACACCTCCTCGCTGTGCTGAGGGTGGGAAAGTGCAGGCTGAAGCCTTGTGCCCCCAATCCCCTCTGCCCAAACTCCAGGCAGCCCTGCCAGGTGGTTGGAGCTGGCCCTGAGGCCACTGGCTGGGCCTCCTGGGACTAACCTGGGAGTGAAGGGGGACCCTGGCCGGCCTACCTTGGCCGCGATGGTGGCAGGGGACATCCGGGGTCGTGGTGCCTCTTCCCCACTGGGGCCCAGGGTGCCCCCACTGGCAGGGCCTGGCTCTGTGTCTCTCAGGAGCTCCACTCGGTCCTTCCTCCGTTGCAGAGTGGCGCCTGAGGGCTGCTCGTGGGAGCCAACCTTGGACCAGTCCTGCAGGGAGGGTGTGGCAGGTCAGGGGGACCCTTGGCCCTACCATCTACAGCCCGGGGGCCCCTCACTGTGGCTGAGGCTCATGGTGTCCAGGGCTATGAAGGGCCTCTGGTTCACAGTCACAGCCAAGGGCAGAACATGGAGTGTGACCGTGGCCCCTCAGTCCCACCAGGCCCAGGGGTAAGATGTGGCTGTGTGGGCAGTGACTGTAGGAGGTGGCCAGGCGGCTTGTCTCTTGGGGACAGGTGCTGTGTGCACACACCCCTGGCTGAACCCAGGCCCTCTGTGTGGTAGTGGCACCAGGTGGAGAGGGCACGGATAGGAGGAGCAGCTGGTGACTATCCTGGGCCCGGGCTGGGAGCACTGACCGAGGTGGGGGAGCTGCACTCGCTAACGGACTGGCAGGTTTCCGAGGCCTCAGAGGATGCAGAGCTGGAGGACTTCTGCCATGCAGAGGCCAGCAGGCGGTTGCAGACAGAGGGGCCGGCGGGCAGCGAGGAGGAGAGGAGAGAACAGTTTTGGTCACAGAGCTGGCATGCAAGGGGGCGGTTCAATTCAGCACCTTGCCCAGCGCCCACCCCCCTACCCCAGGGCCACAGCCGCTGAGCATCTGCAGCAGGACACAGCAGCCCAGAGCGCACGCGATGGGCGCTGATGCACCCGACAGCCCAGCCCTGCGCATTTCGAAGACTGACCGCAGAATTCACTGCTGACAGCCTGGATGTGGCCAATAAGGGGGAAAAGAGATACTAAGGGTGGCAGCTGGGTGTTTGGTCTGAGCAGTTGGGTTGATGGTGTCACAGTTTTCTCAGACAGGACACGGGGGAAGTGTGAAGCCCCAGGTGCCACGCTGAGCACTGAGCTGAGCTGCCTCTGAGGTCTCTGCAAGGATGCAATGAGGGCCGTCGTATTCACAAGCTGAGTGCAGGGAGAAGTTGGGGTTGGAGCCATCAGTGCAGCGATCTTGGGGTAGGATGAGGCCACCAGGCAGCGAGTGCAGTTAGACAAGATTGAACGGCCAGGCCCGCGGCTGCTGATGCGCAGCAGTTGGGAGGAAGAAGAGAGTCCCGTAAAGGAGAGCGACAGGGAGTGGCCGGAGAAGTAGGAGAACCATGAGCAGGCGATGCCCCAGGAATCAGGAGAGCCTGCTCTGTGGAGAAGGGGGTGGCTGTGCTGATGCTGCTGGATGGGGCTGTCCGCTTGGGGCACAGGGTGTCTATGGAGACTCTGAGGAGAACTGCTTCCGTATAATGGGGTGGGGGAAGCCTGTTTTAAAGTGGACTGAAGTATGAAAGTGACACGCCTGCTCTGGGCAGTGGGGTGGACTAGGTGTCCTGGGACGCCCTCCCTTCCTAAACAACTACAAAGAATAAAGAAAAAAGCAGGGTAGACACAGGCCCACGAACTCCTGAGCACGTGTGATGAGCAGGGTTCCCTGGGGCAGACGCCAGCTTCATCTGCAGCAGGACACAGCAGCCCAGAGTGCACACGATGGGTGCTGACCCACCCGATAGCCCAGCCCTGTGCATTTCGAAGACTGACCACAGGACTCACTGCTGACGGGCCTGGATGTGGCCAGTAAGGGGGAAAAGAGATACTAAGGGTGGCAGCAGTGGGGACATGGAGCACGGTGAGGTGTTGGCCTGGGAATGAGCCAAGTTAAGCCAGGGCAGCCCCCTTCCTCCAGCTCTCTGAATCATTCTGGATTTAGATCCCCAGATTTCCTGCAGATTCGAATGAACCAAGATCACCAAAATAAAAGGAAACCAGGCACCACCTGTGAGAATTCAGAGGAAATAACAAATGCAGACTTTTGGCAATATGAGGGTTAAAGTAAAAAACTCAATGGAAAAAGTATTTGGAAAACTCAGATAAAAAGTTCAACACTTGCTCATGAAAAAACAAACAAAGACACAAGCTTCTAAAAAGGAAGCTGCTCTGATAAAGAATATCTACAAATGCACTGATACTTTTCCCTCTGAGATTGGGAGAAAGACAAGGATGCCCACTGTCATCACTCCTGTTCAGCACTGGAAATCTTGGCTAGTGCAATAAAGCAAGAAAAAGAAATAAAAAACAAATGGATTGGAAAGAAAAGAAAGAAGGCCAAGTGTGGTGGCTCATACCTGTAATCCCAGCACTTTGGGAGGCTGATATATAAGGATCACTTGAACCCAGGAGTTCGAGACCAGCCTAACATAGTGAGACCCCTGTCTTTATGAAAAATAAAAGTTAGCCAGGTGTGCTGGCACATGCCTGTGGTCCCAGCTACACAGGAAGCTGAAGCAGGAGGATATCTTGAGCCTAGGAATTCAAGACTGCAGTGAGCTGTGATCTCACCATTGAACTCTAGCACTCCAGTGTGGGTGACAGAGCAAGACTGTGTCTCACAAAAAAAAAAAAAAAAAAGATCACTATTTACAAGTGACATAATAGTATATGTAGAATATTAAAAAGAATCTACAAGTTATTAGAATCAACGTAGGATTAACCTTTTAACAAGGTTATTGGAACAAAGTCAGAAAAAGATCAATTGCATTTCTAAATACTAGCAGCTAACAGGAAAACAAAACAAAACCACCCTAAAACACTAATGTAATTTACAATAACGTCAATAAACACTGAATACATAGGGAAAAAATTCCAATGACAGATATGCTAGATCTTTACACAAAAACCACAAAACAAGCTGGGCATGGTGGCTCACGCCTGTAATCCCAGCGCTTTGGGAGGCCAAGACGGGAGGATCACATGAGGCCAGGAGTTTGAGACCAGCCTGGCCAACAAGGTGAAACCTCGTCTCTACTAAAAATACAAAAATTAGTCTGGCATGGTGGTGCATGTCTGTAATCCCAGCTACTCGGGAGGCTGAGGCACCCAGGAGGCTGAGGTTGCAATGAGCTGAGATTGCACCACTGCACTCCAGCCTGGGTGACAGAGTGAGACTCTGCCTCAGAAAAAAACCCGAAAACCAAAAACCCCTACAAAACATTATTGAGAGGAAGTAAAGCCTAAACAAACGGAGAGATATATCTACAATTCCATTCAAATCCCAGGAGCTTTTTTTCTTTTCTTCTTTTGGTGGAAACTGACAAGCTGATCCTAAAAGTTACATGGAAATGCAAAGGGCTGAAAAAAGACAAAATGGTACCAAAAAAATAACCAAGCTAGGGGACTTCCATGATCAGATATCAAGATTTTCTATAAAGTTTGGCTGGGCACAGTGGCTCACGCCTATAATCCCAGCACTTTGGGAGGCTGAGGTGGGTGGATTGCTTGAGATTAGGAGTTTGAGACCAGCCTGGCTAACATGGCAAAACCCCAATACAAAAAATTCAAAAAATTAGCTGGGTGTGGTGGTGCACATGTAATCCCAGCTACTCAGGAGGCTGAGGGATGAGAATTGCTTAAGCGTGGGAACAGAGGTTTCAGTGAGCCAAGATTGCACCTCTGCACTCTCCAGCCTGGGGGACAGAGTGAGACTGTCTCAAAAAAAAAAAAGACTTTTTATGAAGTTACAATAATTAAGATGGTGTGGCATTGATATAAGGCAGAGAAATCAACAAGTAGGACAGAGTGCCAAGTCCAGAAATAACCACACACCTACAGATACCTGACTGATGATGAAGGCAGCACTGCTGTGCACTGAGGAAAAGAAGATGCTATGCTCCAAATGTCTATGTCTCCCCCAAATTCCTCTGTTCAAATCTTAACCCCCAAGATGAGGTACTGAGAGGTGGTTAGATCATGAGGGTGGAGCCCTCATGAAAGGGATCTTATAAAAGAGGTTTGAGGGACCTAGTTTGCCCCTTCCAACACTGAGGACACAGCAAGAAGGTGACATCTATGAACCAGAAAGCGGGTCCTCACCAGACACCGAATCTGCTGGTGTGTTGATCCTGGCCTTCCAGCCTCCAAAGCTGTGAGCACTACATTTCTGAAGTCTAAGCCACCCAGGTTATGGTATTTTGTTACGGCAGTCCAAATTGACTAAGACATATTTTTCTTTTTTTTCAATACACTGTCCTGGGTCAATTGGATATCCATGTGAAAAAAATGACCCCTACCTCACACCACACACACGTGCGCACGCGCATGCGCACACAAACACACACACACACACTCAATTCCAGATGAGCTGCAGATCTAAAGGAAAAGGGCAAAACCAAAAGGCTTTTTAGAGGAAAACATCTTTGTGACCTTGCAGTAGGCAAAAATATCTCAAGCAGGACACAAATAGCACTAACAATTTAAAAATGGATAAACTGGACTATTTTAAAACTAAGAACTTCTGGTCATTAAAAGACCCCCATTAAGAGAATAAAAATGTACCCATAGAAGGAGAGAAGAGATCCAATTAGGAACTTTATCTGCAATATCAAAAAGTTCTATAAATTGGTAAGAAGAAGACAGATAATGCAGTAGAAAAATGGGCAAACGATTTAAAAAGGTCCCTCATGAAAGGAAATATTCTAATGGTCTTTAAGGGTATGAAAAGGTAGCTGGGTTCAATGGCACACATCTGTAGTCTCAGCTATTCAGGAAGCTGAGGTAGGAAGATTGCTTAAGCTCAAGAGTATGAGGCCAGCCTGGGCAACATAGCAAGACCCTATCTCTTAAAAAAAAGTATGAAGGCTGGGTGCGGTAGCTCACGCCTGTAATCCCAGCACTTTGGGAAGCCAAGGCGAGCAGATAACCTGAGGTCAGGAGTTCAAGACCAGCCTGGCCAACATGGTGAAACCCCGTCTCTACTAAAAATACAAAAATTAGCCAGGTGTGGTGGCATACGCCTGTAATCCCAGCTACTCGGAAGCCTGAGGCAGGAGAATTGCCTGAGCCTGGGAGGCAGAGGTTAGAGTGAGCCAAGATTGTGCCACTGCACTCCAGTCTGGGTGACAGAGCGAGACTCTGTTTCATAAATCAAACCAACAAACAAAAAAAAGTATGAAAAGGTGTTCAATCTCAACAGCATTAGAGAAATGCAAATAAAATATACAGGGAATTACTATTACTATCCCCCACCAGAATGGCTAAAATGAAATCAAGATAAAATGTCAAGGGCTGGTGAGGATGTGGAACAGCAATGAACTGTCATAATCTTGGCCAGGTATGGTGGCTCATGCCTGTAATTCCAGCACTTTGGAAGGCGGAAGCGGGTGGACTGCCTGAGGTCAGGCGTTTGAGACCTGCTTGGCCAACATGGCAAAACCCCATCTCTACTAAAAATACAAAAATTAGCCAGGTGTAGTGGCATGCACCTGTAATCCCAACTACTCAGGAGTCTGAGGCAGGAGAATCACTTGAACCCCAAGGGTGGAGGCTGCAGTGAGCTGAAATTGCACCACTGTACTCCAGCCTGGGAATGAGACTGTCTCCAAAACAAAACAAAACAAAACACAAAACACTGTCCTAATCTTGCTAACAGGAGGGTAAATTCGTATGAGCACTTTGGTTCACTGTTTGGTAGTACCTATCAAATCTGAAGATGTGCATATCCCATGACTATGCAATTCTGCTCCTAGGAATGTGCCCCACAGAACCGCATACTAGAATGTTCACAGCAGCACTATTAGCAGCATCATAGCCAAAAAACTGGAAACTATGCAAATGTCCATCAAAAGGGTTAATTATGTATTCACACAATAGAATGCCATATAGCAATGCGCAAGATCTATATCTCCACCTAAAACATGGATGAATCTCATCAACATAACTGAGCAAAAAGAAGCCAGACATAAAGGATACATACTATATGATTCCAAGTATAACACATAGAAAGGATAAAAAGGGCAAAACTAGGCCAGGCACTGTGGCTCACGCCTGAAATCCCAGTGATTTGGGAAGCTGAAGTGGATGGATTGCTTGAAGGCAGGAGTTCAAGACCAGCCTAGGAAACATAGTGAGACCCCCATCTCTATAAAATAAAAAATATAAAAATTAGCCGGGCATGATGGTGCACACCCGTAGTCCCAGCTACTTGGGAGGCTGAGGCAGGAAGACTGCTTGAGCCTGGGTGACAGAGTGAGATCCTGTCTCAAAAAAAAAAAAAAAAAGTCAAAAGTAGGACAGTGGTTACCCTTGGGTGTGTAGTGACTTAAGTGAGCACTGGTGGCTTCAGGAGTGGTGGTTATCCTGCTTATATTCTTGTTCTTGGTGTGTTTAGAATACCTCGATAAACAAGTTCCTTGGCCAGGTGTGGCAGGTCATGCCTGTAATCCCAGCACTTGGGAGGCTGACATGGGTGGATCACTTGAGATTAGGAGTTCCAGACCAGGCTGGTCAAAATGGCAGAACCCCGCCTCTACTAAAAATACAAAAATTAGCTGGGCGTGGTGGCACACACCTGTAATCCCAGCTACTTGGGAGGCGGAGGCAGGGGAATGGCTTGAACCCGGGAGGAGGAGGTTGCAGCGAGCCAAGATCGCACCATTGCACTCCAGCCTGGACAATGGAGCAAGAGTCTGTCTCAAAAGGAAAAAAAAAAGTTCCTGAAAGACTCAATGGTGATGGGTTATAACCCGTAGAATAAAAGAAATATTTATGAGCCCATATTGATAGAAATTAAAAATTGAATATATAAATAAATGGGGGAGAAGGGACAGATCTTTTTATAGTAGAATCTCAATTAAAAAATATAGGAGAAATGACGGAAATAGAAAGTCACCTATTTTAACAAGCAAGATCATCAGTGGATGCCAAAACTAGTGAGCAAAAGTACAAGGAGAAGCAGGAGATTTTCATCATCTCAAAAGTATCCCTTCACAGTATATTCCATTAATTAAAAAGGCGGAAATAATGACTCTCCAGTGGAGAAACTTGGCATACACCACCTTAACCAAGGATCAAGGTGAACATCACCAGTCACACAGCACAGTGACATTGTGCAGCATTTAGGATGCACCAAGAAGGGGACAGCCGCGCTTCTGTGGTACTCTTGCCAAAACTGTACGACTTCTAATTCTGAATGAAAAGACATCAGACAAAGCCAGATTCAGAGGCATCCTACAAAACATCTGACTGATATTCTTCAAAAGTATCAAAGTCATGAAAAACAAGGAGGGACAGGTGTGAGAAACTGTCATGAGCTGGAGAAACTGAGGTGACACCAACACGAAACACTATGTAGGGTCCTAGCCGGGAGCAGTGGCTCATGTCTGTAATCCCAGCGCTTTGGGAGGCTGAAGTGGGCAGATCACCTGAGGTCAGGAATTCGAGACCAGCCTGACCAACACGGTGAAACCCCGTCTCTACTAAACAGAAAAAATTAGCTGGGTGTGGTGGCGCATGCCTGTAATCCCAGCTACTTGGGAGGCTGAGGCAGAAGAATCGCTTGAACCCATGAGGCAGAGGTTGCAGTGAGCCAAGATTGCACCACTGCACTCCAGCCTGGGTGACAAGAGCGAAACTCTGTCTCAAAAAGAAAAGAAAAGAAAAAAAAAAAAAACCCAGGAACATTATGTAGGGTCCTGAATCGGGTCATGGACCCCTGGACCAGGAGAGGGAAAACTGGCAAAAATAGAAAGAAGACTGTAGATTACTTAGTATTATACCAGTGTTAATTTCTTGGTTTTAAAAACGTTTTTGATGGTTATGTAAAGTAAGATGTCAACATTGGGGAGACTCTGGGAAGAGTATATGGGAACTCTACACATTTTACAACTTTTCTACAAGTCTAAAATGATTTCAAAATAAAAAGTTAAAAAAAAACCCGAAACAAAAAAGCCTCAGTGGGTAGGTTAAATAGCAAAAAGGAGAAAAAGTCGATTGTAAGATAAAACTGAAGAAATGATCCAGAATATATCTGGAGAAAAAAGGAGATAGAAAATATGAGCTAAGAGATGCATAAGATAGAAAGAGAGGGCTGGACATGCATCCAACTGGAATCCCAGCAGGAGAGAATAGAAAGAATCAAAGTGGAAGTAAAGAGATAATGACTGGCTGGGCGCGGTTGCTCACACCTGTAATCCCAGCACTTTGGGAGGCCGAGGCAGGCAGATCCCTTGAGCCCAGGAGTTCAAGACCAGCCTGGGCAACATGGCAAAATGTAGTCTCTACTAAAAATACAAAAATTAGCTGGGCATGGTGGCGCATGCCTATAGTACCAGCTGCTTGGGAGGGTGAGGTGGGAGGATCGCTTGAGCCTGGGAGGAGGAGGTTGCAGTGAGCCAAGATCATGCCACTGTGCTCCAGCCTGGGTGACAGAGTGAGACCCTGTCTCAAAACAAAACAAAACAAAACAAAACAAAACAAAACAAAACGAGATAATGACTGAAAATTTCCAGAACAAATGAAAGACATGATACAAACCAAGAGAGGTTAAATCAAAATAAATCTACATTGTAGACACATTGTAGCACAACTAAAGAGAAGGCCTAAAAGTGTCCAGAGAAAGACTCAGATTCCTCAAAAAGAAGCATCAGTGACTGACAGCTGACCTTCCAACCAATGGTGGAAGCCAGAACACAGCGGAAAACTATCTACCTTCACAGTGTGGATGGAAGACAACGCTCACCCCAGAATAGTGCTCCTGGCCAAACGAACTTTCAAGAAGGAGGACAAAAGAAAACATGTTTCAGATAAACAAAACCCGAGAGTTTACAACTACAGATCTATTCTAAAAGAACTTCTAAAAGATGTTCTTTACTTCAGAAAGAAAGAAAGTAAGCTTTGGAGGATTTGAGATGCGAGGAAAAAATGACAAGACATGTGTATTAACATATGGGTAAATCTAAACAAGTACTGTATGTATAAAATAAAGAAATGAAGAAGAAAAATGTCATTTGTGGGTACTATAAAAAAAGAGAAAATAATATAGCTTGTAAGTTTGAGAGAGAGTGGGTGACAAGTAAAATATATATATATTAAGAGCCTTGAATTATTCAGGAGGTGTGGTTCTGACTTTGTTAAGTATGCATGTTAAGATTTCAAGGTAATCTATAAAAGAAAAGAGATAGTACATAACTTACAATTCAGTAGAGGGGAAATAAGAGAAAAGAAAAAACAAAGGCAAGGGTAGAGACAAGAATTCAGGACAAACAGAAAGAAGAAAGCCAGAAGTCTAAATATGTCAGTATTCATAATATATACAAAGGTGCTAAAAATGCCAATTAAAAGATAGAGGTTGTCAGATTGGATAAAAAAAGAAAATCTAGGCATTATACTGCTTACAAGAGACTCATTAAAAATATAAAGATATGTGAATTTAAAAGCAGAGATAAAAAATGATAATATAAATACTGAACAGAATAAAGGCCTTGGGGGCCTTCAGGCCAGTCTAAACAGCTATAGTAGCCCCACATGTGGCTTGCCTGATGCTGGCATAAGGCTGCTGTACCCCACCCTGATTGATCCTTCTAACGCCCCCTCACCTGGCTGGTGATGTCTGAAGGCATAGGCGAGGGGGGCTTGGAGTAGGTGGCATCCTGGGAGACGAAGCCAGAGTCATGGGAGGAAACGCTGGAGAGGCGAGTGGTGGCGGTGGCTGGCTGCGCCAGGCTGCGGTAGCGACAGGTGGAACTGGGTGAGTATGTTTGGGCACCCCCAGGCCATGGGGCTCCGCCACCCTTGGCACTGCTACTGCTGCTGGGGGCACTAGGGGAGTGAAGGAAGAGGGCACAGTAGCCAGACAGGGAGACAGAGGGGTGTGCGTTTCGGGGAGGTTGACAGACGAGGGTGGGGAAAGAGGTGAGGGGCAAAGGAAGGAAAAGACAATGTCAGACTAGGAGGTCCTGAGACCCAGGTGCTACAGAGGAGCTGTGTTCTGGGACAGTGTGGAAGGGGAGTGCCAGAGCAGGGTACCCCCAAGCCCCAGTGCTGAGGGGAGCTGTGGTCAGGGAATGCCCAGGGTCAGGCGACCTCTCTGCCTCCTATTCTGCCACTAAGAACAGCTGTCCAGGCCGAGCACAGTGGCTCATATCTGTAATCCCAGAACTTTGGGACACCAAGGTGGGCGGATCATTTGAGGACAGGGGTTCAAGACCAGCCTGGAGAACACAGTGAAACCCCATTGCTACTAAAAATGCAAAAGTTAGCCAGGCATGGTGGCGTACGCCTGTAATCCCAGCTACCTGGGAGGTTGAGGCATGAGAATCACTTGAACCTGGGAGGTGGAGGTTGCAGTGAACCAAGATTACGCCACTGCACTCCAGCCTGGGAGACAGAGCAAGGCTCTGTCTTGAAAAAAAAAAAAAAAGAAAAGAAACAAGAAACAGTTGTATTGTCTGGGTGTGGTGGCTCACACCTGTCCCAGCACTTTGGGAAGCTGAGGTGGGTGGATTGCTTGAGTCCAGGAATTTGAGACCAGCCTGGGCAATATGGTGAGACCCCATCTCTACAAAAAATATGAAAATTAGCCAGGCATGGTAGTGCACACCTGTAGTCCCAGCTATTTGGGAAACTGAGGTAGGAGAATCACTTGAACCACAGAGGTCGAGGCCACAGTGAGCCATGATTGTGCCACTGCACTCCAGCCTGGGTGACAGAGCGAGACCCTGTCTCACAACACAACAAAACCCAAAAAACCCACCAAAAAACCTATTGGTTTCACCAAAGATCTTAATCTAGATTCTTATATCCTAAAGAATATATCTTTATCACTGATGACCACCATTAAAAAAAAAATAGTTTTATGATGGGGAAACTGAGTCACTGGGCATCAAACAATTAGAACCAGACACAAGTCTGATCACTTCTTTTTTTTTTTTTTGAGACGGAGTCTCGCTCTGTCACCCAGGCTGGAGTGCAGTGGCGCAATCTCGGCTCACTCCAAGCTCTGCCTCCCGAGTTGACGCCATTCTCCTGCCTCAGCCTCCCGAGTCGTTGGGACTACAGGCGCCCGCCACCACGCCTGGCTAATTATTTTGTATTTTTTAGTAGAGACGGGGTTTCGCCATGTTAGCCTCGGCCTCCCGAAGTGCTAGGATTACAGGCATGAGCGACTGCCCGCAGCGAGTCCAATCATTTCTAAACCACCTTCTGAAAATCTGGTATTTGCCATCCAGTCCTAACTGGATGTCTAGCATATGGTGACGGTGTGTCCGGGTACAGAGGTCACCTTCCAGGTGGATCCTGCACCCACCATCACTCTCGCCCTCTCCACTCCCTCAAGGGGTGTCCAGCCCTCCATGGCTCACACCCTCAGCACAGCAATTCAACCCTTGGATGGTGTTCCTGGCAATGAAAGTTGCCTTCTCTCTAAGCATGACCCTGAAGCCTCCCAGCCTCTGCTCATGGCTGTCCCCTGCAATCAGCCCCTTCACTGCGGGACGGCCACCCACGCAGGGTCTGCAGAGCTTCTCTCTGAGGTAGTAGCTGATTGCTGTGCCTGGCTTCTCACAAGCTCTGGATGTCCAGCCAGTGATTCTGGGGATAGGGGTGCCTGGTAAAGGGGGACCCCCACCAGCACTTCACTCTGTGTTTACTGCCCTTCCCACCCAAGGAACCCTGAACCATCAATGTCTCCTCCAAACCCAGTCCCAGTGCCCGACCAAGGAAAGGCCCTGATCCTGAGCCTGGCTAGTGACTGCAAGATCCTTGGCCTCTCCCCAGCTCTGTGAGGCTCCCGGGGCCAGCCTGGGCCAAGGCTCCAGATGTGGCAGCTGCCTCCATGGGAACCAGCTCTTAGGAGCCAGCTAGGCTGGAGTGTCCTATACCTTGTGGCCCCAGTACATGTTTCTAGAAGCCTTCCTATCTCTCCCTGATCTTTGACTCTTACTATGACCCCACATGGTGCTGGGCCTGGCAGAGTCCAGTGGTTAAATGCTGGGACTTCATGCGTCAGTTTTCCCTTCTGTGAAATGGAGATAACACCATACCTGATACAGCAGTGGTAGGATTCAATGAGAAAAAATGCATAAAGCAATTAGCACAGCACCTGGCACATAGTAGATGCTCCATAAATGAAGCAGGTACCGCCCCTGCTCTCTATCCTGCCAACAAACGCCTGTGCCAGTAGCAGTCTTGGGATGACAGGGCACATTTTCCCTCTACATATGCAAATTCCTCAGATGATGTAAAAGTTGTGAATTTTGAGGCCCTGAAGCAATTTCTGATGCAGCTTTGCTGGGAACATCCCCATTTCCTCTTGGGATACCGCCCCCCACACCCCTGGGAACCCCACCTCCACTGACCTGCACATGCTGGACTTCCGGGAGCTGGAGCTGCTGGGTGATGAGGGTGGGGTCTGGTAGGACCAGCTGTAGTCCGAGCCCTTTAGGTCTTTGATTACCTGGACAGGGACATGGATGGGGGTCACTGGAGGCAGCTCCTCAGAGCTAGTAGGGCCAGAGGCCCCCACTCTCTTCCCAGTTGGGTCTTCTCCCCAGGAGAAGACCCAGGAGTCTGAAGCCCCCTCCCCCCGGCTTCTCCTAATGTGGGGAGCAGGGAGACACCGGGGGACACAGCCTTCTTAGAGCCCCTTCAGCTCACACACACTGAGTACAGATTCCGAGCCCAGCCTGGGCTGGGCGAGTGACCCCGACACCATGGGGTGCAGGTTGCTCCTGCGCCTCCCTGAGTTTGCTTTCTCCTGTGAATCGGGGCCACCTGTTCCTGTCTTAGAGTGGAAGATACCCTGAGATAACTTGGCAGATGCTGGGCATGCAACAAGTGCCCCCGGAGCGTGCTGCCCGCAGGCTGTGGGGCAGGACTGGTCTGAGTGCAGTGGGAACAGGGTTGGGGTGGGGTGGCCAGGTATGCCTGGGTCTAGGGGAGGGGATGGGGTTTCTGGGCATGAAGGGAGGTGGGGCATCTCCAGGTTCGGCAGGTAGTCTGCCCAGGTGGAGCAGGGCAGGCAGACTCTGGGCCTGGCTCCATGGATCCAGGACTTCACCCATCTACTCTGAGTCTGAGAATGCTGCTGGCCAGGGCAGACCCTCCCCAACCCCGGCAGGTGCTCCGGGATGGCCTGCAGTGGGTGTTAGAAGGGGTCTGGTCTTATGCCCCTAGCTGCCTCCCCCAAATGCCATCCTCTTTTCCCCTCTACTGCTCCCAACCTAGGGCAGCCCATCTCCTCCCTGCCCCTGGCCCTTGGCCCGAGGGCTCCCACACCTGCTCGCTGGCGGGAGGCAGTTTGTGGGGTTCCGCCGTCAGCACCACCAAGTCGTCGATGATGCCCTGCAGGTGGGTGATCTCTCCCAGCATGGTCAGCTCTCCGTTCTGAGGAAGCAGCGAGTCAGACCTGCGGCCCTGTCGCCCACCTGCCCACCTGCCCACCCGCCCTGGAGAAGCAGCAGGCCTTGTCGGGCCTCTCCTCTCTCACCCTTCCTCGCTAACCAGTGCTGCTCGGGGCTGGTGCAGGCAGGGCCCACACAGCCCAGATGGCTGGTATGATGGTCTGTCCAGACCAAATCAGTGTATGGTGAGCTATGAGACCTGCCTTTGGGCCAGGAGCATGTGGCCTTGATGCCCCCAGCCAGGGACTGTTGAGAAGTGACCCTTCTTGGAGGTCAGAAGGTCAACCCTGGGCCCAGCCCACCCCTCTGGGGTCTGAGTCCCCAGGAGTCCCACCACCACAGGCTGCAGGAAGGTGATGAACGTGCAGAAGCGGCCCCGCTCCTCAATCAGCGCCCGGCGCACGGCCTGCTTCTCCGTCTCCTCCAGCAGCAGGTACATGTCGTTGACGTCCTGCAGGGCACTGTCCAGCTGGGGCTGCAGGTCTCCTTTCCCTGGAGGGGTGGGGAGGAGAGGCCTTGCTGGGGATGCCAGCCTGGCTTGCCACACCCACGAATGGGCTCAGACCCTGGTGGTGGCATCTCTCGGCCGTTGGGCTGGGTGCTGCCCTGGGGCCATGGGACTGGGGAGGGCAGTGAGGACTCTGGGGCTTGTGGAAGGGCTAGTCCCACCAAAGCAGGAAGAGAGGCCAGACACACGCACAAGAAAGAGGCCAAAGCTGCAAAGCCACTCCGGATCGGGGCATCTCCATGGAGGCTCTTGATGCCCAGGAGCTCTGCCAACACGGAGCCTCCCTGGCCTCCACCTGGGGTACCCTCACTGTCCCGGCATGGTGCCCCTCACCTCACAAGGTCCAGGGAGGTGGGGCAGAAGCGGGACAAGGGAGAGTGTGGGGCTCAGCTGCAGGTCAGGCCATGGAGGGGCGGGGTCCAGGAGAGCTAGGGCTGGGCCTTAGAGGCAGGGAAGGGGTCTGTGTGGGTTCCCACTCAGCTCAGGGAGCAGAGCACACAGACAGCAACAGCGACACAAGAAGCAGCAAGAAAGAGAGAGGCGAGAGGATGATGCAGAGGAGATGATGAGATGGCAGGTGGGGAGGTGACAGGTAAGCACGCAGGCCAGCCTGGTGGGGGTGGGGCAGCCAGGGCCTGTGGCCTGCACCTCGCCCTGGCCGACCCCTCCTGGCCTGGCAGACTGACCCAGCAGTGGCCCTGGACTCATCCCTGGCCAGGGCCCCCAGGGGTCCCAGGGGGACTGTGCCCCAGGCCCCCCCCTCGTGGACCGACCGCCTTCCTCGCTTCTCCTTGGCCTGGAGAGGTTCCTTCCAATGGCCCTGAGCTGGGGGAGACAGACAAATGCAACAAGGACGGGAGGAGCAGCTGGAGGGACCGACATTTGACTTACCAAGTAGCTCTACAGGAAGGATGTGGGAGGAGAGGAGGAGAGACAGAGAAAGAAAGAATGTGTGAAAGACGCCGGATGGACAGAGCCACTCCTGGGGCGGGGGTGCCTGGGCCTCCTGCTGCCTCCCCTAGGGAGGTTCTGGACCAGGTTTGGGGGGCAGGGCGACTCCCTCTGTCCCACCCAACAGGTTGGAGGGTCCTGTGTCGGGGACAGCGCCCCTCTGGCCAGGATGAAAGCTTTAGGGGGCCCCACAGGGCGGCGGGGCTGTGGAGCGGGGCCGTGGGGCTGTGGCTGGGGGGCCATGCCGGGCACTACCTTTGCGCGCCTTCTTTTGCAGCTTGAGCGTGTCCGACGACTTCTTTTTGATCTCATGCCGGGCTCGTTTGTACTCTGCAGAGGGAGAGAGGGGAGCGCTCTAATGGGGTTCCTGCGGAGTAGGGGGTGGGAAGCTGCGGAGTGGGGGGTGGGAAGCCCGGCCCCGCACCGCCTTCACCTTTCGCGTGGTCCTTGTCCAGCTGGTTGGCCGCCTTCTTCCAGTCCTCGATGCGCTCCTGCAGCGGGTTGATGAGGCTCTCCAGCAGCGCGCTGCGGAGGGTGGGAGGGAGTGCAGGTCAGGGCTGGGCTCCCCCGCGACGCCCCGTCGCCCCGCCCCCCTGCGGCGCCCACTCACTTGGTGAACTGCCGCAGCTTGGTCTCGATGCTGCGGTGGCGCATGCACATGCGCGTGAGCGCCGAGCCGATGTCCCTTGTGGCCCCTGGTGAGGCAAGCGCGGCGTGGGAAGGGGCCCCGCCGGGGCCTGCGCAGTCCCGGCCTCGGGCCAGGAGGGGGCGCCCCGGCCGCGCAGGCTGAGCCCGCAGCCCGCGCCCCGCCCCCGCCGAGCCGCTGTCCTTTGGGCCCTGGGGGATTCGGGGCCTCCTCCATCTCCACCAGCTCTTCCTCCGCCATCCCCGCCGTGCCAGCCTCCTGCGGCGGCCTCCCCTCTCCCCCAGTTGGGAGAGGCCAGCGCCAAAGACTGTTTCAGGAGCCGGCCAAACGACCCTCCAGGTGTGCCCAGATGCAGGCACGGGAGTATGAGCACGCCCAGGACCCGAAGGAGCAGGAGCCCCAGGTCTCTGCCACTCGGACCAGAGGGCGGAGGAGGCGCCAAGCCCAACGGCGCGCTCACCTGACCCTGCGTGCTCTTACAAGGACGGCGGGCATAGGTGGGAAGAAGCCCTAAGAAGAATCTCTGTGCTGGGGGGGGTTGGGGTCACATGAACAGCCACAGCAAGAAGGGAATCCCCAGGGAACACTCCTGTCACTACTCACCCACTCCTGCTTGCATGCCTCTTGTGACGAGGGGCTCACTCTCCACAACCAGCCCATTCCATTAAGGAGCAGAACTCAAGGTTCTGGGCTTGGCGTACTTTCCTTGGCCCATCCCTTACTCTGCCTTTCCAGCCTCCAGGCCCACCCTGGGGTACCCCCAACCTCCAGCCACATGCCTCCCCACCTCGGGTGTTGGTAGCCATGTCAGCCACTTTCTGGAAGGCATCCAAGAAGGCCACAGCAGCCAGCACGGTGGTCCTGGGGAGAGGGGCAACGACACAGATGGTCAGAAGGACAACAGCACGGATGGTCGGGGGTGGGGGGTCTCTGCCGGCCTCTCCCCTGCTGGGATGCCCTGGGACAACTCACCTCAGCTGGGAATGCAGCTTTGTGGCCTTGGAGTTGAAGTCCTCCCAGATGGGGTAGGAGCTCTGCCGGGCAGATGGGAGAGAAAGTGAGCTTCTTGTGGGGCGGCTGCAGGGCTGGACCTGGGCCAGGCTCCTCACATGCTCTGTCCAGACTCAGGGCAGTTTCTGACACAGCAGCCCTGCCCCATGGAGAGGGAGGCTCTGGGTCCTCTCGGAGGGCAGAGGACCAAGGACAGAGCCATCAGCATGAGGAAAGCCTGTCCCTAGGAATGGGTGCCTTTGCTAAGCCCTCCCTCCCTGATGTCAGGACGTCCACCCTACAGGCTACAGGGGGCCCACATCTCCCTCAGGGGAAACGGAGCAGGAAGTGGCAAGTCCTGTCCCCTCGGAGTTTCCCAGGCACCTGGCAGGGGATCTGGGCTGAGCCCAATGAGAGGCATCGTGTCTCCCAAACATGTGCCTAGGACAGTGGCACTGACCTGCCCACCAGGGGCAGAGGCACAGTGTGGAGGGTAGGAGGTGGCAGGGCTGAAGGCACGCCAGGTGTAGACTGGGGCCTCCGGGGCCCCCGCCCTGTGTCCTGCAAGCTGCCATCCCAGGCCAGCAGCCGTGGCTCCCAGGGCCGAGGAGACTGTGGCTGCTGCAGGGCCCAGCTAGCCTGCCCGGGACAACCAGGCCCTGGGCTGAATGGGGCCTTGTGCGGCCAACAGAGCCACCTTTCTCCACCCCCTGCTCCCCTCCCCTCCTGGGGAAACAGTGTGGCCTTTATCCCAGCCTGGCCCAAGGCTCCAAGTTGGAAGGGGGTTTCCCAATAGGGAGGTCGGGCTCCTGGCGACCAGTTGTCCAATCTGATTATGGGGCTTTTCTGGTTAACGCATGCCCCGGGGTCCTGGAGAAACCTCAGCCCTGGCCCAAGGGCCCTGTGGAGGTCTTGCTCCTTGACAGGCAGCCCTGGGCCAGCCAAGCCCCGGCCCACAGGGGCTTCTGACCTCCCCTCCATGTAGGATGGGCACTGGAGGCTGGGGCTCTTCCTGAGGAAAGGGGAAAGAGGAGACCCTGGCCCTCAGGGCCTCAGAGGGAGGCTCTGCCCAGCTGCAACCCAGGAGCAGGCTAGGGCTTGCCCTGCCAGGCTAGGAGAGCTTGAAGGGGTGGGAAGGAGACAGGGCAGCTTAGGGGGCCTCAGAATCTCCCTCCCCTCCCAGCCCAACCAAACCAGTGTCCAGAGAAAGCAAATATTTGCAAAGTCCACAGAGGTCGAAGCAAGAGTGGGGAAGCTGTGGGTGGGCTATTCCCAAACGGGCACAGCTCAGGGTGAAGGGGCCTGGGAAGCTGTTCCCAGCCATCCCGAGGAATGGACTCATGCCACCCATGCCTGGGGTACCCCTAGGGGGTCTTCTAAAAGGGGGCACTCTGCCACTGCCTGGACCCCCACCCCCACCCAGCCTTGAAACCTTGCTAAGACCTCCCTTTAGGGAGCAGAGAAGTTGCTAGAGGTGGAGGGGGGTCCAGAGCCAGCTATCCTGGCACCCAGGAACCTTCTTAGCCCCTGAGCAGCCCTCGAGCAGTCGCAGAGATTAAAGGCTGTCCCCATGGGGAGGGGACAAGATGGGGTGCAGGGGAGGCCAGGCCATATCCCCTTAGCAGATGGACCTAGATGCCTCAGTCTCTAAGGACCTGGACCTGCCGCCCTCCCCACGGCAACCACATAAAGGACCCCAGAGACAAGGAACATACGTCTTATTTGTTTATATCCGCCTCTTCACGGACAGGTCAATTTCACTGATTAAAAATAAGAGACAGGGCTCCAGCAGCCAGCGCCCCAGGAACAGCATCCCCAGCCTTCACCTGGGACAGGCCCAGGCAAACCTTCCCAACAGCCCCATGAGATGAATACCATGACTGCCCCCATTTCACCAATGAGGAAACAGAGGCCCGTAGAGGTTAACTTATTTGCCCACGGCCACCGGGTGGCAGGGTCAGGACCTGATCCCATGTCTGCCTAGTCACTGCACACCAGGTGGAGGCACTCCCTTACAAAGCAGGGAGACAAGACTGAGCGCCAAGGCTGCAGAGGCGGCGGCGACTGCTGGGGTGCGAGAGACACCCAGTTCTGCCCCAAGCACAGTGGCGGCTCTGGAGTGGGGAGGTGGAGGGCTCGTCACTAGAGGCGCCCAACGGACAGGGAGGACGACGCTCTGTCTCTGTCCCGGCAGCGGCTGTGGTTCAGATGTGCAGTGTGGGTGAGCAATCCAGCCTCCAATCCCAGGGACTGGGCTTTCCAGGTGCCCCTGGGCAAGGGCCCCCTGTCTGAGCCTGTTTCTTCACCTGTAAAATCAGGAGAGGAAGGGCACCTGCCCCACTGGGTCAGTGTGGAGACTGAAGCAGGCGCTGCCCAGCCAGCACTCCGTGCAGCGCCCAGCAGGCCGTAAGTGCTCAGTTCACACCAGCTGACACTATGCAAGCCCTGCCCTCTGCAGGGGCCCCTAGCAGAGGCCTGGCCAGGCCTACGTGTCCAGGTGACACTCTCCACTCTTGAGGGGTGGGCGAAGAGTATGACCCCATTTTCTGGCTGGGCCAGCACTGGGTGGAGGCCCCATTCACTTTGCTGAAGGTGCCATGCCCAGGCCTATGACCTTGGGCAAGTCCCTGCCCCTCTCTGGGTTTCAGTGGACAGCCTGACACCAGTGGGCATCTGACCTCGGCCCCCGCTCAGTTCAACGTCAGGGTCTCCCAGAGGCCCAGGGGAGGGCTTCTGTGGGGTCTGTGGACTCACTGTGGGGTGGCCTCATGGGGCAAGCTCAGTCTCCTCAACCTGGCTGCTGATGGCCGCCCTTCTTCTACGGAGGCCCTGCTGCTCAGGCCACCCAGGGGAAAATCCAGAAGCTGCCCCCCAAATCCAGGTGATCAGCCTCCAGGTGGCCTCGTCCCCTTCTCTGCCCCGGTCATGGCCCCTGAACACGTGCCTGTGTCATAGGTAGGGGCATATCTGTCCTTGGCATCATCCCAAGTGAAGCGTCTTCTGTTTTGCCTCCACATGTCAGCAAATCATGCCTGGTGTCTTACTTGAACCTCCTGCTATGATCTGGGCCCACTTCCTTCTGTCTCATCCCAAAGCTCCTTGCAAATTGGCTGGAGAGGGAGAGAGACAGTCCTGGTCCACTTCTACGAGCAAAATCTGCTGCTCTCTGCAGTGGTTGCTATGAGGCTGCCAGTGGTGGTGGGTGGTGGGGTGCGGGAAGGCCCATCCTCAGCCAGCTCTGGGATCGGACAGGGGAGGGTGGTCTGTATTGCCAGTCCCAGAACAGGATCCTGGGGCCAGGGCTGTGATGTCCACAGGGCAGACGGAGACTGCTGGGGGCCAGTGGAGGGGCCTGGATGTACAGTTGCAAGAGATGGGGGTCCCAGGGGGAGCGCACCATAAGGGGCAGGGTATGGGGGGCATCTACAAGCCGCTAACTGGGTAGTCCCAGGCCAGGCTGGCTTCAGGCCTCTTCCAGGGGCAGAGATTTGGCAGCTGTCCCTGGGGCTGTTGTCCTGGCAGCACCAGGAGCCTAGACCTCCAACCTGCCAGCAACCCCCACCCCTTACGGGGCCTGTCCTAGCAGCACTGTGCTGGGTGGTGTCATCCCCACCCATGGCCTGGTGGGATTCTGTGTTGTGCACTTGGAGAGTGTGCGCTGGGGTGTGGCGGTGGGGGTCCTTGGGAGATCCTGTGGGGTGCATCGTTCTTTCCCGTTCTCCTCCCAGCCCCCAAATCCTGCCCCTTCATCCTAGGCTAAAGAAAGGGGGCAGGGCAGGAGGGCAGGAATGCTGGTTCCTGGTCCCCACCCTATCACTGGAGCTGGGCCCTCTCTGCCTAGTCAGCGTAGGGCAGCCCTGCCAAACCCTGGCCTTGTCTGGGGAGAGGAGCCCACTAATTTTCCCAGGAGAAAAAATGGGGGCTGAGGTCAGGGGAAGGGTCCAACAGTCTCCTTAATGACCTTGAGCCATTCCCAGGCCCCAGTTTCCCCACCTGGTGGGGTGAGGAATGAATGGGTGGCCAGCTCCAGCCTGACCTTAGGCAATCCTGGGAGAGAGGGGGAGCTCGGAGCTGAGAGTCCAAGGTGGTAATGGAGTAGGAAAAGCGCTCCCTTGGGGTTGCTCCACCAACCCCAACCTTCATCCCGCCTCCTCCCAAGGTGATGATCCAGGCCTATCCTTGGGATGCAGGGACATTCAGCCCGGGGACCTTGGAGTCCTGGAGCTTCCTGGGGTTGTGGGGGTGGGGCGGGGCTGGGGGAGGCAGTCTCAGGGTCGGGCGAAGAGGCCCAGGTCGGCGGGGAAGGAGTTAACGGTTCTCCGCTTTATTATTTTTTCCTGCTTTGGCGGTGACAGCATTGTCTGGGCTCCGGGGCCTTTGGGGAACATGGTGGTGGAAGGGGGCGGAGGTCGGCAAGACCCCAGACTCGTTAAAGGGCCCTAGAGTCGGTCCTGGATCCAAATCCCATTCATGGTTTGGCGGTCTGGGGCGCAGGGAGCCTGCGTGTGCACAAGCTTGGGTCAGGACCCCACGGGGCC
Organism: Macaca nemestrina; assembly: GCF_043159975.1. Classification (NCBI taxonomy): domain Eukaryota; kingdom Metazoa; phylum Chordata; class Mammalia; order Primates; family Cercopithecidae; genus Macaca; species Macaca nemestrina. Next base: position 72,683,408 of record NC_092142.1, on the reverse strand, counting down.
ACCGCGGGCACCGCACGGACACCCCGACACATGAGCACCCACACCCCCAGACGGGCACCCGGAGACACGGGCGCCCAGCAGACCCTGGCAGGACGCGCTCAGACAAGGACACACAGACACCGCGGCGCGCGGCCACACGGGGCTCGGCCACCCGCCGCCACGCGTCCCCGGGGGGACCCGCACCCGCCGCCGCGCGCCGCGGCCCCGCCGCGCCCCGGTTACCTTCATGTCGTTGACAATGGCCTGGAAGAGCCCGCCCAGGGCGCCGCACTCCTTCTCGGCCGTCTCCATGCTCGGGCCGGGCCGGGCCGCGGCGGCGGCGGGGCGCACGGAGCGCAGGGAGCCGCGCAGGGGAGGGGGCCGGGCCGCGCGGGCGCTCGCTCCGAGGCCGGGCCGGGCCTCCCGCCTCCAGGCCGCGCTCAGCGGCCGGCCGCGCCGCGCTCCGGGGTCGCGGGCCTCCGGCGGGCGGCGCGGGCCATGTCGCAGCGGGGCTGGCGGGCGGCGCGGGGGGCGCGGCGCGGGCAGCTAGCGGCGCAGCCTCGGCGCGCGGACTGACGGCGGCGGTAATCCGAGCCGCCGAGGATCGGGCGTCACGTGGGCGCGGCGGAGGGAGGACCGCGGGGGGGGGAGGGAGGGAAGGAGGGCGGGCCGCGCGGGAGGGGGCTGTGGGAACGGCCGCGCGGGCGCAGGCCCATTCACGGCCAGAAACCAGGGCTTTGAAATCCGAGCTCGGGCGCTGCCAGACTGGTCCGGCGAGCGGGGCCGACGGGCTCGGGCGCCACCGCGGGTCGGGGGGCGGTGCTGGGGCGGGGCCAGCCCTGCCCACTCGGGAGTGGGACGGGTGGCTCTCAGCCCCTGGGTAGGCGCTCCACGACGCCTTCCGGCCTTTGGCCTGGGGCGGGGGCCTTCCCGCGCTTCTAAAGACGGGCAGTGGATACAGTGGCGGGATTTGGTCGGTGTATCGGCTGAATGGGATACACTGCACAGAACAGGGCGCGGGGTATCGTGGGACCGCCCGCCTTAAGACGTTTCATCGCATGCACAGACCTTCCTCCTTAAGTTCGGACCCTTCCAAGTTTCTTGGCTCCTTTTCCAAGTGGTGCCGATGCCACCCAGATGGGGTGCCCGAGGCTGGGCTTTTGGGGGGCAGTGGTGGTCTCCTGGGCCCTGGACAACCTCCGTCCTCGCGGGTGGGGGCTCATTTCGGACCAGCAGAGCAGAGCTGGGCTGTCCTTGGTCTCTGTTGCCTGAGTCCACGGTGGGTGTGATGCACACACGTGCATGGGGTAGCAATGTCAAGTGCAGCCTGTCCTGGACACTCCAGGCAGGGAAACCCATCCTGGGGGGCAGCATGATGGTGGGGGGGCACACTCTGGGGGGAAGAACAGGCATAAGCTCCTTTTCCCCTACTCCATGGGCGGCAGGGAGCCAATTACAAGCTCATTTGGAGACCAAGCTCAGGGTTCCCAAAGCCTGGGGGCAGGTGGTACCCCTGCGGGTGAGGAGGGGCTCTTTCAGCTGAAGCAGTGGTTGGGGCACCTGCCCCTCCCTGGACTGCTCTGGGCCTTTCCTCCCCTTGCGCAGTGATCTGCAGTGTTCTGCAGTGTGCATTGCCCTTTCATCCAGGAACTCCTGGGGCTCAGCTCCCATCTCCCCAGTGGGGAACTCCCATTGCCCCAGGGAGTCAGGATGAGAAAGGCAGATGAGGGGCTTGGGGAAGGCAGGGTTCAGGATTCCAGGGCAGGCGGTGCGTGGTGCGCTCTAGGAGGGTGTGGGTTCCAGAGGTGGGGACCTAGGCTCTAGGCCCATGACTCCATTCAGGTGAGTGCAGGTACCAGGCCCTGGGACAGCCAGTACTTCCTGGGGCCATCATGAGCCCCGATCTCCAGGACAGAGGGGGAGGACCCCGGGCAACTGCAGATGTCAGCTGGGAAGGAGCAGGCCGGCTCATGTTGAGGATTTTCTCTTATTTCTTTATTGGGGTGGGGGTGGGGTGCATCATTCAGATCTTTGTGCTGGTGCCTACGTGCATACAAGTACACACACACACACACAGGTATGTGTTCACGTATGTATACATATATGCACAAGGCCAGAGCTCTGGTGTGCTGGAGGAGAGGCAAGCTCTTTTTCCAAGAGGGCATTAGAAAGAGGTTGATTCCAGAGGATGAGTGGTGTCTGAGGCTGTAGCCCCCCACAGGGTGGGCAGCCAGCTCTGTGTGAATGCTAGGGTGCAGCTGACAGCGCTGGAGGCCTGAGGGCTGGACTCTCAGAGGAGCTTGGGCAGACAGAGCAGCCTCCGGCCCCAACAGCGCTCTGGGCTGGCAGTCAGACCCAGCCCTGGTCCTGAGAGGCAGGTCCTTGAGCTCCTCAGGAGGGCGTGACAACCCTGAGTGCTTCATGGGACCACTCGGTGGGCCCTCCTCTGTGCCAGGCCTGTCAGAGGACGACCCTCCGGTCCAGGTGGTCCCCACGCCCGCTCCGCTGGTGCCGCACTTCCAGGTGCTTGTTCTGGACCTTCTCAAAGTGCTGCAGCAGCTCTGCGTAGTCGATGCTAGGGGAGTCGGCTTTCTGGGACTTGGGGGCTGCCTTTAGACTGTCTCTGGGAAGAGGGAGCAGAAACGCTCAGTGTCAGGGGATCCGCTCACAGAGGGGTTACTGCTGGAGGGCAGTGGGGTCGGGGCAGAGCCACAGGCTGCTGGGCTCAGCCTCTGGGCGTCTCAGGCCTGGCAACTCTTCCCTCACAGCCAGCCCCAGAGCTGGGAAGCCCCTGAACATCCCCGTCTTCCGCAGTTGGTGGGAACAGCCAACACTGCTGCTTGGTTATTGCCCTCGGCCTGTGGGCTGGTGATGGCGCCCAGAGCAGGCATCGCATTGGGAAGCATTTCCTGTTTACGAGTGGCTCCCTTTGGGGTGAAAGCCAGGGCTAGCAGCCAGCCAGGAAGCCAGCTGGGGCCTGGAACAGGGTCGGGGGAGAAGGGGGAGGTGGCAGCTTGGCCCTTTCTCTGAGGCAGGGCTAGGACTGGGGAGAACGGGAACTGCTGAAGAGCCTCTGCTGGGCCCTCCACTTGGCAGGACATTTGTTTTTGAGTGTTGGGGCCCTGAGGCCTGCAGTCACTCACTGTCCCTGGGAGGAGGAAAGCCGGTCTCACCACTGGACATGCCGTCAGCTCCTACATTCCTGTTGCTGCCCCCCTCTCCAGTTGCTCTGTACAGCAACATAGGTTGTGCACTGCACAGCTAGTGTGCATGATGCTCCCTATAATCGTGCAATGCGGTAGCCTTGCTGTCCTTGTCAAGCCCAGTGCTTAGCTTGCCCCTGGGGATGAGATCCCCTTGGGCTCCTGTCCCATTCCTACTCACCCTCCAGCAGTGTCTCATGAAATGTTCTACTCCCTCCCTTTGGCCTCACTGGTTTGGAGGAGATCTGTGTGGGCTAGGAAGCATCTGTTTCCAGGCCCTGAGGCCTGGCGGCCCTGGAAAGGGGTCTCAGGAAGACTGTGGGCTGCTCAGCTGAGAATCTTGGGGCCCTTCAAGTTCATGAAAAGATGCCAATTGGTGGGGTGGGGGCGGGGTGGCGTGCAGGCAGTGGCAGAGCACAGGAACTAGACAGACCTGGACCCAACCATAACTCCACCGCTTCCTAGCGGTGTGACTTGGGCACGTGACTGTTTCCTCGTCTGCAAAGCGAGGGCTACCTAAGGAGCGCCCTGGAGTGGCTGCCAAGATGCTTTGACAAGATGTGTAAGAGCTTTGCCTGGTGTCCAGCCTCAGCTTAGGTACCTGGCGGGTGCCACTGTGGCTACAGTTCTGCCCCTTCAACGTGAGGCCAGCCGGGGCCCAGCAGCTTGAGGGTAGAAATAAAGGAGGCCATTTTGGGGGACACACAATGGAGCTCCCCCAAAATGAACTCTTGGCCATGAGTTCAGTCCAGCCTGAGGGCCAGAGCCTGACAGTTGCCTCTGATGGCCCACCAGCCTGCTGGGCAGGACCGGGGCAGGGGGACTCTTCCCACAGTTGAGATGCCATCTGGGGCCTGGAGGCGGCCTCCTGCACCCCTGCTCAGCTCTGCCTGCCCACACCTGTTCCCTTCCCGCCTCCCTGCTGAAGATGCACCACCACAAAACATCTTGGACGTGTCTACGGCTGCGGCTGCTGCTTTTCTGGGCCTGGTGCTCCTGCCTCCCTAGCGGGGTTCAGCTGACGTTAGTTCAACAAAGATCAAAAGCAGCCGGGTGGGGCCCATTCTAGAGGGCCAGGCTGCGGGCAGTGTTCTAGGCTGTGGTTGCTCCTGGGAAGGGACCTCCCAGGCACAGTAATGCTGGTCCCAGGTGCCACTGCTCCAAGAGAGCAGCCTGGACTTCTGAGGAGGCCAAGGGACACCCCGGAGCTTCTGCAACCCTAAGTCCAGGGTGTGGCCAGACGCTCCTCTAACCCACTTAGGCCAAGGCCACAGGTGTGACCGTAAAGTGTGTCTTCTGATGCTGGGCACCCATGGGTCTGTGCGTTGCTCGCCACGACACTCCTGGCAAGCCAAGGCCTTAGGTTAGGGGAGCTTAGGGGCTCCAGAGACATGCTTTCAGCACTGGATGGCAAACCTGGGGAGACGGGCATCGGGGTGGCGGGGGTGGCGGGGGTGGGAAGAGTGGGCCACATCTGCTCCCTGGGCCCTTAGAGTGGCAAGAAGTCCTGCTCCCTGTGATGGGCAGACCCTTCCTGGCCTGAGGTCTTGGGAGCAGGGTGGGCTGTGTCCCCAAGAGTGGGAGACACTGCCTGGGCTGCTGAGCACAGAGGCCAGGCCAGTTCTCCCTGCCCCACCTAACGCGGATGGCCGTTTTCAGGCCCTGCACGTCCTCTGTAGGTTCATAACCATCCTCGGGCACCGAGGCTGAGGCCAGCCAGCCTGCAGCACTGTGCGGCGAGTCTAGGACTCAGGGCTGGCTCTCATTCCTGCCATCCCACCCGTGCACCTGTCACCAGCTTTTTCTTAGAGGTTCCCTCCTGCCTCACTGAGGAGACAGTCCCTGGGGAGTGGCCCAGAAGCCAGCGGGTAGGGGAGCTGTGGCCTCCAGGGCCCTGATGGCGCCTGGAGCACACAGAACCAGGCATGGGCGAGGAGTGTACAAACTCCCCCAGCTGTTCCTGGCTCCAAGGCCTGCCCCGCAACTCGACCCTGTCTGCCAGCTGTCTGCCCCTCCCAGGGCTGGGACTGTCCACAGCTCCCTTCCCAGGGTGTGAGCTGTCTTCCGGGCCCCACCCTGCAATCTGACCCCTTCCCCAGCTGTTCAGAAGGCCCCTGGCGTGCCCACTGCTCCTGTGCCCCTATCTATGGCATCTCTTCCTAGATTTTTGCAAAGAAAGACTGGGGACCCAGGGCATTGAAGGCTAGGGGGTGCCTCACACACCCATTTAGTCCAAATGTGCATTTACTGACCAAATAACCAAGAGCCCAGAGAGGGCACTGGGCTTGCTGGAGGTCACACAGCAAATCCATGGCAGAGCTCACACCAGATCCTACTCTAGGCCTGCAAACCATGCACTGACCCTCAGAATCTTCTACCCAGAGGCCTCAACCCCTTGGCTCAGGACTTCCCTGACTGACCGTGGGAGATTCTGAGGAAAGTCCAATTTTCCCAGCTTCCCTCTGCAAACTTGTTCTACCCTGGTTTCAGCAGTATGATTGCTCTGAGCCTCCACTCCCCTCCCAAGACGAGATCAGCATGCACAGCCCTGGGAGAGGCGGGGCTGGCTCCCTGGCCAGGAGGCCTCCCAGGAAGGCAGGCTGGTTCCCACAGGGAGACTGGAGGTCACAGGGGAGCAGCCCTTCCTGCCTTCTCCCTGCTTCCGGCTGCACCTTCCCCTCCTGGGTACCTGCCAGGGTGACCCTAACACTATGGGGCGTTGGAAGGGACAAGGCAAAGGCTGGGCCAGCAAGGCCCGGTGTGGATTCTGGGCCTCTCTTGGAGTCTCTTGGGAGCTGACAGGACTCCGGCCCCAGGAACCCATATGCGCGCCCCCCTCCGTGGCTGACCCCGCTCCCCTGGGGACACTGCGTCAGGTACTGTCTCCTGGGGACCACCTGGCGGCACCCCGAGCAGCTGGGGTGGCAGCCAGCTCAAGGCCTAGTCCTGCCACTGCAGGGCACTGCCTTCTGGGGAAACGGGGCAGGGAAGGCAGGAGCCTGTCTTGGTGGGGGCCACACTTTCTGGGGGTTCAGCCTATCCATCTGGTCTGGGGCAGACAGCCGATCAGGTGCACCACACTTGGTCACCGGAGGGCCAGTCTGGGTGGGAGGGACAGTGGGAGCCAAAGCCAGCAGTGTGGAGCGCACAGAGGCTCCGGGCAGGCCTGTCTCAAGGCTGCCTGTGTCCATTGCAAGGGCAAGCACCCGAGGCCCTTTGCTGGAGCAAGGCGCCAGGCCTGCTGAGTGGCTCTAACAGCCTGGGAGGGAATTCTAGACACACAGGGCATCTGATGCAAGCTGGGCGCGCTCCATTCAGCGTAAATCTTCTCAGTGGCTCTGCTGGTTTCCATGGCGACCTGACAAGTGAAATTTTCCATCTCGGATGCCAAATGCCTGTGGATGAGGCAAAGCCTCCAAGGGTTACCAAATATAGACACGGCCCTACAGACTCTGGGGTAGGGGCCAGCCATGGGTTCAGGGTGGGAGCCGGCAGCCCTCTGACCAGAGGCTGCCAAGTTGGGCATCTTCTCAGTGGAGGGGTGCCTAGGACCTCTTCCTTCCATGGGCAGGACCTGAGCAGGGGGGCGTTGAGTGCACTCCTGCCTCCCACCCCACCCAGGAGGTGGCTGAGAAGGTCCTAGCAATGATGCGGCCTCCCAGTGACCCAGGGTTGAGCCTCTGCCACAGACAGGGTGTGGAGAGGGGCTATGTGAGGCCTGGGAGGTGCCCAGGACAGGCTCCTCCCTCGCTCGATGGCCACTGGGGCCCCCATCTCTAAGCTGGGGCAGGAACTCCTTCCCCTGCCTGGAGTTTCTCTTCAGGGTCCTTTGTCTGGGTAACTCCAGATGCCCTCAGAGTTTTTAGATTTTGCATAGCGTCACTGAGCTGGACCCTGATTGCCTGGAAGTGTTGCTACTCCCGGCCACCGTGCGAACGCTCCCAGAATCCCTCGCTCAGTGCTCTGATGTGGAACACAAAAGGCCAAGGGGCAAGTGGCTGCGGGGGCGGGGATGGTGGCCACAGTGACAAAAGGGGTAGGATGCTGAAGTGAGGGAGGCCTCAGCAGCCCCCGGCACGGCCCTTCCTCACCAGGCTCCTCTGGACCTGTCCCTGCTCGGGGGCGGGGCGGGGGCAGCAGTCCCCAGCCAGCACTCACTCGGTCTGCAGCAGCTCGGGGTTGGGCACGCACTGGAGCCGGTGTGAGAGCAGCTGGAAGGCGCTGCTCTGCGGCAGGAGCATGAGCAGGCCGTAGAGGGCCTTGATCAAGTAGGGGTTGTTCTTCACGTCCAGCAGCTGCAGGCGCAGATCTGGGGTGTGCAGAGGGCAGGGTTCAGGGACCTGGCACTGCTCTGGGACATGCCCAGCCCGTACTCCCTGCCTCCGACTGGCCAGGACCACAGGGACCTGGTGCCATGACACCCACAGCCCAAGGACCCAGCTGTGTGGGCCCAGCCAGGTGGCCGTGGCTTCCAGCGAGTCAGGGGCTCCTTCACAGCCCGTCGCGCTGCTCCCGCCTCCCCCAGGAGTGTCCTAGCAGTTTCCATGATCTCATCTTCCTTTCTACCTGCCCACCTGCCTGTCTGATCTTTCCAACAGTCACCTCAGCCCGACAACCCCGAGATGCGCTGTGGGGCCTGGTCTGTTCCCCGCCCCCTGCTCAGCTGCCTCCCTGGTGATATGAGGGCTCGGGGCTCGTAGTGTAACAGATTCTCCAGTCGGCTCCGCACGTGCCAGCACGGGAGAGCTATAAATAGGGTGTGCTGGAGAGAAAGACGGTGGATTAGGACAGCTTTAAGAGAGGGCAGGATGGAAAAACACTTTTGTGTATAGCGAAACACACACCAAAGCCCCAGAGCGTCTGCAAGGTGCTTCTGGGGGCTCTGGCTCACATGCCAGCCCTGCCACCACCCTGCCAGGTGGAAAGAGACACACCCGGGGGGCTGTCCAGCACTCATTCCAGCCCAAGCTGCAGCAGAGAGCCCGCTAATGGCTGGCTGCACCACAAGGCAGTCCCAGCTTCCCCAAGGCGCACAGGGGAGGCGGGATTGGAAATGGGCTCACTTCTCTCCTGCGAGCCTCTCCAGGAGAATCACTGGCTTCTACTTTCTTGTGTCCCTAGGCCCAGTCCAGGCATTGTTTGTGGAGGATGTGCCATGTGCCCTGGGAAAGGGGCTATGTCACCCTGGCAGCGGCCACACAGGGGGTCCCGCTGACGCAGGGAGCCTGAGCAACCAGGCCTTAGGGCCAGGGTGTCGATGAGCAGGGAGCAGAGGAATGGAGGCCTCCTGGTGCCCTCCACAGGAGACCCCCACCACCACTGTCCCAGTCCTGGCTGCCCAGCAGAAGCAGGAGCCTGTTTCCAGTCCTTTCTTCCCTTTGGGCCTTGGGGAAGCGGGCACTGCCTGTGGCCAAACCAGCCACCTCTAGGATCCAGGTGACTCAGGGCTGGGACGGTGTTGGGCGAGACCAGGGTGTATCTCTCCTGTTACCCTGCCCCAGCAAAGCCCTGGGCTTGGGGGGAAGGTGCTTGGAGTTCCTCCAGGGTCAGGGAGGGAGGGCAGTCATCCCAGGGATGCTTCTGGAATGCCAAGAATGTACAACTGGAGAGATGAGTCAGGACAGACCAACAGCGGGAGCAGGGTCTTTTTAGGACCTGACCTCAGGTGGCCGTGTGGGCGCCTGTGTCCCTGGGAGGCCCTCGAGGAAGTGAAATGTCAGCCTGGGCACACTTGGGACAGGCTTTAGTGCACTCTGCGGAGAGCAGGGTCTCCCTCCTGCCTTTCTGTCTCCAGGGCATCAGTTCCCATGGCACCCTGCTGCTTGACGAGGCTGCCCTTTGAAGGGGGCTCTGGAGGGGATGGGAATGGGTGTTCTTTAGCCCCTGCATTCAATTTGGGCTCCAGGGCTCAGGCTGGGCGGGTCAGAGACGCTGCCAGAGAGTATGAGAGGCCTGGGTGGTCAGCTTGTCAGGGAAGGTGGGCACCAGCAGGGTGGCCGCCTGGCTTCTCTGCACATTATAAATACACGAGCGTCATTCAAAGTGTGTATGTCGAGGCGCCGAGAGCTGTGCTCACCCCAGCCAGCTGCCACTTTTGCACATTCAGCCTGAGTGTTACTAAGCAGGCAGCTCCTGCCCACTGGCTCCCAGCAAATGCCAACTCTTCTTTCAGGGAGGTGCAGGCATGGCTCTTGGGCCAACAGGAGCACCTGCAGAGGGACCCGGGGGACCCACGACTTCAGAGAGCCAGGGCAGGGGCAGCAGGCTCGGAGGGGTGGCTGGGCAGCCCAGGGGCCTGGTATCAGCCTTCAAGGGGGTTCTGCTGTCAGTGCTGGCTCATGTCCATGAGACTCACCTCGAGGGATACAGGAAGTACCCAGGTTCTGATGCCACATGCCCCAGCCCTGCTCTGGCTGGCCTTGCAGGCCTATCATCCCAGTCTTTATTTTTTTATTTTTCTGAGATAGGGTCTCGCTCTGTCGCCAGGCTGGAGTGCAGTGGTGCGGTCACAGATCACTGCAGTCTCCATGGCCTTGGCTCAAATGATCCTCCCACCTCAGCCTTCTGAGTAACAGTGACTACAGGCATGCACTATCATGCCTGGCTAATTTTTAAAAAATTCTGTAGAGATGAGATCTCACTATGGTGCCCAGGCTGGTCTCAAACTCCTGCCCTTAAGAGATACTCTAGCCTCAGCCTCCCAAAGTGCTGGGACTCAACAATCCAGAAGCTTCCCTGGGGTGACTGCTCTTCCTCCCTCCCCAGCCAAAAGAGACCAACTGGAGCTTGGCTCCACCCACCCCACTCCAGGCCAGCCTTGGGCTCATGGTGTGAGGCGTGGTGGGAGGTGGTTCTTACATGTGAAGATGGGACACTCGATCAGCTGCACCAGCTTGTCCACCTCTGCAAGGAAGTCCACGGTGACCTCCAGGTCCCCACTGAGTGTGCAGTCAAGGAAAGTGTGACTGCTAGGCCAGCACAGCCGCAGCTCAGAGCACCACGCGCCCTGCCCACCTGCGCCTGGCTTCCTGTGCACAGAGCCTGGTTCTGGTGAAGCACGATTTGGCGCACAAAGGACACCAGTCTCTTCTCCTCTCCTCGTCTTTCTGTCCTAAATGGAACCCCCCTGTTATGGAGTTCCAGGTTCCGCTCCAGCAGCTGCCTCCTCTGCACCCTCCTGGGCTGGGAGAGGCTCTTATCACAGCGCTGCAGCCCACTGGGGGAGGGATGGGCAGGAAGGGTTCTCTCCTCTCCCGCCAGCAGGGCTTCGCCAGGGCTGCAGCAGGCTTGCGGCGCTGGGCAGTGGCCCGCCAGTCTCTGGGTCACAGAAGTGGCTGAGAGGAGCAAATCCAGGTTGTAGAAGGTAAGCAGGCCCACTGTGGGGAGTCAGGCAGGGCCACACCTAGCCCTCCACTGAGGTACCTCCTGGCCTCTTCTTCCTGACTCCCAACTCCTGGCTGGTCATGTTGCCTTCTAAATAGCACTCCAATCCTGGCTTACATGTCAGGCACCCACAGATGGGGCTAGTTTGCTTCTTGGTGTTTTAAAAAAAATCTGGCCAGGCATGGTAGCTCACACCTGTAATCCCAGCACTTTGGGAGGCCGAGGTGGGCAGATCGCTTGAGGTCAGGAGTTTGAGACCAGCCTGGCCAACTTGGTGAGACCCTATCTCTACTAAAAATACAAAAATTAGTTGGGCGTGGTGGTGAACGCCTGTAATCCCAGCTACTTGGGAGGCTGAGGCAGGAGAATCACTTAAACCTGGGAGGCGGAGGTTGCAGTGGGCCAAGATCACCCCACTGCACTCCAGCTTGGGTGACAAAGCGAGACTCTGTCTCAAAAAAAACAAAACAAAACATCTAACCCTGGATGCCTTTTGAGGAGCGTGGTGCTGAGGTGAGCATTGGTGCCTCCTGCTTCCGAGGCCTCCGCCCAGCCTGCTTCTCCCCAGCGTGTCATCTTCAAGCCTCTCGGGCTCTAGCTCTGTGGCCCCCAAAGGCCCAGGCCTGGGCCGAAGCCTGCAGGCTCACCCAGCCGTCCACCTATGTTTCCAGCTCCGGGCCTTCTCCCCTACCCCCACACCAGGCCCAGGAGGAACTGCAATGAGCAGAGGGCAGCCACCTTCTCCCAGGGGCAGGAGCTGCGGTTCTCTCTTACCCCAGCAAGATAGCCCAGCATCACCTGCTGGCACCCGCCGGGCTGGGCCTCCTCAGTCCCAATCCCAACCCACAGGGTTTCTCCTGGGCCAGCTCCCCTCCAGGAGCCCCTCTTTGCTGCCAACCTCGCTCTCCCAAATACATCCCTCCCCTCCCAGGGTCCTGGTGGCCCTGATGTCACAAGCCCTGAGGCTGAGTGGAGGGGTGGGGACAGGAGCATGGCACTTGGGCCCGCCTGTTGGGTGAAAAGGGGGCAGCCGACCCCTTCTTGCCCCTCAGTGGCCCAACCCCAACCACAGTGAGAGGAAGGATACAACTTCTGGATGAGGTCATAGGCGTGCCGGTAGTTCTGGGTGAGGAAGCAGAGGGACACCGTGGTGACTGGGTTGTGGCACCAGGAACGGTACAGGCAGCAGAACAGGTTCTGGCTCTCCTGTGGGGGAAGAGGTGTGAGCTGTGAGGAGACCCCCACTCCTTGCCCCCTCTCGGTCCATGTGGGGACCTGAGGGAAGGGCCACAGGTCTAAGACCCAGGGGTCTTTGGTCGGGGGCAGCCGGAGCCAGCTTAGCACTCTGGCTGTTAGGCATCCCGGCTGGGAACGAGCCGTCACAAAGGAAACGCTGACAGCTCCTCCGCAGACCCTGTCATTACCTCCCAGTCCCAGAGCTGTGTGGTGGCTGTGAGGGCCTGGCTGGGAGTGGCTGTCCTTTGTGCTGGCATGTCTGCCCTCGGCAAAATCACAGTAATTGTCCCCTACTCCCTGCCCCCCTCCAGAACTCTGTGGTCCCGGAGCCCCATGGGGCTGGGAGGGCGACGGGGGAGTGCGCAGGGAAGGGAGGAAGCACACTTAAATGCCGTCTCCTCCCCACCTCTGCAGGCCACCTCGAACACTTGGAAACCACCCAGGAACCCAGCCCACACTTGGGGGAGCCCCTGCCCCGGAGGAAAATTCTTAAGGCCTCTGCGAATGTCTGGAAGGAACCACAGGAGGGAGGCAGGGCTGTGGCCTGGATCGTGCAGAGCCACTTGGCCCCAGATGCCCCCGGACATGGGCCTGGATATCCCCGAGGCTCCTGGGGAGGGTGCAAGCAGGGTCTGAGCCGGCAGGGGGCCTGGGAAATGAAACCCCTGGAGTCCCCGCCTCCAGGACAGCGCCTGTCCCTGCACGGCCTCTGCAGCCACCACCCTCAGCCAGCACATGAGAGGCCTGGGACCCGCATCTCTCCTTGTTCACAGGGGAGTGAGACTGAGCGTCCTTTCTGCTCTCTCGGACCAGTCGTTGGCGCGTCCTCATCCAGAGCCTGGGATGGATGGGCAGCAAACTTGACACCCTGGCTTATGACAGGTGCCTTAGGAGCCAGATGTGCCCAGCTGTGGGAGAGAGGGGCCAGGCCAAGGAGGGCGAGAAGAGCAGTTAACCCCTGATTCGCCAGCACGGTTATAACCCAGAGGCCTGGCCCTGAGAGGGTAGCACTGACCAGCGGGTAGGCCCACAGCCAGCAGAGCCTCTGTTTTCAAGGGGGCAGTGCCTGGAGTGGGACCAGGGTGTCAACCAACGGAAAAGGCAGGGCTCTTGGGGGGTCAGGATGGACACATGGACCCTTCTGCTGGCAGAGACCTCAGTGTGGGTGACATGACACACCTGTGGTTAGTGCTGTGTGCAGCCACTCACCCAGGATCCCTATTTCCCAATGGACCAGGGGAGGTCTCGATTTCAACCCCATCTTCTCCCTGACAGCCTCCTGGGGCCAGCCGAGGGGCGGGCTGACACACGGTGTGCCCCCGGCACGCAGGAGCACACCTGAGGACGGAGTCACGGACGCAGCCTACCAGGGTCTTCAGGTCCTTCAGCTGGTTCCTTAGCTGGAAGAGCTCCGTGGAGGTCAGCAGGATGGTGTTGAGGGCGTGGACCATGGTCGAGGCGAACTTGAGGTCCTCCTCCCGCAGCAGGATGTCTGCCATCGAGTGGAAGATGTTCTCCGCGTTCAGCAGGAGGCACAGCTGCCTGGAGAGCAGGCAGAGTGGGGTCAGGGCGCAGGACGACCTGCGTCTCAGCCTGGGAGGCCTCCTCTTGGTTTTACAGCGTTCTGGGGAAATCTGCCCTTTTCTGAGGCCGGTGTGGAGCCATGACTCTGAGGCCTGTGGTTACGGGGGGGCGGGGAAGGGTGGGGGGAACGCCGCACCTGCCTCCAGGCTTCCCAGCACTGCTTACCTGGGCCTAGCCATGCCAGGGTGTCCCACGCTATACTAATCCCTGGACACAAGAGAAACAGCTGGGCCTCCAAAATAGTCCCTGGGACCCCGTCACCTTCCTGAACTCCCACACGCTTGGGCAATGCCCGCCACCCCAGGCCAAGACACAGCTGTCCCCCGCTGGGCTTTCTTCTCTTGCTAGAGTTCATCTTCATCCGGCCAATTCTCCACACATCGGTCACCTGTTTACTGCCCCACTCCTCCTCCTGGAAGCCCCCGAGGTCAGGGATTTGTGCTGTTCGGGCTGTACCCCATGGCCTGGAGCACAGATCCATGTGGGATCAGCATTATGACCCTGAGTTTTTTCTTCACTGTACGGATAGTGAAACTCTGGTGAAGTGACTTGACCAAGGTCGCGGAGTCACTTAAGGCCAGAGCCTAGCTCGCTGGTCCCTGGGCCATGACCCCTTTCCCATCTCTTGTCTAGTAAGAGTCATTCAGTGCGAAGGATTGGACTTTGTGAGAGGAGCCTCCCCATTATACAAAAGGAAAAAACTGAACCCAGAGGATGAAAGCAGATTCCCCAGGGTCCCTGGGCCAGATGACACTAGCAGTGAGAAGTGGGTGGTGAGGACAGGCTTGGAGGAATCCGCGCTGCTTTTCCGCGTGCCCTCGGAGGCCTGGCCTGCAGGGGAAGGGCGCCTGGGCAATGCTTCCCAGCTGGAGTCCCAGGGATTTGGGAGCTTCCCCAAACAGCATGATGCAGGCAAGATGGGGCAGGAGTGGGGTGGCTGGTGAGAGGGTGGTGTGCAGCACTGTGCTTCCTCACTGCTGGGCTGGCGGCAGCATGGCACCCCTGCCCACACCACCTCCCATCTAGGGCTGAGCTCTGGAGCCTGACGCCGCGTCCTGTCTCCAGGGAAGCACCACCACAGGTCCCACATGGCGTTGGAGGCCCCGAGGTCTCAGGTGCTCAGTGAGGTGAGCCACATTTCTTGGTGGGAGGCCTGAAACACCTCCATCTCCTCCCAGGTCGCTGGACTCAGCCTCCGCTCTGCATGACCTGGGCCCAGCTTCCCGAATGCCCCTGAACGCCAGCCATGGCTCTGGGGCCAGACTGGAGAAGATTCCTCCCCACCCCCAGCCCCAAAGGAACCCCAGAGCATTTGGTAACAAAGAGGCCAGACCACAAAGCGCAAACAGTAGGCAGGCCGTTCCAGCCTACCCTGGCTGGAGCCTGCAGGCCTGGGCAAGAAACCACGAGAAACAGAAACAAGCGGCGCAGGGAGGGGGTGGTGGCCGCACGAGTGAGGGCCGCTTCATCTCCCCACACATGCCACGAGGACCCTGCCATGCCGGGGGCTCCCCCGGGGTTAGGAGGCAGGTGAAGGCCTCAGCCAGGTGTCCTCAACTAACAGCAGTGTGATCTCAATGTCTCCGCACAATTTCTCCACTTTAATTAGGGGCAATACCTATCTGTGAAACAGGGGGAAGTTCTCAGAGGGCAGCCTGAGGACGAGGAATGCAGACGAGGAACAAGCCATGTAAGGCCAGTGTGTGGGACATGGTACCACAGGGGCCACAGCTCCTCTGGGGAGCTGCTGGCCGCAGAGGGAAAGCCCAGCCAGGCAGCCTCAAGCCAAAGGCCAGGAGGTGGCGGCCCCGCTGTAGAGCCCAGACAGTGCTTCCCGGCCCCTCCCGGTCCCACAACCCCTCCATGAGCCCTGTCTCCACGGCTGTGGGACAGAAATGTTCCAGAAGGGCAGGCACAGGAGGAAGGGGGGCGTTCTGACAAATGGTCACAAGTGCCCATCGCCGGCAGCTGGTGCCGTCTCCATGACAGAGGCCAACAGCTGAGCCGCTGCCAGGCAGCGCTCTCCAGGGATCCAGGCCGGCAGACGGGACCTGTGGCAGCGGAGGGCAGAGTGGCGCCCACGTGAGGGCAGGCTGAGGAGGGTGTGGAGGGAGGGATGGATGAGGGGCTAGTGGTGAGGAGAAGCTGCGCCTCCCGGTGGTCTGTGGTCCCCATCGGTGACTCCCACACATGCCCTCCAGCCTGAGCCCCCGCTGGGCTCTAGATGGAACAGCTGCTTGCGTGGTGGAAGGCCCTGCCTGGCCACCTAGCAGGCATTTCAAACCTCGCTGGGCTACAACCAACCCTTGGTGTCCCCATGGACTTGCCACCCCCTCCTCATCTCAGTAAATGGTGGCATTGCCCACCCAGCTGCTGAGGCCCAAACCACGAGTCATCCTGACCCCCAGTCCCTCTGTTGGGTCCACTGGCAGGTATGGGGGCCTTACCCTGGGAGCACATCCTACACGGCCACCCTGCCCCACACCCGCCCCCATGCCTAGGGGGCTGTCAGTATCACCTGCCTGGTCCATCTCCCCATGTCTCAGGATCTGCCTCCTGCTGCTTCTCCTGCCCCCACAATCCGCCCTCCACACACCAACTGGACAATCCTAAAGCATGCCCGCCAGAGCATGCCCCTCCCTGCTGGGATGTGCTAGCGGCTTCCTCCTGGATCTGAAACAAACCCTGCCCCTCACCTCGGCCTACAGGGTCTCACACCTCTCACTGGTTCCTCTCCAGCCTCCCTCTTCTGTCCCTCCTCCACTGATGGTGTTCTAGCCTCTTGGGTTTTTCAGTTCCTGACCTTGCCAAGCCCACGTGGCCCTAGAGGCTCCACGTGCTCTGCCCTGGCCCGATGGCTCGGCCAGGAACAGCACGTAGCAGGGTCCTCCCAGACATCGAGGCCTCGGCTGCAACCTTAGGTCCTGGTGAAGCCTCAGTCTGAAATGCATGCCCCTCCTACCAGACCCTTCTAAGAGAAAGTTCTGGTTCTTTCAGGGCACTTATCCCCAAGAAGCAAGGGTCTCCTGGACAGAATGGGAGGTGCAATGACCCCCCACCCCCTCCCCCAGGCCAGCACATTCTCTCCGTTCATGCCCAGGCAGGCCTCTGTGCTGTGCAAACACCGGTGTGTGGAAAACGGCAGCGTGATGTTACATTTTTGCCCTTGTCACCCCTCAGGCCAAGCCCTGGCCTGGCTGCCCTGCCGTGCCCTGCCCAGGTCTTGTACTCTCTCTCTTTTTTTTTTTTTTTTTTGAGATGGAGTCTTGCCCTGCCGCCCAGGCTGGAGTGCAGTGGCACAATCTCGGCTCACTGCAAGCTCCACCTCCCAGGTTCACGCCATTCTCCTGCCTCAGCCTCCTGAGTAGCTGGGACTACAGGCGCCCGCCACCACGCCTGGCTAATTCTTTTGTATTTTTAGTAGAGGCGGGGTTTCACCATGTTCGCCAGGATGGTCTCGATCTCCTGACCTTGTGAGCCGCCCGCCTGGGCCTCCCAAAGTGCTGGGATTACAGGCGTGAGCCACTGCGCCCGGCCTAGATCTTGTACTCTCTTGCTGGCTGAAGAGGCCTGGGAAGCTGGCTCATGCCAGGAGACTCTGGAGCACAAGCCTCCTCACGAGATGTCTCCCTCTGAGTATCGCTAATTAAAGCACCACAAGACGGAAAGGGAGAGGAGAGGCTGGGAGTAGGCACCACAGAGAGCAGTGCTGAGGCCCTGCCATGCTCCAGCCGCTCGCTCAGCCACCCTTGCCCCAGGAGGAGGAGCCTGGAGAGGCTGTTCTGGGGCTGGCAGCAGAGGGGCCTCCACTGAGGGCGACTCCCATCCTGCCGCTGGGGAGGAGGTGGGGGCCGCATCCTGCCTCGACCCCAGGTCACCCTAGGTTTGGGGAGAAGGATCCCAGATCGCTCGGTTGCAAAGCCTCAAGAAGACAGTAATAATAGCGGAAGTGTTGGCCAGCTCACGGGGCCCTTACTAGAGGCCAGGCTCAGGGTGGAGGGTGTGAGAAGTGGGTCCTTGAGTCAGGAAGCTGGGGAGGGAGGAAAGAGGGCCCATTTTCCACTACAGTCCCCAGTCCACACAGGGATCTGTACAGACAGGTGGCCTCGGAGTTACCACGCACCTGGCACTGGGCTCTGAGCTAGCTCCACTTGTGGTGTCATGCTGAGTCCTCACACAACCTGGGCAGGGTT
Organism: Macaca nemestrina; assembly: GCF_043159975.1. NCBI lineage: Eukaryota > Metazoa > Chordata > Mammalia > Primates > Cercopithecidae > Macaca > Macaca nemestrina. The sequence goes on along the minus strand of NC_092142.1, from coordinate 72,665,830 downwards.
GCCACCCCCATCGCAAAGAAGAGGAATCGGGGGTTCAGAGAGGACCCACAGCTGACCAGAGGAGGAGGAACAGAGGAGTCAGACCTAGAAGAATCGCCTTCCAGAACCTGAGTTCTTCCTCACCACTCTGCTTCCCCATGCCCGCTGTGAGTGGGCACCAGGGGCTGTCCCTGCCCGGCGGAGGCCTGGCAGATGGCTGCCTCGCAGGGCTGCTGCGTCATCACTTCTTTGCTGAGCCCCAGCCCAGCTTGAGTTGCCTGCCTGGCTCCCAAGCACAGCGTCAACAGTGGAGCACAGCTTGCAAGCATTAAACATGTGCCCATATTTTCCAACACCCGCATGAAAATGCTATTCGTCATGAGACAATGGCCTGGAATGTGCTTGGGAACAAGGCAGAGACCTGGGGTGGGAGGGAACCTGAAAAGGGTCTAGGAGGGCATAGGGGACCTCTTGTACCACCCTGGAGGCCCACCGTGGGGCTGGAGGAGGGCAGGGGTCCACAGGGGAGTGTGTTGAGTCAGTAAGGGGACCTCTGGTGTATCCCGGTGACTCAGGCACAGGCAGGGGGGATGTGGCCAGAAGGCAAGGACACACGCCATTTAGGGAAGGCTCTTCTCTCAGTGACAATGGAGCTTTTGGCCCAGCAGGGGCTGTGTCACTGGTTGTGCCGTTCACACACAGCCCAGAGGCCCTGTGGACTGGGCTCTGCCTCCCTGTCTTGGGCTGCCAGCTGCTGCCTGGACAGCTGCTACCCCTTCCAGGTCTGGTTTTGTGCTGGGGGTGGGACCATCTTCTCTTTGGTTTCTCTGCCACATACCAGGAGCTCTCAGAGGAGCAACCTGCCCTCGGCCTGCTCTGAACTTCCCAGAGCCCAGTAGAGGGGGCGGTCACTTTTCCTTAAGAACTGAGACCACACAGCCTTGCCCATGAATATTCCCTCTGGGGCAGCCTCCAAAGCCAAGGCTAAGGCTCATGCTGGGACCAGGGAAGGAGAGATATGGCTCTGTATCCCCTTGCAGCCTTCTCCACTGCTCTGGAGCAGCGTCTGCCTGGAGGTGACTGCACCACACCTGCCAGGCTGGTGTGAGCCTTTGTGTTACTATCCCTCCCATCACTAACACTGGCAAGCATCAGCACACATCAGGCGCCAGCCCTGGACAGCCACAGGCCTCCATGGGAGATGCTCTCTCAAACCCCCACCTGGCATCCACGCATAGCCCCTGCTTCAGGTGAAACCTGGGCCAGGGTGGGCAGGAGGAGTAAGGTGTCAACTGGCTTTGCAGGTGCCGCAGGTGTCTGGGTGGCTCTAGACTGGCCAGTCACGCCCTGAGGTCACGTGGTCCAGGCTGGCAGGAGCCCTGCCTCATGGTAGCAGAAGGGGCGGTGGGAGAAAGGCATGGACGGGGCAGACGGGAGCCTAGAGCCTGGCGCTGTCTTCTTTGTCCTGTCCTGGGTTGGGGGCAGGGGCCACACGCTGTATGTCCTCCAGGGATAAGACAGGTCAGTGATTTGGGCAAAGTCAGGCCTTGGTTTGGAGGACAAGACTTCCTGGGGGCTTTACCCCTCAACACCCCTCCTGCCCGCGGCTGTGTGCAGAGCAGCAAAAGAGTTGCTGTGGAAACACTGCTGTCCGAGGGTGCAGCTGGCTGTGGCCAGTGGCCTCTCCCCACCTGGTTAGTTCCTGTGGGCCCGGAGCCGGGCGCGAGGAGGGCCAGCTCGCAGTGGGAGAGAGGGAGCAGGTCCTTTTAGGACAGACTCATTGTGGGAGCCTGGGGAGGGCAAAGCCTGGCACATCAGAGGCTAGGGACAGCCGAAGCCTGCTCGGGAGGGGCTGGGGAATGGCTTCTTTGCCAGGCATCTGTTGGAGCAGGGCCCCATGCTGCAGGTGAGGCCCAGGAGGGCAGAGGACAGAGCTTGGGTCTCCTTGTGGGGAGGTGACATTCTGGCTCCCTGCCGTGCTCCGCCCTGGGGAAGCTGGACTCTGCCATGTGGCTTCAGGGAAGACATGAAACTTCCATGACCTCATGTCCTTGCACCCTCAGAAAACAGCACCAGCAAAGTGACCAAGGCCAGAAACACCTCCCCATCCTCACTGTCGGCTGATCCTTCCCAGGTCCCACGGCTGTTTGCTCAGGATATTTGTGCTGGCTCCCTTTGGGGACCCTCCTCTGGCTCTGGTCACCAAGTAGGGGCATGCTGCTGCCGCCCCCCCACCCCCACCTGCCCAGTGACTGTTAGGATGCTGAGCCATCTGCTGGGGACGGGAACCCATGCACTCACTGGGTGCAGGCTCTGCCCTCCCCACCCCTCCTTCTTTGGGTCTGGCTTCTTTAAGAGGGTGACCAAGGCAGCAGCAGATGATGCTTCTGACCTGTGGTGGGGGTGTTTAGGGTGAGTGTTCAGTCCGGGAGGAGGAGAGGCCGAGGGCCCAGGAATGCCCTTCTGCTAGCTTGCCTGCCAGCACTGGCCTCCAGGGCCCTTGGTGGACACAGCCTGCCCCTCTGCCCACGTGGGCCAACCTGGGGCTCAAGGGCAGGGATGTGGACAGGGCACCAGATGAACTCAAGAGAAGTTCATGGGGAAATGGAGACCGAAGCAACCATCCCCTCCCAGGGGCCTCTGACATTCTTCACTGTCCCAAACAATAAGCCACCAACAGCATGGGAAACAGCTGGCCCAGCGGGCAGAGACCCTGGACTCAAACCCTAGAAAGAGATGGCAAGGCTGAGAGATGAGAGTGGAGGCTGGGGGTACCTGCTCCCGCCCGGCATGCCCTCAGCTGCTGTCTCTACTCCAGCCCTCACTGGCCCTGCAACGCTGCCCTCCCCATGATGAACGGAGGACTCAGAAGAAGCCTCAGCTGGCAAGTTCCAGGCGGGTGGGTGTACCCCCACTCCTCAGTTCTCTCCTATGCTCCACCTTGTCCACTCTCGCGTGCCATCCATGGGACGTCCTTCCCAATGGAGCCTTGTTGGTGGCCCCATGAGGCAAGAGTGTGGGTGATTTTGCTCGGTGCCTCCTGTTAGACTAGGTCACACAAGTGGCCTCACTGGATACAGATACAGGGAGGTCTCCTTCTACTGCCCATCCACCCCCCACAACTACCCCACCGGGTTCTTCATGCCTCTGCTTCTCTAGTCTACACCAGGACCCCCCGGTGGCGCCCATCTCCCACCCCAGCGGGTTCAATTCTCTAGCCCCACTGGCCCAGTGGGGACCCTGCCTGCAAGCCCAGCTCTTTGGTCGGGGGGTGCCATGGGGTCAGTAATCGCTGTGCTCCCTGGCAGGCTGTTGGCAGCTCTGGATGGTGATGGGGTTCTCACATGGGTGACTGGGCAGGTAGTCTTGCCTCAAGGTCCCTCAGAGGCTGGGATGGATGCTGATTCTGAGAGTGTGGGCTGGGTAGACTCCACCAGTCTCTCTGCAAGCGGCCTTAGGGCTGAGGGCAACAGGCTTCAGGTACCTGCCGAGGGCAGGGCATCCTGGCTCAGAGGCCCCTCTCTTCTCCCTGCGGCCAGGCCTCCTTCCTTCATTTCCATCCCCAGCTGCCTGTGGCTGACCATGCACAGACAGGAGAGCCCTTGTTTCTTTTCTTTTTTGAGACGGAGTCTCGCTTTGTTGCCTAGGCTGAAGTGCAGTGGCGTGACCTCAGCTCACTGCAACCTCCGCCTCCCAGGTTCAAGCGATTCTCTTGCCTTGGTGGCTGGGATTACAGGCATGTGCCACGATACCAGGCAAATTTTTGTATTTTTAGTAGAGACATGTTGGCCAGGCTGGTCGTGAACTCCTGACCTCAAGTGATCCACCTGCCTCGGCCTCCCAAAGTGCAGGGATTACAGGCGTGAGCCACTGCACCTGGACAGCCCTTGTTTCTTTTCTATATTGGATGCTGGATGACGCCCACATCCGTCCCCTTCAGTGGTCCAAGGCCAACGGACCCCAGTGCTTTCCTAGGAGACACCTGGAGTCTCACGGCCAATAAATCTGAGGTGCAACCTAATATCAAGGCTAGAAACTACAGCGAAGGCCGGGCCGCTCCTACTGGAAACGGGCCTCCTCCCTGCCTTGTTCCCGCCCCACAGCTGGGATCCTTTAGGAATTTAAAGAGAAAGCAGCTTTTGGGTCAGTATAACCTTAGGATAGGGAGAGGAGGGAGTGGCCTCCCATCTCGAGTCCAGAACGCTCCAGAATCTCACTGCATCCTGCCCCTCCCCCTCTGCTCTCTTCCCTTCCAACTCTCTCCTTCCAAGTATGAAAACTGTAAATCTGTTTTATTTATTTCAATCAATCCTCGGCAGTGTGCCCCTCAGGGCAAAGGCAGCCATGGTAACCCTGCCAACTCATGCCTTAAAAATGCATCGTGTTTAATGCAGTCGATGTGTCTGGTACACTTAAAAGTTTCTTGCAGGGAGTGGGGGTGGGAGGAGGAGGAGGATGCAGGACTTGTTTTTCTGGGTTTTGTGGGGAGCTGCTGGAAAGGGGATGGAGGGAGGAGGGGCACAGGAAGAGGCTTTCAGTCTTCTTAGCCATCTGTCCCTCTGTGCAAGAGGAGCCGCCATTGGGCTCTGGGAGGTCCCAGACACCCGTGCTGGGCTCATCTAGAGACCTCCGGAGAAGATCTCATCTGGGTGGGTGCTGCCACAGACAACCAAACAGTCTCACAAAGGCAGCTGGGGCCTCAGCCCCCAGGATTAGCAGGTCCCTCACCCTAGGTTTGGGGCTTGCTCTAGGGATTGAGTTGACTCCTGCTTTCCGCGCTGCCTACGGTGGAGTCAGATGGCCCTTGCTGCCATGGGAGGGGCTCTGCCTTCTCCTCAGGATGGGAGTCATCATCTACCTTGGCCCATCGGACTGGCTTGGCCCTTTTTCTTTTTTTAGATGGAGTCTTGCTCTGTCGTCCAGTGCAGTGGCGCAATCTTGGCTCACTGCAACCTCTGCCTCCCGGGTTCTAGTGATTCTCCTGCCTCAGCCTTCTGAGTAGCTGGGATTATAGGCGCCTGTCACCAGGCCTGGCTAATTTTTTTATTTTTAGTAGAGACGGGGTTTCACCATGTTGGCCAGGCTGGTCTTGAACTCCTGACCTCAGGTGATCCACCGCTTCGGCCTCCCAAAGTGCTGGGATGACAGGCATGAGCCACCGCACCTGCCTTGGCCTTATTTTCCATGTGTCTTTTCAGTCTGACCAGCCTGTCCCGTGTCCATTCACAGGTACTCAAGCCCCCTGCTCTTTCCCAGGACAGCCCTGCGCTGTCTCCTGCCTCAGCCGCTGCTAGTTCCCACCGATTTCCTTCCTAAAGTGGTACTTGGCCCCTCGGCCCTCCCTGAGCCCTGGTTCCTTTTCGGCTTTAGACCGCAAGGCCTTGGGCTGGGCCCCTACAGGCAGTCGGGGAGATGAATGCTTGTAGGACAGAAAATTAACCTCCAGGAAGGGACAAGGTGGCCTGGGTTACTTTGGCTGTGGGGCTGGGCATGCACACGGAACTGCAGGCCAAGGGGCTTCACAGTCAGGTGGGTTTTGAACTGTGTTATCAGGGTTCTTGGGGGGTGTCTGGCTCTGGCAGAAGCATTTCACAATCTGCAAGGAGTCCCTGTGAGGGGACTCAGCAGGCATATGACTCACAATGAGGTCTGCGTTTGTGTCTCAGAAAAGAGGCTGCGCCTTCTATCCCACAGACACACCCCAGAATACGGCCGGATGCAGGTCAGATGGCAGGGGCTGGGGACAGGCGTGTAACCTTGGGCTGGAGGCTCTGAAGCTGAGATTGCAGGGAGGACCGATGGGGACTCTGCTGAGATAGTGTCTTGGCATTGGAGAAAAAGGCGGTGTGAGGAGGGCAAGGCCGGGGTGAGGAGACAGCTGGGTGCGTGGAGTAGGGGCAGGAGTGCGGCTGGTCTGGCCCCTGCCTGGAGAATGTCGTCTTCAGGCCATGAAGCCTTGGCACGGCCGCAGGGACCTTCTTGCATGCTGAATCCTCAGTGCAAGTGAAAATAAAGGGACTGGTCACTAAAGTAAATCCTGTTGTCTCCATGACAATCAACTCCAAGAAGCGCTGAGAAGTGCCCAAGCCCTTGGGTCCCTGCTGGGTTCCTGCCCTCTCCTGCCACAGGGATTTCTTCCAAGCCGGAATCACTATTTCCTTCCTAATCCTGGCCACAAATGACAGTACATTAGGAACATCGTGTACATTCAACTTCTCAGCACGGGCCACTTGTGATTCCAGCCCAGAGCCCTTTCTAGCAGAGAATGCCAAGCGCGGCACACGTGAGAGGCCTTGCCGAAGTCCCCCTCGGTCAGCCTGACCCCAGCACCCAGTACTCACTGCTGCCCACCCACCCCCTTGTCCCCTAACAAGCTCCAGGGCCCAGACGGCACAGAGCCTTAGATACACTTTTCCGGGAAGACAGTTTGGGCCTCCTGAGCTGCAGAGATCACCGGGGCCTTCTGGTGTGGACTGGAGCAAGTTTCTTCAGAAACTTCCTGTGGCTCTGGGGCGGCATATCTGTAGCCAGCTCCTTCTACTCCACTCTCCCCCTGGAACCACCTCTGTGGACGGATGGCACTGACCACACCTGGCTGGGATGCTGTTGGCCTATGATCTGCACTTAGTTCTACCCTACTAGGGCAATGGTTTGTCTCCAAGGGTACGAGAGGGAAGCAGGGCCTCGAAACTGCAGCCATAGTTCTGCAGCCTGGACCCAAACTCAGACCCGGGGGAGAAAGTCCATGGGGCTGACTCTGACAGCAGGTCCCCGGAAACGAGTTGGGAGCAGCAGATCCTGAGTGTGGGAGCCCGGCCAGCTGCTGCCTCAGGTCCAGGCTGGGGTGATTTTAATATAAAGATTCCTCGTGCCCAGGGAGACGTAGCCAAGGCTGGTGCTCTGAACTGGCTGATAGATTCCCTGGCTGATACTGCCAGGGAAATGGCATCCCCGAGCCCTACCTGCCCTGGGGTCTCCTGGGCTCTGCTGGAGAACTGCAGATGTAACCTTTCTCTCCCTTTGAAGCCCTCTGGGCTTGACCCCTCTAAGCAGGATTTCCTCCTGAGGATGTGCTCAGCTGCCCCCGTGGAGGCCAGCCCTGCCCATAAGGAGGCCGCCACTGCCTGGCACACTGCTTCCTGGCCCTGCCTGCCCTTGCATGCCCCTGTCACCCACATGGGACAGGAAGGAACTGAAGCCAAGGACTGGTCCCAGGCTACACAGCCAGGGCCACAGACGGGCCAGAACTTGGGTCTCTGACCCGGTGCTCATGTTCCCATGAACATGCTCCCACGCTCTGTGGCATCCGCAAGGGACACAGACCTCCCTTCCCCGGCTGGCTCCCTTTCCCACCCATTCCCTGCAGCTTGTATGCCCAGGGCAGAGACACCCCTTCACCCTGTGGCATGTGACCTCACGCAGGGTCCTCTGAGATTGAGTCTGTCTTGGGACAGCATCCCTGTGTCTCTGCCATTTTCCCCTACAAACCACGGGGGCCTTGTGAGGAATGAGGCGGGTGACAGCAGTGCTGGGACCCAAGTGAGGTGGCCAGAGCTACTCCGGCCCCAACAATGTCTGGGGACGCCCCTTGCCCGTGTTCTGATCACCAAGCTGTTCATTTTCCTTTATTTCAGGCAATGATTCCCAAACTAGTCCCTTTGTTCCAGGCCAGGGAGCACTCCTGCTGCTGCGTATTCCCACAGTTTACAGACGGTGAGCCTCCCCTTCTGCCTCGTCAGTGCTGGACTAAGACACAGAGGCCTCGGCAGGGACCACACTCGGCCCCTCTGGCCTTAAAGCCACGTGGCCAACTTGGGTCCAGCAGCCTCAGTGTTCAGCAGCCTCAGTGTTCACATGGCCATAGCCCCATGTCAACATTTCCCTCCCCCAAATTATTTAACCAGATGGGCTGTCCTCCTGGTCATGGGCCCTGGGTGATTACAGTGATTCTCTAGTATCTCATGTTCCCGTGGCAACTTTCCTTCAAAGGACCTTCTGTGCTCTGAAGGAGTTCCGGCCAGGGGCTGTCATTCTGGTTTCTGAGGGCACCTCGAGTGCTCTGCCTTGGTTGCCATGCGCATGGCTTCAGTTCCACACCCCTCAGTGGGGAGCCACCAACCCCTGTCCCATCAGTGTCTTCATCCACCCAGAAGGTTGTGCATTTACCCTCCAGAACAAGCCAGGAATACCCTAACTGAGGGACCCCAGAGTCTGGCTGTATGCCTGGACTACCCGCAGGCCTCACCACCAGGAGGTCCACGATCTGTACTCTCAACAAGCTTCCGGGGTGGCCAGAGACCTGCTGCCTGCAATTGCCTCACCAGGGCCGGTCGCTTCAGGCATGGTGATGCCCTGCTGAGGGAAGGGGGAGATTCTGGCAGGAGTCTCAGAGGATGGGTGGTAGCAGAGCCTGGCTCGGCCTTGGAGCTCTGGGTGGAAGGCCTTGACACTTGCCTTCTTGAGGCCCCACCCCTGCCTGTGCAGAGTCTGGGTCCTGGTTTAAGTTTCTGCTTGGCATTTCACTGTTTCCCTGCTGGTTTCTACCTGCACGGTCCTGAGCCTGCTGTGCACAGCCCTGGCCTCCTCTGTTCAAACACAAAGACGAAGAGGTCAGCTCTTGGGCAAGACCCGTGCTTGGACTCTTGGCAGCCATGTGGCCTCCTGGCAGCCATGTGGCCGGGCCCACCTGCACAGCCCCAGCACCCCGAAAGGAAGAACAGCTCACAGCTGCTGCCCTGGGCACGGGCCATTCCTGCCTTTCTGGCTGCGATTAGGAGCTAGAGCCATGAATGCCTTTCTTGTCTTCACATCTTTAGTCCAGGGGTTTTGTGAAATTTTATGAACTGAGACGGCTTTCTGTAGGCTTTATAAGTGCCCACTTAAAGAGCACTGAGATAAGTGTCAGAAAACAGGACGAGAAGTTAAACATGAATACCCACCACCGGTAACAAAGAGCAAATATCAGAGCAGCCTCACTGTGGCCTCTGAGAGGCTGGTAAAAAGATCAGAGTCTCAAAGGGCTGGGAGGATGGAGGCGCCAGAGCCGCAGTGGTGGGCCAAAGCATGGCGGCAGGGGGGGTTCCTTCAGTTATTCTCGCCAAATGGAAGGGGAGGGGTTCTCCTATTTGTACCCTCCCCCACCCCCTCCTGGGAGGCTGAAAAAATTCCTTTTGTGATCAGCCATTTTCAAAGATTTTTAAGACGCATGAAATAGGCTTTTCATCCACATGTTCCCTGCCAGCCCAGGAAATCTTCCCTGGATTAAACGCGTGAGAAATAAGAGGGCCCTAGACATGAGGCGTCCTTGGAAGTCATCCCAGGGGACGTGTCCTAGTCCCAGCTCTGAGTTACAGGCCAGGACCCCTACAGCAGAACTTGTGCTGGTGGGCAAGAGGCCAGGTCCCTCCACTCCCCGCCAGGATCACGCCACTGTCCCTGTGAGCAAAGACACCAGGTAACCACCGACAGAAAAAGGCGGGTGGACAGATTTCACACCGGGATGTGGCAGCCTCCGCGGGGAGGGATGGTGACCCTGAGCCACTGGGCTCAGGCTGGGAGCGTAGAGACAGCGTCTAGCCAGGCTCAGGATCCGGAAGGAGATGTGTTCCGCTCAAAGACAGTGAAGGGGAGGGACCTGGGCAAACTGCAGAGCTCTCCGAGTCCAGAGCCCACCGCTGCCAAACCAGCACCAGACCGAGCCTCAAGCTGATAAATGCACAGAAAGGGCTGCAGAAGGAAACACAGGAGCTGACCCCAGAGGCCTCTTCTGAGGGAGGAGGCGGCAGGTGGTCAGGGGTCTTTCCCGTTTACCGCTATACCATTCTGCATTATTCAGTTTTTATTTTATGTGGTTTAATATTTCTAAACAGAAAATAAAGTATTGAGAATCCTCCGTGTGCTTCTCTTGGACTCCTTCTCGGAGAGGCTTGGCGGCGGAGCCCACGGGCAGGGCTGGGAAAGGAGCTACCTCCCCAGGTCATGGGTACTCTGGCCTGGCCAGGATAATGGAGCTTTCCTCTCTAGAGGGGCTGCTGCAGGTTTAACAATGGAAACATGCATTTTACAAATGAGAGGATCAACAGCCGGGAAATGGTATTTTTAGCTACGGTGGCTCTTTGCTTCAAAGGCGTATGTTTCATCTAAAACCAGGCAAACCTCCTACAAAGTCTGCCTGCTTGCAAGGAGTGATTAGCATAATACGAGCACGAAAAAAAAAGGCCTGGCTCCACTTTGAGGCAGGAGTGCCTACTACAGGGGGAGGCTTTATCCTAAAATAGAATCGCCAGCAGATGAGGAAAGTCTTATCAATGGAGACGAAGCCCCCGTCTCCACTTAGAGCAAAAAAGCTACCGTGCGCAAACGGCCTGGCTATGACAGGCGTGGTGGCAGCCACCAGCACAGAGCGGGCTCTGAGGATGGAAACACCGACCACAGCTCTGCCCTGAAGACTGCCCTTCTGCGTGCTGTTTGAATCATTTTGGCCTCAGGCTCCCACCTTCTTCCAATTAAAGTACACAGGGTTTCGGGCTGCCTTTCCAGACTTCCTTCCCCTGGGGTAGGGAAGAGCCCAGTCAAGAATGGCCCGGGGAATGGAGTGGAAGAGGGCAGGCTTGAGAAGACACAGATCTTAGGGAGAAATCTTAGGGGGGCACCCTCCCCAGAGGCCACACCACTATGAGTCAGATGTCTGCTCCTCTGAGCCCCTCTATCAACCCAGAGGACTTGCCTCCTGGGCTCCCCACTCTCCTGCCCAGGAGCAACTTGGCTTTTTTTTTTTTTTTTTTTTTGTACAGATGGGGTCTTGCCATGTTGCCCAGGTTGGTCTTGAACTCCTGGGCTCAAGTGATCCACCCACCTCTGCCTACCAAAGTGCTGGGATTACCACGTGAGCCACCATATCCGGCCTGTGGGCACATATTTGATTGCTATCTTTTCTCTCCTAGAAACCCATTAGCTGGCTGGGGGAAAACCAAACCTGGGCCTGCGTATACGTGGAGAGAGGCTTGAACTCTTCTCCAAACACCACAAAAATGAAATGGAGGCCGTGACCCTCCAGCAGTAACTGCAGATACAAATCTCTGCAGCTGCTCGAAACAGGGCACTCGGCAGCTGCTCCAGCGCCCCTCTCCTGTGGCCTGCTTGCTCACCAGGCCCCGGGCCCATCCTGGGGGCCTGTGACCTTGGGCTGCGGGGGTTGGGGAGGGGGCTGGGGCAAAGAGGCGGCATTTTTGCTGTCTATTTCAGGCATCACTGGCAGGAATGAGAGAAGAGACTGGAAGGATCAGTCTTTTCTCCCTCATCTCTCCCCCGAGGCTCCCCACAGGGGTAAGATCATAGATGGGTCTTCCCGCCAGGGTCAGGGACTGGGAAATACTCACAGACGGCGCTCGCAGCTGAAGATCTGAGAAACCAATTACCATGCTACTGGGGGGCCCAGGAGAAGCAGAAGGAACTGGAGCGGGACAGCCACTCAGGCTTCAAGGGCAGGAAGGGAGGTGACTCCAGGAACCTGTCAACTGTGGGGGCAGGGGGCTTCCGACAGAGGTAGGTGGGGGTCTTCTTCAGGAAAGGGGCTGGAAGGAGGGGCTCAGCTCATGGGAGAGGAGGGAAAAAGCTGACTCTTCTCAGGAAAAATGAGTGGACAAGGAAAGTTGGCCGAGTTCACAGGCACCTGGAATTAACTGACTAAAGCCAGCATACCCTGAAGAACCAAACAAGTCCAGGGCAGGGATGTCTCGGGTGTCGAGAGGGTTTTTTTTTTTTTTTTTTTTTGAGACGGAGTCTGGCTCTGTCGCCCAGGCTGGAGCGCAGTGGCCGGACCTTGGCTCACTGCAAGCTCCGCCTCCCGGGTTTACGCCATTCTCCTGCCACAGCCTCCGAGTAGCTGGGACTACACGTGCCCGCCACCACGCCCGGCTAATTTTTTTGTATTTTTTAGTAGAGACGGGGTTTCACCGTGTTAGCCAGGATGGTCTTGATCTCCTGACCTCGTGATCCGCCTGTCTCGGCCTCCCAAAGTGCTGGGATTACAGGCTTGAGCCACCGCGCCCGGCGAGGGTTTTAAACTTAGTCCAGATGATCTGTTTAAACTGCCTGTCCTAGCAGCACTGAACCTTCCGGAATGACAGAGCAGCAAGAACCCTGGTCAAGCCAGCTTCCTGAGCCAGCTTCCTAACTAGCCTGTGATGTTTCATGAGACTAATGGCAGAGGAGAGTGTGCAGGGCCACAGCTGTCATGGTGAACAAGCAAGGGTCTCACCACCTGCCCCCACTGGTGAGCCTTGGGCCCCACTTCCCTCCGTCCCACTGGAAGCTCTGTGAGCCAGCCACCTCAGGCACAGCCTGGCACATACCCGCTGCCCATCCAAAGGCTCCTCTCAGGGACTTGGGCACCCTCACACAGGTGGAGGGGGTTTTCTGAACCTGTTTCAGACCTCCACTGGCTCACAGGGTACCTCAGGGCTGCTCATGAGGCCACCGGGGCCTCCCAGCCACACTCCAGGTTGCCCAGAGGGTGTGGGGGCTGGCCTCTGGGCTTCTGAGCAGACTGCTTGCTGTGTCAGAAACACTTCCCCACCTCCTTCCCCAACTAGTTCCTACTCATCTTTCCTGGCTCAGCTTAGACGTCACGTTTCAGAAGCTTTCCCAGACCCCCCCAACAGGCTGGGCACCCCCTCCCCCACATCTCTTCCACTGAGCATCACCACGCTGCGATGCTATGCTTGCGATCGTGACTAACCCTGGCGGGCAGGGACTAGCTCTGCCCACTGCGGTGTCCCCACCGGTGGGCACTGTGCCAGGCACGGACGGACACCCAGGACAGGGCTGCTCAGTGACACACGGCGCTTCCGGGCTCCCTGGCCTGCCCAGCACAGCAGCAGCGCCCTCCCGCCCCCTGGGTGGAAACTCTGATCTACCCTTACGGGGAGGGGGCCGAGCTCTTGCTCCGGGCGGTTCCATTCTCACAGAGGCGAGCTCTCTTGCCCGGCCTGACAGCTGTGGCCTAATTTCCAGGGCTATAACCGGGCTCCTTATTTTTACCCACTTGGTATTTTTCATTACTGATGCACGGGAGATGGCGAGGGATGGGGTATGGGGGAGGTGCGGGCTAATGGAAGATGCCGATACGGTGTAGTCAGGGCTGTCGGGCTGAGGTCAGGGCCTGCAGGTGGGATACAGATGGGATGGGGATGGACCAGACAGATATATGTATTTGTAAATTTCACAAAGGAAAACGAAAATCCCAAATCCCACCCCCTTGTTTTTCCTCAGTAAGCATTTTCAACAAGGTCACAAATGCGCTGGCTCTATAGATTTTTGGCTCCAAACCACATTTCAGGCAGCCTTTAAAAGCCAATTCTTGGCATAGCTTCAGCGGAGCCTGAGGAGAGGGGAAAACTAGGGCACTTTTATGCTTTCAGAAAACCTCGGATCCAGGTCACAGCTTCCTGGCTCTGCCGACGCTGTGGGGCACCCCCCTTCTCACAGGCCGGACCTGAGGACTCCCCCACCTCCCCCAGTGTTTTCTTTGGAGCATGGATCACAAGACCAGGTCACCTGTTTCTTTGTTGCTTGTCCCTGTGGGCCCCTCCCATGAGACTGCAGCCCCGGGGGAGGCGGGAGCCCCGCCAGAGCTGGCATGGGGCCTGGCACATCCCAGGCACTCAGGAATATTCATGGAATGCCCCTCTGTGTGGAGTGAGTGAATCTTTGACCCCTGTTCCCCAGCCAGGGAGCTCTCTCCTTATGAACTCCCCAGTGTGCTTGTCCACTCCCCCATAAGATGTTCCCATCTCCCTGAAATACCTTCTCCCCAGGCTGTGGAGGCGGGGCCCATGTTGGCCTGGCCCAGGCCCTCCTCCATACAAAGGCAGCAGGCAGTAAATATTTACAGGAGAAATGTGAGCCTCAGTTTCTTCCTATATGAAAGAACCCAACTGGCCCATAAGGTCCCTCCTGGCCTCTCCCTGACTGAGACTTTCTGGGACTCTGATCAGTTTTGGCCCTCTGGCTACCCATGCCTGGGTCACATATGTGGAGACAGGGCCCCAGGCGGGGCCTGGATGAGGTGCTGGGCCTGCGTCCACCCCCGACTCCACACACGACAAAGGGTAGAAGACCCATCCGCTCTGTCTGCACGGATGCTTCCAGACATAGTGCTGTCGGCGGAAGGAGGCCACAGAGGCGGGATCAGCTGGAGGCCACACCCGGCCATCATCTCCTCACTGCCTGCTCCCACTGTGGACCTGGAGGGTCACTGGGTCACATATACAGCTTCACCCTCCCACTTTCCTGCAGGGAGGAAGGACTTGGCTGCTTGGAGGTGAAAAAATCACTCCTTCAGCCACCCCCATGGTAGCCCTCGGTAGGGCCTGCCTCATACTCCTCCTCTGGGAGCATTTAAACCCAGACCACCAGGTCCACACCATTGCTGGCTCTGCCTCCTGAGGTCCATGGCCTTGGATTCTGGTTCCAGAACCATGACGGCCCACGGACACCTGCTCCTGTGTCTGAGGGTGGGCACCCGACCCTGTTCAGGGCAATCGGCACCAGCACGCTCTGGCCACACTGGTGGGCCCGATGAGACATCAGCCCAGGACAGGTACTGAAGGATGGGGTGCCGAGAGGGCCGGAGCGAGCCATCTGGCCGCAGAGCAGGTGGCCTGTCCACAAATGGCGCAGATGGAGGAGGAAGAGCCAGCTGTGGCGGGGGAGAAGGGGACCTGAGGACAGGAGGTGGCCTGAGCCTTGAACTTCTAGTTTTAAATGAGCCCATCCTTGCCTCTGCCTGCACACTACCTTTATTTTTCTTTTTTCAAAAAAGTATAGAATGTATTTTCTGGATATAGATTAGCACCCTGAATAGTACTGATGCCTTTGTTTTTCTTCCTGTAAGGGTGAGAATCGGTTTTCTGTCATGTGCCGTCCACAGTCCTGACTGCACAGCACTGACTGACAAGGGCTGGTTGCCGCGTGGGTTGGGGACAGAAGATGGGAGAGTGCTGGGGTTTGAGTATTCATTTTTTCTTTTTTCTTTTTGTTTTTTTGAGACAGGGTCTTACTCTGTCACCCAGGCTGGAGTGCATTGGCACGGTCTCAGCTCACCGTAACCTCTGCTTAAGCCTCCCTCTCACCTCAGCCTCCTGAGTAGCTGAGACCACAGGTGCATGCCACCATGCTCAGTTAATTAAATTTCTTTCTTTTTTTTTTTTGTAGGGTAGTAAGGGTTTCACCATGTTGCTCAGGCTGGCCTTGAACTCCTGGGCTCAAGTGATCTGTCTGCCTTGGCCTCCCAAATTGTTGGGATTACTGGCATGAGCCACCGAGCCCGGCCTTGAGTATTCATCTGAATGACTCTATAACTTTCTCTCTTATCCTTCTCTAAAACAGGAGGAAGTGAGTCAACCCCAGAACACCTGCGTTCCAGGAGCTGAGCCCGAGGGAGCAGTCGGGCCAGGCCTGGCTCTGTGACCAGCCACTGCCCACCTCGGGGCCTCCTCGGCTCCTCACAGTTATCTACTAGTTGCTGCTGGTACCGAGTGCACAGTTACTAGGTGCCAGGCTGTCTCCTAAGCACTTTCCATAGGCTTTGTCACTCAGTTCTCATAGGGATTAGGAGAAGATAGTGATGATCCCCGTCTGCATTTCTCTTTTAAGAAAACCATGCTTGGGACCGGGCACGGCAACTCACACCTATAATCCCAGTGCTTTGGGAGGCCAAGGTGGGCGGATCACGAGGTCAGGCGATCGAGACCACCCTGGCGAACGTGGTAAAACCCCATCTCTACTAAAAAGACAAAAAAAAAAAAAAAAAAAAAATTAGCCGGGCATTGTGGCGGGTGCCTGTAGACCCAGCTACTCGGGAGACTGAGGCAGGAGACTGGCGTGAACCCGGGAGGCAGAGCTTGCAGTGAGCCGAGATTGCACCACTGCACTCCAGCCTGGGCGACAGAGCGAGACTCCTTCTCAAAAAAACCCCACACAACAAAAAACCAAAACAAAGAAAACTGTGCTTGGGAAGGCAGCCACATGGCCAGCCTGTGGTTCTCCTGGCTTAGCATCTCATGGGAAGAGCGGCCCCTTTCCTTAGGTATGCTGTTGCTCCCCCACTCCATGTGGGGCTCTGTTAGGGCTGCCACTCACAGCACCCTTCAGCCCCACGGTTTCCCTCTGGGTCGCGACTGGCTGGGATGCAATGCCCAGGCGATGTGGGGGCCGTGTCTCCGACACTTGGAAGAGACCAAAACAGCATGGCTGACCTCAAACAAAGGTTGGAGAGATCTCACTGATCCTGCTCTTGGTCTGGATACAGAGGCCAGTCAAATCCCTTTGCTCATTTTGGTGCCTTTGACCTGGGTTCCCACCACATGCCACCCAAAGAGTGCTGCCCAATATAGTAAGATTAGTGGTTGCCAGCTCCAGGCTGCAGACCCCTGCTGGCCTTGCTGCTGCAGAAGCCCCTTGGATTCTGGCAGGTCAGGAGGACTGGCGGGATTGCTAGGAACCTTTGCTTTTACAAAGCACAAACAGGCTGGACTAGATGGTTTCCAAGACCCTATCAAGAATTAAGAAAAAACACCTCTGGATTCCAGGTGAATCATGCTCAGCATCCACTTACTGGGAATGCTGAACAAACATCACTCAGAAACAGGCAGCTTCATGGGTATGTTTCCATGAGCTCCTAATTCCCCGAAAAAGCATCACAAAACAAAACCAAAAAAATGCTAACTGTAAAGAAAAATTGATTACCTGGACTACATTAAAAATAAAGAACGTCTGTTCATCAAAGGACATCATTAAGGGAGTGATAAGGCATGCCACACAGTAGGAGAAGATAATGACAGTATACACAGCTGAGAAAGACTCAGACTGAGAACACACAAAGGACTTCTGCAAATCAATTAGAAAAACACCAAAAACTCAACTGGAAAATGAGACTTGAACAAACTCATCACAAAAGAGGATATCCAAAAGGCCACTAAGCTATGAAAAGTTGTTCAACTTCATTAGTCTTTAGGGAAATGCATATTAAAATCACAAGATGATACTACTGTACCCCTAATCAGAATAGCTAAAATCAAGGACTGATGATATCAAGTGTTGGTGAGGACGTGGAGCAACTGGAACTCTCCCACAATGCTGACGGGAGTGGAAGCTGGCACAAGCACTTTGGACAGTATCTCCCTGAGCCCATGGTATGTCTGCCTGCCAATCCAGCAATTCCTAGGTATATACCTAATAGAAATGTGTCTATATGTTTACCAAAAGGCACATAAGAAAGCATTATCCATAATAGTGTCAAACTGAAAATAACCCCCATGCCCATCAATACTAGAAGAGATAAATAAATCACGGTATCGTCATACAGAATATTCCATGGAAATGTGAACTACTGTGACATCCAACACAGACGAATCTCACAAACCCAATGTGGATCCAAAGAAGCCAGGCTTTGTGAAAAGAGCACCAGCTGTACTGTTCCATTTATATGAAGCTCAAAACCAGGTAGGATGAACCTCTTGTGTTGGAGTCAGTACATGTGTACTTGAGGGAGGCGGGGAGGGGCTGTCACTTGCAGGAGACGTGAAAGGGACCTCTCTGGTGCTGGAAATGTTCTAGTTCTTGATCAGAGGGCTCATTCCCTGGTGTCACAGTTAGTGAAAATTTACATGAGCACACTCACGATTTGTGTACTTTCAAATAGTACGTTCTTCAAATTTACAGTCACCAAAGACATCCCGGGCATCGAGCCTGAAGGGAGGTGAGGCTGCCACACCACCCTGATCAGGACGAGGAAAGAAGACACATCTGGGGCTCTGAAGCATGTGTTATGTGGTAAGAAAGGGAGACCGCTTCCCGGGGAGACAGCAAGACCAAGCTGAAAACAAGACGGAGTGTCTCAGGCTTCCAGTGGAGCTTCCAAGGCACCTTCCTCTCTGCAGCAGTGGGAAGGGCTGGGAGTTAAGTTTCGATGACTGTTCTTCCTTCAGAGGGAAAGGAGTGGATATGCAAATAGCAAGCCTGGGGGCAGAAGGGCCTATCTGAGGACACGGGTTTACTGATGACGAGGTGGATGGTGAACGGAGACATAAGTACCACAATCAGGTAGAAGAGGATGCTCTCCTGGGGTACTGAGGAGGCCCCGATGGCCCCATGTGGGGGCTATCCGCCCATGTGGTCTGGAGCTGGAGCTCAAGACTGGGGCTGGGGCAGGTCGCACCCCTTCTGAGGGAACAAACAGATGCAAAACTTAGCACTTAAGGAAGCGGCTTGCAAAAGGAAAGTGAGAGACAGGGCTCAAAACAGACTGGTGGAGGACTAGAAAAAATAAGCGCTGACTTGAGTGCACTTGAATCATCTCAGGTTGGCTTTAAAAAGAGGCCAACGTGGATGATGCGAGCCACTGCGAAAAACACTGGGAAAAACACATCCCTGGGAAGAGGGGGTGACACATGTCCTCCTGAGCAAGACTCAAAAGGGAGATTTAGACCTGGAGAGATGTTCACTGTCAAAGTGCCAGGGAGCTCCTGGGAGGGTATGCCGGCTGGAGACCAGAAGTGCGCCAGGATAAGGGACAGGCCAGCATGGTGGGGCTGGGGCCTAGAAGGAAGCCAGGGAAGGACATGCAGATTGACTTGGCGCTTCACCTCTGCCTGAGTGGGTGGAGCCAGTGGGAGCCATCCTGGGGAGGGATGAGAGCCCTGGGAACGGGACTGGAGGAAGGGAAGAGGAGAAAGAGGAAGCCGAGGAAGAGGAAGAGAAAGAAGAGGAAGAGGAGGAGTGGAGGAAGGAAAAAGAAGGATGAAGACGAGAAAGAGGAGGGGGAGGAAGGAAGAGGAAGCAGAGGAGGAAGAAGAAGAGAAGGAAGAGGAGGACAAGGACGGCGTCACATCAGGAGAGGTCTCTGCGGGGATTTTTCTAAGGCTAAATAACCCTGGGTCGGATGGCGACTCCATAAGATGGCCTGGCTTCTCTCTAATGAGGCTGAGCCCCGGCTGCCAGGTCTGGGGTCTTGCCCTGGTGTGTGGAGATCAGGAGATGCGGCTCTCGTCTCAGCTCTGTCCCCGTCTGCTGCATGGGACAGCCATTGTGCCTCTTCGGGCTGCACAACACCAACTCTCCAGGCCACTCCAGCTGTGGATTGTGGGCTGGCGGATCTGGCACTGCTCTGCAGACAGGGATAGGTGAATCCCACGGTGCCAGTCCTGGATTGCACGTGCCCTCTGGGCCTGTGTGATGGTGCTCACAGCAGGCGTGTCCCCCCATATCGGTCTCACCATCAGGCCATCACTCTCTCTTTCTCCACAGCATAGGACCCCAGGCCCAGTGGAGGGCACCTCAGCTCTGGGGTCTTTGGAAGGCTATGCAGTACCCTGCAGATCACCTCTCAATGCCACAGTTGAGAACCTAGGACTGGGGGCGAGGGCAGACGCTCAGGTGCCACAGGTACATTTAAAAGATGGAACAGTGATGACGACAAGGGAAAATGACCGAAGCCCCCACTCTCCTGGGGACTCACTGCATCTGAGCCCTGAACTACAGAAAACTCCCTCATCCACTCAGATCCCAAGAGCCTCTTTGGTGGGCCATCCCTGCCTGGGCTATGAAGAGGATTTGGCCCACCCAGACTCTTACCCGGGGACTGCATGCTCCCTTGCAGGGCGGTGAGTGCCATCTAAGGCGGAATTGTGTGCCGTGGATCCCCCAGGCCAGGCCCCTCCGAGGGTCACATCACCCGTGATCTGAGACAGGAGCTCTCTCCTTCCCTGTGGAAGAGGTCTGGGCAGCCTTTCACAAACCGCATGCAGCAGAAACTGGGGGTGTTTCTGTGACAGGGGCCAGGGTATGGGGGTTCTGTGATCTTTGTGACTCTGCTAAATCACATGAGGAGAGAGAAGGGAGAAGCGCACAGGGGTCTCCAAGGGCAAGCCAGGGAAACACGCTGAAAGGACATGGGGACAAGAGAAAGAGCTTCCTGAGAAATGCATTCTACAATGATGGACAAGACACGCTCGGTGTTTAAATGTACTGAAGACAAAGGGCACCCACATTTGTCTGTCCTGACTCAGATGCAGGCTGGCCCCAAGGAGGCAGAGGATGGAAAATGGCTTCTAGGGGCCAGTTGCAAACCTACCACTGTATATGCATTTTTTAATGATACCGACTGGCTGTGGTAGCTCATGCCTATAATCCTAGCACTTTGAGAGGCCGAGGCAGGAGGACAGTTTGAGCCCAGGAGTTCCAGACCAGCATGGGCAACATAGTGAGATCCCATCTCTACAACAAAATAAAAAAAGGTGGCAGGGTGAGGTGGCTCATGCCTGTAATCTCAGCACTTTGGGAGGCTGGGGTGGGTGGATCACCTGAGGTCAGGAGTTTGAGACCAACCTGGCCAACATGGTGAAACTCTATCTCTACTAAAAATACAAAAATTAGCCAGGCATGGTGGTGCACGCCTGTAATTCCAGCTACTCAGGAAGCTGAGGCACGAGAACTGCTTGAACCCGGGAGGTGGAGGTTGCAGTGAGCCGAGATTGCGCCACAGCACTCGATTCTGGGTTGACTGAGTGAGATTCTGTCTCAAAAATAAATAAATAAATAAATAAAAAAGATTTACTAAGTGCAAGAAAAATGCATAGCTGACTTCCTCTTACTCCAAAGTAAAAAATAATAGGCATGGTGGCATGTGCCTGTAGTCCCAGTTACTTGAGAGGCTGAGGCAGGAGGTCGCGGCGAGGCTGCAGTGAGCCGTGATTGTGCCACTGCACTCCAGCCTGGGTGACTGACTGAGACTGTCTCAAAAAATAAATAAATGATACCACATTGTGGTACACATTAGCTACTTGTTAATTAATGAAGCCGCTGGAGTGACCAATGTCAAATCTTTCCAAGTTTCCTGGCATCCTTAGGTGAAGTCTAAATAGTGAGATCCAGAGAATACTGCAGGTCCCATCTGGAAACAACTTCTCAAGCTTCAGAAAGAAATTCATTATCGAGTTCTCAGCCTCTGAAAACAGTTCCTGACCATCACCCTACCAGCTCTGCTGGCTGCCTGAGCTATGGGCTGGGGGAGGTGATGCTTCTCAGGTGTGTAGATGACAAAGAACATTCTTTTAGGGAAAGACTGGCAAGGGGCCAGCAGGTGCCAGCGTGAACCTGATGAGGAGTCTGACCACGTGTGTTGTGTGGTGGCCATCGAGGAGGGGAGCTTTCCCACCAAACTGCTGCCAGGTCCTCCCCTCTATCACAGGGGCTCCCGGAAGTGGGGGCAACAGCTGATTCAGTGGGAGCATGGCTGCTTGGGCTGTGGGGACAGGGGTCACCCTGAAGGACATATGGCCACTTCTTGCCAAGTTCACCTGTGACCTCTAGTATCCTCCCACCAGCCCTGCTCAAAGCCAAGTGGACCCCCCTGCCCCAAACACCAGGATGCCACCGCTTTGAGGCTCTTGGGCCCCCTGAGCACACTGAGCAGGGTTCCCTCTGGCCAGCATTTCCTCTACTCCCCTCATGCCCCAGGTCAGACCTAATTCATCCCACCCTAGTCTAGCAAGGGTCGTCACATGTGGTATCCATTTTGCAGAAGAAAAGCCATCCCTTCTTATGGGGAGTGCCAGTAAGAAGTGTGGGGACTGCTTGGAGGAGGCAGAGCAAGGCCAGGACCACCTCCCTCCCCACCCCCAATCACTTCTGGGTCAACAGGGAACAATCTCCGATGGTTCTGTGAGGTGCAGGGATGCTGATCATTTTGCCATGGACTAGGGAACAATGGAATGCAGCCTGGGCCAGGCTCTCTGGACTCCCTGAACTTTGCACCTCACAAGTTCATCTTTTCACCTGGGAGGGCAGCACTCTTTTTCTCCCAACAGTCTTTTCCGTGTGTCAGACTGGGCCTCTCGGGCCTCCTGGGTGCCCCTGCCATTCCCATTCCCAAGGGGTCTCCAATTAGGAGATGAGAAGCCGAGAGCTGGTTGTGTAAAGTGGCTCCTGCTGCACACACTCCTCTGTGTCCCTTGCATGGCAACAAAAACACCTCAGCCCTGGCCCCTGGGCGGGGAACGGCTGTGGAAAGCTCCAGAAGATTCACACAAGGAGCTGGACAGACAACTCAAGCCAGCAAGAAGAGAAGCTTCTGCTGAGAGGGAAGCAGGAAGTTCTGCGGAATAATTCCTCCTGCCTGTTCAATGTCCTGTCTTCCTCCCCTCAGCTGGGGGCCCAATCGATATGGCTACGGACTCATGAAAGATCAAAACCCAACTGCATTCTGGGTAGGTGGATCAGGACCTCTTCTAGCAAATAGACTTAGGTTGGTGCACATTTGCCACAGCAATTTATTTTTATCCCGAATGAAGGAACGCAATCCATTAAAGGGGCGAGAGGAAGAGTGGGGCCGCCTAGGAGCTCTCGCTTGTGAACTGGGGCCAGAGGCAAAAACAGAGATCTGGTCTGGCCACTTCACTCTAATTCGCCATCCATTAGCACCAGCATGAGGGGCTTCTGGGGGCCCCGCCACTGCCCCC
This sequence comes from Macaca nemestrina, assembly GCF_043159975.1. NCBI lineage: Eukaryota > Metazoa > Chordata > Mammalia > Primates > Cercopithecidae > Macaca > Macaca nemestrina. The sequence continues at coordinate 72,643,331 of NC_092142.1, read as the reverse complement.
AGCAGGTGAGGGGGCACACACAAAGACTCACAGAGTGAGGAGGGGGTCCCGATGCCAAGTGGACTGGAAACTGGGGAGCTGCGGGGGATGACAGAGCCCGAGGTGGGAGCCGGGCTTGGGAGGGGCCAGTGATGCATACAGCGGGTGGCCTTGGACACCTTGGTGATTTGGCCCCAGCCAAGGGCCCTGTCCACAGGGCAGAATGCAGAGAGGCCAGCAAAGTGGAATTTCCCAATTACTGCATGAAAGAGAGTTTCTTCTCAGGCCCTTCCCCCAGGCCCCACAATTAAAAACAAGTCCAGTTTCTAGCGGCTGCCTGGCCCCCCACCCCCTCAGTGACCAATCAGCTCCCCACTCCACCTATTCCCCCTCTTCCCAACACAAGGGCTCTTATGCAAACCCAGGACACTGGGGAGGGGCAGTAGCAGGGGCACATATTAGGGACTCTGAGCATTTGCTCAGCTGGACAGGCTGCCATGCCTGTCTGTAGCAGAGGTGAGAGGAAGCCCAGAATGAACCGGAAGCCTTGCTGCTGGGCTTCTCTGGGTCAGGATCTCATGAAAGAAGTGCCATGACTGCTTCCTCCGTTCCCTTGTAGGCCCCATCCTCTCCAAATGTCCGCCTCATCTGAGGGGTGCCCTGTTCCCCCAGGAGGTGGCTCGGACCTCATCTGCCACTAACTGGGCTGGTTCGGGTCAGGCCCTGGCATTCACTGCATACAGTGGCTCATTACAGATGCAAGCATTCTCCAACCAGTCCTCTCTGCAACGCGGCAGGGAGGAAGAGGAGGGGAAAACTGCACAGTCGCTGAAGCCAAAGCGCGGCTGGCCGGAGAGCCGTGTTGGCAGGCAGAGCGACTGTCTTCAGACTTGCTCGCTTCCCAGCACAGAAGCAGGCCTTGTAAAGATCACAGCTGTCGGGTCACGCTGGAGTTCATATCACAGTTTATCAAAGAGGTTGGGTTTTCTCCCTCCTCTCCTTTCTACTGATTATAAGTGGATGGTTCACGGGGAGACAAGGCCTGGGCTTGTTCTGCCTGCATTAGCATGGAGGGTAGGAAGAGGCCGGGGGAGGGCAACGCACACCAACACCTACTCCGGGCAGAGTTGTTTTAGCGGAGCCGGGCCGGGCTGCTGGTGGGTGCCCTGGGTGCTGGGGCAACAGGGCCGGTGCACCGGAGTCAGCTCTCGACACAACGGTGCCATGATTTCACCCCCTCAAGTGGGTCTGGTTCCCCCTCCACAGACCACCCTGGGAGGCAGAAGCCCTGTGGGGAGGCTGAACAACAGCCCCGCTTTATCAGACACAGCCACCAGCACTGGGGCTGACACATGCGCCATTTACATAACCCCACTACACTGTGACACGGCCGGCACCATCATCGCTGTGTCACAGACAAAGCGGAAAGGGCCTGGAAACAGGTCACACGGTTAAAAATGGGAGGAATTGGGGTTTGAGCCCCAAACGAGTGCCTCAGGAGGCTCATCTCCCTTAGTCCTGTGGAGGGAGTGGGGTACAGCACCCCACCGCACATGTCCCCATCTTCCCTCAATCTATGAGCTTGGCATCAGCTAAGCGAAGGGCCTGGGGCCAGAGTAGCCAGCTGAAAGATGAAGGTTTTAAAGCCACTGACTTCACCTCAACATGCATCTAAACTGTTATGTCCACCAGAAAAGGAGCCTGTGTGGACACCGAGAGGAAGTCCAACCCACTCAAGCCTGGCTGGAGCTTGGGTACCCTGTTCTCACCCCCAACTCCGACACGGAGGTGCGGCCTGGGAAAGCTGCCTGGGGAAGAGGAAACGCTCCCAGGGTCTTTGGGGAAATCATGCATCTTCCTCAATGCCAAGAACCGCCAGCAGATGTGTGTCTTCAAGAACTCCCCATGCCTCTGTCTTTCTATAGCAGCCGCTCCAGGGCCCAGAGCTAAACACACTCCTGCCAAAAGAACGGCTCTTCACTTGCTGGCCAGAAGAATGTCTTTCCTTTCTTTCTCAGTGTGCAATCTTGGAGGCTAAGAAGAAGAACTTAGAGTTTGCCTAACAGCTAAAGAGGGGGTTAAGAAATCATTGTGCGCCTCATCAGGTCTGTGGCTTCATGCCAGCATCTGCGGAACCATCGGGATACCTCTCTTTATTTTTTAATTTTTATTTATTTTTTTGAGACAGAGCCTTGCTCTGTCACCCAGGCTGCAGTGCAGTGGTATGATCTCGGCTCACTGCAACCTCTGCCTCCTGGGTTCAAGCGATCCTTCTGCCTCAGCCTCCCGAGTAGCTGGGATTACAGGCATGTGCCACCATGCCCAGCTAATTTTTGTATTTTTAGTAGTGACAGGGTTTCACTATGTTGGCCAGGCTGGTCTCAAACCCCTGACCTCGAAATCCGCACACCTTGGCCTCCCAAAGTGCTGGGATTACAGGCATGAGCCACCGCACCCAGCCAATGATGTCCCTCTTTAAAGCCATCACAGGAGAAAAGGAAGTGCGACGGACAAGCAGGAGGGCAGGTGGATACCCCCCACCTCAACAAAGCTCTTTGGAAGGGCCTCAGTCCCCCACAGAAGCATGGGGAGGATGGAGGAAGCCCCATGTTTGCAGGGCCTTCTCCATGTCAGATGCCATGTGTGTGCCCAGACTGGGTGGCTGCGCCTGCAACCCAGGGGCTGGTCGACAATGGCCTGGTGTGCTGGCAGAGTGGGCAGCAGGCTCCCGAGTCAGCTGGGCCAGGTGGCTGTCTACCAGGATGCACACTGATAGGTGTGGGTGCTACTTCTGGGGGAGAGCAGTCTGGAGAAACCAGGTGAAGGACTAGGAGAGACCCAGTCCTCTGTGAGGGGACCAGTCACAAGGTTCCTTCTGTCCCAGCCCACTGGGCTTCTAGTGTGGATGCCAATGGCTACGAGACCTTCTGTGGCTGTGCGGGTGGGAGTCAGGCCTGGAGGCCAGCCTCCATTTCCACAGAGAACCCAGTGTGGCCCATGACAGGTTTGAGCCCCAGAAGAGCAAGCGATCGCCATACTGAGCCCCTGAAGGATGGGAAGGGAGGACCCACTGGCCCAGCTCCTGAGCACTCTGAGGAGCTGCGCCTCAGGTGGTCCTAGCATGCAGGATGTTCAGGGCCTCTCACGGCACCAGGCTCTGCACTCCCACAAAGTGGAGGCTGCTGAATTAGCAGAGTGCAGCAGTTTGCAGCCCAGCTCTTGCCCAGCCTGGGGGCACATTACTTCCTCTCATTATCCCTTCTGCAAAATGATGATTCCTGTGACCCCAGGAAGCCCAGGAGATGCACTGCAAAGCAAGCAAAGCCTCCCTGGCCTGGAGTCTGTACCTGGGAACATGGCGGCGGGCTGGCCTCCAGTTTCACAGAGCCTCGGGTCCCGAGCAGGTGGGGAGGGCATGCAAGCATGCCCATGGTGCCTGCCCTTCTGCTCCGTGCAGCCTGGAGATGCTGTTTACTACCCCAAACTCCTTCTCCCCATGCCTCTGACTGGGCATGTGGGGCTGAGACAGGGTGGAAAACCCATTTCAGCCCAGTTCTCCAGAGGGACGCTAGCTACAAATTCCTCCTCCAAAGGCCTCTCCTTCCACTGACTCTGAAAGTCGTCCAGGCAAGGAGAGCTCATCATGAGTACTGATGCCTCTGCAATTGGAAAACCACATGATGTTAACTGTCACTCTTGTGGGAACATTCCGCTGCTTTCCTGGTGGGGGGGCCTCTTGTACCACAGCTAACCTCTACCTCAATCCCCTACCTGAAACTGGCCAACGTGATGGGAAGAAACACCATGGAAACCTTCCTCTTTCGGCCAATGAAAGTTAAGAATCCATTTCTGGCTCTCTGACACGGTGGTTCTCAACTGGGGTGATTCTCCTCCCTAGGGGACCTTTGGCAATGTTTAGAGATGTTTCAGATGGTTCCAACTGGGTGAATGCAAGCGCTACCGGCATCCAGGGGGCAGAGGCCTGGGATGCTGCTGACATCCTACAGGGCACAGGACAGCCGCCATCCCGAAGAGTTATCTGGCTCCAATGCCAACGGCGCTGTTTGAGAAGCCCTGCTCTAGAGGAGGCCAGAGAAGCAAGAGGGTGGTGACAGCCTCCCCACTACCACAGGGGCATCCTTTTGGTGGCCAGACCATCAGAAGCCCCTGCCCCCGCACCGTGATCCTGCTCTTTGTCTTTCTGGTCAGGCAGGCCTGTCCTCTCCCATGACTCAATCCTCCGGCCCCATCCCCAGGGTGCCCTCAACTCCACCTCAGCTCCTGAGCTGGCCGGTCACCTCCTGTATGCTCCACTCCGTCAGCTCCCCCAGCAGCATTCAGGCTCCTACAGCGGCTCCCAGCACACCATCCCTGGGTCTCACCTCCCTCACTGCCTTCTGCCATCTCCCTGCTTGGCTGCTTCCTTTACCTCTCTGGCCCTTCGTCATAGTCTCCTTTTCTGGCTTCTCCTTCTTTCCCCAACCATTACAGTCTGGAACACTTAGGGTTCAGCCTCAGACCCCTGCCCTCTCATTCCACCTCTTCTAACTCCCTAAGAATGAAAGCTCCGCAAGTGCAGAACCATCTAGAAAGATACCTTGCACAGAGTTAGTGTTCAGTAAACATCTGTTGAATGAATGAATGAATGACTATACCATCAATTTCGAGATTGTATCTTGGGCCTCGGTATCCCCTTGGAGAGCCTGGTACAGCAAACTACTTCTTCAACACCTTCCTTTTGGTGTCCCCAAAGTAATTCAAACTCAAACATGCACCCCCTTATCACTCCCTGCCACTCTTTTGGGTCTCCCACCTCAGGGACTGGCATCACCATCCACCCAGCTGCCCCAAATCAGAGGCCTGGACACCCTGGCACTCCCAGCTCCCTCTCCCCTCACTTTTTCCACATCAGTCACCAGACAAATCTACTTCCTACTCAGTATTGAATCCTCATTCTCCAATCTGGCTGCAGATTCCCATCCCCCTCACAAGCTGCCACAGTCTCTGCTTGGACAACAGCCTTCCAGCTGGCTCCACCTCAGTCCCTCCAACCCATTCGCCCCAGCAACAGTTGTCTTTCAAGCCAGAAATCCGGTCACATTGATCCCCTGCTCAAGCCCTTTCAGTGGCTCCGTGCTGACCCGTGAGTAAGGTCTCCGATCCTCACTATGGCCCACAGGCTGAACCTGCTTTTTAGTTCACAGCAAGATGAGCTCCCCAGGCTCTTTCCTGCCTTGAAGCCCCATACAGCCTGGGCCCCTGCCAGGACTCCTTCAACTCCTGACCCCCAGACCATGGTAATCGGTAGTCTACTCAGTCCCCAAGCACCCCAGACCACTTTAATAACTCCATCATCCTAGGGGTTCCGATTTTACTCATCAGAGGGAGGCCCAGGCTTTTTTTTTTTTTTTTTTAAAGACGAGAGTCTTGCTCTTTCGCCCAGGCTGCAGTGCAGTGGTGTGATCTCGGCTCACTGCAACGTCCACCTCCCGGGTTCAGGCGATTCGTGTGTCTCAGCCTCCCAAGTAGCTGGGATTACAGGCGTGCACCACCATACCCAGCTAATTTTTGTATAAGGCATCTTTTTTAAAAAAGCCTCTCCAGTGATCTAACATACAGGGCTGGGAACCACGGCTGAACAGCACCTAGGGCCATTTGGACTACTCCAGAAATCTCCTCCACTTGGCTTTGGTGTAGAAGCTGGAGGAATTTGTGCCCTGCTCTAGCTTTCACCAGGCTGAGGGTGACACTGGGCCACGCTTCTGGTGACCCTACTTCTTGGAGCTGAGTTGGAGGCAAAAGACCAGCCCTAGCCATGCTGCTGGTGATAACAGTTCTAGACGCCTCCAGCCACTGGGGCTGCTGCCCTGGCACCATCCTGGTCTGGGTTCACATGACTCAGAAGCCTGGCTCCACCAAACCTGGCTAAATCCCGCACTGGGGGCTGGGCCTGGAGCACAGCCCCATGTCTCACGCCATCTGGCTCACCTCCTTTCCTCTCCAAAAGCCTGACAATGGCATTGAATAAGAGGCCATTCCACCTCAGGGGAAGACAGTAACTCAGGAAGGAAAAAATGAATTCAGTTTTGTGGAAAAACATCAACACTGACCTGTCTGTTTCATGTCAGAAGCATCAGCAACCAGTATGAAGGGGCAACCTTCTTCATTTCTTTTAAGAACAGATCCAAAGGTCAGGAAAAGGAGGAGAGAGAAGGGAAAGACAAGGTGGCTGCTTTGACACTTGAACGGCATGAAAGTGAAAAGCCGGGGCCGTGGGAGGAAGAGGAGAAAGCGCGCCACCAAGGCTGACCTGATGATGAAAGGGCCTCTGACCTCCAGGAGCCTCCGTTCGCTGCTGAATCTCTTGAGAAGGTTGATCATGAACTTATAAAAGTAGGAATTCATGGTGGGAGTGGAAGGAGAACATTCTAAGCCTTTGGTACCTGTAGAGAAAGGGACAGAAGCAGCATTTATTCTGATCATGTGTCCACAGGGTGATGAGATCCACACTGAATATAAACAACTATAAATGCCAAACAAGTGTGTGTGTGGGGTGTTATAACAAGATGAGGGAAAATCTCTAATCAAGAGCCATGGAGCAACAGAGAAAGAGGCAAGTCTGCACAAGCAAATACAACTTGGCTTATTGCAAAAATGCCCATTAGTTAAAGTCCTACTCGTAACTTGAAAAAAAAAAAAAAAATCCCATTACTGTCCACCCCTTAACCCAAGCCCAAACCACTTAGTGAACATCTCATGCATGTAAGACCCTGCTAGGTGCTATGAATTTTTTTAAAAAACAAACTCTACTCATTATCCCAGTAAATGAAATACACTCGGGATCTATTTGGGCCGTTAAGGACAAACAAGAAGTCGAAGAGAAGAAACGGGTAAGGTGCTTGTGTCAATGGGTCAGTCATTGTGGCTCAATGGTCAACAAAACTGGTGGACCCACAAGAGGCAAAAGCCAAGCTCCTTCCCTAATATTACCTGAGAAAAAGAAATGATGTACACACCCACTCGATTACAGACAGCAAACACTGACAAACGTTACAAAGTATTTTAAGTTTCACTTTTGAAATCAAAAGCTCTTTCTTCCTCATCCTCAGGCAAAGATGCTCTTTTAGGATAGAACTCTGAAAACTTTCAAAGCCTGAGGTGGCTTTCTAACCAGGAGCACAAATGTCTCTGATGTGTGTCCCTGCAGAAAACACACCGAGGTACACAGGGAGGTAACTTCCAGCCCTCCCTTGCACACATGCCCCTTGATAAAGTACCCAGCACCAAGGGGACAAGGGAAGGGCTGATGGAATACTTGGATGGTCTGGGATAGTGTATCTGTATGCCCCTTGGGGTCTTCCCTGGACATCCCTTCTAATATTTTTTTTTTTTTTTTTTGAGACGGAGTCTCGCTATGTCGCCCAGGGTGGAGTGCAGTGGCCGGATCTCAGCTCACTGCAAGCTCCACCTCCCGGGTTTTTACGCCATTCTCCTGCCTCAGCCTCCCGAGTAGCCGGGACTACAGGCACCCACCACCTCGCCCGGCTAGTTTTTTGTATTTTTTAGTAGAGACGGGGTTTCACCGTGTTAGCCAGGATGGTCTCGAACTCCTGACCTCGTGATCCGCCCGTCTCGGCCTCCCAAAGTGCTCGGATTACAGGCTTGAGCCACCGCGCCCGGCCCATCCCTTCTAATATTTGTCAACCTCCACAGTTCTGTGAAAGAGTTACCAAGGGATGGAAAGAATCCTCACTCTGCTTGAGGCAGGACTTTTTTTTTTTTTTTTTTTGAGACTGAATCTTGCTTTGTTGCCCAGGCTGGAGTGCAGTGGTGTGATCTTGGCTCACTGCAACCTCCACCTCCTGGGTTCAAGCTATCTTCCTGACCCAGCCTCTTGAGTGCTGAGATTATAGGCATATGCCACCACGCCCAGCTATTTTTGTATTTTTTTTTTTTTTTTTTTTTTTTTAGTAGAGGCACGGTTTCACCATGTTGGCCAGGCTGGTCTTGAACTCCTGACCTCAGGTGAACAACCCGACTCGGCCTCCCAAAGTGCTGGGATTACAGGTTGTGAGCCACCAAGCCCAGCCCAAGGCAGGACATCTTTAAAAAGAAAACAGCTTTATTGAGATATGATCTATATACCGTAAGGTTCACCCTTCTAAAGTGTGCAATGCAGTTTTCAGTACATTCACAAAGTTGTGTGGCAATCACCACAAATTTCAGAACATTTTTATCAACCCCCAAAAGAAACCCCATACTGATTAGCACTCACCATTCTCACCTTCATTGGCCCCCGGCAATCACTCATCTACCTTTTGTCTCTATGGATTTGCCTATTCTGGATGTTTCCTATAGATAGAACTAAGCAGTATGTGGCTTCTTTCACTCAGCACATTTTCAAGGTTCATCTATGTTGTAGTATGTATCAGTTCTGTATTCATTTTTAGGGTTGAATAATATTCCACCTTATGGCTATTCCATATTTTGTTTGTCCATTCATCAGCTGGTATTTTCTCCTATTCTGTTGATGTTTTTTTTTTTGAGATAGGGTGATACTGTAATTTGAATATTTCTCCCCACCTAAATCTCATGTTGAAATTTAATTCCCAGCGTTGGAAGTGGGGCCTGGTGGGAGGTTACTGGATGATGGGAGTGGATTTCTCATGAATGGGTTAGCACCATCCCCTTGGTATTATCTCTGAGACCACAAGTTCTCGTGAGATCTGCCTGTTTAAAAGTGTAGGGCACCTCCCTCTCAGTCTCTTGCTCCTGCTCTGGCCTCCTCTGCCTGCTGCCCCTTTGCCTTCCACTATGATTGTAAGCTTCCTGAGGCCTCCTCAGAAACCAAGCAGATGCCAGCACCATGCTTTCCATAAAGCCTGCAGAACTGTGAGCCAACTAAATCTCTTTATAAATTACCTACTCTCAGGCCGGGCGCGGTGGCTCAAGCCTGTAATCCCAGCACTTTGGGAGGCCGAGACGGGCGGATCACGAGGTCAGGAGATCGAAAACTTAGCCGGGCGAGGTGGCAGGCGCCTGTAGTCCCAGCTACTCGGGAGGCTGAGGCAGGAGAATGGCGTGAACCCGGGAGGCGGAGCTTGCAGTGAGCTGAGATCCGGCCACTGCACTCCAGCCTGGGTGACAGAGGGAGACTCCGTCTCAAAAAAAAAAAAAAAAAAAAAAAAAATTACCTACTCTCAGGTTTTTTTTTTTTTTTTTTTTTTGAGATTGAGTCTCGTTCGGTCTCTCAGGCTGGAGTGCAATGGCATCGTCTTGACTCACTGCAACCTCTGCTTCCTGGGTTCAAGCGATTCTCCTGCCTCAGCCTTCTTTGTAGCTGGGTGTGTGCTACACTTGGCTTATTTTTTGTATTTGTAGTAGAGGTGGGGTTTCACCATGTTAGCCAGGATGGTCTCAATCTCCTGACCTGGTGATCTGCCTTCCTTGGCCTCCCAAAGTGCTGGGATTACAAGCGTGAGTCACTGCACCCAGCCATGTATTTTTTTTATTGTAATGCAAGAACAGCCTAATAAACAGTGTCTTGCTCTGTTGCCCAGGATGTAGTGCATTGAAGTGATTACAGTTCACTGCAGCCTCAAACTCCTGGGCTCAAGCAATCCTCCCGCCTTGGCCTCCCAAGTAGCTACGACTACAGGTGTGTGCCATCACACCCAGCTAAATTTTTTCTTCAAGATGGGGTCTCCCTATGTTGCCCAGGCTAGTCTCAAACTCCTGGGCCCAAGTGATCCTCCTGCCTTGGCCTCCCAAAGTGTTGGGGTTATAGGTAGGAGCCACCATGCCCAGCCTCTTTTTATTAAAAACATTTTTTTGAAGCACAAAATTTTTAACTTTGATTAAGCCCAATGTGTCTATTTTTTCTTTGGTTGCTTGTGCCTTTGGTGTCATAGCTATGAAATTATTACCTAATCTAAGGTCATAAAGATTTACTGATATATTTTAGGTCTCTGGTCTATTTTGAGTTACTTTTTGTATACGGTGTGAGGAAGGGGCCTAAATCTTTTTGCATACGGATATCCAATTGTTCCAGTATAACATGATAGCTTAACAGCCAATTCATAGCTACCATTTATTGAGCACCTACTATGTGCTTGGCCTGCCTAAACCCGTCACACATAGTATCTAACACCCTAAAAAAAAAAACTTGAAAAATATGCACCATTCCTATTCCCATTACATACACAGAGGAGCTGTGAATTTGGGTGAGGATTATCCAAAGTCACAGAGCTGGCGAGTGGTAGAGTTGCTGACCCAGGCAGCTGGTCTTCAAAACTCATGTTCTTTGCAGCTCTGCCAGGCTGCCTGTCTCTTGGGTACCAATGTTCAGATATGTTTGGGGCTCACAGATTAGGAGGCAGTGCCTTGCAGGAGGGCAGAAGATGGCATAAAGATGGAAACCCAGGTCCTGCCAAACTGACACTGAAGATGCGGGAAACGACGCTGTGAAGAGCTGTGGAAACAGCACCTGGCCGCAGCTCTCTGGAAACCCAGGGAGGGCACTGGGGGATGCAGAGTGGCCAACAGAGGCATCTGGGGCTATCATTTTCCAGGCTGGCCCCTTTTTGGTCCAGAAGTTGCGTGGGAGCCTTCACTTTCTCCCTGGACCAGGGAGGAAATGGTCAGGCACGAGCACAAGATAGGCAGGATGTGGAGGCTCTGGGAACCAAACTTGGCCAGAAGCATCAGATGTTCCCAGAAGCATCAGCCCAAAGCACAAAACAAGAATGTGCAGAACCATCCAGAGTATTCCAAGTGAATCTCACGGAGGCGCCTGGACAGACTGACTGTATTCGATGCCAGGGGGCTGGAAGCAGCAGGAAGACTCTTCTCCCAGGGGCTCCGTCTTTTTTGCTGAGCTCAGACTTCCCTTACATCCTCTCATGGTCCTTCCTGGGAGATGGTTGGGTCTAGAAAAAGCGTTTTTCTGTTCTGTTTTTCCCAGCTGTGAATCACTCTATAAGGGATTCCTCACCAGGAGCCACACCTCCAAACTGTAGCATCCTCAATCCCAAGAACCTCCTAGACAGCTCGCATGAGCGGCGTGAAGGAGCCCTGAGTGAGAAGGCCAGTTCAAGGGCAGGCCTCATTCCACTTCTTGTTTGGACTGCATTGTCCTGGGTCCCTGCCTGAATCAGCCTGGCTCGGGAGGTCCTGAGTGATTCTGGAATGGCAAACAGTCTCTGCTTCCTGGCCCAAAGGGAATGTTTGCAGAATCAAGTGTCACATTCTTATAGATCGAGTTACCCCAGGCCCAGCTGGGGCTGATCTCTAAAGAGGTGGCTGCAGAGACAGCTGTTGAGACAGCCCTGCCTCACTGTTCCCACCCTCAGGAGATGAATTTGGTGGGCCGTGGTGGCCTGGCTGGAGGGCACTGGCTTCATGCTGCCCACATTGGAGGCACCCAGTTCACTGCAAGCTTCTCCCTGCTGCCTTCCTATTTCTCTATGTGCACCCCCAGCCTACCCCATTTCCACTTAGGCTCCAAAGCATTCCCAAGAACGAAGGGACCCATGAAGGAAGTCACCACGAAGAAATTCTCCCAACTGGGGCCATCTGGGCAGCCACTAGGGAGAGGTACGGGGCTGTTCCAGCCTCACAGGGGCAGTAGGAAGCACTGAGCATGGTGTTTAAGTCTCAGTTTCTTCATCTGTAAAGTGAGTGCAATAAGAGCCCCTATTAAAAGAGGTAAAAACATGTAACGTGCTGGGTCTGGAGCCTGCCGCACAGTCTGCACTCAATAAATGGGGGCTCTTTTTTATTAGCAAGTGTCCCATAGCACAGAGCACTGCGCAAACTGTTCTCATTCTGAGTCTCAGAATGGATGTCTGGGGGCTGGTCTGAAATGTCTGAGTGGGGAGATTCCATTTCTGGCACAAATTCACAGTGCTCTGTCAGGATGCTTTGAGGAAGAAGGGGGGCCACCTGTGACCCCCACACATCAGGGTAGGGAGATCAGGCCACCTCTCCACTGACAGTCTGGCCAAAGATGGCAGAAGAGAAGGCCTGGGCTACTCTGGACACAACTCTGGTCTCCCTAGCCACAGCCCCCAGTGTGGACCCAAAACGGACTCTCAATGTCCAGGCTGCCCCTCGGACCCTGGAGCGGAGACCGTTAGTGGAAGGGAGGAGGAGGGCGGTGTCACAGCTGTGAGAAGCCATGGCAAGCGATTCACATCCTCAGCTGAGTGCAGCTCAGCCCTCACAGTGCTCCCATGGCTTAAAGACTTTCTGCTCTCCCCAAGACAGGGCTGGGGGCCTTGGGAGGGGCTGCATTGAGACCACAGGTTTGAGCAGGGCGGTCTTTTCCCAGCAGGGGAGGTGGGGAAAGGGGCCACAATTGAGGCGGCAGGGAGGGCGGGCTGCACAGGGATGGGAAAGGCCTCAGTGCTCAGCAGGACAGGGTGGGGGCTGCTTGCTCTCTCCCAGCCTCAGTGGCCCCCATTGTCCCCAGCCACGCTGCTTATGTGAGCTGCCTTTCGGCTTGAGATGCTCTCTAAGGCAGGGTTGCAGGCTCAGGAGGAGGAGATGGGTGGAGAAGCTCGCCCCAGGAGGGTGACTACAGGAGCAATGGGCCCCTCAAGTACGCTGATTTCTGCCTCCCTGCTGCCTGCTCTTCTGCCTACCTCCGGCTCTGGCTCATCTGCTCTTGTAAGCAGGGTCCTGGGCTGGGTGCTGCAGGCGCATGAGGAAAGTGGGAGCCAGGACAGGGCAGCTCAGGGCACGCCTTCCAACACTGCACTCCAAGGACCTCAGTTGTTTTACTCAGGGGCGCCACTGAGGCACGGCCCCCCTGGAGATGGTGGGCAGCTGCCGCAGCCAGGGGTGAGGGAGAGGGGGGCCCACAACCTGGCTGTGTGTCTTGGGAGAGAGGCTCTCTGTGAGGGGCCCAGGAGAGTGGGATTTCCATTCCCCAATCCTGCAGAGGGCAGGAGCATGAGGGAGAGCCCTATCCCTCAGCTGAAGGCCACTGTGCCTTGCATTTCTGGTTTGGGCAAGGGAGGAGCCTGCCAGGCCCTGGCAGGAAGTGCATGTGTCCGGCGGCTGGCCAGGGGCACAGAGACGCACTCCACACAGAAACCAGGCTGGCGGGGTGGGCGGCCGGGGAGCCAGCCCTGCAGATGTTACTAAGTGAAACCTGATGTGGCGACATGAGACTCCACAGAACGTCTTACAAACAACCTGCCCCGGGATGTTTTGGATTGAGTTTTGTGGTTATGACGTGAAGGAACCTCACATGTCAGGATAAAAATAGCCCTGGCTTCAGTACATAATGTGAGTTACAGTTCAACAGAACCAGATGTGAAAACGTCAGCCACCCAGTTCAGGCCCAGCAGGGTCCCTGCTCTACTCCGGCCTCCCTCCCTGCTGGGGTCGGGGTCCATGTGCCCGGACAGCCCATTGTGGGCTCAAGATCTGCTGCCTGGAGGATACAAGGGAAGGGCCAGAGGCTGCTCAGGGCACCCAGAGTCCAAGGGACCACATCAGATCCAGGCCCTGTCGCTGACTAGCAGGGGAGGGGAGGCAGCGCCGCCTTCTCCAACGCCAGCTCCTCTCCAGTGAACCAGGCAGGGCTAAAGAGCATCAAGTCGTGCTTGGCACAGGAAGTAGTCCACGGAAGGGGTGGGTGATGGAGAGGCTCATATGGAACCAAGAGGACAGGGTGGGGAAGGGGCAGCTTCCCCCCAGAATCAAGTGGCTGGGAGAAAGGGAGGCTTAGCAGGGTCTTGGGGGTGTAGAGTCTGCAGAACTGGAGGGGGTGCAGAGTTACGTGGACAAAGGCCGCCGCAATGGCATCATCTTGGGAACCCACCCAAGGGACGATCACTTTCTCATCTGTGAGCCGGCCTGGGTCAGCAGGACAGGAGCGCTGCAGGCATCAACCATAGCCAGGAGACTTTGCAGCTGCTCAGGTCAGAGCGAGAGAGAAGCTGATGGGACACAGCAAGGCCCAGAGGGGACTTCCAGCTGACGCGGCAGTGGAGAGGTCACATAGCAGTCTGCCACCGGGAAACAGCTGTTGCTGCAGGGTGAGGGCTGGGGCCAAGGGCAGTGAGGAGAGGGTGCAGAGGAAGGCTCCCAGGGGCAGGAGGGCTGGACTGCTGGGGCTTCCACCTGGACAAGGGAGAGCCTGGCAGCACAGGCATGAGAGGATGCCGTTCTGGGCAGCAGTGCCAGAGGGGCCTCAGGCTCAGGTGATTGGTGCCCCTGCCTTCCATTATTTTATTGAACTTTCAAAAATGGGCACTGACCCTTACTGGGCACCTGGTGCCAGGGATTCTGGGATGCGTAAACTTGGCCTTTGTGGCCTGCCATGCTGCTATTCAAACTGAGCTGATCACACAAATCACCCAGCACTGGGCGATGCTGAGGAGCCTCCATCTGCACTTTCAGCAGGGGTTCTAAGAGGTCACAGCCAGGAGGGAGCAGATGTGAACTCCGCCACCCACCCAGGCAGCCTGAGACAAGCAAGTGGGTTGGAACAGAGGGGCAGGAGAAGCTGGGCTCTCCAGGGAAGCCTCCCAGAGGGGCCCTCTGCACTGGCCTGTAATAACCAGGATATAAGCAAAGGCCCCCTTCACGTTCAGGGAGCATTTAGCTTAGCCCTTGCCATGTGGGAGCTCACAGAGTCCCCAGGTGCCCCAGCACATGGTTTATAGAGAGGAAAGAGGTGGCAGTGAGGTAGGACCCTCGTCCAAAGTTATAGGACGGATGGGCAGAGCAGGGCTGTGAACTTAGATCCCTCTGGCAGCAAAAGACAAGAGATGAGGCACTGCCGTGACCTGAGGCCAGGAAGGGGTCTCTGAAGTCACTGTGAAGAGAGGAGACATGCCCCCATCACTGCCAGGCTGTGGCCATGGCCTGGCCCCTCTCCTCCTCCCCTCTGGCCATGGAAGCTTCCAGTGCCTGGTGCAGGTGGGATTCCTGAGAGGAGGGTGAGAAGTGTGGGCTCTCGGGCCAGGCTCCTGGCCCAAACAAGTGGGGAATGACACAGTGCTGGCCTCTCAGAGCTGCTGCGAGGAGCCCAGGGGCTCACCCAAAAAGTCAGCACATGTGAGTGCTCAGAGCAGGGCAGGGCCTAATGTGACCTCAGCCAGCTCTGGCAGCCATGATGATTGCTGCCGTGATTACTGGGGAAAATGGCTTTCTGGCTTTCTGCTAGAACTTGTTTCTGTCTGGTGACATGAAGATGCTGCTGACATTTGGCTACAATAGACTGTCCTGGGCTACAAAGAATGAAACCAAATAAGAACATGTCATTATTACCCATTTTCAGAGTCAGGGGTAAAAATATCTTGGGCCACTGAGCCCCGCAAGGTATACTGACATGAAGTTATTTTGTTTTATTTTTTTTTGAGATGTAGTCTTGCTCTGTTGCCCAGGCTGGAATGCAGTGGTGCGATCTTGGCTCACTGCAACCTCCACCTGCTGGGTTCAAGTGATTCTCCTGCCTCAGCCTCT
The DNA here is from genome assembly GCF_043159975.1 of Macaca nemestrina. Classification (NCBI taxonomy): domain Eukaryota; kingdom Metazoa; phylum Chordata; class Mammalia; order Primates; family Cercopithecidae; genus Macaca; species Macaca nemestrina. The sequence continues at coordinate 72,627,872 of NC_092142.1, read as the reverse complement.
TGAGTAGCTGGGATTACAGGCATGCACCACCATGCCTGGCTAAATTTTGTATTTTCAGTAGAGGTGGGGTTTCACCATGTTGGCCAGGGTGGTCTCAAACTCCTGACCTCAGGTGATCCATCTGCCTTAGGCTCCCAAAGTGTTGGGATTATAGGAGTGAGCCAACGTGGCTGGCGACATGAATGGTTTTTATCCCAGCAGCAATGGGCCCCGTGGCAGGCAAAGTCAGGGAAGACTGGGTTTTAGGGGTGAACATCAGTCCTAGGGTGACCTTTGGCCTCAGACTGACACACTGCTGTGCACGGCCAAGGATCCTAAAGGCTGATTGGGTCTCCCCAGGCCTGGCCGCACCCTCTCTGGCAGCAGAGATGTCCAGGCCCCGGGAGTCCAGGCATGTCTCTAACAAAGGGCTGATCCCAGAGGCCTCCTCTGTCCTTTGAAGCTTTCTGCATAGGCTCAGGGTATGGCAGGCCCACAGGCCTGTTTGACATCCCTGTCCCCAGAGCCAGCAGGACCTCCGCAGACTCCCCTGAGTGGAGACAGGAAATACAAAAGGAGGAGACACAGGAGATCCCAAGGGTGGGAGACAGGAAAGCATGGTGTCCCTCAGCCAGCTTCCCCCAGAGCTGCCCACCCAGGCCGCTCCCCATCCTGTTTGCCCCCAGGCCATTCTCTCCCCCATGCTGGGGCTCTGCACAGGTCAGGAATGAGGGAGGCAGGGTGGGAGAAGCCTCTGCCTTCACCGCTCTGCGAGGGAGGGGGAGATGTTTATGCTAGGACAGGCGAGAGGAAAATCCCATGTGGGTGACTCTGCCTCGGGGGGCCTTGGGAACCACGGCTGTGGTGCATTTAGGCCAACACAGCAGCTACCCAGGCGTGTGATGGGCTTGCTTCTCCACTGCTGTGTGTGATCCGCGCCACTTGGTTCCCTACAGATGCCACCAACTTCATCTTTGCTAGGCTCCCTGCCTCTGAGGCTTTCCAGACAGTCCCTTCGTGCCTTTGGGGCAATCTCCCCTACACGGACACAGCACTGCTGCCTCCAAGTTCTCCAAGTTCTCAGGGCTGCGCCCTGGAGAGCCAGAGGCAGGCAGAATCCAAACAGGAAGAGGGTATGGCTTCACAGTCTTGTCCATGTGCATGGCCAGATGGAAACAGACAGAATGAGCCTCTTGCATGCCTGAGAAGCAGTCTGGGAAGGAGCAGCTCGTGGAGGGATTGAGTGTGCACTTCCTGCTTGCCTTCTGACCTCAGCACCACCCCACACACCCTCAGTGCCTGGCGCATGCCCTCCAGGGCAGTGGAGGTGGGAGAGGGGGGCAGGGCATGCTCTGGCTTCCTCGGCTGTTCTCTTACTGGTTTGAGCTGACCTTTTAAAATCATGGCCCCATTTGTAAAATCTGATGCCAGCTGTGGACATACGCATGTGCACACACGTGGATCCGCTTGGAGCCTTGAGGCCCACACGTGAGACTCAGGTTAAGAGCTCCTGGCCCACAGAGTTGTGGATTCTCCTCCCGCAGCCCCCACTGCTCCTTGGCTGTGGATTCTTGAAGCAAGAAGTGTGACTGGCTGCAGGCACTTCCTTGGTGTTCTTTCCAGGACGGAGTTTCTTCCATCTGGCATGCTTTGCTGTTTTTCTATGAATTCCGAGTGAGTCCCTGGCTGATGTGAGCTAATCTGACAGCCTCGGTGAGCTGAGGCAAGAGTCTCTACTGCCGTAGCCTCGTTCACGGCCCGCCCATCTTGGCATGGCCAGGAGCTGGGGTTCAGAGTGCCCTGCCATATAGTGCCCCCGGCCCTGGTGCCCGAGCAGTGCAAAGGGCTTGATGCTGCAGGGCCTGCCAGGGACCCCCTGGGTCAGGCTCTGCTCCCCCAGGGCACATATCCTACTCCCTCCAGCCCCGGCTGCCCTCAGCAGTTTCCTGGTCCTCCTTCCATGAGCAGGAGCCCAAATCACAGTCATCAACTTCTCTGTGCCCGGGAGGAAGAGATAAAACACAGGGAAGACAGGTCACAGACGGCCTGGGAGGCCTGGGTGTCCTCGCCCTGTCACAAGGCTGTGCTGCCTTCAAGTTCTCTGCTGCTGCCAATTTGAGAAGGAGAGAAGAGGCTGTGGCGCCTGCTTCCTGGGGAGGGAGAGCTGAGGGCGCACCCCCAGGGCTCCTCTGCCTGGGCCTCCTCCCTGCAGGATGTCTCCTCTTGGCTACTGCCCGTCTTCCGGTCAGTTCTTGCTGCTCCTCCCCACCAGACCCTCCCTTCCTAAGGAAGAGCTCTCTCTTCTCTCTTCCTTGTCCATCCCCTTCGCTGGGCCCCCACACTCCACCTCTGGCATTCCTGCCATCTGTCCCAAGGACTTAAGGTTGGTCCCCATGTGCTGACTTGGGGACACAGGATGGAGAATGGACTTGCTTGCTGAGGGATAGAGGGTGGGAGTCCCAGCAGGGGTCCCAGGGTCAGGATGTGGGAACCACCCTTGGTGTTCTTTCCCTTGGTGTCAGTTCACGGCCACTGACTGCCTAGAACTGGACTCCTGGGCAAGGCCCCACATGGGCCTTCTATGACTTGACCTGGCATGTCCTGGGGCACAGGCAGGCCTGCGGGGCTCTGGCCACCCCTTGAACTTCTCAGGCACTGGGCCTTGTCTCAGCACCAAACAGGGCTGGGGCGCCTCCCACTGAGGCCAAGGAGGTACTCTCAAGCTGAGACCAGCATAGCTGGGCTGTGAGGGGAGGCTGAGGCTGCAAGGCCCCTAAACCTCTATGACGCATGAGGCTGCATCAAAGTGAGAGGTGAAGCCAGCTGGACTTCCTGGGTCGAGAGGGGACTTGGAGAACTTTTCGGTCTAGGTAGAGGACTGTAAACACACCAATCAGCGCTCTGTGTATAGCTAAAGGATTGTAAATGCACCAATCAACACTCTGTAAAAACAAACCAATCAGCACTGTGTGTCTAGCTAAAGGACTGTAAACGCACCAATCAGCACTGTGTCTAGCTAAAGGATTGTAAATGCACCAATCAGCACTCTGTAAAAACACACCAATCAGCACTGTGTCTAGCCAAAGGATTGTAAACGCACCAATCAGCACTCTGTAAAAATGCACCAATCAGCCCTCTGTGTCTAGCTAAAGGATTGTAAATGCACCAATCAGCACTCTGTAAAATGGACCAATCAGTGCTCTGTAAAATGGACCAATCAGCAGGACATGGGCAGGGCCAAATAAGGGAATAAAAGCTGGCCAAGCCAGCAGCAGCAACCCTCTTGGGTCCCCTTCCAAACAAAGAAGCTTTGATCTTTCATTCTTCACAATAAATCTTGCTGCTGCTCACTCTTTGGGTCCACAACACCTTTAAGAGCTGTAACACTCACTGCAAAGGTCTGTAGCTTCATTCTTGAAGTCAGCGAGACCACGAACCCACGGGAAGGAGTAAATTCCAGACACAAAGGACAGAGACCCCCATGGAGACACCTGAGATTCACTGGGAACTTTCCTACCAACTGTGTCCCCAGGCATTTTCCAGGACTGCATCGCCAGAGGGAAGTGGCGTCTGCCAGGGCCCAGAGAGAAGAGTCCCTGTCATCTGGAAGGGACTGAGGGACGAGCGCTAGGGATGCTATAGCCACCTTTACTTCCAAAGACTGCCCAGAAACAATCTGTGAGAATAATGCCGTCTCCTGCCTGTGCTGCCTGCCACTATTTTTAGTTTCTCAGAGAGAAAGGGAATGGCCACCTAGTATTCCACCTGTGAGACCCCAAGACCGAAGCCCCTGGATACCAGACTGGAGAGGTGCTGCCCAGGCAGAGAGACCAGCAGCCGACCCAGAAGGTTTTATGTTTAGTCAGTGGCTCAAAGGCATCAAAGGTGCAGGGAGATGTGAAGAAAGTCCTGTGAGGGTCTCTGGAGGCTGCTAGAGGACGAGAGCTGCCTGCCTCTGGGGGCTCTTGAGGTGGGAGATTGCCAGGAGCAACCCACAGACCCCTCACATCCTGGCCGAGCTCCAGAGTTCCTGAGCAACAACCCAAAGGACCGCCGTGGTCCAGCCCAAGACCGGCACTGGCACTAAGGCCCCTGAGGCTGAAACCTTCAGGAGAAGACTTACCGGAGGTGTTCAGTAGGCCGGCTCTGCCGGGGGTGGGCACCTGGAGCTCTGAGTGGCTGGCCCGGAGGTCAGGGCCATCGAGGGGCCCTGGGTCATCCGTCTGGCCTGCAGGGGAGGAAGCGATTTCTGCCAGCACCTCCAGGTCCTTCAGGATCACCTGGGGAGAGAAGCAGGGCGGCAGGGATGAGCTCTCCGCTGCAAGCTGTGCTGACCTGGGCAGAGGTGCGGTGGGTGGCACAGAGCCACCTGCAGAGGTGGGGAGGGGTCTGCAGATGACAGCAGGCTGGGAAGAGCCACTAAGGCCACAGCTGGGGCATGCTCAGAAAAGTGAAACAAAGGATCCAGATCGAAGGGAACACAGACTGCAGTGAATGGGGCCTCTGGGGGAAGGAAACTGGAATCCGAGGTTCAGTGAGTCAGCTTCCTCATGATCCCTCTCCTCTTGGGTCCCTTGAACAGGGTTCTGAGGGTTCCTGGGAGTCACAGGACTCAGGAAGCAGGGTGTTGTCTGCACAGTGTGCATTTAAAGGCCCCCAGGCTGCACAAGACTCCCAAAGTGCCCTCCAGGCCATGTTCCACTGTGTTCACTGTGTGGAGCAGCCACGGCCCCACCCACCATCAGGCCACAGAACAGCTTCTTCTGCAGAGGTGACACCAGGCCACTGCAGACCCTAAAGGGCCCTCCACATGTGGCATGCTACTCTGGTCTCCAAGGTAAAGGACTTCCTAATGTCCGGACACGTCAGGTGGTCCTCGGTGGCTCTAAAGTGTCCCTGCACAGATTTGGGTGGGGCAAGGCCCCAGCCTGACCACCTGCCTGCTGAGTTCTTCTGAGACAGAGGCAGAGGAGGGCGTGGGGCCAGCGCTGAGTGTGAGTGCAGGTCAGCGCTGTGTCACAATGTCCCCAGGGTTGCTCTACAGCCCCTGTATCCTTAGAAGCTGCCTCTCCTCGCACAGCACCCATCTTTGCCTGGCACCAAGAGCTGGCATGGTGGCAAAGTCCAGCCCACCACTCTGCTGCAATGGGCAGTAGGGAAAGGGGCGGGGGCCCTGTGTGTGTGTGTGTGTGTGTGTGTGTGTGTGTGTACCTGCCCCAGGGACTGCTGAGGCTTCCTGGCCACCTTCTGCTGGCTGTGCTTGTCCTGAAGGGAACTCCTCACACTGCAGGTGGTCGCCTGCTCTTTCTGCCCCTCACTCCTCTCTTGCTCTGGGCTAGGGACTGTGCCTGTCCCCCCAAAAGGTGTATCTCCGGACTGCCCTGTGCCCAGCAGATGCCCAACAAACATCAGTTGAATGGGTGGTTGCCTGCGTCTCTTCCTGGGCTATTCTGAGCCCAGGCCAAGAATAACCACAGCAAGTAGGGGCTTCAGCCCTAGACCAGGGGAAGTGGGTCAGAGCCTGATGGGCAGGGCCACATGGGCCAAGACTGGCCAGGTGGCTGGAATATAGGAATACAAGATAAGGTTAGCACTGTAGGGCTCCTACTGAGGGATTAAAATGTTCTGGAATTAGACTGGGGGGATGGTTGCAAAAAGCTTGTGAATATACGAAAAGCCAGTGAATTCTATGCTTCAAAAGGGCAAATTTTATCTCGAAAACAAACAAGATAAGGCCTACCCCCTTGAAAGCCGTTCCTGTCAATGCAAACACAGTGCCAGTGCCTCCCCCACACTGCCCAATTGTCACTTCTCCTCTTGGTTCCTCTAGGCCAGCCCTGGCACACCTGGCCGGGAACCCCTTTGCTTGCTCACCCATTCCCGCCCCTCAGTCTTCAAACAGCGTCACGTGTTGGCACGCAATCTCCCAGCCTCATCCAGGCAGGAGCTGGTGCTCACTCTCACAGACCCGCCTCCTACTGTCCAACTCTGTACTTCCCTTTGTCCCTCTCCCACTCATGGAGACTGGGATGTCTGTGGGCCCCTGAGCCCCTGCTCTGTGCCAGTGGCTGCGCTGGATTCTGGGGCTGTATAGGTGAGTCACAGCCACCCCTGCCCATGGCCTGGCACACAGAATGGAGAGCTGATGAATCCACGTGGCTGAGACACATGGCTGCCATACAGCCCAGTCATATGGCAGAAGCAAGGGGTGCTCCTGCACCCAGGCCAGGAGCCGGGGATCCCTGGGCGGGTCTCAGTCTAGAAGCAGGGAGGGCCAAGGCCTCTGCTCCCACTGAGGACAGAGCCTCCAGGGATTCTTTGCTTCAGCCACAGAAGAAAGACACAGGGCAGAAGCCAGGATGGGCAACTGGCACAGCAATATATGACGCCGCGGTCCTGCCCGATTCAGCCCCTGCACACCTGCCACGGCAGGATGTACAGAGGCCACGCACCCCAATGCTTGCTTGACTGTCCAAGCATGGCCAGGGAGGGGACTTGAGACCAGGAAATGGAGTTGGGGGGAGGGTGGGGGAATGACTCACCCAAAATTAAACAGCGAGCAAGAGTCAAGCCAACAGCTCCTCAGTTACCCAGAGAGCTGCCATAGGTATACGCCCACTCCTAGGCAGTTACCAAGAGAACCGCAAATGTCTGTGCACATCAAACTTGTATATAAATGCTCACGGCGGCATTTTTCCTAATAGCTAGAAAATGGAAATAACCCAAAGGCCCTGCAGTGCAGACACGAAGAGATGGAACGTGGCACATCCACACCAGGGAATATTATTTGCTAATAAAAAGAAATGAAGTACCTGCTACACGTGGATGAACCTTGAAAAAACCTGCTGAGAAGTCAGTCACGAAGTCCACACCCTGTATGACGACTCCATTAACAGGAGATCCACATAGACAGAGGGTGGATTTGTGGTTGCCAGGGGCTGTAGGGAGGGAGGCATGCGGAGTGACTCCTAATGGGTGCAGGGTATGTATAGGGCTTCTTTCTGGGGTCATGAAAATGTTCTGGAATTAGTAGTGATGGTTGTATAATCTTGTCAAAATACTAATAGAGTCGTTTTTATGAATTTTATGGTATGTGAGTTGTACAAAAAAAAAGGGGGACAGGCCAGGCGCGGTGGCTCACGCTTGTAATCCCAGCACTTTGGGAGGCCGAGGTGGTAGGATCACGAAGTCAGGAGATCAAGACCATCTTGGCTAACACGGTGAAACCCCATCTCTACTAAAAATACAAAAAATTAGCCGGGTGTGGTGGTGGGCGCCTGTAGTCACAGCTACTCGGGAGGCTGAGGCAGGAGAATGGCGTGAACCTGGGAGGCAGAGCTTGCAGCGAGCTGAGATCGCGCCACTGCACTCCAGCCTGGGCGACAGGGCAAGACTCCATCTTATTAAAAAAAAAAAAAAAAAAGGGGGTGGGGGGACAAAACCCCAAATCAGCAACCTAATTCCTAACCCATCTGCTCTTGCTCTGCCCGCAGCCCGAGGTGGTAGGGTCTCACCCACTCCCTGGGGTCCCTCGCCTGATCCAGGGGAGAGGAGGAGCATGGGGAGGCGACCTTTGTCTCTTTACATCACTTCGCCCCCCGCCCCCATGCTGCCCATCCCACCCAGGTCTGTCTGTGCAAGGGGACAGAGGCACATGCCTCTGGGCAGCCAACACTGGTGGTCACGTGCAGCAAGGGAGGAAGTGAGGAGAAAAGTGTGACCCAGCGGGGCGGCTGCGGCCAGGCCAGCCCTCGGCAAGATCCCTGTGCCATGCGGACAAACTGATTCATGCTGGGTATCCAGCAGGTACCTATTTCCCTGTTGGAAAGGAGGCCTGGAAAAAGCCACCAAGAGGCCTGGCCTGTGCAAGGTTGTTTCCACCCCTTGAGTGGCTCCAGGGCCAGCAGAGCAGGCTGTCCTCGCTCCCGGCCACAATGAATGCCCTTACTTGTCACCAGTCTCATCTCACATGATACACACAAGGGATCTGAGACTTGGATAGTCACTTGCTCAAGGTAACAGTGAGTCCACCTCAAACCCAGCTCTGGTCCCCAAACCCGAGCCTGCTGATAACACTACACAGGGTGCCGTGGTCAGACAGTCCTGACATCCAATCCTGACCCTGGACCAGTTAACTTCAACCACACAACGCTCCCTTTCCAGACAGCTACTGAGCAGCTGCTGTGAGCTGGTCCTGTGCTGGCTATAAGAGACACAAGGCCAGACAGGCCAGGCTCCGCCTTCAGTGAGGTCACAGACTCCCCGAGGAGTCAGGCAGTGAGCATTTACTGATGATACAGGGCGGGTGCCAGGGTCCCTGTGATGATGCCTGAGGGGAGCCAGGAAGCTCTGGAAGTAGTTGAGCATGAGTTGGCCAAGGGAGTGAGAAGGGAGAGAAAGGCATTCGAGAATGGCATTCAAAGCATTCTCTTACCTAGCATAAGCTATTCATGGATGCAGAACCACGTGGCACATTCCAGGAAACTAGGCTTTGGGGCCAGCTCCAGAGTGGGGAATGGGGCCAGAGGTGAGGGTATGGCCAGAAATCAGGCCAAAGTGGTAGGCAGGGCCAGACCTTCAAGAGCTCATGACACAAGGCCAGGTGCAGTCGCTCACACCTGTAATCCCAGCACTTTGGGAGGCCGAGGCAGGCGGATCACTTGATGTCAGGAGTTCAAGACCAGCCTGGTGAACATGGCAAAACACTCTCTCTACTAAAAATACAAAAATTAGTTGGGTGTGGTGGTGCGAATCTGTAATCCTAGCAACTCAGGAGGCTGAGGCAGGAGAATTGCTTGAGCAGAGGCTGTAGTGAGCTGAGATCGCACTACTTCACTCCAGTCTGGGCGACAGAGTGAGACTCTGTCTCAAAAACAAAAACAAAAACAAAAAACCATAAACCAAAAAAGAGCTCATGACATAGACAAAGAAGTCTGAACTTCATTTTGCAGAGGATGGGGGCCTCGGTTTCCTCATATGCACAATTGAGATTGGACCTTGCCAGGCTGTTGTGAAGGTTATAAGAGATACTTGATGTGCAAAGCACGAAAAGCAGGCACACAAGAAAGGCTGGCTCACCACTTCCATTCCAAGATTTCAGGTCCCACAGCTGAGCTGTTCCCCGGCCCGGGCTTAGTGACTGAGCACGGACAGCAGTGCCCACACCAAGGGCTTCCGACCCCGATTTCTCCCCTGCAGAGAATGTGCTTAGCCCACCTCAGTACTACTGCCTCCCACCCCACTGTAGAGCACAGCCAGCAAAGCCGCATATTTTACATTTTCAATTCTCTTATTTTAGAAAGTTTAACACCAAATGGCAAATGAATGCAAATTACACTTCAATTGCACAATTAAAGCCGGAAATGTTGTCTACAGGTTCCTTCAGTAATCCCAGCCACTCCTCCTGTGCTTACATATCATAGGATTTGTCTCTGGTCCCCAGAGGCTGGCAAAAAGCCCACAGCCCTGCCTGGGACGACACCGTGTGCGCTTGTGCACACAGACACACAGCACCCCTCCAGTCCCTTAAATAACGCAGGACCCCGAAACAGCATCCCCATCTTCCTTCAGCCTCCTAGAGGTGAGAAGGGGCCACCCAGATGGAGGGCAAGGAATGGCTTGAGGTGGAGCCTGGGGTGTAGGGAGTCGGCTGATACCCGGCTTCTGTGTCCCTCCAGTCTGGCTGCTGCTTCGCTCCCAGTTGCTAGCAAACCTGACTCAGCCCAGGGTGTGACCTTGAGGCTCTGGAGCACCAATCTTGATGCAGACCTTGGCCAGGACTCTTGTCTCTGCCTGCGGTGGAAGAGAGGCCCTGGTGAAAGGAAGGCCCTGGGAGGCAACCTCAACAGGGGGTCTGGGACCCAGCAACAGAGAACGTGGGGAGCTGCTCTTCCAGCTGCACCTGGCTTTGAGCCTCTGTGCTGGGCCAGAGTTTTGGTGCTCCAGCCACCTGGAGACCCTACAATCCTTGGTGTACAGGTAGAAAGCTCCGGGAGGAGAAGGCGATCTCAGTGGCCTGGCTTACTGTGTGCCCCTCTCAAGCCTGGAGGAAAGGCCCCAGAGCTAAAGACACGCTGCTAGGCCACTCCTGCTTCAGCCTCCAGGAAAACAGACCTAGTTCTCCTTCCAGTGAGCAGGCTGGCTGGGCCTGTAGTCCTGGCTCTGACGATGAGAAAAGGCTCAAAGAAAGCGGGAGGAAGCCACACCAATTAGTATGCGCTACACAGCTTTTTTGCAAAATGAATATAAAACACTTGTGCTTTCTTTTTGTGTGAGAGAAAGAAGGGAGGAAAGAGAGGGAGGGAGGGAGGTTACAAGAAAGCAATATTCTGCAGGAGCAGGAGCGCCTGCCGTTACCATGGTGACAGGCGGGGGTGGGGAAGGCCCATCAGCAGGCCCCTGGTTTCGGAGTGGAGTGAGCTGGCCATCGGTGGAGTGAAAGGGTCAGGGTTGGTGGCACCTGGGTGTGGGCAGCATCTCACAAAGCAGCTGTGGGCGGGGGCTCAGGCTGAGGGGAGACGGCTTCTTGCCTTCCACGGCGGTGACTTTATACCAGCAAAGGGCATATTTCAATGTGGCAGGAGGGTGAGTATCTGGGTGGGGCCACCACAGGCTGTTGCCCCACTGCATTCTAGCAGGTGAAGCCTAGTCTCTCTGGGATGGTGGCTGCTCCCCTTCTTCTCTGGTTGGTCCGTCTGGGCACTCATTGTCCCACCACCTGGTCCCAGAGCAGCCCTGAGAGACCTCGGCATGGAAGGTTCCCAGCTCTCACTCTCCCCAGGGTGCTGCAGCGGCTCCTTTTACCATCCTGGGAACAGCTGGGAACTGGACACCAGCTTTGCAAAGTCAAGTGTCGAGGCTGGGAGGCCCGTTCTCACCTCCTACCAAGATTCCTGAACATAAAGTCCCAGGGCAAGGCACTCAGTCTGAAATGAATAAATACTTGCTGACCTCCAGCACTGGACAGGAAATGGAAGATGGATGGCTCGGAGCAGCTCCTGCCAAAGAGCATGGAAGGAGAGGCCGCCTACTTCACTCTACCCACTGATCCTTAAGAAACTTGGTCAAAGGTTCACACAGGCCACTGGTCGGCTGATGAGGCCCTAGGAGTCAAATGACTCAGCGTTCTAGCTCCTGAAGAGGGAAACCTTCTTGTGTTGACAGGAAATCCCCAAGCTGGGCCCTCTCCAGGCCTGGCCAGGAAGACGCTGCAAGAATGTTTCCGATGGACACACTTGGTACTGGTGGGGAGAGGTGAATTCAGGCTAAAGGCCTTGGAAGCTGAGGTCTGGCCAGTGCAGGCCACTGCCAAGGGTTATCTGATGCTCCTGCCTGGAGCTGTCAGGTCGCAGGGGCCTTGCCTGAGATCTGGGTCAGGTCCAGCTGCTACTTCTTGTGAAGGGGAGCTGATGTGAAGTACACAGGCCTTGAGGTCAGGCACTCCTGGAAAACCCTGGGGTCCTCTGCTTCACTCCAAGCAGGAGCCTGGCTCCATCGTTCGTGAGGGGTGCAGCCTGGCTGGCCAAGCCTCCTCAGTCCCTGACCACATAAGGAATGGCTCTTGCTGCCCTGGTTTAGGGGCATCGGCCAGAGAGCTCACCCTAGGAAGCCGGGCTGCTGTATCCAGGAAGGGTCCCCTGGGGGAGCCACGGGAAGGACAGTAGGGCTCCCACTGCTGAGAGCATGGAAGAAGGCACTGGCACAAGCTGGCACCGGGGCCAGAGGCCTCCACCCTGGACACAGAGTAAACATGAGCTGCAGAAGGCAGCAATCAGGCCCTGGCCCCGGCGTGGGAAAGGGGCGGCATTCTGAGACACGCCCTAGTCTGCACGGGGTCACAGCAGCCCTGCCTTCTGCCACGAGGAAGGAAAGTGTTGCCTAAAAGAACGCTTAGATTTGGTGGTGGGAAAGCAGCACTACTTAGGCCTAGACCTATTTTATTTCCCATTGAGAAAACTATCCTGATAGAAAATGTTTTGTCTTGGTAAAGCAAAAGCAACCTAAAAAAAAAAAATCATAAATCTCAGTTTGTGTTGCGTGACTTTGAACACAAGCCCTTGGGGATGAGGGCAGCGTTCTGTTTAAACATTCTGCCACCTTCCCTTCACTGCCCAGCACTGTGCCACATATGCCAGAGGCCAGTGCCTAACGCTGACTGTTAGGTTCCACTGATTAATAGTGACAGCACAGTGTGGGTCTGGCAGCTGAGAATACTCTAGTGGCCATCCGTCTTAGGGTAAAGGAGAAAAGAAAGGCCAGCCTCGGGTAAGATACCTTTGAAACCAGATCCCTGACCTCCATCTTCTCTCCCACCCATTCCAAGGTCTCCTCTCCTTCCAGCTGATTCCAGCCATTGCTCACTTGCATGATCCTGGGCCCTGACCCAGAGGCTGCATTCTCAGGGTTATAAATTTTCCCCATGAGCTAGGCAGGGAACGGGGTGGTGCCTGCTGCACTGAGGGCAGCACGAGAGTGGTGCCCACTCATACCCGCTATGGCTCTGTTACCAAGAGATGAACCCAGGGGCCAACGCAGCCAGGAGAAGGCTCCTGCCTCCCTCCAGGGACCCGCTTCTTTCTGGTTTACTTGCAAGCTACACACAGCCCCCAAGCTAAGGATGCAGGCTCTGCCCCATAGGCCTCGCTTCCAATCTGCTGTGGGAGGGCCCAAAGCAGCAGGGCAGGCCCCAGATGTGGGGCACGTCCAAGGAGATGAGCTCCTCATCCAGTCAACCTCCTATTTGTTCACATTGTCGGAGGATGTTTCTGAGCACCTACTGTGGGCTGAACAGACTGTCCTCACAGAGCTCCCAGCCAACGGGCCATGATGGAGAGGGATTAGGGCTAGGAGAGGGTCTGAGTGGATGGGGGGACATAAAGACACAGAGGGAACCTGGCCCAGCCTTGATGTGCAGGAGGAGGGTGTGTATGTGTGTGTATGTGCACACTGTGTGTGTGTGTGTGTGTGAGAGAGAGAGAGAGACAGATAGATAAACGAGGCTTCACGGAGCATATAAGTGAGATCTGGCCCAAGTTACTTAACTTCTCCAGTTTCCTCTTGGGGGAAATGGGGAAAACAAACCTTCACAGGGTTGTCTGATCATGAAGATGAACTAAGATCACTCACAGGGGGCCAAGCACAGGGTGTGGAACAGAGCAAGCCGGTGTGAAAAGGGTTGATCTCATTAGCAGTGGGGGGACGGTCCCAGTCCTCTACATCTCTGGGCTCACCTGGGCTCACCCAAGCTCCCACCCAGTCTGTGGTCCTTGTGACTTGCCAACAGGGAGGTGCCTGGGAAATCCAGCTGATTCAGCCTTGGAAGAAATTTTGGCCTCTGAGGATGCAGGAACGCTAAGTGGGCTGAAAACTGGGGGCCCTGGCTTGGCTGCCTCGCCTAGGGCTGCATAGAGAGGGCACCAGGGCTGAGAGCTGGGGGCATATGGCCTGCAGTCTCCAAGCAAGATCTCATGCTGGTCTGTATCTGTGCTCCCAACCAGAGACGTGCACCAAACCCACCAGGGAGCATGTGAAAAATACCAGCCCCTGGGCACCCAGGCTCTGCTTGAGGGATAACTGAGGAAGGCCGGAGTGAGGTCCAAGCAGCTGGAATTTAAAAGCTCCAGGGAATTCTGGTGACAGTCCTGGTTTACATGGTTCTGCTGTGTGTTTGAGCTGGGGCTGGACAGTGTACTCAGCCCTGCAGGCAAGTCGCCCTGCCGCTTGGCTCTAGGAGGTGTGAGCGAGAGCACCCATTCCTGCCTCAGGGAAAGGCTGGCTGGGCTGGCTCCCCTTTGTGGGGTTCCTCCTACCCCAGAGGCCCTGCTGCTGGGAGAGCAGCCTCCCTTTCCACCACACTTCTCAGCCCAACCTCTGCCTTCACCAGGAGCTAGGCAGCACCCTCCTGGTCCCCAATCCACTCATACCAGTTACTGTGCCCAGCTCTGAGTCCTCACTGGTCCATCTGTCCAGGGCAAGGAATGTGGAGAGGTAAATACTCAAACCCTCCTAGCACACAGCCCGTCTTCCCTGGAAGGAGGCGGCGAGGCTGGCTGCACCTACTGTGGGTCCTCCTGTACTCTGGGGTGTCTGCTGTGGGCACTGAAACCACAAGGTGGGAAAATCTGGAAGAATGAGGGGTGGGCAGAGGCCCTCTCGGTGGGTATAGACCTGGGACTGTTACCTTGCTGTTCCCCTCTCTTCCCTAGCAACAACTTGCTGCCAAGCCTCATTTTAGAAGACCACAGTACTCCCTGAACTCCCAACGGTGGCTGCCAGTACCTCTGCTGGGCCTGGGGCCCAGGTGTCCCTGAGGAAGAAGGCCCAGGACCGTGACTACAGTCTAGCTGTTTTGCTGGCTGCTAGTGGCTCTTCTCCCTGGCCCATGACTCCCTCTTGCTTGCTCTCAGAAGCCCCCAAAAGAAGCTGCAGGGACAACCGTGGGGAAAGGTGACAGAGGGCAGTGTTCCCCGCCCTCGGCAGGGCCCGGGGAGGGTGCCTCAGGAAGAGGGTCCCTGGGCCATCAGTGCCCACCCAGCTCCTCTTTCCCAGCAGGCTGGGCTCTTGCAAGAGTAGTCAAGTTCTTTGGGCACCGACACGGTACCCCTCCGTTCTCTGGGCTGAGGTTGTATCTTACTGCGTGATCTGATTTTAAAGATATCTGTGGAACTGAGGTGGGGGTAGAGCGGTGTTTTTGTTTGTTTTGGAGAGTGGATGGAATGAAAACTGGAGGGAAGTGAACACTGAGGCAAGAATCTAAGGAGGAAAAACAAGTCCTGTTCTTAGGGAAGACTGTCCGCTTCTAAGCAGGCAGCATTAGTATTCCAGGCAGCGGAGTCAGGACCACACAGATTCAGGGCTGGAAGGGATCTCAAACCATCCAGTCCAACCCCAGCACTCTGGGAAGAAAACTGAGGTGAGGCAGTGTCGTGTGACCTGCCTGGTCCCGTGAAGAGCTGGGCAGCGTGGGGGCAGAGGCCGGCCCACCTGATCCACACCCAGGCGGCTTCCACACCACCCTGCAGCAGGCCTGGCCACTGGCCTCAGCTCTTCTGGGAGAAAATCAGCCACATGGAAGATGGAGAGGGCTTCTGGACTGAGCCCTGGAGGGGAGCTGGGGGCCACCGGGTCAGTGAGCAGCCAGGGACAGCCCATGGGGCCTGGGAAGGTACAGGAGAATGAGGTCAGAGTTAAATGCACAGAGGGAGAAGGTGCATCTAGAACTGAAGGCCAGCCAAGGACAAAACCCCATTGGGTCAGTGGAGGGCCTGGGCCTGGATAAGGCAGTGCCTCTACCCTGGGCTGGGTCCCTGCTCTGCAGTGAGGTGACACCTTGTGTGGGGTTTTAGATGCTCCGGAATCAGACAGACTTGACTGTCAGTTCTGGCTGCTGACTGTGTACCCTTGGGCAAGTGATCCTCCTCACACCTCGGGATAACTGAGATCACTCCTGGACCGCCATGTGGATTAATTAAGACACAGATGCAACGCGCTCAGAGCGGGGCACAAACCCCCCAGACTTCAGCTGGTGCCCTCTCTTCCTCCCAGTTTCCTTCTACTGACACGAGGGGTTGACACATGACCCACCATTGTTCCTCAAGAAAGCCACAGTGGGGGTGCTGGAGGGGCCGTCATTGGCTCTCTAAGCTGCCCTCAAATGAAGGGGCCTCTTCAGTGGAAGCCCCATTTTGGGGTAGACACTGAGGACGGCAGTAGCAGGCCCTCCCTCTGGGGGACGGGAGAGAGCAAACCCAGCCACCTGGGAACCTAGGGGCACTCTGCTTCCTCCCACCATTCCTCACAGCACTGCTCTGGGGTTTGGGCCTTCCCCGAGGTGGGACCCCAGGCCAAAGTCCCTGTCAGCAAGAATTAAATCCCTTTAAAGCAGGCAGATGAGCTCTGGGACCCAGCTGGCCGACCCACCAGACCACAGTGACAAGGACTGCTTGGGAAGGATAAGGTAAGGGAGTACGTCTGTGGACCCGGTGGCATGAGGCTGGAGAAGGAAAGGGGCATGCTGGAGTGACACACAGGGCTGCTTCTGCCCTGAGGCAAGAAGCCAGGCAGCTTCACCCCAGCTCTGCCCTGCTCTGGGCTGGGCTGAGGCTGCAGGCAGGTGTGGCAGCTGCAGTGGCACTGCCAGCCCAAGCTGGGCCACTCCTCTGGGCTCCTAGGCGAGCCCCGATCTATTTCTCTTTCTGGCGACTCGGCCTGGCCCCAGTGAGCGCTCTCCTTTCAGATGTGAGAACCTCCTGAGTTTTTCCAATCCATTTCTCCTGGGACCTGCACCATGGAAACAAACGAACTCTCCCCTTCCTCCCCTAACAAAGCAAATCACACCTTAAAATACAGTCTAGGCATGGCGGGGGGTGCTTCCTAGCGCCTACCCCGCTGGTGAGGGGCTGAGAGGCCCGAGACCAAGGAGGGCTGGATAGGGCATCTGCCACCAGAGTGAGGAGCCCCTCAAGGTGCCCCAGTCCTCTCCCCTCAGAACTCAGCAGAGGCTGGGACATCGCTGTCCCCATGGTGTGTACCTTAAGAAACTTACAACAAAAGCCCCTTTCAGATGCCCTTACATCACTCCCTAGACCTTACCCTACCATCCTTTCCTCCTGAGTCACGGCCGTGCCACAGTGGGTGTGACGGGTGGCCCATGTTCTTCATGCAGTGAGTGGGTTCCCAAACTAGAAACGCTACCACTGCCATGAATACTGTCCTCAGAATCCTACTTTCCAAATTTTCCAGAAAGGTGGTTCTCGTTTCTTTTCTCTGCATCTACACCAGTCACAAAAGCCACAGACTCCCATCAGCAAGTTTTCTGTTACTCTAAAGCTACGGGAGGGGAAGAGAAGAGTTCCTCCTGGGTTAAGACTCTTCTCCAAAGTGTTAAGGACACCTGGCTCTGAGACGCTGGGAAGACTCTGGGGAGACTGTCTCTGCAGGCCCAACTGCAAAGAAAACAGTTCATGCTGGTGACTGAACCCTGCAGGGCATGCCTTCTGGATCTCAAAGGTTTTGCTTTTGTGGCTGTGGAGGCTCCGATGCAGGTCCTCTGCTGACGACGCCATTTCTCCTCCTCTCCCTGGACCCAGGGCGGCCAGCTGGAGCCCTTCCGCTGGCGAGTCAGGGAAGCGGCACTGTGAACTTGCTGACAATGGGGCTCTGATGAGTGCGGCTCATGCTGAATGCAGCCTCGCTCCTGCTCTGGGCAGCCTCGGCCCAGGAGTGCTGGGGAGGCTGGAGAAGGGAGGACGGGAGGGGACAGAAATGTACAGGAGGCCAGTCCTGTGGCCCACTGTGTCCTCGTCTGCCTTTCTATGACCTCAAAATAGAACTCAAGTCCCTCAAACACCTCTGAGGTCCTCTGCCCTCTAGAGACGGGCAGGAAAACAGAGAGCAGCCTCTGTCCCGACTTTTGCTGCTGAAGTGGAGGCAGGGAGGACCTGCAGCGGACGTGGAGCCCACTGCCCTGATCTCAATGTGCATCTCCAGGCCCTTTAGAGAAATGACCTCCTGCGTCGGAGGAGCTATTGCTTATCGCAGGTTTATGTGTGCTGGGTCCCGAGCTGAACATTTAACATTCATGATCTCATTTCATCCTTATAACAAACCTGGGAGCAAACTTCCATTATTATTTTCTGTTTATAAATAAGGAACCTAAAGCTGAGAGGCTAGGTTACCAACCATCAAGTGGCAGAGCCCGGGGTGGACTCCTAGACTTCCTGAACCCAAAGCCCGTGCTCTTAACCTCCAGGCCTCAGTGTCACCTGGGCAGGGAAGGAAGAACCAGAGAGGGAAGTCGTTCAGAATCACATCGAAATTACAAAACACTGAGAGTATTCATCACAAGTGAATAAAACCTCCAAAAAAAGACTCTCAAGCGTTATTGAAGGACATTGAGATGGCTCACAGGACTGAGAAAGAGCCTGGCTCCTGGGTGGGGAAGTTCACCACAGCCAGACGCCAAGCTCCCCCAAACATACTTGAAACGACAGACAGGTCGTTACAATGCGCCGGGATCTGGGTGGAGGGGGTTACACTTTCTCTTTAAACACACCTATGAGGCAGGTGTAGACATCATTAGCCCCTTTTCACAGGCCCAGGGAGGGTAAACTCCTTGGCCAGCGTCCCTGGCAAGGAAGGTTTAGAGCTAGGATTCAAGCCGGGGTCATGGCCGCCTGTCTGGGACGTTCACATTCACTCAGAGGTGAATAGACATCCTTCCAGGTTTTTCTGGAGACTGTGATCACCCTGAGAGTTCTAAATGCAGGCAGGGAGGCAGCTGGGCCTAGGAGTTGTGGACTACCTGAGGTGCCACCATCGGGACCACGGAGAGGACCCCCTTCCCGTGGACACTCACAGGTGGGGGTATGGCCATCTGACAGGCAGAACTCACTCAGGAAGTATGGCGGCTGCCAGGCAGCCAACCACTGGCATCTTCTGGGCAGGGGAAGCAGCAGGCCCACCTCCCAAAGAGGGACCCGGCAGGCTGCAGTGAGCATGTACCCTGCATTCTACACTGTGGAAATCAGGGTCACATTTTCACTTAAAAAACAACTGGATCTCTAGCTATGGGAGGATTTCTACTCCAGTGCCAGGAATATTAATTAGACACCTGCAAATTCTTTTTGACAAAAGGGATTTTCAGATAACGTCTGCAAGGAGCAGGCGGTGCTGAGGAAACAGCCACTTATCTTGTATAATGGGAAGGCAGAAACAACTGAGGATGCCAGAGGGCGGAGACTAATGAGGTGTCACTCAGTGGAACTGAAGAACAATGGCAGACAAGACACCCCAGCGAGGCCATGCGCCTGTGGGACTGAGAGAGATGGTGGTGGCGGCAGAGCTGGGTCTCAGGCTCCGCCGGGCCAGCTCTTGCATCACGAACACCTGAGCACACTGTCCCCTGAGAGCAGTGGCTCTCAGCGAGAGGCAGGAGCATGCAGGTTTATCACAACCGTCCTGGGAGAGCAAGACATTTGCAACACAGATGACAAAGTGAATGTCCCAAATATACAAAGAGTTGCTACAGATCAATAAGAAAAGTGGACGAAGGATCTGGGGGCTGAAGGGGGAGCTTTTTCAAAGTACACTTACCGGCTGGGCATGGTGGCTCATGCCTGTAATCCCAGCACTTTGGGAAGCCGAGGCAGGCAGATCACTTGAGGTCATGAGTTTGAGACCAGCCTGGCCAACATGGTGAAAGCCTGTCTCTACTAAAAATGCAAAAAGTTAGCCAGGTGTGGTGGCACATGCCTGTAATCCCAGCTACTTGGGAGTCTGAGGCAGGAGGACTGCTTGAACCCAGGAGGTGGAGGTTGCAGTGAGCCGACATCACACCACTGCACTGCAGCCTGGGTGACAGAGTGAGATTCCATCTCAAAAAACAAAAACAAAAACAAAAACCATAAAAACAACAAAAAACATGTACACCTCTCCACACTCAAGAACTTCTGGAACAAGAGAAGAAGACCACAAAACCTTCCCCTGGTGAAATCATGAGGAAATGAGGAAGAAGATACAACCACACCCAAGCTTGCCTCCTGCTGCTGACAAGGGCTGGGAGCATGCTGGGCGAGACTTGGGCTTGATGAGGAAGCTGTTAAGGTCCCAGGCTTTGGTGTCAAACAGATCTGGCCCTGGGTTTCAGCTCCATCACCTCCTAACTGGGTGCAGCGCAGGTCACGTGACCCCCTCAGGCCTTAGTTTTTTTGAACTGCAGAACGGAAGTAAGAGGACGCCCTCCAGAGAACCGCCGTGAGGGTTCTACAGACACAGGTAAAGGGTCTAGCATGGTTCCTCCCATGGTAATGACTTCCTACAATTAAGAATCTTCCACGACAATCTGGGCTGCGGGGCTGCCTAGCTGGATGTGAGAGCCTTCGCAGGGAGCATTGAGGTTAACGTCCATGAGTGAGGACTTCAGTAGGAGGGGACCTGCCTGTCTGGCTGTGTTCCTGCTTGACCAAACAGGCTTTCATAGTCTTGAATCCCAGGGAGCTCCAATTCGAGATCAGGGCTGTTTGGAAATGTTTGAAAAATCCCTAGAGGGTACTTTCTAGATATCCTAGAAAGGAAGTTTCAGGAGAAGATGGGCTTTGTCTTGTTCATGGCTGTATTCCCATTGCCAAGTACACAGCACACCCTCAGGCTCACCAAAGATTAAACAGGGGACACTTAGGAATGTGATTCTGGAAAGGAACCAGGATGGGGTAGAATCAGGACTCACCACTGATGATTAAGGTCCCCAAATCCCTCCTCTAGAGAGAAGGGGAAGCAGGGGCTCTTCAGCGCTGTTATGGTACCCCTCAACTGTCCCCCAGAGCGGCTTCCACGCCCTCCCCAGTGCAGGCCCACAAGACGTGCCCCAAAGCCCTGACAACATTTGGCACTTCAGCAAATCGAGTTTCCACAGCCGCAGCCTGAAGAGCGCTGTTTAATGGACTGCATCTCCGCCCGCTCCCTTTAAATGCACACGCACACAAAAACCAATTTCAAGCACAGAAAGCTGGATGGGATTAAACAACTCAATTTAAAGGACTGAAAACTCAGCTGCTTCCAGTGAAG
The DNA here is from genome assembly GCF_043159975.1 of Macaca nemestrina. Taxonomy (NCBI): domain Eukaryota; kingdom Metazoa; phylum Chordata; class Mammalia; order Primates; family Cercopithecidae; genus Macaca; species Macaca nemestrina. Next base: position 72,607,331 of record NC_092142.1, on the reverse strand, counting down.
TCCTGGGGAAGGAACCAATCAGCAAAGTCCTGCTCTTCCTTTTTGTATTGAAATGAGGGCTGTGACTGTGCAGTGAGTCACTCCCAACTCGCAGGCAGAACGGGGCCACGTCCACCTGGGCCTCGCACTGCAGGGGGTGGCGCAGGAAGAGAGGGGGTGTGTGTGTGTGTGTGCATGGGGGCAGGGGGGGTAGGCAAGAGAGGCCAAGGGCATACTCACAGACCATCTGTTTTGGATATTTCTGGTAATACAGAAAACCTCAGAGGACCTAGAGGCTGATACCTGCCTGTCCATTTCTCTCTTCAGCCCAGGTTCAGGAAAGCAAATTCAGGCTGCAAGACAGCTGCCCGGGCCCCCCACAAGCCTGGCACCAGCCTAGGGAAGACCGAGGAGCCTCACTCCATGGAGAATGGTGAGCAATAGCCCCCTTCCCAGTCCCCCCACCTAGCCTTGTCCGCTCTGCAGCGTGGGCCGGTCTGTTGATTCATGAGCTGGCTGCCTCATGGAGATACAGCTCTGCCCACAGCTCACAGTGCCTTGGAGCTTAGAAGAGGAAAGTGGGCTGATGCTCAGCTTGGACCGTCAGCATCTGAGATGCCACCTGTAGGGCTGGTATGGATGGAGGGATGGGATGCTGCCGTGCAATGGGCACGCACGACTGCAAATCCTGCCGCTTGGCTGGGAGGCAGGGGAACCCCGTAAAGGAACACCACACAATGGGCATGGCTGAGAATGGTGTGCGGAAAGGTGTGTGTGGCTGGGGCAGACTCTCGCCCAGATGACAGGAAGACCCAGGTGCCCCCTCCACCTCCCAGGCCAGCCTCTGTACTACTCTAGCTTTCTCAGAGGGCTCACTCCTGCTGCCTGGGATCTGGGTCAGCCTTTCCCTCTGTGCCAGCAGCTCTTGGTGGCCCCAAAAAGGCAAAGCTTAAGGGTCCAATTTCAAACTAGAGGTCATAATGGAGTCCAGCTGAAATGAGTAACACAACCAACACTGAGTGTGCAGCAGGAGCCTGGCCCAGTGCTAAGCATTTTACATGGATCATTTTCCTCTCACATCCCCCTCTGGTTACTGCCCTCACTGAACAGAGGAAAACTGACATACTGAGATGCGGAGATACTAAGTGTCTTGCCTTTGGGCAGCCTGACCCCAAGCCAAGCTCCCTGCCTGCCCTCTGCTGCCTCCCTCACTGACGCCCTGCCCATGTGCTCCAGAAGGGTCTACAGATGAGTCCTCAGTCCTAAAGTGAGTTTTTTTTTTTTTTTTTTTTTTGACAGGGTCTCACTCTGTCGCCAGGCGGGAGTGCGGTGGCACGATCTTGGCTCACTGCAACCTCTGCCTCCTGAGTTCAAGCAATTCTTCCACCTCAACCTCCTGAGCACCTAGGAGTACAGGTGTGCACCACCATGCCTGGTTAATTTTTGTATTTTGAGTAGAGACAGGGTTTCACCATGTTGGCCAGGCTGATCTCGAACTCCTGGCCTCAAGTGATCCACCCGCCTTGGCCTCCCAGAGTGCTGGGATTACAGGTGTGAGCCACTGCGCCTGGCCCCAAAGTGTGTATTAAACACAGCTTTACCTCTAGGAAGGATGCACTGCACCAAAATAAGCATATCTCAGCTCTAAGAGCCCATCAGTCACTAACAAGGGGAGGCAGGGCAGCCGATGGTCCATAAGGACGGGTGGCGTTGGTGACCTACCTCATCCGATTCATCCGATAGCGTCTGCAGTAGAATGGGAAAGAGGCTGTCCGTGTGCCGGAACATCTGGAGAGCAGAGAAGCAGGGGTGCCTGTGAGCGCTCCCTTCACCCCAGGTCTGTGCTCGGTGCTGTGTCCCGCTGGTCTGCATGGACCCGCTGGTCTGCACAGACCACTTCCCTCCCCGACACAACGAGGGCTCCTTGCAGCACCTGTCACTTCTCTGCCAGCCAGGGTTTCCTTAGAAGTGCAATGACCAAAATGCTACTAACCATGGGCAGGCCCTGGAAAACCAAGGCGGACCCGGAAGAGGCCCCTGGCTTGGAGGGACCCGGGGCTCACCTTCCGAGGAGTTTTGATGTAGAGGTGGTAGAGCCACTTGAGAACTGCAATCCTGGTCATCATCCCAATGGCCGTGTCACTGAGGTGGCAGTTCAGGACCTGCACGATCCCGTCGAGGTGAAGGGTCACTGGGGCTCTTTCAGTGCTGTGGGTAAGACCGGGAGGGAGAGCAGAGGTGACGCCCACCATAGCCCTCTCCCACGGAGTCATGGCACCACCCTGGGCCTGCATATCCTGAACCACACACTGCTAACCACTGTCTGGGGGGTTCGGGGGTCAGGGATGACCCGATCCCACACATCCTTGCTGGTCTCCCACCAGCCCAGCTCGGCCCACCCTGGGCGTTTGAAGGGGGCATCTCTCTCTCCCTTTCCAAAGGAGTTTGGAGGTTGCTGCTGGGTTGGAACCATGATAACCATGTTTAGGGGATGAGGACCGGTCTGCTAGGCTCCCACTCACTTTTCCTTTTCTTTCTCCAGCACCAGCCTGGCTTGTACAGGAGGAGAAACCCTCTCCGAGTCACTGAGCTGACCTGACCAGGCTCAGGGCATTAAGTTCAGACCCTTTCTTGAAAAAAACAAAACCACCAGGTCCAGACTATATGAGGGAAGGTCCCGATAATAACTGTTGACCTCCACCAGGCCCTTCACCGGCCACCTGAAGGATGTTTCTCAAGTGAGGTCAGGGATCAAGGCTTGTCATTGTGCCTTGTCACTGTACCCTGCCCCAAGGCGTCTAAGAGAGACGCCTTGAGAGTTGAGACCAAAATGTGCTCCTTTGCATTGCGGAAGGGGTGAAAGAGCCTCTGCCTATGAGAAACTGATACTGTTCAGGATGTACTTGTGTTCTGGTGGGCACAGGAAGCCCCCTGGCTTCTGTGGACTGAAGCCCTGCAGGTCCCCAAAGTCCTGCTAAGCAGCCTGCGGGACGGTGGGTGCTGCTGGGAGGCTATGAGTTGGTTTTCTGCCCAAAGCACTGCTCCCTGGCACAGGCTGGGTTTTCAAGGTGGGGGCAGCATGGGTAGAAAAACCTCAGGATGTCGGGGAGGGGCTCCCTTCCTACCAAGGCACTGCACTGTACTTCCCAAACGGTGCCGACAGGTGCAGGCCAGGGGATGCATTTCCTGAGGATCTGGGCCAGCAGATCAGTCCCGTGCTGGTATAAAATGGTCTCTTCTGTGGCATTTCTAGGCTGCTCAATTATTCATTTGCATCAGGAACTGATGGCTGTGCTTTCCTCACTTGCCTGCAGCCTCTCTGAAGCTCATTTGATGTGAATCCCTAAAGGGCACGATTCTGCGCTCTGTAATTGCTAAGAGGAATTGCTATTTAATATGGTTTGATGATCCCCATGGTGCACGTTTCAGGGGCAAGAGTGGGCACATCTATCCTCTGGTGGCTGGAAGTTCCTGGCGTCTTCTGAGGATACCGAAACATTTAAATCTTTGCTAGCCTAAGACAGACGGGGACAGTACTGCGCAGGAAGAGGAGTCTAGGGTGGTAAACACTGGCTCTGTCAATCTCTTAGTTTCTCTCAAGACCACTGTCCCGGAGAAATACAACGCCAGTCACAGATATAATTTTACATCTTCCAGTTTGCAATTAAAAAGGAGAAAGAAACAGGTGAAGTGAATTTCAATGCTATGTTTTAACTGACCCAGTGTATCTAAAATATTAGCATCTTAACATGTAATCAATATAACGGTCAATATAAATATTCCCAACAAAACATATTCTCTTTTGTGTCCTAAGCCTTTGGGACCTGGTGTGCATTTCACGGTTATGGTGCACCTCGCTTCAGAGTAGCCACCAGGCACTCAGTAGCCATGTGGCTGCCGCAGAGGCCCACATAGCAGTCCACGCCAGGACTTTCTGAGTGTTTTCTTGTCATCTCTGGCAGTTTCCTAGCTACTCCCTTAGCTGATGGCCAGCATTTACTGTTTTATCTCCCAGTCCCTCTTTTTCCTGTCCTGGCTGGCCTCCCGCAGGGCTCCTTCCCTTGCGTTCTGTTCCATATACTTCTTGGGCCGGCAGAATCCCCGGGCTAGAGAAGCTCCTCTGGTCTCGTGTCCTGGTGGTGGAAGAGATGCCTCCCTATAGCCTAAGGCCGTATGCAAAGCAGGTGAACAGAAGCTACCCCCACCCCCAACCCGGTCTTTCCTGACCCTGAGAGCCCCAAAGTCTGTAGTGAGCCCCTTTTCAGCAGGAGCCACAGGGACCTGTAGGCTGCCAGGGTCCAGGGTGTCACAAGGACCCCAGCCTGGCCCATCACTGCGACAAGCTTAGCTGAAACAGCACCCCCTGGGAGGACGGCCTTGTTTTTCCTTGTTTCCCTGGGAGACCTGGGACTGCCCTGGAGCTGCTGGTGAGGAGGGCGGTGCCATGACTAGGTCCCCTGCTCCACCGGCACGGGACAGGATTAGTGGTGTGTCTGAGCCTCTGGGGGAATAATAGCTGTGATAACAATGGCAGCCATGACGGTTGTGAAAGAACGCTCTGCTGGGTGCTTTCCTACACAGCCTCATGTCTCTCCTTAAAAAGCCTTATGACCTAAGGCACACCACTTCCACTTCAGAGAAGAGGGAACTGAAGCACAAAGACGTGAAGTCACCTGCCCAAGGCTACACGGCCAGGGAGTGGTGGGGCCGCACTTTGGATCTGATCAGTCTGACTCCAGAATAATCTCATCTGCCACATGGCACAGCCTCCTGACCAGGGCAGCAGGCTCCGAGAGAGTCCCTGGTGGCATCGCCTCCACTGTCTCCTGGGAGGAGCAGCAGAACAGCAGCTCCTGTGTGGACCAGCCCCTCTGAGCCCAGGGGATACCTGGCAGCTCCAGGTGTCCGTGGAACATCAGTACACACTTTTCAGCTTATTTTCGAGTCAGAAGGGTAGACAGTGGCTCACACCTGAAATACCAGCACTTTGGGAGGCTGAGGCAGGAGGATGATTTGAGGTCATGAGTTTGAGACCAGCCTGGGCAACACAGCAAGACCCTGTCTCTATGAAAAATTTAAAAAATTATCTGGGTGTGGTGGCACACTCCTATGGTCCCAGCCACTCGGGAGGCTGAGGTGGGAGGATTACAAGATCCCAGCTGCTGCCAGCTCCCAGCTGTCAGCTCACCTATGTGAGCTATGACTGTGTCACTGTACTCCAGCCTGGATGACAGAGCAAGACCCTGTACCAAAAAGAAAAAAAAAAGAAAAAGAAGGTGAGACAGAGGAAAGCCTGGTGCTCCCCACCTGCGCAGGGCACACTCAGAATCCAAAACAGCCAAGACGCCAGGCCGGATGGCCCCTCCGCAAGTCGAGCTCCACGGCTCACAGTGGCCCGGAGATGCTGCTGGCCAGCCCATGGGGCCTGTCCTGCAAGTGGTGCTGTGTCAGGGCCAAAGAATGGCAGCATGTCACGGAACTGGTATGTGAACTGGCAGCATTTCGTGTATTAGCATTCTCTGACTTTCTCCACAGCAAACACCTGAACACAGTGAATCTGAAGGTATGGGGCATCTTCAGGCTGCTGCTGAGGCAGTCCCGCCGCACCCAACCAGAACCTCATCACTGAAAGGGACCTCACGGTTCAGGTAACACAATCCTTCAAGGCACAGATGAGCAAGCCCAGGTCCAGAGGCAGTACGGGACCCATCTGAGACCATGAGGCCATGTACCAAGCACTCATTCCCTGGGCTGGAGACACTATCCCTGGGCTTTTCCTCCCTTGCCTGGCTGGAGGTGGAGATCACGGGAAGCAGGTAGACCCTAGAGGACCAGGCAGACTGATCTGAGTGCCTGGGAAAGGGAGGGTCAAGATCCCAGCTGCCATCAGCTCCCAGCTGCTCTGCTGGGCCGGGTTGGCTGCTGCTGCTGAGCTCTGCGCGTGCTCAGCAGGGCAACTGGGGCTCCGGGACCCTGTACTCTTCCTAGAGGGGGACACTGCATGATGTGCTCAGTTCCCCAGCTGATGGGCCGGAGCCTGAGAGGTAGCACCCTGCTGTCCTTGCTTACCTTACCCATCAAGAACAGAGGGAGCTCACTCAGTTTAAAAGACATTTCTGCGTCAGTTCCAAAAAGTCTAGACGAGTCACTCACGGGGGCTTCTGAGTTATTTCAAGGTGTCTGCAAAATTCCATTTTCATGGAGCATTTTCTCATAAAACATCTTATAATGAATGTCTTACACATACACGCACTACAATTTCCAAATGCATGGCGCTGCTGTGGCTATTAAAATATAGATTTACTGAATAAAGCTTCTGATACTACCAATAAATAATAAGAAGTTCCAGTTGTTCTCTCTGGGAGACAGCACTTCATTTCTGTAACGTCTAACTTTTTACGGTGTTCGGGTTACATCTCTAATCAAATCAGAAGAAAGGTAAATCTAAAAATAGAAGAAAGGTAAATCTAAAAATAGAATTGCTTCTGAAATTGAACTTGCTCTTTAAAATACAGATAATTATGATTTTTTTTTTCAATCAGCAGAGGCTAAAAGCTGGGAAATACTGATTTCTAGAACTTTCTGCCTGCTTATTTACACGGCAGCTAGCTACACCGGGAGAACTGGTGTCACTGAAGACATCATGACCCTTGGCAACAGCCTGAGCATCATAGTGGAGGTTGTTCATACAACACTTGTTTGAGAACTACTAAATCAAATGAGTTAGGGAGGCCGAATGCAAAACTTCTGGAACTCTCCAACTGCAACTAATAAAGTTGAATGCATGGGCTCTGGAGTCAGACAGATCTAGCTTGAATTCCAACTTGGCTACTAATTAGTTGAGTGACTTTGGGCAAGAAGTTAACCTCTCTGGGTCTGTTTCCTCATTTGTAAGATGGGGATAATAACAAGGTTCCTGTAATAACAATTGTAGCTAAAATGTGTAAAGTGCTTTCTGCGGCCCAGGCACCATGCTATGTTCTTGACACACTTAAAAAGCTTTTAAAAATTATGATTATTGAGACAGGGTCTCGCTCTGTCACCCAGGCAGGAGTGGGGTCTTGCTCTGTCACCCAGGCAGGAGTGCAGTAGTGCAATCACGGCTCACTGAAGCCTCGAGCTCCGGGGCTCAAATGATCCTTCCAGCTCAGCCTCCTGAGTAGCTGGAACTACAGGAATGTGCCACCACACCCAGCTCATTTTTGTATGTTTTGTAGAAACGGGCTTTCACCATGTTGCCCTGGGCTGGTCTCTAACTCCTGGGTTCAAGCAACCAGCCTGCCTTCGCCTCCCAAAGTGCTGGGATTACAGGCGTGAGCCACCATGCCTGGCTGTTCTTTACATACTTTAACTCGTTGAAGTCCCATATCCCTTTGGGGTCAGTGCTATCATTACACTGAGTTTAAAGATGAGGAAACTGAGGTGGGGGAAATCATGCTACTTGCCCAAGGCCACAGCCAGGCATGCTGGAGTTAGGGCGTGAATCCGGACAGTTGGCTCCACCAGGCAGAGCAGTCAGGAGAGAGAACACACCCAGTGGAGACATTTCTCTCTTAACCCTTTCCTGAGCTGGCAAGCATCCTTCCTCCATCCTGCTTCCTTCACTTTCCACCTCTCCCTGGGGAGTCCAATTTTCCACCTCCCATGTATTTCCCATGCTCTGGAGGGTGGAGGAACCCAGACTACAGCCATGTCGTCACCCGCTGCTTTTCCAGGTGACATTCTTCCGTGGCTAAGCCTGGGGCCACCAGGGGCTTCTCCAGTATCACAGGGAGAGGGGAGATGAGGGAGGGGGAAGAGGAAGGCTTCTGCTCTCAGGTTTAGCCAGTTAATTCTCCCTGTGTTTTGGTCCAAATAAGAAATCTTTTATTAAAATTCTGGGATGCAAGGATTGCTTCCATGGTGATCCTTGAACCCATGAAAGTGAATTCTGAATTTCATGTGGATGTGCATATTTTTGGTGTGTGTGTGACAGAGTCTGGCTGGGTGGGTCTGGCTATCTGGCGACCCTGCACCATCCCACCTGTGTCCAAGCTCAGTCTCACTGTTAACACCAGCTGTGGGAAGAAGGTGGTGCGCTGGGGCCCGGGCATCTTGGCTCTGGTTTTACAACTCTGAAGGCACCCACCTCTTGAGCACAGCTGGTGATGCTGACTGTGCAGCTGCCACGTGGGGACCTCTGCCACCAGGAGTCAGGAAGCACTAGATCATTTGTTCTTGTTTGGTTTTTTAGGTAGGATGGTTTGGAGTTTAGGTAGGATTTGGCATCGGCTTCTGAATGAGAGGTATAAACCAAAACCCTGGTTCCAGTCTAGCGGTCCCCGGCCTTGGCACAAGAACTGAGGGCTCCTGTAGGCTCATCCCAGCCAACGGTAGCGCAGTCTCCCCAGCGAGGCAGTGGACAGTGGTGCCCCTCTGCAGCCCATGGCTTAAGCCTACCTCTGCCTTCTCCTAGACTTCCCCTGACCTCCCCCTTAATCCTCATAGGCCAGATTACAGAGACAAGTCTACAACAGGCTTTTGGCTGCCAGAGGGAGGCTTTTAAATCCCAGATCGGATCCTGCCATTCCCACTTGTGATACTGTCTCCACAGCCTCCAGCGCAAAAGCTAAGCCCTCTGCAGGATACACCAGTCCCTGTGTGTCCGTCCAGACCACTCCCCGAGTTCCATGGCCCAGTACCTGAGTCTGCCTCCCTCCTCCTGGGATGCTCAGTCACCTGGAACAGAGCTCTTGACCACCCCACCCACACCTGCTCTTCCTTCCAGCCCTGGTGTGCAAATGACATCAGGATAGCCGGGGTCTGGCTCACACGAAATTTCTAGAAGGCAGTCTTTCCCTCACCTCTCTCCTGCCTACCCCATCCCACCCCGCAGTGAATTCTGCAGTTCCACCTTCAACACGGAGCCCAAACCCACCCAACTTTCTCCACATGCTGCTCCTCCCCAGCCTGAGCCCCCATCCCCTCTGATGGGGACAATGGTGACAGCTCCCTAGCAGGTCTGCATCCACCAGGCCCCTCCTAGATCCACTGTCCACAGAGCAGCCCCCTGTGCTTCCCTCCCTTCTCGTCCCTACCATGAAACTACTGACCCCACGGGACTCAGACAAAGCTAAAGGATCCGATATGAAGGTTTAGCACTGCACTGGGGCCCTGGAAGCCTGGCTGCGTTGACTGGCATTAGCTGTTATTCCCAGCCAGTCTTCTCAGTGCCTGGGCTCAGGCACCATGGCCCTCCCTTTCCAGTAACTTCACCCCTCACATCAGTCGCTCCCCTTTCCAGTAACTTCCTGGCTGCTTCTCTGCCTCACCACTAGAGTAAATGAATGAAGGTCAGGGACACACTCAGGGGCCAGCTCTTATCTTGGAGCCTGCAGGGGTGAGCACAGGCAGGTGCACTGGAACGTGTGACTACATGAACATGAGAGAATGGTGACATTCACTGATCTGCTCCATCCATGCAGGGGCTCGTAGGGGCACATTTCATCATCGGCTGCACCTGCGTGCTTGGAAAACATGCTCAGGGTGTCGAGGGATGAGGTAAGTTCACAAATGGTATCGACGAGGGAAGAACCCTAGCTAGGGGTCTGTGGGGAGAAGCTCTTGGGGGAGAGTGCACCTTTTCTCTTCATGAGTGACTGGCTCTCCCAGGGCCCAGGTTCACTGTCAAGTTCAGGGGGAAGAAACCCCTGTATAAGATCCACCATCCACTCTAGCCCCAGAGATGCCAATGTCACCCAAAGAAAAAGTGACATGGGGCAAGTCCAGGGGACTCAGACCAGGGTGGAACTGTGAGAGTGCCTTCCCCGGGGAGTCCCCTCACCTTGCAGGGAGTATGGAGGGAGCTGCAAGGAAGAGAGTTATTTTGCTGCCTGGCCTGCACTGCCCCCATGTGGAAGACTGCGCCATTACAGCTGACCTGGGCGCACAGGGACAACAGCTCCTGGGGCCTGTGATTTATCCTTAATCTTGGATGTGATTAATGACCACCCATGCTCCAGGATGTCCTTGAACAGACTTCCCCTTGTCGGTCTTGTTGGCCCCATATCATCCTGGACAAACAGACGGTGCTAAGTCAAGGCAACTGTAAGTGTCTCACTGCAGTCACCGGTATTAGCTGTACTTTTATTATTACAACTTGCGTTTCTTGCGTTTATTGACCTCCAATAGCTTACTTTTTTTTAATATTTAAAAATAAGTAAGAACAATCCATTTTCTTTCATTCTTTCATTCTTTTTTTTTTTTTTTCCAGACATGGTCTCACTCTGTTATCCAGGATAGAGTACAGTGGTGTGATCTCAGCTCACTTCAACCTCTGCCCTGCTCTGGCTCAAGTGATCCTCCCACCTCAGCCTCCCCAACTAGCTCGGACCACAGGCACATGCCACCACGCCCAGCTAATTTTTTGTATTTTCAGTAAAAACAGGGTCTCGCCATGTTGCCCAGACTGGTCTTGAACTCCCAAGCTCAAGCGATCTGCCTACCTCGGCCTCCCGAAGTGCTGGGATTAGAGGCGTAAGCCATCAGGCCTGGCCCCCAATGGCTTCTAATCCACCTTATCTATCCATCCAGCCTGGGTGGGGTGGGCTTGCTCAATGTCCTTCAGATTCCCTCATCAATTAACTCTTTTGTGTACGAGGGTGTCCCAAAAGCAGCAGCCGCGAGTAGGGTTTGCTTTGGGTCATTGCTGTAGTCTCCTGCATCCAGGAAAGATCTAGGTCACTTGCTTTCCACAAACCCTCTGGCTGAAACAAGCCACTTACCTGGCTGCAGTGAAGACACTGATGCTGCTACTGAAGCTGGAGTCACAGGAACCATCTGGACCTCCTGGGAGAGGAAGAGGAACAAGGGATCATGAAAGGCTGTTGGGTCTTTTGAATAAACAAGACCCCTGTGACAAGCACACACAGAACTCTCCAGAGCCCCATACCTTGATTCAGGCTCTTCAAAAGGACCATGGCTCTGGAGCCCTGAGAACCCAATGCCCAGTCATTCTCGATAGTCCCCAAGCTTGTAAGTTTGTAGTCACAGTGATCTCACAAGGAGGGGACACCAGTGCTGAACACATCTGGCAAATCTCAGAAATGACAGATACCCAGTGTCCTTAGCTATCAGGAAAATGCAAATCAAAACCACAAGATACTACTGTACACCCATCAGGAGGGCTAAAAGATAATAGCAAGTGTTGATGAGGATGTGGAGAAACTGGAACCCTCATACATCGCTGGTGGGAATGTAAAATGGTGCAAGCTGCTTTGGAGAACAGTCTGGCCATTCCTCCAAAGGCTAAACATAGAGTCACCACATGACTCAGCAGCTCACTCCTAGGTATATACCAAAGGGAAATGAAAACTTATGGCCACATGAAACCTTGTACATCAATCATGTTCACATCTGCATTATCTACAATAGCCAAAAAGCGGAAGCAACCCAAATGTCTATCAACAGACGAATGGATAAATGTGTGGTATAGCCATACAATGGACTATTATTTGGCAATAAAAAGGGATGAAGTACTGATGCATGCCATAACATGAATGAACTTTAAAAACATTGTGTTAAGTGAAAGAAGCCAACCATAAAAGACTACATATTGCATGATTCCCTTTCTTGAAAGTGTTTAGAACAGGCAAACCTATGGATATAGAGAGTGGACTGGAGGCTGCCTAGGATTGGAGGAGATGGAGGAATAGGGTACAATGGCTAAGGGATTCTTTCAAGGACACGGAAAACATTCTAAAATTGATTGTGGTGATGGTTACATAACCCTGTGAATCTATAAAAGTCACTGAATTGTATACTTGATGTTGGGTGAATTGTGTGGTATATGAATTCTCTCTCAATAAAGGGCTTAAAAAATGACTATGGGGAAAGGACTGTGACTGTACTGTGTCTGTGCCTGAGTCTTCCTCCAAGTAGCCAACTCAATACCTGTCATTAGTATTTAACTTACCATCATATAACCCAGGGTAGAAAAGCATCTATACCTGGCATTGACTACTTATATTTCTAAGTTAAGGAATAACTTTTAAATGCCAACCTTTTTCTTTTGGCATCTAATCAAGTTTCCTAAAGAGCCAAGATGTTCTAGATCTGGAAAGCTGCTGGTAGGATCCTGTTCCGCCTTCAGCCCCCATCTAGGCACTGGCCACAGCTCTCACTGCACTGAGGAGGGAAGAGGGGGCTGGTAGTCCTGCAGTTCCAGACTCCTGACACTATTTTGTAGTTGTGAAGTAATTTTAGATGTACAAAAAAGTTGCAAAAAGAGTAAAGAATTCTTTTTATACCTTTCAGCTAGCTGCCCCTAATGCTAACACTGTACATACTCATAGTTCAATTATCTTTTTTTTTTTTCTTTGAGATAGAGTCTCGGCTCTGTTGCCCAGGTGGAGTGTAGTGGCACGACATTGGCTCGCTGTAATCTTTGCCTCCTGCGCTCAAGAGATTGAGCCTACCTTAGCTTCCAGGGTAGCTGGGACTGTAGGCATGCAGCATCAAGCCCGGATAATTTTTTTTTGTATTTTCAGTAGAGATGGGGTTTTGCCATGTTACCCAGGCTGGTTTCAAACTCCTGGGCTCAAGTGATCCACCCACCTCAGCCTCCCAAAGTGCTGGGATTACAGGCGTGAGCCACTGCGCCCGGCCCCATAGTTCAATGATCAAAACCAGAAGATTAACATCAATACAATACCATTAACTAAACGATTACCCTAATTTGAACATCACGAGTTTTTCCATTCCTGGCCTTTTGTTCCAGGATCTCACACTGCATTTAGCTAAACTGTCTTCCTTGTCTCCTCCAATCTGTGACAGTCCCTCAATCTGTGTGTCTTTCATAAACTTGACACTTTTGAAGCACTGGTCACTCTGCAAAATGTCTCTCCGTTTGGGTTGGTCTCACGTTTTCTCATGAGTAGGGAGTTGCGCATCTTTGGAGGGATGTCACGGAAGTTCCGTGCCTCAGTGCACCCTATCGGGGGCACGTGTTGTCTGTTAGCCTCGTTACTGGTGACGTTAACCTCATCGCCTGACGCAGCCTGCTGCGTTTCTCCCCTGTAAGGTTACTGTTTTTCTGTTTGTAATTAATAAACATCTTGGGGGAAAATACTCGAGATTAGACAAATATTCTGTTTTCCCTCAAACATGTCCCCAGTGACTGACCGCAGCACTCAGGGCTGCAGCTTGCCTATTACAAATATGACTGCGGAATTTGCCTGATGGTGATTTCTGTTGCCCCTTTTCCTACATTATTGACTGGAATTTTCTTTTTTCTCTTTCTCCCCGTCTCCCCTTTCTCCCCCCCCTTTTTTTTTTTTTTTGACACAGTTTGACTCTGTCACCCAGGATGAAGTGTAATGGCATGATCTTGGCTCACTGCAACCTCCGCCTCCCGGGTTCAAATGATTCTCATGCCTCAGGCTCCCAAGTAGCTGAGATTACAGTCGCGCACCACCAGGCCCAGCTAATTTTTTTTTTGTATTATTAGTAGAGACTAATATTAGTATTATTAGTTTCACCATGTTGGCCAGGATGGTGTCAAACTCCTGACCTCAAGTGATCCACCCACCTCGGCCTCTGAAAGTGCTGGGATTACAGGCGTGAGCCATCATGCCCAGCGTATTGACTGACGTTTTCTGTAAGGAAGAGCTGTCTCTTCTCCATCATTAATTAATTCAATTATTTATGTCATTATGGACTCCCGGATATTGATGTTATTCAGTGGGTTATAAATCAAAACGATCATTATTTATATTGTTGTTCTAATGACACCAGGCTTGGCCTCTTAAAAGTTTTAAATTATACAAGTAAAATATATCCTCATTCTAAAATTTTCAAACACAAAGCAAAACCTCTTTCTGTCCTTAATCTTCAATCTTACTTTTCTCTACCTACAGGTCACTGCTCCCCGGGGTAGGCAAGTCTCCTGCGCTGGCTTGTGCTGTCCTACTTCTTATTTTGTAAACATAAATGGGATTACAGTGTATTTTCTGCAACTTGTGTAGTTTTCACTCTGTCCTATGGCTTAGAGCAGTGCTATTCTAGGTGCGGGCCACAGACCTTTTCTCCTAGTAAAGGGGGCCTTTATTTCCATGTCCATACTGCCGCCTGTCCCCTGTAGACCCAGGATGCAGCTCAGAGGGGACAAGGGCAGCCGTGGCAGGGGACTGGGCCCGCTGAGATGCTCGTCCTCCTAGTGCCAAGGCCCAGGCAGCCTAGGGTCTGTCTGCTAGACCAGGGCCTGGGGAAAGGTGAGGAAAAGCTGGGGAAAGCTGGGCAGGATAGACTGGAACAGCAGCCACGACTCCACGCCCCTGGAGGGCATCTTTTAGAAATATCATCTAAAAAAATTTCATCTTTTAGATGAAATAATGTGGCATCAGAAATTGGCCTCAAATTAATTTCGATTGTCTCCTGATTTTCACTCTTGCATCTCTCCTGTGCTTCCATGCAGGGTGGGACTCCTGAGGGGAAGGATTGGGCACTTCTTATTTTAATAGGTAGTGTCCTTTAGGAAGGTTCTACCAATTTATATGTATTTCCAAATCGGAAGAGCAGTCACCCCTTCTAAAGCCTCACACAGGAATATTAGTATCTTTTTTTTTTTTTTTTTTGAGACGGAGTCTTGCTCTGTCGCCAGGTTGGAGTGCAGTGGCGCAATCTCAGCTCACTGCAACCTCCGCCTCCTGGGTTCAAGTGATTCTCCTGCCTCAGCCTCCTGAGTAGCTGGGACTACATGCACCCACCACCGCGCCTGGCTAATTTTTTATATTTTTAGTAGAGACGGAGTTTCACCACCATATTGGCCAGGATGGTCCCGATCTCCTGACCTCGTGACCCACCCACCTTGGCCTCCCAAAGTGATTAGTAATCTTTTACGTTTGCCAACTGGATGAGTAAAAAAGATACCTTTTCTTTTTTTTTTTTTTTTTTGAGACGGAGTCTCACTCTCTTGCCCAGACTAGAGTGCAGTGGTACGATCCTGGCTCACTGCAACCTTCGCCCTCCGAGTTCAAGCGATTCTCCTGCCTCAGCCTCCCGAGTAGCTGGCATCATAGGCGCCTGCCACCGCGCCCAGCTAATTTTTTGTATTTTTTAGTAGAGATGGGGTTTCACCATCTTGGCCAGGCTGGTCTTGAACTCCTGACCTTGTGATCCACCTACCTCGGCCTCCCAAAGTGCTGGGATTACAGTGTGAGCCACTGCGCCTGGCTGATACCTTGCTTTTCTTTGCAATTCTCTAATTCCCAAACGGAGCATCTTTTGTTGCCCTTGTGTATGAATTCCCTCCTCAGAGAACTGCAGCCTAACACGGTGCTTGTGGGCACAGACTCTGCAGCCTTTTGGCCTGGGTTTGGGCCCTGACTCCCCCTACCTTCTAGCTGTGTGACCTTGGGCAAGTCACTTGACTTTGCTTCCCTTTCTTCACCTATACAATGGGGTAATGACAGTACCTATACCCTAAGCTTGCTATGACAATGAAAGAGCTAACATTTGTTAGGTGTTTAAAATAACACCCGCCATATCGTAAGAGCCATGGTAGCATTTTTATCTTGTTTTTTAGAAATGGGGTCTCATTCTCTTCCCCCAAGCTGCAGTGGCGTGATCATGGCTCACTGCAGCCTCAAGCTCCTGGGCTCAGGATATCCTCCTGCTTCAGCCTCCCAAGTAGTTGGGACTAAAGGTATGTGCCACCTCGCCCAGCTAATTTTTAAAAATTACTATTTTTGTAGGGACAGGGTCTCTCACTTTGTTGCCCAGGCTGGTTTCGAACTCCTGGCTTTAAGCAATCCTCCTGCCTCAACCTCCCAAAGTATTGGGATTACAGGCATGAGCCACAGCACCTGGCCCATTTGTTACATAAAAGATTAATGGCCCTGTCATGGACTTTCACGTTTTTCTTCCATTTTTTTTTCTGACTTAAAGGAGCTCTTTCTTGTGTTTGGATACTAACTCTTTAATGACAAAATACATTGCAAATATCTTCTCCCAGTCTGGGTCTTGCCTTGTAACTTTTAACCTTTTTTCAGTTACACCAATTTTATCTTGTTTTGAGATGGGGTCTCGCTATATTGCCCAGGCTGGACTCAAATTCCTGGGCTCAAGGTATCCTTCTGCCTCAGCAACCTGAGTAGCTGGGATTAAAGATACGTACCACCACACCAGCTTCAGCTTTTAATTTAAATATGGTGTGTTTCAATCTGTTTTTTTTGAGACAGAGTCTTGCTCTGTCACCCAGGCTGGAGTGCAGTGGCACAATCTCGGCTCACTGCAAGCTCCGCCTCCCAGGTTCACGCCATTCTCCCGCCTCAGCCTCCCGAGTAGCTAGGACTAGAGGCGCCCGCTACCTCGCCCGGCTAATATTTTTGTATTTTTAGTAGAGATGGGGTTTCACCATGTTAGCCAGGATGGTCTCGATCTCCTGACCTCGTGATCCACCAGCCTCAGCCTCCCAAAGTGCTGGGATTACAGGCGTGAGCCACTGCACCCGGCCTTTTTTTTTTTTTTTTTTTTTTTTAAATAATTTTTGCTTGTGGTCCTTGTTTAAAAAAATTCTACCAGGTTTTTTTTTATTTTTGAGATGGAATCTTGCTCTGTTGCCCAGGCTGCAATGGTGTGATCTCGGCTCACTGCAACCTCCACCTTCCAGGTTCAAGCAATTCTCCTGCCTCAGCCTCTCAAGTAGCTAGGACTATAGGTGTGCACCACTATGCCTGGCTAATTTTTTGTTTTAGTAGAGATGGGGTTTCACCATGCAGGCCAGGCTGGTCTCGAACTCCTGACCTCGTGATCCGCCCACCTCGGCCTCCCAAAGTGCTGGGATTACAGGCGTGAGCCACCGTGTCCGGCCCCTAATTTTTGTATTTTTAGTAGAGATGGGGTTTCACCATGTTGGCAAGGCTGGTCTCGAACTCTTGACCTCAAAGGATCCGCCTGCCTCAGCCTCCCAAAGTGCTGGGATTACAGGCATGAGTCACCGTGCCCAGCCATAAACATGTATTAAAACAACCACTGAAGCACCCGTTAGTGTTTGTCATGTGCTAAGTGATTTACATGCAAAAATTTTGTCTGAAACACACAACCATAGTATAGGTTAGGTATTACCATTGTTACCCTACTTAATGAATAAGAAATCTGAGGCTTAGAAAGGGCAGGCAGCTGTCTGAGGGGAACAGATATAAAGTCAGCAGGACTCATAGGCAGGTTGTTCAGACCCCAGAATCTCTGCTGCCATTCCTGAGACAATCAGGACACGTCCTGGAGAGGACCAGGCTGGACACGCTAAGTGCCCTAAGAACTCAGAACCAGGGAAAGGGCACAGTGCTGTGGATGGCCCCAAGTGGCAGGCCAAGGCGGAGTCAGAGTAAGTGAAGAGGCACAGATGAGGGGCTGCCTGACTGGAAGTCCTGTGGTTAGAGGAGGAGGGAGAAGATCCAGAGGGTGGGGCAGGGGTGCAAATGTGCACACACACAAAGGTTCTTGCCCGGAGGTGTGCCATGAGGAATGTGGTGCTGTCCCAGATCAGCACAAGTAAACAAGGAAGGCCAGGCAGGAGGTCCTATCTCCAGCCAGGTGGAACCGGGTGGGAACAGAGGGAGCAGAGAGAGAAGAGCGAGCAGGAGAGGCTGTGATGAACCTGTCCCTCACCAGCAAAGTCATCTCTGTCTTGTGGCTGGCGGGGACTTTCTCCTGGGCACCTTGGTAAAAGACTAGTGATTAGTTAGTTACAAGCTAAGCTGGGCTGAGAGTGGATGTCAAGGCCCCAAATTAGCTGTTACCTTCTCTGGGAACTAGTACAAAGTGAGCTTTTCATCTGCTGAAATGCTGTTTATGAGGCAGTAAAATTCAGAGCCAAGAAGCATGAATGTATCCTGGTTAGGATAATACTCTCCTGGGCAAGCAGCTGTGTGAAAAAATGCTCAGGAAAACCATCTAAAAAGGTAGACAGGCTGCATTGGCCGGGAATCGAACCCGGGCCTCCCGCGTGGCAGGCGAGAATTCTACCACTGAACCACCAATGCTCCAGCTGGCAGAGATGTTTTTAGTTGAGGCCACGACCCACAGGATGGAGTGGTTCCTTTCCAGCGGGCTCGACTTCTTACCACATAAGCAGAAAGGTGGCAGGGGCTGTGGGTTCTAATTTAAAGGAATAGGCACTGCCTTTTTTTTTTTTTTTTTAATTCAGATATAATTCATATAAGATTTCACATAAAAAATTCACCATTTTCCAGTGTTCAACTAGGTATAGCACATTTATGAAGCTGTGTACCCATCACCTCTATTTAATTCTAGAACATCTCCATCACCCCAAAAAGAAACCAGGCATCTGTGAGTAGCCAGTCCCAATTCTCCTTTTCTTCAAACCCAGGCAACTGTTACTCTATCTTCTGACTATGGCTTAAGAGGCACTGTGAACTTCAAACAGAGCAGAAGGTGAAGCTGTGTAAGTTCTATGATCTTAACTATGTCTATACTAAAAACTGGAAAAAATAAGTCAAAATTTGAATACTCATTGCCTGTTGGGGATAGTCTTGTTTCTTTGCATTTTTCTCTCCTTTCCAAATTTTCTAAAATGAGAATTAGAAAACAAAAATCAAACACTCATATTTCAGTGAGAGGTCATAAAATATGTATCCCCGAGTCTTCCAGTTTCTCCCAGTAAAAAAGCTCCTCCCTTTGAAGGCCCGCACTAGCTTCTCTCTCCAAGTTAACTTACTTCTCCAAGTTTTCTTTTTCCAGGAGCTGCCAAAAAGCTTGCAGCTGCTGCATTGGCCGGGAATCGAACCCGGGCCTCCCGCGTGGCAGGCGAGAATTCTACCACTGAACCACCAATGCTCCAGCTGAGTGCTGTTCTGCCTCCAGCTGTTTTGTTGCTCTGGCTCACAGCTGTGCTGGCACAGCTGTAACCTGACACCTGAGATGGGTCCAGCATGGATGGCTGCTGGATTTTACCAGCCAAACCCACGGGAGGAGGTGGGGCATGCATGCCTGACATTCTGCTCAGCTGTACAAAAGAAAAGTACATGAATGGCAATGGGAGAATTCTCAGCAATTCTTTTGGCTCCTGTGGGCAGGTTCCAAACCTTACTCTGTTATCCTTAAAGATCTGAGTAGGTTATACCTCAGTTTATTCTCTGGCTGCTTCGGCAAAGGAGGACATCACCCCAAAGCTGATCAGTGACCTCTTGGTGAGGACAGAGACCCAAGAAATATGAAAGCATCAGGGTTCCAGATAACATTTGGAGTCAAATTCCAGATGCCAGTCGGCATAAATGTGTTTTTGTTTTGTTTTGAGACAGGGTGTTTCTCTGTTACCTGGGTTGGAATACAGCGGTGTGATCATAGCTCACTGCAACCTCTGCCTCCTGGGCTCCTGGGCTCAAGTGATCCTCCCACTTCAGCCTCCTGAGGAGCTGGGACTATAGGCACGCACCACCACACCCGGCTAATTTATTAATATTTTTTTTTTAGAGATGGGGTTTTGCCATGTTGCCCAGGCTGGTCTCAGACTCCTGAGTTCATGCAGATTGCCTCAGACTCCCAAAGTACTGGGATTACCCAGCCTAGTCATAAATGCGGTTTCTTATAATGTGGTTTTCTTTACCTTACAGGTAAACAAGAAAATTATGTTAGAGGAGTCTGAAAGGAGAGCAGAGCAACTTCACTTTTTAAAGGCACTTATTTGGGCAATAGAATTTTCAAGTACAGAATCAATCGAAGCTAGAGCTTTCTTAACCCTCCCACCCTGAGAATGACCCGCATGGTAAAGGCAGCCAGGCTTCTGGGTGGCTGGATGTCTACGGCCAAGAATCAAGTGCTGAATCCTGGTACTCCTCCCATGCTTCAGACCTTCCTGCCCTGAAAACTATTTCCTATAGCTGAACCCAGGAAAAAGATGAAGGAAAGCCTTCATGGTCTTTGAGGCAGTAAGGGTTAAGATCATGGCTGCTGGAGACAGCCTGCCTGGGTTCCAATCCGGTTCCAGCCTTCACTAGCTGCGAGTGTGTGGCCATGCTGCTCAGCTTCCCCGTGTCCTGTCTGCAGAATGGGGGATAACCACCGCTGCCACTGCGCTGGGTTGCTGCTACAATTATGTGAGTGACATATTATATATGTCCTGGCTGCTTAAGTGAGGCTCCAAGGCAAGTCCCATGACTTCTGGCTTCCCGGGCCCCCAACAGGAGGTGAGGGGTAGGGGTGCAGTCTACTCACCACTGGCTGTGCCCTCCTGCTTTGGCAGGGCATCGTCAGGGGCGGGCTCTGCCTGCCTCTGCCCGGGTCTCAGCTCATCCGGCTCGTCGTCCTCGGGGGTGACCAGCTTCATCAGGCTCTGGTTGCACACGTTGGCCACCTCTTTGATGCCTGAGTCCACTGATGTAAGGAGCATCATCTGGTTTGGATGCCTATCCCTCCAAATCTCTTGCTGAAATGCGATTCCCAGTGTTGGAAGGGGGGCCTGGTGGGAGTGGTTTGGGTCACGGGGGTGGATCCCTCACGAATGGCTTGGTGCCCTCCCCATGGTACTGAGTGAGTTGGGTGAGTTCTCCCTCTATTATTATTTGTGTGGGGGCTGGTTCTTTCAAAGAGCCTCCCACCCCTCTTGCTCCCGCTCTTGCCATGTGACCTGCTGGCTTCCCCTCCGCCTCTGCCATGACTAAAAGCTTCCTGAGGCCTCACCAGAAGCCAAGCAGATGCTGGCACCATGCCTCCTGTACAGTCTGCAGAACCAGGAGCTGAAGGAACCCCTTTTCTTTATAAATTACCCAGCCTCACGTATTCCTTTATAGCAACACAAAATGGGTTAATATAGAGTGGTCCCAGCCAGAGGCGGCTTCTCTGAACCTGGTATTCCTAGTCTGGAGCTCAGTCGTCTCAGGGCTACGTTGGGCAGACAGGCTGTCCGAACTGAGTCCCTGCTCTCCTTGCCATACTGGTGCCCCTGTGAAATGTGCCTATTTCTTCTCTTAGGACCCCTTCCTAAACCCTCCCACCAACGAGATTTCCCCAGCCCAAGGTCGGGCAGTGTGGGCTCAGAGGGTTGGAACTTTGGGGCCCGGGAAAGCTGCTCCAGATCTGCAAGTAACCAGGCAAGGTTCAACCCCAGGTCCCCGGCTTTCTCAATCCATGTTTGGCTCCACCTCTTTTTCCTAAGCTGCTAGGGACTATGGAAGTGTGATGGATCCTAAGAGAGCCCCCAGCCCCCAGTGCAGGGTCCCTCAACTTCATAATCCCTTTGGGGCTTCTCTCAATTCTTCTCTCCCAGAGCAAAGGATACTTTTCTTGCGGTCATCGTAGGCCAGGCAGGGCAAGACAGCAGTCAGGATCCCAGAGGAGTAGGGCAGCATGACGCGGCCCGCCAACTGGATGAACTCCCGCATCCAGCACATGGCTGTCAGCTGGATGAGGTCATCTGGAAGAGGAATCAGGGGGTTCAGAGGGGCCAGCACGCGCAACCCGAGTGCTCCCTCTCACTGACCATACACATGGGATGGGGCTGGCGGCCTGTGGAACCCGAGCGCTTAACGGCTTCCAGCCTCACCAATACTCTATTACCTATGTGCTTTGCCTTCCGAAGGTGGAGACACAGGCTGGGACAGAGCTACAATCCTGTGCTAGACTGTAAGGGCAGCTGCATCCCTGACCCTCTGCACTGGGACTCTGCTCCTCCTCTCATCAAGAAGTGGAATTAACTTCTCCAGCCCTTGAATCTGGGTTGGCCTTGCTTCTTTGGCCAATGGGATGTGGTGGAAGTGATGATGTGGCTGGTTCAAGCCTAGGCCTCAACAGGCCTTGCTCACTTCTACTGTCTTGGAGTCCCACTGATACCATATGAGCATGCCCAGGCTAGCCTGCTGGACGATGAGACACGTGCTGTCCCCATGGTCCCAGCATACCATGAGCCAGACAACTGCCAGACATGAGCGAGGCCACTGTGGCCCATTCACTCCAGCAACCCTACAGTTAAAGCAGGTACTTGACTGAGCCCAGCCAAGCCTGGCCCAAGTGAGTGGAACCACTCAGGTGACCCACAGACTCATGGTAAGTGACTGTTGTTTTAGGGAATGATGTTTTGCGGTGGTTTGACACTCAGCAGAAGTGAACAGATACATAATCCCAAGCTCCATGCATTTCAAGTCTCAGGGCTAAGGCCAAGTTCGCCAGCAAGGAAACCTCCAGATCTTATTTCACAGAGGCCACACACACCAGGTGAAAGGACCTCTGTGCCTCTGCGGTGACAGAACCCAGACCTCCCTCTGAGAGGCCTGGCGCTCCACCTCTCCCAGGGCCTGGTGTCGCACTGGCTAACACTCTTTCCAGGAATCTCTCCTACCCCTTCACTGAAGCTGAGATGGTGAAAGGTGCTTCTGCGGAGGTGGCAGTGGCAGTGGCAGTGGCAGCCGTGGCTGTGGGCCCTCCCCCCACACTCACCCGTGGTCTGGCAGTGGATCACCAGGATGTTGGCCATCTCAGCAAACTTCACACTGGAGGGGTTCTTCTTAATTTCTTTTAAGAATTCTCCAAGAACAACCTCACACCTATAAACAAGAACAGGAAAGTGGAAACAGCGAGAGTCAGCCAGGGCTGGAGAAGCCTCAACCAGCCCCATTTCCGTGCTGGGTCAGCCACCCAGAGGGCGGCTTGGCTTCTGGACCTGTCACATGATCATTTTCAGATGCTGGGGATTGATGGGCTCTTGACTCCTCAAAGCGAGAAGCACAAGAGCCAGGAAAAAGTGCTAACTTCCTGCCCTCCTGTGCTGTCTGTCTGTGGGCATGAAGCACACGGGCACAGCCAGGGGTGGCAGCAGGTAGCAGCTTCCCGCCCCTTACTCCACTCACATTTTGCGAATCTCTTTGCCATTGTCGCCCAGGATCTGGAAGAGTCCATCCAGGATCTCCGGCAGGTAATCCAGCAGGTTAATGTCTGGCACCGACTCCAGAACCAGGATCTGACCAGGGGAAGGAAACAGGAGGGGAAGTCACACTAGCTCCAGAACCCTGTCTCCCGCTCACCAAAGCCTCTGGGACTGGGCCGTGGGAAGGGGACCCTGCTGAGACCGCACTGCCCTGCAGTGCAGGCGTCCCATGGGGGAGGAGGGTGCTGGCAGGGACAGCCAGCATTTTTTGTTAAATGTGCAGGGGAATGGTAATTTGACTCTAAGGAAATTCGGATGCCCAGGGGAGAAGGGGATGGATGGGGAAGGACAGACAAGGCTAGAAAAAGTGAGATTGCTGAAAGTAGTACTGCTGGCTTTAAAGAGAAACCCGGGTGTTTTCTGGCACAAGGAAAGAACTGAACCCCCTTCAGGGACAACAAGAACTGGACCCCTTTAGGGCCAACATGGTGGGTTTCGGGGGCAAAGCTGAATGAGGCGTTTTTGAATTATCAGGTGTTAATGGCTATTCGAGGGAGAGCATGGAGGGTTCCTACAGCCAAAGGACCTGACAAGAGTGTGCTAGGGAGCAGATTTTCCAAACTGGAGGCTGGAGAAATGGTGTCCAGTCAGGCCTTACCCAGGAGATGATGAACTGCCGGGCATACTGGTTGTTGGAGTAAATCCTCTCTCGCAACAAGGGGATGAAGCTCACCAGGTCAAACTTGTTGCTCTCAGTCACGATGTCCTGTGGATCGGAGGAAAGTGAGCTGCCGAGAGCCTGAGACCAGGGTTGCCTGACCTCGCTGAATCACTGGCCCAGGGCTGGCTCCAGCGCTCAGGCGGCCACCGAGGAAAACGGCAGATTCCGAGCTAGGCCTAAGAGGTCTCTGGACTATTCATCCTGTCCCAGTCCACGGGACACGCAAAATGGGTAGATTAAAAGCAGGAATCAGAGTAGAGAGAACCAATTGAATGGCAAGACCCTACTCTCTGTGGTCTGGATGGAATGCCCAGGCCCCTGTGTCAGAGCCAGGGTGGTGTGGAAAGTGACAGGCAAGCTTCTTTGCTTTAGGTGGCGGCAACAAAAGGGGACATTTCAGGTGATGGCACAGTTCTGTATTTGATAGTGGTGATCGAGCTCTATATTCTTGTCATAGAACTGCACACCAGGGAGTACATGTAAATTTAAAATATATTTTAAATTCAAGAAGAACATTCCCAATGACAGAATTTCTAAGCTGTACAGACAGATGGGAGAAATAGATTATAGAAATAAAAGTGGGGATGAAGTACAAATACCTTTAAAAGGCGGTCTAGGAGCTCAGATCCGCTTTTCACATTGGGGTCTGGGTCGGCCGCCAGCTGCAAGAGGCACAGAGAGGGGAGGGACACAGAGGCGAGGGTCACGGTCGGATGCAACACCAGGGATTTCCTGCAAACCCGCAGCCGGGGCCTTGGTGCAGCCCGGAACATCCAGCAGGCCCCCCTCTCAGCGAACACATTTGAGAAGGGCTGGGAAAGTGGGAGTGGGGACAGTGGAGTCGGCCGATGAGCAGATTTAGGAAACACCCTTCTGTTCAGGGACTTCTCCTATGACCCGCTGGGGTTCCCGTTCCCTGTCGTGACTGGGTCACGGGGCCGCTTCCCGTCAGCCTTCCCCAGGGGTTTCCAATCTTCAAGCGCTGGGTCCTCGTTCCACTCCTGGAGGAGGGGACAGGGTAGCTGCGAGGCTGATACTCTAGAAACTTCCATGGCATTCTGTAGGGGCAGCAGCATTGCAGGGCTGCTCTGCGCCTGGGAGGAGAACTCCACCAGGCTGCGAGAGGAATGGAGGAGAGCATGAGCTTTTTCTGGGGCACTTATGAGCTAGACTAAGCGTGGCCCTCCCTACAGGGGAAGTATGGTCTGGGTGACGGCTTCAGCATCATCTCCTTCTACCAGGGAGGCGAGTGTTTCACAGACTATCAGTTTCTCCCCTCTACTGTGTGACAGACTGATACTTACATCAAATGCCATCAAAATGAATTAAAAGAGAAATGAAAAAAGGTATAAACGCAAATCCATTAAAAATGATTAGATTCAATAGACAATAAGTGTCCCTTGCAGCCACATGCTTGTTTCCTCTGCCTGCATCTGGGAAAAGGGGTCCAGTGTTCCAGAAGGTCAAGCGAAGTGGGTGAACCAAGCGCAGCCCAGCGAGGAGGAGGAGGAGGAGGGCGGTTACCTTGCTCAGCCCGTCAAAGAGAACGTTGAAGTGAGGCAGCACAGCGCCCCGGGCCACCTTGACGATGTTGTAGAGGGCCTCGCAGGCATAGTAGCGCAGTCTGCTGTCTGCATCATTGAAGCAGGTCAGCACTGGCTCGATCAGCTCCTTCAGGTAGAGTCCTGAGTCCTGCGAGGGGGCAGGAGGAATAGAAGACAGATCAGAATGGGTCGGAGCCCAGGCCCTGCAGGCTGCAGTGCCAGCTGACATCCCACCTCCCTTGGAGGTGCTCAGGCCTTTGTGCCAGAGCTGGACTCAAAGACCCTTCCCAAGTCTGCTACCCAGGAGAGGGCCCACGCCTAGGGGACCAGGCTGCCGGGCCGCAAAGCCAGACTTGCTGGTCTCAGGTGTGGACAGAGTGGTAATAAAACACAGGTCTGCAATGCCCTGCTGGGTCTTGAGAGGGAGGGCGTCTGGATGGCTTGGTTAGCGTCAAGGCCGGGACTGGTATGTCTGTTCCTTGAGTGAAAGGCCCACCTTGCCCAGTGCGATGGAGCAGGCGGCCAGGCCGATGAGGCCCCCTTTCCGGCTGTGGGGGTGCTGAGACAGGGCAAACTCCTGGGACAGGGTCTGGATCACATGCTTGATTTGCACGGTATTGTTCTGGGCCACGAACTCCCGGACCAGCCTGGAGAGAGAGGAGAGAGGGGCTGTGGAAATCAGGCTACCTCTGCTGCGGCCTCCAGGGCCTGGGGCTGCAATGAGGAAGGGAGATGACCTGTTTGGAAAGAGGAATTGGGAGATGGGCGTCTCAGGGCAGGTCTCAGTTCTGTTGCTGGCTGAGCCATGGTTGTTTCCCTATTCTGGGTCTCAGTTTCCCTCTATGTACAATGGAATAAGGAACAGTGGTGCTAGCTCACTTCTGGGAATCTCAGAGAATGCAAATGAATGTGTCATTGGGACCAAAAAAGTACAATGCATCATCAGTTGATAAACTGTCTTTATTCAACATTTACTCAGCTTTCCATCCGTGCATCTCAGAAACCCTCTGCGTCTGAGCGACTATTTCTAGGGACGTTGCTAGGACACAGGCCCCAGCGTAATGGGTAAGATCCACGTGCAAACAAATAGTTGTAGCAAAGTGGCGCCAGTGATATCACAGAAGCAAGAAAATGCAATGAGCTCCGTCTCCTCGGGCTGTCCGGGAGGGCTACAGGGAGGTGCCAGTTGAGTCAGATCTTAAAAACAGTAACAGGCACTTTCCAGGTAAAGAAAGGAAGGCAGGGCACCTCGGGCATAGGGAAGAACCAGGCCAAGGCCACGCAAGCTGACATGGCATATCTGGAACGGGACGAGGGTTCCAGCGTGTGGAAGGAGTGGCTAGAGACAGGTAAGGAAACGATGAGCTGGTGGAAGTTTTCCAGCAAGGGATGACACGCTCAGCCCCATGTTCCAACTGGACATCGCCGGTGGTGGCTTGGAGAAGCAGGGCTGGGGCAGGCATGGGTTTGACGGGAGACTGATGCTGGGGACGTTCAGGAGAGCACTGTAGCTATGGGGTAAGGAGGTCCTGAAATGTGACTGAGGCAGTCGGAAAGAGCAGCGGGGAATGTTTCTAGAATTAAATGGAAAAGCATTAATAGCTGATACAAGAGGGGAGAGGAGGGTAGGGTAGACAGTGTCCCCAAGGTGTCTCCCTGGGCAGTGATGCTGGTGGGGAGAGGAGCAGGTCGGAGGGAGGCTGCCTTTGTGGGAGGGAGCGGCTGCTGGTCACCCAGGGAGGATGACTCCCCAGGCAGGCCCTGCCCCGAGTGCTGGAGCTGAGGGAGGCCTGACCCCACGATAGACTAGTCTGTTTTCAGAGCCCCATGGATACGAAGGCCAGGCCTCTGCCCTCCCAAAGCTCACAGCATCTCTGGGGCGACAGGTCTCACATGGCACGTGGTGGCAGGATGCCCCAGATCACTGATGTAGAAGAGGCAGCTGGGGTGGTCAGGGAAGTCTGCCTGGAAGTGGGATGGAGCTGGATCTTGAAGGAGGCAGAAGGGAAAGAAACGGGCCTTCCTGGCAAAAGGAGTCCTGTTAGCAGAGGTGAGGATGCGGAAGTAAGCACCCTTGTCTGGGGCCCCAGAGAACAGAACAGCAGCGGGATGGGCTGCTGGTGGTAACCTGGGAATCCCCAGTTAGAAGAATAGATTTCATGTACCAGGGAGCTGGGCATATGAAAGGCTGTCTTAAGGAGCCTGGAGATGCTTGCGAGATGAGGACAGGAGGCATGAGGGATGACACTGGTGGAGCCACTGAAGGTGGAAAAACAGCAGTCTAGAGTCTTCAGACTTGAAAAAGTAACTGCAGGCACTCTCCCTCCTTGGTGTGCATCCAATCATGGCAGTTATCTTGCTCACCTGTTCCACAAATGGGGTCTCAAGTTGACTTGAAGAATTTTAAGAATAATCATGTCCAAAAGGTGTCCATTAGTCTGTGTGGTTCCAGCTCAGGCACTTTCTACTAATCAGAGATAGGACTTTCTAGTAATTAAAACCAAATGTGCTGTCCTGTGAGACAGTGAGCACTCCTGCAAAAAGGCTGTTCAAAGAGGGACCGGGCAGTGGTTTGGTAAAGATTTAATACAGCCAATCACATGGAGCACCCATCATGCACCAGGCACTGTTCACGCAAGAGGTGACAAAATAGGTCTCGCTCTGGGCTGGTGGACGTTGGAGAGGAGATGGGTGCTTCAGGAAGGAGCTGTACAAGTGGCCTGTGAGTTGCCCCTTGCTTTGATCTTTATGGGGATGGGACTGTGGATGAACCCACGGCCTCTGGACAGAAGGTGAACTCCAGTTCATAGGCCCCAACTCTCAAAGCAGTGTACTAAGGCGGGGCAAGGATGGTTCTACATCAACTTGTCTGGTCTCCCAAACTGGACAAACCAGCCAGGTGAGACCCAATCATCTGTCAGAGTGCCTAAGTATTGACAGAGACAGCCCCTTGCCAAATGCCCTGCAGATGCTCTAACAAACAGCTGGAGCATTGGTGGTTCAGTGGTAGAATTCTCGCCTGCCACGCGGGAGGCCCGGGTTCGATTCCCGGCCAATGCAATGCAGTGTTTGCTTTTTCTGCCTTTTCCTGGCCAGTTTTCCTCACAGAGACATCCTGCTAGAGGAGCCAGTCAGTCTCTCCAACTACACGAGACCTGCAGCAGCCAAGGGTGCCCACAAATCTGGAACCACACTTCCCTGCTACATGTGCACATGCGAGCTGCTGGGTTCTCCAGAGAAGTACTCTCTATGGCTGTGGAGCCATGAACTTGATGCCTGCACCTTAAGGGGACTCCTGTTGTGCTGTCCTCAGCCTTGGCCAGTCTTCCACAGGAAGCTGGCATGAAACCTGAGAACAGTAACACAGTTTAACACAAGACTAAAGGCAGAATGTGGTGGGAGGACTCAAACATCAGAGGGGAAAAAGTCCCCCAAAGTTTTAATATACTTTTGCTACCAAGAAAGACTCAAGCTTTGGTTTCTGTTGCAAGGTCTGAAGGCAAATCAACTGGACACGCACACGTACACCCTCCTGCTTCCTGCCTTTTCCCTCCTTTTCTGCAGCCTGAGCGCTCCATTCCTGCAACTGTGCTGATGTGGCAGCATCAGAGACTGGCTTCATATTCTATGAATCAACTTACACGCAAGGAGGCACAGGAATGGGGTTAAAGGGAGGTGCACACACAGCTGCTAACATCTGGGTATTGGTGGTTCAGTGGTAGAATTCTCGCCTGCCACGCGGGAGGCCCAGGTTCGTTTCCCGGCCAATGCAACAGCAGAGCTTTTATTAATCCTAAGAGACTGAATTTGGGCTTTCACACTGCCTAAAGAATTTATAAATCCACTCTGAGAACTGAGAATGACTTGTTTCTAGTTGGATTTCAAATGCCTTTGATGAAAACACTTATTTTCCTAAATTGTGCAAAGATCTAGAACCTGGTCTCCTTGTTCTTGAAGAGTCCAGGATGTGGGACGCACCAAGGCCCGCTAGAGCCGCTGTGCCTCCCCACGCCTGCCCAGACAGCCTGCCCAGGAAGCCAGGACATGTTTCCGCTTGGTACAAGTTACAGCGCCACTAGGAGTGGGAGTGGGGACATCCTCGAGGCTTCAGCAAAGGGTCCAAAGGAAAGCCAACCTGCACGGCAGCGCAGGCCACCCTGAAGCCACCTCCTCTCCGGTCTCCCTGTTTCAGGTCACAAACATTCCCCGAGCAACTGGAGAGGGGACTCCTGTGTGGCAGCCAGTGGATGAGAGCTATTCCCTGCCCCCAAGGAGCTCTCTGCCAGGGTGGGAAGAGGGCTTAAGGAATACTGTGCAAACAGAAAAAACACTTGGTCAGAAGAGTATGAGATGAGCCGGGGCAGGCTGGAAAGACAGCGATCGGTGTCTGCCAGGCAGGGATGTACTAGGGCTCTATAAGGGTCAGCATTGTAGATGGGTTTTGAAGGATGAGTAGGTGTTCATTCTGGAGCTGGTGAGGACGAGGCTGAACAAAGGCTCAGAAGAAAGAGGAGCAGACATTTGATTTGGCAGAAACAAAAGCCACAGGTGACAGGGTTGGAAAAGTTGCTCCCAGTCATGCAGCGAGGGACCCTGGACACTTGGCAAAGGGACTGGCATTTAGCCCCGGTGGATGTGAGGAGCTACAGAAGGCCATGAGCTCGCGAGTGGTGTGAACTTGAGGAAGGGCAGTCTGCACCAGCGGGTGGTATGGGTTTGAATGGCGTGTAGGAAGCTTTGAAGCCTACGAGGAAGGTGGCTCTGATGTCAGAGTGACAGCCTGCAAGAGTAACAGGGCCTCCTGAGGGAGGAGACGGGAAAGGTGGATTTCTGTGCTCAGCATTCCCTCCCCACCCCTCATCTTCACAAAGAGCAAATGTGTCCCTGCTTGGCACCAGCTGGAAGGCCTCCCCCACCAGAGTCCCACTAGGACTCAACTCAGAGCACCCCAGGCCACTACAAAAATGACAGCCCATTCAGGCCCTGTGGCCCCAGGAACTCCAAGTTTCTACTGTCTCCACCCCTGCACTTAAGGGTAGAATATTCTTCATCTCCAGGAAAACAGGCGTCAGGCAGACAATGGCTGGAGGGAAACCCATGGAACCTGTCCTCACCAGTATATCAGCCTGGAGAGCACCGGGTCTGGGGTCAACCCTAGGCCACTGGCAGGAATAATCTGTTCCACGAATCAAGCCCACCCTCCTTATCTGACACTTGGGGCAAGCAAAACAGGGACAGGCGGACCTCTGCAGCCTTCCTGCCGGGCTCCCAGCACAGGCTTCTACTCCCGCCAGGCCTGCCTTCTTACTGCGCCCTGCCTGGCCCTCTGCTGCACCTCCCATCTACCCACTCTCTAGAAAAGCTCCTGGTCCCTTCTACATTCTACCCAGCCCTCAAAGTTTGGCTCAAATCCAACCCCCCGCCTTTCCTGATGATCCCACGAAGTCAGTGCAGAAGGACTCAGGACCCCTCATTCTGTGCCCAGCAAACGTGCTGTGGAATGTCAGCAGGTAAATTCCTTCTAATTCCTTCTCATGCGTGATTCCTACCTCCACAACCTTTTTTTTTCTCCTTTGAGACAGAGTCTCGCTCTGTGGCCCAGGCTGGAGTGCAGTGGCGTGATATCAGCTCACTGCAGCCTCTGCCTCTTGGGTTCAAGCAATCCTCCTGCCTCAGCCTCCTGAGTAGCTGGAATCACAGGCGCCTGCCATCATGCCTGGCTAATTTTTTCTATTTTTAGTAGAGATGGGGTTTCACCATGTTGGCCAGGCTAGTCTCGAGCTCCTGGCCTCTAGTGATCCATCCACCTTGGCCTCCGGAAGTGCTGGGATTATAGGCGTGAGCCACCATGCCTGCCCCTCCACAACTTCTTGAAAAAGTACTTGAGGACTGGCACTATGCATCTGCATCTCTAGCACTAGGCCTCTCTCCGAGTCCAGAACTTTGCGTGCAGTAGGTGGGTAAACACTTGTCAAGACTGGCAGGGGTGATAGGCAGCTTGAGCTGCAGGGAAAACCTGGGGCAAAACCTCACACTGCCATATTGGTGACATGGCAGTGCTTTGCAAACCCAAACCTAACCTGCGGGTTAATCAATATCGCATTTGGACGGTCCTCGCCCTCTTCTCTTATAGTCCAGGTTAGCAGGACCAAAAGGCACTATTACTAGGACCCGAAAATGCACACCGAGAAGGGCTCAGGTCACGAGGGCTGTGGCTAGTGGTCGGGGAAAGGTGCACAGACTTGGATGATGCCAGAAGGGCAGCTGAAGGCGTGCTCTAACCCCTCACTAGGTGCTCCAGAACTGCCCTAGTCAGCCTGCCTGTGGTGTGGTCTCTACTTCACAAGGCAAGTGCAGAGACGAAAAAAGCAACTACAAGGGGAAGCAGAGTAAGTGAAGTTGAAAACCTGGGCATTCCCAGTTCCAGGTTTAGTGTCACTTCAAAAGACCACACTATCCCTCCTTTCATCTACAGGTTGTGAGCCAGGGGTGGGGGATCTGAGGCTGAACTAGCTTTGAAGTTAGTATCTGGCCCAGAAACTCTCACGATCACAAATCCCCGGAGACCTTCACTAATGTGAAGGTCATGGACATTGCTGTCTTACACACCAGAGGACAGAATCCACTTCTGCCTGGTTTCCTCCAAAAAGTTCTGAAGAACCCTGGCTGCAGAGGTATCCTCTAGACACTGCTCAGAGCCTGGGTTCTCAGCTGGCCAGTGGCACTGCAGGATGGCAGGAACAACCATGCCCCAGAAGATACAAGCCCCAAGCGGGGCTAGCGTCAAGCTCTTGACGCCACCCTCCATGTCTCAAAGACTGCCACACCGACTACCCACTCCCCGATAGGAGACGCAGCCACGGACAGTGCAAGACACATCTGGACTTTCACGAGCCACGGGAGAGCCTGGGGCCACCCAACACAGCCACAGGACCCCTTAGCTTAACTCTGTACCACAGAACGGTGACGGTCACAGGAGACTGTCACAGGTCACACGAGGATGATTGAGTTGACCACTTCCTAAGCACTCATACTCTGCTGAGTATTCCAGGGGCCAATTATTCCTTAGGACACCTCCTTCTGTAGCTATTATTATTTCACTCCCATCTTCCGGATCTGAAACAGTCATAGAGAAATCAAGCCCCTCTCCTAGGGTCACGGAAGGTCTGAACCCTTGACTTCTACCAAGTCCATATCCTTTCAACTATGTCACAGTCCCTGCCTCCCATCTCCCTAAGCCACTTCAGCTGCAAACCAATTGTACCGAATTACAGATGGCAATTCCCTTGTGCAGAACTAAGGCCCCCAAGAGAAACGTAGCTTTCTCTACACACTTCCCCACAGTGCTCGGTCATCGTCAAGGCATTCCTCCCACACACAGGGAGTACAGATGAGGCGCCTACTTGAGATGTTTTGAAATGAGGCTCTAGCGCTGGTCTTCTGTGAGCGTAGGAAGAGAGTAAGTAACCATCAGCTGAGCACTTACTACTTGCCAGGCAATGTGCTGCATGCTTTACACACAGGGTCTAATTGAAACCTTAAAAGTACCATTATACCCATTTTACAGTCTGTAGAAACTGAGGCTCAGAGAAGTAAGAAACATACACAAAGTCATGCAAGTTGTAGATGATGGATTTTAAAATCCAATCTAGGCTTTTCTAACCCCAAGATCTAAAATGTCATCCATTATGTTACACTAGCCCCTCCCCAAACAGCACAGCTACTACCAGTTGGGTGCCCACTGTGTGCCAGGCACGTTGCATTTGTGATTTCGTTTAACTGCAATCCCATGCCATTTGGTGATGGCCCCATGTCCCAACCTCTGTCCTAGGTGGCAGGGGTTTTAGCCACTGAACTCAGGTTCCCATGTGTTCAGAGGGAATATCCTCAGCTGTGGGTGGGTTGATCATGACAATGACTTCAGAGGGCTTTTAGAGAATTAGATAATCATATTCTGTGCTCTGTACTGCACATGCTCAAGTAACAGTATTAGTGCAAAGTCAGAATCAGAGACAAGCTGTGATCTTATACACACCACACGAGGTTGTGTTCATTCCATAAACGTCGGCTGGGCACCCACTATGCTCCTGGCTCCAAGATGGATGTAAAGATAAACCCATAGGTGACATTTATTCCTGTGATGTGAAACTTTCTGCATGGACTTGGGGCTGCTGGCTTTTTCCCCCGGCAAGTCTAACCATCCATCCCAGCTCTCGCTGCAACACACCACACCCAGATGGCATATCCAGGCAGCAGCGTCCTGAAGAGGATCTGGGTAAACATTTCGGCCAGTTGCTTTGCCGAGTGTTTAAGTAATTTGGTTTCCACTTGTTAACCAGTCTCCAAAACTGAATGGGAAAGCGCAACATGTGTCCCTGAGGAAGGGCTCACGACCTTCTCTGAAAAGGCCTAGGAATGAACTGGTAAGAAATGAGCAGATACGATGTAGGAATGAGCACGTACTGAGCATACAGTGGATCCAACCAGTGGAAAAAACTACAAAGGAGAAGCAAGAGTTGGTGACAGCAGGAGGCTTGTTGCAATCTTGGGTGACAGTAGTTGTGACCACTGAATAACTGCTTCCCTCAGACTGTAACAAAACAGCACTAATTTAAAAATTGGGACACAATTCACGTACCATAAATTCACTATTTTAGAGTGCAGGTGTCAGCAGTCTTTTGTATATTCACAAAGTTGTGCAACCATCACCACCATCAATTGTAGAACATTTTTTTTACCATCCCCAAAAGAAACCCTGCACCCACTGGCAGTCACTCCCCATTCCCCCGAATCTCTTCCCCCAAGCCCTAGGCAACCCCGAGTCTACTTTCTGTTTCTACAGATTTGCCTATTCTGGCCATTTTATATAAATAGAATCATACAATACGTGGCCTTTTACGGTTGGCTTCTTTCACTTAGCATAATGTTTTCAAGGGGCTATTTTTTTTTAGATAAGAAAACTGAGGCACAGAGAGGTTAAACCAGAGATCACAAACTCAGATGCTCACAGGGGCCAGGCAGGAGATACAGGGGAAAGCCCAGGAGGTAAAACAGGCTCTGGTTAATCTGCCAACAGGTGGCAAAGCTCCTGCCAATTTGCTTTGCAGGAATGCAGGCCCCATCTCCCAAGTCTATAAGATAATCCAGAAACCTGAATTTCACTGTGAAATTTCTCAATTTAAAATACTTTGTGATTCAGGCCAAACCAAACAGGTCTGTGTGTAGGTCACAGCTCCTAGGGGCCAGCCTGTGACCCCGGGATTAAACAATTTAAACAGGGTCCTACTGCTGATAAACAGCCAAGCTAGGTGGAATTCTGACCTGCACTCCAAAAATTACCTTGAGTCACTGGGTAATAAAAACAGTTATGTGTCATATAAGGACATTTTGGTCAACAACAGACTGCATATTCCACAGTGGTCCCGTAAGATGATAATATTGTATTTTTACTATACTATTTCTATGTTCAGATATACTGGGGTACACACATACCACTGTGTTACAATTGCCTAAGTACTCAACAGTCACATGCTGTGCAGGTTTGTAGACTAGGGACAATAGGCTCGACCATACGGCCTAGTGTGTGGCAGGCTGCACCATCTAGGTTTGTGTGAGTAACTCTATGTTTTCACACAATGATGAAACTGCCCAACACCACACTTCTCAGAATGCATCCCCCTGAAGCGACACAGGACTCTGGCACCTTCCCCACAGAGGTGGTAGGCTCCAAAGAACCAGGTCAACCTTCACCTGTTCAACTTTCACCTGTTCACAGAGCTCCAGGGCCTCGCCTCCCCCACAGCCAGCAGGCAGGGAGGCACGATTCAGGAGCTCTGCTCCAAGCAGCCCTCCCTGGGGCTTTGGGCTCTCAGGGGGCATGGCCTGGGCCACCTAGCAGGGCATGTATGTATGCTGGCTTTTGAACTCCAAGTTCAAAGACAAGATCAGGTGCATTCAGGGGGTAGGACCACAGACGCAACTCAAAGCTCAGGACCACTAGAGACGTGACCATGAGTGGCGCTGTCTCTCCCAGCCAGCAGTGGGACAGTGGGGGCCCTGCCTCCACAACGCCTTGCAAAGCGAGCACCCACCACACTGATCTGAGTGCCTGCTAGCATTTCTCCCCAACGTTAAGACTCTTCTGGGAAGACAGCCTAGCATCTTCCCACCCTTTTCATTACGACTGATCAATGACTGTATTAAAACTGAAAACCACAAAACCTGCAACAGCCATGATAAAAATCCTAACCTGACTGCCTTATCTTATAGGAAATTGTGTGGTCCTGTGGGAATAAGAAGGTAGGGGCAAAAGTTCTCCAAGACTTTGCACAACTGTCTCCCAACATTTAGCCAGTTAGTGTGGTCACTTAACACCACACTGGTGGTCTCAAGATTCTGGATCCGGGGGTCCTTCAGTTGAGGCAAGCATCCATCTCTCTGCATTTTTAGTGCCTGAGAGGCCTGTCATCATGATACAATCCCCTCTTATTAGTGGTTTTAACTCCTCACTGGAACACCATAGGCAGGACTGGCTCTGTCACCCGAGCTCTGGAGAACTCAAAGTGGCAGCTAAAACCATTGTGGAGAATTTCAAGTATGAAATTCCTTTTATTCTAACTATGACCCCTTTTTGGTAGGGAAAACCAGTCATGCAGTGGGAACGTCTTCTGAGACACATGAACCTGAGTTTTCTAGCTAGGTTCTAGCTATGAAACCATGGGAAGATTACTTATCCTCAGCGAGCCTGTTTCCTCACCTGTGAAACGGTGTAACACCACCATGTTCACAGGGCACCCATGCAAAATAAATGAGATGAGGGGTATACGATGGCCAAATAAAAGGAAGCTTTTCTATATCCTCCCAACCATCCAAAATGGGGCAGACAGCACTTTATATACGTGCACTCTCAGGCTTCACTATGATCACTGTGATAGTCTGAACAGTCCCTCAACCCCCAGATTCATATATTGAAGTTCTGATGCACAGTGTGATTGGATTTGGAGAGAGGGCCTATAAGGAAGTAATTAAGGTTAAAAGAGGTCATAAGGGTGGGGCCCCTGATTCCATAGGATCAGTGTCCTCATAAGAGGAGACACCAGGCTGGGGCAGTGGCTCATGCCTGTAATCTCAGCGATTGCTTGAGGCCAGGAGTTCAAGACTAGCTGGGTATGGGGGTGTGTGCCTGTAGTCCCAGCTACTTGGGAGGCTGAGGTGGGAGAATAGCTTGAGCCCAGTTCAAGGCCGTGGTGGGCTATGATTGCACCACTGCACTCCAGCCTAGGTGACGGGGTGAGACCCTGTCTCCAAAAGAAAAAAAAAAAAAAAAGAGAGAGAGACACTAGAGCTACCACCTCACCCTCCCTATCCAAAAGAAGAGTTCAAGTGAACACACATCACACATGTGAGAAGGCAGTTGCCTAGAAGCTAAAAGAAGCCTCAGGATGAAACCTACCTTACAGGCATTGGATTTCCCAGCCCCCAGAACTGTAAGAAATACATTTCTGTTGTTTAAACCATCTAGTCTGTGGTATTTTGCTATGGCAGCTCCAGCAGACTAATACAACGTATTCTATCCTCTGGAGCTTTAATCAAACCTTACCATGATGGCTGCCCTCAGGCCAACAAAGACGCTGCGGGTTAACTATTTGATCTGGGAAAGCCAGGGGCAAACCTGATGAGCGGTTAGTGCTTCAGCCTTCTACTAACACCTGCCAAGTGCTGGCAAGCACTGAGCTTACAAAGATGATATGAAGGCATGGATCCTGCAGGAAGCTCACAGTCTGGCCAGGGTGGTACATTTAGAACAATGACAGTAGAGTTGTACTCGTTTTCTATTTGCTACAGTAATAATTACCACAAACTTAGTGGCTTAGAATAATATAAATTGGTCAGGCATCCTGGCTCATGCCTGTAATCCCAGCACTTTGGGAGGCTGAGTGGGAGGCTTGTTTCAGCCTAGAAGTTCAAGACCAGCCTGGGCAACATAGTGAGAACCAACCTCTATAGAAGAAATTAAAAAATTAAAAAAATTCACAAACAACGCATGTATTACTATGGGTCTTACTGAGCTAAAATCAAGATGTTGGCAGGCTATGTTATTTTCTGGAACTCTAGGGGAAAATCCATTTTCTTGCCAGCTTCTAGAGGCTGCCAGCATTCCTTGGCTGGTGGTTCCCTTCCATCTTCAAAGCCAGTGATGACAGGGTAAGTTTTCTCACATCACATCACTCTGACACTGACTCTCCTGGTTAGGGTTACATCGGGCCCACCTCGATAATCCAGGATAATCTCTCTATTTTAAGGTTAGCGAGTAGCAATCTTAATTCCCCCTTGCCATGTAACATAACATATTCACAGCCTCCAGGGATTAGCATGGGGCAAATATGGAAGGCTATCATTCCCCCTAGCAAAAAGTTGTCATCTGTAACTGACAGATGACAACTATGTGATATACATATGTTAGAAATAATTAGGGCAATTATATAACAATTCTCTCTCTCTATATATATAGTTTATAACAATTGCAATGTGCCCAGTACTACACTAAGTACTTGATATGGTTGGATCTGTGTCCCCACCAAATCTCTTGTTGAACTGGTGTTTCCAGTGTTGGAGATGGGGCCTGGTGGGAGGTGGCTGGATCATAGGGGTGGATTTCTCCCATGATGATGAATGGCCTAGCACCATCTTCTTGGTGCTGTTCTTGTGACAGTGAGTGTGTTCTCAAGAGAGCTGGTTGTTTAAAAGTGTGCAGCACCTCCCTGCTCCATCTCTTTTGCTCCTGCATCTGCTCCCGCCATGTGAGACGCCTTGCTCCCTCTTTGCTCTCCATCACGACTGGAAGCATCCTGAGGCCCCAGAAGCAGAAGCTGCGATGCTTCCTATACAGCTTGCAGAACCGTGAGCCAAATAAATCTCTCTTTTCATAAATTACCCAGTCTCAGGTATTTGTTCATAGCAGTGCAAGAACAGACTAATAGAGCACTTTACAACATTAGCTCGAACAACTCTATGCATATTATTATTATTCTCATTTTACAGATGAAGAAATGGAGGCACAGAGGTTAATTAGCTTGCTCAGGGTCACCTAGCGAGTAAATGGGAGCCTGGACCCCAGTTCCACAGCCTGCTCTTAAACACCATGCCACGCAGCCTCTCAGGAAATAGGGTATCTTAAAGGGGCCACTTACCTAAGAACAGGACTAAGCACTTTTATTTAGGAAGCACATGAACTGACTCATTTACACTACACAGATAACTGCCAATATTCGGACTCTTCTTTTATTGGGCATCTGCAGTCTGATTAATGAGAGATTAATTAATAGTCTGTGTTTGTTGCGGGTCACTTTGACCAGGCCAAATGAAGAATATATTAAAACATACAATATCCTATGTGTACCTGACACAGAGAAAGCGCTCAGACACGCAAAATGCTGGTGAAGCACAGATAAATCAGTATCTGTCTCTAAGCAATTTGTGAAACACACATTCTGAGGAAGGCATCAAACTAACCAGCCATTCTTCATTCTAAGCACGACTGGAGAAGGCTGGAAACAGATAAGCGGGTCTTTGAGGCCAGTGCTTCTCAAACTTTAATGTGCACACAGATCACCCAGGGATCTTGTTAAAATGCAGATTCTGATTCCATAGGTCTGAGAACCTCTAACAAGCTCCCAGAGGATCCTGATGCTGCTGTCTGTAGGTCATGCTTTTGAGCGGCAAGGTCCTGAGCCTGCAATGTTATTTTTCCACCGAAAATATATGGTCATTCACTTATTTGGACACCAACTGTCAAGTGCTGCCAGGCTAGGTGCTAAGGATAAATAAAACAGATACATAAACAGGACTCTCTGCTCTTAAGGAGTTCACAGTCCAGTTAAGGCACTGGTGAATTTCTCTAAATTCCACAAATCAAGGGCGATGTCCAATACGAAATGAACTCTATCAAAGACAAAACCCTTACAGAACCGTCTGCAGAGTGAGAACAGATACACAGGTTGTGCTGGAAGCAACAATAATATTAAGATGAACACCTCTCTCTTCAAGGCCTCAACAGATGACTCAAGCTATAGTAAAACCAGATATTCCCGAGAAGCAGAGTGGGTGAGGGACGAAACTAGGTGTCAAGGCAACTTCAAAGCCAACAAAACCCCATGGACACGGAATCATGTCTATATATCATCTCTGGATCCCTCTATTCAGTATGGCAATGTGCAGTAAGACTTGCTAGCATTCGTGACAGTCAGGTATAAACAAAAAGCTATATAAAAAGAGCAGTCAAGAAAGTGGTGTCCCATGAGAGAAGCAGCTAGATGGCTGTGGACATACTGAGCATGAGAGCTGAATGGAGGCGGGGTGGGGGGTTTCTTATCAAGGTCCAAATCCTTTAGTCGAGGAGGAAACTAAAATCCAAAGCAACACTTGGATTACAAGCAGCAGTTCTCAACTGGGGCAATTTTGCTCCTTCGGGGGACATCTGGCAATGTCTGAAGACATTTTTGATTGTTACAACAGATGAAGTGCTACTGGCACCCAGTGAAAAGAGGTCAGAGACGCTGCTAAAAATCTTGCAAGACACAGGACAGCCCACTACAACCAAAAATCATCTGTTCCAAAATGTGAATGGTGCAGAGGCTGAGAAACCCTGAGTTAAGGAATTTGCCCCAGGTTAAAGAATGAATGTCACACCATAGAACAGATTAGAGCAGTCCAACAGAGCATTCTGCAATGATGGAAACAGTCTATAATCTGTGCTGCCCAATATAGTAGCCAATAGCTACACGTCGCTATTGAACACTTGAAATATGGGTAGTGTGACTGAGAAACTAAAGTTTAATCTTTAATAATTTAAATTTATAATAGCTACACATGGCCAACGGCTACTCTACTGGACAGAACAGAACTACAATCTACCTTTTCTGCCTCCCAGACTGGTATTCTTCCAGTTTCACAGCCTGCTTCTTTCCACTTTTCTGAAATCACTCACTCACTTGACTTTAACACTAAGATTTGACTGGCAGAAAACCACCAAAAGTAAAATAATATTGCAGTTAAAAACCAAAACCAAAACCAAAAAACTTAATAAAACATCCCCAGTTAAACTTTCGTTGTTTTGTACATTGGGAAATAAAGAAAAGATCGCTGTTACACATGCATGTAACAAGACTGCAAAAGCAAGAAAGGTCAAATTATTTCTACTTCCATTTGCAGGGAAGGGTGTTATAACACAAATAAAACAAACAACTCTCTGAGCATTGAGATCACTAGGTTTCCGACCTGATTCTCTACTTGGTCACTAACAGTCTCCTTCACTTCTCAGAAGCTGGGTAAGAAACCAGGCTGGTCACCATCACCTGCAAATTCTCCGGCTTCTGACTTCTCTCCCACCACAGAGACAACTCTCTGATTTGCTGGTTTGGGTGGCACCGCACCGAAGACTCACTTTGTGCCATGCACTGTGCAAAGCACTACCCATACATGATGTCACTTCACTCTCACTGCAGCCCTTTGTGGCACCGGGAGGTTAAAAAGCTGGGACCGAATTACACAGCCAGTCAGGAGTAAACGGGGGACTCCTAGATATGGCTCCCAATCTGCTCTTAATCACTACGCTAAGGTAAGGGCCTAAAACCTGGGAAAATAACCCTGGCTAGGAAGGCGTGAGGAGTCCCCCTGAGGAGCAGAGCAGTCAGGGGCTGCATAGCCAGGGAGGGGTCCTTGCGGCTCTTACTTCTCGATCTCCAGCGCTGCCACCTTCCGCTTTTCGTATAGCTTGTCATTGAGGGCGCGCACGATGTTAGGCGTGAGCGGCGCGAAATCCTTCTCGGGGTTCATGGTGGCAGCTCGGGGAGCCTCGCGACTCCTTAGCCCGCGGCTGCCGGGGCCGCGCCGGGGCCAGGGGAGTCTGCGGCTCCGCTCTGCCCCCGGCGCCGGCGCATGGACCACGCCGCTCCGGGCTTGCCTGCCACGCTCCGCCGCCTCGCCCTGGAACCCGGGCCCGGACCCTGCTCCAGCACACCTGACCCTGGCCGCCTAACAACTCTCGCCCGGTACCAGCGGTACTCACGGGACAGCGGCCATGTTACTCGGGTCACATGACTCTATAACACTTCCGCTTTCCGCCGCGAGGACCGGCCCCTCGCCAGCCACGCCCCCACCGCGGCCCTCAGGTGGATTAGCCACGCCCTCGCAAGGCTCCACCTACACCGCGCACGCCATCCCGCTGCGCGCCAGGTAGCTGGAGTGAGATTTCAGACGTGCTTTAATGGGTATGTAGCTCAACTGATGGCACGTGCTGGGCTTCTGTAGACGTTCGTAAGACCGAATGGGTTCTTGGAGTCTGATTCACTTAACATAATTTATTCAATACTCACCGAATTCACTAGTTCATTCAGTACTTGGCCACTTACCAATTTCCTAGATGCAGATGTTTCCCTAACTGCAGTTAACACTGTAATCACTTTCACCATATTCTAGCCACTCGTATTATCTATTTAATATTTTCCTCAAATCACCTCACTTACTTTAAATCTCTTTCAGTTTTGCTTGTGCCCTAAAATCATGAGTTTGAATAGGTATATTTTTTCTAAGACACATCAAAGTAAATTCTCAATTAAAAATGGCACTACCCGTCTACCACCTAAGATCTCAGGTACCAACAGTGTCTGTCACCCACCATTTGGGACTTGGGGTGTATTTACCATGCTCCGATGCCTAGGAGGGCTGGTTACAGACAGACAGGCCCCAGATCTGCTGAGTGCAGGTCTCTAGATGGGTTTCCTGGAAAGCAGCCCCTTCAGATGCTTTGGGAATCACATTACATGGTGGAACAGAAATCCCAACTACGTGGCAAAATATTTAAAAGCAATTTATGGCCGGAGTATGGTAAATATGCAGTAATAGGGAGGTGTGTCAGCCTTTCTTCTCATAAGCTTTCAGAGTGAACAGGGACTTAGGACAAGGGCTAGATTACAGTGGAGCTCAAAGAATATCAAATACAAACAGTTTCAGAATGCATGGTGATACTTTTCTTTAATGAATGAAAAATGCATATGTTGGCCTTATAACAACCTTGAAAATGGAGTATTATCCTCAACTTATAGATCAGAAACAGGGACACAATGAATGAAGGGTAAAGGTAGGCAGAATTATAGGATGACCTCCAATATTCCCACCCCTTTGTGTACATGCCCTGTATTATCCCCTCTTTCAGTGTGAACAGGACTTGTAAATATGATGGGCTATGCATCACTCACATGATTATATTACGTAATATCACAGAAGAAATTTTGCAGATGTAATTAAGGTCCCTAATCAGCTGACATTTAATTAATAAAAAGAGAGATTAACTTGGGTGGGCCTGACTGAATCAACTGAGTACTTAAAAGAGATTAGAAGAAGTTTGAACTGGAAGAGAGACTCTCCTGTAAGGACTTCAGTCATATGGCCACAAGGAAATGAATTTTGCCAACACATTGAGGGTCCTTGGAAGCAGATCTTTCCCTAGTTGAGCCTCCTGATGAGGATGCAGCAGGCCAGACCCTTGATTTCAGCCTTGTGGAACCCTGAGCTGAGAATCTAATTCACACTGGTCTCTCAAGCCATGGACACTGTGAGATAATAAATTTGTGTTGTTTTGCTCTCCTAGTTTTGTGGTAATTTGTTATGCAGCCATAGAAAATGAATACAAAGGCTAATCCAAAACTCTGCAAGTCATGCAGATATCATGTCTAGAAAAATCCATAAAAAATGTATTTTCCTATACCGGTGGGGTTTTCACAGCTGTTAAAACCTTTGCTGACACAATCCTATGAATGAAGGTAGGTGTGCTAACAAGTAGTAGTAGTACTGCCAAAGACATCTCCAAATGTCTTGCAAAGTTTGGTTTTAGGATTTTGATGATGGTTGATGCAAAACACTGAAAAAACCTAAATCAATGGGAATGATTTGGTTCCATTTCTCCAATGTGTGTGCATTTCCACGGGACCCATATCTAATATAATATTTCATGTTTCTTTTGCTTTTTGGTTTGGCTTTTTCTTAGAGATGAACTTAATTTCCCAAGGGTCATGATACAGTTTTTAATAATTCAAACAGTAAGGATTTTTTTTTTTTTTTAAACCAGAAGTATTCTTTTCTCCTGAAATTACATTCTGGCTCAGGTTGCTAAGTAACCAGTTTTTTATTCAAGACCCAGACCAATGCCTACCTTTATGTCAGAAGTTCCTAGAAGGAAGTGGTTCTTTTCTCTAACATCGTGAAAAATGTCAACTAGGTAAGATTGTTTATGCATAATTGAACTAGTAGTGGTGCTAAAAATAAAGCGCAAGGGCCACCTTTGCCTTCTACCCTTGTTCTTTTTCTCTGACCTGTGACCATTCTTGTTGAAGCTCTTCTAGACTAGGGGGATAACTGATGTGCCTGACTGCATACTGCTTATTATTTCACAGTTATAATTCATCTGCATCTGTGTGATGCTTGGTTGTTATGTTAGAACTTGTAATAGTTCTGTAACAACTATGCATA
Organism: Macaca nemestrina; assembly: GCF_043159975.1. NCBI lineage: Eukaryota > Metazoa > Chordata > Mammalia > Primates > Cercopithecidae > Macaca > Macaca nemestrina. The sequence goes on along the minus strand of NC_092142.1, from coordinate 72,563,707 downwards.
ATAGCTATTACAAGGTATATAAAAGTTATGACATAACTTGCACCAAGAGGCTTCTGGTGACATTGTATGAAATTGTACCTAAATCTTGAACTGTACAAAGCAGTTTCTCCAACAGCAATGTAATTGTAGCTGGAGTTTCAGGGCAACAGGGTTTAAGGTATTAGGTAGAGGTTCTTGAGATGTGGCAGGCCCTCACCGACATCATAATATTGTCACCTCTGACTTGAGGCTCCTAAAGAAGTGGTTAGACTTAGCATGCCACACTCACCAGGGGCTCTGTGTGGAACAAGGCCAGGGAGCCCCATTCCCATGGTATTCTGTGCACAGTGCTCCTTGTAGTTCTGTCACACAGCTACCCTGACATTTTCTGAACATCCCCCAGTTAGAAGTCTCCTGGTCTGCTTTGCTGAGAATGGACTCTCCAATGTAACTTCCACACGCATGTGTTGGAAGGGTTATTTTCATCAAGCCCCCTGTTAAGCTACTTTGCCATTCCAAATTTGCTGATATAAGACTATTTTGTTATTTTTGAGTCCAAGGAAACATGAGAAAAACCTAAAGGGAAGAAATGCACCCAATCTCAAACCAGCCTGTAAGAGGGTTCACATTGGGGCAGGATCTGAGCTTGGCTCTTGGTCCCAGGGAGAAAGAACTTCCTCCTCTCTCAGGGGCTAGGAGGATTTGGACCCTAGATTCAGTGGTGTTACAGGACCAACAGGTTTGTGTGCCCACTGCGCAGTAACAGACCAATGCACAGAGACAGTGGGGATGCAGCAGAGAAAGAGTTCCATGATCAGAGGCACTGAGTGATGAGATGGGAGGAGACCCTCAAATCCATCTCCTGGAGGAGTTCTGTGCTGGGGTTTTTAAGCGGATCCTGGAGGGTGAAGGGCTGCAAAACTGGGTCACTGGTTGGGTAAGATGGATGAAATCGTCAGGATGTGTAAACTGCATTCTTTGGTGAGTCAGCTTCTCGTGGGGTCCTTCAGATCAGCTGATGTCAGTTGATTCACTGGTACACAGAACTTGAAAGAATAAATATCTCAAATGGAAAACATAACATTTCCTAATGTTCAAGTTGTTACCTCCATAGCATTGAGGGGAACAATGATCTTTAGCAGGATCTACTCTATGTGATTCTGAAGCAGCAGGCACCAAACAGCTATGAGGAAGCAGGTCTGAGCACAGGCTGATCTAGTGATTAATGCTGAGTGTGTTGCAACCTGGGTTCATTTTTGTTTCTCCCCCTCCCTTCTCCCTGATTAATTTTATAAAATGTATAAGGACAGCTTCAGTGACTTGGGGAGCATTGGAACAGATCTGAAGTGGGGGGAGTTGCCCCAAGCCACCCCAAGGCTGGGTAAAAGCCATACTCTGACTGGTGGCATGTTAGCCAAGATTGCATATAGCTTCTTCCTTTTTTTCTTCAGCCTTAGGAACCATTTGGTGTGCCATATTCACCACTATTGAAAAGGCATAACTTTTCTGAAGAGTAGGGTGATGGACCAATTACTCCCCTCCTCCCACTACCATGACCCCTTAGCTATACCTCTGGTGAATAGGTGGAAGGAGGCACATTTTGGGGAGGGTTAATTTCATCAACTAGGTCCTATGCACATTTGGTAAGACTCCTCTCAGGGCTGTAATGAAGAGAGTTATGGCTGTGGGTTTGGCAAAGGTCAAGTTTTGCCAGGGACCTTAAGGTAGCACTCTCAGCTTCAGTGTGCATGCAAATCGCCTGGAGGTCCATGAAAATGCAGATTCTGATTCCACAGGTCTGGGATGGGGCCTGAGGGCCTGCCTTTCTAACAGATTCCCAGGTGATGCTGATGCTGCAGGTCCATAGGCCACTCCAAATAACCAGGAGGCTGGAGGCTTTAGAGTTGTGGTTCTCACAGTCTGATTGGTATCACCAAGGAGCATCACCAGGAACTGGTTAGAAATGCAAGTTCTCAAGCCCCACCCAAATCTCCTAGATGGGACTTCCTGAGGGTGGGGCTCAGCAATCTGTTTTAGTAAGCCCTCCAGGGGATGCTGATGTACACTAATATTTGAGAAGCACTGACTTTATACAGACTCCATATATTTGCAAGTCATCATACTTGCTCATTGATCTTAGCATTCTCTCAGATGATTGGTCAGAGCGATCTTTGCTCACTTAACCATTGGGAAAATCTGTCATCTAGTTGTCTTTATAACTATCAGTGGTGTCTTTAGAGGTTGTAAAAATAAATTGTCTATTAAGTACGGCAGTCCTCCTCCTCTATGGTTTCAGTTACCTGTGGTCAACTATGGAATGAAAATATTCAACGAAAAATTCCAGAAATAAACAATTCATGCATTTTAAGTGGCACGCTGTTCTGAATAACTTGAGGAAATCTCATGCCATCCCACTCCATCCCGCTCAGGATGTGAATCACCCTCTGGTCCAGCGTACGCATGCTGTAGACACAACCCACTTGACAATCACTGAGTAGATGACTTGGGGTTAGCAGGTCAACTGTCATGGGATTGCAATGCTTGTGTTCAAGGAAACCTTATTTAGTTTAATAATGGCCCCGAAGCACATGAGTAGTGATGCTGGCATATTATTAAAATTGTTCCACTTTATTTATTGTTGTTAATCTCTTACTGTGTCTAATTTATAAATTAAACTTTATCATAGGTATGTATGTAAAGGAAAATACCATAACATATAGAGTGTTCAGTACTATCTGTGGTTTCAGGCATCTACTGGGCACCTTGGAATATATCCCCTGAGGATGAGGGAGGACTACTGTCAAGGTCTGGGTTTATGGACATTCTAGAAAAAGCCTCTTTGGTCCTAGAGTATACTGGGCTAGGGTTGTGGGGAGGTGCAGAAGAAGTAGAAGAATCTCCCTCCATGAAAGCCACCTCTGAGGTATAAGGGCTTGCTAAAAGATTGCCAGGCCACACCTACACACTTTTTGATTCGGTAGATCTGACATGGGGACTGAGAGTTTGGATTTTTAATAAATTCCCAGGTGATAGTACTGCTGCTGGCCAGGGACCATTTCTGAGACCCATTTCTTTACAGCATTCATTCCCAAGAGGCCATCTTCTTCCAGCCTCCTGCCCCTCTTGCAGGAAGACTGTGGGGGATGAGTGTGGGGAAAAGGTAGAGGCAGGGGGACCCTCCATCAGAGGTGTGTGTCTGCAGAAGCAAACTCATTCCAGGGCCAGACTTCAACCATCTTTACTTCAACAGGTGACGCTGATAGGTAAGTGGTCCTATTAATACACACCACAAGACCCAGGGGAAGCCAAGTCTCTGGGCTGAGGAATGTGCCCCACTGCTCCTTGGAGGTGAAGCTTCCGGAGTGATGTTTGAGAAAGGCACTGACTTGGATCACCACGCTTTAGGTGCACACAAAATAGTGGCAGTTGCAACGTGTCAAACTGAGGTGTGGTCCTTCCCCGGCAGGGATTTCCCGACTCAGCTGCAGCACAGGGCAGGTGATTGATCTGTAGCACTGGTTCTCAACTCTGCTGTACAAGTTAAATATATACATAATAAAGATGCCCACGCCCCTCTCCAGACCAATGACATCAGATGGGGATGGGGCAGGTTCTGAGGGAGAGTTAGGTGGTTCTGATCTGCAGATGGGTTGAGAGTTCCTGCTCTCCCGCTGAGTGCTATCCAAGGCTGGGTGTGTGTGTGTGGCGGGGGATCTCTATTAGCCTTTCTCCGAGGCCTAGACTTCAGTGGGAACTTTCTGTGTAGGAGAGATGTGGGATTCGAACACTGATGGTATTAAAAGCCAAGAGAAAAAGTAATGAGAGTGTCCCTGGATTGCCCTAATGTTATCTGTCCATCCCTTTGAAAATATTATTTCGCTTTTATGTGAAAGCAGAATAAAATGCCACATCAAAATAGTCATATCTAGGGGCTTTTTAAACCATTTCGGATGTTAAAAAGAAACTGCAGTACCCAGCGTCATGCACTGCTAACTGTTGTATGGTGGAAGGTCATTAGTGTGATACCTGTGCCTTCTTGATAAAAATGGGAATTATTACAAAGTACTTGAGCTTTGGGGCTATGTTAATAAATTAAATTTAAGGACTTACAAGGATTCAGTTGCCTAAAATATAGATCTTCTGTGTGTAGTTATACTGTTTAATATGAAATAGATATTTCATATCTATATTTGGAAAACATAATATGGAAATAACTGTCCCTATAATTGTATGAGAAGAATAAAAACAGTTCCTTTAGAATTCTTATTGTTTTCTTTATTCTTCTTCAGGCTAAGACAACGCGTAGCTTTTGGTTTGATATAGGTAACCCTGGTTACCACTAAAGGGTGATCCCCTTCAGATAATAAACCCATTTAATTCCAGTTTCACTCCCTTCGCCAGGAGGGCAGCTCACAATCAGCTTGGTGGTGATGGGGATTTTGCTGCCAGACGGGTTTCCTTCAAAGGAGACTGTGATGTTGTTGATCTTCTTGGGCCGCACAGACTCTACAGCGCGAACGGTGAAGGCTGGGTTATCCACGATAATGGAGAAGGTCACCAAGTGATAGAAAACATTCTTGAAGGGGATGATTATGCTGTACCCGGCTCGGATTGGGAAGGGACCTTGGGGCTTGGGAGGCAGAGCCATTCCAAAGAGGGGGATGATATACTCTCCACCTGCGAGTGATGATAGAATTAGGATGCCCTTGGTCTCACCCAGGTGGCTGGGCTCGAAGAAGACTTCCACGCTGGCTTCAGTGCCTCCCTGGCCTCCTGCGGCTGCATTAATGAGTTTTTCTGCGTGGAAGTCTGTACAGTCGGTCTGAAAGGGCAACAGACAAACTCAGCTCACATGAGATCCTGAAGAGCACACCAGGAGCTCAAGTTCACCCCAGTCCCTCCACTCCTGGACATCAAGCAATACGTCTGTGTGAGACTGGGAATGTTATAAAGTTGTGTCCTTATAACTCCCTTGCAGGGTAGGTATTACTAATTATTATTTCTCTTTTGCTACAAAGAAACAAATGCAAAGAGATGTTAGTAATGTGTACTGAGACACACAGCCAGATTATGTCGACAGGGTAGTCATGGAGGCTGGTCCCCTATATCCGGTTCTTTTCTTCTATGAATGTGGAAAACCAAACGTTCTGGCTCCTAGAGGATGGGTGGCGCTAGTTCCAGACAACTAGCTGTGAGCAGAAGTGAAAGGTGTCACTTCCATGCTAGAGCCTTTCATTGCCAATTTAACTCCTGTCAGGGTCTTTTCACGCCTCTGATACTGTACTGGAAATATTTGAGATGGTGCTTGAATCCCAAGGGACTGAGATGAGCAGGGTCCCCTGCTGGCCTCTCTGGAAAATTGCTCGAATGAGAAACAAGCCTTCATCTTAAGCCCCTGTGGTTGTTACTGCACATAACCTAGCGTCTCTTGGCTGAAACAACTGATCAAGAGCCTCTACCTCTTGTCTACAGCCACAAGATCTCTGATTTCACCCGGGCATGTGACTGCCCAGTACAAAAACTACCTTTCCTAGCGCCTTTGTTGACAGGTGTGGTCCTGTGAAGTTTTGTTCCATGGAATATTGGTGGAGGTGATATATACAACTGTCCCCTCTTCCCTTGTAGCTGGCTGGAATATGGATGTCCTGATAAACCATCTTGGCCCATGTGGACCAAAGCAGCTCCCTGCAGAGGGCAGAGCACTGGGACAGAAGGTGTCTGGGGGCCTGGTGTCAGCGAGCTGCCATTCCAGCTCAAACTGCTTATGCCCAGACTGTTATCTGTGAGAGAAACCAACATCTAATTTGCTGTTATTTGTGGTTTCTGTTTTTTAGAATTTTATTTTATTTTTTTTACACAGAGATGAGGTCTTGCTATGTTGCCCAGGTTGGTCTTCAACTCCTGGCTATAGCGATGTTCCCACCTGAGCCTCCCAAAGGGCTAGGACTGCAGGTGTGATCCACTGTGCCTAGCTTTGGGTTTCTGTTTTAGTAGTTGAACCTATATTCCAACTGAGGTAACAGCTAATGTGTATGGAGCACTTACTATAGGCTAGGCTCTAAGAAAATGGCTTTAGATACATATTTAAAATCCTTACAGCGGCCGGGCGCGGTGGCTCAAGCCTATAATCCCAGCACTTTGGGAGGCCGAGACGGGCGGATCACGAGGTCAGGAGATCGAGACCATCCTGGCTAACACGGTGAAACCCCATCTCTACTAAAAAAATACAAAAAAAAAACTAGCCGGGCGAGGTGGCGGGCGCCTGTGGTCCCAGCTACTCTGGAGGCTGAGGCAGGAGAATGGCGTAAACCCGGGAGGCGGAGCTTGCAGTGAGCTGAGATCCCGCCACTGCACTCCAGCCTGGGCGACAGAGCCAGACTCAGTCTCAAAAAAAAAAAAAAAAAAAAAAAAAAATCCTTACAGCAATCCTGCAAGGTTGGGGGGTATTATCCCCATTTATAAATAAGCTTAGAGAGCTTAAGCAAATTAGTCATACAAAGAGTAAGCGGTGAAGCCAGGACTCAAACCCATGTCTGTTTGATTCCACAGCCGATATCATGACCACTAAGCTATGCTGTCTCTCCCTATGGATCACTGAGCATGCTGTGCGAAACAAAACTCCCCTACACTCCATCACAGCTTGCTAAGACAGAAAGTCTATAATGGCAGAACCCAGGCCTGGTGCTGTTTGCTTCTAGCTAGGAGTTTCCAGGCTAGATTCAGGCCTCTGAGGCAGGTGTCACCATGGCAACGAAGCACCTGCGTCTAAGTCTCACATTCATGCTCCCTCTGAGTCTCACATTCATGCTCCCTCTGAGTCTCACATTCATGCTCCCTCTGTGTCTCCTCCCATTGGTTTTGAACCCAGCGTTGATGTGAAGGAAGGGCAGAAGGTAGAGCAGGGGCCACTCACCCTGCAGTAGTATTCTGTCCTCTGCCGTGTGTAATTGATGAACTTCACAAGGATGATTTGGCTGCTGCCAAGGACAGTCTGGAAGTGAACGGGCTTTTCCGGAAGTGCTGGCGTGGCTTTCAGATTGAGCTCATACTGGTAGTAACCCAAGTCAGTGTTGTGCAAAGTTAGTCTTCCGAAGGTTTCTCCAGCTTTCAGGGGCTGGAATTCAAATGAGAACGTGCCCTGGAAGAGAAAACAGAGGATCCTGTCATGCTGAAAGGCTAACTCATCACCTGCCACCTAGAGACCTGCCCAAGGTTCCATAGTGGGTTGGGGGCAGAAATAGTGCACATGATCATGCTGCTCTTGCTCCTGGGGAACCTCTGTCCAAACCAGCCCACCCTCCCTCCCCTATACCTCTCCTAGCTTTCTCCAGTTCAGGTGATTCTATATCTGGAATCTCTATGAATCTAAGTGCAGGTGCTGGACCCTCTCCTGAGAAGCACACATAGGGAGATGTGGAGATGGGCGAGTGCTGCCAGTAGGAGGGCTGAAGCTTAGGCAGCTCCTTCTTTGCTCATGGTCAATCTCAAAACAGTGTCCTGGGTTCTGCCATCCTCCATTATCACTCACAACAAAACAAAGCAGAACCAAAAAGCATTTCTTATATGGCGAAACAAGGGAAACAACTCAAATGTACTATCAGTAGATTAAACAAATTATGGTTTTCTCACTTCAGTGGAATATTGTGTAGCCACTAGAAAGGATGAGGTAGAGCGGGGCCGGGCGCAGTGGCTCACACCTGTGATCCCAACACTTTGGGAGGCTGAGGCGGCTGGATCACGAGGTCAGGAGTTCGAGACCAGCGTGACCAACATGGTGAAACCCCATTTCTAAAAAAATCCAAAAATTAACTGCGCGCAGTGGTGCATGCCTGGAGTCCCAGCTACTAGGGAGGCTGAGGCAGGAGAATCACTTGAACCTGCGAAGCAGAGATTGCAGTGAGCCAAGATCGTGTCACTCCACTCCATAGCCTGGGCAACAGAGTGAGACTCCGTTTCAAAAAAAAAAAAAAAAAAAGAGAACAATACACATTGAAATGAAAGGTGTTGATGTTTAAAGTGGAAGAAAGGAGGTTCCAGAAATGCGTATATAGTATGAGCTCTTTTTTGTGAAGAGTATGTCTATGCATGTATAGAAAGAGACTGTTAGAATATATACCACACAGTTACCAGTAGTTATGTTAGGGTGGGAAAATGGGATTCTGGAGACTTATTTTCAATTTCATATGCTTTTATATAGGTAAAATTTGGTTTTACTATGAGTAGGTATTTAAAAAAACAACTAGTTTTTTTTTTTTTTTGAGACGGAGTCTCGCTCTGTCACCCAGGCTGGAGTGCAGTGGCCGGATCTCAGCTCACTGCAAGCTCCGCCTCCCGGGTTTACACCATTCTCCTGCCTCAGCCTCCCGAGTACCTGGGACTACAGGCGCCTGCCACCTCGCCCGGCTAGTTTTTTGTATTTTTTAGTAGAGACGGGGTTTCACCGTGTTAGCCAGGATGGTCTCGATCTCCTGACCTCATGATCCACCCGTCTCGGCCTCCCAAAGTGCTGGGATTACAGGCTTGAGCCACCGCGCCCGGCAAAAACAACTAGTTCTTATTGAAAAATATCAGAGGCTGGGTGCAGTGGCTCACACCTATGCTTTGGGTGGGTGAGGCAGGAAGATCACTTGAGCCCAGGAGTTTGAGACCAGCCTGGGCAGCATAGCAAGAGCCTGTTTCTACAAAAAAAAAAATAAAAAAAATTAGCTGAGTGTATGTAGCAGCACACGCCTGTAGTCCTAGCTACTCAAGAGGCTGAGGCAGGAGGAGTCCTTGATTGTAGGAGTTTAAGGCTGCAGGGAGCTATGATCATACCACTGCACTCCAGCCTGGAAGACACAGTGAGACCCCATCTCTAAAAAAGTTTTTTGAAAAAGAAAAATATCAGAATAAAAAGAGGATATCGCTGAAGTTATAGATGTTTAACAAAAAAGAATATAGTACAATAATTTAGATAATTTTACCACAATTTAAAAACTAGATAAAATAGACATGTATATAAACAAATATAACCTATAAAAACAGACCCCACTTTGGGAGGCCGAGGCAGGCGGATCACCTAAGATTGGGAGTTCGAGATCAGCCTGACTAACATGGAGAAACCCCATCTCTACTAAAAATACAAAATTAGCTGGGTGTGGTGGCGCATGCCTGTGATCCCAGCTACTCAGGAGGCTGAGGCAGGAGAATTGCTTGAATCCGGGAGGCGGAGGCTGTGGTGAGCTGAGATCACGCCATTGCACTCCAGCCTGGGCAACAAGAGCAAAACCCCGTCTTTGGGGGGAAAAAAAAAATCAGACCCAAGAACATATAGAAAATCTACTTAGTTCTATCAATATAACCATTAGAGAAATGTAATCAATAGTAAAAAAAAAAAAAAAAATCCTTAAAGAAATCCCAGGTTCATAAATCTTTACTTGTAAGTTATACCAGACAATCAAGGATGAAAGAATTCTAGTATTCCACAAATTCTTTCAGAGAAAAGACCAAGAGGGAACCCGCTCCAACCAGCATAAAGTTGATACCAAAATCCAACAATAATAAGAGGAGAAAGAAAAATCGGATGCCAGTCTTTCTCCTGAACATAGTGAATTTTAGAAGATGGCTGGGTACAAAGTCATTATACAAAATAAATGAACTGTAGCCAGGTGCAGTGGCTCACGCCTGTAATCCCAGCACTTTGGGAGGCCGAGGCAGGAGGACCATTTGAGGCCAGGAGTTTGAGACCAGCCTGGCCAGCATGGTGAAACCCTGTCTCTACCAAAAATACAAAAATAGCCACGTGTGGTGGCGCATGCCTGTAATCCCAGCTACTGAGGAGGTTGAGGTATGAGAATCGCTTGAACCCGGGAGGTGGAGGTTGCAGTGAGCCTGATCATGCCACTGCACTTCAGCCTGGGTGACAAAGCGAGATTCTGTCACAAACAAACAAACCCAAAATAAGTGAATTGTAAAAGATGATGGGGTATAAAATCAATATACAAAAATCAATTATATTTCTATATGCTTACAACAAATAATGAAATTAAAAAAAAAACTATTTGTAATAGCATCAAAGTATATAAAACCTAGAAATAAGCCTAACAAGAGATGAATGAAGTCTCTACATAGAAACCCCCCCCCAAAAAAAGTGCTATTGAGAGAAATTTAAAAAGACTTAAATAAGTAGAGATTTGCTCGTGGATTGGAAATCTCAATATTGTAAAGATATGAATTCTCCTTCTAATACACAGGCCCAAGATGGTCCTCAATAATCCCCACCTCTGGGGATTCCCAGCCTCGTGCAGTCTTCTCCCACACGATACCGACTTGTGTGACCATCGGTATATGGCAGAAAAGATGGCATGTCACTTCTGAGATTACATGATGAAAGACTGTGGCTTCTATTTTTTTTTTTTTTTTTGAGACAGTCTTGCTCTGTCACCCAGGCTGGAGTGCAGTGTTGCCATCTCGGCTTACTGCAATCTCTGCTTCCCAGGTTCAAGCAATTCACTTGCCTCACCCTCCTGAGTAGCTGGGACTATAGGCACACGCCACAATGCCTGGCTAATTTTTGTATTTTTAGTAGAGATGGGGTTTCACTATGTTGGCCAGGCTGGTCTCGAACTCTTGACCTTGTGATCAGCCTCCCTCGGCCTCCCACAGTGCTGGGATTACAGGTGTGAGCCACCACGCCCAGCCTGTGGCTTCTATTCTTGTGCACTCTTTCTCTTAGATCTCTCATCCTAGGGGAAATGAGCGAGCTGCCATGTTGAAAGCAGCTCTAGTTAGAAACCTACATGGTGAGGAACTGAAGCCTCCAGCCAACAACTGGCAGGGAGGTAAGGCCTTTCCAGCAACCACATGGGTGAGTTTGGAGACAGAAAATCCAGCCCCAGTCATGCCTCAAGATGACTAGCGTCCTGGCTGACAACCTGATTCCAGCCTCCTGAGAGACCCTGAGCACAAAGCACCTGGCCAAGGTGCTGCTCTTGAATCTTGATCCTCAGAAACTGCACAGACAGTAAATGTTTGTTGTTTTAAGTAATGTTAATTTGTTACAGATCAACAAATAACTAATATAGTCTCAAAATAATCTATAGATTCAATGTAATCCCAATCAAAATCCCAACAGGTTATTTTTCTTTACTTTTTACTTTTTATTGAGGAAATTGACAAGCTGATTTCAAAATTGATATGGAAATGTAAAAGGCCAAGAATAGCTAAGATACTCTGGCAGAACAACAATATAAGAGGTTACTAAGTCTCAACATAAAGCTGGAATAATTGCTTGATTTACCAGACATCAAAGCTCACTCTAAGTGGGTAGTAATTGTGGTGCGCTGATATTGGCACAAATTCAGTAATTAGATCATTATGATATCACAGAAAAGCTAGAACAGACTCGTGCATTGAACTTGATTTATTTCATAAATGGTCCTGCAGAGCAGTGGGGGAAAAGATGGCCTTTTAAGTAAAAACAGTATGAGACAATTTATATCCATTTGGAAAAAAAACTTGACTTCTGCTCACATGTGAAAAGCAATTTCAGGCTTTAGGCAAGATGATTGCAGCAGCATAGTTTGGTATCTCCCCAAATCTCCCCGCAAAATGCACAGATCTACTAGGTTAACAGCAGCAAGAACACATGGCCACAATTTATAACAAAACTCAGTGAAAAGGTAACCCCTGAAATCCCAAAATACGAGTGGGTAGGACCAAATTATCAACAGCTAGCAGATGGGTGCAGTATCAGCCACTATAGGGGAAAAGCAGAAGGAAGGTAAAAGAGCATCAGTCCTGACAGCCCAAGAACCCAGAGTTGCCTCTGAATTGGGGGCTCTCATGCAACCTGGAAAACTTTTTTTCCCTTGACATTGCATGAACAGGCAAAACCTGGAAAACCCGATAGGACAATTTGACAACAGCAGCCTAAGCTAGAGGAATAATTTCGGGCTCCAGTTTATGGTTAATCGCAGAAACTGTTGCGATAAGATTGGACAATATGGGGCAGTATAGGCCATTCGAATGCACAAAACCAAGTGACTGAAGCTCCTTCCTAAGATAAAACTCCTGCACTGACAGAAATCTATGAAAGTAGAATCTATTTGACCGTAACAGAGACACTAGGGGTAAAGGAAAGATAGAGTTCAGAAAAAACTGGGGATGAGAGCAGAGAAAATAAATCTTAAAAGCATAAGGCTGTATTTGGGAAAAAAAAAAATCAACATTTTGCAGTTACAACAGAGGAGAAAGCCTTAGATACACAGGTTACCCTCTCTTTCCAACAGTGTGGTAAAACCTAACATGAGCAATGGAAAAAGAAGATGGTAGAATTATACACAAAGTTATCATCTTAAAAAAGTGAATGTGAGCAGAGTAACAATGAAGACAAGACGGGAAGAGATATCCACAAAACAAAAGAGAAAAAGAGAACAGAACAGCCCAGATAACGAGAAAGCACATGGGGGAATATAAACTTGACTATGTCAGCATATTAAATACAAATAATATAAATAACTCCAGTGAAAACTAAAGATTGCTAGGATGGATTAAAAAAACAAATCTGACTGGACATGGTGGCTCACGCCTGTAACTCTTGGGCTCAAGCAATCCACCCGCCTCAGCACTTTGGGAGGCTGAGGCGGGTAGATTGCTTGAGCCTGGGAGTTTGAGATGAGCCTACAAAAAAATATAAAAATTAGCCGGGCATGGTGACACGCACCTGTAGTCCCAGCTACTCGGGAGGCTTAGGTGGGAGGACCACCTGAGCCTGGGGAGGTTGAAGCTACAGTGAGCTGTGATCACACCACTGCACTCCAGCCTGGGTGTCAGAGTGAGACCCTGTCTCAACCCCCTCTCCACCCCTCACCCCTCATCTATATACTGTTTATAAAAGACACATTTAAATTATAAGGGCACAGAAAGGTTGAAAGTATGATAATTAAAACATACACTATGCAAATACTAACCAGAAGAAAGTTGTATTAATAGCAGACAAAATGATCTTCAAGGCCAAATCGTTAGTAGAGACAAAGAGGATCACTTCGTGATGAAAAGAGTTTCAAGTTACCAGAAAAATACTATCATTTTTACTTAACCAAAACATAGCTTCAAAGTATACAAAGCAAAACATGACAAACTACAAGAAGAAACAAACAGATCCACAATCATAGTGATATACTTTAATGTACTCTCTTAACTGATAAAAAAAAAAAAGCAGACAAAAATATCAGTAAGAATATAGGAAACTGAACCTGACTGGGCGTGGTGGCTCACGCCTGTAATTCCAGTAGCATTTTGGGAGGCTGAGGAGGGCAGATCATGTGAGGTAAGGAGTTTCTGACGAGCTTGGCCAACATGGCAAAACCCCATTTGTACTAAAAATATAAAAATTAGCAGGCCGTAGTGGTGTGCGCCTGTAATCCCAGCTACTTGGGAGGCTGAGGCAGGAGCATTGCTTGAACCTGCGAGGCAGAGGCTGCAGTGAGCTGATATCACGCCACTGCACTCCAGCTGACTGAGTGAGACTCTGTCTAAAAAATAAACCTCAAAATGGCAAATGCATTCTTTTAAAAAAATAGATGGAGGATCAAAAAACAAAAACAAAAACAACCACCTCACAAAACCACACACCGGGCCATAAAAACAAGTCTAAACACATTTTAGAGAACTGAAATAACATAGAATATGTTCTCAGATCACAAAGTAATTTAAAAAATAACTAGAAAAATCCACATGTTTAGAAATTAAGAAACTCTTCTAATAACCATTAGTTAAAAAAGTATTAATCACAAAAATTAGAACCTTTTTGAACTGAATAAAAAACACTACAATCACAATTTGTATAACGGCTAAAGCAGTACTTAGATATTTATAATCTTAAATGTATAGATTGGAAAATCAGGAAGACTAGAAGTCAAAGCACTAAGCATTCATCTTAGAAATTAGATGAGCCCCCAGTATCCCAAAGGAAGCAGAAGGAAGGAAATAATAAAGACAAAAGCAGAAATCAAGTGACCAGAAAGCAACCATACGATAGAGTCACAACGGAGCCAAAAGATGCATTTTGGAAAGAAACCTCTGGTAAGACTAATCAAGAAACAGAGAGAGAAGGCACAACAACCAACATTAGAAATGAAAAAGAGACGTCATATTAAAAAGGTAATATGATATTAATAATTGTATACCAACATTTTAATATATGGATGAAATGAACATGGTCTTATTACTGACTCAAGTAGAAACAGAAAATCTAAGTAGTCCAATAACCCATTAAAGGAATTGAATAGTAGTAGACAAATAAGTAGTAGACAATCTCCCCCACCTCCACACATACAAAAACTAACCAGGCCTAGGTGGTTTCATCTGCGAGTTCAAGGAAGACATAATTTCAATCTTTTATAAACTCACAGAATCCAGAAAGTGAGAAAATGCCTGACTCTATATGGCTTGCAAAACTTTGATACGCAAACTGGACAGAGACAGTACGAGAGAGGAAAACGGTGATCTAAGCTCACTCATGAACACAGATGCAGATCTCCTATACATAATATTACCCAACTGAAATCAATCTGTTTGTAAAAAGGGAAATTAAGTCCATGAGGAGTTAGCAGTTTATCAGATTAGTAAACCTTAAAAAAAACCTGACAATACCAAGGGTTGGTGAAGATGTTGAACATCAGGAACTCTCATCACTGATTGGCAATTACCTACTAAAGTGATAGCTATGCACACTCTATGACCAGTGGTTCTACTCCTAGGCACACACTGTGGAACAAAGTATGCCTATGCGCATTGGGAGGATACATGTACCAGGAGATCCATGGCTACATTTTTCGGGATAACTAGACATTGAAACCAACACAAATGACCAGCCACTGAAGAATGAATATCTAAGTTGTGGTCTAGTCACACAATGGGATATTCCACAGCAGCAAAGACATATGAACCTCAGCTGCGTGCAACAACATAGATGGCTGTCTCAATCACAATATTGAGCAAAAGAAAGAACACATTAGAGAAAGCATATGCTGTGATTTCTCTCACAGAAAGTTCAAAAACAGGCAAATCTAAACTGTATTGCTCAAAAACAACAACAACAAAATGATCACAAAATAAGAACACTGGTAACTCTGAGGGGTGAGAGAGGGAGGGTGTTGTGATTGCAGAGGGGCACATGGCTGAGGGAGGTTTCTGGGGTGATGGCAATTTCATAATTCTTGGCCTGGGTATGAAACAGATATTTATTTCACAGTTATTTGTTTGAAACACACGTTTTAATACATTACAGGTATATATATGCTTTATAGACTTTTCGGTATAGATTTTATAGCTCACAGTGAAAAAGATCAAAATAAAATAAAGGGCATGGAGACTTGCTCTGAAGAACAAAATGGATTGTAGATTCTGCAGAGGAAGGGAGTCGGCGGGGGCTGGAGTGAGGGGAACTCGTCAGGTCGGTTGAAGGTGGAGAAACAGAAGAGATTTAATAGAATCCGGACAGTGAGAGTTTGGAGTGATAACCAGATAAAAAGACTCCAAAGAAAGTTAATCTCCCTACTAGTTCACAATTCTGTAATTCCATCCATGCCCTCCTAACCACTGTCAGTTTTCTTGTGCTCCTTCCTGAAGTAGTACGTGTGTGTGTGCACATGCTATTACGTACCTTGTTTTCCTTTTCACACCTATTCTGTACTACTTTTATTTTATTTTATTTTGAGATAGAGTCTTGCTCTGTTGCCCAGGCTGTAGTGCAGTGGTGCGATCTCGCCTCACTGCAACCTCCGCCTCCCAGGTTCAAGCAATTCTTCTGCCTCAGCCTCCCGAGTAGCTGGGATTACAGGCGTCCACCACCATACCGGGCTAATTTTTGTATTTTTAGTAGAGATGGAGTTTCACCATGTTGGCCAGGCTAGTCTCAACTTCCTGACCTCAAGTGATCTGCCCTCCCTGGCCTCCCAAAGTGGTGGGATTATAGGCGTGAGTCACCGCGCCTGGACTCTCTACTACTTTTATAATTATCAAAAAACAAGAAAAACAGTTTTAGCTGGAACAAAGCAAACAAACAAATCATAGAGACAAGGTTCATAGGAGAGAATTCCGAACTACATGCCCAAGCTCCTGTGAGGACTTTAGCAACAAGGAAAGGAACATGAGGGTGATTGTCCCATCCCCTGCCTTCCTGACCACTGCCAGGCCAGCCCACCCTCCGGGAATGCAGAGTGTGGATCCAGAGGTCTTGTGGGTGGAAGCCACTGTCACAGCTCTCAGGGAGCCCCTGACAGCCAAGGGGCCGTACCTCGGAGTTGGGAGGTACCACGAACTGGGAGGGCAGGGCGATGTCGGGCATCCGGCATTCCGTGGAGAAGGTCACCAAGTAGGGCAGAGGGTTCTCCAACTTGATGGAGGCTGATGCAACTTGCCGGACTGGGGTCACCATCTCGATGGTTTTGATGATGCCTGAAGGGATGACCCTGAAACTCACATTGTAGTACAAGAACTCATTTGTCACCTCGTTTCGGAAGATCACCTGCATTCACGGGGAGAGAGGGAGGAAACAGGGAAGAGCAGGGGTGAGCCGGAAGCCTCTGCACATTTTCAGGGGCTGCTTCTCTTTGTTAGCATTGTTTGGCATGTGAAGCACGGGTACCAGGCTGATAGGACCCTCGCAGCCTACCCGGATCCCTGCCAGTCAGACTTTCTAGTTAGGAATTCTAGTCCGGCTCCTCCCAGATGAACGATTATTAAATAGCCTGGGCTTGCGTTAGAAGAGGCTAGAGCAGGACTGTCCAATGCCAGCACTTTCCTGGTGGGGACAGCTGGCCGGCTCTGGAAAACAAGCAAGACCTCTGAGGTAAGTTTCAATGGGCTAGGCTTGCCTGCCTCTCTCTCTCTCTCTCTTTCTTTCTTTCTTTTTTTTTTTTAGAGGGAGTCTCACTCTGTTGCCCAGGCTGGAGTGCAATGGCATGACTCGGCTCACTGCAACCCCCACCTTCCGGGTTCAAGCGATTCTTCTGCATCAGCCTCCCAAGTAGCTGGGATTACAGGCGCCTGCCTGGCTAATTTTTGCAGTTTTAGTAGAGACAGGGTTTCATCATGTTGGTCAGGCTGGTCCTGAACTCCTGACCTCAAGTGATCTGTCCATGTTGACCTCCCAAAGTGTTGGGATTATAGGTGTGAGCCACTGTGCTTGACCACAATGGGCTTTCTTCCTATTCCTGTTGCTGCTGGGATAGTTTAAAAACAACAATAGCATCTAACACTTAATTAATGATTACTGTGTGCCAGGCAATAAATAGAAATGCTTACTTAGTTAATTCACACAATTCGTAGGCACTGTTATTATGCCACTTCACCTTTATTTTATTTTATTTATTTTTATTTTTTAAAGATGAGGGAACTGAGGCTTAGCAAGTATCTTGCCCAAGGTCACACGTAAAGAAAAGTCAGGACCAAGATTTGAACCCAGGTTAGACTGACTCTAGAGCTCACACTTGTAACAACACTATATTGTCCCTTCACCCTGCAATGGACTTCTTGTGCTGCTCACCTTTTAAAGTTCTTTTCCCTGGTGACTGATAATGTTCAGCATCTTCTCTTGTTTTTATTGGTCATTCACATAGCTGCTTTTATGCAATAGGGTCTATTCAAGTGGTTTGTCCTTTCTAACACATTGGGTTGTTTATCTTCTTATTATTAGGTGTTAATAGTTTTTTATATAGTCTGGCTTTTTACTTTCAACTTCTTTGTGTCTTGAAGAGCCTCTAACACTCCCTGTCTTTTAATTGGAGTGTTTAGTGTTTTACATTTAAAGTGTTTTTTTTTTTTTTTTTTTTTTTTTTTGAGATGGAGTCTCACTCTGTCACCCAGGCTGGAGTGCAGTGGCCAGATCTCGGCTCACTGCAAGCTCCGCCTTCCAGGTTCACGTCATTCTCCTGCCTCAGCCTCCTGAGTAGCTGGGACTATAGGCACCCACCACCGCGCCTGGCTAATTTTTCTGTGTTTTTAGTAGAGACAGGGTTTCACCATGGTCTCGATCTCCTGACCTCGTGATCTGCTCGCCTCGGCCTCCCAAAGTACTGGGATTACAGGCATGAGCCACCACGCCTGGCCTAAAGTGATTGTTTATATGTTTGACCCGAAGTCTGCTTCCTTGCTAGTTATTTTCCACATATCCCTTTTATTTTTCATTTTTCTGTTGTTACTTTCCTGCTTTCTTTTGGATTGATATATAATCTTTTGGAACATATTTTATTTTCTATACTGGCTTCTTAGTCATATTTTAAAACTTTTTTTTTTATTGAGATGGAGTCTCACTCTGTCACCTAGGTTGGAGTGCAGTGGTGCGATCTCAGTTCACTGCAACCTCCACCTCCTGGGTTCAAGTGACTTTCCAGCCTCAGCCTCCCAAGTAGCTGGGATTACAGGCATGTGCCACCACGCCCAACTAATTTTTGTATTTTTAGTAGAGACGGGGTTTCACCATGTTGGCCAGGCGGGTCTTGAACTCCTGACCTCAGGTGATTTGCCTGCTTCAGCCTCCCAAAGTGCTGGGATTACAGGTGTGAGCCACTGTGCCTGGCCTTTAAAACAATGTTTAATGGTTGCTCCAGAGCTAAAAATGAATCCTTATCAACATTTATTAAATGTTAATATTTTATCACTTCCCACTTGACAATGGACGCTTTCTGGTCCCTACCTCATACTTAATAATAACCTTGCGTTAGCATCACTTCATTTGCCTGTCCACTCCATCTTTTGCGCTTTTGTTGTCATATCTTTTATTTCTACATACATAAGAACATCTACCTTAGAATGTTATTATATGTGTTATAAACTGTCAGTTGTCTTTTAAGAAGTCGAAGAAAAAACCCTCCAAATATATATTTTGCATTTCCCTAGGTATTGACCATTTCTAGAGCTCCTCTTTTCTTCTTGCAGACTGAAGTTCCCATCTGGTATCATTTCCCTTCAGACTGAAGAAGATCTATTAACATGTTGTGCAGTAAGGTAAATCTGCTGATAATGAATGCTCTCAGGTTCTTTTATATGAAAATGTCTATTTCACTCTCAGTTTTAAAGGACATTTTCAGTGGATAAAGAATTTTAGATGAACTGTTTCCTTTTCTTTCAGCACTTTACAGATAGCTTCCATTATTTCCTAGGTGAAGCCAGAACTCTAGGACAGCCATTGTTATCGCTGTCCCTCTCTCTGTAATATGTATTTTTTCCCTCTGACTGCTTTAAGCTTTTCTCTTTATCTTTGTTTTTTGGCAGTTTGAAAATGAAACAATGCCTGATGTGTACAGGAATAGTTTTTTTTATTTTTCCTGCTTGAAGTGTTCCAAGTTTCTTGGATCTATAGTTTTATTTTTTTTAAATCCAATTAGGAAAATTTCTTTTTTTTTTTTTTTTTGAGACAGAGTCTCGCTTGGTCACCCAGGCTGGAGTGCAGTGGCCGTATCTCAGCTCACTGCAAGCTCCGCCTCCCGGGTTTACGCCATTCTCCTGCCTCAGCCTCCCGAGTAGCTGGGACTACAGGCGCCCGCCACCTCGCCCGGCTAGTTTTTTGTAATTTTTAGTAGAGATGGGGTTTCACCATGTTAGCCAGGATGGTCTCGATCTCCTGACCTCATGATCCACCTGTCTTGGCCTCCCAAAGTGCTGGGATTACAGGCTTGAGCCACCGCGCCTGGACTATACATTACTTTTAAAGACCTAATGTTATTGTACACTTAATAGACTACAGTATAGTTTAAACATAACTTTTATAAGTACCAGGAAACAAAAAAAAATGTGACTCACTTTACTGTAATGTTAGCTTTGTCATGGTGGCCTGGAACTGAACCCACAGTATTTCTGAGTTATGTCTGTAATTTAATTTTCTGCCTCATTCACATTCTCTCTCATTTTCGTCTTCCCAGAGAATGTTACGTTATGTTTAGAACAGTTGCTGTGAAGTCTTTGCCTGCTAAATCCAACATCTGGCCCATCTTGGAGTCAGTTTCCATTGTCTGCTTTTTATTCTTGACAATGGATCTCATTTTTCTGCTTCTCCACAGGTCTAGTAATTTTTGTTTGCATACTGGACAATGCTGATGATCATTGTAGAGATTCTGGATTCTCTTCCTTTTAACAGTGTTGATTTTGTTCTAGGAGGCAGCTGAATCACTGACTTAAATTTGTGTGGGTTTGGTTTTATGCTTTGTTAGAGCACATCTGTGTAAAGCTCAAGGTATGTATCAGGACCTTCTGACTTGCTGGGATGCAATCTCCAGATTTTGTCCTCCCTGTAGAACTTGTATGTGCTTAGTTTTAGGCTTTCTTAAAGGGCTAACAAAGAGAAGGCCTTATACTAAGGGAATGGCCCCTTCTCCTAAGCCTTTCTTCTGGTTTTTCTAGTATTTTAGCTGGGTTTTCAGGATTTTAACGAGGTATTAATGCAATCTCTTTCCTCTGGCTGGGCCAGACTTCCAATGTTCCCCAGCACTGATTAACACATAGTATTACTATTCCTTTAACAACCAAATAGCAGCTGTTCCCTAGTAAATCTCATGTTGTCTCACCCTGCACGTGTGCAGTCCAACTCTTAGCCAAGGATAGTGAGGGTTTGAACCCCCATGCTGTCTTCTGACCTGTCCTCTTTACTCATGCACTGGTCCTTTCTCTCTGGTGTCCTACCCTCTAGAGACCAGCCTTTCTGACTGCCCCAAACTCTGATTTCTGCCTCCTCAGCTCTTTGGGGGCTGCTGTGCTTTGCGTGGACTCTAGCTCACTGAACTGTAGTCAGGAAATTGTCCTTAGGCAGAGAACCAGGATAATCATGGGGATTCATGTCATGAGTTTTCCTTCCCTTTGGAGGACTGCAGTATTGTGCTGCCTGTTGTCTAATGCCTGAGAAAAGTTGCCTCAGAGATTTGGTTGAGTTTTACCTTTTTTTTAAAAATTTTTTATTTTTTATAGTGGGAGGAGTATAAAATGGATTATTATAATCATTATAACCAGAAGCAGAAATGCTTTCTATTCTTTAAAAAACGTTATTATTTTAAATTTCAATATATATTACTGTAAGGAGACTGGTGATCTGGGTTCACTCTGTCATTTTTACTCCAAAATCTTTTCACTTCTATTTTAATACATATCTTTACTTATTTTTTGTTTACATCTACAGTTTATGAATATCTCTATTCTCTTCCTACTCTTCTTTCTGAATGAGAAAACTTCTCTTATTTCTCCCATTCAATTCCTCCAGAATGAGGAAATGTTTCTCATTGCCTTATGTTATTCTTCCCCTTGCTATTTCCTATGTTCAGGTCATATGAAATATTTACATTAGATTGTCTTTCAACAATCATTTAAAATTACCTATCAATTTAATTTTGATACTTTGCTTATTATATCCTTGTACTTTCCTCTTTGAGTCACTTTTTTTTTTTTTTTTTTTTTTTTTTTTTGAGACAAGGTCTCTCTCTGTTGCCCAGAATGGAGTGCAGTGGTGTGATCTTGGCTCACTGCAACCTCTGCCTCCCGGGTTCAAGCAATTCTCCTGCGTCAGCCTCTTGAGTAGCTGGGACTACAGGCATGCATCACCATGCTGAGCCAATTTTTGTATTTTTAGTAGAGATAGGGTTTCACTATGTTGGCTAGGCTGGTCTTGAACTCCTAACCTCAAGTGATCCATCCACCTCAGCCTTCCAAAGTGTTGGAATTACAGGCGTGAGCCACTGCACATGTGTCACTTACTTATTTTTGAAGCTTTGTTAATTCAAGAACTTTTAATTTTGTATTTATTTTCGTATGGAGTTTGTGCATATGGGTGGTTTACTTTTTTTTTTTTTTTTTGAGACATAGTTTTGTTCTGTTGCCCAGGTGGAGTGCAGTGGTGTCATCTCGGCTCACTGCAACCTCAATCTCCTGGGCTCAATCAGTCCTCCTACCTCAGCCTCCTGAGTAGCTGGGACTATAGGCATGTGCCAGCCCCTCTTGGCCTCCCAAAGTGTTGGGATTACAGGCGTGAGCCACTGTGCCTGGCCCTAGGTCAGTTACTTTGAGTCCTTGTATGTCCAAGTTTTGGTGTCAGAAGAGTTTTGCCTGGAAAAAGAGTTCTAGATTGACAATCATTCTCAGACATTTGGATAGCTCATTCCATTATCTTCTTGTGTTTAGTGTTGCCACAAGAAGTCTCATGTTACCATGATTATTAGTTCCTTTTATTTCCTCTAGAATCATTTAGGACTTTCTCTTTCATCCCGGTTTTGTGAAACTTTGCTCTAATGTATTTAGATGTGAGTATTTTTTCATTCATCCTGTTTGGCAACTTGATGGACCCATTCAATTAGAAGACTCGATCTTCTTTTTTTTTTTTTTTTTTTTTTGAGACGGAGTCTCACTCTGTAGCCCAGGCTGGAGTGCAGTGGCCGGATCTCAGCTCACTGCAAGCTCCGCCTCCCGGGTTCACGCCATTCTCCGGCCTCAGCCTCCCAGGTAGCTGGGACTACAGGCGCCCGCCACCTCGCCCGGCTAGTTTTTTTTTTTTGTATTTCTTAGTAGAGACGGGGTTTCACCGTGTTAGCCAGGATGGTCTCGATCTCCTGACCTCGTGATCCACCCGTCTCGGCCTCCCAAAGTGCTGGGATTACAGGCTTGAGCCACCGCGCCCGACCAAGACTCGATCTTCTTAAAAAGCCCTGGAAATATTTCTTCAGTTATTTTGTTGAATATTTTCTTCCCTCTAGTATCTTGTTTCTCTTTCAGGAGCTCCTATTACATATATTAGAGCTTCTTGATTTATACATTGTCTCATACTTCCTTTCATTCTTTTTTTTGAAACAGCTTTATTCAGATATAACTCACATACCATACAAACTCTCATTTAAAGTGTTCTATTTAGTGGTTTGTAATATATTCACAAGGCAGCATAGCCATCACCACAATAAACTTTAGAACATTTTCATAATCCCTAAAACCCTACAGCCATTAAATCACTCCCCTTTTCCCCAACCCATCCCCTCCAGCCCTCAGTACCACGAATTGACGTTCTATTTCTGTAGATTTGCTTATTCTTCATATTTCATCTACCTGGAGTCACACAGTATGTGAATGGCTTCTTTCACTTACATTTCAAAGCATACATTCACTTACATTTCAAATCACACATTTACTTACATTTCAAATCATACATTCACTTATATTTCAAAGCATACATTCACTTACATTTCAAATCATATATTTGCTACTGGCTTCTTTCACTTAGCATAACGTTTTATAGCAGGTATCAATATTTTATTTTCATTTTTTTATTGCCAAATTCCACTCTGTTTATACACTTACCAGTTCACAAAAATTTGGGTTGTCTCTACTTTTTGGCTATTATAAATAATGCTGCTATGAATATTTGTGTACAGATTTTTGTGTGCACATGTATTTTCATTTCTCTAGGGTATTACCTAGGAGTTAAATTGGTGAATCATACGGTAACTCTGTTTAACCATTTGAGGAAGCGCCAGACTCTTTTCCAGGGCAGCTGCACCATGATATACTTCCACCAGCAGTTTATGAGGGTCCCAGTTCCTCCACATCCTTGCTGGTGCTTGTTATTATTTCATTTTGTTCCATTTCTTTGTCCTCAAGGGCTAGTAATATCTGGTGATATTACTGAGCTCCATCTTCTGGCTTATTAGTAATTCCCATTATAAAGTTCATCCCTCCTGTATGGTTTTCTAAATATTCTATTTTTCATTTCTAGAGTCTCTAATTGATTCTTTGTGACAATAGCTTATCCTTATTTCATGAGTATGATTTTCTCCCTTTGGGGATATAAATAATACTCACTTAAAGTTTTCTGTTTGCTTTAATAACTCATTCTTTTCAGAGGTTCTGATTTATTGAGTAGGTGTTTCTATTTTTTTTTTTTTTTTTGAGACGGAGTCTCGCTTTGTCGCCTGGGCTGGAGTGCAGTGGCCGGAGCTCAGCTCACTGCAAGCTCCACCTCCCGGGTTTACGCCATTCTCCTGCCTCAGCCTCCCGAGTAGCTGGGACTACGGGCGCCCGCCAACTCACCCGGCTAGTTTTTTGTATTTTTTAGTAGAGACGGGGTTTCACTGTGGTAGCCAGGATGGTCTCGATCTCCTGACCTCGTGATCCGTATCCTCTCTCTCTCTCTCTCTCTCTCTCTCTGTGTTCCTAGATACTTTCTTTTTTTTGTTTTTGTTTTTTAACTTTAAAATGTTTCCCCTGGTGATTCCATCCCACATCATAGCTCCAAATACTATCTACAAATGAAAAATTCCCAAATGTTATCTCCAATCCTGGCCTCTCCCATGAGCTACAGATCCACACATGCTCCTTTTCTTCAAAACACTTACCTCATTTTGTAATTATACATCCACAGTGCAATTGTTTGAGTAATGCCCATCTCTCTCCGCTAGACTGTGTGTTCTGTGAGAACAGAGATTGTGCCTGTTCAGCTCACTGACGTGTTACCAGCAATCAGTATAGTACATGGCATATGTGCTCCATAGATACTCCTTAAACCACTGAATGGATGAGGTGAAACAACTCATGAATGAGAGACCCTGTGATGTCTTGGAGCAGTGAGTATGGGTGGCCATCTTTACTTGCTAACACCAGGATCAAACTCAGGGTCAAACCTCCTGAGTTCCAGGGTGGTGCCTTTGCCATGTAGATACCTTTGCGGTGTACGTTCCCTCCTTGTGGGAAAAGAAGTTCAGCTTGTAGTCCTTCTTAGAGCCAGACAGTACATCAATGTAATCAAGGCCCTTCATAGTGATGCTTAGGTCCGGCTTCTCTGGTTTCAGTATTTCCACGATGACCCGGAATCTGGGGCAGCATAGGAGAATACAAGACGGGAGACGAAATGAGATCATTAACCCAAAGGAAAGAAGGAAAAGTGCCAGCTGTACTCTTGATTTTATGGGAAGTGCATGGGTCCAGGGTTCTAGTCTTCACCCTGTCACTAACAATAATGGGAACTGCCATTTACTGGCCACCTATTATGTGCCAGGGACTGAGTGAGTGGCCTGTGTGTTACAGGCATTAATCCTTGCAGTATCCGTAGGAGGTATTAATACATATCACTGTCATCTCCATGTCACTAAATAGAGGCCAAGAGAAGGAAGATAAGAGAAGGAAGATAAGATGCTCCAAGAGAAGGAAGATAAGATGACTGGTTACTGGCAGAACCAGGATTCAAATTTAGGTCAGGCCTTTACCCACTATGCTAAGCAGGAAGCCTTCAGTACACTGTGCCTCGTCTCCCAGACTTGAGTTCCTTCTCTGTAAAAGAAGGGGACCATGCTTGTTGGCCTTGAGCTCTCCTGGTGCCTGATTTCCACTCTGCTCCTACTGTAGGGACAAGATCCAGGGACTTGCTTCTCTGGCCAGTGGCTTAGGTGATAAGACAGAACACTCAGTAATAACAGTGATGATTATCATTATGATAAAAACAGCTAACATTTATCAAATGCTTATTTCGTGCCAGGCATTGTTCTAGGAGACTTACAAGTAACTAACAGCACAGAAAAAGAATCTCGCTAGAGGCTTAGTGTTCAGGAAATGCCTGGTCACATCAGGGAACTCTGTCTCTGACTCCTCGAGCCCCTCAACATCCTCTAGAGGCCCTAAGTAGGGGAAGGACCGGGCTAGATGGTGAAAGTCCTCCTTCCGTCTCCCCACCCAGACCCCTAATCCCATCCCCTTACCTCTGGGGCTTGTTCAGCCAGTTGGTGATCGGCAGAAGTTCAGTGTAGGGGGTCTTACATGGCACTTCACGGTAGATACTGGCTACAGCTTTGGGGAGCTCGGAAGTCCCATGTAGAGCATACAGCCAGCCAGTCCCATCTGGGAGGGGGAAGAAGAGGGTGCCCTAAGGAGAAGAAGGATGTGATCAGAAATGACACATAGCATTCTTTATTAGGTACCTATCAGGCATGTAGAGACCGAGGATTATTTGGAGGATAATGGAGGCCCTGGAAAGAAACATAATACTTTGGAAGGCATCTTGGTGATATATTTCAGGAGACAGAAAAATGTTCATATGTATCTGAGCTAGGAATCCCATCCCAGAGAGCTTACCGAAGAAAAATCCCTCCAAAGAAAAAAGTTATGTGTATATATAACAACCAGTTATGATGTTGATGAAAATTTGTAGATAAACATTCAACAAATGGAAATGTAAAACAAATTGTGGAACTCTCATTCAGTGAAATATTGGGCAGTTATTAAAAATAATTATCACAAAGACCACATAGTTAAATAGAAAAATGCGGCCGGGCGCGGTGGCTCACGCCTGTAATCCTAGCACTTTGGGAGGCCGAGATGGGCGGATCATGAGGTCAGGAGATCGAGACCATCCTGGCTAACACAGTGAAACCCCGTCTCTACTAAAAAAAAAATACAAAAAACTAGCCGGGCGAGGTGGCAGGCGCCTGTAGTCCCAGCTACTCGGGAGGCTGAGGCGGGAGAATGGCATAAACCCGGGAGGCGGAGCTTGCAGTGAGCTGAGATCCAGCCACTGCACTCCAGCCTGGGCGACAGAGCGAGACTCCGTCTCAAAAAAAAAAAAAAGAAAAAAAAAAAAAAAAAGAAAAATGCTAGTGCTATACTGTAAAGTGAAAGCAAACTGAATGTATAATTTGGTATGTGATGATGACAGTTATGGCTGTATCTGAATAAGGATTGGTAGTGAAGATAGAAGAAAAAAGTTCATTTTTTAAATAGGGTGGAAGATTATGGCCACTTTTCTTTTTTTCGTTTTGTTACAGTCACCATTACGTTATTTATGCAATTAAGCGAAACATTAATTACTTGATACTTGGTCTGGACCCCATTTCAGAACTAAGCCCCTGGCTCTACGAGAATCCCCTCTACATAAAAAAAAAAAAAAGAAAAACAAAAAGAAAAAAGGAAGCCAAAGCTTGATAATCTGCACAATTCCTCACTATTCCAACATGATCTGGGTGCTCCCTATCTAACATTCTCTGAGCTCTCAGCTTCCAAAATGTCTTTTTTTCTTTTTTTTTTTTTTGAGACAGAGTCTCACTCTGTTGCCCAGGCTAGAGTGCAGTGGTACGATCTTGACTCACTGCAACCTCTGACTCCTGGGTTCAAGCGATTCTCCTGCCTCAGCCTTCCAAGTAGCTGGGATTACAGTTGTATGCCACCATGCCTGGCTAATTTTTGTATTTTTAGTAGAGACGGGGTTTCCCCATGTTGGCCAGGCTGGTCTTGAACTCCTGACCTCAGGCAATCCACCCTCCTCAGCCTCCCAAAGTGCTGGGATTACAGGCATGAGACACCGTGCCTGGCCCCAAAGTGTCTTTTAACCTCATTCACACAGTGCCACCTTCAACTATGCCAGGAAACCAGTGGGGGTCAGGGGACCTCAGCCTACCTGGTGCTTGCGGTTCTCCAAGTTCATGGTGCGGGGCCTGTAGGTGATCTCGTAGGGCTTGTTTTGCTGGTGGGCCTCCAGGGTGATGAACTCAGGCCCCTCCCAGTGCTCGCCCTCAAAGATGGGGTGCAGATTCCAGGTCTGGTTGGTGCGGTTTGACAGCAGAATGGTCTGCGTGTGCTTGGAGCGCACCTGGCACGTGAAATTCACCACCTGGAAGAAAGCAGGCACCTCATCTTCCATGGCACTTCCCCCTGGTCTGTCTCCAGGGCCAGAGGTACAGAATGTGTGCTGGGGAAGACTGACTTTAACAGTGCTTCCCATCATGAGTTTCAATGGGTCCGTTTCTTTTTCTTTCATTCACTCAACACCTACTTATGGGTACCGTCTATGTGCTAGGCACTGTTCTTGGTGGTGGAGATGTAGCAGTGAACGAAATAACAAAAATCTCTGCCCTTGAGCTGAGATTCCAGTGCGGGGAGGCAGACACACAAGTGGAAGGCAGAGCGTGCAGGATAGAAATAAGTGCCAAGGGAAAGACAAAGCAGAGGGGGTGCCAGATTGGGAGTGGGTTGGAGTTTTTACACAGTGTGATCAGGAAGGGCCCAACCGAGCATATGTATTTGATTAGAGACCAAGAAGGATGAAGCAGGGGAGACCTGGGGAAGAGCCTGAGTCAGCCTGAGTGTAACTGGCAAAGGAAATGCCAGTTACAAAGCTCCTGGTTTTGACAAAAGGCAAGAAGGCCAGTGTGGCAAATGTGAAGTGAGTGAGGGGGAGATAAAGTGACAGGGGACAGCGCACAGGGCCTTGGAGTCATGGTAGAGACTTTTTTTTTTTAAATTGAAAAAGGAGGACTTACGAGTGTTTTGAGTAGAGTGACCTGATCTGATCTATGCTCTAACAGAATGGCTCTAGATGCTTAGAAGGGACAGAGGAAGAGAGACTAACTAGAAGACACTTGCAATAGGCCAGGTGGGGGTCGACAGTGGCTTGGGTGGCACTGGTAGCACTGGGGATGGTGGAAAGTGGGTATATTCCAGTTGTACTTGGAAGAGCCAATAACATTTACTGCTGTATGGTATCTTGGGTGTAAGTGGAAGAAGGTTCAAGAATGACACCCAAGTTTTTAGTCTGAGCAATGAGCAGAATGGAGATGCTCTTCACTGATGTGGGGTTGACTGTGGGAGCGGCAGGTTTCAGGGAGAGATCAGGAACTCAGGTTTCATACATGTTAAATTTGAGATGCCTATGAGTCAAGCAGGAAGTAGAATTTACAAATCTGGGGTTCAAGGGAAGAGTCCAGGCTGGAGATAAAGATTTGGGAGTTATCAGTATAGCAATTTCATTCTTGTCGTTACTGTTGTTGTTTTGTAGAGGTGGGGTCTCACTATGTTGCCCAAGCTGGTCGTGAACTCCTGGGCTCAAGCGATGCTCCTGCCTCGGCCTCCCAAAGTGCTGGGATTATAGGCACGAGCTACTGTGTCCAGCCTAACAGTGTTTTTTTTTTAAGGCCAAGAAATTGGCTGAAATCAACAAGAAATGATTGTATGTAGAAGAAAGAAGGAATCTAAGGACTAGCTCTTGACTGACAAACTCCAATGTTAAGAAGAATCAGAAGGCCAGGCTTGGTGGCTCATGCCTGTAATCCCAGCACTTTGGGAGGCCAAGGTGAGTGGATCGCCTGAGGTCAGGAGTTTGAGACCAACCTGGCCAACATGGCAAAACCCTGTCTCTACTAAGAATACCGAAATTAGCTAGGTGTGGTGGTGGTGGCCCATAATTCCAGCTACTTAGGAGCTGAGGCAGGAGAATCGCTTGAGCCTGGGAGGCAGAGGTTGCAGTGAGCCGAGATCATGCCACTGCACTCCAGCGCGGGCGACAGAGTGAGACTCTGTCTCAGAAAAACAAAAACAAAAAACAAACAGAAGATGAGAAGGAGAAGCCGGTGAGTAGGAAGAAACCCAGGAGAGAGTGGTGTGCTGGAGCCAAGTGAAGGAAGTGTTTGCAGGAGGAGGAACGGGTTTATGGTGTCAAATGCTCCCCATAGTTCAAGAAAGAACTGGCCATTGAATTTAACAATGTGAACAGTGTGGTATTGGCATAAAGATGGTCAAATAGATCAATGGATGAGAACAGAACCCACATATATATGATCAATTGATTGTCATTTACAATCAATGACAAAGGTGCCAAGGCAATTCAGGAGAGAAAAGAGTCTTTCAACAAGTGGTACTGGAACAATTGGATATCCATGCACAAAATTTTTTTTGATCCGTATCTCACACTATATACAGAAATTAACTCCGAATAGACTGAAGACCTAAACACAAAACTTATGTTCGGAGTATACAAAGAGCTCTTGAAACTTTAATAAGAAGACCAATGACCTAATTAAAAATAAACAGAAGATTTGAACAGACACTTCAACTAAGATAATACAGGGCTGGCAAATAAGTGCTAGAAAAGTTGCTTAACATCATTAGTCATTAGGAAAATAAAGCCTCCATGAGAGACCCTACATACCAATTAGGATAGCTGAAATTTAAAAAACTGACTATCAACTGTTGACAAGGATGTGAAGTAAGTGGAGATGTCAGACATTGCTGGTGGCATTGCAAAAGGACACGACTGCTTTGGAAAACAGTTTGGCAGTTTCTTACCAAGGTAAACATCTGCCTATCACATGACCCAGCCATTCCACAACTGGGTCTTTATCCAAGAGAAATGAAAGTGTATGTTCCTGCTGAGACTTATAAATACAAGTTCATAGCATACTGTATGTTTCCATTCATATAACATTGTTTAACAAAATTACAGACAGGGAGATTGGGTCTCATTTCTCCCATAAGCAGTGTTGCCAGGTAACACAGCAGACGGTTCAGTTAGGTGTCCAGTAACAAGGCTAGCAGAGGGATATACCAAGGCCTTTTGTTTTAAAACCACAGAAAAGGAGAAAGGTGTTAATGCTTTACTCATAGATCTTGGAATTTGACCTAGCCAGTGATGTCAAAGCAGGCTTCCTAGAGAATGTAATGCTTCAGATGAGAGCTGAAGAATGGAAAGGAATACACCAAATGAAGAGGGGAGAATGAATATTCCAGCAGTGGAAACGATGTATTCGCAGGCCTCGTGGAGGGAGGGGGCAGGCCTGCATGTTTGAAGGAGGCCCGGCTGAGTTCACTTGCTGGGGTCACTCCTGTCATGGGGCCACCCCGGGCAGCACCTACTAACCTCTTTTATTGAAGGTGGTCCCACGCAGACTCCAGACAGGGTTAGGCTCAGAGGACTGCCTCCCTGGATGAAGCAGAGAATGTTTTTACAAAGGCTCTCCTTTCCCATCTCGGTGGGATGGTAGGTCACTTCGAAAGAAACCTCCATGCCTGAGGTAATATAGCCTTCTTCTGGGCTAATGGAGAAATGAGGCTCAAATTTTTTGACGTCCCATTTAAACCTTTTCCAAGACAAAAGAAGACAAGAAAGAGAGTTTATGGATGTTGTAAGGGTGTCCTCAATGCTACTGAGAACAAGAAACTCTGCCTGGGCTGTGAGGTTCATCTCCCTGAGTCTATCCTAGACCTAGGAGGAGAAATATCTGCCGGACAGAGCAGAAGCACTGGGGAAGGTGGGCCAAGGTCACTCCCTGGGTAGGTGGACTTCACTCCCTTGCAGAGCTGAGCCAAGGGCAGGAAGTGGCTGCATCTTATTATCCACGAGTGACACATCAGGGAACGTAGGTATCAACACGCATACACATGTGTTGCGTACTTAAGGTCACACAGCTAGGAAGTGGCTGGGCTAGAACAGAAACCCTTCTGGGACTGTGGCCTTAACTGTCCCCTGCCCTGCCTCTTGGTTCAGATCCTGGATGGTGGCGACAATCCCTTCCTGTGAGAGTTGCCTCTGTTCTGGGTGGCACTGGTATCCCATGGCCCCTCTGTGGTTGGGCCCTCGCTTATCTGTGAAATGCGTTGGTAGCAGCCTTGGTCTCATAGAACCGTAGTTGGATTATGACGTGTGCCATGTCAAGGCATGAAACAGGCACTGAGAAAATATCTTCTGTTATCTCAATTGTAGTAATCATAGTAGCAGCAATCACCCCAGTGAGGCCACTGCTGTCACATCTTGAGGGAAGCAGGGGGACGTAGAAGGGAGAGGACAGAAGTAAAAAGCGACTGCTCTTGCAGAACAAGTCCAGGGCAGGTACAGGGACAGGGGCCTCTGCTGCAGCCTTCGGGTGGGAGGCACCGCTCCCCTACCTTGCACCCACGTCGCCTGTGTTCAACATGAGGATGCGACGCGTGGCTTGTGTCTGATACACCACAGGTCCGAAGGGAATATGTTCCTGGTCCAGCGAGATCTCCAGGGCCTGGCAGCAGCCGCTAAGGAGGAAGAGGGGGCGCAGGAGCCCCATGCATTCCATGAACACTTCCTCAGAGAAGGGAGGGACACGCTTCTTCGGGGCAAAGCTGACTTCCAGTTTGCAGACTTCTCTGGGCTTCAGTGTGATGTTGTGGAAGGGCACCAAGGTGAGGACCTGAATAAAACAGCACCCAGAGTCAGCAGCTGAGGGTGGGAGGCCCCTAAGGCTTTAGTTCCCAGAGGTCTTGCTGCTGGGATTGGAACAGGGGTCAGATCTCGCTCCTGCTCTCCCATCAGCTGTGTATGCTTTGGTAAATTACTTAAACTTTCTGCGACTTACTCTATGTTGAAGATTAATATCATTTCCCTTTCCTGACTCTTTCCTAACTTACTTTGTGCATTTCCTTCTTTCTTCCTCCTCCCTGATAAAGGAAATAGTAATGGGAAATAAGAAACACTTAGAGCTCTGGCATTTCTCAAGGAGTATTCCCTGCCTCAGTTTCCCTGTGTGGTTGTTAAAATGCAGATTCTGGCTGGGTGCCGTGGCTCATGCCTCTAATCCCAGCACTTTGGGAGGCCAAGGCGGGTGGATCACTTGAGGTCAGGAGCTCGACAACAGCCTGGCCAACATGGCGAAAACCCATCTCTTCTAAAAATACAAAAATTAGCCGGGCTTTGTGGTGCATGCCTGTAATCCCAGCTACTCAGGAGGCTGAGGCAGGAGAATTGCTTGAACCCGGGAGGTGGAGATTGCAGTGAGCTGAGATCGCACCATTGCACTCCAGCCTGGGCAACAAAGTGAAACTCCAACTCAAACAAACAAACAAAAAAAGCAAAAAAAAAAAAGCAAAAAAAAAAAAAAAAACCAGCAGATTCCTGGATCCTGCCCCAGACCAACTGAATCAGAGTCTCTGGTCAGGGCAGGGGTGGGGGGGCCTGGAATCTGCATATTCAAAAGTTCCCCAGGTGACTCATGTATTCTAAAATCAAGGACCACTGTACGAATTTGTTCAGCTTTCTCTTCCCTCTAGTTCTGGTAAAAATCAAATCCAAGTCAGCTTTAAGGAGGTCAATTCCCTTTTCATCCGGAAGCTCTCTTTGGTACAGAGGACTGAGCAGTCACTAGTGAGTGGACGGTGGCAGCAGGGAGTGAGATGATGGGCTGCGGAGCTGTGACAGGAAAGTCACCTTAGAGACTTCTCCAACATGATGTGGGAAGCTAGCCTCAGGGTGTTGGCGCCAGCATGGGGCACTCCGGCAGCTTTAATCTGACCTGCTGAAGAGGCAGACTTGGTATGGCCAAACTATTAGGGACCCTGACATGCTGGAACCAAGGACTTTAATTTGGATTACTAAGGAAAGAGAAGCAACAAGTCTTCCCCATCTTGCCCGGATGGCAAAGTAGGGAACATGGGGTACTGGAATGAGACGCCCACAGGGTCTCTTACCTTGGCTGGCCTCTCACAGCCAGTTTCTCTGTACCCTGCAATCCCCAGATGGCCCACAGTGCTCTTTCCATATGGAGTTCTATCTAGTTTTCAAGTGTATATACCTTTGCCCACGAGGAACGCCCCTTCCTAACCTGTCGAGGGACACCTCTTCACACTGTAAAGTTCAGTACAGGCCCCTCTCCATGGGAAGCCTTCTGTCATCCCCCAAACCCTCCTCTGAGCAGCCCTGATCCTGATTCACACTCTGCCTCTGTAGATTCTGTGCTGCCCTGGGGCTATTTATATGCCTGTGACCCTCAAGGACTGAGATCTCCACCAGACCAAGGTCTATGTCATATTCACCTTTTATTCCTAACACCTAGCATGTATTACTGAGTAAGTGTAAGAATGAACTGCATGAAGGAATGGATGCAGTCTGGTCTTGGAATCAAACATATCTGGTGCATTTCCAAGGGTCATGCAAAGACTAATGACTGTAAGATGAGTAGCTAGCAGCCAGGACTGGTAGCTTCTATGTTCAGGGAACTTGAGGAAGTAGACTTGACAATAAACATGCTTTTCTCTCACTGCTGGTGGCTGTGCAAAGTGAGATAATCTTTCAGGGAGCAGACTGGCCATGCATATTGAAACACACTTTCCCTTTTGACACAATAAGTCCACTTCCAGGAAGGTGTGTGTGTGTGTGTGTGTGTGTGGAGGGGAATATATATATATATATGTGTGTGTGTGTGTGTGTGTGTGTGTGTGTGTGTGTGTATATTTTTTTTTTCTTTCTTTTTGAGATGGAGTCTTGCTCTGTTGTCCAGGCTGAAGTGCCATGGTGTGATCTCAGCTCACTGCAACTTCCGCCTCCTGGGTTCGAGCAGTTCTCCGTCTCAGCCTCCCGAATAGCTGGAATTACAGGCACCCATCACCATGCCTGGCTAATTTTTTGTATTTTTAGTAGAGACAGGGTTTCACTATCTTGGCCAGGCTAGTCTTGGACTCCTGACCTTGTGATCCACCTGCCTTGGCCTTCCAAAGTGTTGGGATTACAGGTGTGAGCCACTGAGCCCAGTGTAGGAATGTATCTTAAGCACAGAGTCATGGATGCACACAAAGGCTTAAGGAGAAACACCTGAAATGAACAAAAATAGAGAACTGGCCTGTCTACACAATGGAGATGTAAATAAACAAATGACAATGAATGACATGGAAAACGAAATGAAAATGCAAAATGAAAATAATGTTCATTTTCACAAAAACAGTATGGGACTAGTGCACCGTGTAAAGCCCTATACTGTTTTTGTGAAAATGAACAGACGGAGCACAGGGAAGGCTCTTAGAATGGTCTGGCACGTTACAGATGCACAAGAAATGTGAGCTGCTTGTGTTGCCAGCATGGCCATCCTCATCATCAGGGAGCATGAAGGGGCCCCTAGGAGCCCCTCTGAGCACCAACCTTGGGTTCCTGGAGTTCTGGAATTGAGAACAGAATGGACTGGTTAAATGTGAGCTGGGCCAGGCTGTTGTTCATGATGGAAACTGTTCTTTTCACAACCTGCCCTGGTAGGACAGCTCCCAACTTCACAATCCTGTTGGGTGGATCTAGGACTAAAATCTGTAGGACAAGAAAGAGTAGGAAGAAGAGTTCATTAGTTAAAGAGAAAAATAAACATTATATGTCTTCTCTGGTGAGGCAAGGGTGGTTCCTTCTCTTTCTGTGCCCTCACTTCTTCATATTGGGTGGGCATTTCCCTGCTCAATAAGCATTTAAGTGCCTAAAGTACCCACTGAACTACTCATCACACAATTATACAAGTACAACTGGGTTAAAATATACGTAGGAAAATCTCAGGGCACCTTGAGAGCATATTACAGGGGGCTGAAACTAGACTAGGGGGCTCAGGGGGCCTTTCTGAAGATGGCATGTGTACATTGAGAGCTAAAGAAAGGTATGAGCTAGTCAATTTCAGCCAGAGTGAGTGTGGAATTGGGGAACAACCTAAGGCAGGGAGACAACCTGTGGCCAGGCCCTGAGCCAGAGGGAGTGGCCCAGTCAAGGCCTGAGGCTGGGAGCTAGGACCTGAGAAGACAACTTTAGAGACGTGGTCAGGTCTTGCAAGGCCTTTTAGGCCATTGCTGAGTGAGAAGTGGGAGACGGGGCTTCATTCTGGGAGCAATGGGAAGTCAGTGAAGTATGGAGTGTTTGTGAGAGAGCTCTGGCTCCTTTATGGAGAATGGGCTTGAAGAGGGCAAGAAAGAAAGCAGGAGGGAGAGATGATGGTTGTTGGATTAGAACAGCAGCAATAGAGGCAGAGAAAAGTAGTTATGCTTCCAAGTCCTTAGGTAAGACACTGATTAAAATGGTGCCTCGGTCAGGCCAAGGCCAGGCTGAGCCTGCCCTGCAGAATGGCCCTGACCCACAATGGGCAGCACCCCCTGGTTACTGTCATGTGGTCAGTCACTAAACTGCACCCCTCCACTCAACTATCTTTAAACCCAGCCACATGTTTCCATTTTGTTTAAAAAGGCAAGAGAGTCTCTCCCACTAGTCATGAGCTCTTGGATGTCTAAGAACATGTGTAAGTCACTTCTGCATCTTCCCAAAATATCCAATACATAATGGGTGCTAAATAAACAAGTGAAAGACCAATAGGCAAATGAATGAATCAATGGCATCAGAAGAGACCTTGTCTCTGGCTTGGGTCTAGACACATGAGTTGGCAATGTCCTGTTGCTCCTATGGCTTGATGGGAAGGCTGCTAGGAATACATCCCTCCCCTGGTTGCCGAAATATGCTATGCATTCTTGAAAGTCTTGGAAAGATTTCAGTCTTGCAAAACCTTCTATTACAATACAGATAATCCCACCAGACAAGCACCTTACATGTTTACTAGATATGAGAAGGAAATGAATGAGCAGCAGAATATGACCATTCCCTTTCTATCCAGAGTGCCTGGGTAAAAGGAATGCCTTGAACCAAATATCCAGGGATCTGTGGCTGGCTGGAGAATGCTAATCAATGCGGTGTTAAGGAAAGATGTTCCATCACTGAAACACATGTCTGTGTACATTGCTTAAAAACGTTATTTATTAAACCTGAAAACAAACATGCACTGATGCAGAAGGAAAAGGATATACTTGGGGTACTGACTCTGAAAGTCTCAAATTTCTCCAAGAAAAAGAATATTTCTCTAGTGTCTGTGATTACCTGTCTCCTTTGATACAGTAAAGTATGGTATTGAATAAGATATATGACTCAGTGAGTCTGATCTGACGATTTGCCCCTTTGTGTTATTAGGAACATCATCTCAGTGGGACTGGCTGACCTCCAACAGAGCAGCCTGGGGCAGAGAAGCAGAGCGGCTGGAGGGGGGAAGGGGTTCTGGGGGGCAAAGAAGGTTGAGAAGGGTAGAAAGGAGGGTGCCACACCTGAAGGCCTCCCGACTGTCTGTTACCTTCATTTCAGTACCCTTCCCTTTGATTTCGACCGTTTGTTGTGAGAGCCCATTGATTTCAAAGGGGATGAGTTCTTGATAGTTGATACTTTCTCGAGGATAAAAAGTTATCGGAATCTCCAGTGTGTTTCCTGGCTTTACCACATCAACACGGCAGTTCACCTCGAGATGAGTGGTGTTGGTGTACAGACAATCTATGCTGCAGAAAATCAAGACGAACAGGCATAAGCTCCAAGAAGTCTGACCCAGAGGGGCAGATGCCATCTCCTTGTCTCTTTGGGCTGGATACCGATGGGTTTCCTGCCCTGCTGTCCTAGAGTCACATAAGTCATTTAAGAGCTGGAAGGGAGGTTAGCAATGACCCAGCCCACACTCTCTTAGGCACAACCAAGTTGCTCCAAGTCACATCCTGAGACCCTGGCTGAACTGGGTTTCAAACTCAAGGCTCATCACCCTTTGCCCAATATTCTTCACTAACAGTTCTCTATTTCTTTCTTTTTTTCTTTTTTTTTTGGAGACAGAGTCTCACTCTGTCACCCAGGCTAGAGTGCAGTGGCATGATCTCAACTCACTGCAACCTCTGCCTCCCAGGTTCAAACGATTCTCCTGCCTCCGCCTCCTGAGTAGCTGGGATTATAGGTGTGTGCCACTGTGCCCAACTAATTTTTGTATTTTTAGTAGAGACGGGGTTTCACCATGTTGGCCAGGCTGGTCTTGAACTTCTGACCTCAGGTGATCCACCCACCTCGGCCTCCCAAAGTGCTGGGATTACAGGCGTGAGCCATGGCGCCCAGCCTGATTCTCCATTTCTTGATCATGCATCTCATGGTTTTATACATGAGGGTTTTGTACCCTCTCATAAGAAGGAAGTGCTTCCAGAAGTAATTGGGTGACAAAGCACAGTAGGGAGGAGTATATGTTCTAGAGTCAGGCAGAGAGGAGTCTGGATCCAGGCTCTATCACTGATTACCCAAAGGATCTCACAAGAGTTATGTAGCCCACATGGGTCTCTGTTTTCTTATCTGCAAAATGGGGGTAGTGATCACCATTTCTTAGGGCTATTGTGAGGATTAAATGAGATAAAGTGACTGAAACAGTCATTAAATAGGGTGCAGAGGAAATATTCCATAAAGTGAGCTACTATTATTATGACTCATTGTTCAAATAGAAGGGGTCTTAAAAGAGCACGTCCACCCTGCTCCACACGTGGGTAGGAAGGCACTAGGCCTCTCCATTACAACCTCTCCTTGTCTGCCTTACAGTCTGTAGAGAAGGAGTCTAGCTAGGCCAACATATAGAGCTCAATACCTTAAGCAAAGTAAGACTGAGATTACATTGAACATGCAAGGAGTATAGATAGATAAGATTTAAAATTAGTATTTCAAATTACATGACACACTTATGATTTAATATTCAGGGTACTAACAATAACAGCAGCAGCAGCAGCAACTAACAATAATTGGGCATTTCTTATGTTCCAGGCAGTGTTCTAAGCACTGTTCCTAGGTGAATTAATTTAATCATCCTAATAGTCTTATACAGATGGTATTATTATTATTATTTTTTTGAGACAGAGTCTCGCTCTGTCACCCAGGCTGGAGTGCAGTGGCATGATCTCGGCTCACTGCAAGCTCCACCTCCTGGGTTCATGCCATTCTCCTGCCTCAGCCTCCCGAGTAGCTGGGACTACAGGTGCCTGCCACCATGCCCAGCTAATTTTTTGTATTTTTAGTAGAGACGAGGTTTTACTGTGTTAGCTAGGATGGTCTCGGTCTCCTGACCTCGTGATCCGTCTGCCTTGGCCTCCCAAAGTGCTGGGATTACAGGCGTGAGCCACCGCGCCCGGTCATAGACAGTATTATTATGACTACCACTTCAGGCAAGGAGACAGAGGCGCAGAGAGTTTTAAAAATTTGCCCAAGGTCACACAACTAGGGAAGAGTTAAAATTTGAACTTAGATCTGTGCTATCCAATATGGTGGCCACTAGACACTTGCAGTTATTAAAATTAACATTAATTAAAATAAAATAAAAAATCAGTTCTTTAGTTCCGCTAGCCACATTTTAAGTGCTCTGAAGCCACATTCAGCTATAGGCCACCATGTTCGACAATGCAATAATACAACATTTTCATCATTATGGAAAATTCTCTAAAGTACTGATAGACAGATTTGAGTAAACACAGGTCTTTGGGCCAGCCCTTAGAGATTCTATCTCATTAGGTCTTGAATGGGGCCCAGAACCTTGGACTAGAACATCCCACACAGGGATGGTGCTGAGAGGCTAGATTTGAATCAGAAAGCTTAGGCTCAGTACAGGTCTGCTATTTACTGCAAAGCCACTGGCCAGAGAAATTTACCTTTTAACTCTTCAAACCTCAGTTTCCAAGTCTATCACATGAGAAAATAAATGGAAGTCATAAAAGCTCTCACTAGATCATTTGGAATTGCTCTACGTACTTCACAAAGAGGATTTTTAGCAGGGTAGCACATGGCTATCCAAGTATTAGTTTTACTTGTGGGGACAGGGACCCAGGATTCATATCCACTTATGTTTGACTCTTTCCCATAATCATTTTTTTTTTTTTTTTTTTTTTGTCTTGGCAGGGCTTCACCTGTGTGGAGTCTGTAGGGCCCACAAGCAGTTGCAGAATCATCTGGAGGCTCTGGGAAGCCTGCTTACCTCATAGGTGTTTCTTCCTTGTTGGTAATTACCAGGGTTTGTTTGTATGGGGGCATCCCAGCTTGATAGATAAAGCAGGTCCCAAAGTTGTAGCTGGTGAAGGAGAAATGGATAGCCGGGCTCACAGCACAGCCTGAGATGCTGCACACAAATGTTGGACCATGGCTGATCTGTGGGGAGGAAATGGCAGGGGGATCATAATTAGAAGAAGTAGGAGGCAAGGGCTCTTAAGTCCTCAGGTTAAGCTGGAAAGCAGTTGGTGCTTTAATACAGGTCTCAGGGTGCCATTTCCAGAGATTCTGATTTAGTAGGTTAGAAGCTTGTGTATTGAAGAAAAGTTCCTCTGTAATCAGGCCCTACATTGCCTCCCACTTTGCTCTTGCAGCAATGATTCAGCTTGAAGGTCCAGGGGCATACCAGGCACTGCTAGTTACTACCCAACATCCACTCCCCATGGCTTCCTTCCTAGCAGGACTCTGATTGGATGCCAATGTGCCTAGGTGCAAATGCTTCATTTTACACCTTCCTTTAAAGCTCAGGATGGCCATCAGACATAGTTCCAGTCATTGAGATGTAAGCAGAAGAGGACAAGAGGGTGTTCTATCTTAAATAAAGAGGCAAAGCCTTGCTGGGGAAGTTCTTTGCCTTCACGCTCTTCCCCTTTCTTTTCACTCTGAACGCACACATAGGACGTCAGGTAAAATGGTCATCTTGTGACCAGGAGATGACAAGAAGGAGAACAAGGCTAATATGCCAAGGACGAAAGAGTGGAAAGATGGAAAGAGCACAGGTCATCATCTGGACTCTCAATCACAAGGTAATATGTGACTCATTGGTACATGAACTTAATTTGCTCTTCACAAACTCCTCACAATGTGAATTCTCACAAATTGATAATTGATTTCAAATAAATTATCTATTATTCATTCTAAGCATCATTAGAATAAACATTATTAGAATAAACATTCATTTTAAACATTAGAATAAGTCAGCAGTCATTGGTACAAGCTATCATAAACAACTTTATAAATTTAAAAACATTTTCTTATTCAAAGCTTTTATTTTCTTTTTCTTTTCTTTCAACTTTTAAGTTCAGGGGTACATGTGCAGGATATGCAGGTTTGTTACATAGGTAAACGTCCAAGGCTTTTAAAGTGTGTACATTTTGTGGCTGATTCAATGAAAAGGATGTAAATTTATCACCTTCAACTCTTCTGCCAACCAGAGTAGAAAGATCTTGTAACATGTTGTATTTCTGTTTGCTCTAAGAAATGTAAGTTCTGAAAAAGTTCTCAAAAGGAATAGGTCCCTTCTGAAGCCACAAACTGGGCTTTTCTCAGAGAAGATGGCTGTGACTTTGCTGCTGAGTTCCACTGGAGCTTCCTGAACTCTCAATGGCCAGTGACACACCTTGGAATTTTTCATGGCTTGAACGTTTGTCTCCTCCAAAACTCATGCTGAAATTTAGTTGCCATTGTGATGGTATTGGGAAGTGGGACCTTTAAGAAGTGATTGGTAATGAGGGCTCGCCCTCATGAATGGACTTCTGCCATCATCGTAGGAGTGGGTTTGCTATGGCAGGAATAAGTTCACTCCTCCTTGCTCTCTCTCTCTCTTCCTCTCTCTCTCTTCCTCCTGCCCCACCCCCGACCTTTCTTCCCCCAACCATTGCCCTTTCATCATGTGATGCCATCTGCCACGTTATGATGCAGCCATAAGGCCCTCACCAGATGCTGGCAACTTGATATTGGACTTCCCAGGGTCCAGAACCGTGAGCCTAAACATTTCTATTCATCATAAATTACCCAGTCTCAGGTATTCTGTTATAGAAGCACAAAACAGATGAAGACAGGTTCTAGTGGTTTTACCCCCATCTTTCTATCACCTTCTTCCTGAGGATTTGATAAGGATGATGTGTTAGGCTGGGCATCCCAAATTTCTTTCCATTGTAGTTGAAGAACATACTTTGCATGATTTCAATCCTTTTAATTTATTGAGGTATGTTTTATGACCTAATATCTGGCCAATCCTGGACAATGTTCCAAGTTCACTTGAAAAGAATGTCTATTCTCCTGTTGTTAGATGAAATGTTCTGTATATGTCTGTTAGGCCTAGAGCTTTCATAGTGCTGTTCAAGTCTTCTTATTTCCTTGCTGACCTTCTGTCTAGTTATACCCATTGTTTAAAACTAGGTATTGAAATCTCCAACTATGATTGTTGAATTGTTTATTTCTTCCTTCAATTCTGTCTGTTTTGTTTCATGTATTTTGGGACTCTCTTGTTACATGCATGTTTATAATTGCTATGATTTCTTGATGGAGTGATCCTTTTATCATTATAAAATTATTTATCTCTAGGAATAATTTTTGATCATTATAAAATGTCTTTATTTATCTCTAGGAATAGTTTTTGTCTATAAGTCTATTTTGTTTGACATTAGCATAGGTACTCTAGCTCTTGTTGGCTATTATTTAAATAAAGGATATTTATTTTTCTATCCTTTTACTTTAAATCTATTTGTGTCTTTGAATCCAAAGTGAGTCTTTTGTAGACAGCACATAGTTGGAACATGATTTTTCCCATTATTCTGCCAATTTTTATCTTTTTATTGAAGAGTTTAACTCATTTAAATTTAATGTAATTACTGACAAGGTAAAATTTATGTCTTTTTTCTATTTGCTTTCTATATATCTTATATCTTTTTAAAAAAATTACTAGCCAATCATGCCTTTTTTATTCTTCTATTCCTCCATTACTGCCTTCTTTTGTGTTAAATAGATATTTTCTAGTGTACCATTTAAGTTCCCTTGTCATTTGTTTTACTATATTCTTTTGAGTTGTTGTATTAGTCATTGCAAGGAAGATTACAATTAACATCTACATTTATAACAATCTAGTTTGAGTTAATAACAACTTAATTTCAATAATAGGCAAAACTTTGCTCTTATATAGCTCTGTTACTTCCTCTTTCTTTGTGCTATTACCACACAAATTGCATCTTTACATTAAGCCCACTAATACAGATTTATAGTTATTGCTATATGCAATTGTCTTTTAAATCAGATAGAAAAAGTAATAAATAAAAAAATACATTTATATTGATTTTATATAATCTATGCAGTTACCTTTACTGGTGCTCTATATTTCTTCATGTAGATTTGAGTTATCCTTTAGTGTCTTTTCATTTCAGTCTGAAGGATTCCCTTTATTATTTCTTATAGGCCAGTCTGCTAGTGATGAATTCTTTCAGATTTTATTTATCTGAGAGTGTCCTGGTTTAGTTCCCCCAAATTGGCAGAATAATGGGAACTATTTAGAAATAGTTTTACTAGATATAAAATTCTTTGTTGATAACTTTTTTTTCTTTCAGCACATTGAATATGTCATCACACTGTCTTCAGGTCTCCAAAGTTTCTAATGAGAAACCAGCTGTTAATCCTTCTGCCTTCCAGATGATCTGTCTTTGTCTTTCAACAGTTTGGTAATGATGTGTCTAGGTATGGATTTTTTGGAGTTTATCCTGCTTGGAATTTATTGAACTTTCTGGATATTTAATTGATTTCATTAAATTTGGGAAGTTTTAGGGTGTTATTTCTTGAAATAGTCTTTCTCTTATTTTCCTTCTTCTCTCCTTCTGAGATTCCCATTACATGTATATTGCTATGCTTGATAATCTCTTATGGGACTCTGAATTTTTGTTCATTTTTCTTCATTCTTTTTTCTTTTTGTTCTTCATATTGGATAATCTCAATTGCTCCATCTTCAAATTTGCTGATTTTTTCTTTTTCTTTTCAACAATTTTATCCCATCTGCCACAGCTGATTCTTTCTTTTGCCATAAGAAATCTGCTATTGAGCTCCTGTTGTGAATTTTTCATTTCAGCTATTATGTTTTTCAACTCCAAAATGTATATTTTTATAATTTCTATATGTTTATTGATATTCTCTCTTTGGTGAGACATTGCTCTCATTCTTTGCTTTAGTTATCTAGACATGGTGTCCTATAGTTCTTTGAACATATTTTAAGTAGATGATTTCAAGTATTTGTCTATTAAGTCCAACATCTGGGCTCACTCAGAGATAATGTTTTTGCTTTTTTGCTTTTTTCCCTGTATATGAGTTATATTTTCTTGTTTCTTTTCATGGCTCATATTTTTTAGTTGGAAACTGGAGATTTAAAAAAATAAATGTGGCAACTCTGAAAATCAGATCACCCCTCCCCCAGGGTTGGTTACTGTTGTAACTCTTAGTTTGTTCAGTAACTTTTTCAGTAAAGTCTATATTCTCACTTATGCATGGCCAATAAAGTTTCTGCTCAGTTAGTTTAGTGGTCAGTTTATGATTGAACAGAGATTTCCTTAAATGCCTGGAACCATTTCCTTAAATGCCTGGAACAGCTTTTGCTGAGGGGCTGTGTGTGGCAGGACATGCCTTTGACACTCAGGCAGGCAGTTGCCAACTCTGCTTTATCTTTCCCGGGACCTAAAGGTTAGTCAGAGGTAAGAGCTTAGGGCCTTCTCAGGTCTCTCCTGAGCAGTAACACAGCCTGGAGG
Source organism: Macaca nemestrina (assembly GCF_043159975.1). Classification (NCBI taxonomy): domain Eukaryota; kingdom Metazoa; phylum Chordata; class Mammalia; order Primates; family Cercopithecidae; genus Macaca; species Macaca nemestrina. The sequence goes on along the minus strand of NC_092142.1, from coordinate 72,519,850 downwards.
TACACACATCTTATACATGCATGGCTGTCTAGATTCCAGGGAATATGCTGAAGCTTTTCAGAGCCCCCCATGAATATCTTCTTCCCAGCCTCTCCTTTTAAATTTTTCAATGAACTTCTTGTTTGCCCCTAAGGTCAATGCTCCCTCAGTCAGCTGCGGTGTTAAACAATTACAACTGATTGTTTTTGAGCAAGCCTGGAGTCAGGTCAAATAAAAGCTATCCCTGTGAGCGGGGTTTCCATTGAACTTCTAGACAGCTCAAATAGTGACAATTCTTTTAGAATGGGGGTTTTGGGGAGTTCCAATCTGTTCTACCTCCTCCAGGATCTGATTGACTGCTGACTTTCACTTTGATTGCCGAATTGTTGGTTTTCAAGGTTACTGCAGAGCTGGGATGAGGGAGGAGGGAGAGAATAGGGCAAATCAAAATACCACAAAACTCTCTGTCTTTATGGGTATTCAGCCATTTTTCTTGAGTAAGTACTCCTAGAATTGTTCAAAGCCTATTATTAATTTTCAGAGTTCTGAAAAAGTTGACTTCGAAAATTTTTTCCAGTGGTCTCATTGCTGTTGAAGAGCAGCGTTTTGGATGTCCTTCTCTGCCATTCCTGATGACATCACCATTCTTTGTTTTTTTTTCTTTTCATTCAATAATTCATCTTAGAAAATGTTGTACACATTCTTTTCCTGCCCTGCCTATCACTCTTATTTATTTTAATGGGTGAATGTATTGCAATATAATTGCTTTTCAATCCACACTTACTCCCCATCCACCTAACCATTGATGAAGGCTTTGTACTAGACATTGTGAGGCTGTGTCCAACACAGCTACCCTCTAGGAGCTTCTGGATACGTGGAGAAGATAAAGAACACACAGGAGAATTAACCTGCCAAGGCAGCACGCTGAGAGTACTTTTGGAGTTTGGACAATGTTAAATGGACTCACCTTGATTCTGAGTTCCAGGTCTGTCAAGACACACTTCTTTAATGGTTGAAAAGACAGGGTGGCATGTACACTCTGCCCTACATCCACAGTGCTATCGATGGGTGAAAATTCCAAGTACTGCAGCAAGGCTTTGGAGCCACACAGCTCTGCCTGGAAGCTGAAGGTGAACTTTCCAGTGTTGATAAAGTTGAATTCACACTGGACACATTCATTTAACTCCACCTAGGAGACAGAGAACAGAGCAGGGAATGCAAACCATAGTTCCTTTGTCTGGGGTCAGCATTTGTAACATGTTGATGAAAAATATCCTTTGGGAAATAAGGATGGCAGATGACGATGGTGATTTGACTGTCTTTAGCTTAATGGAGTCAGATATTCCAGCAAGAGCTACTAAGTGTTGGGGTTCTCTCAATATCTCATAGAGAAAGTGGCAATTTAGTTCTTAGACCTTTGTTGGTAGTCAAATACAGGTAGTTCCTGTATGTTTAACACAAGCACTATTTCCTCTCCCCACCATCTCTCCACCCCCCTGAAAATAAAATAAGAAAAGCATTCACATCATATCTACATACATTCTGGGGATAGAGTTGCTCTTGGAGTGTTTCTGTTTTCCTGATCTCTCTGGCATTTGAAGCAGAAAGACTCAGCTCATATTCATTTTTGCTACTTTCCCCAGTCAGAATGGAAGCTGAGATAGATAGCAAGGTCTTCTTACACCTTTACCTCATAGAAGTTGACAATGTTAGTCTGGTTGGGAGTCAACAGAGTGATGGAGCCTGTCCTGTCCTTGCACTTGATCTCTGCATTCATAGTGTAGCCCTCGGCCTTGACATTTAATGTCAGAGGGTGGACTTTCTTTTTCACATTGCAGATCAAATTAAAGTTCACATCTCCTTCCTGCTTTGGTGTGAAGAAAATATCAATTGGGAACCTGGTTGGGGAACAAAACAGCAGATTACCTGACTAGGCCAATTTGTTAAAACCTTAAAAAATATGAGTCTACTGAATTAGCAGATTCATTATGAGGAAAAGGAAACATAACTCGAAATTATGATGAGATTTTAAGATTTGTGGCTATAGTAACCAAAACAGCATGGTATTAGCATAAAAACAAACACACAAACCAATGGAAAAAGATAGAGATCCCAGAAATAAAGCTACACACCTACAATCATCTGATCTTTGAAAAAGTCAACAAAAATAAGCAACGAGGAAAGGATTCCCTGTTCAATAAATGATGCTGGGATAGCTGGCTAGCCATAAGCCAGAAGAATAAAATAGGACCCTTATTTTTCACTATATACAAATATTAACTCAAGATGGATCAAAGATTTAGATGTAAGACCTCAAACTGTAAGAATACTAGAAGAAAATCTAGGAAACACCATTGTAGACATCAGCCTTGGGAAAGAATTTATGACTGAGTCCTCAAAAGTACTTGCAATAAAAACAAAAATTGACAAGTGGGACCCAATTAATCCCGCAAAAAAAAAAAAAAAAAAAAAAAAAGAAAGGAAGAAAGTTTCTGCATAGAAAAAGAAACCATAAACAGAGAAAAAAATGCAACCTACAGAATGGGAGGAATTATTCGGAAACTATGCATCTGACACAGGTCTAACATCCACAGTCTCTAAAGAACTTAAACAATTGAACAAGCAAAAAACAAGTAACCCCATTAAAAAATGGGCAAAAGACATGAATAGACACTTCTCAAAAGGAAACAGAAAAGTGGCCAACAAACATAAAGAAATGCTTCACATTACTAATCATCAGAGAAATGCAAGTCAAAACCACAATGAGATAACATCTCATACCAGTCAGAATGGCTATGATTAAGAAGTAAAAAACAACAGATCCTGGCGAGGCTGCAGAAAAGGGAATGCTTATACACTATTGGTGGGAATTTAAAATCTTTCTGCCACTGTGGAAAGCAGTTTGGAGATTTCTCTAAGAACTTAAAACAGAATTATCATTCAACACAGCAATCTCATTACAAAAAACAAAACAAAACCAAAAAACCAAAAAACCCAAAGTCATTCTACCAAAAAGACACATGCACTCTCATGGTCATTGCAGCACTATTCACAATAGCAAAGACATGGACTCAATCTAGGTGCCCATCAACTGTCGAGTGGATAAAGAAAATGTGGTACATATACACCGTAGAATACTACACAGCCACAAAAAGAATGAGGTCATTCTTTGCTGCAACATGGATGCAGCTGGAGGCCATTATCCTAAGCGAATTAACATAGGAACAGAAAACCAAATACCTCATGTTCTTATTTATAAGTTGGAGGTAAACATCAGGTATGCATGGATATAAAGATGGCAACAATAGAAGCTGGGGATTATTAGGGGGAGGGGAGGAAGGGAGGCAAGAGTTGAAAAACTAATGATTGGGTACTAAGCTCAGTACCTGGGTGATGGGACCATGTGTACCCCAAACCTATACAGTAAATCCAGTAGAAAACCTGTATGCATATCCCTTGAATCTAAAATAAAAGTTGAAAAAAACCCACAAAGCTTTGACCGAAGTCTCATACCTTATAAGTTAATAAAATAGGGGTTACAACCTGAAATTTAAAGCCATGCAACTTATGGAAAAAATAATGGAAGAACATTTTCTGAATCTAGGGCTATTCAGAGATACAGAACAAACACTAAAAGGACAGTCCATAAAAGGACAAATAGATAATTTGGACTTCATCAAGAATAAAAGGTTTTGCTTTGTGAATGACCTTGTTAAGAAGAGGAAAAGACAAACTACAGATTGGGAGAAAATATTTGCAGACCATGTATCCCCCAAGGCAGCACTACCTAAACATGTAAAGAACTCTCAAAACTCAACAATAAAAAACAAATAGGCTGAGCAGGAAACTGGCAAGAGACATGAGGAGACATTTCACTGAGGAGGATCCATAGAAGGAAAATAAGCACATATGTGTTGTATGAAAGGAGAGAAGGTTAGTACTCCCCTTGACAACGATGGATGAGGCCCTCAGGCCTGACAACAGGCATATGGAAAATAAGCACATGTAAAGATGCCCAACATTATTAGTCATTAGGAAATGCTAATTAAAACTACAATGAGATATCACTACACACCTATTAGGAAAGCTAAAATAAAAAATTGTTGCCGGGTGTGGTGGCTCATTCCTGTAATCACAGCACTTTGGGAAGCCAAGGCGGGTGGATCACTTGAGGTCAGGAGCTTGAGTCCAGCCTGGCTATCATGGTGAAACCCTGTCTCTACTAAAAATACAAAAAAAATTAGCTGGCCATGGTGGTGCGTGCCTATAGTCCTAGCTACTTGGGAGGCGGAGGCAAGATAATTGCTTGAACCTGGGAGGCGGGGGTTGCAGTGAGCCAAGATCACACCACTGCACTCCAGCCTGGGCAACAGAGCGAGACACTATCTAAAAATAATAACAAAAAAATTGTGACAACACCAAATTTTGGTGATGTTGTAGAGACTCTAGAACATTCAGAGATAGCTGGTGGAATGTAAAATGGTTCAGACAGTCTGGAAAGCATTTTGGCAGTTTTTTCTTTTCTTTTTTTTCTGGAAACATGCCATTATCATATGTCCATTAATTGCACTCTTGCTCATTTTCCCCAGTGATATGAAGATACACAAAAATCTGTACATGAAAGTTTATAGAAGCTTTATTCATAACAGCCCAAACTGGGAACAATCCAGATGTCCTCCAGTGGGTGAATAAACTAACTGTGGTGCATCCCTACTATGGAATGGTAGTCACAAAAACGAAGAAACTCTCAAAACTACCTGGATGTATGTCCAGAGAATTATGAGTGAAAAAAGCCAATCACAAAAGGAATGTATGTGTCTGTGAATACAACATTCCTGAAATGAAAAAATGATAGACATAGAGGAAAGTATTGGATTCCAGAGGGTGAGGAGGTGTTGCTTGGGGGAAGGGAAAAGGGTGTGGCAACAAAAGGGTCACACGAGGCATCCTCGTGGTGAGGGATCTGTTCTGTGTCTTGACTCTGTCAATGTCAATACCAGGTTGTGACATTTTACTGAAGCTTTGCAAGATGTCACCCTTGGAAGAAATTTGGTAAACAGTACAGAGATATCTTTGTATTATTTGTTCTTTTTTTCTTTCTTTCTTTCTTTTTTTTTGACACAAAGTCTTGCTCTGGAGTGCAGTGAGGTAATCTTGTCTCACTGCAACCTCCGCCTCCCAGGTTCAAGCGATTCTCCTGCCTCAGCCTCCAGAGTAGCTGGGATTACAGGCATGGGCCACCACACCCAGCTAATGTTTGTATTTTTAGTAGAGATGGGGTTTCACCATGTTGGCCAGGCTGGTCTCGAACTCCGGACCTCAGGTGATCCATCCACCTTGGCCTCCCAAAGTGCTGGGATTACAGGTGTAAGCCACTGCGCCCGGCAGTCTTTGTATTATTTCTTACAACTACATGTGAATTTACAATTATTTCAAATTTTTAAATTTTATTATAATTTTTTGAGACAAAGTCTCACTCCATTGCCCAGGCTGGAGTGCAGTGGTGCAATCTCAGCTCACTGCAACCTGTATCTCCTGGGTTCAAGTGATTCTCATGCCTCAGCTTCCCAAGTAGCTGGGATTACAGGTGTGTGCCACCACACCTGGCTATTTATTGTATTTGTTTATTTATTTTTTGAGAGGGAGTTTCGCTCTTGTCACCCTGGCCAGAGTGCAGTGGCGCAATCTTAGCTCATTGCAACCTATGACTCCCGGGTTCAAGCGATTCTCCTGCCTCAGTCTCTAGAGTAGCTGGGATTACAGGCACCCGCCAACATGCCTGGCTAATTTTGGTATTTTTAGTAGAGACGGGGTTTTACCATGTTGGCCAGGCTGGTCTGGAACTCCTGACCTCAAATGATCCACCTGCCTCAGCCTTAATTATTGTATTTTTAATAGAAATGGGGTTTTGCCATGTTGGCCAGGCAGGTCTCAAACTCCCAACCTCAAGTGATTCGTCTGCCTCAGCCTCCCAAAGTGCTGGGATTATAGGCATAAGCCACCACGCCTGGCCTGAAAATTAAAAGTTTAATTGAAAAAGAGATTTGCCAGGCAAGCCTGAATATTGTACTGTGGATTCACATATACAGTGAATATAGCAAGGAAAAGAATACAAAGAGAAAATATTGAGAGAAAGGGCTTAGAATTCTCAATGCTCCATATTCATCAGGAAAACAGATATCAGGGAGTAAGTAGGATGGAGATGGAATTGTTATGATCTAATCTTAGCGTTGAAAGCAATTATATAAACAGGGCACTGTAAGCACTGGCAGGCTTGGGGACCTGGATATGTCGGGAGGATGCAAACAAAATGAGACCTTTATTTTTGTTTACCTGGACAGTGGTGGGATCCAGCCTTCCATGGGACATACAAGCAGGCTGTTGTTGAAACCTTCAGAATAGCGGGAGTTGTCCTGGAAGGAAAAATCGAACCCCTGCTCCTCCTTGTTGATGATCTGCACAGTCTCCCTGGCTTCTCTGCCTGAGGAGGAAACACCAGCCCTCAGTGGGGGCCTCCTGACTGCCTGCTGGAGTCTCTCAGCAGACACCGCTCCACAGGCAAGACATTTAGAAGACATTCCCCAACCTCTTCCGCCGTTGTCTACCTCACTCCTTTCCTTTTCCTCTACAAGTCACCTTCCTCCTTTCGGGGATTCCATGTCTTTCTTCATCAGTTGCCTGCTTCTGCTGAGTGGCTCCTCTGCCCTGGGCACAGCTCTCCTGGGATTCTGGTGACACAGTTTTCTTCTCTTGCTCCTTTAGACCCAATAATTGTAATGCCTTCCTGAATTTGTTAATGGGGGCTTCACTCTCCTTGGCTGACCCCCTTCATTGCCCACGTATCTGTAAATAATCCTTGCATCCAATTCTTTGAAAATAGACCTTGGGTATTGGCATGAGTTTCCTGCCCAGGGCTCTGACTAATACATATTCTCTCACTATCATCTTTTGCTTTCCTCTTGGCTATTATTAGCACATTTATTTTCCCATATAAACTTTAGAATCATTTTATCCAGTTCTCTCCCCTTCCAATTCTTTTGGGATTTGGTTAACAGATTTAGCAAGTAATTTTTTAGTATAAATATGTCCCGTGCAATATTGGGACATACTCAAAATTATTGTTATTTGAAATTAAAATTTAACTATGCATCCTGTATTTTATCTGGCAACCCTAGTTGGGATTCTAACTGGAACTTGATTAAATTTGCATTTAATTTTAGGAGAACTAACAAATGATCAGATCTCGTTTGGGGCGGATTTTAATCAGATATGCTAGTTTCCTTCATGTAGGTCTTTTCTTGTGTGTGTCTTGTTACATTTATCCTTAGCTATTTTATAGGTTTTGCCAGTACTAAGTGGATGTTTTCTTTGGTTTTCTGTTTCTAGGTGCTAGTACTAAAAAAGAAGACACTATTTTTGCATATTTGTCTTGCATCCACCCACCTTACCAAATTATTGTCTTGAGTCTAGTAGTTTGTTTTGCTTTTTCTCTAGTTTCTTGTGGTTTTATGTGTATAAAATAATCAGCAAAAGCAAAACAAGATGATTTTCTCCCTTTTCCCCCAATGTTTATGCAAATTATTTTCTTGTTTTGTCATATTTGCTAAAGTCTCTAAGCAAGTGTTCAATAATAATGGTGATGATGAACACCCTTACCTAATTCCTCATTTTAATTGAAGCAGTTTTAGTCGTTTATTACAGGATCACATCTGCCTCTTGATTTTGGTTAATCTTTTTTTCCATCAATGTCCATGTTGCTATTAGAGTTTTTGTTGGGAATGTCTGCTAAATTTTGGCAATGCCTTTTCAGTGTACATTAGTATGATAACATGGTTGTTCTTCTTTAATCTGTTGATGTAATGATTATATTGAAAGGTACCACTGTTGAATTCCTGGATTAAACTCTGTCTTACAGTTGTTATATTTATGCTACATTGCTTATTTGTTCAAAATCTTAATAAATGCCATAATTCCCCCTCCCACCTACTTATGTGTATCAGTAAAATACACATTCAGCTGTTAACACTGCTTTCCTTTGGGGTTGAAAGAGAAAGATGAGACAGGATGAATGTAGAGAGATTAAACTTTTTCTTATGCAACACCAAATTGGTGTATTTACTATAAAAAATATTAGTTTATAAATAAAAATCTAATGTATTATTATTATTATTATTATTATTACTATTTTTTTTTGAGATGGAGTCTCGCTCTGTCGCCCAGGCTGGGGTGCAGTGGCTGGATCTCAGCTTACTGCAAGCTCCGCCTCCCAGGTTTACACAATTCTCCTGCCTCAGCCTCCCAAGTAGCCGGGACTACAGGCGCCCGCCACCTCGCCCGGCTAGTTTTTTGTATTTTTTAGTAGAGACGGGGTTTCACTGTGTTAGCCAGGATGGTCTCGATCTCCTGACCTCGTGATCCGCCTGTCTCAGCCTCCCAAAGTGCTGGGATTACAGGCTTGAGCCACCGCGCCCGGCCAAATCTAACATATTATTAAAAAATACTCTGGCTTTAGTTATATTTTATACACAGAGCGAAGATGTCACAAGTATGGGAAAGATACATGGGGTTATGAGAGACATGACAATTACTTCCTTTGTTTCTTTCAGGCCTCTGCTTAAATGTCACCTTCCCACTGCCTCCTGGCCTTCCTTATTCTCTCTACCCTGCTGTCCTCTTCTCTAAAGCACTTATTACCATCTGACATGGTGTAGAGTTTACTTATGTTTCTTTTGGTAGCCTGTTTCTTATTTCTAGAATGTAAGCATCAGGAGGGTAGGGACTTTGGGCTTTATCCATTAGTGTAATCCCAGCCCACAGAAAAGTACCGAGGCCATTCTACAAACTCAGTGATATTTGTTGAACCAAATAAATGCATGGAAGGATGAGAGAGAAATCTGACCACTGCAGCACAGACTAAGAAGCAGACAGATACCCCCCATAATCTGGGGGCAAATGCAAGAAGGCTGGGCCAACTTGAGGCTCTAGAAATAAACAGTCAGCCCATGCCTTAAAGGAATCTGCCAAGTAGGATCTTTAACAAGGCTCCTAAATTTCCTTAAGCTATTAATTGTCGGTTTAAAAGATACTTGGTGGAAATTAGATTGAGAGATAAATATTTTGTGGCTTTTAAAAAACTGATTGAGACCCTCTGATATGCTTCTGGAAGGGACCAGGGGAGGTTTCTTATGCAAGGCTGTTCCGGGAGCTCTCGATGGGCTTACCCAGATCATGCCAACTCTAAATACACACCAGCAGGGCAGCCTTACCAATGAGGAGAGAGCTGAAGTTGAGGTGTGACTTGTTCAGAGAGATGAGAGGGTCGGTAGTCTTGCCTACAAGCAGGAAAGGGACTGTGATGTTGTGCTCAGGGATTAGGAAGGTCCATGATGATTCAGTGATGCCCAGATGGAAAGGTGTGAACTGGAACACGATCTAAGAAGACAGTTTGAAACAGAGTGGTGAGAGACACTTCTGTATGCTTACTCCACGTGTCCCTGGAGACCTGTCAGCATGAAGGTCATGGGGGTTGATATTACCAGGTTATTGCTACCTTTCTATAGTCTATGTAAGGGTATGTAGGTGTGGCTGTACCAGAAACGTCAATGTCTATCTGCCCTGCCCACATGTCCTTCTAAGGGAGTCTCCGCCATCCACAGCCTCTGCTGGCTAAGCTGTTGTGTTTTGTGCCAGGTCTTTGGATGGCATGGCTGTGCCATAGCTGACTGGACCAAAGAGTTGGTAAGCATCCCAAGGAAAGACAATCCCCATACTTGTCAATAGCTGGGCACACAGCCAAAGACAATATGATTAGATGGCCAGCCAGATTTCTCTCTCGGAAGTTTGGAATTAGAAAATGAGTGGCCAGGCCAGCTGGCAGTGGAGCTGATGGTGAAAGGTACCATGCAGGTGAGCTGGGCTATGGCATGCCATAACCAACTTGCTAAGTGATATTACAAAGCAACTAAAGACTCAATCAATCAATCAATCAATCACCAGTGAAGAAACTGGTCAGTGGAGAGAGAATGGAGTAGATGGGAAGAGAGAAGCGGGCAGTCCCAGGAGAAAAGTCCAACCTCAAAAGCTGCTCCTGGTTCTCTCTGTCTGTTTTTTGAGCTAACCTGAGTGAGTCTCTTTGCAATCAATCAATCAGGACTGAATGAAAGAATAATGGCATTTGGCCAAAAAAGAACCACACAGGTTAACATGCATGGTCCATACCACTGCCAGAACAATGCAGGCAGGTCCTCTGGAGATGTGTCACCTCAATGATACGACTGTCACTCAAAGACCAGCATGACCTTGGATGACGGATTTTGGAACTTGCCTCTTGGAACTGAGCTCACATTTGAAACATTTCTGGGCTGAAGTGGGGGCCATGATCCAGATAGGATTGTGTCTATGGTGGGCCCAGCTCCTGGACCTTATCACATTTAACTAGATGGCCTGGGTACTGAAATTATGCAGAGTTCAAAACCAGGTGGAGAGTCTACAAATACGTTTTGTTTGGTTTGGGAATTGTTAAAAAAAAAAAAAAATTGAACCGGCTACCAGCATATAAAATAGGGAGCTTCACATAGAAATTTGGAATTTTGGCCAGGCATGGTGGCTCACACCGTAATCCCAGCACGTTGGGAGGCCGAGACGGGCGGATCACGAGGTCAGGAGATCGAGACCATGCTGGCTAACAGGGTGAAGCCCTGTCTCTACTAAAAATACAAAAGAATTAGCCGGGCGTGGTGGTGGGCGCCTGTAGTCCCAGCTACGCAGGAGGCGGAGGCAAGAGAATGGCGTGAACCCGGGAGGCAGAGCTTGCAGTGAGCCAAGATTGTGCCACTGCACTCCAGCCTGGGGGACAGAGTGACACTCTGTCTCAAAAAAAAAAAAAAAAAAAGAAATTTGGAATTTTGTCTTTTCCACAGTTTGGGTGAGTTGGCCCCCTTGGCTTCCCTTGTCTGCAAAGTGGTCATCTGCCGGAGAAGCCCTGTGGCCAGTGGTCCTGGTGCCCTGTATTACCCACAAATGTCTCCTTGGCCCACTTTATTCATTTGTGTCACCCTCCTGAGGGCACTGGGATTCATAATTTTTGTTTCACAGATTTATGTCTGTCTTCAAGATTCTCTGCAACTGGCTGGACATGGGGCTCACAGATCTGTTTTGGCCAGCAAGTCTGTATTTCTTTGATTCTGCCCCATATCATTTGTGTAAACATTTAGGGCGAAGCCACAGGACATGGCTCCACTCTACTTTGCCCTTTGGCCTAACCAAGTAAAAACACATCAGAGTCCTTTTACCATTTTTGGTCCTTTTGACAAAGATAACTTTTTATGCTACTGTATGAGTCCTAGGGTCCCCAGGCATTGGTGTCCAGTGACCTTTTGCTGCTTACATATTCTGTTTTAAAAAATTGCAAATATTAGAGCTCTCTGCTTCTTCATGGCTAGCCCAAGAGAGCTCAGGTCTGTCTTGTCATCAGGATTGCCCAGTGCATATGGTGGCCATTCACTAAGTACTTATTGATTGACAGACCCTCAGGCAGTTCTTCCTAATTCCACTTACTGTCTATGGCAGACTTTCTACGCAGCAATGGCTAGACTGATCTAAGCCTTGGGTTGAGTGGTTCTCATTTGCACATACCTCAGCTTTCTTTTCAGGGTGGATGAAGCCCTTCTCTGTAAGGCATGTGAATGCTGCAGGGTTCTGGAGACTTTCAATTTCTTCAGAGATCCAGGAGAAGGAGTAGGTGCTATTGGTTGGGTTTAGGATTGTAAAGCTCCTGGCCAGGGTGGGGATAATTGACAGAAGAGAGTGGGACAGAGGATTAAGGATTAAGAGATGTTTCTTAGAACCTGGGCCTAACCCAGTCCCCCATCTGGGAAGCAGAACTGTTCAGAGCACTTTGTTACTGTGGAAATGAAAACTCCACTCCTCTAGTGATCCACAGTCAGGGTAGGGTTCTGGACTTTGGAAAAACAGTGCTGCCAAGGGCACAACTGTGCCAATGATCCTCTGTGGTTAAGGAGGTGGTCAGGGATTATACTTTTGTGTCTTCCATATTTTCCTCAGTGGCAAAACTAAGGAGACAGAATTCAGCTTTCTTAATGGAACGGTTCTCTAAAGTCAAACCTCTAAAACTCAGGTCAAACCCCAGGATATCAAGCCTGCTTATAGGAATAGGTCTAGCTCATCTATCTGAATTCTTCTCGAGTTCTTTAGGACTGATGTGAATTCAATCAATGCAAACCTAAGCAACTCACCGGAGATTCTTTCCTCCTATGCCCACAGTGATGAACTCAATCACCCGGGTGTTTGGATCTAGAGCTCCCCCACTGGACCCTCGGAGCTCTGGGCTGCGCTGATGGCCACTGATGTAGTCTGAGTCTTTCAGATCAAAATGGCAGATGGGCAAGGTGCTCCGCCCTTTGGCTACCAGGACCAGACCTTGCTCTCCAGGTGGCAGGTTGGGAATCCTGAGAGGATAAGGTTATTTTTATTTGTTTTATTTTGCCATCAGTTGTTGCTTTCTTAGTTAGTTGGAAATGAATTAATTATATCCGCTAGAATGTGAGCTCTATGGGAGCAGAGGCTGGGTCTCTCTTGGTCAACAGCATCACTCAGTGCCTTGAATGCATGAGTGGGCTGAGCATAAGCAGCCTGAACTTGGCTCCTTCTGTGTACCTACGTATGGCTGCAGGTTATTTCCCCCATCAATGTTGAGAAAATATTCTTGTTGTAAAATGAGCACAATCTTACCCTCTGGTCTCTCTCACAGGCATTTAGTGGGATATGGAAAGTGACCTGGAAATCCTAAAAATGTATCCTGAGCTCCTCAGAGAAGGTGAACTGGATATGAGCAGATGCTCAGCTCCAGGACCAAGCTGAGGTGGCCTAGGTGTGGGAGGGGTCTCAGTGGTATGACTGCAGGGGGTCAAGGAGGCTCTGGCAGCTCACTTAGGTTTCTGCCACCCTAGGCCACAGCCCACAGGATTTTTCTATAAGGTGGTTGTACTCCTTCAAGCTTTCCTGGGAGCAAGTACCACATCAGGGACTTGCATTGTCAGATGTCATTGGATTAGCTTTTCTCTCACTGCTATGTACCAGGTCCACCAACCCCATGACCACCACCACCACCAGCATCATCATCACCTAATGGCTGTTGTGCTTGTTGTGTGCCAGGCACTGTTGTGAGCTTTTCATCTGAATCAACTCATTTAACTTTCCCCACAATCCCACCAGGTGGGTATTACATTTACATTTTCTGTAGGAGGAAACTGAGTCTCAGAGAAGGTACAAGGAAGCTTTCCCAAGTTCATGCTTGCACAAGGACCGAAACCCACCTAGCCGTCACCAGTCTGTTGCTCAGTGGAATCCTCCATGCAACTGGGAAGGGGAAAGTAAGCAGGGGAAGCATCTGGAGAGGTTGATGAGCAGGACAAAGACCAAATTCTCTTTGTTCTCTAAAGGGTGGACCCTTTAGATCCTTCCAAAGGGAAAAGGGATAATTTGGGGCTGTGCAGGGATCGAGGGTCAGAAAGGATGGTGGCAGTGGTTGTACAGAAGAGGGGGTAAGAGTCACAGAGCTTTGTGCCTGCCAAGAAGGGTGTTGTGGCGAGCACATTTTCTTACTGGCAGAAAAGGTTGCTCTCGAAGTCTCCAATGTCCAACGGGGAGAATTTCACCTTGAACTTCTGAGTCTTCCCCACGGGCACGATTCCCGAGGAGGGCTCCACAGAGAAGGGCTGTGGGGAACCCTCGGTCCAGTGGTCCGTGGCGCTGTCCAGGGTGCTGCCTGTGTGCATCGTGCCCTGACTAAGCTGATCTTTTTGAGGTGAACCTGGGGACAGACAGGGAGTGGGCAATATTCTGCATTCGCAGCGAGAGGCAGGTGGAAGGCAGCCCACTCACAGGTCCTTAGGGGCCCTCTGTGGATATGGTGGACTCACCTTTTGTAGCAGCTGTACTTAACCTTGGGCACTAGAGGTAGGGAATTGCTCATATAGCTTACAGGAGACTCATGAAAAATGTTTCTATTTATTCCATAGGGTTTTCAAATTCGTTTCCTTTTGGTTCAAGGGGGTGGTTCAAGAAGATGTTTGTGCCCCAGAATAATGGGCTGTGAACATATTTTTTGGAGAATCACTGTTCTAAAGTAGGGCTTTACAATCTGGGGACCCATGGATAAGGGCCCATTCAAAAGGTCTGTGCATCTCCAAAGTTGAAATAACAACAACAACAACAACAACAACAACAACTTGCCTACCAAGTGTTGGGCCCTTTTCTAGTGCTTCATATGTACCAAGTGAGATCTTGGGTATGCGTGTGTATCTTCCTGGGAAAATGATTAATAACTTTCAACAGTTTCTCCAAGGCATCTATAATCTCCCACAAGGTTAAGACCTAAGAGACAAGATTCCTAGTTATCTTGAGATGGGACATCGGCCTTGTGTGGGGACAGAGTCCAGACTCCAGGAGGGTGGAAGTAAGTTTTGGAGTCCCTCAGGCCCATTTGGCTCTGCAGACACCACAAGGTCTCTGCTTTGCTTTTCTTTAGCTACTTAGGAGACCCTCTGAGCAGTGCTGGTCTCTCCATGAACAAGGCTCTTCTAACTGGTGGCTCAGGCCAGGCCCTGGGTTTTACCTGTCATTAAATTTACCTTGGTGATCTGGTTTTGCAAAGCTGACTACCTTTGAGGTATCTTCTGAGACCCAGCTGAATTCCAGCTGCACATGTCCTGAATTAATCACGTCAAACCTGCGAATCGATCAGGGAGCAGATGTGAGAAATGTGCCGCAGGTGGTTTTGGTCCTGGCTGCACATCATCTATACTGTACTTAACCTTTTGAAGTCATGTCACTTTGTTTCTTAAATCCTTTTTAAAAGGCACATTTTAAGTAATTTTATCAGAAATCATGCATATGACATACTCGAACAATAAAATATATACATAGTGATTAAAAGTACAAATATAAAAAATATTTAGCACTTAAAAGCATTTTGCATTCTTCCAACACCCTGTGCAATGAGCTCTCAGCATGCATCGCAGTAATCCTAAACCTCCATGAGAGAGGAAACAAAATCTATTTCACATGACAGCACCTCCCCCAGGAACAAATTCTACAGACCCTCCTTTCTGAATCACCTCCCATCAGAAATAATGTCCCTGGCCGGGTGAGGTGGCTCACACCTGTTATCCCAGCACTTTGGGAGGCCAAGATAGGCAGCTCACTGGAGGCCAAGAATTTGAGACCACCCTGGCCAACATGGCGAAACCCCATCTCTACTAAAAACATAAAAATTAGCCAGGTGTAGTGGCACACACCTGCAGTCCCAACTACTCAGCTACTCAGGAGGCTGAGGCACGAGAATCATCTGAACCCAGGAGATGAAGGTTGTAGTGAGCCAAGATCATGCCACTGGGCCACAGAGTGAGACTCTGTCTCAAAAAAAAAAAAAAAAAAAAAAAAAAAAGAGAGAGAGAGAGAGAGAGAGAGAAAGAAAGAAACAATGTCCCTGTGATCAGAAGCCATTTGACCCCCGCCTGTGACCCCTTTCCTGACTGAGGCACAGATATGAATTTTAGTTACTTCAAACTCAAACTCTGAATCAGCAGAGGCTTTTCCTGCCTCAAATTTTCCTGCTTTAAGACAAGAACAGGGCCAGGCGTGGTGGCTCATGCCTGAAATCCCAGCACTTTGGGAGGCCAAGGCGGGTGGATCACGTGAGGTCAGGAGTTCGAGACCAGCCTGGCCAACATAGTGAAACCCCGACTCTACTAAAAATACAAAAATTAGCTCGGTTATAGTCCCAGCTACTTGGGAGGCTGGGCAAGAGAACTGCTTGAACCTGGGAGGTGGAGGCTGCAGTGAGCTGAGATCGCACCACCGTACTCCAGCCTGGGTGACAGAGCGAGACTCCGGCTTAAAAAAAAAAAAAAAGAGACAAGAACAGGGAGGCAGAGTTTTTTTCTGGAATCACTTTTAAACTTGATCACAGTTAACAGCAGAAAGATGAAGCCTTGGTACAAGAAAATGATGATGAAATAAATCCACATGCCCTTCTTGGTTTCAGGGGAGTAGTAAGAGTTAGGAGTTTGGGTGAGGAGTAGGTCTATAGTGGGATGTAGAGATTAGATTCCCACTCTCTAGTCCAGGTAGACAGACCATCCAGTTATGCCTGAAATCAAGTGCTTTGACCACAGTGGCTTGTGTTTATTTTGTAAATTTATGAGCACTTGTATTTATTCTAAAGATAATTTTTATAACATGGAGAAATCTCAGCGGCACAGAGTACTTTTTATAAAAAGAGTTCTTAGTTTAGGGGTTGGCAAACTTTTGTAAGGGGTCAGATAGTAAGTTTTTTGGCTTTGTGTCCCATATGGTCTTTGCAATGACTCAGCTCTGCCTTTGTAGTGGGAACGCAGTCACAGACAGGTCATAAATGAATGGGCATAGCCACATGCCAGCAAAACTATCTACAGAAATAGACTACAGGCCACAGTTTGCGGACCCCTGCTTTCGGTGAAATGACCATCAGCAGAAGATCACACTTACTGATATTTATCTTTTGGTTCTATCATAATTTGCAAAGATATTTAAAATTCAACAAATGCACGAAGAGTTGAATGAGCTAATTACTAATTTGTATGCAGTACAAATGTCAGTGGCTTATGTTTTTGTCCTTGTGTATGTTGCACATGTTGCTCTCTCTGCCTAGAGAGAATCCTTCATTCTCACTTCTTCACTTGGCTACCTCCTATCTGTCCTCTAAAGTTCAGCTGGGGAACTACCTTGTCCAGGAAGCCTTCCTTGACTCTCTTGATCTGCCTTAAATACCCCTTTGCTCCATGCACATGACACCGTGCTATAACGAACAATTCTCCTGTTTCTATCCGTCCCCCGGCTGCCACCCTCAGATTATGAGCTCTTTGAAGGCAGGGCCCACGGCATCCTTGAGTCCCTGCATCTGAGTGTGGGTGAAGGGTTAACATAACCTTTTCTTCTTCTCAAAGATGAATTTGACTCTGAAATAGCTTTCTAGGTCTGTTTCCCTGAAAACTTGATAAGGGAGGAAAGTCAGTTGTATTATTAGGTGACATTGTTTATACTAAAAATGGCCCCTGATGAGCAAATAATATGTGCACTGGGAGGAACTATGACCACCTAGAGGGAAGCCATAGCTGTGGGGTTCTCTGAGTGTAGTGACTCTTGTAACTGGGCATATTCTCTGCAGGGACCCCAGAAGACATATCTATGGAGTGGTAAGGAGAAATGGTAGTCTTTTGGGCACAGGCTTCTAAGCTTAGATGGACCCTATACCCTCTTGGGTGGATATTGTCTGGGTAATCACTTGGTGCATGGGCAACAAGAACAGATCCTGGGTGGCTGTGTAGACTGCTGCAAGGACTGTTCCCACTAAAGTGGATTGCCTGATGCTGCCCTCCTGGTATACTACATTTCCTGGCCTATATCTTGATTTCAAGTGTGAATTTCAATAGCTCTGTGGGCCTGAATGTTTCACTGGACCTGAATGTTTCACTGGTGCATGCTACACAGATACGATGCCTAGTAGATGCTGTTGTAGATAATAGATGTTTGATGAGTGAGTGAGTGAATGATGGAATGAAAGAGCTTTTCCATCTAGTGTCATGAGACTTTTGATGACTCACTCAAACACTCGGGTCTGGTAAACCAAGGTTTCCTTAAAGCGCACATCTCTTGCTTGGCAGTGGTATGAAGCGAAATCCACATTGGCACTGATTTGAAGCTGCAGTTCTTGGTAGTTTTCTTCTAGTACTGAGTGAGCAGGCTCTGGATCCGTCTCTATCACCTGTAACAAAGGCAGCTGTGTCCTCAGAGATGCAGAGCACAGGGACAGAAAAACTGACAATGGAATAGAATAGAGAAACCAGAAACATTCTAGGCATATATAAAATTTAGGTACACTATGTAACAATAAAGTCCTGGCAGATCACTAGGGAACAGAGAGGCTAAATGAAAAAGGGATCTAGTAAGATTAGTCATCTAGATGAAAAATATGAAATTGGATCCTTGCTTCACAACATACATAAAATCCAGGTGGGCTAAGAGCTGAACTATCAAAAAAACAAAACTCTTAAAAATATATAAGTGAACATCTTTCTGGGAGGAAAGAGTTTTAAAAATAAGACACAAAAAGTAATAAATATAAAATAAGGGATTAATAAACTTGATGATATTAAAATTAATAACAGAAAAGATAAACTAGGCCAGGCATGGTGGCTCACACCCGTAATCCCAGCACTTTGGGAGGCCGAGATGGGTGGATCACTTGAGGCTAGGCATTTGAGACCAGCCTGGCCAACACGGTGAAACCCTGTCTCTGCTAAAAATACAAAAATTAGCCGGGTGTGGTGGTGCATGCTTGTAATCCCAGCTACTTGGGAGGCTGAGGCATGAGACTCTCTTGAACGTAGGAGGTGGAGGTTGCAGTGAGCCGAGATTGTGCCACTGTATGCCAGCCTGGGCGAGAGAGCAAGACTCTGTCTCAAAAAAAAAAAAAAAAAAAAAAAAAAAA
This sequence comes from Macaca nemestrina, assembly GCF_043159975.1. Taxonomy (NCBI): domain Eukaryota; kingdom Metazoa; phylum Chordata; class Mammalia; order Primates; family Cercopithecidae; genus Macaca; species Macaca nemestrina. The sequence continues at coordinate 72,501,321 of NC_092142.1, read as the reverse complement.
AAGATAAACTATCAATTTGGTAAGGATATTTGCAGACAAATAATATGAACAGAAGAGTTTATAAAAGATAAAATAACACACAAAGTATAAGTATCATAATTGAAAAATGGGCAAAAGGCATGAAAAGGCATTCATGTAAGGGATAACTTGTATGACGAGTAACCATATGAAGAAATACTCAGCTTTATTTGTGATCAGGGATCAGGACAATGCAAAATAGGCTCATAATGAGACCATTTCCCATTCATTCAAATGATAAAAATCAGGAAGTCTGACAATGACAAGTGTTGGAGAGGACACGGATCAACAAGCTCTCTGCTGTAGGAGTACAAGTTGGTACAGCTACTCTGGAAAATAGTTGGGCATTATCTTGGCAAGTTGAACATTCATATATCCAATGAGTCAGCAATTCCACTTCTAGGAATATAAACTCTTACAAATGAACACCATGTGAACAACATGTCTGTGATAGCAAAACCCCAAATAATTTTCAAAAGGAAAAAGGGTAAATAATAATGGAATCTTATGTAGAAGTGAAATGGATACACTACAGCTACAAGCAACAATATGGATGATCACATACAATAACATTTTTAAAAGTTAAAACTGCAACTAAACAATATATGTTTTATTTTTATTTTTTGAGAAAGAGGCTCACACTCTGTCTTCCAGGTTGGAGTACAGTGGTGCGATCATGGCCCACTACAGCCTTGACCTCCCAGAGTCCAGATGATCCTCTCACCTCAGCCTCCCGAGTAGCTGGGACTACAGGTGTGCACCATCACGCCCAGCTAATTTTTGTATTTTTAGTAGAGATGGGGTTTTACCATGTTGACCTGGTTGGTCTCAAACTCCTGGGCTCAAGCAATCTGCCTGCCTCAGCCTCCCAAAGTTTTGGGATTATAGGCATGAGCCACTGTGTCTGGCCTGATATACCTTTTAGTATGCATAGGTTAAAAAAAGAACAAAAAACGAAAACCAAGGGAGTAAACAAGTCAAGTGAAGATAGTGATTACTTCTAGGATGGCGGCAGAGGGATGGAAAGGCTAGAATCACACAGGTAGTCAATGTTCTACTTCTCGTGTTGGGTGTGGGTTTGTCTCTGTGTGTTATATTGTTGTTAAAAAACCTAACCAAGGAATGAATAAAAGAGGGGCACACATGGACGATCCTGTCATGAACCAAAGATTATGACAAATGTGATTCTGGATACCTGAGGGAAAAGGGAAACAACTAAAATATTAGCATTGACATTTTGGAAGAAGAAAAAGGTGGGAGGACTTGCTCAACTACTTATCAAGACTTAAGCTAAAGGTCTACCAATGAAGATGTGTGGTACGTGTAGCATGGATGGCAGGCAGCATGTGTAGAAGTTTAGTTTGTCTTTTGGAATCAAGGTCAAGTAGAATGGGAACCTTTTCTTTTTTCTGTGAAAAAAGGAAACGATGAGAGACTTGAGACCAGTAGGAATCCAAGCATGGAGGTCTGGTCAGATTGGTGCTTGATGTCCCCACTTACTTTTCGTTTTGTAGTGAAAGTCCCAGGCATGTTTCTGGGCACATCCACCCACTTGACTGTGTGCATGCGGTCATCCCAGTCAGGGACCTGGTCTGCAGGGAGCTGAAACATAATTCTGGAGAGCTTGCACTTGATCCGCATATTCTTCAGGTTGATGGGTACGTCTGACTTCATGGTCACCACTATGTCCTTGGCACACCCAGGGTGGAGATGGCCCATCTAGGGAAGAGCCTGGTATTAGTATTTTTGAGAATCTAATCTTGAGGACTCTTGATACCTGTTGGTGATATTCTAGAGAAGGGAAGGAGCCAAAGGTCTTGGCAAAAAATGCCTCAGTCAAGCCTGTGTATGTAGACAGAATTAAATACGTACAAGAGGTTCTCAGGTAGAAACATGATAATAATAATAAGAAGAACAACTAATATTTATCAAACTTACTTGCTTCAGGCACTATTCTAAACCTTTACACAATTCTATGAATCCCTACAACAACCCTATGAGGGGTACAGCTATTATTCCCATTTTACAGACAACGAAACTTGTAACTTGGTTGAGGTCATTAATTTTTGAGGAGTTAGATTCAGACCCAGGCAGTTTGGCTCCAAATGCCACACTCTTAATCAACACAATCTATACAAATTATGGACAGAGGAATACAGTACACTAGCAGTTCTCCAAAGGTGTTCTAGTGACCTTGGGATCCCCAGGACCTTTTCAGGGGATAAATGAGGTCAAGACTATTTTAATAGTAATACAAAGATATTATTTGACTTTTTCACTCTCATTTTTCTTGTAAGTGTACGATGGAGTTTTCTAGAGGTTATGTGATATATGGTGATATGGTCTGGCTGTGTCTCCACCCAAATCTCATCTTGAATTGTAGATCCTATAATCCCCACATGTTGTGGGAGGGACCTGGTGGGATATAATTGAATCATGGGGGCAGTTTTTCCCATATTGTTCTTGTGGTAGTGAGTAAGTCTCACGAAATCTGATGGTTTTATAAGGGGTTTCCCCTTCCGCTTGGCTCTCATTTTTCTCTCTTGTCTGCTACCATATAAAATGTGCCCTTTGCCTGCCATGATTGTGAGGCATCCCAAGCTATGTGGAACTGTGAGTCCATTAGTCTCTTTTTCTTTATAAATTACCCAGTCTCAGGTATGTCTTTATCAGCAGTGTGAAAATGAACAAATATAGTAAATTGGTGCTGGTAGAGTGAGTGGGGCACTGCTGTAAAGATACTCGAAAATGTGGAAGTGACTTTGGAACTGGGTAACAGGCAGAGGTAGGAACAGTTTGGAGGGCTCACGAGAAGACAGGAAGATGTGGAAAAGTTTGGAACTTCCTAGAGACTTGTTGAATGGCTTTGACCAAAATGCTGATGATATGGTCAATGAAATCTAGGCTGAGATGGTCTCAGATGGAGATGAGAAACTTGTTGGGAACTGAAGTAAAGGTGACTCTTGCTATGTTTCAGCAAAGAGACTGATGGCATTTTGCCCCTTCCCTAGAGATCTGTGGAACTTTGATCTAGAGGGAGATGATTTAGGGTACCTGGCATAAATAATTTCTAAGCAGCAAGGCATTCAAGTGGTTACTTGGGTGCTCTTAAAAGCATTCAGTTTTAAAAGGGAAATAGAGCATAAAAGTTCAGAAAACTTTCAGCCTGATGATAGAAAAGAAAAAACCATTTTCTGAGGAGAAATTCAAGCTGGCTTCAGAAATTTGCATAGGAAGGGAGAAGCCAAATGTTAACGGCCAAAACAATGGGGAAAATGTCTCTAGGGCATGTCAGAGACCTTTGTGGCAGCCCCTCCCATCACAGACCCAGAGGCCTGGGAGGAAAAAATGTTTTGTGGGTGGCCCAGGGCCCCCTGTACTGTGTGCAGTCTAAAGACGTAGTGCTCTGCATCCCAGCCACTCTGGTCATGGCTAAAAGAGGCCGAGGTATGGTTCAGGCCATGGCTTCAGAGGGTGTAAGACCCGAGACTTGGCAGCTTCCATGTGGTGTTGAGCCTGTGGGTGCACAGAAGTCAAGAATTGAGGTTTGAGAACCTCCACTGTAGGCCGGGCGTGGTGGCTCAAGCCTGTAATCCCAGCACTTTGGGAGGCCAAGACGGGCGGATCACTGGGTCAGGAGATCGAGACTATCCTGGCTAACAAGGTGAAACCCTGTCTCTACTAAAAAATACAAAAAACTAGCCAGGCGAGGTGGTGGGTGCCTATAGCCCCAGCTACTCGGGAGGCTGAGGCAGGAGAATGGCGTGAACCTGGGAGGCGGAACTTGCAGTGAGCTGAGATCCGGCCACTGCACTCCAGCCTGGAGGACAGAGTGAGACTCCGTCTCAAAAAAAAAAAAAGAAAAAAGAAAGAGAACCTCCACTGTGCCCGGCCTCTCTGCCTTCTTTGATTAAGGCTTTGGTAATAAAAATAATGCACAAAAGTAGATTACCCTATTATATTATACTGTGTTTGTTTCTTCACAGGTAAAATGCCAATAATAGTGGTATCTATGGCTGGGCACAGTGGCTCATGCCTATAATCCCAGCACTTTGGGAGGCTGAGGCAGGTGGATTGCTTGAGCTCAGGAGTTTGAGACCAGACTGGGCAACATGGTGAAACCTGTCTCTGCCAAAAATACAAAAAAATTAGCCATGTGTGATGGTATGCATCTGTTGTCCCAGTTACTTGGGAGGCTGAGATGGAAGAATCACTTGATCTTGGGAGGTAAAGGTCGCAATGAGCCAAGATCATGACACCGCACTCCAGCCTGGGTGACAGAGTGAGACTATCTCAATAAACAAACAAAAACAAAAAAGTAGTATCTGCCTTATAGGGTTGTTGAGAGGATTAACTAAGGTCTTAGAATTATTTTTGGCATATAGTAAACACTCAATTTACAAATAAAATGGTATACTAGCTCTATTCAGGGTTGGATTTGGACCATGATGAAATGGAGTGGTCAGATTCCTAATGAACTTTATATCACTTCAAAAAGCAAAATTTATCCCTAACAGCACTCAAAGATTTAAAGATGACAAAGTCCCCAACCCCTTTGCTCCACCCCCCTCAAGTACTGTGCTTGAGAAGACTCAGTGGCTGTATGTCAACAGAGCAGGAGGCAGTGAAGACACTGGGGTGTGCCAGTGTTCTGGGAACTCAGAAGTGAACTATCTACAAAAAGCAACCACTGGCCAGAGGCAACAATCTGCTAGAACGTTATCCTAGGCCTTGTTCAATGTCAAGCTTTAGTCGGCAATTCCAAAAAATGTGTGCTGTGAAGATGTTAAAAGAAGAGGTTAGAAAATTCCAGGTAAAACAAAATTAACTAGGTTTTAACATGCCAAAGAGAACCAGGAATCTTTAAGAGAAGGATGGAGCTTGGAACTTTCTAAATCTGGATGGAGCTTTCTAAATCTCAGTTATCCACAGAACTCATCACCCCCATTCTAGCTTTTGGTGAAGTATTTTGAAGGACTGATACTCTAAAGGACACACATCTAGGAGGACACAGCTCCACAATCTGGGATAGGAAGACTAGGACCTATATTCATCTATACAGGCCTCCACAGGACCCCTTGACAGCGGCCTAGCAACAGTCTTGGCCAACTTCATTCTCTGTCTTCCCCTCTTAACCAGGGGAGACACGAACAGTGTTCTTTGCTACCAGATATGAGTGAGGGATGATTCCTGGGCTGTCTCTCAGCTTGAGATGTATTAATTCCATCCCATGCATCCATGGGAAAGGGCTGACAATCAGTCTGTGGTTGGCTTAGGCCTAAGGGATTCCAGAAAAATGATGAACGACTTTTATTTACCTGTGGGGAGAAAGCAATTGTAGCCAAAACAGGCCACTCAAACCGTATCACGTTCACTTGGCTGTGATTTGTGACTGTGAAGCTCACATTATAGCTGTGTCCAATGTGGCAGTCCCCAAACTGGATATGGTCCACCAGAGCAGCTAGGGATTAGAAGCAGAAGGCTGTGAGTCTTCCCTAGCCTCCCCTGAGGCTCTTCGTCCTTAAGGAGCCATAGTGCTTCACCCACATGCTATCCTTCCATCCTTGGATGGTTACATTTGAAAAACCTAGAATCTCTGAGTAACAAGATTTCTATCCTCAAGGAATCTATTCATCCATCCATCCATCCATCCATCCATCCATCCATCCATCCTCCAACCACCCATCCATCCATCATCCACCCACCCATCATCTACCCATCCATCCATCCATCCCTCCCTCCCATCCATCCATTATCCACCCATCCATCATCCACCTATCCATCACTCACCTATCCATCCATCATTCATCCATCCATTATCCATGCATCCATCCATCCTCCACCCACTAATCCATCTACCCATCATCCACCCATCCATCCATCCATCATCCACCCTCCCCCATCCTGCCATCATCCATCCACCCACCCATCCAGCCATATCCACCCATCCATCATCTCCCCACCCACCCACCCATCCACATGTCCATCCATTATCCACCCATCCATTCATCCATCCATCATCCACCCACCCATCCATCCATCATCCACCCATCCATCCATTCATTTATCCATCATCCACCTACTCACTCACCTATCTATCCATCATCATCCACCTATCCATCTATCATCTACCCACCCATCCATCCATCCATCATCCACCCATCCATGCACGCATGCATGTATCCATCCATCCATCCATCATCTACCCATCCATCCCTCTATCCCTTCATCCATCCATCATCTATCTATCTACTCACCCATCATCTACCCATCCATCCATCCCTCTATCCCTTCTATCCTGCTGCTCATCCATCCATCCTTCTATCCATCCATCCGTCATCCATTCACCCACCTTAGCCCTCACATCCATTTGTACAAGAGAAAACATAGGTCCCCAACTCCATTTGTTCGGTGAGAAAATATTATAAAGGATTGGGATTGCCAGATAAAATACAGGAGTCCCAGTTACATTTGAATTACAGATAAGTAATGAATAATTTTTAGGATAGGTATATCCCATGCCATGGTTGGGATATACATATACTAAAAATTATTCAGAGTTTAACTGAAATTCCAATTTATTGGGGAGTCTTGTATTCTGATTTGCTAACTCTGGCAATCCTATAATGGGCATGAAATCTGAGTTCTGAACTTAGATTCACTGCTGGCTCCTGCTTGATCCTTCATAAGAGAGATGTCACCCTGTAGCCTCAAACAGAGCTGAAACACCAGGTATATGAAGAGTGTTGATTTCAACCCATGTTGTGTAGACCACCTAATGGTACATTCCAGGACTTTAATTAAGCTTCTAGAAAAACTATGAGACTCTGTTTATAACTCACTTTTTAGCAACCAACCACGTAATTAGGGTGCTTAACCAATGCTTTCTGATGATAACAATTCGATGATAAATTTTTCCAACCCCTAAAAATGTCAATTAAATGAAGCTTTAGTGCTTGATAGATTGCAGCACAACATGTCTTAAGCTTTAGTATAAAAATACATCACCTGGGATCTTGTTAAAATGTGGATGCTGATTCCGCAGGGCACGGTGGGTCTGAAACCCCCATTTCTAACAAGCTCCCAGGTGATGCTGATGCCATAGGATCTCAAACTGCTCGTTGAATAGTGGGGCTGTGCAGAGTGATATTCTAGAAGTGCCCAAACCTATACTCTCTCTAATTAAACAAGATGATGCCAACACAAGCCAGCTAATAAATGCAGACAGGAAAAACTGCAAGACATTTATTTGCTTATTAGTTGAACTGGAATTTGAATATCAAACTATAAGCTCCCTAAGAGTAGAGACTTCCTTGTTAATTTTGAAACTCCAGGGATCAGCATGCCTGGAACATGTACTTGGTGCTCAATACATGTTCATCAAGTGAACACATGAATAAATGGAAGGATGGATGCCATGACTGAGCCAGGCACACCAGCGCATAGCGTAGTGAAAAGGTCAGTCAGTCCTAAATTCTCAGGGAGTTAACCAACCCGTTATTTAAATTTAACTCTCATTTAAAACAAATGACCCAATAGCCAACACTTGTCAACACCTCACTACTGTTTCTCCCACCTGCCACTAAGTCTTCCATATCATTGTCCTCGACTATCTCTGTGAACTCAGAGATACTTATGTCTTCCTGGCTGGTGGGGGCCACCAGCCCGTGGATGTTGTCCAAGGTGATGTCATCCTCATAGCCCTCTCCCACCATGTGGATGGTGGTCTCCTCATACTGGTTGTTGATCACTGACAAGTGGATGATACCTCTCATCCTCCCAACCTTCTGGGAGTGGAAAAAGACATCAAATTCAGCTGTATCTCCAGGAGAAACCACCAAGGAGGCTGTATGAGCTTTCTTTGCTGCAAAGAGAAGAGAGAAGGTATGATTTAGAACCAGTTTCAAGAAATGTGTATCTATAAAGACCCCGGTTGAAGGGAAAGTAACCCTAGAATGGGAACGAGCCTTAGCCAGACGCCAGTGGTGACCAGACTGGACATTCTCCTCTGGTTGGGCCTTGAGCGGTACCCTAATGAAGCAGCTACTGAGATCCATTGCCTTCTAGAAGCACTCTCCCCACACTTACCTTTTTCATGTGGTTTGTTTTCCTCTGTGATGTAGATGTACGAGGTGGTGGGCCTCCCTTTCAGGGAAAAGACTCCTAGCTCATCCCGCAGGTCAACATGCAGCTGGCAGAAGGAAAGCAGGGATGAGTGCTAGGCTTACAGGCTGCTCATGGGCTTTGAGTCTGGGGTGAGATACTGTACTGTGTTTGGGGCAGGACCCCAAAAAGTTATTGTGCCCAGTATTCACTTTTTTGAATTTCTTTTGTCCTGGAGAGGACAAAAGAACATTCAGTCAAATCAGCCCTTGTTATCTGAGTGAGGAACTGGAGGTCCAAAGAGTATGCAGAACTTCCCAGATCACGTAGGTACATAGTGTCAAAATGTGGTTGCCAACACCTCTGTCATTAACAGAGGCAGTTATAGAATATACGCTAGGGTAATAAAATGGAAATGAATACTTATAATTCTAAGAGGGCCTGCATTGATGTGAATTCCTAAAAAAACAGTGTCTCCTTGGTGCTATGCATTAGTTTAGTTGCCTGATAGTGTCATGTTGAGCATCCTACCACGATAAGAGAAAAAACAAGGTGGGCGTTTGACCTACTTGGAGAAAGTGGTGGTTTCTGGCCCATTGTAAGGAAGATAAGACTAAAGCTATGCATCTGATTTCAGATATGAGACATCAGCAGGCATTGTTAGAAGACAGTAATGCTGGCACCATCGTGAAAAAGATTGAATATAAAATATGAGGCACGGAGAAGGCAGAAATAGTGGTATCACATGGGAAGCTTTGAGATAAAAAATTACGTATTTAGAAACAACTTTAATAAGAAACTATATGGAAGAATTATATGTAAGAATATTGACGTAAAAGATCTAAATAAATGAGTGGAAATCCTAAATGTTTCTGGTGGAGAGTCTAAATACTCTGCAAGTAGAAATCCTCCTGAATTGAGAGGCTTCCCGATGGGATTTTTAAAGGAGCATTATAAAATAATTATAAAGCTCATTTGAGAGATTAATAGGTGAAAATTGTTAAGAAAAATGACAAAAACAGGGAGTGGGTGGGTAGGAATTCACTGAACTAGAATGCTAAAACATAAAGCCACAATAATGGAAACAATGCAGGGTAATGGTAAACTAGGTAACCTGAGCTAAAGGCAACAGTAATTGCTAGACTAAATATGTAAAAAAAAATTTTTTTTTAAGTATCACAGAGCTATGAAGAGAATGAGGAGTAAATAGACCAGGATCGGTGAGAGTATAGAAATCCAGCAAGGTCAGTCTCACTTTCTGGGCAGTTTTTGTCCAGAGCATTTGCCAATCAGGAAAAGTTAGACAGGAGGCTTGTCTGCACTTTTTTTTTTGATATGGAATCTCACTCTTTCACCCAGGCCAGAGCGCAGAGGCGAAATCTTGGCTCACTGCAAACTGTCTCCTAGGTTCTGACGATTTTCCTGCCTCAGCCTCCAGAGTAGCTAGGATTACAGGCGCGAGTCACCATGCCCAGCTAATTTTTGTATGTTTTTAGTAAAGACGGGGTTTTACCATGTTGGCCAGGCTGGTTTCAAACTCCTGATCTGCCCACCTCAGCCTCCCAAAGTGCTGGGATTACAGGCGTTGTCTGCACTTTTGATGGTCTTTCGGTGCTAAGAGGGCAAAAATTCAAGGCCTGTGGAAGGTGAGAATGCTTTCTTCTGGTCTGGGACCTCATTAAGATGAAAGGTGAGCTGGATATGAACCAGCTTTCCCAAGGATGGCAATCCTGCTCTAAGTCTTCTGGGTAATACAGAAAATCTCAAACCCTAACACTGGCTTAAGGTGATCCTGAATTTCTAGTGCCCCCATGTGTTGGGCAGAAGTAAATGAAAATTGCCTCAAGAAAAATATGATCCTTATGATTTCTAAATATGATTTCTAAATAACTTTTACAATGTCATACCCAAAACATAAACAGAAGATAACTAGGCACGTGACAAGGCAGGGCAACATGGGCAAAGATGAGTAGAAATAGTAGAAAAAGATGAGTAGAAATATCAGAAAGAGCCACAGTGACTTTGGATTTTGGAATTATTGGGTACAGACTGCAAAATGGCTACGATTACTGTGTTCAAGAAATAAAAGTCATGTCTGACAATTTCAGCTAGAAACTGTAAACACGAATTATTCAGATTTTTAAAACAGCCTAATAGAAATTCTAAGATTGAAAAATATAATAACTTAAGGGCTTAATGGAAACTTTAACAGTAGATTCAATACAGCTAAAGGGAGAGTTAATAAACTGAAGACAGGTCAAAAGAAATTATGCAGAATGAAGCCCAGAGGAAAAGTGAGTGGAAAATATAGTGAGACTGAGAGACACAGAAGATATAGTGAGAAGGTCTTCCATGTATTTAATTATCATCCCAGAAGGAGAGATTAGAGAGAATGAAATAGAAACAATATTTAAAGACATGTCTAGAAAATTTCCAAAATTGACTTAACTTTAATCCACAGAATCAAGAAGTCTATTGAATTCTAACAAGGATAAATTAAAGAAGTCCACTTCTGGACATATCATAGTAAAACTGTAGTAAACAAAGTGAAAATGTAAAAGGCAGTCAGAAAAAAAGAATGCCTTAAAGTAGCAGTCCCCAACCTTTTTGGCACCAGGAACTGGTTTCGTGGAAGACAATTTTTCCATGGACCAGGCACTGGGGAATGGTTTTGGGTTGAAACTGTTCCACTTCAGATAATCAGGCATTAGATTCTTATAAGGAACATGCAATCTAGATCCCTCACATGTGTAGTTCACAATAGCTGTTTGCACTCCTATGAGAATCTAATGCTGCTGCTGATCTGACAGGAGGGGAGCTCAGGTGGTAATATGAGTGATGGAGGGTGGCTGTAAAGACAGATGACCTTTTGCTCATGGGTCTGTGGCCTGGGGGTTGGGGATCCCGTCTTAAAGAACATTTTAGACTTACAGCTGACAACTCAGCAGTAACAATGGAAACTGGAATACATTAGAATAATATCTCCCATTTGCTGAAAGAAAACAACTGCCAAACTGGAATTCTGTAGCCAGTAAAAATGATGTTAAAAATGAAGGAGAAATACAGACTTCACTACCAGCAGACTCACATTAAGGAAACACTAAAGAGTATTCTTCATTTGGTAGGAAAAGTGTCTAAGATGGTGATATGGTTTGGCTGTGTCCCCATTCAAATCTCATCTTGAATTTTAGCTCCCATAACTTCCACTTGTCGTGGGAGGGACCTGGTGGGAGGTAAATGAATCATGGGGGCGGGTCTTTCCCAGGCTGTTCTTGTGATAGTGAATAAGTCTCACAAGATCTGATGGTTTTATAAATGGGAGTTCCCCTGCACAAGCTCTCTTGGTTGCCACCATGTAAGACATGTCTTTCTCCTCCTTTGCCTTCCACTGTGATAGTGAGGCCTCCCCAGCCATGTGGAACTGTGAATCCTCTTTTTTCTTTATAAATTATCCAGTCTTAGGTATGTCTTTATTGGTAGCACGACAACTGACAAATACAGATAGAAAATTGGAGACCCAGGAATAAAAAGCAATAAAAATGATTAATAAATGAATAAACCTAAATGAGCCATAAAAGGGTAAATAGTAAGAACAGTAGCAATAACAACAGTAGCAATGTCTTGTAGGGTTTAAAATATTTAGAGAATCCCAAGCCTTCCACACAAGTTGCTCCATTACTGTATCCTTTCATTTTTATCTTCCTTGCTCTTCTACCTATACCTATGCTCTCATGAAGCTGGGTGCTTAGCAGCTCCTGCAGTAGCGTGCATGTTTTTTGTTTTGTTTTTTTTTGGCTTCTGCACCTTTGAAGCTTTCTCTCTCTTTCTGGTTTGCATGGACTGCCAAATGCCCACTGAAGGCATTGCTGAAACCCAGCTCCTTCAATGAGCCCTGTTCAAATGTCATTTACAGTGAATTTTCCCTTTATTGTCTAGATGGGAATAGATCTTTTTCAAAAGTCCTACAGTCCCTTGCAGAGCACAATACATCACTTTTTTTTTGTAAAATAAAACCACAATTTAATCATCGAATCAAAATACATTTGGATGTTGTATTTCTCACCCCTACTGAAGTTTCTTTTTTGTCTTATTCTTATTGCAAGTGCAATGTTCATTACAGAAAACAATTAAAAACTAAAGAAGATATTAATACCCATAATCCTGCCCACTCAGCTTGATGCACGTCACTGCACGCTACCTTGGACAGTAGTTAATGATATATTGTGGAATCCGGTTTCCTTCTTTCCTTGAGGACAAATACCATGCCGGATTCCCCTCTGCAAGTCCGTGACACACAGGTTAATGCGTGCGGATCAACAGAGAAGTCCTCATACATTAGGCATGGCAGAGGCCCCAATGGCAGAAGTGTAACTTCTGGATTCTTCTCCCTTTCAGCCTCATGCTTCGTCCTCCAGTATTACCTGGGCAGGGAGGACGCCATTGTTCTTGAGGATGAGAGGCAGCTTCTCTGAACGACCAAGCAGAAGCCTCTTAAAGAGGAGTAAGGGGTTTCCACGTTGGTTATGAAGAATTGGCCGCACAACCGTCACTCGAGGGAGGTTCCCCTCACCAGCGATGTCAAACACGAGGCCTCGGCTCTTGGCCAGGGTGCTGTGGGGAACAGGAAGATTGTAGCCTGTCAGTCTGGCGTGGTGGGAATGACACTCCCTAGGGAGTGTGGCCTGCAGTCCTGCTGCAGGAGAGGGAGCTGGGAGCTGGGAGCTGGGAGCTGGTACCTGGGCAAGCCATCCAAGGTAGCCTCAAAGATGCACTGGTAGTTCTGCATGATCTGCGGGGTGAAGGACACCGTGGCAAAGGCATGGGAATGACTGGCAATGCACATCTTGTTGGGTTCCACTTCAAAAATGTCGGTGATGCGGGCAAAGGGCTGGTGATGGGGGCAGAGACCAGAGTATGTCAGCGCCTTTGGATTCTCACCAGGCATACTCCTTATTTCCAAGAGCCCCCCCCGCCTCTCATCTAAGTGCTGTGGTGGACATGCTCCACTGCCTGCAGGGTCAGGGGCCCTGGAGGGGACAGCCTGGGACCCAGCCCTGAATGATGCCTGGCCAGATTTGGCTAGACCTGTGATTTTTGACTCAAATTGATGAACTAAGCCAGGAATCCAGATATTGTCCCTCCTACCCCACCCTTGTCAACTAAACTGGGATGCCCAAAGATTGGTGTTGGTTGGTTTTTAAATTCTTTTTTGACAGGATCTTGCTCTGTCACTTATGTTGGAGTGCAGTGGCATGATCATGGCTCACTGTGGCCTCGACCTCCTGGACCCAGGCAATCCTCCCACCTCAGCCTCCCAAATAGCTGGGACTACAGGTGTGTGCCACTATGCCCAGCTAATTATTATTATTTTTTTGTACATATGCGGTTTCGTCATGTTTCCCAGGCTGGTCTCAAACTCCTGGGCTCAAGTGATCTGCCTGCCTCGGCCTCCCATAGTGCTGGGATTACAGGTGTGAGCCACCGTGCCGGGCCGGTGCTGGTTGTTAAAATGTGGAGCTGAGCTGCGAGCTGGCTGAATCATATGCAAGATGAGAAAGCTAGATGAGAGAATGAAGCAATGGAAACCCTGTGAGAGAGACATGTGGCCACTGACAGACGGACAGAGCATCCGCTGGTCTTCTAAAGGGTGGGCCTCAGGTGATGGTGCCAGTCCCAAGGAGTCCCAGCCACGTGATGTGTTCTGACCTGTGTCTGAGGTGTCTGATTTGCTGCAGTAAGCCTTGCTTTGTTTGGGCTAATCTGAGAGGATTTCTGCTCCTTGTAACTCCAAGAGCCTTGGCTAGAGCAACCTCCCACAGCAGTTTATCTGTTCCCATCTTGTGGCAGTGTTTTGGGACTGTAGGGAGCCCTGGCATGGCCTTAAAAGGATTTTTCATTCTCATGGGAAGTAGGTGGGATTCAAGACTGACTATTCCCTCTTGTTCTTAAACTGAGGGACCTCGGGTTTCTCTTTGCTTTTTCCGAGGGATAGCCTTCAAGTCTGCGAACTAGGGTGGAGGAGAACATGTGATTTCTGCAAATCCTCTTATACAGTCTCTCTTTAGAAATCAGGCTTGCGGCTGGGTGTGGTGGCTCACTCCTGTAATCCTAGCGTTTTGGGAGGTGGAGGTGGGAGGATCGCTTGAGCCCAGGAGTTCGAGACCAGCCTGGCCAACATGGTAAAACCCCGTCCCTACAAAAAATACAAAAACTAGCCAAGCATGGTGGTGCGTGTCTGTAGTCCCAGCTACTCAGGAGGCTGAGGTGGGAGGATCACTTGAGCCCAGGAAGTCGAGGCTGCAGTGAGCCATCATGGCAATGAGAGTGAGACTGTCTCAAAAAAAAAAAGAAAAAGAAAAGAAAAATCAGTCTTGCTCTTTTTTTTTTTTTGAGACGGAGTCTCGCTCTGTTGCCCAGGCTGGAGTGCAGTGGCTGGAACTTGGCTCACTGCAAGCTCCGCCTCCCAGGTTTATGCTATTCTCCTGCCTCAGCCTCCCGAGTAGCTGGGACTACAGGCGCCCGCCACCTCACCCAGCTAGTTTTTTTGTATTTTTTAGTAGAGACGGGGTTTCACCGTGTTAGCCAGGATGGTCTTGATCTCCTGATCTGGTGATCCGTCCGTCTCAACCTCCCAAAGTGCTGGGATTACAGGCCTTGCTCACTTTTTATGTTTTTAGTACAGAATAGGGAGAAAGTTGCTCCTTAGTATCCCAAATAAGATCAGAGAATAGGCCAGGCGTGGTGGCTCACGCCTGTAATCCCAGCACTTTGGGAGGCCGAGTTGGGTGGATCATGAGGTCAGGAAATCGAGACCATCCCGGCTAACACGGTGAAACTCCGTCTCTACTAAAAATACAAAAAATTAGCCAGGCATAGTGGTGGGTGCCTGTAGTCCCAGCTACTTGGGAGGCTGAGGCAGGAGAATGGCGTGAACCTGGGAGGCAGAGCTTGCAGTGAGCTGAGATCGCGCCACTGCACTCCAGCCTGGGCGACAGAGCAAGATTCTGTCTCCAAAAAAAAAAAAAAAAAAAAAAAAATCAGAGAATGACTGGGTGTCACCAGGGTCTGAAGGAAGTCATAAAAGGGATTATGTAGTCTCCCCAACCACACCTCTCTGCATTGACATTCCCCCAGGAATGCACACTCCATATGTAGCTCTAGGCTGACACCAACACCCTTGGTGACTTCCCCACCACCCTCAGCTGCGACCAATGCCAGCTCCAGGGGCTGAGGGCCTCCTGGGCCCAGATTCGACTTTCGGGCAGAGAACTGAAGCAGCCACCATAAAACTAGAGTATTTGCTACACACTGGATTGGAAATTAAGGGTGACGGAAACCCATTGATTAAGACCTCTCTTGGTATCCTGAATTTTCTGTTCTGCTGTGAAAAAAAGTATGATCTGACTCAGAGAGAAAAGGCAGTTTCGAGCCTGGCAGACCCCTGAATGGGCAATTATTTCATCTTGTATGTGGATGAAGCTTGACTTTAAGCCCAGCCCTATATTCTCAGGCTCTGGGACCTAGGGGAAGGATTTAGCTTTTTAAGCCTCAGTTTCCCTAACTGTAGAATTGGGATAATAATACAAAGTTGGAAGAGTTGTTGTGAGGGCAAAAGGAGGCAATAAATATAAATCACTTAGCACAGTGCTTGTCACATGGGAAGGGCTAAAAAGTGCTCACCATTTCACCTTATCCTCAGAATCTGGTGCCCCCAAATCTCCCTTACCAGCAGAATATGCAGCTGGAGGCAGGCCTGTCTGGAGCTGGTGCTCACTTTAGCCTCTCCCCACCATGCTTTCTCTATTTTAGGCACATAGTGAGCGTTTAATGGAGGAATGCGGTTTGCTCACTCATGCGTACCCATTTATCACAAAGGTACCCGGAGGAGACACCCACTGGGACAAATGTATCACCACTGGCCTAGGGGAAACCCCCAGTTACTTCACATAACTTCCAGCAGGGCCAGATAATTTCCACTCACACATACAGGCTCCAGAGCCGAGGATGCTGAGAGCCCTTCTTCCAAGTTTATGTCAATCACGGTGGGCCAGGGGCCAATGGGAGCGTCTTACCTTATTGGAGATAGGCCTGACTACAATGTTGACATCACAGGCGATCTTTCCCACGTTGCTGATCTTGAAACGAGCCTTGGCTCGGCGGCCCACGAGGACATTGCAGAAGATGAACTTGTTCTCGTCCTCGACGAACAGCCCCCCGCTCTCTATGGTCTGCAGGATGTGGTGCAGGGTGGCGCTGGTACATATCTGGTGCTCTTCAAATATCAAGGCATTGTTTTCGGTCACAAAGGCTGGGGAGTGAAGGGGAGACTATGAGATGCAGCCTGATCGCTGGATTCCCTCTCTGTAATTCCTAATTTGGAGCTCTGGATTCTCACAAAGGAGAATCGTGGAGGACACATAGGGGAGGTCACGCAAGGGGGTGTGAGGGATGGGAAACATTCTGTCTGGTCTTCCTCTTTTGTACTGCCCTTGCTGGTTGCCATACTCCAGTGAGCGTTTTTCTCCCAATGGTAAGATCCAAGATCTGGGGTGGGCTGTGGAGGGAAGGAGGCCAACTGGCCCACTATGCTTCAAGGCTCCAGTGATCCTATCATCAAAGCACGAGGCATTCTCTTTGCACCTCATGTGCCCTCCTGCTGGGTTACAGATTTTGTATGCTCAGTACCTGAAAATTGTTCTCTGTGGACATGTTGCCCACCAGGAGTGGCCTGGCCATGAGCAGGACTCAATGCTCCTGGGTCCTGTGCTACAGCCCATCCCACCATGATTCTCAGATAACACTATTCATCTGGGAATCCAGGGCCAGCCTCCTGGGAGTGTGAAGCTGCACCTCCTCCCTTAGGTATATGCCCTGGAAAAATACAACTAAAGACACTAGAGGAAGTTCCAGGACCCCAAAGGAAGCAGCCCAGCCATGTCTGACAGACATCTTTGGAAAAACTTGCAAGAAAGAGGTAGAAGTGTTACAGATAAAGGCCTCTTATTTATATATTTATTTTTTGAGATGGACTCTTGCTCTGTTGTGGAGTACAGTGGCGTGATCTTGGCTCAATGCAAACTCCACCTCCTGAGTTTGAGTGCCTTCTGAGTAGCTGGGATTACAGGCATGTGCCACCACACCCGGCTAATTTTTTGTATTTTTAGTAGAGACGGGGATTTGCCATGTTGGCCAGGCTGGTCTCAAACTCCTGATGTTAGGTGATCCGCCCGCCTCGGCCTCCCACAGTGCTGGGATCACAAGCATGAGCCACTGCACCTGGTCTCAGACAAACATCTTTTAAGTGGTGTTGTCCAATGTGAGTGGTGAGTACCTGGTAGACAGGCTTCAGCCAGCAAAGTGTAAGGAATGCCGGCAGGCTGAACTGTAGGGTCTCGGCCGGAGATATCGATGGCTATAAACTCCTCACACTTTCCCACGGGGTCAGCCACACAGTCAACGTTGATGACCTGCTGTCCTCCGGAAGGGATGGAGCCAAACCCAGGGTACACGGTGAACATGCCATGGGCGAAGCGGGCCTGCATGACAAGGGTGGGAGGGATAGGAGACTTGGAGGCAGAGTGAGTGACAGCCAGACCATGGGGGCTGTGAGATGGTGTGGAGAGGGCGAGAGACACGTGGGGCTTCTTCTCACAGGCACTCTCTGGGCCCTCACTCCTCTCCTCCTGGAGGGACAGAGGGCCTGGGATGGGCAGGGGGTCTTCAATGACAGGCTGCTCTCTCAGAGCTTCCTTCTATGCAAATTCCTTCAGACTAATCGTGTTTCAACTAAGGGTTTAAAGGAACAGACAGACTCCACATCATATAGCACTTATTCAGCTGGGCATCTTGAATCAGATGGGTGCAGAATGGAGTAGTGGGTGAGGTTATGGGCTTCTGAGTGAGACACACCTGGGTTTGAATCCCAGCCCTGCTAAATATTGACTGTTTGACCTTAAACAAATGACTTCTCTGAGTCTCAGTTTATTTATCTATAAAATGGGGCTAAAGCCGCAACCCCAGAGATTGCTGGAGGTTTAAATGAAATAACAGGTGTGAAGCATGTAGCATAGCATCTGGTATAGAATTAGTGCTAAAAAACAAGCAAACAAACAAACAAAAACCCAAAAAACCCAGGATGTTGGTGCAATCCTTAGGTGTGCCTGCTCTTCTCTCTCCTGCTTGTAGTTTTCTGGATGACCGTAGAATGTGCTGACAATGCAGTGGCCTGAGATAAGGGGAGGGTCTGGAACAGCCCAGGCTCTGTTCTCATCCTTCCTAGAACAGAATGTCCTTCAGCTCAGAGATCCACATTTCCTCTGGAGCACAAAATCCAGGACAGAATGCTTTTGGTGTCCTTCAGCTGCAGTGTGAAGTGGGGCATGCATAGGCAGGACTTCATTTGGTCAAGGCAGCTTTCTTGAGCCTTGGGGGACCAGCTGTCCATGAATACGAAGTTTCTATTAGTTCTTGCTACCTATCTGTGAGTGATAACTTGCTTTGCATGACTTGTGTGAGTGTTCTGCCACACTGGACTCATACCCTGGCAACTGGATTTGTGCAAAACCTCTGGCAGCTGGGGTTTGTGAAGGACCTCCTGCCAGATCTAGGAACCACAGCAGAAATTAGTGCTGAGTCTAGTGGCACTCTTCACACAGGCATCTGTGTGGATGCAGCCCCTAGCATTGTGCAGTGTGACTGCAGAGACATATGTGGAAGCTGTTATTAACTAATTTGGTCACTATTTACTAAATACCTACTATATGCTAGGAGATGTCCTGGGCACCGGTGATTCCCAGATAAACCATCCTGACAGAGGAGAAGGTTGGAGAATAGTAGAAAATGGCATGATGTTGTCTCAAAGGAGCAAGGTCATAGTAGGGGCAAAGAACAGCTGAAATGAGTGGAACTGAGGTAGCAGAAAGTTAGGAGAAAGGGAAGCAGTCAGAGAAAGAGGTCTTGGAAATCAAGGATTCAGAAGCACCTCAGTTTCTTGTGATGCAAGATCCAGGCTGTGACCATTAAAATAAGTTGCCAATGTAGAGGAGAGGATAAGTTCATTGCAACTGAAAGGCAGAATGCTGGAGAGGCTGTCTCACTGAAGGCTGAGAAGGTATGGTAGTCAAAGAAGGAAAAAAAATTGTAGAAGAGATGAGAGTTACAGAAACATATGTAGAAAATTATGTATGTTAATGAAACAGAAGCCTTTGCTTGACAAGAGGAAACCACTTGAAAATACATAAAAACCAACATGTAGAAAACCCAGTTCACTTCAATCAATAATTATTGCTATTCACAGAGTGCAGAAAACTTGCTTCTCTCATTGCCTTCAATGCAGAGGTTGTGGCTGGAGCTGCAGCAGCCACCTTGGAACCATGAGGGAAAGGCCAAGAGAATCACAAGCAACAATAAACTGTGAAACCAACACCAGCAATTGCCTCCCCCATTTAAATATGCCATATTTGTTTAAACCACTAACGTTGGATTTTCTGCTATCTGCAACCAAACATGATTCTGATACACAAATCAAGCACCTCCTCCTCCGTGAAGCCTTCAATAACTGTTCACAGCTACCCAGAACAGCAAGACTTCATTCTTCCATTTTTCTAGAGTCTATCCATGTACAAGCACCTCAATTATAGTATTTACCATCTTGCTTAACAACTGCTCATTCACCTGCTTTTTATAAAGAATTCCTCTTGTCTGTCTTTGAGTTCACTGATTCTTTCCTCCACCCTGCTCTAAAATATTTCCTCTACATCCATTTAAAACCATATCAGACAGTATTATAGTTTTGCTTCCATTGACAAACATAATTTAGAAAACCCAGGAAGAGAAGTAAGGTCTACTGAATTTACCTACATTATTGCTTACTATGTTTTTTTCTTCCTTGTTGATGTTCCATGATTACATCTTCTGTTATTTACTTTCTGTTTTGAGAACTTCCTTTAGCCATTCTTTTAGGGTAAGTCTACTAGTGACAAATTCTTTTAGCCTTGTTTCATTTGAGAAAGTCGATTTTCCATTTATCCCTGAGAAATATTTTTGCTGGATATAAGATTCTGGGTTCACAGTTATTGATTCTCTACACTTGAAAATATTATGCCACTTTCTTTTGGGTCTCTATGGTTTTTGTAAGAAATCTGCTGTCATTCAAGGTTCATTTCTCTCCTGATGTGCTCAAGATTTTTTTTTCTTTTCTTTAATTTTCAGAAGTTTGACTATGATGTGTGTTGGTAAGGATTTCTTTTGGTTTCTCCTATTTGGGTTTGCTCAGATTCTTGAGTCTGTAGGTTTACATCTTTTTCCAAATTTGAAAAGTTTTCTGTCATTATTCCTTTGAGTACCTTTTCAGTTCCACCCTCTTTTGTAACTCTTTCTGGAACTCCAATGAAAACAGCATTAGATCTTTTGTTATGGTTCCACAGATCCCTGAGCATCTATTCATTTTTTATCATTAGACTTAAATAGACTTTCAAGAGACTCAAAACAGAGTCTACTTTCTCTCTTTTGTTTAGACTGGGCAGAATAATGGCCTCCCAAAGATGTCCACATCCTAATCTCTGGAACCAGCGAATATGTTATCTAACACAGCAAAAGGACTTGGTTGACATGATTACATTAAGAAGCTTGTGATGAGGAGATTATTCTGGATTATAATGGGCCCAGTGTAATCACAGGGGTCCTTAGAAATGGAAGAGAGTTAGAAGGAGATATGACTGTAGAGGAGGTTGGAGTAACGTGATGTGAGAAGGCTTCGATCCACTGTTGCTGGCTTTGAAGAAGATAGAAGGGGACTACAAGCCAAGGAATGTGGGCTGCCTCTAGAAGCTAAAAAAACAATGAAAAGGATTCTTTCCTGGTGTCTCCAGAAAAGAATACAGCCCTTCCAACACCTTGATTTTAGCACTTCTGACCTACAGAACAATAAGATAAAAAATGTGTAATACTTTAAGCTTCTAAATTTGAGGTAATTTGTTGTGAGAACAATAAGAAATGAACACAGGAATTCCTATTGTCTGTCTTCAAGTTCACTGATTCTTTTCCTCTGTTCCCTCTGTGTTGTTGAGCCCATCCATTGAGTTCTAAATTTGTTTATTTATCTTCAATTCCAGAATTTCCA
This sequence comes from Macaca nemestrina, assembly GCF_043159975.1. NCBI lineage: Eukaryota > Metazoa > Chordata > Mammalia > Primates > Cercopithecidae > Macaca > Macaca nemestrina. The sequence goes on along the minus strand of NC_092142.1, from coordinate 72,480,080 downwards.
TTTGCTTCTTCTCTACATCTTCTTTCTTTGCTGAGACATACTATTTTAAAATTTTTCCAGGCATGCCTATAATTGCTCATTGAAACATTTTCAGATAATTCTAACACCGCTGTCATCTCAGTGTTGTCATCTAGCATTTATCTATTCTCCTTCAGTTTGAATTCTTCCTGGTTCTTGGTATGATGAGTGATTTTCACTTGAAACCTGGACATTTTGGGTGCTATGCTATGATACTTGCGATCTGATTTAAATCTGGTTGAGCTGGCTTTCTTTTGACACTATCTTGGCTGGGGAAGGTAGTGCACTGCCTTGCTACTGCCAGGTGGGGGCAGTAGTCCAGATTCCCCACTCAGACTCATCATTCCTGCTGGGCAGGAGTGGGTGTCCCAGCTATCCACTAGTCCTCAACTGATACCTTCCTGGTGGGGACGGGTGAGTGCCTGTTACTGTTCTGCTGATGCTATGGGAGATGGAGGGGTCCTCTGACACCATTCCAGCAGGGGACGGGGGAATGTCTCATTTCCACTAGGTTGGGGTGGACGTCATGGTTTCCCATGTGGTATCTCCACAAACAGCACTGGAGGTGGTGGGGGATGCTTGTTACCACCCATGGGAATGAAAGTCTTGGCTTCCTATTTGACCTTCTCTGATGCCACCCTTGCAAGGGGGTGGGGCACCTCATGACAGCTGGGAAAGGGTGGAGTCTAATATCTCTATTCGGCCTTTGCTAGCAGAGGTGGTGTGGGACCAGATATTTTTCTTTGGTGTTTGGCTGGAGTAGAACAGTTATTATCTAGAAGTTTTCTGTCTTACTGGGGGCAACCTGGGAAGGCAGAAAGAAAGTAGGAGTAGGCTTCTGTTGGGGCTTGCGTTTTGTCTGTGTCTGTGGATGTTTTAGGGTTGCTGGCTGCTTCAGCACCCAGTCTGGGAGATATGAGGCAAAAAGCAAACTTGGGAACTCACCACCTTGATCTTCCTTGGGTCCCAAGGACCCTGGGGCTGGTCTGGTTTCTTCTCTCTACCTTTCAGAGTCTGAAGTCTGTCTGTTTTATACACAACGCCCAGGGTTTTTAGTTGTACTTAGTTGGGAAGAATAGGGAAAAGTACATCTAGCTGATCTTACCAGAAACAGCAAGCCTCAAATCTCCTTTTGTTTAAGCCTGTTTGAATGGGCTTCTCTTTCTTATAAACAAATTATTCTTGATTAAAATACATTTCATGAAGAGTAGAAACAATTTTAAGGCAATGGCAAGCCAATGAAGGTTTTAAAGCAAAAGAGGATATCCAAATTAATGGCTCTAACATCTTAGTTTAAAATGCAAGTGATATTTCAGTATAATTATTTCATATTCCTGCCATGATGGATTCAAATCCTATTATCCTAGGGAGGTATTTGGTGTCAAGAGCTAATTGGGAGTTGGCTTTACTGGGTATCTGTATGAACAGGGAAAAAGACACGCACCTGGCCTGTGGTGGTGATTTCTTTCTGAATCGTGTCAGAGAACTTGGCTGCTCTGGAAGGGCCAGTTTTGTAGAAGCTCTCACTTTCTCGGGATCTTGCATGTCTGACGTGGCTGGCTCTGATTAAAGAAGCAAGAATATACCCTTAGGTTGTGGGGTGGGGGGTAACATTAGATACCACCTGTCTGTTTTCCTGCAAGGTCCCTTCTCCTAGGAATGGGGGAAGGGGCCTGTCTTTGCCCAAGAGGACATTGGAGTGGCATAATTAGCTAGTTAATCACTGACCAAACTCATTTAACAATTGTAAGGAAACTAGGCGGTAATTATACTTATTAAATATGATTTATAGGGACACTGAAAATTACTGCAAGAAGATAGTAATTTTTAAATGCCTACTTGAGTTCACTGGAAAGCAGTCTGTAGAAAATTACTTGTGGATGTCAAATGTTTTACTTAATCTCATTTAAAAAAGTGAAATGGCAAATAAATTAAGCTCTTCTGTATCTTCACATTTATAGTCGTGATTTTTTAAGGTGTAGTATAAGCAGTAGTTCAAATATAGGTCTTGGTAATTGTTCACTTGCCTTGAAACTACTTTATCCAATAATTAGTTTGCCTAGAGACCAGTTCACCTAAAATATTCAAACGTATCTGAAATGCATCTTAAACTTTTGAGAATTTTATATATTTAAGCATTCACTTGCTTAATGACCAGAACACCTGAAGTTCAACCCCCTTTCGTGTGTTTTGCATGAACTTGTGCATGCTAAAATAAAAAATAAATAAAAAACAAGGCAAAGCAAAACAGAATTAAGTTATAATCGTTATAGACATTAAATTGTTATAAAACAAATTGTAAAAAAATTCGGTTGAAAGTAAATGAGGAAGAAAGAGACTTTACACAATTTAACTCTGCACTTTAAAAAATGTTCAAACTTTGTCAAAACAGAAAAGAATAGCTACAGAAATATAAAACAACTACAAACAATGTAAAGCCATATATCCTATTTAAAAGAATTAACTGGAAAGTCAAAATTAAATCAGAAGTGTCTCAGGAATCAGTAAAAACCTCTCAATTTGCCCAAAAAGAGTATGTTAGCCCAATGGAAGCCAAAAGCACTCAAAAGACCAATTGTTTTGGGTGAATTGATTGACAGCCTCCTTTTGAAGAACATGGAGTTTTGCTGTTGGGACAACTATGAAGGTAGCTTTGTGATGGTGTCTGCATGGGCAGAAGGCAGTAATAGTAACAGGCAGTAACAACAATAGCCCCTGGTAGGCTGAAGGTATCACCGCACTTGCTCTCTTCCACGCTTCCAAGGCAGCCCCACCATGAAGCACTGCTATGATTTCTTTTGATTGAGCTTGCTGTGATAATAATTTCTTGGCGTTGTACAGAATGACACATAGGACAATGATCTAATAAGTCCTTTATCACACCAGAAGCACCAGGACAACAGAAAAAATTCCAGGCAGAAGACTGTTTGTTCAACTAAAATTTATGATATATTCTATAGGAAATCTATGAAACCTGGAGTCAAAAGATGTGGGCTCACACCAAGATCTACTGGTAATTCCGTGTATAATATCTTTTAAGAATTTTTTATTTTTTATTTTTTTGAGATGGGGTCTCACTCTGTCACCCAGGCTGGAGTGCAGTGGCATGATCTCGGCTCACTGCAACCTCTGCTTCCCAGGTTCAAGCGATTCTCCTGCCTCAGCCTCCAGAGTAGCTGGGATTACAGGCATGCGCCACCACACCTGGCTAATTTTTGTATTGTTAGTAGAGATGGGGTTTCACCACATTGGCCAGGCTGGTCTCGAACTCCTGACCTCAGATGATCTGCCCGCCTTGGCCTCCCAAAGTGCTGGGATTACAGGTGTGAGCCACCGCACCCAGCTTTTGTGCATAATCTAAATGAGCCATTTCTAAATCTTACAGACCTCACTCACAAAAGGGGATTGGATGAATTTAAGTAAGATATAGGAAAGCTCTTTATAAAATATAAAGCACAAATTAAAGAGGGAATGCAGTGAGTTAAGTAAATATTTGTCTTACGCTTTCTTTTGATGAATGGGGCTCTCCCCTGTCAGCTTATAAAGGGCAAACTTGAAGTCAGTAACACCTTGATTTTCTATGGTGAAGGTGGTGCTTTTACGAGCGCCACAGATCAAAGCTCCAAAGTTGATGACAGAGGAGGGGGTGATGTTGTATTTGGAATATACTGCATTCACGGAAAACTTAATTGGGATGCTGGCAATGATCTCACCTCCTTCTGAAATATTGGGCTCAATAATCTAGAAAGGGAAGAAGAATGAGCAAGTCAGCCACTGTTGTAGCTACAGAATTCTTATTATTATCTACCCCGTTCGCTATTTTCATCATTGACATGAAGCCATGTTATTTCACTGTCTTTGTATTATTGCATCAACAATGATATTAGCAAACACTAAAACGGAGCTTACTGTGTACCAGCCAAGGGTCAACATAGCCAAATTTTCCTCCTGTTTTCAACTCCCTGCTCATCCTTTGCACTTGATGATGGGACTCAGCTTCCCTGCCTTTGATGCTCCCTGAAGACTTGGGGGCACATTTCCTCTCTGGCTCTAATTCTGATGACTTTGCCTGCTAGTTAGAACAGAATCCCGGTGTATCCTATCCGGTTGCCACCCAACCCTCCCCTTTTCTTCCTGGAGCATGGATTAGGTCATGTATCCTTCTTTGCAACGGGAGTCCCATGATCCTGCCATTGAGGCAGCCCCTCCCTTTGGAGCTCTCTTACCTGACAGCGCAGAACAGGCTGGTGCTCGATCTTCACTTCCTTTTTTGCACGGAAGAAAACTTGGACATTTGTGGGTTTTTCTGTTGGGGTCAGTGAACCTTTTCTGGGTTGGACTGAGATCATGGAATTTATATTAGGTGTTGAAATCCCTATAGAGTCCACGGAAAAGCTGAAAGACAAGAATAAAAAGTCAGCCTAAGTCATTATGCCGGGAACTCAAGATCCAAGAGAGGAGACTCTACATGGTTGAGTGCCTGCTGTGTCTCCAACCCTGTTTAACCACCATGTCTGGCAGAGTCCACTGTGCTTTGTACGCTGTGATCGCCTCTCCTTAGCCAGGACTGACAAAGTCAGGAATTAATGCTCAAGGCAAAGACAGCCATACTGTATCCCATGGTCAAGAGAGGCCATTGCAGGAGATCTCTGTCCAACAGGGACACTGGATACCGAAAAAGGACCAACTAAATTAATTCTCTCTTTCTCTGTTTGTGTGTCTGGCTTTCAGTACATGCAGAGCAAACAGTGACACAGAAACCAGGGAACCTGGGGAGAGAGAGCAGGGAGTGGGCAGGGGCCCTGCAACAGAGGTACTAGGGAAGGAAGCCCATGGCCTACTGGAGGTGAGGCAAGAACCACAGGAAGAAGCTGGCTCATGAGACTGACAGAGGGACTGGCGTAGGCTCAAGGTGTATCCCACCTAGGCAGAGGTGGGATACTCGGAGTTGCTGTGGGGCTCTGAATGTCACCCCCATGCTCCAGGAGACCCTGGTTGCCCAATTACTTGCACCCCTGTGCTTCCTTACTTCCCTGCACATTCTTTAAACAAACCCTCTATCACCTGTTCCAACCTGAGAGTGACTCCATTCCATGCAACCTCAAAGAGCACAGCTAATGCCCCTGTCTTAATCTAAAAGAAAACTCACCAACAGGCAAGATTCCACTTAGCACTAATTCCAAAGTGACAGTGGAAAAGTCTATTTGTCAATTGTGAATTCTTGGGGAAGGAGAACCTTCCAAGGAATGAAAAGTGTGGGCACTGCCATGAAGGGCTGTGTGGCCCTGTCTGAGGGGTGTTTCCCTCCTCCTCCCCTGTGCCACCCTTTCCTTGCTGAGGAACCTCCCTGATTTCGTGTTTCTTCTTTTTTTCTTTTTCTTTTCTTTTCTTTCCTTTTTTTTTTTTTTTTTTTTTTTTTTTTTTTTTTTTTTTTTTTTGGAGACAGGGTCTTACTCTGTTGCTGAGGCTGGAGTGCAGTGGCATGATCATGGCTCACTGCAGACTTGACCTTTCTGGGCTCAAGTGATCCTCCCATCCCAGTCTCCCAAGTGGCTGGGACTACAAGTGATACGACCACCATGTCCAGCTAACTTTTTTTGTATTTTGTAGAGGCAGGGGGGGTCTCGCCATTTTGCTCAGGCTGGTCTCGAACTCCTGGGCCCAAGCAATCTGCCCACCTTGGCCTCCCACAGTGCTGGGATTACAGGCATGAGCCATGACACCCAGCCTCTTTGTTTCCTTTTTAATCTCAGGGGATGAGCACAAGCTGGAGCTCTACTCCACCAAGTCACTATTTGGATTGTATAATATCACGGTTCTCAGAATGTAATGAAAAAGGAAAGGCCTTTCTTCATATGAAATCTGCTGATTTTCTTTATCTCCTTGTAAAGCAGATAAGAGCTGGCAGAAGGCAGGACAGCTTGAGGCCAGGTCACCCATCTCCAGTCTCTCCCTCCACCCCGGGACCTCTTCTCACCCCTAGAATCTCCCCCTCCCAGCCTCTTCCCCAAGTCTCTTCCTCCACTCCCAGACACCCACAGTTCCACCTGGCCAGGTACATCCGGGCCACTTAAAGGCCCCTGTTAAGCTGCAGAGTTGAGAGCAATGTGAAAATCTCTGCTCCCTTAGCAGGTGGAATTCCATTCATTTGAAGCCAAGGGAGGCAAAAAAGCAGAGACGGTTCTTATGATTTCCTTGACTGACTGATAAGAAAAGTTTCCCAGACCACATTCCTCCCAACGGTGGACCTGATGGCCACAAACCCCATGGGATTCAGGTTACCTGAATGTGATCTCGTATTTCCCTACATTCCTCCCCACGGTGGACTTGATGGCCTGACACCCGATGGGATTCCAGTTACCTGAATGCGATCTCGTATTTCCCACGGTTCTTCAATTGCAGGGGCTGCTTCACCTCCTCTGTGACCCTGACAATCCCAAAATCCAGGCCCCCTTCAGCTCCTGCAGAGACCAGGGGCCAGGGCAGACAGGGGTGAGCGGGCATGAGAGTGGGAAGCAGGGGAAGTGCCTGTTGAAGTTCATGTGGAAAATGCATGGTGACAGTTTAAGAGAATTTGTTTTCCGAAAGTATTATGGTTAGAAAAGCCTCTTATAATTGATTCTGGGCAAACAAACAACAGATGCTGCTCTTGATGCACTCTACAGGGCTGGTCCCTCTGGATTCCATCCGTCCTAGGATTATTGTCTTTCACGTCTACCATCAGCTAAAACTTCCAGTATTTAAAAAAGTCTTGCATAAAGTTGGGATATTACACATACATTTATGTTGCTTTACTTAGCATTAACATCATAAGCATTTCCCCCAAATAATTAAAAACTCCTCATAGGTGTGGTCTTAGTGGCTGCATAATATCCCATGATATGGCAGTTCCGTAATTCATGATATTATTCCTATAATACTATTATTTCATTATTGATGGGCATTTAGGTTATTTCCAACTCTTCATTGTTATAAAAATGCTGCAATAAAAGATCTTTGTACATGAGACTCATGACATCTAAACTAATACGTGGCTCTAACATTCTGTGAGTTTTGATGAAGAGACCTCTTGGGGAAAGGAGGGAAATGGAGAGCTGTAGGCTAAAGGGAGAGCTGAAACTCGGGTGTTAGGGCAGTGTGGGGACAGATACCAGCCTCACCTCCACCCCCCAATCCCTGGAATCTGTGAATATGCTGTCTTACATGGCATAGGGGAATTCAAGAAGCAGGTGGAATCAATTCACTGACCTACAAATACAGAGATTAATTTGGAGTATCCTGGTCAGCTCAATATAATCACAAGGGGGCTTAAGAACAAAAGAAGAAGGCAGGGTGGGAGAACCAGAGAAAAGGCAACATGAGAAGGAGTTGGCCCAACCTTGCTGTCTTTGAAGGTGGAGGAAGGGGACCACGTGGGTGGCCTCTAGGAGTTGGAAATGGTATGGAAATGGATTCTCCCCCAGAGCTTCCAGAAGGGAAGGCAGCCCTGCTGACACTTTCATTTTAGCCCAGTGAGACCCATTTTGCACTTGTGACTTCCAGAACTGTAAGGTAATATGTTTGTGTTGTTTTAAGCCAGAAAGCTTATGGTGACATTTTATGGCAGTGATAGAAAACTAATACAGGAAAGAGGAGAGGTGTTTACTGTCAAATGACTGCTCTGAAAAGAGCTCTGCAAATTTTACATCCATGACCACCCGCTTTCTATCTCTGGTTGGAGAAATTACGATTTGTAGTCATGTTGCTAATATCACTCTGGGGCTCACATTATTATTTATTAAAATTGCCCCATTCCCAATCTGACAATTGCATAAAGTTGGGATATTACACATACATTTATGTTGTTTTACTGACAACACACTAGCCTTTCTCTACACAGAAATACACTATACAAAAGACCCAATTTCCAAACACCCTTTTCTTGAAGGGCCCAACAGACCTTTGGGGAAGGTGATGTCCAAGGCGATGTCATATGCCTCTGCAAAGACCATGATATTTTCAATCTGAACAACACCAAGAAGATTTTCTGCATCTAAAACCTGGCAGAGGAAGAGAAATTCTTCAGTAAAAGCAAGACCTGTAGGTGCTTGGAGTCTGAAACATGTAACATCCTAAAGGGGATATGGCAGGGAACGTTTTTGAAATGTAGTCCCCTGTAGGTATTTTATGTCTACCAAGCATTTGGCAGGATTTCTGCTCCTCTTAACACTCTCTGGGGAATGCTGGCATAAAGAATACAAGAATGGGGAAAAGGGACTGACTTTTCTTATTGTTGCTACATTACTGAAGTTTGGGCTTGGAGTAGACATTACAGGAAAGTGGTTTTCTTTTTTGAGACAGGCTCTCACTCTGTCACCCAGACTGGAGTACAGTGGCGCAATCTTGGCTCACGGCAGCCTTGACCTCCCAGGCTCAAGCCATCCCCCCATCTCAGCCTCCCAAGTAGCTGGGACTACAGGAGTGCACCATTATGCTCGGCTAATTTTTGTATTTTTTGGTAGAGATAGGGTTTCATCATGTTGCCCAGGCTGGTCTTGAACTCCTGGACTCAAACAATCCTCCTGTCTCAGCCTCCAAAAGTGTTGGGATTTGTGAGCCATCATGCCCGACTTTTTTTTTTTTTTTTTAACTTCTAAATCAAATGAACCTGGTGGGCATTGCCCTGACAGTTGAAACGGAAAACCTTTATGCTCCAAGTCATCCTTGCTCTACTCATTTTATAAATTTGAATCATTCTGTTCTTTGTTTGTGGCTCGACCTGTGGGGAAAGTGCTAGACTTTTCATAGAAAGCAAGTGTTTAATGTTTGGAAATATCAAATGTTTTATTTCTGTGAATATCGTGGGGATTGGGACCCCTCTGGTGTCATGCTTGTGGGGGGTCCCTCCCTCATTATTCTCTGGCACCTCTGAACTGCTGCAGCTGTCAGCCTGACCTGATTGTTGACTCCTTTTTCCTCTTCTTTATATATACATATATTTTATTTTGATAGCTTTTGGGGGTACAAATGGTTACACTGACAACCCATAGAATGGGAGAAAATATTTACAAACTATACATCTGACAAAGGACTAATATCCAGAATACACAAGGAACTCAATCAAATCAGCAAAAAATCCCCAAATAATCCTATCAAAAAGTGGGTAAATGACAGGAACCAACTGTTGCCTCTTGAGGCTAACTAGGAGGGGTAAAGGGTCCATCTGTCCAGGAAAAGAGCTGGTGGGCAGTGGGGAAAGCTCTCCTGGGTCTGCTCTGGGGAGTCCACCTCTGTCTCTGCTCCAGTTTAAAGCCCAAGCCCCCCACTCCCAATTGCATGTGCTTTGGGTGCCAGGAGAAAATTTGCAGCTGTCACCAAACTCAAGTTTTAATTCAGAATTTCTATCTTCTCTTTCATTAGATGCTTGCCAATGTTTCTCGGAGCAAACTGGACCGACTTGAGTTTCGCCTTCTTTCTCTGACTGCTTGCCCTCTGACAGATGACAAGATGGGCTGACAGGATTTATGCAGCGCCTCTCTCCTGAGGGATGGCAAGTGCCTGGAGCCTTCTATTTCTTGACTTCCCCAGGGTGGGTCGGAGGCAGTGGGGAGATTGAATTTTGAATTGAGGAAAATAGGAAGGACAATTGAAGGTTATACAGATGAAATAAAACAAATTCACCAAGTGCTTTCCAAAGGGACCAGAGATGAAGGCATTTCCTTCTGTGGATGTGGAAGTGAATATAAGTTCACTTTGGGGGGCTCAACGGAGGTCCATGCTGCTTTGTTCAGAGCCCTAATCAGGCTGCTGTTTGGCTGGGACACACAGAGATGGTCACAACAGTTGGGAAAATACAAAAACGTGGCCAGGTGCAGTGGCTCACGCCTGTAATCCCAGCACTTTGGGAGGACAAGGTGGGCAGATCGCTTGAGCTCAGGAGTTTGGTACCTGCCTGGGCAACATGGCAAGACCTCATCTCTACAAAAATTACAAAAATTAGCTGGGTGTGGTGGTGCACACCTGTGGTCCCAGCTACTCAGGAGGCTGAGGTGGGAGGATTGCTTGAGTCCAGGAGGTGGAAGTTGCAGTGAGCCGAGATTGCACCACTGCACTCCAGCCTAAGCAGCAGAGTGAGACCCTGTGTCAAGAAAAATAAAACAAAATAATAATAAAAACAAAAACCTTTCTGTACCAGTTGGTAAGCAACTGTCATGATGACCTTTCCAATATTCCCTTGCTGCCTGCCTCCTGTGCATCCCCACCACAGAAACCCCTGGACTCCCCATGATCCAGCAACTAAAAGACGAAGCTGGCACAGCTGGGGGACTTCAGGCCCTACACCAGCCAGGGGTCTGGGTACCTGGTTCAGAGGTCTGTGCCTGTGCAGAGACTGGTGCTAAAAGCATTGACCAGAACCTCTGGGCTTCTACACATTCATGGAGTGAATGCATCTATCGATATCTGTTTTCAGCCCTTTCAGTGAAGGGCTGCCATTGATAAGGGAAAAGAGAGTTTAGATCCACTGGGTGGCCCCAAAAGGTAGAAACATGATTCATGCATGTAATTGACAGGGAGAATTCTGAGCTCCACCCAAAGAAGAATTGACAGACCTGTTTAAAGGGAGAACAGGCTGCTTGAAGAGGTAGTGGTAAATTTTGTATTCCTGGAAGCATTCAAAGAGAAGCTGGGATGATCCCTTGAATGTCGAAGAATCAGTTTAAGTACTTTTTTTTTTTTTTTTGAGACAGAGTCTTGCTCTCTTGCCCAGGCTGAAGTGCAGTGGTGCGATCTTGGCTCACTGCAACCTCCACCTCCAAGGTTCAAGTGATTCTCCTGCCTCAGCCTCCCGAGTAGCTGGGGTTAAAGGTGTGTGCCACCACATCCAGCTAATTTTTGTATTTTTAGTAGAGATGCAGTTTCACCATGTTGGCCAGGCTGGTCTCATACTCCTGACCTCAAGTGATCCACCCACCTCGGCCTCCCAAGATGATGGGATTATAGGCCTGAGCCACTGTGCCCGGCCTAGTTCAAGTATTAAAACTCAATGGCATTCATTCATTCATTCATTCATTTGTTCATTCATCAGGTTCTACTGAGTGCCTACTTTATCCAATCCCATGCTAGACACTGGGAATACGATGGTATGGGGGATTGAACAGTGGTTCCTCCAAAAAGTATGTCTACTTCTTAACTCCTGGGAGCCTATGAATATGACCTTATTTGGAAGAAAGGGTATGTGCGGATTTAATTAAGTCAAAGATCTAGAGATGAGATCGTCTTAGATTATCTGAGTGTGCCATTGATATATATTCTTATAAGAGATGGAAGAGAAGGCACAGACAGAAGAGGTGTTGTAATAACAGAGGCAGAGACTGGAGTGATGCAGCCAGAAGCTGAGAACACTCACAGGAGACCCCAGAAGCCAAAGGGGAGAGAGAGGAAGCGTTCTTCCCTGGAGCCTTCAGAGAGAGCATGGCCCTGCCGGCACCTTGATTTTGGACAACGGTGAGAGGGGAATGTCTGTTTTTTCACATCACCCAGTGTATGGTAATTTGTTATAGTAGCCCTGGGGAACTAAGACAGATGTTAAGTCAGGTGAGATCCTGCCCTGATGCAGTTCATATAAGAAGTAAAGGAAGAAGCAGGATAATGTTAGGAAGAGGGGGTGCTCTGAAGGATGGAAGACGGGGTGGGTTATTGCACATAAGGGGGATTCTCTCAAAGGGATGGTGAGAGAAGCCCAGTTGAAACACCAATGTCGGGGGGCCCTAAAGCAGCAGCCTAAGGGCAGATTCCCAGCAGTTGCAGCAAGGTCAGGGGCTTGAGCCAAGAAAGAGCCAAGACAGTGCATGGGAGCCAATGAGTGAGGGTGAGGGTGGAGCAAGTTGTGATGTGGAGGCAGGCATTGCCTCAGAGGCAGGTGAGGACCCCGGGCTTTATTCCTACTGCAGTGGGAAGCCAGTAGAGTAGATTAGGAGGGGGCATAACCTGTCTGAATAACATTGTAAAGATCCCTCTGGACTCTGTGGGGAATGTCAACAGGGAAGTCAGTTAGGACACCTCTGAAGAAGTCCAGGTGAGAGAAGCTGCAGGCGGCCTGGACAAGGTGGTGGCAACAGCAGGGAGAAAGAAGTGGATGGGAAAGATACATTGGGAGGCACCATGCCTGTAATCCCAGCACTTTGAGAGGCTGAGGCGCGAGGATCACTTGAGGTCAGGAATTCGAGGCCAGCCTGGCCAACACGGTGAAACCCCATCTCTACTAAAAATACAAAAAGTTAGCTGGGTGTAGTGGCGTGTGCCTGTAGTCCCAGCTACGCAGGAGGCTGAGGCAGGAGAATTGCTTGAACCCTGGACGTGGAGGTTGCAGTGAGCCGAGATCGCGCCACTGCACTCCAGCCAGGATGACAGAGTGAGACTCCATCTCAAAAAAAAAAAAAAAAAAAAAAAAGGATACACTGGGAGGTAAAATTAGCAATCTTTGTTGGAGGCCTGCGTTGGAAGGGAGGCCATTAAGAAAAGGGGGAATTAAGGCTGATCCCTAGGTGTCTGCTGGGGGCAACAGGGTGGAGGGTGACATTTACCCAGATAGGAATCCGATAGGTGACTGGGTTTAGGTGTGTGAAATCAGGACTCTGATGCTTACCTAGGTACAGAAACTCCATTTGCTCATTTGTTCATTCATTCTTTCATTCATTTATTTGTTCCTTCCTTCCACATTGATTGCTCTGTTCCTGGCACTGGGAAATCAGCCATAAGCAATATTGCCTCTATGGAGCCTGCAGTTGTGTGCACAGCAAGATATTGTGGACTGGGGATATTGAAAGGGGATCAGATGGGAGCATGTAACAGGGAGACCTCTGTGTGTGTGTGTGTGTGTGTGTGTGTGTGTGTGCGCGCATACGTGCTTTGATAACCAAGTCTGTGGAGGTGTGAAGCCTCACCTCCAACCGAATAGCCTTCTTGATGTTGACAGGCTTGGTGGGTTGAAAGTACAGGTGCAGGCCATACTCAGCCTCGGGGGGGATGGTCCCCTGCATCATGGATGCGGTGAAATCATCACCCAAGTGCTCGAGGCTGGTGATCCGCCAGGCCACAGGCAGGAGCGTGACATTGCGGAGAAGAACTACCCTGGATTCCAGTCTGCTGAGACAAAAGGAAGTTGAAATTCCATTTCAAATTTTGTAGTTGCACATTTTTTTTCTTTTTAACTTTTATTTTAGGTTCAGGGGTTCATGTGCAGGTTTGTTGTATAGGTAAATTTGTGTCACAGGGGTTTGCTGTACAGATTATTTCATCACGCAGGTACTAAGCCTAGTACCTGACAGTTATTTTTTCTCCTCTTCTCCCTCCTCCCACCCTTCACCCTCAAGTGTCTGTTGTTCCCCTCTTTGTGCCCACTGGTTCTCATCACTTAGCTCCCACTTGTAAGTGAGAACATGCGGTATTTGGTTTTCGGTTCCGCATTAGTTTGCTAAGGATAATGGCCATATCCTTAGCATGTAATTTTTTTTCTTTTTCTTTTCTTTTTCTTTTGGAGACAGAGTCTTGCTCTGTTGCCCAGGCTGGAGTGCAGTGGTGCAATCTCGGCTCACTGCAACCTCTGCCTCCCAGGCTCAAGCAATTCTCCTGCCTCCGCCTCCTGAGGAGCTGGGATTACAGGCGCCTGCCACCACGCCCAGTAATTTTTGTATTTTTAGTAGAGACGGGGTTTCACCATGTTAGCCAGGCTGGTCTTGAACTCCTGACCTCGTGATCTGCCTGTCTTGGCCTCTCAAAGTGCTGGGATTACAGGTGTGAGCCACTGCACCCGGCCAAGCATATGATTTTTAAAAATCGTAGTTTCTCTTTAATGTGTGGGTGTTGAACAACATTTCTTAAACCTTTTTTGAATTGTTTTATTTAGGTCTACCATATTTTCAATTTGTGTTTCATTGAAAACAAAATTCACATATAAGCAGACCCACCCAGTTCAAACCTGCATTGTTCAAAGGTCAACTGTATTTTCCTTTAGCACATTAAAAATGCCATTCTCTTGTCTTCCAGCTTCCTTTGTTACTGATGAGGAGTCAGTCATATTGCATTTCATTTTCTCCTGGCTGTTTCCAAGATTTTCTCTTAATTTCTGCTTTTAAGTAGTTGGACTAAACTTTGACTTAATGTGGGTTTCTTTCTTGGTTATTAATCTATTAAACAAAATAGGTGGAGTTGATATTATTAACCCCAGATGACCTATGAAAAACCTGAACCGTCCAGGTGGGGTGGCTCAGCCTGTAATCCCAGCACTTTGGGAGGTTGGGGCAGGTGAATTGCCTGAGCTCAGGAGTTGATACCAGCCTGGGCAACATGGTGAAACCCTGTCTCTACTAAAAATAAAAAAACACAAAAAATTAGCTGGGTGTGGTGGTGCACGCCCACCCATAATCCCAGCTACTTAGGAGGCTGAGGCAGAAAAATCGCTTGAATCCGGGAGGCAGAGGTTGCAGTAAGCCGAGATTGCACCACTGTACTCCAGCCTGAGTGAGCGAGGGAGACTCTGTCTTGAAACGAAACAAAACAAAAAAATCCCTGAAGCTTATAGAGGTTAATTGATGGCCCCAAAGTCACAAATTTAGGGCAAGACTTGGGCTATAACTATATTTATCCAGTGTAAGGTTTGCTAAGCTTCTTGGAAAGGTAAGTTTTTGCTTTTTCCCCAAATTTGGGAAAGTTCCATCTACTCTTCAAATATAGACTTTTTGTCCCATTCTCTCTCTTCTCCTTCTGGGACTCCAATCACAAATACGTTAGACTGCTTGATGTTGTCCCACTATTTACTGGGGTTCTGCTCATTTTTACCAATATTTTTCTCTCTCTGCTTTTTTTTTTGAGACAAGGTTTCGCTCTGTCACCCCAGTTAGAGTGTAGTGGCATGATCATGACTCACTAGAGGAAAGAAAAAGCACTTTTGGTTACTTCAATTATTACTTAGTTCTTTAACCGGTATTTATCAGGAAATGGGGCTGGTGGTGGTGATTAAAGAATGCAGGACACATATCATGACAATCATAACAATATTCTCTCCCAGAAGCCCCAGAAATAAACATTTTTTCTATTTAGAATAATAATACCAATTCCAATAATAATTCCAATTAATGAATATGTAAGTTCCAGTTTTGGTCTAATGTTCTGCTTTTACTCTAACTTCTAGAGCAAAGATTCTTAACCTCTTGGGCAATAGACTGCTTTGAGAATCTGAAGAAAGCTCGTCCTTCTTCTGAAGAAACACAGACATATGCATATTTTGGTAGTTCATCTTAGGTGGGGTCCTTGGCCCTGCTGAAGTTCATCCGCTGAACCCAAGTTAACAATCTGTTGATTAAATAGGTTTACTAACCATCCTGGTTTGCATAGACCAAGGAGTTTCCCAGGGTGCAGAACTTTCAGTGCTAAAACCAAGAGAGTCCGCAATAAATCAGGATGAGTTTGTTACCCTAGAACTAAACACTCTTTAAATTCCATTCCAGTCCTGACATGATCTAGAACTCTGACCTGTGCAGCAAGAGCCGGTCAAAATGTAATTGCCTGGGTTCCAGCTCTAGTTCCGGGCGGATCCCCTGGCAGCTTAATTGGAAGATGGCTGGCTCTGGGTTATCATTGATGCAGCAGACAATGCTGTCTTCAAAGACACCAACGGAAGTAGGGTAGGCCCATACGGTTAATATCTGATGGAAGGAAAAGTCAAAAGAAAGTACATTTACACCAAGGATGCCAAGGCCTCAAATTTCCCAAGAAAGCCTTGTCCTGGTGACTTCTGTCCATATGACCGTACCTGCTTCTCATTGGGTTTCAGGACCATGGTGTTGGGTTCCAGGAAGTATGTGTTTGCTTTGACATCGTTCTGAAAACAGAAGGATGCCTCCACCACCATTAAGGAAGTGTTCAGGATTGTTAGCGTCTCCATGTTGCCTGGGAATAAGGATGACTTGTACCTGGGGATGAACAAGAATGGGGCTAAGGGTATGAAGACTGAATGAGAATGCAGGTGGAAAAGAAGGCTGTGACATGAAAGGCAATTCAGAGGGACAGTGTGGCTGCATGGAGGCAGTGGCATGGTGGCTAAAAACATGAGGTTTGTAGTTGTGCAGACTTGCCTTGGAGAATAAATGCTACACTGTGACTTGACTCCCTCAAGCCTTGGTCTCCTTATCTCTAAAACGGGGTGATAACACCACTTAGAATTGCTGAATAGGAAGTGAGATCACACATCTAAAGCTCTCAGGACAGCTGTGCATAGCAAATGCCCAATGAATGTTAGCTATGATTATTGCAAAGAATTCTGAGAAATACGTAAATCTATCCTTCCACCTGCTTATGTCCCTGAGAGAGATGATCACTTGAGTAACTTTTTTTTGGTTTTGTTTTGTTTTTGAGAGGGAGTTTCGTTCTTGTTGCCCAAGATGGAGTGCAGTGGCACCATCTCAGCTCACTGCAACCTCCGCCTCCTGGATTCAAGCAATTCTCCTGCTTCAGCCTCCCAAGTAGCTAGTATTACAGGTGCACGCCACCATGCCCAGCTAATTTTTTGTATTTTTAGTAGAAACGAGGTTTCATCATGTTAGCCAGGCTGGTCTCGAACTCCTGACCTCAGATGATCCGCCTGCCTGGGCCTCCCAAAGTGCTGGGATTACAGTCATGAGCCACCGTGCCTGGCCTCACTTGAGTAATTTTTTATTTCACATCTGTTTTACAGATGACCTCATTCACCTCCTTCTCTCAAACCCTCAGAGAATGTTACTGTTCTGACATGAATTCATTTGGCCTTGTTCCCTGTTAGGAGGCAGTTTCTGTTCCTTTGTACCTTAAGGAGAGATCTTTAGAGTTGAGCACTGTGGGCATTGAGGTAGACTCAGTTAATAGTAACTGAGCGAAACAAACCAGAAGGCCCAAGGGAAAAAGGGGCACATCCTCAGAGGTCACAGCACAGGCTAGGAAAGCAGAATAACCTGAAGAAGGTTTTAGACAGGCCACGATGGAGGATGAAAGGAGAGAGAATGACAGAGACCAAATGAGAGTCAGAGAAACAGAGAACTCTCCATGTGAATATTTGCCAAAGGGGCACGGCCTTCTCAACCACTAATCACTTCCATCCGGCACTGTGCTAAGGGCTCCATGTGCGTTACCCAGTTCAGTCCTCATGAATCTGTTGCTTTCCCATTTTGCAGATGAGGACACTGAGGCTTAGCACGGTTTAAAAGAATAAGTGAACAGGCTTGGCACAGTGGCTCACGCCTGTAATCTCAGCACTCCGAGAGGCTGAGGTGGGCAGATTGCTTGAGCTCAGGAGTTCGAGACCAGCGTGGGCAACATGGCGAAACCCCATCTCTACAAAAATTAGCCAGGTGTGGTAGCACATACCTGTAGTCCCAGCTACTGGGGAGGCAGAGGTGGGAGGATTGCTTGAGCCTGGGAGCTCAAGGCTGCAGTGAGCCGAGATTGCACCACTGCATTCCAGCCTGGGTGACAGAGTAAGACCCTACCTCAAAAAAAAAAAAAAAAAAAAAAAAGAAAGAAAAAAGACAAGAAAAGAAAAAGAACAAGTGAATAATACCCAGTTGTACTAGAACTTGTTTTGGCTAACCATAGTCACTGTCCTCCCAGATCAGTGTCATCTGGCCCCACATCCTGGTTAATTCCAGTGCTGCCCCAAACACGTACCTCTTTGAATAACCATCGTTTCCCTGACTCCCACTCCCAGACTGTTCTGTACCTCATATCCATCAACCTGACCATACTTTTCCCTCCTAAGCCCTCCTGTTGGGCTTTGAAGATCCTCTCCAGCATCAGCAAATTACCTTTACCTTCACTTTTTAATCCAGCGTCTCAGGGAATAAAGTGGAGGTAATTAGGGAATGGAGGACAAAGATGGCCCATGAGCTGCACCGAGAAAGCCAAGAAATTAACACCCTCTACTTAGCACACGAAATGTTGTGTTGAGTAAAGTCACGGTGGAGACCTTGGTTCCAGTTTTGGTTTCATTCCCTGCCTATATGGTAAGAAATTTGTATATAACTGAAAAAACGAGTATCGCTGAGAATGTCTGATCATCAATCTCACCTATGGGTCCCCAATTCTGCCTAAAAATTTTAGTCTGTTTCTCTAACACACTCCCTCTCCTACTTTCCACAAAAACTGTTTTTCATACCCCCTCTATTTCCTCAAGATTTTAAACTTCCTCCACTGCCCTCACTTGCAAGGGATGACCACACAACACTTGTCAAGGAGAAAAAGACATGATTGCGTAGAAGCCTCCTCACCCTTCCAATCAAATTGTAAACCTACCTTCTGCGATGCCATCTCGCCTTTCTCCCCGCTGGCATGCAGTGACAGGCCCTCTTCCAGGCACAAGCCAGCCTCCCCACATCCCACTGTGCTGTCTCAGGGAACTATGCCATTGACGGCCCTTCCTGACTCCTGAAATTCCAACCTCTTCCTTCCATTTCCTCTCCGCATGCAAGCATCATAAGAACAACATCGCACAAACAGCCTGACCTGTGCTCCAGGCTTTCCTCCCATCTCCCTTCACAGCCAAGCTTCTCCAAAGTTATCTTTCATCTGACTTCTCACTTCACTTTGCCTGGGTACAGGACTCTTGCTAAGGCCCCTAGTGACCTCCATGTTGTTGAACCCTGTGGACATCTGTGCCCTCATCTTTCTGTCCTCTCTGCAGCATTCACTGTAGCAACCATGTCCTCTTCTCATGGCTCCATGATACTGGTCTTTTTGGCTTCCCCAATAGCGCTGGCCTCTTTCTCACCTCCTGGCTCCTCCTTTTGCACATATTGTAGTTATTTAGGACTCCTTTTCTTCTTACCTGTATGGTCCTCTCTCAGGCAATCTCATCTATGTCTGTGGCTTTTGTTGCCTTGAAGAGTGACCTCTCCTTTGAGAACCGAAGCTGTATAACCTATTCTCTGCTTCATGTGACTACAGAAATATCTTCCTAGCCTCTTAAACCAAACATAAGCCAAAGCGAACCCTTGATCCTACGCTGATCAAGCCTGAAGTCTCTCCTAGGCTTTCCCACATGGGAAAATGGCACCCTCATTCCTCTGGGTGTCCAGCAGGGAGTTGGGACACAAGAACCCAGTTCTCCTGATTTGTGGTTGGGGCTAAAAGAGGCAGCATTAGTAAAAGTCACATCTATATACATAGGAATCCTACTTATACTGTTCATGAGCCCAACCCAGGAGTCTGAAATCTGCTTTAAAATAATGGAACACTTACTTATCTCTTGATTTTCCACAAAGCAGTGGCCCGAAGTAGTATGTCTCCGTGCTCATAACATACTTCTTAAAGATGATCTCATTTGCCTTCATGTCTATCTTCCGCTGAGGAAATACCACTCTGAACACAGGAGAGGAAGAGGTGAGGAGAGGCTGCCCGAACAGAAGTTCAGTGCTGCCACGTGATGTTTACATAAACTCAATATTCCCTGCTCAACACAGGGTCCAGGCGTCTGGAGACAGAGTGACTCTTCTTTGTCCCAGCTCCTTCCCACCACCAGAGAAGACAGTATGATGTGAACTTGAAAAAAAGACTCCCCAGTGGTGTCTTCCATAATGAGGAGTGGTGACAGAGCTGAGTCAGACATTCCGTCCCAGCGCACCCCGCTGAAAACATTCCTGAGAATCCCTATGGAAAACTAGTTCTGGGAGATATGAATTAGCTTCTGAGTCCCTTGGTCTAATGTGGCCAGTTGCTCAGCCAGGTGCTTTGCTGTGTAGGAGCTGCACAGTGGTGTTCAGTAGCTTGGAAAAAGTTCGCCCATGCAGAGTCACACATGGTTTCTACACTACAGGATAGAACTGCTTTAAATTTGCTTAATAGTTAAATAAGCAAACTAATTTGCCAAAGGAAGGCTTTTTTCCTCCCCCTTTGCACCTATGATCATTCTCTTTATTGCAGTCTGGGAATCCTGGTAGTATCATGTCCTCCCTGTGGCTCTTAGTCAACAATCAAGACATGGAAGCTGATACGACAAGAGGGGCTGGGGTGCTGCCCCAGCTCCACGTTATGGTAAGAACCACCTTGTTCAAAGTGCCACAGAGGAAAACGAAAACACATCTGTCAACCTTTTCTTTTAAAATGAAACACACTTACTTCGGGTCTTGGCAAATGTATGGGTAAGTGCAGATGCCTCGGCAATAGAGCTGGTACTGGCAGCAAGTTCCTAGGATCTCAAAGTTAAAAGTTTGGTCAAAGTTTCCGAACTCATCAGAAGAGAAGTGCACCTGCAACGTTACCTCGCCATTGGCTGGCACGATCCACCGGAAGTGATTCAGTCTGCAAATGACCACACAGGTTTGTAAAGTGAGAGGCTCCCCTCTGGCCAAGAGAAGACAGGAGAGCTGCCTGGAAGTCCTGTCCTGTTGGGGTAGGCATGGTGGCCCCTGGAGCCCCACAGGCAGGACAGCTCTGTTCCCTTCCAGTGCTGTGACAGCCACACCCTCAATGTGGGCTCTGGCCCACATTCCCCTCCTTGGGTTGCTGGGAGGCCCACCTGGTGAATTTCTCTTGGGAGTGCTGCCCGTTGAAGTTGTTCAGGTCTGTATCTGACAGCTGGGAAATGGTTCCTGCTGGTTCTCCAGAAATGACTTTCCTGTTTAAGGCCACGCGACGCTTGTCTTTCTGAGTCTCGACAACTTGGTCCATCTTTTCTTTCACTTTCTGTTTGCCCCCCTTAGATGAGCTGGTCTGCTCCTCTTGAGCCTTAATTAAAAATGAGCACGAGGTCTTAAATATTCACTTTTTGAACACACAAACAGAAGGCAGAGATGGCTACATGTCTGTCATCTCGGGAGATGGTGCTGCAGGGTCAGGAAGCCTAGAGCAGGGCAGGGTCTAGTCTTGGGTAGTGACAAGAGCAGTGCATTCCTTGGCTCCCTACTCCCTCAGACGGAGGATGAAGATGAAACCTTAGAGAAAGCTTGAAGCTGGAGGGTGTGTGTGGAACTCAAGTCTTAGCTCCTGGCAATACCTACCATGGCCAGCGGGGCTTGTAGCCTTTTTGGCACCACTAAGCCAGTTATCCCCATCTGCTTGCTGTCTAATTCCTAATACTTTGTGGGCCTATACCCCTCACCACCAGCTCTCTCTCCTTCTCTTTATTCTTAGAATTATACGTGAATAGAAAATCTGACTGTTTTGGGAGAGGCAGAGAAAAACATGTGTTTAATCTGCTGTGTTTAATAAGTTCCCATTTTTCTAGTGGTATTTTCATGTTTCCTGATCAAAAAAATGTTTTGCCTTTAATTTATTTATCATTTCCACCGTTTTTTAAAAAAGAAAACTTTAAGAGTTGAAGGCCTAGTACAGTAATAACTAGTTTTAACAGTTGCCACTTTTTCTCCTGAGCCATTTGCAGACATGATGACTCTGCCTCTAAATACACCTCCTCAAGAAAGGACCTTCTCCTGCAATCCTGCACACTACTATCATCACACCTAAGAAAAGGAACAATAATTCCACACCATTGTTCTGGCACACAGTCTGCATTAAAATTCTCCTGTTTGTCTCAGGCATGTCTTTTTTTTTTTTTGAGACGGAGTCTCGCTCCATGGCCCAGGCTGGAGTGCAGTGGTGTGATCTCGGCTCACTGCAAGCTCCGCCTCCTGGATTCATGCCATTCTCCTGCCTCAGCCTCCCGAGTAGCTGGGACTACAGGCGCCTGCCACCACGCCTGGCTAATTTTCGATATTTTTAGTAGAGACGGGGTTTCACCATGTTAGCCAGGATGGTCTCGATTTCCTGACCTTGTGATCTGCCTGCCTCGGCCTCCCGAAGTGCTGGGATTACAGGCGTGAGCCACCGTGCCTGGTCTCAGGCATGTCTTTTATAGACATTTTTTCCCAAATAAGCATCTAATCAAAGTTCCTATATTGTGTTTTGGTGTTATGTTTATTTTTTATTTTTTATTATTTTTCTATCTTTCTATAGGTGATTGGGGGTACAGGTGGTGTTTGGTTACATAAGTTTCATGAGATTTTGGTGCACCCATCACCCGAGCAGTATACACTGCACCCTATTTGTAGTCTTTTATCCCTTGCCCCCTTCCCATTCTTCCCCCCAAGTCCCCAAAGTCCATTGTATCATTCTTATGCCTTTGCGTTCCCATAGCTTAGTTCCCACATATCAGTGAGAACATATGATGTTTGACATTCCTGAGTTACTTCACTTAGAATAATAGTCTCCAATCTCATCCAGGTAGCTGTGAATGCCATTAATTCATTCCTTTTTATGGCTGAGTAGTATTCCATTGTATATATATACCACAGTTTCTTTATCCACTCATTGATTGATGGGCATTTGGGATGGTTCCACGATTTGGCAATTGTGAATTGTGCTGCTATAAACATGCATGTGCAAGTATCTTTTTTGTATAATATCTTCTTTTCCTCTGGGTAGATAACGCAGTAGTCAGATTGCTGGATCAAATGGTAGTTCTACTTTTAGTTCTTTAAGGAATCTCCACACTGTTTTCCATAGTGGTTGCACTAGTTTACATTCCCATCAGCAGTGTAGAAGGGTGTTTCTTGATGCACTGGATCCATGCCAACAGCTACTGTTTTTTTATTTTTTCATTATGGTCATTCTTGCAGGAGTAAGGTGGTATCACACTGTGGTTTTGATTTGTATTTCCCTGATCATTAATGATGTTGAGCATCTTTTCATATGTTTATTGGCCATTTTCATATCTTCTTTTATGAATTGTCTACTCATGTCCTTAGCCCACTTTTTGATGGGATTGTTTGTTGTTTTCTTGCTGATTTGTTTGAGCTCATTGTAGATTCTGGATATTAGTCCTTTGTCAGATGTACAGATTGCGAAGATTTTCTCTCACTCTGTAAATTGTCTGTTTACTCTGCTGACTGTTCCCTTTGCTGTGCAAAAGCTCTTTAGTTTAATTAAGTTCCAGCTACTTATCTTTATTTTTATTGCATTTGCTTTTGGGTTCTTGGTCATGAAATCCTTGCCTAAGCCAATGTCTAGAAGGGTTTTTCCAATGGTATCTTCTAGACTTTTTATAGTTTCAGGTCTTGGATTTAAGAGATTTAAATCCTTAATCCATCTTGAGTTGATTTTTGTATAAGGTGAGAGATGAGGATCCAGTTTCATTCTCCTACATGTGGCTAGCCAATCACCCCAGCACTATTTGTTGAAAAGGATGTCCTTTCCCCACTTTTTTTTTTTTTTTTTTTGCTTTGTCGAAGACCAGTTCGCTTTAAGTATTTGGGTTTATTTCTGGGTTCTCTATTCTGTTCCATTGGTCTATGTGCCTATTTCTATATCAGTAACATGCTGTTTTGGTGACTATAGCCTTATAGTATAGTTTGAAATCAGGTAGTGTGATGCCTCCAGATTTGTTCTTTTTGCTTAGTCTTGCTTTGGTTATGTGGGTTCTTTTATGGTTCCATATGAATTTTATAATTTTTTCCTAATTCTGTGAAGAATGATGGTGGTATTTTGATGGAAACTGCGTTGAATTTGTAGATTGCTTTTGGCAGTATGGTCATTTTCACAATATTGATTCTACCCATCCATGAGTATGAGATGTGTTTCCATTTGCATCATCTATGATTTCTTTTAGCAGTGTTTTGTAGCTTTCCTTGCAGAGGTCTTTCACCTCCTTGGTTAGGTATATTCCTAAGTATTTTATTTGTTTTTTTGCAGCTATTGTAAAAGACGATGAGTTCTTAATTTGGCTCTCTGCTTGTTCATTGTTGGTGTATAGAAGAGCTACTGATTTGTGTACATTAATTTTGTATCCAGAAACTTTACTGAATTCTTTTGTCAGTTCTAGGAGCTTTCTAGAGGAGTCTTTAGGGTTTTCAAAGTAAATGATCATGTCATCAGCAAACAGTGATGGCTGGACTTTCTCTTTGCCCATTTGGATACCCTTTATTTCTCTCTCTTGTCTGATTGCTCTGGCAAGGACTTCCAGTACAATGTTGAAGAGGAGTGATGAGAGTGGGCATCCTTGTCTTGTTCCAGTTCTTGGAGGGAACATTTTCAACTTTTCCCCATTCAGTATTATGTTGGCTGTGGGTTTGTCATAGATGGCTTTTTTTACACTGAGGTGTGTTCCTTGTGTGCCGATTTTGCTGAGAGTTTTAATTATAAAAGGATGCTGGATTTTGTTGAAAGCTTTTTCTGCATCTACTGAGATGATCATATGATTTTTTTTTTTAATTCTGTTAATGTGGTATATCACATTTATTGACTTGCATATGTTAAACCATCCCTGAATCCCTGGTGTGAAAGCCACTTGATCATTGTGGATTAACTTTTTGATACGTTGTTGGATTTGATTAGCTAAATATTAAGGATTTTGGTTAGCTAAATGTTAAGGATCTTAGCATCTATGTTCATCAGGGATATCGGCCTGCAGTTTTCTTTTTTTGGTTGTGTCCTTTCCTGGTTTTGGTATTAGGGTGGTGCTGGTTTCGTAGAATGAATTAGGGAGGGTTCCCTCTTTCTCTGTCTTGTGGAATAGTGTCAATAGGATGGGTATCAATTCTTCTTTGAATGTCCGGTAGAATTCTGCTGTGAATCTGTCTGGTCCTGGACATTTGTTGTTGGTAAATTTTAAATTACCAATTCAATCTCACTGCTTGTTATTGGTCTGTTCAGGGTATCTAGTTCTTCCTGATTTAAGCTAGGAGGGTTGTATTTTTCCAGGAGTTTATCCATCTCTTCTAGGTTTTCTAGTTTGTGAGTGTAAAGGTGTTCATAGTAGCCTTGAATGATCTTTTGTATTTCTGTGGTGTCAGTTGTCATATCTCCTGTTTTGTATCTTATTGAGGTTATTTGGATTTTTCTCTCTTCTTTTCTTAGTTAATCTTGCTAATGGTCTATCAATTTTATTTATCTTTTTAAAGAACCAGCTTTTTGTTTCACTTATCTTTAGTATTGCTTTTTTGTTTGTTTGTTTCAATTTCATTTAGTTCTGCTCTGATCTTGGTTATTTTCTTTATTCTGCTGGGTTTGGGTTTGATTTGTTCTTGTTTCTCTAGTTCCTTGAGGTGTGACATTAGACTGTCAGTTTGTGCTCTTTCAGTCTTTGTGATGTAGGTATTTAGCGCTATGAACTTTCCTCTTAGCATCACCTTTGCTGTATCCCAGAGATTTTGATAGGTTGTGTCACTATTGTCGTTCAGTTCTATGAATTTTTAAATTTCCATCTTATTTTTGTTTTTGATCCAGTGATCATTTGGGAGTAGGTTATTTAATTTTCATGTATTTGCATGGTTTTGAAGGTTCCTTTTGGAGTTGATTTCCCATTTTATTCCACTGTGGTCTGCAAGAGTGCTTGATATAATTCCAATTTTCTTAAATTTATTGAGGCTCATTTTGTGGCCTATCATATGGTCCATCTTGGAGAAAGTTCCATGAACTGTTGAGTAGCATGTGTATTCTGTGGCTGTTAGATGGAATGTTCTGTATATATCTGTTAAGTCCATTTGTTCCAAGGTATAGTTTAAATTCATTGTTTCTTTGTTGACTTTCTGTCTTGATGACCTGTCTCGTGCTGTCAGTGGAGTACTGAATTCCCCCACTATTAATGTGTTGCTGTCTATCTCATTTCTTAGGTCTATTAGTAATTGTTTTATAAATATGGGAGCTCCAGTGTTAGGTGCACATATGTTTAGGATTGTGGTATTTTTCTGGTTGGACAGGGCCTTTTACCATTATATAATGCCCCCTTTGTCTTTTTAAACTGCTGTTGCTTTAAAGTTTGTTTTGTCTGATATAAAAATAGTTGTTCCTGCTCTCTTTTGGTGTTCATTTGCATGAAATGCCTTTTTTCCACCCTTTTACTTTAAGTTTATGTGAGTCCTTATATGTTAGGTGAGTCTCTTGAAGGCAGCAAATAGTTGGTTGGTGAATTCTTATCCATTCTGCAGTTCCGTATCTTTTAAGTAAAGCATTTAGGCATTTACATCCAATGTTAGTATTGAGATGTGAGGTTCCATTAATTGTGCTATTTGTTGCCTGTGTACCTTGGTTTTTTGCTTTTTTGTTTTTTAATTGTATTTTTGTTTTATAGGTCCTGTGAGAATTATGCTTTAAAGAGGTTCTGTTTTGATGTGTTTCCAGGATTTGTTTCAAGATTTAGAGCTCCTTTTAGCAGTTCTTAGAGTGCTGGCTTGGTAGTGGTGAATTCTCTCAGCATTTGTCTGAAAAAGACTGTATCTTTCCTTCATATACGATGCTTCATTTTGCTAGATACAAAATTCTTGGCTGATAGTTGTTCTGTATGAGGAGCCTGAAGATAGGGCACCAATCCCTTCTAGCTTGTAGGGTTTCTGCTGAGAAATCTGCTGTTAATCTGATAGGTTTTCTTTTATTAATTACCTGTTGCTTTTGTCTCACAGCTCTTAAGATTCTTTCCTTCGTCTTGACTTTAAATAACCCGATGACAATGTGCCTAGGTGATGATCTTTCTGTGATGAATTTCCCAGGTGTTCTTTGTGCTTCTTGTATTTGGATGTCTAGGTCTCTAGCAAGGCTGGGGAAGTTTTCCTCGATTATTCCCCCAAATATGTTTTCCAAACTTCTAGATTTCTCTTCTTCCTCAGGAACACTGATTATTCTTAGGTTTGGTCATTTAACATAATCTCAGACTTCTTGGAGGCTTTGTTCATATTTTCTTATTCTTTTTTCTTTGTCTTTGTTGGATTGGGTTAATTTGAAGAACTTGTCTTTGAGCTCTGAATTTCTTTCTTCTATTCTTCAATTTCTTGTTCAATTCTATTGTTAAGATTTTCCAGAGCATTTTGCATTTCTCTAAGTAGGTCCAATATTTCCTGAAGTTTTGATTGCTTTTTATTTATGCTATGTATTTCATTGAATATTTCTCCCTTCACTTCTTCTATCATTTTTTGGATTTCCTTGAACTGGGCTTCACCTTTCTCTGGTGCCTCTCTGATTGACTTAATAACTAATCTCCTGAATTCTTTTTCAGGTAACTCAGGGATTTCTTCTTAGTCTGAATCCATTGCTAGTGAGTTACTGTGATTTTGGGGGCTATTAAAGGGCCTTGTTTTGTCATATTATCAGAGTTCATTTTCTGGTTCCTTCTCATTTGGGTAGGCTCTGTCAGAGGGAAATATGGCTGAAGGCTGTTGTTCAGATTCTTTTGACCCACAGGGTGCTCCCTTGATGTAGTATGCTCCCTCCTTTCCTATGGATGTGGCTTCCTGAGAGCTGAGCTGTACTGATGGTTATCTCTCTTCTGAGTCCAGCCACCCAGCAAGTCTACCGGGCTCTGGGCTGGTGCTAGGGGTTGTCTGCACAGAGTCCTGTGATGTGAACCATCTATGGGTCTCTCAGCCATGGACACCAGCACCTGTTCTGGCAGAGGTGGCAGGGGAGTGAAATGGGCTCTGTGAGGATTCTTAGCTTTGGTGGTTTAATGCTCTATTTCTGTGCTGGTTGGCCTCCTGACAGGAGGTGGCACTTTCCAGAGAGCATTAGCTGTGGTAATATGGAGAGGAACCAGTGGTGAGTGGGGCCCTAGAACTCCCAAGAATATATGCCCTTTGTGTTCAGGTACCCGGTTGGGTAGGGAAGGACCATCAGTTGGGGACAGGGCTAGGCATGTCTGAGCTCAGACTCTCCTTGGGCTGGTCTTGCTGCGGCTGCTGTGGGGGATAGGGGTGAGGTTCCTAAATCAATGGAGTTATGTACTTAGGAGGATTATGGCTCCCGCTGCTGAGTCATGCAGGTTGTCAGGGAAGTGGGCAAAAGCCAGCAGTTACAGGCCTCACCCAGCTCCCATGCAATCCAAAGGGCTGGTCTTACTCCCACCGTGCCCCCACCAATAATAGCATTGAGTCTGTTTCCAGGCAGTGGGTGAGCAGGGCTGAGAACTTGCCCCAGGCTACCCACCTCCCAGCTGTGAAAGCAAGTATGGCTTTAGTTCTTCCCCTGCCTGTAGAGTCTGCATGCTGGATTTGTGCCCTCCCCAGAGTCCTGCCCAGGAGGCTTCTTATCCAGTTCAAATTGTTACAAAGTTCAGCTGGAGACTTCCTTTTCCCTGTGGCATTTTCCCTGGGCCTGTGGCCGTCCTCCTGAAGCATCCCTGTGATGCCAGACAGGAATGGCCTGCTTGGGGACCTAGGGAGCTCCCAGGGCCTTTCCTGCTGCTTCCTCTAACCCTGTATTTCACTCACTTCTCTAAATTGACTCAGCTCCAGGTAAGGTTGGAATCTTCTCCTGTAAACTAGACCTTCAGTTTCCCTGGTGGGAAATCAGGGGTGGAGGAGCTTCCTTTCCCACTTCTGCAGTTTGGGCACTCACAGTATTCAAGGTGTCTCCTGGGTCCTGCAGGAGCAATCTGCTTGCTTCAGAGGGTCTGCGGGTCCCTTCAGGTTTCTTGATTTATTCCTGCAGTTGTTCTGAAGCTAAAATTCACAATGTGAGACACGCTGCTCTATCCATCCAAGTTGGAGTTGCAATCTAGTCCTGCCTCCCGTCCGCCATGATCTGTTACGTTTCTTTAGTATCTTATAATCTAGACTCTCCTGCCCTCCTCTCAATCACATTGCCGTTTTAGAGAGACCAGATTTGTGTTCTTACAAAATACCCTATAGTCGGAATTATTCTGAGCATTCTTACAGTGCCATTTCTTTTTCTTTTCTCTTCTCTTTTCTTTTCCTTTCTTTTCTCTCTTCTCTTCTCTTGCCTTCTCTTGTCTTCTCCTTCTCCTTCTTCTCTCTCCCTCCCTCTTTTCTTTTCTCTTTTCTTTCTTTTCTTTCCTTTCTCCTTTTTTCTTTTCTCTTTTCTTTTCTTTCCCCTCTCTCTCTTCCCTTCCTTCAATCTTTCTTTTCTTTTTCTTTTGAGACAGGATCTTACTTTATTGTCCAGGCTGGAGTGCAGTGGTGCCATCTCGGCTCACTACAACTCTTCCCCTAGGGCTCAAGCAATCCTCCCACCTCAGCCTCCTGAGTAGCTGTGACTACAGGTGTGTGCCACCATGCCTGGCTAATTTTTGTATTTTTTGTAGAGATGGGGTTTCACCATATTCCCAGGATGGTCTCAAACATCTGGGCTCAAGCAATCTGCCCACCTCAGCCTCCCAAAGGCATGAGCCAAAGTGCCCAGCTGGCTGATTTCCAAAATAAGGGGTTGACAGCAATTTTTTCTTCTTTATCTTTTTAATTTGAAATTTCACCAGGGACTTTCGGCTCGGGTGAGGCATGCCCACCAATGCAACTGATCTCAGATGTTGATTTCCTACTTACTTGTAAACTGAGGTTTGGGGTAGTCTCTGTCCCCAGTTTACGTGTAAGCAGGACTTATAGGTGAAGTTACGAGCTCTCTTTGCTGATGTGCATGGTTTGTAGAAGGCTGTGTGCAGAGATTCAAATTGTGGGCCACCCTTCTCCTCTGGGAATAAAAAAACCTTCTATAATTTTAAATATACACTTTCTGCATATTATTGGTCAAATTTACTTTTCTTGTGATTTATTCTATTAATTGCATATATGTTCTTCTATTTCTGCACAATTTTATTTTGATTATTTAATTTTAATCCAGCTGGAATGTATTTTACTATATTGTGTCAGGCTAGCACATAAACAATGACTTTTACCCCAAACATCCAATCTTCCCATCCTAATTTCTTTAATAATTTATCCTTTCTGTAGTGGCACGTGTCCCCTTAACTTGTGTGTGTTGATTCTTATATTCTTACACACTGTGCAATCACCTTAGCTTCAAAACATATTTTTACGTTTTAAAAAAGATTAGATATCGGCCGGGCGCGGTGGCTCAAGCCTGTAATCCCAGCACTTTGGGAGGCCGAGACGGGCGGATCACAAGGTCAGGAGATCGAGACCAGCCTGGCTAATACGGTGAAACCCCATCTCTACTAAAAAATACAAAAAAAACTAGCCGGGTGAGGTGGCGGGCGCCTGTAGTCCCAGCTACTCGGGAGGCTGAGGCAGGAGAATGGCGTAGACCCGGGAGGCGGAGCTTGCAGTGAGCTGAGATGCGGCCACTGCACTCCAGCCTGGGCGACAGAGCGACACTCCGTCTCAAAAAAAAAAAAAAAAAAAAAAATTAGATATCTTTTTAAGAATGCTAGTTTTGCTTATTTTTTTTATTGTGGATGTGCTGCAGAGTAACTAGACAAGTTCCCTAAACCCTCCCACGGGACTGCAAAGGCTGTTAGGTGAGAATCAATCACTGTCAGTTTCCTCTTAGGAGGTAGGACAAGTCAGAGCCAGGAAAGGTGCAGTTCAGGGACGCTCACATGAGGTTTTCAGGGAGGATCCCCAACAAGTCGAGGGAAAATAACTCAGTGAACAGAACACCTCATGCCAGGCTCCATTTTTGGTCTGGTGTGGGGTGACCTTCTCTCCCTGCCCGCTGAAGTCCTGCCACGGTTAGGAGAATAAATTGCTCATGTGTTACCTTTGTAGTGTTTGTGGCAGCCAAAAGGTCTGATTCTATTTCCATTTCTTTTTTTTCATCCAGAGATATCTCTTCGGATGGTGGGATCACAAACACAAAATGCTCCAGGTCGTCTGTCATGGTCAAAGGCGGCCGCTTCACAGGGTAGGAGACGATTGAGAATAAGGCGGGAGGCGGGATGGGTGGTCCGGAGGATCCCAGACCCAAGATGTCTAGGATCTAAAGGAAAGGCCCATTGTGAATTTCCTGTGCAAAACCCTATGCCTCTCTTCCTCTCTTACCATAGCCTTTGTTACACTTTATGGCAATTGTTTAATTGTCTGCCTTTGCAACTGGACTGTAAACTCCATTAGGACGGTTAGCAGGTGGATATGGCACACAGCCAAGCACATAGCAGGCAATCAATAAATCTCTGTTTAATATGAAGAGGCCAGCTCTTAACGTTCTAATGTCTAAACTATAGAGTTGTTCCACCTATTTTCAGATTCCATGTTAATTTTTCTTTTTGCGTTAAATATTCCTTCCTTCCAAGGGTGAAAGAAAGTTGGGATGGGAGCAAGTCAAATGTAGCAAAGAAAATAATAAAGCAAAGGTTCTGGGACTAGGGTAGAGAATGGGAATGAAGAGAGAAGTGAAAAATAACCTGAGAGAGAAAACATTTATTCCTCCAGCATTTTCCCATTCTGCTCTCATATATAATGAATGAGCAATTTCCAGAGCAAATGGTTTGGAAATTTAACAGCCACTTCCTGCCTCAGAACAAGCATGTTACCTCTAGACTAACAGCCATTATCACAACAGTAAAGGTTACAGCCCACCTGAGGGCCCAGCCTGTGGACCACTGGGCCTGTTAGGCCCAGCAAGTAACTAAATATCTCCATGCAATCCTGTGCTTCTCATCCTGTGTGTCAAGGAGCTAAAGGCATTTCCTGACTAATATGCAGCTGAGTTAACTCCCAGGATTTAGAACCTCTATGGGGAAAGGCATGAATGATCTGTAGCAATTGTTGAATTACCTGAGCCAGGGAGCTCTTCAAATAGCAGTCTAACCTATGATTTGGAAGGTGGAAAGTATAAAACAAGGCAAGATGTTCTTGTTATAGTACTTTTTAAAAAAAAAATTTCTGCAGGAAAAAAAATCACAATTCCTTAGCTAAGGCTGGCCTGAGGTGAAACTGGTAAGGGCATAGAGCTGGTGTTGCATGTCCCCCAGCAGTCCTTCCCACCTTTGGTGCCACCCAGGACCACTGCAGCAAGGCTTCTACTGTGGGTCGCAGCACATGGAAGTCACATGGATCGCAGGGATGACTCTGATCCTCCCGTCATCCCTGACCTGCCACATATTCCTCCCAGGCTCTAGTCTCTACTTTTAAAAGTTGACTCACGTCTGTAATCCCAGCACTTTGGGAGGGTGAGGCTGACCATTTGAGGTCAGAAGTTTAAGACCAGCCTGACCAACATAGTGAAATCCTGTCTCTACTAAAGATACAAAAAAGTTAGTTGGGTGTGCTGGTGCATGCCTATCGTCCCAGCTACTTAGGAGGCTGAGGCAGGAGAATCACTTGAACATGGGAAGCGGAGGTTGCAGTGAGCTGAGATTGCACTACTGCACTCCAGCCTGGGCAACAGAACGAGACTCCATCTAAAAAAAAAAAAAAAAAAAAAAAAAAGCTGCATCTAGTTTGTCATGGATGAAACCAGAAGGCAGCAAACTATGGTGCCCTGGCTGAATCTGGCCTGCTACTTTTTCTAAATAAACTTGAATTGGAACACGGCCATGCCCATTCAGTTACATGTTGCTGGTGGTCACTTTTACCCGCCGAAGGCTGAGTGGAGCAGTTGTGATAGAAGCAGTATCACCTGTAGCCTAAAATACTTACTTTCTCGTCCTTCACAGAAAAAACCTGTCCCTGCAGAAAAGGCTATAATAAGCCTCTCCTCCAAACTGCTAGCAAAGGTGGCTTTTGGATACACAATACTTTTGTTTACAGGAACGAAGAGCTGTCTTACAGGATAATTTCTGTCACTGTGGGAGGTAGTGGGAAGACTTTGGAGTGGATGGGTCTCCTGCTTCACCCCAAAGCCTCACCTGCCTTGTCACTCTGTAGCACCCATATTATCAATATTAAAAATCAGCCGTTACAGGTGGCTTTCCATAAGCTTGGATGGACTAATTTAGATGTGTGACATCTCCTACAAATTTTCTCTTGCCAAGTAGGAAAGGTCCTTTAGTCATTATTGTCTTAATTCCGAGGGGGCATCAGAAATGAATGCAGTTGAGGGGATGTGGGTTTCGGGTAGGGAGAAGCACCCCTGATGATCTTAGCACAGTGCCTGCTGCCTGACTTGTGACCTCCCCACCCTGGAGCAGAGTCCTTACCTGCTCTCCTTTGGGAAGCTTGTCACTCTCTAGGGCCTGCTTCCAGTTCAAGCCTTCAAAGTCTGGTGTCTGGATGTTAAGGAAGGGCACACCCAGGTCCTTCTCCTTTTTCCCTTCGTGGTCCTCCTCCCCTTCCCCCTCCCAGTCACTCCGCTCCTCCAGGGCTCGCAGCTTCTCTAGGCGCTCCCGCTCCGCCTTCTCCCTCTCCAGGCGCTCCTTCTCCGTGCGCTCCTTCTCCAGGCGCTCCCTCTCCCGGTCCTTACGGCCCCTGCGCCCACCGGAGGGGACCTGGCGCTGGTCGTCGGGCTCATGGGCCGCTTCCTCCATCCCTGCGGGAGGCAGCTGGACTCCTTGCTTCCGGTCCCAGTACATGAGGATGTTCTGGACATCCTTCAGTGTCAACTCATAGGCTTTAAACCTCTGGGCCAGTTGCTTGTCGGGGTCCTTTGAGACGTCCCCTTCACTGTCCTCTTGGTCCTGGACAAGAGGAAGCCCAAGCATGCTGACATCACCCATGTTCCTTTTCTTCTTATTTAGCTCTTCCTTCTCAGACACTGTTGGTTCCCTAACAGATATTTTCCTTTCAATTGTCTCCATCTTGACATCCACTTTGGTGAATGGAGGAACCTAGAAGGCATGACACAGAAAAGATGCGTCAAACAGTTTTTTATGGGGTAGTAAATTGCATGAGGAGGAGCAAAAAGACACTTTGTTTCTTGAGAAGGCCTCTGAGGACCCGGGCACCTCCTCTGCATGCTAAGGTTGTGCCTGGGAATCATCTTGGGGGTTTTTATCTAAATATCCATTCCATGGTCCTTCTCTGTTCGAGATCTGGCTGGGTCCTGGCATTGTGCATTTTGGAAAAGGTGCAGAGTGACTTTGATGTGTACTCCTGGTTGAGAGCTGCTGTTCTGCAGGATCAAGGGGAAAAGACTAACAGATGCAAGCCATCTGCACCTGCCTCAGGTGCCCTGGGATAGGCCATAGCGTGTAGTGGTCCAATCCCAGCTGCACTGCTTGGTAGCTGTGACCCTGGGAGAGGACTTGGCCTCTCTCTGCCTCATCTGTATAATGGAGATAGCAATATTAATACTCCAGAGGACTCCTGAAGATAAAATGTGTGAATGCATGTAAAAAGCTTACAACAGTCCCTTTGCAGTTATTAAAACCACACACGTATTGTATACAATGGATATTGTTGGGAACAAATGGGGGTTTAGAATCTGGCTGCACCTCAGGCTTTTAAAATATGTATTTATTTAATGCACTGGGTATAGAGAAACCAACTTTATTCTTTTTCTTGCTGCACTTTTAAACTTGCTTTGTGGGCTCTGATTTTCTCCTCCCCTGGATGAAAATCCTCGGGTAGGCTCCATCGTTTTCTGGGTCACTCTTTGATGATATTATGCAAAGTCCATTCCAGTCTAGTGACCGCTATCTGCAGTGCAGCCCACTGTCTCCCTTCCCAGGTCTAGCTCTTCTCTCTAAGTTCAGGCCAGCATGACTCATGGGGCTGGGGTTCAAAAATTAGACTCCAGGCCTGCCAAGGAAAGGAGATCCTGGTAAATCCCCTGGCCTTTGGGTTAGGTCTCTGCAAGTTTCCATATTAGGAATAAGGGTCAACCTGTCCTTTGCAGAGAGAGACATGGATGGAGCTGGAAGGCCATTATCCTCAGCAAACTAACGCAGGAACAGAAAACCAAATAATAAATGTTCTCCCTTATAAGTGGGAGATGAATGATGAGGACACATGGACACATGGGTCGGGGGACAATACACACTGGGGTCTGTCAGGGGTTGGGGGGCAGGAGGAGGGAGAGCATCAGAAGAATAGTTAATGAACGCTGGGCTTAACATCTAGGTGATGGGATGATCTGTGCAGCAAACCATGGTGGCACATGTTTACCTATGTAACAAACCTGCACATCCTGCATATGTACCCCTGTACTTCAAATAACAGTGGGAAAAAGAAAAAAAAGAAGGTCAACCTGAAATAGCCCCACCCTCCCAGGGACTGAAGTTCAGTTTAAAATGATCTCAATCCTGATTGAATCAAGATTTCTAGTGCTCCTAGCCTAGCTGACTGCCAGTAGCAAACAGTGATTCTCTCTGGAGGGAGACAACATTTTCCAGAGCCTCAGAACGTTTTTTCCATTCAGTATCTGGCCCTTGATAAAAACCTGGGTTGGGCGTGGTGGCTCATGCCTGTAATCTCAGCACTTTGGG
The DNA here is from genome assembly GCF_043159975.1 of Macaca nemestrina. Classification (NCBI taxonomy): domain Eukaryota; kingdom Metazoa; phylum Chordata; class Mammalia; order Primates; family Cercopithecidae; genus Macaca; species Macaca nemestrina. The sequence continues at coordinate 72,445,015 of NC_092142.1, read as the reverse complement.
AGGCTGAGATGGGAGGATTGCTTGAGGCCAGCAATTCTAGACCAGCTTGGGCAAGCAAGACCCCCATCTTTAAAAAAAATACTTGGCACCTAAAGAGATAAGATCATGTGACCATAAAGCAAGAGCAAAAGACAGACAGGAGACCAGACTGCTGAGGATCTATGCATGGCTCTATAAGACAAGGACTTTAAAACATACTTAATCTGCTGAGGGAATTAAAACACGATTGAGAAGTGAGAATTTTGAAGAGAACTAGAAACAGTAAGAAAAGAATTAATGGCTTTTTAATGCAAAAACAAAATGAAAAACTGAAAGGAAGTTTGAATAGCAGGTTAGACCTCACTGAAAAAAAGACATCGAACTAGACAATATGTCAGAAGAAAATATTCAGTATAAAGAGAGCACAAAAGTATGTAGAACATAGAAAAAGCACAAAAGACATGTATTACTGTGAAAGGTTTGCAAAAAGGCCTAGTATATTTATGATTGGAATCCCAGACGGAGAGGAGAGAAAGAATGGAGGAGAAGAAATCTGAAAGAGTTATCAACTAATGGTTCCCAACCCACATATTCAAGAATCACTATAAACCTCAAGTAGTAAAATACAAAGAAAACAACACCTAGGCAAATCACAGTAAATTACTGAATGAAGACATGACATCCTGAAGGTGTTGAGACCTTAAAGACAAAGAGAAACATCTTAAAGGCAGTTAGAGTCAGAAAGAGGTAGGAGGCGGGGCTCAGACGCTGGACCAGATTGAGGACTCGCTAAAACAGGGTGGGGGTGGAAACAGCTTTCCAATCAGACACGCCCACCAGTGTGCCATGTCAATATATCATTGCCATGGCAACACTCAGGAGTTACCACCCCTTTCATGGCCATGACTCAATGACCCAAAAGACCTCTTCCCTACAAATTTCTGCATATTCTGCCCCTTCATCTGCATGCAATTAAAAGTGGGTATAAATATGACTGTAAACTGTCCTGAGCTGCTACTCTTTGCCTACAGGGTAGCCCTGCTGGGCAGGAGCAGTCACAGAACTGTCACACTGCCTCTTCAATAAAGCTGTTTTCTTCCACCTCCGGCTTCTTCCACCTCCGGCTTCTTCCACCTCCGGCTTCTTCCACCTCCGGCTTCTTCCACCTCCGGCGTGCCCTTGAATACTTTCCTGGGCAAAGCCAAGAACCCTCTGGGCTAAGCCCCACTGTGGGGCTCACCTGCCCTGCATCACGGCTAACACGGAAGGAGCACAATCATGCTGACAGACAACATCTCAACAGCCACATGGAAGACAAAGATAGAAAAATAATATCAAAGTGCTGAAGAAAAATGGCTGGCAACCTAGAGGCCTGCCTAGAAAAAAACACCCTTTAAAAATCAAGGTGAAGTTAAGACATTTTGGACAAGCAAAACTTGAGTAATTTGTTGCCAAAGAACCTGTACCTAAAAAGACAAAACACAACACCCAGGAATGTTCTTTAGGTAAAAGAAAACAGATACAAGAGATGTAGAAAGGAGTTAAAGATTGTTTAGGAGGGTGCTGAGAAATGCATATTGATAAATATTGATAAATGGGCATTTAGGTAAAAATAAATGCAAATTGATTGTTTTAATCAATAAGAATAATGTTTCTGCATTAAAAATATATAGTGAGAATTCAAATACATAACAACATTAGCATATAATTTAGAAGAGGGTAGCACTTTGGGAGGCCGAGGCGGGTGGATTGCTTGAGCCCAGGAGTCTGAGAACAGCTTGGGCAACATGGCAAAATCACATTTCTACAAAAAAATTAGCCAGACATAGTGGTGCACCCCTGCAGTCCCAGCTACTCGGGAGGCTGAGGTGGGAGGATCACCTGAGCCTGGGAGAGATCAAGGCTGCAGTGAGTGGTGTCCACGCCAAGCACTCCAGCCTGGGTGATGTAGTGAGACCCTGCCTCAAAAAAAAAAAAAAAAAAAAAAAAAAAAAAGAGGGTAAATGTGGTTAAATGAGGTTATTCTAAGACTCTTGTATCTTCAACAGAAATACTTGAAGGTGGTGGCTGAAGAAAATAAGACCCTTCCTAGTCTATTAACACACTATTTAGTCAAGTGATTACATGGATCAAATTTCCACTAGGCTTTGTTCAATTGTACTTTAGTAAACAACAGCCAATACAAAAGAAACCATTGATCCAAAATATAAACATAAAGGTAAACTTTCTTTTTAAGGAATAACATTTGGGAGAAATTTGCTTTTATAGATTTGAAGTAAGAAATGATGGCTGGCAAGGGCTCATTTGAGGGAGGAAGGCAAATTGAGAGGGATGGAATTGGGTTTAAGATTGAGCTGGAGGGTAGAAAGGAAGATTTTGGACAGAAAAAAGAAAGAAGGAAGCAAAGGAAAGTTCAGAGGAGAAACAAGGACGATGGCCAAATGCAAGGCTTTCTTCTTCTACAGTGAGAAATCATCATTAATTTGTTTAAAACAGGATTATTTTGGTTGGGTGCGTTGGCTCATGCCTGTAATCCCAGCATTTTGGGAGGCCAAGGCAGGTGGATCACCTGAGGTCAGGAGTTCAAGACCAGGCTGACCAACATGGTGAAACCTTGTCTCTACTAAAAAATACAAAAATTAGCTGGGTGTGGTGGCACACGCCTGTAATCCCAGCTACTTGGGAGGCTGAGGCAGGAGAATTGCTTGAACCGGGGAGGTAGAGGTTGCAGTGAGCAGAGATTGTGCCACTGCACTCCAGCCTGGGCGACAAGGGTGAAACTCCAACTGAAAAAACAAAACAAAACAACAACAACAACAAGCAGAATCAGATGTAGTTGAAGTGCACTTTTTTGGTTAGATTTTTGAAACAAAAATTTTAAGAGATAACAGGCTTTTCAAGAGGACAGAGAAGACCTGAGCAGGAAGGGAACTTAGAGATCATCAAGGGATGAGATAAGGAAACATTGGCCCAGAGGGTATATGACAAATTCATAGCTTCACAGATTAATCTTTGAGTTTCCAGACTGACAGGTGTATTTCTCACTTCCTGTCCTGTCTCCCATTATAGCTGGTTCTGTGATTTTTTTTCTTGTCCAACATCCCTTTATTTTCCCATCCTTGATTCTTGCTCTGTGCAATACCTCTTCTTCCAGGAGTAAGCAGGTGATTCAGAACTGACCAGTCACAGAATGGCATCCCCCTGGCCAAGGGGACTGGTTCAGAACAGGCACACGGCGCTCTCCAGTGACAGTGAAAGCCAGCACTGTGGCCAAAACGGTGTTTAACGAAGCACTCCTTTCCAGCTGGGTTTGGATCTGGGCGAGTCTAAGCCAGAACTTTCGGGGTCTCTCATGTGGAGGGCATCAGTCAGAGACCAGAAGCAGCACAGGTGAGCCAAGAGATGCAGGCAAAGAACTTTGCATGGGTGTTTATAGTTTTCCTGCGTGGGAATGAACAACCAGCAAACTGATTGTCCCATACTTAACAGCTACAGACTGAATAAAATAGAAACATAACTCCCTGAGAACTCTAGAGACTAAAAACAAATTAGGCAGTTTTTAAAGGGGCTGTTGAAACTTGGAATAAGAGAGTTGTATAAAGTGAATCCTTTTCCTCTTTTTTTGTGGCTTTACACTGAAGATAGTCATGGCAGTGGTAGTGGCTGGTGGCCACACCACAATGGAAAAACCCACCAACCGGGCCGGCACGCCTGTCATCCCAGCACTTTCAGAGGCCAAGGTGGGAGGGTCACCTGAGGTCAGGAGTTCAACACCATCCTGGCCAACATAGCGAAACTCTGTCTCTCCTAAAAATACGAAAATTAGCCGGGCATGGTGGTGCACGTCTGTAGTCCCAGCTACTCGGGAGGCTGAGGCAGGAGAATGGTTTGAACCTGGGAGGCAGAGGTTGCAGTGAGCCAAGATCGCGCCATTGCATTCCAGTCTAGGCGACTAAGCAAAACTCTGTCTCAAAAAAAAAAAAAAAAGAAAGAAAGAAAAAAAAAGAAAAGCCCACCAATCTTCATTCTAGAGGAGCCACAGAAAGAAGTCCTGGAACATTCAGAGCCTCCAGAGAGTGAAGGGGAAACCCCAGAAAGGAGAGAGAGCCAGAGAAGAGGAACCCCAAATTTTCTGTATCAGCAGCCTAAATCTCTGGCTGGCTGACTCTTGAACTGTGTGTGGGGGGCAAACTGAAAACAATTTGTGATTAAGGTTTAAAGAATGGAACTGACATCTTAGTCACTGACCCGCTGCAGATGCAAAAGACCAAAACTTGATCCAACCAAGCTAATTGTCTGTTAAACCTAAAGCATCAACATTCTTCGGAGAATTATAATACAATACAGAGTCTGCAACATAACATCCAAAAATTGCAGGATGTGATACAAAATTACTTGTTATATGAAGAGTAAGGAAACTCTGACAAATTCTCAAAGGAAAAGACAGTCAACTATGCCAACCCCGAGGTGACTCAGATGGAGGAACTGTCAGACAAGAACTATATGCAGCTGTTATAACTATGATCAGTACGGCAGAAGGAAATCCAAGCAGATAAATTGAAAAATTTAAAAAGAACCAAGCGGAAATTTTAAAAGTAAAAAATACAGTATCTGAAGTAAGAATTCAGGAGGGAACAAGCCATGAATTTTCATATATGTGAGCAAATAAATTTTTTTTTAACATTTTTGGAATTGGGTTTTCTGTCTTTCTTTCTTCCTTAAAAAAAAAAAAAAAAAAAAAAAGACAGGATCTTGCTGTGTTGTCCAGGCTGGATTTGAACTCCTGAGCTCATGCAATCCTCCTGTCTCAGCCTCCTGAGTAGCTGGGACTATAGGTGCACACCACCACAGATGGCCTGAATTGAGTCTTCTATTTCTTGCAGTTTAAAGATTCCTGACGATACATCCACTTGAGACTATGCTTTTGCTAACGTTAGTGTTGGCTGCTAGGCAACTGCTTAGAGCCTTGCTACTCAGAGTGTGACCTAAGAGCCAGCAGCATGAATGTGACCTGGGACTTGTTAGAAATAGAGTCTCATGCCCCAGCCCAGACCTACTGAATTGGAACTTCTCTGCATATTAACAGGATCCCTGGGTGATTTGCATGCATCTTCAGATTTGAAAAGCTGATACAGAGAAAATCAGAATCACCAGCAGATTTCATTTTATAGGATAAACAGTTAAAGAGCAGTAGGCTATTAGATGGAAGGAAATCTTCTGATTAGAAAGGTAAAAACAGGCCGGGTGCGGTGGCTCATGCCTGTAATCCTAGCACTTTGGGAGGCCAAGGTGGATGGATCACATGAGGTTAGGAGTTCAAGACTAATCTGGCCAACATGGTGAAATCCTGTCTCTACTAAAAATACAAACATTAGCCGGACATGGTGGTGGGTGCCTGTAATCCCAGCTACTCAGTAAGCTGAGACAGGAGAAGCGCTTGAACCCAGGAGGTGAAGGTTGCAGTGAGCTGAGATCACGCACTGCACTACAGCCTGGGTGACAGAGTGAGACTTGTATCAAAAAAAAAAAAAAAAAAAAAAAAAAAAAAAGATTAAAACAATCCACAAAAGAAATAAAAATGATTGGCCAGGCACAGTGGCTCATACCTGTAATTCCAGCACTTTGGGAGGCTGAGGTGGGTGGATGACCTAAGGTCAGGAGTTTGAGACCAGCCTGGCCAACATGGCGAAACCCTGTTTCTACTAAAAATACAAAAATTAGCTGGGAGTGGTGGCGGGCGCCTATCATCCCAGTTACTCGGGAGGCTGAGGCAGGAGAATCGCTTGAACCCAGGAAGCGGAGGTTGCAGTGAGCCAAGATCAAGCCACTGTACTCCAGTTTGGATGACAGAGCAAGATTCTGTCTCAAAAAAATAAAGAAATAAAAAATAAATAAAAACATATCCACACACAAAACAAATATTTTTGAGCACCCTTCCGCCAGGTGGGAGACTCATTAAGTGATCAAAACAGACAAAAGCCTCAGCCTTCATGAGGCTTATATTTTGCAGGGGCAGGTAGGCAGACAAAAACCACATAAAAACCTATGGTATGTGAGATGGTGATGAGTGCTAAGAGACAGGGAAGGGGCTAAGAAGTGGGCTTTTTTTTTGTTGTTGGTGTTTGTTTGTTTTGTTTTTGCTTTTGTCTTATTCAATTTTAAATAGAGTGGCCAGAGAAGGGCTTGCTGGGATGTTTAAATAAAATCCTGAAGAGGAGTTCAATGACCAACCAGCATTTTTTTTTTTTTTTAAAGGTTCACCTCACTAACAATTCAAGAAATGCAAATCCAAGCAATAAAAATAATCAGTTGTTCACCCATCGAATCTAATCAGCAAGGATTACAAGGAATGCTAAAACCTATAGCCTGTGAGGTTGGGGGTAAAATACACACCTTTCAACCCCGGAATGACATGTTTAGAAATGTAGCCTAAGGAAATAAGCATGGATGTGTGCAAAGATTCAGCTCTAAGTGAGACACTTTTGGTCTCTCCACTATGATTTCCTTCCATGGATATTAAACTAATTTGGCAACAAGCAAGAAAAACAGAAAAATACACTTTATGTTTCTGCAAACTGTGTCCCCTTCTTCATCCTGTTTCCAGAACCAGAAGACCAGGGGGTGTGATGATGGAACTACCATGTAGTTACACAGTACCACAGCAAAGATGGGTGAGACAGCTGGGGACAGGGGAAGAAAGGAGAGCCCTAGTCTGGGAACGATTTAGGAGGGGGACTCCCTCACAGGGCTCCTGGTTGGTCATGGGATTGAAGGTGCAGAAGCAGCAGAGTCAGGGTGACTCTGGGAATTGGGCCTGGGAGCTAGAAGAAGGGTTGGGGAGGAATATAGGGTCAGGAAGAGGTCTGGGAGGAAGGCAGCATAGATGATGAGCTTGATGTGGGCTGTGTTGAGTTACCAGTGTCCGAGGGACAACCTGAAGAAGTGTCAGGAGCCGTGGATGGACTAAGGGCTTGGGAGGCAGTGCAAGAACCAGGGAAAAGAGTGCCTGCTTTGGAGTTGGACAAATTGGGCCTGCCCCAACTGCCTTCTGGCCACGTGACCTTGGGTGCATCGCTGAACTGTGCTGCATTCCAGCTTCCTCATCTCCAAAATGATGGTGATGATCATGTCTCCCTCAGCAGGTGTTGTCAACACTGGGGGTAGAAGGTGATGGGATCTATTCAGAGTTCCCAGAAGGGAGTGTCACAGAGCAGGAATTCAGTACACCGTAGCTGTTAGATGTTAAACATTGCTTTAGCTCTTTTTCATGTGGCTCCTGCCTTTCTCTCCTCCCTCTTTTGGGCCGTCCCTCTGCCTGGAATGCCCTTCACTTTGCTTTGGAATTTGCAAGCTTTTCCTACCCCCCTCCTCTTCCTCCAATCCATTATGTATGATCAGGTAAACATGAAGTAACGCATGGGATGGGGGTCAGCCTTAGACCGAGCAGGAAGAGACAAAGGTTGAGGCTGGAAACCTGTAGAGTGACTAAGGATGGGTGGAGGCGGGTCCAGAAAGAAGTCAGGGAGAAGGAGGAAAGCCAGAAAGGGTGGACCAGGATGCTAGGAAAGAAGAGCGATCCAAGGAGGGTATGATCCACAGTGTGAAGCTCATGTAGGAGGACATCAAGCAAGTCAAGGCCTGACCCATGCCCATTAGATCTGGAAATGGAGAGGCTGGAGCCTTGGATTTGAGGGAGTGGTGGAGACAGGAATCAGGGTAGGAAAGGGGGAGGCAGGAATGAGGGGTGAGGAGGCAAAGCCAGCAAGTGGGGACAAGTATGAAGGGAACGAGAGAAAAGGGGTGCTCGTCGGGGGCACCAGGGTTGAAGGAAGTTTTGTTTTTTTTTTTCATTTTAAAGGTGGGTGATTCTTCAGAACATCTTTAAAGGCTGTGAGAAGAGCTGAAGCCAGAGCAGGGAGGTGTGCTGATGGTTTAAGACACAGAGCAATCCTTTTGATGAGGAAGCAGGAAGGTCTTTAGTCCTTCCCTTTCACCTTGGCACTCGCCCTGGAATTTTCTTTCACTTCCTGAGAACACATCTAGTCTCAGCAGTTTTTCTTGAGCTTGAGTGTTTTCAGACCAGACAACCACATTAGTCCAAGAGTCTCAAGAAGTCCCCCCAGGGAATATGATTGATTATGTTTTGTGCTAAGCTCAAATGATACACAAGCCTGTTTCCAAATGGATGACCGTGATAAGGTCCTTATCACCTCATCCAAGGTCAACAAAGCACATGCAAAAGTACCTGCCCTGAATCCAGTAGTGGGGTCTGGGGTCAGGGGCTGGGCGGGGGGGAGGTGCTCAGGTGACAGCAACTTGAACTGAGAGTAAAATAGGAAAATCCACATGCTCCTACTTAAAAGTTTCAACAGATTCCAGATGGAGACACCAGTGATGGAGTCAGTGGGTATAATTTGAGGTTAACTGTGCTGCAAATAGTCTTTCTTTTAATGATGAATGAAATGTTGTCTTTTAAAAGCAAACTTGGGAAGATAACTTCTGCATAGATTATCCTGAACTTATGCCACATAAGAAATTGACTTTGTTTAATGGCAAAAATAATGGCTGAAACACACAGGTACTCAAATTCTCCCTCCTGGCTTCACGTACAAAATCACCTAGGAGAGGCAGGGATCAGTCCTGGTAATTTTTTCTTAGGGACCCCTTTTTCTTCTCAGCCTGAGATGTCATAGATTTCCTTCAGGTCAATATCAGGCATCCCAAATCTGTGCCTAGTTCTGTGTGCTTAGATCCTGCTCCTTCCTGAGCTTGCCCTGGTTGAGACCCCTGCACACCAATTTCTCTGCCCTTATGTCTGCCCAGCCACTGTCACTGTCTTTCACTCACCAACTTGGGCCAGTCTTTACCGTGTCCAGAGACGGGTTATAGCTTCACCCTCAGGACTCGTGGCTGCCACACCAGCTGGTCACAGCCCTCAGCCAGGATCACCACTGTGGGGGCTCCTTTAGCCACTCTGCTCTTCCAGTGCCACAGGGGGCAGTGAGTCGACTGCTATGCTTGGCAGACCGACAAACTGCTGGCACTTGCCTGCGAGGATAAGCTCATGCCGAAGCATCTTCCTTGACGGTTGCCAAGGGTATGCTCCTGATTGGACACATGGGCTCATTGGCTTTGGGGCTTCCTGGGAACACATCTTGAATATTAGCCTATTCGGCACCATCCTGGGTCCTGCAGGGGGTGGTGGAAGGAGCAAGGGCTGTGGCCAGACCCAACTGGGTGAGGTCCTGGATCTGTGTCTTCCCATCTCTGAACCTCACAGGGCGACACGATTATGTATGACGCAGGCTCAGCACTTCACATACAATCAGCATTCAACAAGCATTGGTCCCTTTCCTCCTGCCTTCTGTCCCACCACATGATCCCAACATGATCAGGTTAATTTCCTGGAAGGGGAATGCACCAGGCTGCCTTCCGCTTCGGTCTCCTGGCGAGGAGCAAGTGAGGGTTGTTACCTGCTTGTTTGATGCTTGAGATTTCTTCGGCGGGGGCTCCTCCTTAATGGGTCCCTGCTTTCCTTTTTTGACCTTCCGTTTCAGCTCATCCTCTTCCTTTTGTCGCTCCAGCTCCTGCTGTAGCTTCTTTTCTTGCATTTCCTTTGCCAGCCTCTCCTGCTCCCTTCATCAAACCAGGCAGAGAAAAAATAGTTCAGGGGCCCCCATGCCTCACCCCTCCGCTGCCTGGGACTTCCAGGGGGAGGGACATTGGGCAGAGCTTTCTTGAGCATAAAAAGAAAGAACAAAGCAAGCTGGATAAGTGGAAGGAAAGGAGAAAGGAAGAGAAGGAAAGAAAGAAAAAATGACTCTCATCTATGTTTGAATGGTCATTCAGCAAGACTCTGATTCACTGAAAATCAACTAGGAGGAATTCTCCATTAATCTGTATTTCGAGTCCAATCTCCTCTCATAGGACAGTGAGAAAAAGGCTGAAAATAAGCACGATATTAGCACTTAAAAAAAGCAACTTTCAAAGATTGTTCTGGTATTAGTGCAGATGAGGCCTGCCTCCCATAGCTGAACATGTTTGCTGTTCAGACAATAAGACATTTTTTTTTTTTTTTTTTTTGACAGAGTCTTGCTCTGTCACCCAGGCTGGAGTGCAGTGGTGCAATCAGCTCACTGCAACCTCTGCCTCCCGGGTTCAAGCGATTCTCCTGCCTAAGCCTCCTGAGTAGCTGGGATTACAGGTGTGTACCAACATGCCCAGGTAACTTTTGTATTTTTAGTAGAGACAGGGTTTCGCCATGTTGGCCAGGCTGGTCTCGAACTCCTGACCTCAGGTGATCCTCCTACCTTGGCCTCCCAAAGTGCTGAGATTACAGGCATGAGCCACTGCGCCCAGTCCGAAACAGTATTTTCAAAGCAGTCTCTATGGTGGCTAGCTTAGAGCCATGGTGCATAGTCTGAAAGCCGTGTTCCCCTCCTCCACCCTCTTCTCTTTCTGCTGTCATTCAGCTGCTCCTGCCCCTGCTGCTGACAGCAGAGAGTGGACCAAAGCCAAGCACCAAGCACAAACAAGTGAGGGAATAGCACTTCTGAAAATAGTTAACCCAGCTGTTTTCATCCAGGAATTCCTAATTGTTTCCGGTTGCCATGGCTCTCTGCCCACTGAAGCAAACTCATTTACTTCATGTGGTGTGTGTGTGTGTGTGTGTGTGTGTGTGTGTGTGTGGTGTGACACAAACAAATTGTTGCTGCACTTTGAGACTCAAATTTGCATTTTCCAGGTCCACTATGAGATGAATGTCTGAAAGCAACAGCCCTGGTGAAAAAGAGGGGTTTTTTCTAAAGTCTCAAAGCAAGGCTTTCTGTAAGTCTGGAGGACTGGGCATTTCTATAGTGGACCATGCTGCAGAAAGATTAGGGCACACCCGACTGGGCGCTGTGGCTCACGCCTGTAATATCAGCACATTGGGAGGTTGAAGCAGGCGGATCACTTGAGCCCAGGAGTTCGAGACCAGCCTGGCCAACATGACGAAAACCTGTCTTTACAAAAAATACAACAAAATTAGCCGGGCATGGTGGTGTGAGGCAGGAGAATTGCTTGAACCCAGGAGGTGGAGGTTGCAGTGAACTGATATTGCGCCACTTGAGGTGTGATGGAGGCACTCCAGCCTGGATGACAGAGCGAGAGTCCATCTCAAAAAAAAAAAAAAAGATTAGGACGTACTGTAGGGGCAGGGAGGGCAAAAGCTGTTTCAGGTCAGTGGGAGAAGTGTGGAGCTGGAGGAGAGGAGAGAAGTGGGTAAATAGTAGGTGGGTATCTAGGCTCTGTACCTCCAGTGCCTGAAATCCTAGGGAGGAGGTAGGCAATAGAACCACTACCCCCCACCCCATCCCTGCAATCTTTGAAGATCTGAGGGCAGAAAGGACACATGATCCACTGTCCCCGTCCCTCTGAGATAGTCCTAAGTATCCTGGGCACTAGGAGGCATGCGGGGATCAAGTGGTTTCTGTGTGGTTCCCAGTGAGGGGTACAGAAAGTGGCTGAGGGTGTTGGCTTGTGAGCCTGCCCACGGTCCCAGGATCGAGGATCTGCCCAGGCCGAGGATCTCTCCCATGGCAGTTAGACCTCGGGGAATGGGCGGCACCACCCAAGGCCAAGAAGGGGACCCAGGCAGGGGGAGGAAGGGCTGAGATTTGGGGAGCAGTCACTATGCCCAGGTCAGGAGAGTGGACCCTGGATCACCAGCTGTGGACACTGAAGCACCGAGGCAGAGAGCACAGAGGCTGATAATCCACACCTGGGGGCGCTGGTCAGGAGGGTCAGCAGGGGCCCCAGGGCAGCGCAAAGGCCAGTGGCCCCTCTCCCAGGGCCTCCCGTGACATTACAGCCTGGTCTCAAATGCCCTCCAGTGGGAAGTAAGGACAGTGGGAGAAACCCTGAATGGTACAGCAACCAGCACCCTGGATGGGCGGGATGTGTCTTTCTGCTCCTTGCAGGTCACCTTCCAGGGCTTTCTGCAGCTACTGCTTCCCCCCTGGAAGATGGCTTGGGCTCACACCCCAGTCCTGGTCACTCTGTGGGGATGGTTCCGGGGGAATGGCTTCTGCTCTGGCCAGCCCTTGGCCCTGACCTCTTCTTCCGCTCCCGGAGCGCCTGCTGAATCCCCTGATTGAATGTGAGTTTCTCCTCCTCGGTCAGGGCATCATATTCTTCCTCATCCATGTTTTGGAGACGCTCCTTCTCTTTCTCAAGAGCTTCCTTGTGCTTGCGTTCTGTGAGGACCACAGAGACGGGAAGGTGAGGAAAAGTCCTTCCCACTCTCGCTAGCAGCCTAAGCAGGTGAAGGAGGGTCTTAGTGTGGGGCAGCTGGTGTGGCGCCTGGTCTGCCTCCTCCCTGGTTGCGGGGGTGTGGGGTCCCTTCATGAAAGCACTTCCACATTTGGGTTCTGTCTGCAGGTGGCTGAACAGTGGCCCCCAAAGATGCCCATATCAGATTACTCAGAACCTGTGACTGTGTTGTCTTCCATAGCAGAGAGACTCTGCAGATGTGATTAAATTAAGGATCTTGAGGTGGGCCGATTATCTTGGGGGGCCCAGTCTAATTATAAGGGTCCTTTCGAGGGAGGCAGGAGAGTCAGTCAGAGATGGTGATGATGTGATAGTAGGAGCAGGGGTCAGAGGGCTGCAAGGAAGGGGCCAGGAGCCAAGGAGTGCAGGAGGCCTCTAGAAGCCAGAAAAGACAAGAAAAAGGGGCTACCCGACAGCCAAAAAAGGAATGTGGCCCTGCTGAGAAAAATCTGGAGCAATGACCAGGCATCCCTCAGCAGTCATCCAGCCTCCAGCTGCCTAGTTTTCCAGAAAGTTCATTTCTCCATAATGATCCACTTGAAAATAATTACCACTTCTCATTTTCCCCATGATCTTTGGAATGAAATTTCTCCTGGTTAAATTGTGGGCTCTTCTCCCCTAAATCATCTGCATTTGAAATGTCCTAAGATAGCATACAGTCATACTACTATTATATTAAAATCTCATGTTTGTTGAACATGTATGAACATGCTGGGCACTGGGGAAGGCACTTTACATGATCGCTTATTTAATCTCCACAATAGCCCTATAAGGGAGGAGTTATCATTCTTATCTGTGATTATCCCTTAATAAGTGGCAGGGAAAGATGTTAGGACTTCTGACCCCGGAAGTGTAAGACAATAAATTTCTGTGTTAAGTAACCACGTTTGTGGTTGCTATGGTGTAAATGTTTGTGTCCCCTTGAAATTCCCATGTTGAAACTGAATTCCCCAAGGAGATGGTATTAAGAAGGGCCTTAGGGACGTGACTAGGTCACAAGAATAGAGTCCTCATGGCTGGGATTAGTGGCCTTATAAGAGGCCTGAGGGAGCTTGTTTCAGGACTTAGTGAGATGCTTTCTGTGACCAGAAGGTGACCTCGCCAGACACTGTTTCTGTTGGTGCCTTGATCTTGGACTTGCCAGCCTCCAGAACTGTGAGAAATAAATGTCTGCTGTTGATAAGTGACCCAATCTATGAAATTTTGTTATGGCAGTCTGAACAGACTCAGACAGCGATCATTTGTCACAACTATGATAGAAGACTCATATACCACCCACTGACTTGACTCATTATGAGCATATGCCACTAATGGGCTCATGGTGACAGGGCCATTTGCACACCAAGGGGAATCCCCTTTGTGGCCCTACAGATTCCAGGTCCAGGCATGTGATTGACACTTAGGACAAAGGCACCAGCTTCTTCCTCACACCTCCCTAGCACAGCATTCTCACCATCATCCTTGCAAGTTTGAGCTGTGGACTCAGACACCTGCATTTGAGTTTCTTCCCTGCCACTTATCAAGGGATAATCACAGATAAGAATAGTAACATAGGGCCGTTGTAGAGATGAAATAAGCTATCATGTAAAGTGCTTTCCCCAGTGCCTGGTGTGTTCATAGATGTTCAATAAGCATGAGATTTTAATGTATTAATAGTGTGACCGTATGCCATATTAGGACATTTCAATTCAGATGATTTAGGGGACAGGAGCCCACAATTTAACTGGGAGAAATTTCATTCTGAAGATAAGTGGGAAAAGGAAAAGTGGTAATTATTTTCAAGTGGATCAGTATGGAGAAATGAGCTTTCTGGAAAACTGTGCAGCTGGAGGCTGGATGACTGCTGAGGGATGCTTGGTCACTGCTCCAGATTTTTCTCAGGATGAGACTATAAGGAAGCTGACTTTGAGTTCTGTTCAAGGACTGAGACAGCTCAGTGTTTGTAAGTATTTCCTTAATTGGAAAAGCATTATGAATTGAGTAGATTGTGCTAGAAGGGAGCAGCAAGCCCGAGTAAGGAAGGGCAGTTGTGTGGCTGGAGCTGAGGCTCCCAGGAGGTGGGGCTCTGACTCCCGTGGACAGCGCCACCCACCTCTGTCCCTCAACCCCTGCCCTGGGGGACCAAGATTTGCTGGAGCTGCTTCTGACTACATTGGGAACTTAAGCTAACATCACTTGTATGCGTGTGTACCTATCTTTCAAGCAAATCTTTCGGTTATTAAATTTTTTCCCAGGCCATTGGTATAATGATAGGAAAAGCAACGGGTTTAGAATTAAAAGGACCCGGTTCTCCTACTAATTGGCAATGTGATTTGACACAAGACTTTTGCTATCTCTGAGCTATATTCTCCTTTTCTATAAAATGGGGACAAGATTCACAGGGTAATTGTGAGGATTAAATGCCCCAAAGTATACAAAATGTCTGCTACAGTGCCTGGTGTGCAGCAGGCTAAGGTGTAAAAGCACCGTGAGTTTTATAAGAAATGCACAGTTGGCTTAAACAAAACCAACAAGGAAATCAGTTGCTTCAGTCAGGATCTGTAATGGCTGTAATTGCAGAAACCACGGAGGGGTACAGTGTGATGGGAGGGAAGCAGGAATGCACCTGCTGTCAGCAGAGTGTTCATCACAGAACCTCCCAACTAGCCACATGAGTCCCAGTTCCCTCCCAGCAAAGCAGAAATACAAACTCCTGGCCACCTTACAGGGCAGAGGTGAGGCGCCAATGGAATAGCAAATGTCAAAGTTTCATTTAAGCCCAATGGGAAGGTGGGAAGCCTTGCCTTCTTGCTCCTTTTTGGCTTTCTCCTGGGCCTTCATGGCTGCATAATCCTGGGCCATGTTGAGAACGTATATATGCTCCCGGCTGCCAATGGCCTTCAGCAGGCAGAGGAGGGCAGCCGCGGCATTCCGAGCAAAGAGAGTGTCAAGGCCATCAAACACCACTCCTCGGTAGCAGTCACTCAGCTGAAACCAGAGACAGCAAAGACAGTTACTATGGCCACAACCTCATTTGTTCTGTTTATGCTTTTACGGGGGCTGCAAAGGGTTCTGCAGACCTACTTGGCCCCGATGCAAGCACCATGCCTTTCTGCTTGCTAAATCCAAGGTGCTATCATAAAATAAAAGAGAAGAATAAAAGTGTTTAATCAGTCAGTCTTTTTTTTTTTTTTTTTTGAGACACAGTCTCCCTCGGTCACTCTAGCGCCCAGGCTAGAGTGCAGTGGCACAATCTTGGCTCACTGCAACCTCTGCCTCCCGGGTTCAGATGATTCTCCTGCCTCAGCCTCCCAAGTAGCTGGGATTACAGGTGCCCACCACCATGCCCGGCTAATTTTTGTATTTTTAGTAGAGACGGGGTTTCACCATGTTGACCAGGCTGGTCTCGAACTCCTGACCTCAGGTGATCCACCTGCTTCGGCCTCCCAAAGTGCTGGAATTACAGGTGTGAGCCACTGTGCCCAGCAGGATGGTTTTTATTGTACCTACTTGTAGAGTAAAGGGTTTATTCTGTCTGTAGAAATAAATGAACAAACAAAAATGTTAAAGGGCCGGTCTGTGAAGATCCATGAGGTACACAAAAATGAGATGAAAAGGGAAAGATGTTCCCAAGCACAGAGTCGCAGGCAGCAGGGGCAGCAGCGGATGGGCCTTTTGTATTTTTCTTAGTGGTCTTACTGCCTTGGAGTGTAATGATTTTGGTAACAGTAACCATTGGAGAACAGCCTCTGCCTTACTCAGTGTTACTCAGAGTGTAGCCGTAGACCAGCCACCAATGAATGAGCATTAGGTTTTCGATGAGACAAGAAGCTTGTGTCAGAATGTAAATGACCTATATCACTAAACACACTATTTGGTTCAGCTGGCAACTGAACAAGTACCATGGCTACATCATTCCTTCTCTGCGGCTAAACTTTGTAGCAAGACTTTGTGGATGAAAGAAGCCCTGTAAGCTCCATGTGTCATCAGAGACCAGCACTTTGAGTAGCACAGCTCCACCGGCTGACTGTGGGGCCTTACCAGCGTTTCTCAGCCTTTACTCTGGGTATCTGAAACATTGGCACGCTTATGGGAACACCTTGTTCAAATCAGTTGAGAGTGATGTGCCTTTAATGTAGCAGCAGTGCAAATCTTCACATAAAAACTTTCTTGTGATGATATTCCTCCCCTTCTGGGAACCTCAAGTTAATTTTGTTGTATTTAAATGTGCAGTTAATATTGTGGCCCTAGTTGAAGACACAAAGCAAACACCCAGCTCCAGGACCTGGTAAGCAATGTAGCTGTGTCTGCAAACCATGAGCAGAAACAGGCTTCAGTGATACCCTCCTCAATCCTGCTGATCTTATTTTCTTGTCTTTAACTGTAGAATTCTTACGGAAAAAATTTAAAACTTGGAAAAGAGTGTTACTGTTTCTCTGACTTTAAAAGCAATATGTTACTGTAAAATAATTCAGAAATGTATAAAGAAGACTAAAATTCTATAATCCTGCTACCCAAAGATAACCAGTTAACATGTATTTTAAGTTTTTACTATGTGTGTAGTATACATTTATAAATATTTACATAGAATGTTACTATGTTTTAACCACTGTTTCCCAGTTACTTCCTTTTCACTTAGTAACACTGAAAATGTGTTTTGGAAGCAATTAACATAGCTCCAAATTCGCACTTTCAGAATGGCTCCACATTGTAAGTTTTAACACATCGCTCTGCTTCTGGTCATTAAAAAGTGTTTGTGTAGTCTTCTCCTCTCTGGTCCTTTAAGAAGGTGAATGGCCTCAGGCTGCAGACTGAGCCAGGGCCAGGGACTGACAAGAGCTGTCAGAGAGCTGCCGTGGTGGCTGATGGCCCAGAACCTCTGTCTGGTGCGCGGGGATGGTGTGTGAGCGCCAAGCCCTGCAGCTCTGTGCAGGCGGCATGGACCCACCTGTATCCGCTCGGCCAAGATCTGCACGAGAAGTTCATCCGGGAGCACACAGCTCATCAGCCCGGTCTCCCCTCCGACACTGGGACTGACACTGAGCCGGCGGTGGGTGGGTCCCGGCAGGAGAGGGCTGGAGGAAATCTGTTGAGTGGGAGAAGGATCAGGAGTCAGAATCCGGCCTTGTATCTCAACAACGCCTACACTTACCAGCCACAGGACCTTGGGAAGATCACATAATCTCTCATTTCCTCATCTGTACAATCGGAATTGCATTATAAAATGGAAGGATCCTGTCTACCTTAAAGAACCGCTGTAAGTTTCAAGTGGCAACAGTGTGGAAGGTACGTTGTTTGTGTACTGAACTGCATGCAGCTTTTCATTCATTCGACAGTTATTCACTGAGTACCCATCTTGCACCAGGCACGCTTAGGTACTAGGGATATAACAACAAACAACAGTGCTGCCCCTGGGGCCCTTTCATTCCAATGGAAGAGACAGAAAAGGCCACTTTCCTCCACAAATCAATACAATTTCAGAGAGTGATGAGTGCTAGGAAGGAAATAACCAGGTAATAAGGAACCATAACAGGGTTGGGGAATGACTCTGTAGAGAGGATGCTCATGTTACCCGGGTTATGTGAAAGAATGAGACAAGATCTTGGGAGCAGAGCCTTTCTGGGAGGGGACAGCAAGCACTTTCAATGCGAGTGTGCTTGGGGAATCTGGGGGGGAAACAGAGCCCAGTGGGGCTGGAACTGAGTGAGCAATGGGGAAGATAGCAGGCTTCAGGTTAAAGATACCACAAAGGCCGGGCGTGGTGGCTCACACCTGTAATCCCAGCACTTTGGGAGGCCGAGGAGGGCGGATCATGAGGTCAGGAGATCGAGACCATCCTGGCTAACACGGTGAAACCCTGTCTCTACTAAAAATACAAAAAAATTAGCCAGGTGTGGTGGCGGGCGCCTATAGTCCCAGCTACTCGGGAGGCTGAGGCAGGAGAATGGTGTGAACCCAGGAGGTGGAGCTTGCAGTGAGCCAAGACCGCACCACTGCACTCCAGCCTGGGCAATAAAGTGAGACTCTGCCTCAAAAAAAAAAAAAAAAAGACACCACACCGCCAGGACCAGAATATGCAGGGCCTTGTAGACCATGGTATTTTATTCCAAGTATTATGGGAAGTTGGTGTGTTTCAGCAGACAAATATTCTGATTTATATTTATGTTTATTTTATTTTATTTTCGAGATGGAGTCTCTGTCACCCAGGCTGGAGTGCAATGGTGCCACCTCAGCTCACAGCAACCTCCACCTCTCGGGTTTAAGTGATTCTCCTGCCTCAGCCTCCCAAGTAGCTGGAATTACAGGCGTGCACCACCACGCCTGGCTAATTTTTGTATTTTTAGTAGAGAACGGGGTTTTGCCATGTTGGCCAGGCTGGTCTCGAACTCCTGACCTCAGGTGATCTGCCTCCCTTGGTCTCCCAAAGTGCTGGGATTACAGGCATGAGCCACTGCACCCAGCCTGATTTTTATTTTTAAAAGACCACCTTACCCATCACATGAGGTGACATGAGTCACAGGAAGATGTCACTGTGGTCAGGACAGGAGACGATGGCAACAGGGATGAGGATGGTGGTGGAGACGAGACGAAAATGGTGGTGGCAAGAAGCGGCTCATACAGGATGCGTTTTGGAAGTAGGGCCAGTAGGACTTCAGACGGAACGTAAAGAAAGAGGCATCAAAAAATGATTCCTTGAGTTTTGACCTTAGCAAGCTGGAAAACGGTGAAGTTATTTATTGAGAAAGGAAAGACTGGGAGAAGAACAATTTTTGGGGAGCAGTGGAAGCAAGAATCACTTTTTGGATATAAACATTTTGAGATGCCTCTAAGCCCTTCGAGAGAGATTGAAAATGAATGTGGATACATGAACCTGCACTTGGGAAGAAATTCGAGCTGGCAATAGAATTTCGAGAGTCACAAACATGTTAAAGGTATTTAAATATTTAAGTAATGCAACTGACTGAGATCGCCTGCAAAGACAATGCAGGTAACAAAAAGTAGTAGTAGAAGACTTGGTCCTAGGCTACTCCAATGACCAGGAATTTGGAGATTGAGAAGCTGGGAAAGTAGAGGAAGGAGTTGCTAATGAGGTAGAAGGGAAGGTGGAGGAGGGAAAGCCACATGAAGAAAGTGTTTCCAAGATGGGGGGCGATCAGCTGCCAAGAAGTCATGTGAGATGAAGACAGAAAACTGACCTCTGGATTTGTCCAGGTGAAGACTGCCAAGGACCTTGAGAAGAGCAGCTGTGGAACGGTGGGGACAAAGGACCCAACGGAAGCAGTGAAAGAGAGGATGGGGGAGGGTGTGAGGATGGGGAGGCAGGCAATGCAGCAGTTCTTTGGAGGAACAGCAGAGGAGGGGAGCTAAGAGAGGAGGTAATAGGTGGAGGGGGATGTGGGGTCATGGGAAAGCATTTTTAATGATGGGAATAATAATACAGCATGCATAGATGCTGACGGGAGTAGAGTAGGGAGAAAATGGGAGACAGGAGACAACTGCAGGAATTTAGCCCTTGGATAAGAGAAGGGGTGGGGCCGGGTGCCCATGTGCAGGGATCAGCCCTGGGTGAAGGCAGGGCAGACACTCAGCTGTCGGGAAGGCACAGCCCCATGTGTGGACGGAGGCTGCTGGAAGAGTTGGTGGCCAGAAGATGAGGTCATTGTCTTCTGATTGCTGCAGCTTTCTCGCTGAAATCAGAAGAGGGATCATTGGCTGACAATGAGGAAGAGGAAAATATTTTGGAGGCTAGGAGAGTGATGAGAGCAATAAAGCAGTCATCTTGAATAGATGGAAGGCTGAGCCAGACCAGAGGGTCCACCAGAGACCTGTGGTCTTAAATTTAAATTAAGATCCTGCAGGAGAGGTGAGAATCTTCCCCAGCTATGCTCAGCTGGTGTGCATGGAGTAGGTGGGGGATTAGGTTTGCCAGGGCTGAAGCTTTGCTTGAGAGTGTGGTGAAGGGCAAGTTGCAAGGGGGTGCTATGGTGGCAGACCATGGCATCCAGACTGGGTAAAGAGGGCATGAGGTGGGTGATAGGTAGTGAGGATGAGGACTGGAGGTTTCGATGGGGCCAGGTGTTTACCAGAGTTAGTCATCTGGAAAGCGAGAAGAAAGCTGTGGGAAAGCAGGACTGTGACACAGAGATCTTGGAGTTTATGGGTAGTGATGAACAATGTCTAGGATGTGGTCAGGGAGGTGAGTAGCTGCGGAGGCCATGAAATTGAGAAGCGAGAGCGTTGGATTAAATATCATTCAAAAGATCAGGATTTCTTACTGGTGCTTTCCTGGATAGAGGCGATTTATAAATAAATGAGCTTATGGGCCACATCTTCATTATATAATATATTTACACATTTATTCCCATTTGCAACATGACTGAAATATCAGTCATTGGAAAATTCATGCTTTATGAGAGCTTTAAGAAGACCAATCGCCATCTCCCTGGGTAAGTGCTTTCACAGGGGGACTCTGTTGTCCAGATCATTTGAGTCCTGTCACACTGGGCAGTGCAGGTACCACATGTGGGGTCTGTGAGCTGATTTCTACTGTGATCTTTAAGTTTCATTACTGAAAGGAGTTTGGAGTCAGAATTGGGGTGTTCTACTGCCTTTGAAGAATTCTAAAAAGCTTTACTTCCCTGTCCAGATGGACAAAACAAAACCAAAGGAAATGACTCTTGATAACACCCTATATGGTAACAGAGAAATGAGTTTCAGTTCATCCATAAACATCTGGGTAAAGAACACTCTACTGGATCCTGGAAAAGAGGGTGAAAAGGATAGTGCTCCAGAAGACAATGAATCAATGGCTTCTGTTTTCATGGTGTGAGAAAAACATAAGACTGAAGTGACAATAAGATATCACCTGGCACAAGTTCAGCCCTGTGGGCTGTTCCATCCAACCTTCAGGTCTCCTCTCCCTTAAAGACTTTTGCCTCTGCTCCATCCTCTTACCTGATCTAACATGTGGGCCTCCTCTCCTACAAGAACCTATATCTTTAATTTTATTTTTTATGTACTTTTTTTTTGAGACAGAGTCTTATTCTGTTGCCAAGGCTGGAGTGCAGTGGCGCCATCTTAGCTCACTGCAACCTCCTCCTTCTGGGCTCAAGTGATTCTCATGCTTCAGCCTCTCGAGAAGCTAGGATTACAGGTGTGCACCACTATGCCCAGCTAAGTTATTACTACTTTTTTTTTTTTGTATTTTTAGAAGAGATGGGGTTTCATTATGTTAGCTAGGCTGGCCTTGAACTCCTGGCCTCAAGTGATCCACCCACCTCAGCCTCCCAAAGTGCTGGGATTACATGTGTGAGCCACTGCACCCGGCCTAAGGACCTACATCTTTATTCCACCCACCTGCTCTATCCAATTCACAGGTCTCATTTCCCATGAAGACCTACAACTCTTCCCCATCCATCTGCTCTTCCCAGTGGATAGGCCTCCTCTTCTACCAGGACTTTCACTTCTGCTCCATCCACCTCCCCGACTGTCCCTATAGCACTCTCAGGCTGTAACGAGATCCACCCCTAACCCTTCCTGTTTCTCCCATTCTATGTTCCTTCTTAATTCCTTCTCTACTGAGGCTGGGCTTCCTATACTGATGGCACCCTCAGCTCTCTTGCCCCCTAGTTCTAAGAGCACACCCCCTCTCCTCAAGGGTGGCATTCTTCTCTCTCCACTCCTGAATGGGAGCTGCCAGGTCCACTTAGAGAAATCTTGCCAGGTGTGGCGGTTCATGCCTGTAATCCTAGTGCTTTGGGAGGCAGAGCCAGGAGGACTGCTTGAGGTCAAGAGTTCAAGACCAGCCTGGGTAACACAGCAAGATCTCATCCCTACAAAAATTTAAAATATTAGCCAGGCATGGTGGGACATGCCTGTGGTCCCAGCTACTTGGGAGGCGGAGGTGGAAGGATTGCTTGAGCCCAGGAGTTCAAGTCACAGTGAACCAAGATTGTGTCACTGTACTCCAGCCTGGGTGACAGAGTGAGACCCTGACTCTAGAGAAAAAGAGAGAGAGAGAGAGAGAGAGAGAGAGAGAGAAAAGCTTCACAATTGTGAAGTTATAGTTTCCAGTCTTGGTTGGGCCATTATCATTCCCAACTATTTATTCCTTATCCATCACCAACTTCTGCTTCTATTCACCATAGTGGAAGCAGTGCTCTGTCACTCCCCTTGAGCATGCTCTGCAGCCCCAGCCTCCTCGCTGCTTCCCTCAAAAGACCATGCCTCCTATATGCATCACAGTGCCATTCAACAAGGCCTTTTCCAACCTCCATTCTCCACTCGGCTTCTCCCACCCTTAGCTGTGTCTGTTTTTTACCCTTTACTGACCCCAAAGGAAGCCGGCTCTCTTCTCCCTTAATTGTGCTGAATTCTGCCCTTCCTACTGCCTCCCAGGATCTCATTCTCTCTTGAGTGGATTGTCACATGACAATTCTCCAGAGGCTCCATTCTTTATAGACCTGCTTCTACTTCTTTTCTGAGAATGGACTCTCCTGACCCTGGCTTTGCCCCTCTACTACTCTTTCGTTTTTTCCCCTTCACTTTCAAACATCATAAAATCCTACACTCACTTGATTTCACTTCTCCACCTACAACTCATTACTCACTGCGCCCACTGTCTTTGGCTTCAGTAGCACCGGCCAGTTGGCTGAGACTGCTAAGTTCCTTGGCACATTGCTCAAACGCTGTGACTTCTTTCTGACTTTCCAGGACTCCCCATGCAGCCCTCCCACAACTTAGATTAATGGTTTCATCCTTAACTTCCTTTAGAATTAGGTTGAGCCATAGGAAATTGCTGTTATGGAGTTATAAAAGGATTGAATTTTGGCAATTTTCTGTGGCTCAGCCTAATTCCCTTTTCACACTTCTTTTGTAACTAATTTCACTTTATTGCAAATGTTTGTACATGTGGTTATCTCCTTCATCAGACTCTTAGTGCAGGGATTCTGCTTTCTTTATTTGCACTTCGCCAGTGCCTACAGCATAAAAGATGTTTGCTGAGCACCAGCTGGGTGAATGCCCCTTTCAGAAGGAGGGGCACAGGGACAGCGCTCAGGCCGGCCTGGTGGGAACACTGCAGGGATGAAGGGCACTGACCTGGCTGCAGGATGCTGGGGAGGAGGAAGATCCCAGCCCTCTTGCGGTAGAGCCCTGATTTGTACCTGTGGTGTTTCAGACTGGTGTGAGTGATGCTGCTTCTGCGACCCGGAGCCATGGCTGTCCGCCTTGCTTTTGGTCATGACCACGCTCCCACGAACACTCTTTCCAGGTTTAATTTCTGGGGCCAGCAGAGTCATCTCTGAGGTTAACTTGCCCAAGGTCTCAGTGCTCAGTCGTCCTTGCCCTATGATGTTTTGACCCACAGCAGCCTCCTGGGCTATAAGGAGAGTGTGAACTTTTATTAAAATCACGTTAGAATCACAAAAAACGACGGTGGGGATGGCACCCTGAAGTCCGTTCTGTCCAATAGACATATAATGTGAGCCACATACGTATGTAATTTAAACATTTCTAGTAGCCACATTAAAAAGGTAAACATTAATTTTAGGGACATATTTTAACCCAATATATGCAAAATGTGATCATTTTAACATGTAATGTATAAAAATTGCTCCTGTGTTATTTCCAAGTCTTTTCTTTATATCACATCTTCAGGATTCCCGTGGGAGCTGTACATTCACCACACACCTCTGTTTGGACCAACCCAGTGTACGTGCTCAGCAGCCCCCAGGGCCAGTGGCCACTGTATGGCACAGGCAGGTTCGGGTTCACTGCCACCACTTCATTCCAGCCTACCGACTCCACAGTGACAGCAGATGCAGGGGAGATGTGAGGGCCTAACCCCTATATTGCAAGGGCTCTATCCAAAGACCCCAGGGACCTCCTGACTGGGAAATTCAGCTGCCTTGTACTTAGGCCTATTCTATTTGGGCTTCCAGCAGTCTCTAATTCTGTTCATTTATTGATTCAATGAATCCTTTATGAATCTTTATTATGTGTCAACTATGCCAGGCATTCTTCCAGGTGCTGGGGCTACAGTGGGGGAAACTAACACAAGCCCCTGCCTCCAGGGCATACACGGGGTGAGGGCGGACAATAAAGGAGGTAGATCAGTATTAGGTTAGCTAGACAGGTGGGCTGTGAGATCAGGCCAGCAGGAAGGCTCCCCGTCCAGCAGGGCTCTGAGGGACAGGAAACTCCTCCTCGCTTCTCCTTTTCCTAAGGCTCCGGGGCCCTTTCCTTGACTTCCCTGACAGTCCCTATGACCCTGGCTCTGCTGTCTCTGCCTTCCCGGCTTCCCCACGACCTCTCCTGAAATGTCGGTGTTCTCCACGGTCCTAACCCGCCTTATCCAGTCCTCCTGGCTCATGCTGGGCCTTTCTGGCTGCTTCATCTACCCCAGTGGTTTCATGGAGAAAGACTCTCCCAGCTCTGTCTCTAGCTTGATGTTCCTTTCTCAGACCAGGAGCTCAAATTTACCCTTAGGCACAGGACATAAACATGGCTCCACAGATCACTCTGAAATGTAGATTATTTCACAGAAAAGGAAATAAAAAATTTAAGAGAATCAGCATTAGGGCATAGCCAGAGGTTCTCACTAAAGAGCTATTTCTCTTCCCAGCAAAGAATCTTCCATTTCCCTAAGTGTCCCATGCAGAGGTATCGAGGGGAGGGGACGACCCTGAAAGTCCCAGCCAGTTTTATCAACTAGCAGGCTGGAAGCATTTCTGGGATTATGTCATGCCATGGGTACTGACACAGGAATGCTTCCGCTCTGAGCAAGCACTCTGCTTGGTGTTTAGTATATTTTCCCATCGAGCAGCTGCTTGCCTGCTCTGAAGGTCCTCAGATAACCTGATGGAGCCAGAATTCTCAACTTTTTGTAGGAAGGCCACATGAGGCCTCCCCGCTATGGGATTCCAAAACTCAATTCAGGCCAGGCACAGTGGCTGAATCCTGTAACCCCAGCACTTTGGGAGGACTGCTTGAGGCCAGGAGTTTGAGACCAGCCTGGACAACATAGTGAGACCCTAAAAATTAGCCAGGCATAGTAGTGCATGCCTGTAATCCCAGCTACTCTGGAGGCTAATGTGGGAGGATCGCTTGAGCCCAGGAGGTTGCAGTGAGCTATGATCGCACCACTGTACTCCAGCTTGGGTGACAGAGAGATACCCTATCTCAAAAAAAAAAAAAAAAAAAAAAAAAAAAAAGATAGAAAGGAAGAAAACAACCCCCCTCCCCCAAACCCAACCCAATTTATTTTCTTCTCTGGCAAACTTGCTCTTCCTTCTGTGTTCCCTATCTAGGTAAATGACATCACTCTCTCCTGGTTTCTGGGATTGGAATCTGGGTGTGGCCATCTTAAATCCTTCTTACTCCTTCAATTCTCTACCATGCAGGTGGCTGTCAGGTTAGCCAGCCCAGGCCCATTTGTCTGCAGCTTCACTATCGCTTCCTTTACATGATAGTCAAGGGCTACCTTCCTATAGTGATTTTCTGACCATTTCTCCATAGTGTGAAAACTGTCCCAATGGCTCTTTTCCTTGAACATAAAACTTAAATTCCTAATCTTGGCATTCAAGGTCAACAATGATTGGCTTCAACCTGCTTTCCCACCCCTAATTTATGATCAGCTTCCCTGCTTTTTCATTCTGGAATGTCCTTGTCCCCATCTTTGCCTACTAACATTCTCTTGCCTCTTCAAACCTGTTTCCTTGAAAACTTCCCGAATCACCCTTGTTGGAACCCATTCATCCCAAACTTGCTCTTTCACAGAAGTTGGTATTTCTGTTGCAAATTTATTTTCCTTTGCTCTGACTGACCCCAAGTCTGCTTCTTCCCCTGCCCCCTCCAGGTGTCAGACTTCCAAAGGTGTGGGCTGTGTCTTATTCATTGTCCTGGTCCCTACAGAGGCAAGAGCACGCTGGCAGTGGGCAGGGCAGGAGACCCGGGCATGCTTCGTGAAGAGAATTCTCCTCTGGGCTATGAAGTTGGCAGCATGCTGTAGGGCAGACTTCAACCAGGCTGTGGGAGGAGAGCTCAGTGGGGCACAGAGAAGATGGGTGTTGCCAGTGGGGGTGCTGGTGACTTGGCCACAAAAAGCCGGGAGAATGGGTTCTTACCAGCCTCCTCTCCTTCCTTCATGGACTGCTCTATGGCAGCCCTGATGCAGAGCTCACGGGCCCGGATCCCTGGGACGTTGTTGCTGTCGGACACAGCTTCCAGCACAATGGAGTCGATGCTCAGGCAGGCCGCGTTGTAGTACTTGGCCATGCTGACCGCGGTGGCTGACTTTCCTATCAAAAAGACCAGTGGGTTGAATTTAATGGTGCTCATTTGCTCAGTGTCCCAGACAGAAAAGGTCTCAAGAACAGAGGTCCCTGCAAAGTGATCTCTCTGAGTGCTCTGCCTCCTTCCCATGTGGCTGGAGGTGTCAGCAGCAAAGAGAAGGAAGACCTCAGCCTGGAGTCAGGGCCGTGGGTCTGATTCTAACCCTGCCACCGATGCGTGCATGCTGTGGCAATCTGCATCCTCACTGGGTTTTCCCTCAGTTTTAAAAACAGATTCTTTTTTTCTTTTTTTTGAGATGGAGTCTCACTCTGTTGCTCAGGCTGGAGTGCAGTGGGGAGATCTAAGCTTACTGCAACCTCCACCTCCCGGGTTCAAGCGATTCTCCTTCCTCAGCCTCCCGAGTAGCTGGGATTACAGGTGCCCACCACCATATCTGGCTAATTTTTTGTATTTTTAGTAGAGACGGGGTTTCACCATGTTGGCCAGGCTGGTCTCGAACTCCTAACCTCAACTGATCCGCCTGCCGTGGCCTCCCAAAGTGCTGGGATTACAGGTGTGAGCCACTGCACCCAGTCTGTTTAAGAAACAGGTTCTATCAGATGATCTTTAAAATACTTTGTTGTTCTTCCTGTCTCTGATTCTAACAGGAAGACTTTTTTATTTTAAAGAATAACTTGTGTTGATTTCTTTTCTCATTTCAAGGTACTTTCATTCAAAAAAAAAAAAAAGCTGACAATTCAGATATAACAGACAAAAAAAGAAAAAAAAATCCATCATCTACTCATTCAGGGATAGTACAGTTAGCCTATGGTTGCTAAGTACACATGTAACTGTATTTCTTATAAAAAAAAGAAATAGGTTATGTGGTAGGCTGAATAATGGCTCCTCCAAAGATTTCCACATCCTAATTCCTGGAACCTGCAAACATATTATCTTTTAGGGTAAAAGAGACTTTGCAGATGTGATTAATCTACAGATCTTGATATGGGGGATTACCCTGGATTATCCGACTCGGCACAATATAATCACATGGGTCCCCATGAGAGGAGAACAAGAGGGTTGGAGTCAGAGCAGGTCAATCGACCATGGAAGCAGCAGGAGAGACTGGGAGATGCTATGCTGATGGCTGGGAAGGAGGAGGAAGGGGCCAGGAACCAAGGGATGCAAGCAACATTTCTAGAAGCTAGAAGAGACAAGGAAACGGATTGTCCCCCAGATCCTCCAAGAAGGAACACAGCCCTGCTCACCCATTTTAGACTTCTGTCCTCCAGACCTATGACAGTATAAATTTGCATTATGTGAAGCCATGAAGTTTGTCGTCACTTGGTATATTAGCAACGGGACACTAATACAAACTACACACCACGAGTATGGCACCCTTTCTCATGTAAAATGATATACCATGAACAATTTTCCATTCATTCAATACACCTGCATGACACTGTTTTTACTGTGGTAAAATATACATAACAGCTACAACTTAAATCATTTCTAAGCATACGGTTTAGTGGTTCTAAGTACATTCACTTTGCTGTGCCCCCATCACCTCCATCCACCTCCAGAACGCTGTCATCTTCCCGAACTGAAACTCTGTACCCATTAAACTGTAACTCCCCAATACGCACCACCCTCCCAGCCCCTTGGAAACCATCATTCTGCTTCTCTTTCTGTCTCTAGGAATTTGGCCAGCCTGGGTACCTCATCTAAGCGGAGTCATACAGCGTTTGTCCTTTTGTGACTGTCCTATTTCACCTTGCATAAGGTCCTCAAGGTTCTTCCGTGTTGTAGCACATGTCAGAATTTCCTTCCTTTTTTTTTTTTTTGAGATGGAGTCTTGCCCTGTAGCCCAGGCTGGAGTGCAATGGCATGATCTCGGCTCACTGCAGCCTCCGCCTCCTGGGTTCAAACGATTCTCCTGCCTCAGTCTCCTGAGTAGCTGGGATTACAGGCGCCTGCCACCACACCCGGCTAATTTTTGTATTTTTAGTAGAGACAGGGTTTCACCATGGGGGCCAGGCTGGTCTCGAACTCCTGACTTCATGATCCACCCACCTGGACCTCCTAAAGTGCTGGGGTTACAGGCGTGAGCCACCATGCCCTGTCCATTTCCTTCCTTTTTAAGGCTGAATAGCATCACATCGTACCATATTTTGTTTTTTCCATTCAGCCACGGATGGTCATTTGGATTGTTTCCACCTTTTGGCTATTGTGACTAATGCTGCTATGAACATGGGTGTACAAGACGCTGTTTTTAATGGCAATAAAATTCACTATATAAATGTACTGTGGCCTGATTAACCAGTGCCCCATACTGAATGTTACAGTTGCTCCCAAGTTTCTATTACAGCATACAGTGCTGCAGTGAACATTCAAGCAGTTCATCTTGTCCACATCATTATTTTTCCTAAGAAATTTTTAGAAGTAACATTGCCAGGTCAGAGTCTGCACATATATTTCTTTCTCTTTTTAAATAATTTAATGTCTTAGATTTTTTTCTCTAATATTTTAATGTTTTTAAATTATGGAAAGAATACAATTCAAACAATTCAGAGATGTATACATTCCAAATGAGGTGTCTTCCCTCTCCTTCTTAATCCCCTCTCGGAGGTCAGCAATTTAACAGTTTGGGGATAATCCTTAAGTATATGGATTATAAACAAAAGAGTCTCTTATTGCCTTCAAAAGTTATATGTGCTAACTTCACCATAAACAAAAGGGGCAAAAGAACTTATACTGATCAGTCTGATTTTGACATAGACTGTTAAGCTGTTCTTCATGAAGATTTTGTGAAAGCTGTAAAGTTCCATAAAAATGCCAGGCTTGTTATTACTGTAGTTCACACTCTAACAGGCTTTTCGCCTGCAGATGGAAAGTGACTGAGCCTCCACTAGACAGGGCTGGTGGCTCTTTCCAGGTCAGTGCATTTTTGGTGTTAACTCTCCAGTTGTCTGCGGTTTCTGCGGGTCCATCAACCATCCTTCTGTCATTCCTTTTAGTGCAACCGAAAATGGCCTGAGCCTCTGCAGGTGTGTGTGTGTGTGTGTGTGGGGGGGGTCTTCAAAACATTTCCAGTTATGTTCTTACTTGGCTTGTTTGATTTCTGCCTGTTGCCCACAGATCTGGCCTTCTACTTTTTAGGTCCTGGTTTACAACTTTTCAAGGAAAGGTTCTTCAAAGGAAGGGGTAATGAATTGTGACATTTTAAGATTCCTGGGCCTCTCAGTGATTAGAACATCAAAAATCCTCCATAAATGTTGTCTGTATGAGTGATAGTAATTGGGTCAGAACAAGATTTCACGGCCCTTCGTCAAGTAAGCTGAAGCTAAGAGAGGTGGCAGGGCATCCTCCCAACATCCCTCCGCTCTGCCGCTTTCTAACTGGGTGGCCTTGGGCAGACGTCCTTGAATTTCTCTGAACTTTGGCTTCCTATAAGTTAGGGGAAGTCAAATTCTCTTTTCTGAATGGTTCTGAAGTTTAAATAGACAAATGGATGGGAAGGAGCTCTGTCAACTGCAAATTACTATACAAATAAGATTTTTTTTTTCCACTGTAGGTGATTTTGCTCCTTTGGGTTGATGGCGAAGTTAGCATATGTAATTTTGGAGATAATAAAGGATTCTTTAACAAGAATCCTTTCTTTATCAAGGGCTCACCCCCTTGACTGGTTTATGGTTAGGAAAATATTTATTGAGAATATTTAGCACGTGATGGAAGCTTCTTTTCAATGAGGATTCACACTGCAGATATTGTTATAATTGTGAATGCTAATAGTCATCATAGTAATAATAATGATAACACCAACAGCTTTTTGTTTGAGTGTTTACTATGTGCCAGTCATCATAGTAATAATAATGATAACATCAGCAGCTTTTTGTTTGAGTATTTACTATGTGCCAAGTATTGAGATAAGCATTTTATATAAATGTTCTCATTATATTCTCATGACTACCCTATAAAATAGATAGTGTTAACACCACTTTACGGACAAGGAAACTGAGCACAGACAACTTAATTTTCCCAAAGGCACACAGCTATAAATGTGTAATCGCTACTCTATGCTGCTCCTCAAATAAAGTCATTAGTCTTTGCCATGACCACACAGCTGATGTTGCCACTCTGGAAGCCGCAGAGTTTACAGAGAAGATATGGCACCGCTGGTCTTAACCTCCCCTCAGAATTGGTGCATACCTGACAAGGGTGTCCCGTGAATGATAATGGCGATGCCTTTCCGGTTCTTGGCCAGGCGGCCTTCTGCAGAAATGTCAATGCCCAGGTGGCGAGCGATTGCTTTGCTCACTGGGTTGTTTTCCACCTCTCCAACTTCCTCCATGGAGTGGCTGTCAATGCTCTGAAGCTTGTCAGCTGCAAATTTAAAATATATGCTGTGTGCACACATGGCATGCATGCTACACAGCCAGAAGTTATATGGGTACTGATGGAAATGGGAATGGATATTTCTTTTTAAATGCTGTGGTTTTTTTTTTTTTTAATGGCAAACATTGCAGCAGTCCCCACTTGTAGTATACGAGAAGGCCCTTTTGGGCTAATAATTTGCTTATAGCTACTAACATTTATAGCTAATAATTTGTTTAGAGCTACTAAAATAAAAAAAAAAACAGATTCTTTGACTCTACTTCTATTTTGGGGAATCTCTCTTGCTGAAAAGTAGAAAGGACATTTGTGTGGAGAGCAGGATGGCTTACAGTGGCAAAATATTAGAAACGAGTGAAATCTGGAGCATTAAGGGAAATGGATGAATAAATGATAGCAAATTCCTATTATAGAACCAATACACAGTAGCTATTAAAATGATGACTTCAGTATCGGAGACTAGTCAACTATAGCCCACAGGCCAAACCTGTCCTGCTGCTTGTTTTCGTAAATAAAGTCGTACTGGAACATAGCCACATCCTTTGATTACATACTGTCTTTGTCATCATAGCCACCCTCCAAAGGCAGGGTTGAGTAGTTTTAGCGGAGACTACAAAATATTTACTATCTGGCCTTTTATAGGAAAAGTTTGCCAAACCTTGATTTATCAAATGCATTGGCCTAGAGGAACGTCTAGAAAAAAGCAAGTTGCAGGATCCTATGTGTATGAATAGTTTGTAGAGCAGTGTGCAGCCAGATATATATAGTCATCACAAATACAGTGTTTTGATAACAAAACTAGGATGACACTCTGAATTTTGTTCTGTAACTTGCTTTTCACATAATACATCTTGGACATCTTTTCATTTACTTGAACACAGGTCTAGCTCATTCTTTTTTTTTTTTTTTTTTTTGAGATGGCATCTCGCTCTGTTGCCAGGTGCCTCGGCCTCCCAAAGTGCTGGGATTACAGGCGTGAGCCCCCTCGCCCGGCCTAGCTCACTCTTTTTAAACAGCTGCTAAATAACTCCCACTGTATGGCTTTGTCACAATTTCACTAGTTGCCTACTAATGGGCATTTATGGTTTCATGTTTTTTCATCCTAAGCATTGTAGTGTGCTTTCTTCTCTGTGGGATGTCCAGGGTCAGCCCTGGAAGAGCCCAGGCATGGGGAGCAGAGTCAGGGTGTATGGGGTGGGGAAGGCTGCTGAGAGAGACCAGGAGCCACTTGGCGGCCCGTCAACATAGCCAGGGTGGATTAATTATGAGGCATGGAGCCAGGAATTTCTGTCTTTAATCTCCGTTTTGCCATTACATGCTCCTGATTTAATTTACTCACCTGGTTGATGAGGGCTATGAATGATGACTTAACTCCCTAAAGATCTCCTGAGCCTCGCCCATGATTCCTATTCTGGGGGTGGGCACAGGACACGGTTGCTTATGCCTTGTCATGGTTTATAATGACCAGCAAACGGCCCCCATGAACCCAGTTTCACAGAATCTAATTTTCTAAATATGGTTCTAACATCTTGTAAAACTTGGGGAAAATAAATGCCAGAAAATGGGCCCATAATGCCGGGAGGTCAAGAGAAGAGCTCTCTAATGGTCCAACTGGGGGGACACTGGGGAGAATGTCCCCCATCCCCATAATGTTTCTCTAAACACCTCCCAGTCTGCCGGAATCTTAGCATGAAAGATTCAGGCCTTCATTTAGTCTACTTGAAACACAAATTACTGTGACAAGAATGTATTGTATGCTAAGCTCATCAGCCAACTCTCAAGCTTGTATCCTAGTGTGAGCAGCAGATCAGAGCTTCTCCAGAGGGCAGGTGTGGTGGGTAGGGCAAGATGGGCTAGGAGCCATACTAGGAGGCTTGGAGAAAGTGACAAGGTACTGAATATTGTCTTCCTACTTCTGCTTGGAGAGAACTAGTATCAAAACATTAAAATGCTCGGTTACTTTGGAACATGATTTTTTCCAGGCTTTCCTCATCCTCCTCTTCCTCTAGATAGGTTTTGGACTCAACCAACAGGGCGTGCCACTCGTCCAGGTTGGATGTGACAGAGATCCCTCGGCTCAGCGATGTCCTCTTCGTGCTATTAGAGGTTCCCTGATCTGATGAGGTCATATCTTCCTCTTCTGCCAACGAGCAAAGGATGAAAACACCAGGGGAAGAGTTGGGAGGGAGACAAGGGAGATGGGGGCAGAAAAGAAAAAAAACGATGAAGAGGAGATTCACCATATGGGTTCCCATCACCCTGGACCATTCAACCCAAATAAACAAGAACTGCAGTCAGTCGGCTATTCCTCTGTCTCTCTGTGTACAGTGTTTCTACATTTTGACATTTGTTTAGGAACTAAAATTATACATTTGCTTAGAAAATGTGGAAAACTCAGAGGAGTCAAAAATGATGGAATTTAGCTACAAAAAGAGGTGGAGATAGACAAAGAAACGGTGACAGAGAAATTGCACTAAATTTTATCATACCAGCACAGGAGAGTTGCAACCTCTCAGACTTTTAATTTTTAATTGTTTGAAACTAAGCTTGGGGTTATATTGTACATACTGATGTGCAGCCTGCTTTCCCCTTTAATTTATCATGACCATTTCCTGTGTCGTTAGGGACAGCTATCCTTTCATTGGCCCAACACCTTCCTCATTGATTGCCCGTGTTCTATAGCATTTCAGGGGTGCAATGGGCTGTGACTGTATGAGGTGACCCCCCCTACTACAGGGCAAGACATTCTCTTTGTCACACAGATAGAAATTGAGCCTGAGGGGTTGCAGCTCTCTCGTGGCTGTGTGACTTGGGGCTGCGGGCCTTCCCTGGAAGGAAGGGAGGCAGAGAAGGACCATCTATAGCGTGAGAGCAGAGCGAGTAGAGAGAAGCACCGGTGAGAAGCAGGGCGTGCGCCTTTTTGGGTTCCCTCTGCACCCACTGATCCTGGCTTAGACTGCCTTCCATTGGGCCAAACGGATAAGTGAGCCCACAATCATGGTGTGTGAAGACAAGGGGAGCACCAAGGCCTTCTCTGCTTTTGGGAGGTCCTTTGTACATTGCAGCCCTTGCCACCCCTGCCTTGGGCTGCTGGGCAGTCTCTCTGATGGTGTGTCTCTCCTCGCACTCTCTTCATGACTGTGAGCTCTCAAAGGCAGGGATTCATTGCATTTTTGATTTTTTTTTCCCAGCACTTTTTTCACTAATTTTTTTTCCCAGCACTTCAGTGCTTGCAACACAGTGGGTCCTTGTGATGGGCTTAATCGTGTCCCTTCCCAATTCAGATGTGGAAGTCCTAACCCCCGAGTATCTCAGAATGTGACTGATTTGGAGATAGGGCCTTGAAAAGGTAATTAAGGTAAGATGTGGTCACATGGGTGGGCCCTAATCCAGTAGGACTGGTGTCCTTATGGGGAGAGGAGATTAGGACACAGACACACACAGAAGGAAGACCAGGCGAAGACACAGGGAGAAGACAGCCAACTGCAAGAAGGGATTCAGAAGAAAGCAACCCTGCTGACACTCAGCCTTGGACTTCTAGCCTCCAGATGTGGGAGAAAAGAAAATTCTGTTGATTAGGCCACCCAGTCCCTGGCATTTGCAACGGCAGCCCTAGCAAACTCAAGGAACGTGACTAGGAGACAGGGTGGGTGGCAGCTGCCTTCTCTCATCTTCTCCTTTTAAGCCAAACTAGTGGTCTCTGACTAGCTTCTATTTCCTGGACAATGAGACAGGTCCAATGGCAGGAAAAATTACTCCATTCAATCCATTAATGCATTGACTCACACAGCACCCATTTCTTGGGCACTATTGGGTCAACTGCTGTTCCATGCACTGGTTTTACACGTGGGAAATATTTGATCAATGCCTTTACAGGGACTTCTTGGCTAATGGTGGAGGGAGCGTGAAGAAAATAATTACATGTATGACTGTTACACAGATGAAAGCAAGTAAGAACAAGGTGGGTACATTTCCAGGATGAGGTTACAGAGAAGCAAAGAGAAGACGCATCCTCATAACTCACACAGTCCCACAAGTCAGTGAGGAACCTTTATGGACAAGCACACAAGAGCCCCTGGGCAGATGATGGGATAACTCAGGGGTGGTGGGCCAGAAAGGGCACCATTCTGAGAGCACAGGACAGCTCTGCAATTGGAGTTTGGCCTGAGGACTATGGAGGGGTTGGTCTTTTGCTTGAGGGAATGCCCACCCCCTGCTTTTAGGGCACCAATTTCTACCTTTCTACATTACTTTGCCTTACCTAGGTGTACCCATTGGAGGCAGTGGTTACCATCATGGACTCTGGAGTCAGAGAGCCCTGGGCTGGAATCCTGATTCTGCCACTTAAAACTGTGGACCTGGCCTCCCCGCACTTCAGTTTCTCATCGGTACGTGCAAAGCCCTCAACATGGCATTCAGCAAGTGTTATTCCATCTGCATTAGCAGTTTTTAGGTTGTACTACCCAAATTGGGCCCTAGTGACAGCAGAATGTGTTCCAGCCTATGCATCTATAAAATGGGGATAACACAACCCATTTTGTAAGGGTTAGAAATAAAATACACAAGGCAGACAGCGCCTGCCCGGCACCTGGCAGGTATTCAGAAATGGGTTGGTCCCACGGCAGGGGTAGTTCAGGGGGGCGAAGGCAATGGTTGGCACCAGGGGTTCTCCATGTTGAGTTCTCACCATTCTCCTGTGCCAGATTCTCCAGATATTTCGCCCTCATCTGCTCCTCTTTTGACTTCTTCATCTCCTTAAAGTACTCGTACAGTTCTGGGGGCAGCTTCTCCCCAGGGTTGCGGGGAGGCAGCAGCAGGGTGTTGTAGGAATCATAGCCCTTCAGCTTCCGCAAGATCTGCTCGAGGGGAGAACGGGAACCCTGTTGGTCTCACTAGGAATCTCCCTGCAGGTCACTGATTTTGTAAAACTTCTGCTCCTGCCTGAGGCTGAGACTTATACAAATACTTTCTGGATTTCAAAGAGTGGGGCCCTTTGGAGAGGTCTCGGAAGCAGGGCTGAGCTCTGAGCCTGTGGGGATACATGGATCTTTACTTTGCTCCATTTCAGCCTAGGCATTTCACATGTGGAAATAAATTTTCTTCTTGTTTTAAGAATAATATATACTCTTTTCCTTTTTTTTCCCATGACAAAAGTTCAGACCTCCATTATCTACCTTGAGTGACACATTCATTCTTAAACAATATTGTGGTTAGCAATTTTACACTAAGTAAGGGTGTGGTCTCATAAATAGAGGATCCGGGGAAAAAAAGAGGTAAAATAGTATTAAGTATGTGCACGTGTGCACATGTGTGTGAATGTGTACTAGGGCTGCCAGGTGAAATACAAGATGCCTAGTTAAATTTGAGTTTCAGATAAACAATGAATAACTTTTATTTATTTTTTTTAATTTTACTTTTTTTGGAGACGGACTCTTGCTCTGTCACCCAAGCTGGAGTGCAGTGGCCCGATCTCGGCTCACTGCAAGCTCTGCCTCCTGGGTTCACGTCATTCTCCTGCCTCAGCCTCCTGAGTAGCTGGGACTACAGGTGTCTGCCACCACGCCCGGCTAATTTCCTTTTGTATTTTTAGTAGAGACAGGGGAATAACTTTTTAGTATAAATATGTCCTGTGTAATATTTGAGACATACTAAAAAAATTTGTTATTTATCTGAAATTCAAATTTAACTAGACAGCCTGTATTTTTTTCTCCTAAATCTGGCAATACTAGAGTGTATTTATAAGACACAGTAAAATTAAGTTTTAAAAAGCATTTACTTCTTCTACAACCTGATTTATTGGTATCAAAAATCTGTTTTGTTAGATAATCCTTCTTCAGGATCCCCATTTTTAGTTATTTGAACACCACTGCTAATAAGCTCCATGTAAAATAAGATCCATGTAAATTCTAAAATTTACATGGAAGGGCAAAATTAAAGTACTAATGAAAAGGAATAAAAGAAGGGTATTGCCCTACCAGATGACAAGCCTTATTAGGAAGCTGTAGTAATAGACAGAGTGGCAATGATGCTGGGACAGACACACTGACCAATGAAATAGAAGAGAAAGCTCAGAAGTGACCCATTTATTTATGGAACTGTGATAAAGGATACAGGTGGCATAGAGAATCAGTGGGCAAAGGAGGCAATATGCCAAAGACTGGCTGATGCAGGGCACAAAGGCCTGGCAAACAAGCAGCAACTGGGGCAACTCCAAAGGGCCAACCCAGCTCCAGAGCTTCCTATGCGATTAGCTGAAGTCTCTGTTGCCATCTCATCACAGTTCATCTCACTCCACCCAACTCTGCTGTCCTATTCTTCACAGATGTTCCTGAGAATGCCCCCAAGAAACCTCCCACATGCAAACCTCAGGTCTTAGATTGTGCTTTCCACGGAGCCTGACTCTCAACAGAAGGTGCTGTGCCAACAGAAGCCACTAAGGATCTCATAAGAATCTGCCCCATAGGGGCAGGTCCCCATTCTGAGAAAAACTTCTGGGAGCAGACTGCAAACTAAGCAGGCTATCAACATTGGAAGCAAAGAAGACAGAAGATTCAAAGGCTGAGTGGGGGACGGTCCAGAGAAAGCAGAATAATCCCCCCTCACCTAAGCCACCTTCAAATTCCTGACCCACAGAAAGCACAAGATGACAAATGTTTACTGTTTTAAGTCAGTAAGTTTGGGGCTAATTTATTATGCAGCAAAAGATAACAAATACAGCGCTGGGCTTCACGGACAGCAATACCTTATGAGGAAACAATGGAGCAACACATTTAAAATAGTCAAGTCAAGAAAATGTAAGCCAAGAATATTGTATCTGATCTTCAAAAGTCACAGATAAATGGTTATGAATGTTTGAATACTCAGAGAATATCATTCCCATGATCCCTGCCTGAGAAATCCACCAGAGAATGAACTGTAGATAATCCAGAAGTGATTGGAGAAGCTTCATTGTAAGCATTGGTGTTGGGCATTCAATATGCTTAGTGTAAAACTAAGACTCCACGATGGAAATTAAGTCCTGACACCTTAATATTATAAGCTCTGACAATACAGATAAAATACAAGTAGCAAATATGGGGGAAGGATACATGAGATGACTACTCAGCTGGTATTAACTGGAAATAAAATCATTTTAAATTAGAAGATGGAAAGGGGAGAGGGAAAAAGAAAGAGATTACTAGCTAATTTTAATATTGCTCATAGGAGGGAATTAAGAGGCTGTTTCAAAGAGTAGGACACTAAGGTTATTAGACAAAGGTGTAGCTCAAGGTAGGGCAGCAGGGTGGGGAGCATGAGATGTGGATCTGGGGGAGCTGCTGGAACACAGTACAGAGGCCTCACCATGCTTATGGATAATAGGACTCAGTAGTCTTACTATTAGTGGGAATATTGATATTACTATTTTGAAGCTATTTATTAATTATTTTATTTTATTTTGAGACAGGGTCTCACTCTGTCACCCAGGCTGGAATGCAGTGGTACGATCTTGGTTTACTGCAGCCTCGACCTCCCAGGCTCAACTGGAACTCCCACCTCAGCCTCTCAAGTAGTTGGAATTATAGGCGTGTGCCGGCATGTCCAGCTAAATTATTTTGTACTTTTTTTTTTTTTTTTTTGGAGACAGAGTCTCACTCTGTCACCCAGGCTGGAGTGCAGTGGCACGATCTCAGCTCACTGTAACCTCCGCCTCCCGGGTTCACACCATTCTCCTGCCTCAGCCTCCCAAGTAGCTGGGACTAAAAGCACCTGCTACCACGCCTGGCTAATTTTTTTACTTTTTTATTTTTTAGTAGAGACGGGGTTTCACCTGTTAGCCAGGATGGTCTCGATCTCCTGACCTCGTGATTCACCCGCCTCGGCCTCCCAAAGTATTTTGTATTTTTTTTGTAGAGATAGGGTTTTGCTATGTTGCCCAGGCTGGGCTCAAACTCCTGAGATCGAGCAGTCCTCCTGCCTTGGCCTTCCAAAATGCTAGGATTATGTGTGTACAACTGTGCCTGGCTAAATGTATATTTTATACGATAAATTGATAAGTAAGTTTATATCCATGATTTTCAAGAGAAAGCAGAAACAAATGTATCATCAAAGAATTTAGATAAAATCCTATAATCTTAAATTGGGATTTGAAACATCATTATGTGTTATGATTTTTTTCCCCTCTTAAAAATCACATTCCCTAGTTCTATTTACTAAAAAGACCTAGAAAGTCACAATCCAGTGAACTTGAAGACAAGATAATAGAAATTACTTACTCTGGATAACAGATAAAATAGTCTTAAAAAAAAGAGAAAAGAGCCTTAAAGAGCTATAAAACAGTAACAAAATATCTGAGTGTCATTTGAGCCCTGGAAGGAGAGCAGAAAGAGCATGAGGCTGAAAAAGGTACTCAAATGAATAATGCCTGAAAAATTTCCAAATTGGAAAGAAGATAAAGATCAACAGATTCAAGAATCTCAGCAAATCCCACACTGAATAAACCAAAAGAAATTTATGCCAAGACACATTATAGTCAAACTTCTGTAAACTAAGACACAGAAAAATTCCTGAAAGCACTGAGAGAGAAATGAAATCTTCCCTAAAGAGGAAAAAAAAATTACTCAAATAATTGAATTTCTCATCAGACCATGGAGGCCAGAAGAAAGTGGCATATATTGCAAGGGATGAAAGAACCGTCAGCTCAGAATTCTATATCCAGTGAACAAATCCTTCAATGATGACAGGGGAGGTCAAGGCATTCTCGAAGGAAAACTAAGAAATTTCTATCCGCAGGCATACCCTAACAGCAGAGCTAAAAGTAGCTCTCTAAACAGAAAGTTAAAAATAAAAGAAGAAATCTTGGCATATCAGAAAGGAAGAAAGGACAGAAAGAGTAAAAAGAGAGACAAATATAATACATTTTCCCTTTCCTCTGGGGTCTTCAAATGTATGTTCAGCAGTTGAAACAATAATTATAGTGCTAGCTAATATAAGAAAAATATTTAAGACAGTTATATTAAAAATCAGAAGGCTGAAGGGAGTTAAATGGAGGAAAGTTTTCTAAATTCCACTAGAACTGGTAAAATGTCAATACCAGTTGATTATAATGTTATGTGTAGATAACGTAATACCTATAGCAATAACTAAATGAGCTATACAAAGAGATAAAACCAAAAAACACTCTGAGTAAATAAAAATGGAATTTTAAATAACGTTGAAGCAACTGACAGGAAAGTAGGAAAAAGTAAACAGATCAAAAAACAATAAAACATGCAATGGTAGACTTAAGTCCTGACATAGCAATAATTACACTAAATGTAAACTGTCTAAATATATAAACTAAAGTCAGAGATTGGCAAAAGATATTTTTAAAAATGATCCAATTACATGCTGTCTACAAGTAACTCAAGTTCAAATACAATGATATTGGCAAGTTGCTACGTATGGTTCTTTACTGTTTGAATTTTAACCATGAACATGCATTAGCTTTTCAATTAGCTGCTTAAAATGTCTAGGATTCTACTCAGTTCAAGGGAAGTAGCTCAGAAAAGGCTCTAGAGAAGTAATCACTAAATTGACAAGGAAGAATTCAAGGGGAAAAAGACAGGAAAGGCCAGGAGGATGTTATTGCATGCAGAGAAAAGAGCATGAGTACGTAGCAGGGTCCAGCACGTGTAGAAAAACAGAGTTTGGCTTTGGCCTCTGCTCACCTTTTCTTCTATGAGATATTGCTGATCAAATTCTAAGGAATAAAACTCAATGGGGAAGTTGCAAGGATTCTTCACTATCACCTCGGCCTCGTCTCCAGGTGCACAAAGTAGCAGTGGCCCCAGATCCAGGACTGAAGGACTAAATTCCAGGCGTGGCTCTAGACCTTGCCCACGTGCCAGCAGGGTAAGCTTTTGAGCACTCTGGGCAATCTGAAACACCAGGGTTTGGCTGTAGAATTTCTGGAAAACATAAAAACAAAACAAGCATCTGAATTTATTTCCACTACATGTCATGTAAAACAAAACACCGCTGAGGGGAAAAAACTTATCTATTTAGATTAAGAGAGAAAACTTATAATAAAATTGCATAGGAGTAATTTGCATTACTGAATTAATATAAGTACTGGCTATTTCGCATGGCAGGCATTGTACCAAGTGCTAGATATCAAATACATTCTGGGTATCTGGCATTCCAGGACTTGTATCAAGTGCTTCATCATGTGTAGCAAGCCCTCTGAGTGTCACTGTCACATCCCTCGGATCTTCCAGTGTGCTCAGACTTCCAACTGCCACTGTCTGCACCTCTGGGCCTAAAGGTTCTCATTTCATGGACCCTGCTGCTCATGGGCAGGGGAGGGCAGGGCAGAAATGCCAGGGAAATGATACCATCTGGAATTAGTTATCAAGCAATGACTCTGGGGATTTACGGTAAAAAGACCCCAGCTCCCTTGCTCCTGAGGAGTGATGATTCTGAAGCGTGTACTTTGCGTATTTTCCCAGAGTTTGGCAGAATGCCAGAGCTGGGGCATTCAGTTCATCAGATACAATTACAACCAGATACTGGTCAGTAGTGATATCATAACTACTCATATGTTTTCTCAAAATGGTACCCAAATCTACTTTCCATCCCATAGTTCCTAGTCTGATTTCACTGGGGAACCTATTAAACACGCAGATCCTCACATTCCATCCCTAGAAACTCTGACTCTGTAGGGGCAGAGTAAGGCTGGGATTCAGCATTTTTAACCAGATGCCTAGGTTATTCTGGTATAGCTGGACTTGTGGCTTGGTTTGAGTGGAAATTAGGAAAAGCACAATTTGAAGACCTCCTATCTTAGCTTGAAGGGGAAAAAGCAAATGGATGGAATGTATACAGACATACACACAGAAATATCTATTGCTGGACACAGTAAGATAAATTATTGGCTCAGAGGGGTTTCTATATAGTTATGGGCTTAGTACCTTATGATTCAAACTTCTATATTTTAATTGCTGCTTATGGAAATCTTTCTAAAACATTTCATTCATTTTCTTGAGCATGTTATAAAGCCTAAGAATTGTTGGTCTGGATGTCATTGATTTCTTGGCGCTGCTGATGTTGATGATGATGCAGATATATGGATTGTATGGCCTGCAGGGCTAACCAATTCCTTGTATACAGCTAATAAATTTATCTCTTAATTGCTGGAAACATTTTATTAACTTTGACTAATTCCAACTCAACATTCATGAAACTGCTTGAACAAACCTTTTTTTTTTTTTTTATATATATATATTTCCCTCATTAAGTAATGGAAAAAATCCACAATCTTGAGTAAACCCTTTGAAAATGTTAAGACACTTTAAGAATGACAAACATATTACTAATTTTCTTTTAAATGAACTGGGAAGATTTTGATAATGATAAAAACATGGGTTTTATTTTAGAATGAGATAGGAAGTTGTTTGCTTTTTCTCTTTCTCACTGAAGCTGCTTAAGCACTTCCTCAAAGCGATTACAAGGAAAGTGGGAGTTAACCATAGCTCCTCTATAAAACACAGATCAATTTTTCTTTTAAAATAACAGAATAGAGAAAAATATATTTCCCAAGTGCCTTAGGTTTTGAATAAAAGTTTTTCCAGTGCAACCTCTTGAGATTCTCTCTGGTTCTAAGATTTTATTAATTTTACTATGTTCCTGGTCAGAAGTAGCTTTGAGTTGATTACGTTCACAAAAGAAACATTTATGAGGCTCCAGGAGGCCATCTACCGGGACGTACTTTTCACAACTACTGATGATGATAGTTATTGAGAGACTTACTTACATAGAGCAGCATGCTGTGTACTTTATTCAATACTGTGCGTTTAATCTTCAAAATGACCTCAGGAGGTAGTCATTACAGGTTGACAATAAGTTATCCGAAACCCAGGGGCCAGATACTTTCAAATTCAGATTTTTAAAATAGTAAACACAGTGTATATACCCTATGTTACCTAACACCCTCAGCAGGGTCTGGGGCAGGTCCCCTGTAATCAAACACATTAATGGTTGGTGGCAATGTTTGACTCTGAAAACTAAGTGGTACAAATAAAGGTTAAATGGTCTCATGTCAATTCAGATGAGATTTTTCTGCCAAATGAGTTGTGGTCCGAAGCTTATGAAATCTCAAACCCCCCACCCCTAGTTTTGGATCTTATTGGGTTTCAGAATTTCAATAAGGGACTTTTGATATACAATATTACTATTTTTTATTTTATTTATGAGTGAACTGAGACTGAATGAGGCTAAGTAATTTCCTCAAAGACACACAGCATGTAAGTGTGCAGAGGCAGAAGGCTACTAAACCCGGCCTTCTGATAAAAATTGATATTTTAGTCCGTTGATTCCAGACCACCAGGCCACACAGCTCCTATGTGAACCAGAAGTGCTTGAGATGCCATATTCAGAAAAGCCAGGCACAGGTCACTCAAAGCTTCCCTTGAGACCCAAACAAGCATGGACTTTGAGTAAAGCTCAAAGAGGTCCAGAGAATCAAAATGAAGCCATGTTTCTTTAAAGCTCACCTCTTCTTTCGGCATGAATTTCACCTGTACGTTGGACTTCTCACCAGGATCCAGGACTCCAGAAATGGGCTGGATTTCGAAGATCCGGGTCTTTGGCTTTAATTCAGCGCGTAGTTTCTGTCTTAAGTACTTCGGCATGTGTTTCTCCAGCTGGTTTACACATATTAGACAATTAGATCACCTTCTATGGAAAATGAGCTCATTTACCTTCCACTCACACAACCCACATTTCCTGAGAACCTCTCAGGTGTCAGGGAATGTGTAGATACCAGAGGTACAAGGATGAATAAGACATTCCACCTGACAGCATGGCCTGATAGGACCTCAAGCGCTGGGCTAAGGGCCCAGGTTTTATTCAGGAGGCAACTGTTGCCACTGAGTCTTTGAGCAGGAGGTTGAAATGATGAGCGCCAAGGCCTAGAGTTACAAATCTGGCTGAAATGGAGATGGAGAAAGGAGGACCAATGGGCCACAGTTCGTTTACCTTGTCAACAGGCTTTTGGCTCTGGACAAACCATTCACAAGGCACTTGGAGATGATTGGAAAGCTGAATAGTTTCCACCAGGCACTGTCCACACTGAATTGTGGCAAAGTCCACTTTTCCATGAGAGAGAGTCATGGTTGGAATGGTCACCTTGGCTTGGAGACGGATGTGAACTGTTGGCCCTCCAACCACCTGGAGAGGGTATAAACTGCAGTTATCATGTGGCATGGGTTTGGTGAAAACAAGAATCACAGTTCTGACATAATAACCGGATTATCTTAGGGCGATCAGCAAGCAGAGCTGGAAACCTGCAGGGCCGGGTGGGCCCAGTGGTGCCTTGTACCTTGATGGGCAGAATGACTTCTTTGCTTCCAACAGGAAGATTGGCCCCCTGTGAGTCAAACCTCACTTCAAATATTTCCGTTTCACAATGAGGCAGATTCTTTACACGATCTAGCTTGGTACTGAATCCTGGACCAAAACAAAAAAAATTTCTTAGTGGGAAAGAGAAACAGCGAACAAGAGCTGCTCTAGAGAAAG
Source organism: Macaca nemestrina (assembly GCF_043159975.1). Lineage (NCBI taxonomy): Eukaryota > Metazoa > Chordata > Mammalia > Primates > Cercopithecidae > Macaca > Macaca nemestrina. Next base: position 72,400,546 of record NC_092142.1, on the reverse strand, counting down.
CCCCCACTGGGTCAGAATGACTGCTCAAAGGATCACTGAATAGCCCAAGAATCCTTTTAGCTGATCCCAGAGGCACAAATGCTATTCCAGGAGGATTGTACTGATGGGTTCCTTGTGAGAAATGACCACGTGCAATAGGAAAGGGTCTCCCCAGCCTGGGTACCTGTCTCATGAAGGACACGCTTGTCTGCGTGGAATGACACTGGAAAGTGACTGGTGTTGGTGATCTTGATGATGTGGGTTCGGACGTCGCCAAGGATGATGTAGCCAAAGTCCAGGATGTACTCTGGCAGCTGGACTCTGAAATGGTTAATAGACTTACTAGTCCCTTTCAAACCTGGAAGTCTACTTTTCCAAAAGTGAAGGAGTCTGATTTTTTTTTTCTACCTCTTGTGCACAATTTTATTCTCCAGAGTGGAGAACAACGAATGGCTACGCAAACAGAGACTAGAAACAATGTTAACTCCCCCGGAGATTCACATTGCTGTTTTGGCCATTATCTCAGAACACGTTCAGTGTGGGCCCTTATAGACCTGAAGCGGAGCCTGTCCATTCGACATAGCTGTATTGTTCTCACTTGAAGAGGCAGAAACCTGCCCGGATGGCTTGATGCTAGGGGATGGCGGGTAACTGAGATGAGTGGATTTCATTCCGAGATGATCAGCCAGTGTTTCAGGGAGCTGCACGAGGCAGCACTGCTTGCTCTGCTACACTCTGAAACAAGCACAGCACAGAAGGGCGGTCACTGGAAACCACTCACTTGGCCAGTTTGCGGCGACTCCGATGGCTGAAGCAGGTGTCATCCATAGGATCGGGGGTGGTTGTTTTCTGATGTTCTAGGACATAGCTTTGGACTACAAGTCTTTCTACCTCCATCTGGAGATGAGCACTTACCTGAAGCAAGAAAGAGGAGCAAGTCAGCAAATTCTTTAGGAACAAGCATTCTCAACAGGGACAATATCATCCCCAAAGAGGCAAAAATTAGCTCTTGGAGGGTGGTGGAAAATATCTTAAATATTACAATGATTTGTGACCCCCAAAGGGCTACAGAACAGAAACAGATACACAGTATGTTTAAGGCATTAAATTTTTCCTGGGAAGGGTGTGGGGAGGGTAAGCAAATCAGTATATCCATACCATGGAATACTCAGCAGTAAAAGGGAATGAATTATTATTGTTATTATTATTATTATTATTACTTTTGAGACGGAGTCTCGCTCTGTCCCCCAGGTTGGAGTGCAGTGGCGTGATCTCCACTCACTGCAAGCTCCGCCTCTCGGGTTCACGCCATTCTCCTGTCTTAGCCTCCCGAGTAGCTGGGACTACAGGCGCCCGCCACTGCGCCCGGCTAATTAATGTATTTTTAGTAGAGACGGGGTTTCACCATGTTAGCCAGGATAGTCTCGATCTCCTGGCCTCGTGATCCGCCCGTCTCGGCCTCCCAAAGTGTTGGGATTACAGGCGTGAGCCACCGCGCCCGGCCGGGAATGAATTATTGAGGTGCACAACTTGAATGGATTATAAGGGCATTATGGGGAATGAAAAAAGTGAATCTCAAAAGGCGATGTGCTGTATGATTCCATTTATATAACATTCTTGAAATAATAAAAGGCTGAACAGATGAGTGGCTGCCAGAGGTAAGGGACAGGGAGAGAGGAGTGGGTGTGGTTATCACCTAGTCACATGTAAGGCCAAAAACAAATGGAAAATGAGGCTTAGTTCTCCTTGTTGAAAATAAGGGAAGAGACTTCTCCTCCTCCCCTTTGCTTAGAGTATTTAGTTTAGAACATCTGTAATTTTAAGTTCTTTGAAATGTTATCTCTTCGAAATGTAGATAAATCTTTTAAAAAGTGAAATAAGCCTCTTGCCAGCTTTAGGACCCAGAAGTGTCTTTCTTAAGAACCTGGGAACCATCTCTGTGACATGTAATTAACAAGGAAGAGGAAGTCCCTAGTCCCAGTTTCTGGGAGAGGATGGGAGCCTAGCTTCCATGGGGCCCTGCTAGAAAGATAAGTTTGTTTTTCCTTTGGATAAAGCCAATTAGCTAACACAGTTGGTCACCTCCATTACCATGTCGATTTAGGATAAACTATGTGTGACAAATGATGGTGTCAAGTCCTCTTACTTGAGACTAGCCATTATTTACTCTGAGAACATGAATGAAATGGCTTGGATCTGGTTGGCTCTATAGGAGGGGCAGACTTCCTTCTGTCTTTGCAATCTCTCAGCAGATTGCCTGTGATGTGCATTACATTCTGGTTTAATGCTTATTCAATAATAAAATTGTTTTCTTTCTCTTCTACCTTTGTGGATAGATTTTTCTGGGTTGGAAGGAGATTTTGTTTTTAATTTTATTTCCCCAGGAAGCATGAGGAATCCTTGTGGTAATGGAATAGTTCTGAATCTTAATTGCAGTGGTGGGTTCACAAATCTACATGTGATAACACTGCACAGAACTGCACCACACACATACACACACGCATAGAAAAGTGGTGAAATCTGAATAAGCTCTGTGGCCTGTACCAACGTCAATTTCATGGATTTGATGTTGTACTATAGTTATACGAGATGTTATTGTTGGGAAAACACTTTTTAAAAAATTCCCTGTAAATCTATAATTATTTCAAAATAAAAAGTTAAAAAGTATATATCAAACTATTCAAGGAGATTCCATTTTATATATAACAAATAAAAATATTTCATGGAGAGTATTAGGAAAAAAGGTCTAAAATGGATTTTTAGGGAGTGATAATGGAAAAGGTTGACAAATACTGTTTGCAAAGGGCTAATCCTTAGCTAGGTCTAGGGCCCAGCAGGGAAGGTTAATGTGTGCCATGGCCCAGTGAGGCACAGGAGGTGAGAGTGGAAGTGTGACAAATTGGGAGAGGAGCAGGGTCCGCTGACAGCCCTCCCAGTTGTCCGAATTCTAGAGCAACAAAGCCAACTCTGTACTTGGCTCCTGAGCCACGAGTGGTCCACCCTGCCCTACTCAAGGGAACCAGCTTGGCTCTGCACGTACCATCATATTCACAGAAACCCCACCCCACTCCCCTCCTAGGCTTTGATAAGGTGCAGCGTGGGAACCCAGTAAGCAGGTGGAGACACATCATTGCTTCCAGTGGGCAGCCCGGGGCTGGCAGGAGAAGGCAGAGGCTAAGAGACCATCTTAGCAGCTGGGCAGGCCTGGGTTCAAATCCTAGCTCTGTGCTTGCCTTGGGACATGCACTTCACTTCTGTAAAACTAAAATTTAGATGACAGTGGCATCATTCTCCCCCCACCCTCATTGTGGGAGGATTTAACAAGACAACAGTGCAGGTTAACAGTGTGGCACAGGCTTAGTATGAGTCCAATAAGTGGTAACTGATGTTACTAATTATGATCATCCTTGGTGCTAAGGTTCACTTTTACCATCTGGTACTTGAACCAGGCTTCTGCAAAACAAATAATCGCCAGTGGGCTTTGGTGCTCCCAGTCTCTCCCATGACACCGTTCTCCCCCACATTAGAGCTGCCTCTTAACCAACCTAAGGGCTCTCTAGCCACATATATGATTCTTCCTTAGAACATATTCTCATGCACATTTGCATTTGGAAAGAAGAGCACAGGGGGATGGCAGCTGTCATGGTCAGGAATAGACCGTTAAAACAGGACTTTCAGTGGTGATAAGGGAGGACATATTGGGATTTTGCCTTCCTATCCCATCCTTTATTTATAAGCTGAGAAGCTCTCTCCTCCAGAGACCCTCACTTGGCTCCCACCTCTGTGGCACCACATGCTCCTGACTTTTCCAGAACCTTTTGGCCACCCCTCTCCCCCACTCAGATGCTGGGGTATTTGGGGGCTCCATTCTGAATCTGCCTTTTTTCCTGCTCACTAGACACACTTCATAGGGAATCTCCCCATTTCCCGTGATTGCAATGATCATCTGATGACTCTCAAGTCACTTTCTCCAACCTCTCTCTCTCTCCGAGGTGCCCAGCAGTGGTTCCGGTTCCCTACTGGCTGCTCTTCGCAGATGATACACAGAAATCTCACATTCGGTAGCCACGGGAAGCAGTCGAACTCCTTTCCTTTCCCTCTCCTCTCACCAAGACCTCGCTTCTCCTCCTGAGTTTCCTGTCTCAGTCCCCTCTCCTTACCTTGTCATCCAAGTAAGACTTAGAGGTCCCCTCAACCCCACGCCCATATCCAGTCAATGCCTAAGTCTTGACCATTCCATTTCTGGAATATTCCTTGAACCAGTTCGCCCTGTCCCCACTGTCATCACCATTGCTTACAGCACCACCATCTCTCACCTAGAATTACTCCACCAGCTTAAAAAAAATTGTAGAGATGGAGTTTCACCATGTTGCCCAGGCCGGTCTCAAATTCCTGGCCTCAGGCCATCCTTGGCTTCCCAAAGTAATGCGATTATAGGAATGAGCCACTGCACCTGGCCCTCCAACAGCTTCTAAAAAACTGATCTCTCGAATCTACTCTCATCATCCCCAAGTTCCTGTCCCCTCAGAGCTCCGCAAGGCAGCCAGAGGGATCTCTTAAAGATGCGAAGTCGATTAGGCCACACCTCTGGTTGCCCTCAGGATGAAGTCCAAAAACCTTAATAGGTCAGTCACCTGATAGCTCACCTCCTGGGCTCATCTTGCCTCTCCTAGCTTCCTGCTTCTTTGCCTTATCTCTGTCTTTCTCCTTTCTGTACCTCAGAGGCCATGTTCTTGCCCCTGGGCTTCTGCACACAGCGCCCTTCTGCACATGCGCCCCACATACTCTGCACACAGCGCCCTTCTGCACATGCACCCCACATACTCTGCACACAGCGCCCTTCTGCACACAGCGCCCTTCTGCACATGCACCCCACATACTCTGCACACAGCGCCCTTCTGCACACAGCGCCCTTCTGCACATGCGCCCCACATACTCTGCACACAGCGCCCTTCTGCACATGCGCCCCACATACTCTGCACACAGCGCCCTTCTGCAAAGGCATCCTGCGCACCCGGAGCTGCCTTACCTCAGCAGGCTCATCCTCTGGCACTTCCTCAGTTATTATGTCAAAGTGATCGAGCGTTTCACATTTGTTATAGTCTTTGTCTGTGTTTTTCCTGGCTTGATTCAAGAACGTTTCATACTTTTCATTCGCTGTGCCGGGGTAGGGAGTAGGGGTTGGAAGGAGAGCAGAATCAGGAAGGTCAGAAAAATATGAATGATGTCCCAAACACAGACTCTCAGCCCCTGGTAAGGTGGGAAGGGAAGTGGACTTTTGGATACTTCGTCTGCCCTGCTTTCCCTGCTTCAGAGGGTGAGGTGATGTGAGAGTTGAATTTGTATCAGAGACCTCACTGAGTTCAGTGAGATTAGGCTTTACTGAATGACTGGCTGGTTCTCCAGAACTTGAAGGCAGTAACATTCGAAGCCACTCGTGGGGTGACCCACTTGATCCTGGCTTGCTTGGGGCTTTCTTGGTTCTAGCACTTAAACCACTACACCCTGGAGCTCTCCCAGTGCTGGACAAACCCAGCCAGCCAGTCACCCTTTAAGCCACTTTTTACGTTTATTAAATCTCAATTAACAAAAAATATGTTTGGGTCAATTTGCTTTAATTAACACTAAATATGCCACATCATCCTGAATCAGGGAGGGTAGGTAATCAGTGGAGAGATTCCCACCTGAATTTACCACTATGCCATTGCAAATTCAAATACTTTGAAAGGTAAGGTAGGAAAGTTATTTAAAATGCCTACTATAGGCCAGGTGTGGTGGCTCACGCCTGTAATCCTAGCACTTTGTGAGGCTGAGGCAGGTGAACTGCCTGAGCTCAGGAGTTCAAGACAAGCCTGGGCAACATGGCGAACCCCATCTCTACAAAAAATACAAAAAATTAGCTGGGCATGGTGGTGCATGGCTGTAATCCCAGCTACTGGGGAGTCTGAGGCATAAGAATCGCTTGAGCCCTGGAGGTGGAGGTTGCAGTGAGCTGAGATCCTGCCACTGAACTCCAGCCTAGGTGACAGAGCAAGAATCTGTATAAATAAATACATACATACATACATAAATGCATAAATACATAAATAAAAAAATTTTAAAAAGCCTATTATAAAACAGTAGGAAATGCTGTGAACATAGTGAGCTGGAGAACAGAAGACCCAACTAATGGTGTTCAAGTTTAAATTATTTTAAAGCCCTTACTGGCCAAACCATGTCTACTGCCCTGATGAGGCCAGCTGGGTGCCCAGTTTTCAACTGTACGGCAAAGGTTTTCCTTCCCGAAAATTATATGTGGAGCTGGAGTAACCCTCATCTGGCTGGAACTCTATATACGAGAGTGTAACATGGTCTTAGTGTTAGTGACATTTATTGCCAGGCACTGTGGCTCAACACCTGTAATCCTAGTGCTTTGGCAGGCTGAGATGGGAGGATCACCTGAGACCAGGAATTCAAGACTAGCCTGGGTAACAAAGTGAGATCCCTTCTTAAAAAAATAAAATAAAATAAATTAGCCAGGCATGGCAGTGCACACTTGTAGTCCCAGCTACTCAGGAGGCTGAGGCGGGAGGATCCCTTGAGCCTAAGAGTTAAGATTACGGTGAGCTATGATTGCACCACTGTATTTCAGCCGGGGTAACAGAGTGAGACCTTTTTAAAATAGAGACAGGGTGTTGTGTGTGTATATATATATACACACACACATATACACACACACACATATATACACACACACACATATATATACACACATATATATATATTTTTTCAAATTTTCAGGGAGCAGACAATTAGAATTCAGTGGATGATTAGAAACAGGAGAGTTAGTGACTTCAGGGAATGGGGTAAGAGGAAAGGCTGGGTGGGAGGACTTAGTCTGAAGCTTTCTGGGGAAAGTAGATTTCAAGGAGCTTGAAGAGAGATTCATAGAGTGAGAGGTTTCCCTGACCCATCGTCCTATAACTGACGTCAGGAACAAAGAGCCAGAGACAGTCTATAGCTAAAAGGGCTGCTCAGCTGGGGTTTGGAATCCGCCAAGACAGAAATATTCTGGTACAAAAGGCTAGTCCTGGGGTCCAGATACAACCGAAAAATGTAAGTGGGAAGACAATTACTAAAGTCTAATTTAGACTTCACCCTGTGTAATGCCAACATAAGGGCTCAGAATCTGTGTCTGCCTTTCTGTGCAGTTTATACTTTGAGAATTCTATGCCTGGAAGCTCATTGGCTCTCACCTTCCCAGTGGTGTCTAGGAGAATGTCACAGGGAAAGGAGACTGGGGCCAGAAGGAAAGTACATGGGAGGAGGAAAAGCCTTTAGAGGTAAATTTCCTGATCCCTCTGTCAGTAATTCAATAATGGCCAAATTGGCCACGGTTCTTCAGTTGGGGCTGCCATAGACCATTTCTTATCTCGGCAAACTCAGGTCACCAATTTGGCAATTGACGAATGACATGGAAGAGAACCACTGGGGATTTCCAAGCAAATAAAGTAAGTAGCCAGCAACCTTCCAATAAGCAAAGTTAAAATGTTCGTTTTGTCCCCCAGTGGGGAACTACTCCAGTGTGAAGTAGTACCTGTGAGGTTCCTGGGGAGATCGAGGCAGATTTGGGGAAAGATTCCCTCTCCACTCAGAGTGATATTTTCTGGGTCCAGGTGGGCGATCTGTATCTGGAAACTCCTTTTAAAGACCTCAGGAACTCCAGGAAGGTAGTAAACTTTCAATGCCTGCTCTTGATGTGAACTGATAAAGCCCTACGCAGTAGAAAGACCAGGAAAGGGAAAACGAATGTGCTACAGGCTCAACTCATTAAATTACTTAAAACAACAACGATAATGACAGAGTAAACCTAAAAAAAGAAGGAAAGGAGTAAGAGATTTAATGAAATAGAGTGCAAAGAAACAGAAGAGCTTCATACATCTAAAAACTGGTTTTTTGAAAAAAGATGAATAAAATACACAAAACTGGTAAGACTGATTAAGAAGATAAGGAGAAAAGTCACCAAAAATGTAAAAAGAAAAATGGTTCATAAATATATAGTAAAATAGTACATATATGATTATGAGAAAACTTTATGTCAATATATTAAAACATTTTTGTGAAATTAACAATTTCCTAGAAAAATATGAATAACGAAATGTAAAAACCCTGGAGTGATCTGTATCCTATATAGAAGCTGAAAAATGAAGATAATTACCCTGACAAAGGAATATACGGCATTTGAAGCAAGTTCTGCCACTCCTTCAAAAAACATATAATCAATTTAGTTTACGAGCCATTCAGGAAATAGAAAAGACAGAAATGCCCATTTTTTTATTCTGATATCCAAACTGATCAAATGCAGCATGAAGAAGGAAATTTATGAACCAACGATCACTTAACAAAGGAACAAAAATTGTAAGTAAAATGTTAGCTAAGTGAACCCAGCAATATATGTATATTTAAATGCAGATGGTAGCATATAGAGTTTTTTTGGTCTTCCTTTTCCTTTCATTTTACCTAACAATGTATTTTACAATTAATTCAATATTAGTACATCTAGAGCTGCTCCATCCTTTTTAGTTGCTATGTATTATTCCATTACATAGTTCTAATATATTTTTAAAAACTAGTTTCCTACTGACAGACATTTAGTTTGTTTCTGACCTTTTGCTATTGCCATTACAGATTATATAGGAAATAATCTTATAAACACATCATTTTGCAAATGTAGGAAAACGTATGTAGAATAAATTCTTAGAAATGAAATTGCTGGGTCAAAGTGTAATTTTGATAGATAAGGCCAAATTATTCTCTACAGAGTTGTTATCAATTTACAATAACTGCAGCAATGTAAATTCAAATGCTTTAAAAAACTTTAGAAAAGGGCAAGGAAAACATAGCAGTTATGATAGATACAAAGATGGAATAGAAACAAAACTCTAAGGAAATTTTAAAAATAGACAAATGAAATACGACAAAAGAAATAATAGCAAGCATTTCAGTTTTGCTAATCATAAGAATGTGTTAAACGTTCCTACTGAAACTTAAGGACTCTCAGAGTAGATTAAAAAACAAAATCCCAATACATATGTTTTATGAATGATAAGCCTAAAACAAAATGACATAGACTATGGGCAAATTATGTAACGCAAAAAGAAAGCAGCAATCACAATATTAAGACCAAACAAAGCGGAATTCAAAGCAGAGCATTCAAAGGGAACAAGAAGGCAACTGAAGGCAGACAGAACACACAGTCCATGATGAACACTTAATAGTCATGAGATCTTCTGTGTCAACACAGAAACAAAAGAGTATAAAACAAAAAGGTGCATGTATTTGTAGAAAACAATAGAGAAATGGACAAAAGTTTTATATACCACTCTTGAGTCTTAGAAAAATTAAACAGAAAAAGATACAGAAGATTTTAATGTTATAATTATTCAGGTTAATTTAGTAGAGATTCCAGATATGATAATCTGGATTCTATAGCCCAGGTAACATTATTTTCAAACATTTATTAGTATTAAAAATCACTTTAGGTCATTAAAATATATTAATAAATTCACTAAGTAGGAATTTAAAGGACCATATTATCTGATCATGATTCAAAAAACCTCAATATTAGTAACAATTTAAATAACAAAAGCAAAAATCTTAATCATTTGGAAATTAAATAAAGAAAAATGTATTTTAAATTATACTTGTAAGTAAAACTATAATTTAAGACAACTATTATTTAGATAATGAAAATTATAATAGTTAAATATTAACATGTATAAAACACATAAAATTGACATCTACTTTATCTGTAATTTTCTTAAAATATAAGGGATAAGGCTAAAGGTGTCCTTAGGCAAATGGATAGCCTTACATTTTTTCATTATTAACTAAGAAAAAAAATAAAAGTAGGCATTCAAGTCAGGAAGTTAGAGAAACAAAACACAAGAGTGAATTTGGGCCGGGTGAGATGGGGCTCACGCCTGTAATCCCAGCACTTTGGGATGCGTTCAGGAGTTCAAGACCAGCCTGGGCAACATGGCAAGACCCTGTCTCTAAAATAAATAAATAAATAAATAAATAAATAAATAAAATAATAAACACAAAAATTAGCTGGGTGTGGTGGTGCATGCCTGTGGTCCCAGCTACTTGGGTGGCTAAGGTGGGAGGATTGCTTGAGCCCAGGAGGCAGCGGTTGCAGGGAGTTGAGATCTGCACTCCAGTCTAGGCGACAGAGCCAGACCTGGTCTCAAAAAGAAAAACAAAAAAACAAAAAACCAAAAAAAGTGAATTCAGAAGATTAGCTAAGACAAATTGGGAAAAAACCAAAAGGGGAGTTGACCTAACAGATATTAAGATGTATTTTTAAAGCCATAGCAACTAAAATAGTATAGCATTAATGTAGGGACAGACAGAGCAATGAAGAATAAAGAGACCAGCAGTAAACCCAAATATGTGAGATAACTTAGGGGAAGAACAGACTTTATCATCAAAGACGATGGTGCTCATTATCTTTGGATTTACAAGATTATGAATAATTACACTTTAAAAATATTTTCCATTTTTTTCTATAACAATTATGTGCTATTTTCATAATGAGAAAAATTCAGCAAATGTTCCTTAAAACTGGTCGATCAACATAATATGAACAAGGAACCACTTTCTCTGTTTGCTTCTGAAACCAGTTTGGCTCAGCGCAGTCTGCTGGTGTTTCACACCTGCTGAAGTCAGTGGAGAGGAAGCCCGTGGGAATTACAAGGGCAGTGTGAAGACATCGGTGGAAATAAACTAGTCTCATTATCATGGAAAATAAATCCATGCGTTGCATTTGTCTTGTTGATTGCTATATCCCTGGTGCCTGGAAACTGGCTACTGAGGGACTAAATATTTGTTTAATAAGTGAGTGAAGTGGCTTGGATTTATTATTATTATTTTTTCTGCTTCTGAGAGTTCTTCAGTTTTAATAAAAAGAAAAAGTCACACTTGTAATCCTGGCCATGAATACTCACCTGCATTGGGGTGGGACTTGTAGGTTTGAATTCGGGCCCCTCCCACTGTTTACTTACGGAGAGAGGCAGGATTAGTGGCACTCCAGGGAGAAGGTTGTCTGGAGAAGACTGGGGGTCAGTCAGAACTTTGAACTCAAAGCCGACTTTCCCCGTGTTCGTCAGCGTGATTTCCCTCTCTGTGACGTGGTCAAACAGCTTGAAAGAGAAGGAGATGAGTGACTCCTTTGCCACCCACTCTTGGGACGTGGCTTTGATCGTGAGAAAGGTGCAGAAACACGCCTCATGGATAAAGGTGTGACAGCTCCTGATATAAAGACTGGTCAATCTACATCTCAGCATCACAACAAATGCCTACTGGGGCACTAGACTCTGGAAACCTGGCTCTTAGTTCTTCTAAGAACCAATTTAGTTTAGGTATGGCTGTGGGGCTGAGCATTTCACCTTCCTGGGTCTCAGTTTTTTCACTACAGGAATTTGTAATAGAGAATCTTAAAGTAAGATTTCTACATTAAAAACATTTGCCTTCTGGATTCTGTACTGTAAGAAAAACAAAAGATTTGAGTTTAGAATGTTCTAGAATGAATTTTTCCATTCAGATGGAGAACCATGGGTGTAACAGGCCAGTCATGTTCTTTTTCTTGGAATTTTGCTAACATAATTCACCAGCTGGGTTAGCAGGCCCAATAACCACAAACAGGCCGCTTTGGGGGTCCTTAGGAAAAGCTAGGGTGAGGACTGACTGCTTCAAAGACTATACTCAGAGGAGCCAAAACCAAGTGCCCAAAGGACCCTGGAGACGAGGAAGGAAAGAGAATTCTATTTG